>NW_028301606.1:34800000-37200000 GCF_987345545.1 Pholcus phalangioides
ACTCTCATTATTACAGTTCTGTAAGATTGCAAGAGTGAGTCGAATTCTAACCATAGTGGAGGCAAGTCGCACGTGTAGTTTTACACGAGTATTTTTGTATTCGAAACAAATCTTTTCCTAAATCATTGTGGTATGTCGGTCCATATTTCCGAGCAAGTGACCGCGAAGCCAAAAGCCAAATGTGGGGCTCCACTGTGTATATGCAATAGCAATAGCATTGAATATGAAAAATCACTGCTACGAAAATTCACCGACAACTGAACTACTTAGCGAGTGATTGAGCTACTGATTGGGTAAGTGATCTAGTGAGTATGTTAGTAAGTGACCGAGCGAGTGATCCCAAATATATAGCGGAAAGTGACGTTAAAAAGAAAATGAAACGTTAAAAGGAATAATAACGGAATTAAAAGATAATAAAGTAAGTGGATACACGATAAATTAACCCCCTAAAATGCTTAAAATAATCTTCTGTTATCACTTTGATATTATGAAAAAATATTGTTCTTCAGAACCAATGGCTTTCTTTTTATGATAAACTAGCTGTTATCCGTGACTTCACTGGAGTGGATTCTGCAATCTTCAAATTTACTCAGCGATGATTTCCTCCTATACCACTTAAAACCTCGTGATCCCCATGGGTGTGATTAACCTTCAGAAATCCCGTCTTATTGCGTATCTACATCTATATAAAATTACTTACGTGACGTAACGTAAAAAAAATACTGTATATAAAATAATATATCCTGGCTGATTCATCATCGCCAAGCCAAAACCGCTGAAGCTATAAATATCAAATTTTGTGAATAGTTTGTTTCACGACGTAAAGACTCACTAGGAAAGGGTTTTTGCATATTCGGCCCCTAAGGGGATCATAAGGGGGGGGGTTCAATAAGGGAGGGGGTGATACGTTGAAATCACGACGAGCTGAAACAACTGAAGCTACAAATATGGCATTAGGTCAATATTGTAATATAGACTCACTGAGAAGAGATTTTTCAAAATTCAACCCCCTAAGGGGGAAGGGGGTTCAAAGGTTATATGGAGCAATCATCACTGAGCCGAAGTCGCTTAAGCTATGAATATGAAATTTAGTTTGTGTTATATTTTATAATGTAGATAGACACTAAGACGGGATTTTGCTCTGACCCATGGAGGTCATGAGGTATTCAAGTGGTACGGGGGGGGGGGGTCATCGTTGAGAGTAATTTTGAGATTGCGAAATCTACGCTAGCGAATCCGGGGGTAACAACTGGTTATAAAATATAGTACTTACTAAATTTCATATTTATGGCTTCAGCGACTTCGGCTCAGTGATGATTGCTCCATATAACCTTTGAAACCCCCGGGGAGGTTGAATTTTGTCATTTGACAATTACAGTTTTGTTAGACTTAAAACGAATATCCAATTGTGTTGATTTAAGTATTCTAACAAATAAAAACACTTCTCAGCAGGCATACGAGGTACTAGTATACCGTGCTAGCACTTACATGACACCCTGTATATGTACTTGCATAGATATCATAACTTTTGTAGTACTTTGTATCACAAAAAGTACCTAGACAAATGCGACCCAAAATTATGTCGATATGAAACAAAAAAAGACAAAGTGGAAATTTTTTTTTTATTTAACAAAAATCAAATTGGTAAAAACCTAAAATTTCCGCCAACGTTAAATTTTAATTTCGAAAAGAAATAAGTTCTGTTTTACTTCTTAAGGAAAAGTTTAACTAAAAAATCGTCAATAAAAAGAAATCGATTTCGGTCCTAAATGTTACTTCAGAAAGAAGAAAAAGAAAGAGCGTGAATGAAAAGAAGGGTGAAATGAAATTTGATGAAAACAAGGAAATTCCAGGCTTACAAAAGGTTCGTTTACACAAGATATTACGCGTCATGAACAAATTCCGTGATGTTTGTTTTGAGACGTCCGTTGATTTTACGCAAACAGGGAACGCCTAACGTTTCAACTCAGAGAAAAAAATTAGGGGGGAAAAAAAGGAAATATTACTTTTTTTTTTATATTTTCTCTTTATTCTTTGTAAAAATGATTGAATATCTCTAGAGAGAATCAAGAGATATTTATATGTATAGCCTATATTAACGGGGTCTCTGGTAGGATAAACTCTCATATTACGTTAATTATACAAAAAAGTTATATGCTTTGTATCTAATATCACCAATGGGATTATTTTGTACCACTTCATATCACTCATATATTTTGATTTTTTTTTTATAATAGCTTCATGTACTTGAATTTTAATTTCTTTTTATTGGGTCTTCACTTTTCTCTCTTAATATAACTTTATTTTCAACCTATCTAAGTGTAAATTAAACAGGTTGATTACATATTTCCCATTGCTGCATTTTACTGGCGAACCGTTGATCCAAGAGGCATAGTTCCAATTAGGAAAAGTATCCAAACAACGTGTAGAACCCAGATACGTCATTTATGCTGTAAGCGGTTACACAGTTTGAAGATAAAATTCAAAAAATCTTCGAAAACACAGACACTCTTTCTTCAAAACCGAATTCGAAAAATGTTGCCCTGTCCGTCCTGAGACCAAGAAAAATAAATTCACATTTCTATGTAAGTATGAGATATCTGATATCATATATCGGAGAAACGTTGGGAAAGAGCATCATAGATGAGGGAATGGATCGTTGTTCGTTAGTTTAGGCTTTCTTTCTTTCAAACCGAGCACGACTCAGGTCTATCACCATCTATAGGCGATTCGCTACCTAGTGAGTTGTGCCGGAAATGTAACTGTATATGTACCTAGCAGTCTGAGTGCGTATGTAGTGTGGTGTTTGATTTTTCAGTGCTGCAATCTATATTTCAGAAGTTAAGTGAATGATGTGTTATGATTGAATTATATTTGTGCTGTAGGTCTGTTGCTTTCTGTGGAGAGAGTTTTTAAGGAGGAGATCTGCTCGCATTCACGCTTTGAAGTTGGGAACCACAGAAATCTTCTGTTTCGTTAGTGTTTAAGCAGTTCTTTCTTAACCCTTATCTAATTTTAAATTAGAATATCTCAACGAATATTGTTGTACTTAGAAACTTGGAAAGTTTTTTGTTGCCATCAGAAGAGACAGGGTAATAATTTATCAATTGGATTTTTGAGCACAGGGTTTTTTTCCCCGTATAAAAAGTTAATATTTTTATTTCAATAACTGTAAACCCCTTGAAATTTGAATCACGTGTCTGAAGGCTACACTTTTGGATACTTTTCTAATTAGAAGTACGCCTCTAGGATCAACGGTTAGTTTACATTAATTTGCGGTGCGGGCTGTTAGCCATGCACCATGTATATGCCAATATAACTAGTTTTAGAAATTGAATTACTTATCAAAAAAAAAAAATTAAATTATAAGAAATTGCGTATCACAATATATAAAAGAATTATCCCAAACATCCTGTGTTCAATTGTCTATCTAAATCTATAGGATTAAACGTTACAAAATTTAAACATATTTACCTTTTAAACATATTAACGTTGACTCTAAAGTACGAAAGTTCTCCTGTTACGGGAGAAATACTGAATTATCGATAGTTTTATCCGTATATGATTTTCAACAGCAACAAGTTTCTAATGGGATTTTTGAAGACAGGGCGTTCGTATAAAGAGTTTTTTTTCTTTTATTTTACTATTTATGCAACCACTTTCAACAAGGACGACGTATCTGGGTTCCACATGTGGTTTGGGTACTTTTTCTAATTGGAAGTATGCGTCTAGGATCAACAGTTCGCCGGTAAAATGAAGCAAAATATAGAATCACCCTGTATAGCATCGTTTCTTTCTTTCTGGCTCAGCTCGCTGCTTTGGAACGACGTGTATGTTCTTTATTAGATATCTTTGTAAGAGGTCTATATTGAAAAACAATTTTGTACGTGATTAGTGCGCAATTCGTTTGAATTGATAGCCATATTGCAGCTCCTTGATCGCTTTCTTAATACGCGCATGAGCGGGGATATTTCTTCTAGAGATGAATATGAATGGAAACTGATGGATCAAGCCAATTTGAATATGTTTTCCGTAATTGATGGAGTGATGTGATGTACTAATGACACTTGTGATTAATTCATTAACAATTATCAATCATCAAATCATCAACAATTTCAGATCAATATTTCTGCTAGACCTGATGGACGAGTTTTGTAAATTCCCTACAGTTGAAAAAGTATGTTTTTCTTTCTATTTTTTTGTGTTGTCTACATTGCACTGTTTTATATTATATGTTGTCCACTGTGTTTTTTTTCACCACATTACGCAACTTTAAATTCTTTGAAATACAATTTTTTTTCAAAGACATATATACATATAATTTGATTTTCTCTACATCATATTTTAAACAGAATGAATTTCTTTCAATGTATTGTCGATCCAATTGGCCAGAGGAATTTAGTTTGTACATTAATGTATCGTTTAAAATTCAAACCGATCAATACCTTATCAGCAAAATTCGAATGTACCGTAAAAAAGGCTACTTTGGTTGATTTTTTTTTTTAATTTTCTACTTCACTTCCCAATACAAAAACTATTATTACTATTTTTAAGTTCCGGTATAATATAAGTTCAATGTTCAGCACTGAAAACCTTGGGCTGGTCTGATATGACAGAAAATACACTCTTAAGGTTGTTTTTGATGGTGCTTCGGGATATTTTAAAATGCTTTTCAGCTTGCATTTGGGTTACCTCATCAGATCTAACAGCATGTAAACAGTTTGGAAGATGGTCATTGCTTTAGTCTGCATATTTTCGTTTTCCGGGCTGACGTTTATATTTATACACCATCTTTCCTGTCCAGAAACAAACATTTCAAGCGGGAAAGTCATGGAAAAAAAGACATAGCTATGCATGGCAGGGCCGTTGTCAGAAAATTGGTTCAGAGCGAGATAACTACCATTTCGGGTGGAGAGGTGGGTCAAAGTGGTGGGACAATAGATTTAACCCTTGTTATTTCCTATATATCAGCCATTTTACAACATTTCGGAGGGGGCAGACACCTGTGTTCTCTCCTTTTCGCTATGGCCTTGATAATATGTGTAATTATGTTTTTAGGTGTACTCGCAAACAAATTTCCAAGGGTTGCACAAATACGACTACTTTTACATTTTCCTGTCAAAATGTTGGGCCTAAGTAAGGAATATTTTTGAGTTTTCCAGACCTTTCTAATTAATGTTTTCGGAAAAATGAAAGATTAAAATAAATTTTAATCATACTACAGTTGAAAGCATTAAGTGTGTTTCTAATTAGGCACTTTTATCTATCCTGAAAAAGCTGAATTATAATCTACATGGTTGAAGTTTGAGAGGTAAAAACAACCACGTGCAATCTCAATGTAAATACCCACTCCTGCTGCTGCCTACTAGGCAATTTATGAACTAGCCAATGCTCTCAGATATCTAGCTTATAGTACAGCTAAGAGCAAAAACTACAAAAACTACTTCTAAGAATGATTTTATACTAAAATTATAGTAAGTTTCGTTATTTTATAATTTTTGGCAAAGATAGGTACCAGGGTCGAAGCAGCCCCCGTTTACGGTATTGTGGATGCTCCGTAAATATTTTAGAAATGCATTTTAACTTGGAAATGCACAGTGATCGTTGAAGTAGTTATTGGGGCGACTGATGTAAGAGATATTGTAATTTTTTAATATATACACTTTAATGGATTGAGTACTTGAATGGATTTTTTTCAGCATTATTTTAACTTCGAAGCCACTATCAGATTTGAGTGTGAAAGAAATGGTAAAAACAAGTGGGTTAAAAAGAAAAAAAAACAGGAACTTATTATCATTTAGGATTTTGAAAAAACTTGTGTTCTGTACAGTGTTTGATATGAATTTTCATTATCTTACTGTTCAATAATCTCAACGAATTATTAAAATAATCATGTTCTGTCATCCAACCTCATAACCACTTAAGTAGAATACAGACAATTTTTATTGTTGTAAATAGAATCGCTAGAACTAAATGGTCTTAAAAGCGTATTAATCTCTGCTAAAACATATGGGAACCATGAACTTGTGTCTCATATGTTTATAAATCTCATAGCAATCCAACTAATAGATCCATAGCTGTGGGATGACAGTGATCAGTCTGTTTTCAAGTTCAGATGAAATTGATGTGGTTGCATTGAAAAACATCCCGTTTCATGAAAATACATACATTTCTTGAAAATGTCGTATACATATTTCACTAAAAGATTTATGGATAAATTTATTTTTCAAACTTTACGAACATGGCTGATAACAGATATGCAACCTATCTAAAATTTGATTTAAATTATTAAATATATAATTAAAAATAATTTACGTGCTGTGTACAGCAGATAACAGAAACTTAATGTTTTCAGAATAATTACTACATATGAAATTGATGATCGAAATAAGAATAATTCATATAAATGATATTTCACTTTGAAACAAATTTAATTAAATTGTTTTATGCATGATAAAGAAGTAAAATGAATTCCCATATAAAACGAAATGAAAAGAAATACAAATGCAGTATATATATTTCATTAAAACGTAAATATTTGATAGGTTTCTTTTGCCATTCCGTGAATTTTTTCAAAAAAAATGTTGATAAGAACTTCTTCGAAAATATAGAGAAGTGTCTGAAATATAAATATTTTCACTTTTTTTTTTGTTAAAATATTCAACTACTTCTTGTGATTTATTATTTATTTTTGTTTTAGGTATTCGATGGTGGGTTTCCATATATAAACTGAGCACTTAGATGATTGAGAAGTACTTTGAACATGAGAAAGGTCATGACAACAATCATCATCATCATACATGTTTGAATATTCCTTATTTTAAAATGGAAATCCTGTTACGAAAATGGCCGAGATCTTGAATGTTTCATCAATATTTCTTTGAAAAGATAGAGTATACGAAAGGAATTGCACTCTTCATTTTCTGTAAGAAACGGATATGCTTGCTTCCTTTTTTTTTCAAGATATGTCAAGGAAAACAGCCTTTCTCCGAAATAACACGAATACGTGTTCAGCAGATACAGATTTCGAATACCAATCGGTGTCGCATGCGGACTGCAAATGATTCCCTGGGTTTTCCAAGATGAATTCCTTGGAAGATAATTTGAACGTCATACAATAAAAGATGTAGAAGGAATTGCGACTCCTTCCTCCTTTTTTGTATTCGATATCGAAACAGTTCAGAACATATTCCCACTTAACGGAAATAATTTTTTACTATGAAAAATAGAGTAAATCGTTCTCTCTCTCTCCAGTGTAGGTATGCGATTTAGTAATTTTTTATTTAACCATGTATAGATGTTATACATTTATGATATATATTTCGTTATTGTACAGGGTGCATAGCAAGGCCGATTATATATTCCGACCTTAAATAACTTGTGCGACATGGATAACACTATAATAAACTTACTACGGCTGCGATTATATGCAAAAATCGCAGTGGGTAAAATGATGATCGGAGGAAGGTAGTATAAAACTTCAAATTTGTATATTGCTCCCGATGAAGAAATGAGACGTGAATACTTAGTTATATCAAAGTAATAAATGAAATTCGCTCTTATTTTAATTGTGCCGAAGGAAATTCACTAGAAACATTCGAATAAACATTCATAAAATTATTGAAAATTGAAGTACATAACAAATTGGTGGATGTCTGAATGGGCGTGTATGTGTTGTGAACCTAAATTGAAGTTTGTTTGTGTGGAATGCCTGTCAAGTTCCTCTGTCTTCCGAATTCGGAAGCAGACAAATTGGCTAGTTATTTTTTGCTTGTGTCATGCGTGGATATTTTTAATCATGTATTGTAGGCCTGGTTGTTCATATGGAGAGACATTATAAATAGTGGATCGGTTCGTATTCTCTCCCCCGAAGTTGGAAAACCACAGAAAACGAACTTCAGCCGAGCATCATGCCGATCTGTGCGTCTGGAGGAGTTCGAACCTGGTCCCATAGACGATGCCCACATTGCCACTGGCATAGCGGTTCACTTTGGACACTGGTGTAATTACTGTGAATCTAACAATAATTTGCTATTTTATCCCTCAAAAATCGCAGAAATTAGGGATTCTGTAAGCATTTATATATTTGTGAATTATCAACCAATTGCTGCAGAAAAAAAATGTGTTCAGCATACCAAAGAAAAAAGAAAATTATATTGGTTGAAACTTTTATAAATTGAATGGTCATTGCACAAATTTTAATCCCTCAAATTATTATATTAATGCCGTTCGTTGAATCTCATCTTATTTACTAATTTAAATTACATTAAGTTATTTGACGTTCTGGCACACCGGTGACAAAGTTATTTTATAGTTGTAACTCAATTATGCAGTTATAGGCAGCAAGTATACAAGTAATTCCGGAACTTTCAGTCCGTATTATTATAACGACTAAAAATAAGTTTTCTTCTGTTTTGAGAACTTGATGTGGTATATTTAAAGGAATACGATGTTTATTATGAGATGATTCGAGAATCTAACCAATAACTTGAATAAAAGCCATCCATATTTTCTTTCCACCTTTTTTATCCACCTCGTGAGCATTTTGCCTGTTGTGGTCTGTATATTCGCATGTTGGGTAGCAATGCAGAGATGAATTTGATTAAATAAGGAATTTCTAATTGATGACATATTCAAGTATTTGCACAGTAAAGGATTATTTTTTTGAAGGGAGGTAGTGCCGCCCCCACCCCCTTACATGTAGATCAATCAATAAAGTCGATATAAAGCCGCTGTGGTGGTCGAGTGGTTATAGTGACGGACTCGCGATGCGAGGATCCGGGTTCGAACCCCACAGTGGTGGTCGGCTGAAGTTGGTTTTCTGTGGTTCCCAACTTCAACGCGCAAATGCGAGCCAATCTCCCCGTTAAAAAGTCTCGCCACAGAGAGCAACAGTCCTACAACGAAATATCATTCAATCATAACACTTCACTCATAGTTAGAAAAACTGGTGGCAGATGGCAGCACTACACATAACAGGCATTACAGAGATACAAAAAACACTTCACGTCAGGTTTCACTACACATACACGTACATTCCCGCATGTACCGATTCGTTGGGGGTTCCGCGCGGGGGGGGGGGTGCATGTGTGGTGTAGCAGTAGTAGGTAGGGCCTCCAAAAAATGGGTCGGGGATCTATGATGTTCTTAAGTCAGCCACCTCGTTGGGCAATTTGCCTGTTGTGGCGTGGTATTTGTATTTGTAAATGAACCAAAGTGGCATTTAATTGGCTAGTTATTTTTTGCTTGTGTCATGCGTGGATATTTTTAATCATGTATTGTAGGCCTGGTTGTTCATATGGAGAGACATTATAAATAGTAGATCGGTTCGTATTCTCTCCCCGAAGTTGGAAAACCACAGAAAACGAACTTCAGCCGAGCATCATGCCTAGTCTAGTTCGCTAATAGAAAATCTTTGTTGAAAAAGAAAAGAAAGAAATAATTATTTTCCACATGACTACTTCAGTCAATTGATATTTTATTTTAATGATGAAACACTAAAAGCACTTAAAATGTAACGAATCAATCGATAAATTGTGTAAGTGTCAGATAATATCTGATTATCAGTCTTTTTCAAGGGTAATATCACTAAATGTCATTTCTTTCGTAGTAAGAGAAAACTTGTTTCCGTCAATATCTTTCACAGAAATACTTTTGAGGGACATGAAAAGCATTATATTCCAGGAAATTAAATATAAGTCTTTTGTGCAATATTATACATAGCACACATACACACCCACTGTGATTATACCCCTCGCGTATCTGAATCGTAAAGTCCGTACGCGCACGCAATCGACGAATTAGTTTCCTTTTTGCGAGTGATCACAACCAAACGAAAATAACCCTCCTGGTCGGGGAGGAACTGGATTTGTGTCACTCATGATCAAAGACTGAGTGACATTTGAGTTATCAATTGCTGGATTTATGTTGTGTATAAAATCGATACACGCCTATCGCATGAAAAGTGTTCTGGTTTTTTGTTATTTCAAACCCAAAAGAATGAAGTATTGAAAACATTAAATGCTATGAAGACACGTATCTTTGTTTTTAATCGATTATTAAAATCGCATTCAATGCATTGGTCACTCGTAGTGTTATAAACTATATATATGTATGTATATATATATATATGTATGTATGTATGTATATATATATGCGATGTATGTATGTATATATATATATATATAGATGCGAACATGATTACTTCGAGAAAAAAATTAATCATATAATCAACGTTGAAATCTAATTACTTCCTTCCCTTGAGAGATTTAAATAATTGTGAAAATTTCAATCTCCAAATATGCACACTTAAAGAATGGAGGAGGCTTTCAGTCTGTTTTTTAGAGTGCGACTGATGAAAATTTTTTTTTCTAGTCTCATCTCTATACGTCATTTATAGAACTTTTGAATTAAAATTATTTTTGGCAAATTAATTTTGTTTACTTTATTTATTCCTATTCTAATCTTCCGGGAGAAGTTCTACTGATAATACGCAGTGGTATATCATTTGGTTAAAAAAATCGGATTTTTTATAAATCCATGGATTATATAAAATTCTGATACCGACTTTATTGAAAATTATTCAATTAAAATTTTTGAAAATGAGGAATCGGAAAAAAATATTTAATAATTACATTTTTTCTTCAATCAGATCAGTATTTTATTTGTACATGATGAACGTCAATTTTGTACATTCTATTTATTTTCATATTACTTATTATATCTCAAATAAACTGATGAGTTATTTCAATACTAGCTATTCTCTATTCTTACAGCAATGAGCGTGCTTAGCGACAAAAAAAAACACACACACACACGTACAGAACGAGGGACGCCACATGTATACCACCAGGAATCAATTTTTCCTGTAGGTAGGATTTCCCGTTGGAACTTTGAGTAAAACGTCTGATTTATTAGACTTTGAAGAACAATTTGAGGATGTCTTTCCCCTTAAATGTATAGCTTTGAATATCTGCAAAGAGTCTTTTAAACTTAGAAATTGAACTTCTTGAATGTTTTACCGAACCCAATATTTGGAAAGAAAAAAAAAAATTGTCTGGAAATCTGTCAGAAATGTAATCGCACTAGTTTATGTTATATATATATGTGTATAGATGACGCTGCATGTTCATGAACCGGTCGTTTCTAGTTATTTGTGTAGGTGTGTGTGTGCTTGTATATTGTGTCCTCTCTTGTATAATAAATAGTCTTCTTCCTGGCATCGACTAGTTCGCACCGCTCTCTTTAACAGAATCAAACCTGAATCCCCTTGCATACAGGGCAAGTGCGCTAGCCAATACACCAGAGACACACTGTTCAATTCCTTATAACACGCATTCTAAACGTCTTATTAGCCGCATTATTAGATCATTGAACGTTCATTACTGTTGACAGTTTGAAGATACAAATTTAGAATTACCTTTACACATAAGGTGAGGTCATATTCTTTAAATTTTATATTCCCAATTATCTGGTAGATGTCCCAGTTAACGACAATAACTCTTTGTTTGTTGCAGAGATTCCGATTCTCATGAATGACCAAATGAGTAACCAAATGATTGACCACATGAGTGACCGAGTGATTTACTGTATGAGTGACCAAGTGAATGACCGAGTGATTAACCGTATGCGTGACCAAGTAATTGACCGAGTGATTGCTTGTACGAGTTCCAAAGTGAGTGACTGAGTGATTGACCGTATCACTGACCAAGTGATTAACCACATGAGTGACCGAGTTATTCACTGTATGTGTGACAAAATGAGTAACCAAGTGAATGACCCTGTAAGTGTCCAAGTGAGTGACCGAGTTATTCACTGTATGTGTGACAAAATGAGTAACCAAGTGAATGACCCTGTAAGTGTCCAAGTGAGTGACTGAGTGATTAACCATATAAATAATTGTATGATTGACCAAGTGAGTGACGGTATGTGTGTCCAACAGAGTTACTGAGTGATTGATCATATGGGTGGCCGAATGAGTGACCGCGTGAGTGCTTATTTGAGTTTCCAATGAGTGACTGTGTGGTTCACTGCATGAGTGATATAGTGAGTGACCATATGAGTAACCGTAATAATGACCAAATGAGTGACCGTAATAATGAAAAAGTGAGTGAAGAAATGAGTTACCAAGTGAATGGTCGTATGAGTGGCTAAGCAAATGGCCGTATGTGTGACCGTAATAATAACCAAGTTGATGACAAAGTGAGTGACAGTAGGATTGACCAAGTGACCATATGAGTGATCAAGTGAGTGACCAAGTGAATGGAGAGAAAAAATTATGATAAAATGAAAAAAATACACACTGAAGAGCCAAAAAAACTGGTCCACCTGCCTAATATCGTGTAGGGCCCCCGCGAGCCCGCAGAAGTGCCGCAACACGACGTGGCATGGACTCGACTAATGTCTGAAGTAGTGCTGGAGGTAATTGACACCATGAATCCTGTAGGGCTGTCCATAAATCCGTAGGAGTAAGAGGGGGTGGAGATCTCTTCTGAACAGCACGTTGCAAGGCCTCCCAGATATGTTCAATAATGTTCATGTCTAGGGATTTTGGTGGTTACCGGATTCCCGATATTCACGGTAACTCGTGGAATGGTCGTACGTGAAAATCCAAATTTCATCGCTACCTCGGAGATGCTATGTCCCATCTCTCGTGCGCTGACTACCCCGTTCAAACTCACTTAAATCTCGATAACCTGCCTTTGTTCAGCAGTAACCGATCTAACAATCATGCTAGACACTTGTTGTGTTATATAGGCGTTGCCGACCGCAGCGCCGTACTCTGATTGGTTCCATATCTCGTTATTTGCATACGCATGCCTTTACCAGTTTTTTTGGCTCTTCAGTTTATATACTCACACACATATAATACAAAAGTTATATATAAAATACAATATAATGATGCAACGGGCAGGGGGTGCTTTATTACTTAAATAAAAAAATCTATATATCAACATGAGTTTATATAATATGGTTTAAAATAGTACAGCAGAGTAGACAACAAGGGAATTTTAAATGAGAAATTAACCAGTTGGAGCGGGAAGTCAATCTGTAGCAAAGAAGGGAGTGTGAATTTGAGGTCGAAATCAAAAGTAGTTTTCAATATTGACTATTTGATATAAGTATTGTTTAAGTTTTTTGAAAATCGAAAATATGGATGGCTATATAAGTTCATTTGGAAGGTTAAATTAAAATTTAGGAATGAGCCTAAAATGTTTTTTGAGAATATTTTTTATGAACTAAAGGCAGAGAGTATCTGGAATTAGGTCTATTGGATGTTCGTGACGAATTCAAAGATAAAGCGAACAGTTTTCTTGATTATAAGTATGGGTCTAAAAAAATATAAATACCTTAGGTGTAGTGTAAAAGTTCATTTGTGTGTGTGTGTTGTATGAAGGAGTGATGTAATTTCCCATCAAAATTCTAATAGTTTTTTTTTTTAGGAAATTAAGAGAGCAATAGTGGTAAGATAATCAATACCCCAGAGTGGCAGACCATAAAGTAAGTGTGTAAGTGTGATTGAAACATTGAATGATAATTGTACAATTTGTAAATTATGAAAGAGAGAGAGAGAGAGAGAGGGAGAGGGGGAGAGAGAGAGAGGGAGAGGGGGAGAGAGAGAGAGAGGGAGAGGGAGAGAGTTTTGCTTCTAAATAATTACAATGCGAGAGCCATTTTAAATTTTGATCAATATAAATACCAAGGTATTTTATGATGGATATTTGCTCTAGACGCCGACAGTTACATGAATTATTGACAGCACAAATTGCTTCAAAATTATGTCATAGGCAATAGGTATAATAATTTGCAAGGAAAAGTTGATATATTTACTTTTAGATCACTTTATTAGATCACTAATAAAAATTATAAATAATAATGATCCTAAATCAGATCCTTGTGCGACTCCTCTGATTATCTACATGGAATTACTTAAGTGATTATTGCATTTGACTTTTTGAGTTCTGTTGGTGAGTTAAGATTTGATAAAATCGAAAGCATTGCCCCTTATTCCATAAGAATGCAGTTATGATAATAATATTTTATGATTGACACTGTCAAATGTTTTTTTTATGTCAAGTAAAATGCCTATTGTATTTCTGGATTAATAAATATTCCTGTAAACCTATTCAGAAGAGTTTAAAAGAGCAGAATCTGTGTTTCTATTAGGGAGAAAGCCATGCTGATTATTAGAAAAGAATTTATTGTTATTTAAAAAAGAATAAATCCTGTCTTTAATTAGTGTTTCAATTAATTTCGAGATAGGTGATAATATTGAGATAGGCCTGTAGTTGCTAATATTATTTGGGTCACCGCTTTTAAGAATAGCAATAACAATAGCTGATTGGAATGATTCAGGAAATTCTCCTCTTTCAATGCAATTATTAATTAGGTCTGCCAATAGTAGATATATACATTCACGATGACGTTTGAGAATTTTTCTAGTTAAAGTATTGTAACGAGAGGCATTGTCTTTGAGTGATTTTGTTATTCCATGGATTTCATTACTATCAGTGGGAGCTGGAGAAATGGATTTATCACTGTGAGTAATGAATTGCTCAAAACTATCATCATGTTCTTGATTCTGTTGTGAAATATTTATAAAGTGGTAATTAAAAATATTTGTTAGCAATTTTAAATTAGTCTCGAAAGGCAGTGTATGATAATTTTTCCACGGAGAAATGTGTACGAGGTGCATGTACGGTTAAGTAGTAATGACAATTATAATTATAATAATACATTATACGTGCGGCACAGGGTTTATGCCACTATGAATTGTTAGTATATTAGATTAGCTAAGGTTCTCCTATAAAATTGGTTTTCAAGTCCTCGTAAAAAAAACCAGGAAACATTAGGAGATTCTAATTTATTTAATATGTATATCAGAATAAACAACTCTGAGATGAAATTAAAATTATTAATACGGGAAACAGAGAACTCATTTTGTTTTTGTATGTCAAAATTTTCAAGTAAACACGAATGAAGCAAATACGAGTATGCACATTCGGGAAGTCACGCATGCTTCCCTAATCGAATGACCCTTTTATCTGTACAGAAGCTTAAATACACGTGTTCTAACGTAGGGGGGTAACCTTTAATTTCGTGGACTGAGTCAGCGAGAGAGAGAAAAAGCCTTGCCTTTTCCCCTTAAACGCGTGTCTTTCGTTCGAACCGAACACAAACGGAACGAGGCATTTCTCCTCCTCCTCCTTTAACAAATGACGATGCTAATGTTTTCCTTCTCCCTCATTTCATTTAATGTTTTCGGTGTTTGTCTGAGCAGAGCAAAACGTCCAGATTGTTTTCGTGTGATCACTCACGCAAAACATCGATAATACGAGTTCGTGCTTAATTACTGAAGACAGAACCAGCGCGTCTTTATAAATATATATTACTATATGTGACCCAAGGTTCCCACTTTAAGCACATCTCAAATCCAGCTACATTATCCCTGTACTCGATTTCAAGACAGAGATACACATGATAACCATTTGACTGTCGCAATTTAATCTTCGATGTCAATCAACTAACATAAAGACTGACTGTAAATGAACAGCCACCTTCTAATCAAGTTAAATTCTGTTGTCTTGAGATACGGTTTTATTTGCAAGAAGTTACTGATGTGATGGTGATTAAGTAACTAGATTCTGAAATTTCACTTTGAACTTAATTCGCGTAGTTACCTTGATTAAATTATGTGTAAAAGCGAGAACTTGTTATTCAAATATTCTATGAGAAAGTTCATAACTAAAGTACATTAAATAATCCCTATTATATGATTGACTTATTACACAGCAAAAATGTTTTGTCATTAGTTTTAATGGCCAAATTTCATTCATTAATTGCCTATGCAACGGCTTGTTTTTCATTCTGCTTGGTCACAGAACCCTTTCCAATATAACGTTAATTTCTCAGATCAAATTTCCGTGAGAAAGCTCGTTTATGTACGGTGTGTGCATATAATTAAGATTCTTCTATAATTCCCTCATACCTACGATGTTTCTCACCCGTCTGAGTTTCGGGAGTTTCACAGGCTTCTGCTATTATTCAGTATTCACATAGTGCACATCCTTCGTAATACCTTTTTAGTGTATTTCTTCTGCTCTAATTAGTGTCAATAAATTACCGGCATAGCTTTTATATTATCAGCTGCATAATCGCTTCGAGAAATTTTCCCTTCACTTAAATGTGATCCAAAGTCTGTGTCGATATCCGTAACGTGGAAGTCAGAGAGATAATTCTTCAACGAATGAATTCCCAGACACGATAACACCAAAATAATCCTGGCATTTTGAATGCATTTAGTTGATACTCAAAACGTGGCCATACCTCGATTCTCACCTCCTTCAATACTTAGAATAGTAATCTAGATGAATTACGGAATTTTAAAATATTCATTACGGATGATCTAACTCCATGCTTTGATCCTTTCTCTAAAATCTTCAAGAAGTCCGATTGAATTTAATAGTAGTTTAACCCCCTCCATCGGTGAATTTTCAAAATTGAAAATAAATGACCGGTTTCTCCAACAAAACCCATTTCTGGATTCATCATGCTCTAGATATATTTAACATCGATGTATGGAGCAATTCACTTTCGAAGAATGGCTCCCTAGTGCACACCTACGTGCATACACCTATATATATAAACGTCTACCTTTTTCGTTTATCTCAGAAGCCTTCAGGAGAGAAGAAGACGAAAAATTGCTTTCTCTGAGCACGTGGTAACACTATGAAGTGAGAAGAAATCTTTCGTTTGGTATTGTGATGGCTTAGTGAAGTTGTATGCGCTTCAGAAATGGGAATTATAAGATGATCTGTGTTATATCACAGGAGAGAAGGATTGTGAGATTTATATTTGGCTCTTACGTCGCTGCAGCTGTGGAAAGATATTTTGGAATTTCGGATGTTTATCTCCGGATGAATTCTTCCTTAAATTGCAATCGAACCATTTGGAGCTTTTTCTTTCATTTTACAACACATTTTCTTTTTCTGCATATAGAAACTTAATAATTCTTTATTGTTTACATTCTCTGTCATTAATCGAATTTCATAACCGAAAATATGTTTTTTAATAGATTCTACGTCATTATAACATAATTCTTATGTATATTTTTTTGGTCTACGATGGCTATAGTTGAAAGTGAATTCAACTCATTACATGTTGTAAGATCGATTTCGATGGGGGAATTTAAAGTAAATTGGTGACAAATAATGTCATTTTGGAGGCTTATAACGGAGAGAAAAAATTCTAAACTTCTCATAAACGTTCCTCAGAGAAATAGTTTCCACGTCGGGAAACACTGTCTTATCGTATTTATTCTTAGAGTTATGCTTGTTTTGAATAATACCTGTACTGCCGTCTGTATTCCATATTTTGATGTGAAAATGAGAAATGCAAGAGTTTTCATGTTATATGAATATGTGCTGAACTACCAAAGCTATTATGAGTCAATGGTGCGAAGAAATGTTTCGGGAACATTGTTCTGCGTTAGCCAATATAGTAAATTTCATGGAGATGATCCCAATGAATTTATGGAGAATGTTAGGATAAATCACCACAATTCAAACTTTCCATGCTACTAAGTAAACGTAGAACATTAATGGAAACAGAAGTGAAGATATATCGAATGAAATTTGTTACGTAGAATGTACTCCATAAGGTAAGCCCAAGAAGTAGATTTTCAATCACTTTTGAATTACTTGTCTTAAAAAAAAAAATGTTTAACCGCCCATCTCATTCAAATGACTATTCCGACTGTCATTCGCTCATGAGTTGTTAAATCCTGCAATAAGTATCATAACGCGTAATACCAAGTAGAAATCATAACCCAAATTAGATCAATATTTTTGTGTATAAGCACAACCTATTACGATAACTTATCATTGTGATCACTATTATCAATTTCTCTTTTGTACCCATTTTTCTTTCTTTTCAAGCACACACTCCAATAATTTCCTTTTTTTTTCTTATACATACTTAGAGGGGTGATATTTCAGAAAACGATATTATCATCCATGCTGTGTGTAATATATCTTCAACCAGCCCATTTTATCTGCATTTGGCTAGTTCCCAAACATCTCCACATATACTTTTTCTTTCTCTGCCGGTTATTTAAGCTAGAAATGTCATTCATTCATTTTGTAATATTTATCATGACCAATGACCCCTTTTGTCCCATACACTAACGAACATTCATTCCATGTGATGATATTTACTCGTGTAAACATTTGATTACATTACCAATTTTTATATATATATATATATATATTATTCATCAAGCATAGATTAACACATCCAGAAATGACTCGAGAATATTATTCTTGAAACGATTCATACGATTTCAAAAAAAAAAACTGGAGTCGATATTCCATTTTTCCGTATTTTTTTTTCCTCTGGTAAGTTTTCGTTGTGCCGGCCCTGTTATTGATATGTCAATATTTGCCTGAGATTTTCTTTCTTTTTTGGAAAGAAAAATTTCGATGAAACTGTAAAGTCAAATTCAAAAGAAGAAATTTATAGAAAAATAAAGGAAGTTTCAGTTGTTTCCTTTTTGACTGGTAAGACGATATAACGGTTTCCGTTGAGTTCCGATTTCCACAAACTGTCAACCTTGACTCACGTCTTGGGTGGTACTTTTATTTCGTTTTTCGAATTCATTTCAGAGGTTTTTTTTTTAACTTTATACGTCGGATACTTTCCGTTTTTAGTTATCTCATTTCCTCTTTTTCTCCAACTTTTGGAAAGTTCTTGAAAAAAAATCCCGTTGAAATGGAATTCTATTCTTTTATTTTGGGTTGTGGGTTGTAAATGATGTAAAGTTTTATATATATTTTTGTGTGTGGGAAAATAGTAAAAGTAAAATATCAAATATATGATTTCTGATATTTAAAAAAGATACTTCTATTATACTTCTTGTTCTTGTATGAAAAAAATGATTTTTTTAAATAAAATCTCACACTTATGACAATGAAAAATGATACCTGGATATGTGTAGAACCTGTCGTTACAGACTGTGCTAAATCAAAATTCTTATATGAAAACTTATTCTAAATTCATGGCATTCATGCATTATCGCAAATGTTATTTTCAGTATTTCCAAACTTGGTGTTGACTGCAATATATAGTTGGGCAAATTTTCAGTCTTCAAAATAATGCCGCATCACATATAACAATAACGGCTTATTGTCCTCCGAACTGGGTACCTCTATCTCTCAATTATATTATTTACATAAAAACATAAATTACAAAATATATGGTAAACAATAAGTATAAATAACAAGTATTAAACCTAGTATAAATATGTTACGAGGTCATTTCCTACGTATACAATTATAAATTGGAGATGCAGGGTACCCTTAAAATCCTAAGTTAACCTCTATCTCGTCAACCGTCCATCGTAGAGGTATGGTTCTATAATTTAAAAATGCTCAAAATATTTCAGGAATCATTCTCTACTGATTTTGAGAGTGACAATACAGTGTGGCATAAAATTAAAACAAAGTCTAAATTTCTATACGGTGCTCTTGTCTTCAAACTTTCAAATGGAAAGTCATTACCCTGTTTTTTCTGATGCCAACAAAAAAGTTCCGCTTTTTCTAAATGATGTATTTGCTGAGGTAGTTGAATTCAAAATTAGTGGAAAGTTGGGAAATGACAGCGTAAACTAACAGACCTCCCTTCTCTCTTCCTACCACTCCTTTTCTTCATTCATGCTATACTTTGTCATGTTTTCTCCGATATTTTAATTCAAATTATCTCAGCGAATATTACAATTATAAGCGTGGAACTTTGCATTTTTGTTGACTTCAGGAGAGATAGGACAAGAACTTTCTAATTGGAAGTTAGAGGAAACGGGGTCGGGCGTATTGATATTTAGATCTTTATTTTATTTTATGACACGCTGTATTTTCACTTTCAAAACTAGTACACAGCGATTTCTGAACATATTTTGAGAATTTTGTATGTTAAAACCACACCTCTCTCTACGAATGATGCAATAAAGGTAAAATTAGAACTTATAAGGCACCCTTTATGATCCTATATTGCGTATCAAAATCCAAATTGGAGTATAAAATCTCAAATTGTATATTGACATCACGAATCGAATATAAATCCATAAATGGTTTCATCCTCCATGTAAATTGTTCGATTCCTACGGCATTATACTTGTTCACCAATCTTGAAACAAAGAAATCATCAACTATAGTTGATGGTTTTCTTTTTTGTTTGTGAATGGCTAGGTGATGCAGTTAGTGCGTTTACTATTGGTTGATATCAAGTTTTTGTAGTATAATTGTCTTCATTGTCTTCTATCCTTCTAATTATTTTCTTCACTTTATTCACACTACATTTGTATGTCTATAAATCTATCCGATCCCGAGTGTGACGTTTCTTGCAGCCTGCATTGCCGTGTGATTTAGATGTATGGTAAAATTACATGTTGTTAAATGATCACAACGACAGTGATCTGTTCCTTGCTTTTTTGAAGCGATAAGCCTAACTTGTAAAAATAATTCCATGATTTGTTTGAAAAATACAAATTCCTGCTCTAATTTTGAGCTTTGTACGGAATTCTTGGTGCTATTCTGTGGACACTTATTCCTGTTTCCGCATCATATCATCGGGTTTGCCATACATTGATTAGTTCTTTTCTTGGCTTCTGTTTTACTATTGATTGGTGGTACTAATATTTTTATTAATTGTGTACCATTGATTTTCACCGCTTTTGCTCTTTTGTCTGCTTTTCTTTATAGAAGACTTAGGCTATAGAAGACTTTATTAGAAGACTCAAAATATAGAGTATTAAGACAGATGACAGCACCAGCGAACAATTACAATTACAATAATTACAATACAACGATTAAAATAACAATTACGGTACACGAAACAATTTCAACTCTGACATCATAAATACGTGAGGGCTACACAAACACTTAGAGCACACATTCCGACATGTACGTGTACTTACTCGGTAGAAATTCAGCAGAGGAATGTGCACGAGGTGTACGTACGATTGAATCGTAGCAGTCATTTATAGCATTGAATGCACATTTCTCTTAAGAAGAGAGTAAATCAAAGCTTTAATACAAACATCGAAGACATACATTATCGTGGTTAAGAGATAGGTCGCAACGAGTTATGGTGAACGGGGAATTCTCTGGTTGGACAGACGTCACAAGTGGAGTTCCTCAGGGAAGTGTCCTTGGCCCCATACTTTTTTCACTTTTTATCGATAAACTCGATCAGGGTATCGATGGAATTACTAGCAAATTCGCAGATGATGTGAAGCTAATGGGGGTAATCGGGAATGAAAGCGATAGGGAGTTGCTCCAGACCAACTTAAACAAGATTGCAGCATGGGCAAATGAATGGAGCATGACGTTTAGCGTAGATAAGTGCATGGTCGCTCATTTTGGTTCGAACAACCCACGGTTCTCTTACGAGTTGAATGGTGTCACTATCCCGGATGCAACTAGAGTCACCGATTTGGGAATTCTCATTGACGAGCGACTTAAGTTTTCTGAACATTGTTCAGCGGTTGTCAAAAAATCGAATAGAATGCTTGGTCTCATTTTCAAAAAGGTCTCTTCGCGTTCTCCTAAAGTCATTCTTCCTCTTTTTCGAGGCTTAGTTCGTCCTGGACTGGAGTATGCTGTAAGGTTTTGGAGACCATACCTACAGAGGGACATAGACTTGGTTGAAGGGGTGCAGAGAAGAGCTACGCGTGTCCTTATTGGCACACAGGGCTTGAGTTATGAAGAAAGACTTCATTTTTTGAATATGTTTACATTGGATGAACGCAGGTGTCGAGGAGATATGATCGAAGTGTTCAAAATTTTCAATGGGATGGATAGGATGGACCATGAACTTTTAGTACACCGCCAATCGACTGCTTTTACAAGGGGACACCAGTATCGATTGGTGAGGGACAATGCAAGGTTATGGTGTCGCAGGGAATTTTTCTCCAATAGGGTTGTTAATAAATGGAATAGCTTACCCCCGGAGGTAGTAAATTGTAACACAATTGACACGTTTAAAAAGAAATACGATAAACATGTTGGGGTAAATCGAGAAGCTATCTATTCTTAGAAGAAGACAACCATAAGTATTCTTTATGGGCATTGTATAATATTTTTTCATGTGTATATAGTGTTTGTAATTTGTGTTAATTGCATTTTTAATTGGGTTGCTGTATTTTTGAAACATATGACAACCATATTTTTATGGGCATCTTTTTATCAGCCACCTCGTTGGGCATTTTGCCTGTTGTGGCGTTGTGTTTGTATTTGTATTTGTATTTGTATAAAATCGGAAGCCAAAACAAGAAAATTGTCCAACAAGCTGACTAAAAATATAATAACTACAAGCCGAAAACTTGCTACAAGTACAGATGCGGATTTTTTTAAAGTAAAATTTCATCTCTGCTCCCTACAAGCTCTCGAACCCCCCCCCCCCCGTATGCAAGGTGATTGTGCTACCACTACACACACCTGACATACGAGCATTCTATACTTAAACAGATATTACGTTGCCTCCAGAGAGCGTAGGTATGTTGAACGGTACCATAAGATGGACACCAACAAGACCAATCTAATGTATCGCAAATGACGTCAAGGCCATCAGATGGTAACATATATGTAGATAAAAATATCCTTTCAACCTTTTAATACAAGATATACAGAAAAATGGGTTGTAGAGATTCTGGTTTTTCTAGAGATAAATATTAACCCTTCAAAAAGGACAAGTATTCTATCTGCTTCTACAACTTAATGGGAGCACACTCGTCCGGCAAAAGAGAGATCGTGGGTCAGACTTTTCATCTCTACATGTAGCCTGTATTACACAGATTGAGAAAACATCTTTCGTTACATAAATAACGACTAAACTAGAAAAATTTCTTAGAATTAATTAAATCCTCTTGAAGTCAGTAAGAGCGGCAGAAAAAAAAAGTATTGAATAAGCAGCGTCTTTCCATTAGTAGCAAGAGTTGGAAATTGACTTTTAGAGCATATATAAGCAGCGTCTCTATTACAAAAAAGCACGCTATACCACCTACTTCTTGCAAATCATATAAATTTTTATTGAAATTTCGTTATTGCTTACCTGTCTGTTGGTTTGAAAATGAACTACGGTAGAAAGTTAATCCAATTAACAACGCAATATACGAAATTCGTGCAATTTAATTGAAAGTGCAAATACCGTGCGATTTAATTCTATCGCTCTTATTCATCCAAGTTTTAAGCTACATACAGTTTTGACGTGATTACTCTCATTTAACAAGAAGATTTCTGGATACGAAAACCGGATCCAGAAAATTATCAAAGTTAGTCGAAACTGGGATTAAAGATTGTGTGTGTGTATATAAAGAGGAACTCCAACAATTTCCCTTCGCCCCCCGCCCCTTTATTTGCGCGCAAAAGCACTAACTAATATGAACAACCTGGAATCTCTTAAGGAATACGTGCCATAGTTTTAGAGAGACGTCATGGAATTGTATGCGTATGTGTGGTGTGTGGATGGGTCCGTAAATTCCACCAAATAAGGCGGTCATCTCGCGTTTTAGCTCCAGCATTAATGCAAATTCTGTTCGAAAACAAATCCTTTATCAGATGCAGATTCACTGAATTCTTGGAACAAGATTAGAGCTCCAGGCATTAAACCTGATTACTTAACTCAGAAAGAGGGTCACTTGTAGGCAAACGGATTCCACTTTCGGCCAGTGTCATTAGAGAACGGAGTCTTCTGGTGCGATTTTCTACGGAGACCTATACGCGTTTCCGATAATATTTACTCATGAATTTATGCATATGACGAATACTTTCATACGTTATATAGAACCAACTTTATTCAGATATCCAGAACTGAAAGTATTATTATATAGTCCCGGTGCCGTCTTAAAGCATGGGTCCACCCGGGCACGGCCCGGGAGCCTCATAAAAATCAGATCCGGTTGAAATTTTGGAGAATTTGCCTGGCCCCGGGCCATGATACTCTTAAGACGGCTCTGTAGAGTTCTCGAGTTCTCCCACTGTCATGTTATTAAGACGGTATAAAATGCTCCATTTACCATTCGCATATTATGAATTTCATTTCAATTAGTTCTCCATGTGTGCATATGCAGGGAAATCCCATTTGAAAATTTGTAAAATTATAAACGCTATTTTAAATAACGCTATTTACCTGCTCCCCCCTTCGCCAGTCGTGGCCCTGGGTGTACCCCAGGTTCATATAATAAGCGCTGTCGCATGCCGCGCCGGAATCTGTACCAGCTGTCGTCATCTCTCGGATGTTACTGAACTCAAACCGTATTTTTAAGGTGAGTATGATTTCGAAGGGCCAGTAGAGCTCTCCGAAACAAACATTTTTGTCAAAATTAATTGGATTATTGGATTATTACACACCAGAGCAGACTTAACCAGGTGTACCCAGGGACGCAACTAGATGATTCGTCACCAGGGGCAAAAACGCCCATTTTGACGCCCCCTTATAATGTTGAAGGAGGGATTTCAGAAGAAAATTTACGGCCCACTGAGTTTAGCACCCGGGGCACGAGACCCACCTGCTCCCCCCTTCGCTAGTCGTGGCCCTGGGTGTACCCCAGGGTCATATAATAAGGGCTGTCGCATGCCGCGCCGGAATCTGTACCAGCTGTCGTCATCTCTCGAATAGAACCGGTTAATTTGCCATTAGCTACCCTGACTTTGAAGGTCGCACTTTAGTCAAAAGTATTAGAGCAGTGATGTCGCGCATTTGATCCCAGATCACACTCACTTATCCAAAGCGACAAGAGCAACTTCAAAGTGATGAGACAGCTCTTTTCATGTATCCCTGGGTGTGCACGCGTACTCTCAAGTATGGAAGGATGCAGTCTCAGGAGTATTATAAATATCAATGGTGGAATACCTTTCAACATGCGAATTATTGACGTTTATAATCTGAATCTCCAAAAGAGGTATTCTTTAGCTCGCGGCAGGCATGGGTCCTATATTTCGGGAAACTATATCGAAGACAGATGGCAGCTCTAGCAAGAACACGAAAATAAACAATTATGACAACATGAATACGTTAGGGGCCACCCATACTCTCAGAACACATATTCCAACATGCATGAATTTGTAAGAAATCCCGCAGAGGAATGTGTACGATGTGGTTAGGTAGTAGTAATATTTGTAAATATGAAAATGTTTTGACGAAGAATGTCCGTTTTAGTGAGCTCAGTCATTCCTCTAAGATCATTCCATAAGCTCAGAATCATTTTGCATATGGTAAGAGTGTTTCTCATGGGCGAAGAGGCCCTCATATATACAGGGAGGACAAAAAGTCCGTAAAAACTTTAAAAATTCATAAAAACCGGAAAAATAACCGAAATAAAAAACGGTTTGCAGGGATAGCATCGCTAGAACACGGAAAGTTTTTAAGATAACAAAAAAGTAACTCAAAAAACAACCGACAGGTGGCACAGACGTACACAAGTGAAAGAAAAGATACGCAAATCACGAAAAGAATGGAATTCCTCCAAATCGTTTATTACAATTACAATTGTATTACAGTATTACAGTATGTGTTCCCCATGACCACCACCACAGGGGATAACACATTGCAGGCCAGTCACAAATCCAGCAACGGCAGAGTGCAGCAGGTCCATATGTATACATGACTCTCTGCGTATCGATACACCCACGATTTCAAACATCCCCGTAACCAGAAGTTTGCCGGTGTCAAATCTGGAGACAGAGGCCATTTGAACCTGCAACACCTGCTAATGATTTTGTCTTCCCCGAACGTCTGTATCAGGAATGCGTTGACCGGAGTAGCAGTGCCACTAGTAGCTCCATCTTGCATAAACGTGACGCTGGAAAGCGCATCTCCTTCATGGCACGACCTTCTCGCGCAGAAGCGTTAAATAACGCTACTCATTCGTCCGGCTCTCTTACACGATCCCCCAGCGTTCCAGTTTCCTCCAACCGCTAAACAAGCTGTATGAAGCCTGTCGCATGTTAAAAGGCTCTTTTCCAGTCCACACATTCTTCTGAACTCGGAATTTACGCGAGGAAATGTTTGCTGATTCCTCTCTCTCTCTGGTTCACGGAAAAAAACAACTTCCCCAACAAAGTTTTATCCATCGCACACAGCATCCTTGTTCACATGCACTGTTTACAACGGTGAACTGGTTGTGTATTAGGAGGGCAGTTCTTATAACCGTCTCATTTGCATATTTCCACCGAAGACGCTCTTACCAGCACCATCTATCAGCTGTTTTTGAGTTATTTTCTTCAGTCAAAAATATCCTCGTGACCTAGCGATGCTAACCCTGCAAACCGTTTTTTTTTATTTCTGTTATTCTTTCGGGTTTTTATGAATTTTTAGTTTTTACGGACTTTTTGTCTAACCTGTATATGTGCGTGTGTATATATTTATTTATTTATATATATATATGTGTGTATGTATATGTGTGTGTGTGGGTTTATTTCACTCTTAACGTTTTCAAATCACTGGTGATTCATATCATCACGGCATGGCTATATCACTGAATACCAAATCAAAATATCCGTTTCTGGTGAATTGCTAGCTACAAGTCAAAATCTATTTAATGAAAGTGCGTCTTATTTCCAACGGAGGGATCTCATTGGACAAGAAGCGTCGAGATATCCGATTTGTTTGTCTTAGTGATTTCATAGGTACATAAATAATCATAGGATAATATACTTCACCAACCCCGCCCATATCGATATATTGCAATTTACAACCGTTAACAATTTGGGTTGGAAATAAAGGCGCCATCTCTATCGGTGGTCACCTTAAGTTCATTAAAGAAAGAATATATGTTATCTATATTCCCCCACCAATTCGAGCCTGGCACCTGCCTTCATGGTTTTAGACGGGAATCTCACCACGACGCCACTCGTCGCTAGCCATACAGGATACAACAACTAGGTCCTGGACGCACTAAGAAGATAAATGAATTTTAACAACTGTCCCGAAAAAGCTCCCTGCAAATTGGCAATGACCTTCAAAACTTTATCCATCAACATGTATTTCCCAACTTTACGTTCCCGACAAAATATTTGTTGCATATTTTCATTCATAATTTATAATACTTTTCACATATGTTATTATCAGTATTTGACGTCCAAATAGGTTATTATGTGAAGAGAGATTGCATGAATTAAATAATATAAAATAATTATATTTCACATTAAAAAATAGATTTATAGTGTGACGTCATTCTGCACATTTCATGTTAATTCTATGGAATTTTATATAAAAATGTTTTGGAAGAATTTTCCAAAAAATTACATAACGGAATAACTTCGAATATGGGGAACATATATTCATGTACATACATTGGCCGAAAATAATAAATAATCCAGAATATGTGAATGAATATTGAAAATTATTAGCTCATCATATTTGTAAATTTATTAGTGCTCCAATATACATTTGAACAGCTTCAACACAATCACTTATTAGTTAGTTTATATTTTTTTATAAAGCTGAATGTAGAAAAATAAGTGAACTTATAGCCCAATTATTTGTCATTTTCAGCCTAAAAATATAACTGATAAACACTGCAAACGTTGCACAATGTTTAAAGTATAATATTAATTTGATTCCCCATACAAATAAGGCACACGAGTATGTGTTGTTTCTATTAGATATAATAGAAACAGTTGTTTCGTTACACAGAATATTGCGGCCTTTTCAAGACAAATTAAAGGCATACGTGTCTACTCGACGGAAATTTAAATTACTCATCGAGCGTTGCCATGGACATAATAAAAGCAAAAAACTATCTTTCATTATCGTACGCTGCTCAGTGATAATCTACGTAATTGCATTCAACAAAAATGAACTGTAATTGCGCTCGAGATGATAAGCGAACAGTATTTTTCTAACGTATGCTGTAATCAAACAGAATTCCGGTGAGTGTGCAATCAAATTCGAGTAATTACTCCGTTTAAAACTAATTAATTTTAATTAATGTGTGACATTGTCCTAGAAACAATTTGTAAAAGCATAATAACGTCATTAATTAATTTTGCATTAATACTACAGGACAAAGTAACATCTTTTTCCCGATTAATTTGAAGTAAAAAAAAACGCTTCTGAAATATGCAAGAACTATGATGTGAATGTTACTTTCAAAAACCTTTTGATTTTTGAAGCATTTACTACAAGCAAACTGGAGAAAATTATTAAACCACGGTTCAGAATTTGTTAAAAATGTAAATTTCTATATTTTTTTTTTTTTTTTTTATTTGGGTCCTTCAGAAACAACTCCCCGTGTTCCACAGAGTATACCACGAGGCTTACAAACGTAAGTAACAACAACAAACATATACGGTTCAAGAAACTCAAAATTTGCAATACAGCGTAATACAAAAGAAAGGAAAAATCAGATCAGTATGTACAATAACAATATACGAATGCACTTCAAAGCGCAATATTGCACCAGTGAATGCCATATGGTATCAATGAAAAAAAAAAAAAAAAAAAAAAAAAAAATTCAATACACACACATGAATAGAAAAATATACGACCACACATAAGTATATATATATATCCACACATACACATATATATACACACACCAATACATACATACAAAGATAGTGAGAAAAAAAAAAATAAATAAATAATAATAATAATAACAATAATAATAATAATAATTAGTACTTAAATGGAAATTTTGATTAATTATTCAAGAATCGAAAACAGCACTTGCAAGGAAAATGAGAATGTACACATTGTATATACAAAAAATAAAATAGAAACCAATTATTTTTTTCGCAAAGATATTTTGTACATATATTTTTAGAATGCGAAGGACTTCCTTTGATTTGACCAAATCGGACAATGCAGGCGGCCAAGAAATAGACAGTTTCTTAAGTTCTTTTCTGAAATGAACCCTCTCCTTCGTTAGATTTTTGCACGACAGAAGAAGATGCATAGGATCTTCTTCATTGGTTCCACATATACACAGCGAACTACTGGCAAGTTTCATTCTCGCGAGATAACTTTGAAAATTCCCATGCCCAGTAATAAATTGGGTCAGATGGAAATTTGTGGAGAAATGGTAACACTTCCTTCTCGCCGGAATCGAAGGGAAGAATTTCTTTACCGGCCTGGCATTTTTGGAACTGACATACTCTGTGTTCCACTGATGGATTGATTTGTGTCGATACACATATTTATAGTGAGATTTTGGGACTTTCACATTTTCTATGACATTAAGAAGTGTAGCAGACCGTGCGAGATCATCTGCCCTCTCATTCCCAGTGATGCCACAGTGACTTCGAACATGTGTGAAATCGATTATATATTTTTTCTTTTTAAGATCATTTATAAGACATTGTGTCTCCACCACAAGTTTTTCTGTAGAATTTATATCTTGTAGACTTTGCAAAGAAGAGAGAGAATCTGAACATATCAGCGCGCTATTATTATCGTTTCCAACACAAAATGAAATCCACTTGGTGGCAAGATTCAAGCAGAGGAGCTCGGCTTGAAAAACAGAACAGTTATTTTCTAATCTGAATTGGCGAAACAGGAGCTCATTCTCTTGCTTATAAGCAACGTAAGCGAGACCCACTTTGCCATCAATTTTACTGCCATCAGTGTAACAGATGAGATCGTACTTAGGAAAAGACTCTTCATTGTAATTTACAAGTGCGATAACAGCTCGTGTCGCTGGGTGCGGAAGAGATGAAAAAGGTACTATACCCGAAAGGGAATTGTCATCACAATTTCTTGAAAATATGTTCTTGGCCTCGTTATTGTAGAGGATAAGGATGTCAATAGGTGTTTGCCCAGAAATAGCAAATAGTGCCTCGTAGCTAACTGAACGATATCCTCTAACAATTCTCAAAAGAAATCTCCGCTGAACTTTCAGAATATTCTTACGATTTATTTTCTTTTTCAGGGAATCACCCCAAACTCTGGAAGCATATGTAAAAATAGGAACGATGGCCTGATTGTATATTAAACACAAGACATCAGATTTCAATCCAAATGTATTCTGAGATACTCTCAAAAGGCCATTCAAAACACTTTCTATATTTAAACAAGAAAAAAATCCTTCGTTTGTCAAAATATGAATTCTATATAAAAAAAGGGAAATTGAAATGAAAAGTTACTATAAATAACCCAATTTTTCTTAAAATTTTTTTTCTGCTCATCGCCCCTGGCCCACGTGGATGATATTCTCTTCTTGTTGTTGCACCTACCCTCCCCCCGCCCCACGATCTTATCTAGACTGCCATTTCACCATCATTCAAGAAAGATTTTCTTCTTATTGAATTGATTGAATTGTGCGTCAATCCCCTACGTTGCTACTGTTACAACGGTTGGACGCTGGAATAACTTCCCAGGGCTGGCATCCGTACCTTTTATTCACTGTGACGCAGATTTGTACACGGTTTCTTCTTTCTTTCTTCTCCTTCAGGATGCATTTTCATACATGGTGTTCCTTTTCTCCCGATATATTTCAGTAGAAATTCCGTTTGCGGAGCGGCCGTTTCGAAACGCGCTAACCGTTTCATGTCAGACCATGCATTTGCTTTGATGACAATTTTTTGTATTGGTCTGTGCTATCATCACCTGTTAAAATTTTCCCCATCTTTTCTGTATGAATCACCCTACGTATCTAGAGTTAATTGCTTATGCATACACAATGGCGATTTTATAACAAACAAAAACTCGAATTTGACGATGGAACCCAGAATTTTTTTACGATTCACTTTTTGTTTCATTATATTTTTTCACGTTCGAATGAAATCCTAAGTTTTGTGTCAATTGATAAACTTTTCATTTTTATTTCCATAGCAAAGAAAAAAGAAGTCTAAATAAATCGAAGTTTTAGCGAAAAACAACTTACGACCGAGGAAATGATTATGGCCTTTTTGCCCTGCGTCCAGTTTTGGAAGATTCCAAGAAAGAAAGGGGTTGGGTGTTGAAAAATTTTTCCCAGGACCTGCCCAACCAAACACACCTACAGATAAAATTTTTGTTTTTACGCCACCTATGCAGATGAACGAAAAGATAAGATACAGCAGTCTCCTCCTGAGAAAGGATAGTCATTGCCACTGGAAAAGTTTGACAAGACTCGTGTCGCCAGTCTTGGAACGAGTTACTGACGTAAGTCGGAATATCACTGTACCATAAAAACCATTCACATTATTTTAGTAGTTTCGTTTATAGTTAAATGATTATTAGCCATACCTACATGCCATGATCGATTCAATTATTCAAACAACTGTGACGTATCGGGAAGAGAACAATAATGGACAAACAAAAGCCCTAAGACAATTTCTGATTGTTTTTTATTGTTTATTTGCTTCTTGAATATATTGATATGAGCAACAAATAAACTCAATATATTGCTTCTGTGTGTGTTTTGTCTTCGCACAAAACTTTACACCTATTAGTTATACTCTTCGGTATCTACGGTAAGTGGAGAAATTTTTTGGCAGTCACTGATATGGATTTCCATTATCGATTCAACTCAACTCTCTATAAGTCGATATTCCGATTCCCTCTGTTTTCTCTATGTTTTCACTATATTTCATTCTAAGTCAAATACGTAAATATTTGTTCGATTTCCTATATGGAAGAGAAACAAGCACTTCGTTACCATAAATTACCCTTCCTCATACTTTCTTCTTTCTAGCTTCACTTTTTAACCTATATTCCTGTACTTTTTTGTTGTTTTTTTGGAAGTGCGTATATATGGACCTAAATCCGTTATGCTGCTTCCAAGTTTTATGATCCTACTATGAGGTTCAAATAAAACAACTTTGGTTATCCTTTGGAATATGTTGTGGATAAACTTGTTCGCCTGAACGAGTTTCGAACTGTGATTTTCCTTTCAGAAAAATTTGCTTTTGTTCGTTGGATTGTAGTAGTATATCTAGAATTACTAGAAGAAAAGCAGGCAGACCTTCATCACGAGACTTACATAACATAAAATTCAGCCACTTCCCATTTTAATTTCAAAATATGGATAACAGATGGCAGCATCGGTATAACATGAACTATGCTACATGCATGAACTAAGCATACATTCGGCATCATAAATACGTCCGGGCTGTTCATGCACTCAGAACACACGTTCTGGCATGCACTACAATCGGTTTAATTGTGAAATTCCTTGTGTAACATTGACGAATCGCGTGTACGGTTCTGTAGTGACGATTCCGCATGAATTGGATATGTACAGAAAAAGCAAATGCTAACAGTGTGTCCGCAAGTATGGTTTTCTAACTCAACTCCAACGTGCGAATGCGTGCCTGATCTCCCATTTAAAAAAGTCTCTCCACAAAGAGCAATCAGACTAACAACATTTCAAACATTCCCGCGTGATATAGCAAGCAAAGTAACCTGCCAAGTTGTTTTCTGTGAAATTGGGAAGACAGATGACAGATCTTCTTCGAAACACATGATAGGCATTCCTGAGAAACATATATCATGTTATGTCACCAACACACACATCATATTTTCTGACGTGCCCCCACATCATTTTTTCTGACGTGCCCCCACATCATTAGTTAGAAGTTCCCCTCAGAGGAATACTCAAAAGATGGAAGTGCGATTTAGAAATATAAATTTGCACCTCCAAAAGGTGGAATATTCTTTTTACTTTTCTTCTCAGTAGTATTTCTAAAAAAATTGATTTATTCAGTGATCTGCTTGGACCTTCATGTTACAGCCATTACAGAAATATTATTTCCATTTAAAAACACATCATTTTTAAATGTGATATGGTAAAGCTCAACGTTCATTGCGAAAAATGAATTGAAGGGAGAAAAACATCAATAAGTTGTTTCTGAGCCTACTATACCCACTTCTCTGAGGTGAGAACACGAGTAAGCATTTGCATTTACGAAGTTAGTGTGATGCAGCCTAGACCATTCTCATACATAGTTATTTCATTAGCCACACCAATAAACAGTAGTATGAAGTCCGTTGCAATGACATAAAGCTGTCCACTATCACGAAGATAATTGTCATTACAACGGATATCTCGTTATAAGCTATAAAATAAACTACAAGTGCTGGTCCCGTGGTCTGTTTGTCACTAGAAAAGACAAAAGTCAAATGAAATCATCACAAACCCCCCATGTGGGGAAGACTAAGAGTAGAAAGAAGGTGGGTTAAAACAAAATTTAATTTTCTGCCCATTGTTTGTTCAATGTACATCACAATAATTTTTACGAGGAACATGTGCTATGATAGAAGTCGTGATGTTTAATTATTGAAAAGAGAAAAGGAAAAACTAGAATTTTATTTGGCGTTGTAAATGAATATAATTCAATATAATTATGCAAACACCACACATGGTCCCCGCTCTGTCCCTTGCGGTATATAAGCAGGTCATCTTACGGCTGGGCCATACTGGAGAAGAAAGCCCCACCAGTCACCAAGACCACGGGCCGAACGCCGGCTGGCATCGTGCAACCGGACCACCGGTCTAATCCTCTTCTGGAATCTCTCCAAATCGAGCTGTAGCATAATCCACGTTTTTGCAAAATATATTAGATCTAGCTATGCATCCCGGCCAAGATAGACTTAGAGTTCAAAAAATAATGAGTCAAAATTCTCTTCAGGAGTAATCTGTGAGTCCATGAAGAGAGACTTCATTTTTTTCAGATGTTTAGATTGGAAGAACGCAGATGTCAGAAATATATGATCGAAGTGTTCAAAATTTCCAACGGGATAGATAGGATATACAATGAATTATTAATACGCTTCCAATCGACTGCTTTGACAAGGGGCACCAGTATCCATTGGTAAGAGACAATTCCAGGTTGTGGTTTCGCAGGTAATTTTTCTCTCATAGGGCTGCTAATGAATACGATAGAAATACGATAAACATGTTGGGGTAAATCGAGAAGCTATCCATACTTCGAATTAGACAACCATAGGTATTATATGGGCGTTGTATAATACATTTCATCATGTAATATATAGTGTTTGTAATTGCATTTTTAATTGGGTTGCTGCATTTTTGAAATATATGACATCATACTTGTTATGGGCATCTTTTTCTCAGCCACCTCGTTGGGTATTTTGGCTGTTGTGGCCTTGTATTTGTATTTGAATGAAATAGCTTACCCAAGGAGGTCGTGAATTCTAACACAATTGACTCGTATGAAAGGAAATGCAATAATCATGTTGGGGTAAATCGAGAAGCTATCCGTATTTAGAATAAGACAGCCATAAATATTTTTATGGACATTGTATAATATTTCATCATGTATACATAGTTTTTAGTTTTATAATTCCATCTTAATAGGGGGTTGCTGTATTTTAGAAATATATGAAATCCATATTTATCATAGCCATATTTTTCCAGTCATCTCGTTGGACATCTTGCCTGTTGTGGCCTTTTATTTGTATTTGTGGTTGACACTCACTTGAAAATCACTCGTTACAGCGCTATTTTCATTGTAAGCAGTATAATCGTTATAACGAACTTCTACTTTATTTTCAAAAATAGTCAAATCGGTTCTCACTCAAAATATGCAACTAAATTTTCATTAAAAATATATTTTTTTAATTTCCGATCAGTTTTCTAGAATAAGATATTTATTTTAATTACAATAAAATATCGATTACGGTAATTTACGGTTTTTTAATGAACAAAGACTCTTGCCTTAAGCCACCAAGAGTTTAGAAATTCCTCGCATGGTTTATAGAAATTTTTAAACGGCAAATTTTAACCGTATCTAGTCGAATATATTATATGTATTAACTTGTTAAGATTATTTTCATGTTAACATGCGAAATAGTGGGTTTGTTCAAAGACATACGTGCAATTCTGGACGAAAATTAACGGAAAGTTGATTTAAATTTTATTAAAATAATTGTAGGTAGTTGATATACTTCTTAAATTGATACATCTTTGCAGTATAGATTAGAAATAGAAGTTTTTTTTATCGAAATATATATGAAAATGCACTTTTTTATTGGATATTTAGAATATTAATGAATATATTTCGAAACTTTAATACCACAGCTTAGAACATGTATTCACTAATGACATCTTCAGGAATAGTGAAAACTTTTCGGGTAGAATAATCTTTCAATGTTCAAGCATCTTGGTGTTCGCTGCAGCTTTTAGAAATTAAATTTTCGAAATTCCTATCTACTTCATGTCTAGCGAGAATCTGAGTGCCCGGAACTTTATATGCGGACGTTCACATACCGTACTTTCTCATGAATCCACATGTAAACCTGCTTTATAAAACAGTTGAATCGATGCAAACTTCTTGGAGAAGAATGTGCTCCACTAAAACTAGTAAACAAATCCTGTTCTCAGGAATATCACGCTAGATGCAAACGACTATTTTATATAAGATGATGCTAAAGATAGTTAAACTTGTGAAACTAGAATATTCCATCCTCGATTAACATTCGGTTTTGATCATTTTTCGTGTATGCTATCATACATTAAATAACTATTGACTAGTCCAAATGCACATACATGTCTGAAAACAGTTACACAGTTTCTCCGTTCGAACAAATTTTGTCATTTTAAACATCATCAAGAGTAGTGGTTCTATTTTATGATGTCGTGCTTTTTCGAGAGTAAGACCCATCTCATATTAATTTTTGCTCTAAAATATGCGTTAGGACTTGTTTTGATGCGCTATTTTCTAAGTAAAGAAATGTATTCAGGTGTTCATTCGATTGCAGGGTAGGCTTGACGAACTTCAAACTTTGATTTATTTCCATTAAAATTTTTCCAATGCATTAATTAATATTATTACTTTATATATCAATGTACGACTCGTTCAATTAGACGAGTGTTGCATCAAACGTTAAAAATGAATTCGTTTAGATAACAATTTCATCAAAGATTATTCATTTATTTATTTTTGGGTAAAGCTCATGTATCCTGATATTACAAGCATCCTGAAAAACATAACGAGTTGCAATAAATACATTAGTTTTTTTTTCTTTTTTTGAGTATTCAACTGGAAAAATTAAAAACATTTCTAAAAGCATATATTCTCTAGAGAAATGTGGCAAAAACAGCAGAAAAAATCAATATGTTGGATAAATTTTTTCCCCTTTCCCAAATTAGGAGGAAAATAATTTAAAAGAAAAAACCACACACAGTGGGGGAAGAATATTTTTTACAGATCTTGCAAAATATGAAAATAATTAATTCCAATTTGTACTTTAATTCAAGAAATTGAATCTCTAAATTTTTGCTTATTAAAATTAGGAAACGACTTTTGATTATATCTAATGTATCATTCATAATTCATTGACTGAGAAGTTCGGAATATAAATATTTTGCATTGTAACAATACGGAATAATGTAGAATAGATAATTTAAAGTCTGTTAGATAATCATGAAAATGCAAAACAAAAAAGTCCGTAAAAAGACAACCTTAAAATTGTTATTTCCCCTACTTCACTGTATCCAATAGTTTCAGAAGAAACATTATGTTCAAAACCACCTTCAGTTTACTAGATATGTCTCTCTCTATTTCTCAACGAAACTGAAAAAACACGAGTAATTTACACTTTTTTTTTATGATTCCAGGTATTGGTTACATACATACATGTATATAAGTATTAAAGGATCGGTAAATGGTTTCGATGATTTCTAGCTTTAAACGATTTCGAGAACATTTACTTGATTTCCATCAGCCAATGTTCGATTTGTTGTTTGGAAATTTATCGGCCGATTTCACGAGCAATTACACAAGAAAGTTCCACTGCCCGAGCTGAATTCTTATACTAGAGACTGGACAGAAACTGATTCAATTTACTTTTTTTTCTTGCTCATCTAGGGGGAAAAAATTCGCATTGGACATGAGTTTCAGATAATTTTCCCAAGACGTACACTTAAAACATGTTCGACGCAAAACTTCCAATGTTATATTGATCTGGATATTGAGAAAAGATTGAAACATTTATTTTTCTTCTGTCGATTGAAGGTTCATAAAAAGTCAGAGAATCTATTAACTCAATTGATCTTGTACACAGAAAACTCCGGTTTAAACTTTGCTTTGAGTATTTTTTTCAGAGATTTAACTGATACGCCATTATTAGTACTGTATTAGTCTTTGCTTTCGCTATGGATGTAAGCAATATGAAACGTTCATCCTAGACAAGTAACAGTGAGTAACCATTTGTATAATTACTGGAACTGGTTAGAAATGAACACAACGCGTTCAGACAAAAAACATTCACTATTCTCTCATAATACAACAGGTCAAGAATTCTGCCGAGATCTTTTCGAATTTGGAATGTAGATGGCAGCGCATGCTCAAAATCGTTAGAAGTTCCTCAGAAGAATGTACCAACACCATGTACAGCAGATCTTCGCGAGAAGCTCGTGACGTCACTGGAGAAGTTATTTCACCTATAGTTACTGAATATATTGCAAAAAATGGTTAAGATATCGCATGCATCGGCCGGCTATATCCAATGACCATAGGTGAAATAACTTCTTCAGTGACGTTACGAGCTTTGCGTGGAGGTCTTCTGCTAAAGATGGTGTTGGTGAGCTGCAAATGCAGTTTTGTTGTAGTATTTAAAACCACCGTGCTTTTCCTTTCAATTAAGAACAGAACTATGGGAAATAATGAACCAAATTTTTAAGAAAACTTTACAAACTCGGGTAAACGTTGTTGATCCTCTTCTTATCAGAGGAGGTACGTTTAATTTTAATATCATCGCCTCCTAAAAATTTCAGCCTCGGTAGATTTTTGAGGAGGTTCGAGAAAATAAGGTATAATTTTCGGTAATACAAATTGAGAAAATATTATGAGATAGAGAATGTCCCTTATATAATGTCATACCTTGCATATTTCACTGAAAATATGCAAATTAGAATCCTAAAAAATTCAGGGTGTACGATTGACAATCCACTTTTTTGAATTTTCCTGTCACTGGTACTCATACGAGGATTTTATTGTGATGTTGAAATTTGTAGATGAAGCACCATGGTGAAGCTGTTTTCCCTTAGCTATGAATTAGCGGCTGAAGCTTTAGGACCGTTTTGGACACAGGAGACACTAGCAAAAATATCCGGCACTGCACGGGAATTCTTTACGTACAGGGAACATAAGAGAAGTGTCAAACCATTGTAACGGGATAAACATGCATGAGACGCTAACCAAAGTAAACATTCAAAAAGTCATTTTGTCGAGACCCTGGAAACATCGTTGTAGGAAAGTTTTCTAGCCCATTTATGGCATTTGCCCAACTCCGACGAACATTTAGAGTAGATTATCGTTCACGTCGGGTCCAGTTTAGTTTATTTGCAAAATTTAGCGGTGATCGATCGAAAATTGTAGATTTACATAGAGGGCATGCATACACATATATACACAGGCAGACAGACAGAGAATCAATTTTGTCATAGATTGAAGAAAGGCCCAGTCTCACCTGGCGGATTTGCTGTTCAACGCCCTCTATCGATAAAAGTTGATATAATTTTTGTTTTCTCTACCAACACAGTTCTCTTTCGTAAGAACAACTTTTTTTATAAGCCATATTCACATATATCAATTCCTTCAATTTTTATGAATTTTTAGACTATTTACGAATTTATAGGACACTCTGTCTATAAATTCGTTGTATTAACAACACATACCTATGTACTAGGCATGTATTGGGAGAAAACATATATCCTTTCTTTCTATCCAAGTAGTAGACCATGCTCTAACCTCCATGTTCTTCCGACGTCTTTCCGTTTCATTACCATGCATGCGTATATGACTGATGAGGATCGACCGTGAAAGATTTGATCTTTCACAACACACAGAGCAAGTCTTTCATTGATTTCATTAAAGTTTGGCACAAGGACCGAAAATAATCTTTCATACTCTCCTTTCACGAAGAGCTTACAGCCAGAGGCCTTCATTTCATGACATTTTACGCATTCTACTTCTGTAACACCCCCGCCCCCTCCCGAAATTGTTGTCCGCGACAGAGTCACAGCAAGATAGAAAAAATAATATAATCGAATAAATTGCATTAAATGTCAGAGGAAGTCACTAATGTCTAGAGATTATTCATTAATCCCTGCTTCCTCATCGGTAAATTATTAAAAAAGTGCACAAAAATATAATTTTTTTTTGGAAAGAAACTATAACTGCAACATAACAGTAAAAAATAAATGAATATCAATAAAAATTTAATACGCATCCCATGGGCTTTTTAGACTTTTTAATAAATTTATCGGTAATTCCTTTCGCAAAAGCTACTTATCACTGATTTACCTCAAACATCTCAATCCTTTCATTAAGAATGATAAAAAATTCAAACTCAATTCCTTGTAGGCAGAAATTCATTAGTTTTTTTTTATATGTTCATCTTTTTATATGTGTTATTTTTTATTTGTTCGATTGCCTACAGTCTCTTCAAAACAATCGGAAAACCTATTTTTTTTTCTATTGCCGAAATTAAAAACTTCACTTTTTTTTTTCAATTTCCTCCGCATTCTAAATAATTTGAATATATAAATGCTTACATTTTATCTACCTCATTTATTTTCATTTTAACACCGCCTCGAGCTCATTTTGCATTTGTCCGGAAATTTAATGGTCTACTATATATATATAAACTGAAGACTAAATTCTTCGAAACACTGAGCTGAAGTTGAGAAGGGGGGGGGGGGATAGATCAAATAAACATTGGTCGAGTATTTTACTATTGTTATTGCTGTTTTTACGGTTATTGCCGTTGGAAAAACAGTATTTTGTATGCCTTCTGGGAACAACATGGTATAAAGAATTTCATTATTTTTCCTCTTTTATTTTGATAACTAATAACTTAATGTTGATTAGAAAAAAATGTCTAGTCAATAATTTATAAAACTTAAGTATTTTCGGAAAAAAAAATTCAAAATTTGAGTTTCCATACTGTTTGTTTTTAGTTCAGGTAATTCACATTTTCTTCAAAAGGATTTGTTTTTAATGATATAAAAAGACAGAAAACAAATATAAATGACGTCGTATATTACCATTTGAATATGGTTATTTCAATTGAGAAAAAAATATGTAATATATACAATATAGTGCATTCAGGTAATATGAATATTTCTCTAAAAATATTTATTTTTTCCATTATTCCAATTTTTCTTTTGTATTTTAGGAAAAGTTCTAGAAGAGCCGCGAGAGCCACCGTTAAACACGCTCAGCTCATATTTGTTCCGATACCCGAATAAGAAACAGGAACAGTGTTTTCTCCAAAAATGGGAGAAAGATCATGAATACGGAAACCGCGAACACTGGGGGCTGACTGTATATGCAGTGAAACCTCGCTACAACGCTACTCGTTATAATGACAAATTCCTCTACTACGATATTTTTAAATCCCGTTTGGAAAATGATATACTCTAGTGTATAACTACTGCTTCTAAATATAACAATAGCCCCTTTACACGATATTTTTTCTTGGTCTGCAGAGTATCGTTATATCGATGTTTGAATTCTATTCAGTTTCATTCATAAACAAAGGAAACACAGAACAATACAAAAGGGAAAAAATTGCTGAGAAGCCGTGACGTATTATGAAAGAATTCCTTGCATTCCTTGCATCACCTGGCCGAATATTTGAAAATATATGGTTCTCAATGCTCATAATATGCTTCACATACAACCGTATTCATTTTCAGAGTGAATGATAAAATATGTATAGGCTCAATATGGAACGAAAGGAATATGAAAACACTGCTTACTTCCCTGTATAAATTATAAACAAATATATTTTGTCACAGCTCATTCAGTACGGTAACACTGTTTTGATTACAATTTTAACTTATATTTCTTGTTATTTCTTCTATGTTTTCATTTTCTATCAATGCACGAATTGTTATAGAGTGTCTTATTATTTATTTTGTGTATGGCTAATTAATGTCATTCTTCGTTATCCGGAATCTCTATAAAATTTTTGTAAACAACAACGTCGGTGAAATGTTATGTATGAATTAATTATAATCGTTATACCAGAAAGGATTGCCTAGTTCTGACTTATATTTGTTTGAAAGCGAATACCGTTTTGCAATTCCGTTATCTTGTAAATTTTTACGTTTTTTTGCAAATGAGATATGAAAATGAATTCAACGATATTCACATAATACATTCAGTGCACTCTATTTTTATATTATTAATCATGCCCATTGTTTAAAAATATCAATGTTACATAAGTGGTGCAATAAAAATTGCACTATACGGTGTTGCCTTGATGTGGCGAAAAACTAAGAGGGGTGATATTACATATAAAGAGCAACAAAAATCGCCATAGAACATGGCATCGCAAGCCACGTTTAGTCAGTGAAAATCACAAAAATACTTATGAAGGGTGTAACGTCGAGTAGGACAAAAAAGACAATAAAATGAGTAAAAAAAAACCATTCATCTGACGGCACGATTACAGCACAGCCTGCGGTGTACAAAACGAAGTGCAATAATAAATAATTGTTAGATATCTTATAATCATTTATCTTTGTTTACTTTGTGAAATTGACCTGTGCCGCACAGGTTGTAATGTAATTATGGTCTCAAGTAAATTATTTTGTACTTACTTAGTTTTTGTACTTGTTATTGCACTTTGTTTTGTACACTACAGACTGTGTTGTAATCACGCTGTCAAATAAATGTTCTACTTATTTTATTGACCTTTTTGACCCACCCGACGTCACGCCCTTCTTAAGTATTTTTGCGATTTTCACCGACTAAACGTGGTATGCAATACCATCTTCTATGACAGGTTTGTTCCACTTGATACCTAATATCACCCCTCTGAGTTTTTCACCACTTCAAGGCACCACTTTGTATTTAAAGTTTTTATTAATATCTTCTAGATTGTTCACCTTACGCCATATAAGTTTCTTCAATGTATTTGCATAAGTGAATGGTAAATTAAATGAGAGATATTGAACTTTGAAGCGCTCGTATAAAACAACACTTGTGTCGAGAAAACGTTGAGAAAATGAACTCATAGCGGCGGGGACTTTCTGTTCTCTTTCAATAAAAAAGCGTTGTTATATATATTTGTCAAAGACAGAGGCTGTATAGAGTGCATTGCTTTTATGAATTCTTTGTTTCAGTATTTAAAAAAATTATTAATCAAAATACTTAATTTAAGGAAGAAAGAATATGTAAGAGAACGCGCGTAGGTTTCAAGAATGATGGACCGTGAGATATTTTCACGCCGTTATTCAAATGCTTCGACTCGGAGACTCAGGTTTTGTTTGGTTAGGGACAATGCGTCGCAGATGTTTTATTTATTTATTTATTTATTTTTAACAGATTTAAAGAATCAGGGAATGGCTCACCTTCCGTTTTCGCAAATTCTCCCGCGATACACACCTTTAAGAGGAAATGTGATAAGCTTCGTAGAGAAGTTATCAGTACTTAAATGAATGTCAACAATATCTTATGGACAGAGTTTTACACCTGTTACTTTAGCTTTTGTTACTTTTTGTTATAATTATGGCGAAATAACTACGAACGTGGCGAGATGGGGATACGTCTCGAGACATGAGGCCGCGATCGTTCGAAACGGACACAGCTCTTCCTACAGTGATTATGTTTTTATTGATTCACACAAGATACAAAACATAGCGCAATCACGATGCGATAGTCTTTCCCTTTCTTAAAGATTTTGTAGAAAAAAAACTATGCGACTATATCATTATAGGCTGTAATTAGATTTTTTCGTTTTTATATTCGTTTTTTTTTTCTCTCTTTAGTCAGTTGGAACTACTCGAATGCAGATACTACATATACCCATGTATCGCACATTGGCTATGAAAAAAATGGATGTGGCACCGACCGGACCATCTTACATCATTCATTCATCCAAAGAGCACAACGCCGGTCTATCGCCATAGGCAAATTACTCCGATTGAGTTGTGCAGAAGTGTGAGTGCGTGTACCTGAATCCTTTGGGCTCCCGGATCTTTTGGAACCCGAAACCCTTGGGCCAGGCCACGAAAACGATTATATGCAAAATATACAGATAGCACATACAGACAGCTGTCACGACATTTAGCCAGTCATCACCCAGCTTTCAAAGTTCAGTCGCCTCTTGACAGTTGCCTATATGGTGCAGCTCTTGCCAATCAGAAGGCAGCCATCCAATGGCCCATTAGCTAAACTTTAACAACCTTACTCGTGTAAGGTTGTTGAAGTTTAGCTAATGGGCCATTGGATGGTGGCCTTCATGGTGAACCCACATTTCTCGGTTGAGCTCTTGCTGCTTTTCACAGATGCCGGCCAGCTGATACGTCGGCCTATGGATCTTTGGTCTTTGCAGGCCCCATCTTCATGGTCCTCCTCTCTTTCTACGTTGAGGTCCCCTAGGCGCGTCCGCAATCACATATTATCGCTTCGTTGAGCTATGGGTTCGTTTGGCCCCGTCCTACATCAGCATATCGAATATCGGCCAGGGATCTCCAGCCAATTCGTAAATCGGACTTCAGCCAAATCTCTAGGTTATTCGCACTTCGAGGTTCGGCAGTGACATATACATTACGTTAAACATACTACTTTGCATTGCAGCTTGTTTGTGTATATTAAAATATTTCCATGCTAGAATCGAAAGCAAGACTAATATCAACGCGGCTGAGTTTTTTTTCTTTCTTTGAATGCATTTTTTTAACTTCCAATATTAAAGTCTTGCGATGGTCGTATATCATATGTTCGTACACGTATTTCTAGGAAACTCACGATATAATACCCTCAAACTGAAAATTTTCTGGAATAGTTGAATGAGAAAGAAGGAGTGAACCTAATCTTAGGCACGAATGATATTGCTCCTTTTTCGCATTCTTTTTCCCCTTCCTTTTTTATAATAAGAACATCGTGCAATTTCTTTTTCACAGGCAATGTTCACTTTAGGTGCTAAGCAATCATGAGATTGAACTCAAAGAAGAAGTTCATCATAGAATGTGAATTCTCTTCAATCATAGTCAACGGAAGAATGTTCAATTTACTTCCTTGAACTTTTCTTTCCTATGGCACTTTACAAAACATATTATTCGAACAAAAAGTTTTAAGTAAATTATGGCTTCTTATCTTTTCAAAAAATATTATACTTAATGCCTTTGTAAATTACATTTCGTGTTACAAAAACTAGAACTTTTTATAAGACGAAAAATTCCTTTTCTTATTCTTTTTGTAATCTGATTTTTGATGGTAGTATTCTTTATCACTTAGAAAAAACATGATATTTAGGTGATTATATTTAGCTGATTATTACAATCTGTGTTTATTCGGTCAATGTTAATAGAATGGGGATGAATCTCTCCGGAAATCGAATTCTCATTAAGAGGAAAAAAAATCATTAGGGCTGCTCTTTTCACAATTTTAAAGTTTATCAGGTATCTTGGTAAAAGTCGACAGAACTAAATGTTTCAAATGGCGATAGCCTGGAGATACAGTCCATTTAGAAGAGTCAAATGATTTAGATTTGGTGGAAGCATAATCGTTTTATCCAATTTGGAATTTTTCTTTTTTGGAAAAATATACGTTTTTTCTTTCCTTTATTGTGATCATGGTGCCAATTAGTTATATGAGAAAGCGCTAAAAAATATCAATTGCAAATTATTTATTTTTAATTACATTTATGTATTATATTCATCAATGTGCAACTTCAGAAAAATTAAAATGATAAAATGATGAATATAATTTCACTAATTTCCAAGCCTTTTCTTATTCTTTTTCCAGCTGCAAGAAAAAAAAATGTTTATATTTCTTTTATGCAGTTTATCTCACTCTATGCTATATATTTTCCCCAACGTTTGCTACGATAACAACTATTAGTAAATAAAAAGGGACATTTAAAAAAATAAATAATATATATATATATATATATATATATATATATATATATATATATTGTTTTGCCGTTCTATATTCTATTTATCAACAGCTATTGAAGAAAAAAAATTGGCATTATAACCAAGAAAATATATTTTTCATGTCATATCGAATCCATGGTCTTCATATCAAATATATTATTATATAAAATAAATCTTTCGTAAAATACTTCATTATACATGGCTTTCCTTGGAAAAATCTATTTTTTTCCTGTTTTGGTCTAAAGTTTCTCGTTTCCAATATATAGCTATATGAAAAAGGATAAAGGCGAATAAAATTTCCGGTAGAAAAAAGGAGGCCGATTTCTATGTCGTTTTTATCACGTTTAAGGGGCTATTACAGTTGTCCACGTAAAGTCGTTAATACTACTTAAGCGAACTATACAAAAACGACAGAGGAAAAAATAAAAATAAAACGCAAACTATGCATTAAGAGGAAGAGACTAAACGAAGCCTCCGGTCTTCAATGAGAATGCACGGTATAGTTTGGTGGGTTTTATTTTTGCTGTGGGTTTAACGCGGTTTAATGCTTATGGCACATTGAATAATAGGGAAATTTTGTTTCTTACACGAAATCTACTAATTAATAATTCTCCCATTCTATTCCCTTGAAAAATATACAGATTATCTGGAGCAAAAATCACTATGTGACATGATTTTATAGTATGTTGGATGATTTTAGTTGAATAGAAAACATTATATGGGAAATAAGAAACAATGAAATTAAGTTTTGAAGAAAAAACGAACTACTAAATCAGACATGCACCTCATCCACATTGCTCTGCGGAACTTCTAACTACGTGGTACATGTTGGAATGTGTTTGTGTGTGCGCGTGTAGTGAACATTCCGTGAAGTATGTTTCTTTGTAATGTTTGTTTTGTGTGGTGTTTTCATCTGTCATTAATTTTTCTAACTATCCATGAAGTTTATTGACTGAATAGTATACCGTTGTAGGCCTGTTGCTCTCTGCGGCGAGACTATTTAACGGGGGGATCGACAAACATTTGTGCCCGGAAGTTGGGAACCACAAAATACCAATTTCAGCCGACCACCACTGTGGGAACGGTGGGGTTCAAACCAGGGTCCTCGCGATGCGAGTCCGTCACTGTGACCACTCGACCACCACAGCGACATAAAAAAAGAACTTGATACCTACCTTAATATCTCTAAAAAACAGGCTAAAATGAAAGTGATAACCAAACAAATTTCAGAAACTATTTGTTATAACTAAAAACGTTTAAGTAAAACCCATACATTCATGAAAAATGTTACCATATTCGATTTTTTGCGATTCCTCAGCACTGAGAGTCATTAAAACAAAATTCGCAGTACTTACATTGCTAATGCCTCGACCCAAAAAAACACACGATATAGAAGCTGGTAAAATAATTAAGGGTTTTCAAGTAAAATGTGTGCTATGCAGTTATAATTTCAAGCAAAAATTGTCATTCAAGTACCGTTTTCTAGAATGAAAATACATAACTATACACGTCTATCAACGAAAAAGAAAGCTATGCATATATAAACAAAAACATACGCACTGACTAACATACTTCAAAGCATTGGAATAGAAAACAAGAAAACACATCGCATTAATTAAGTCAAAATGCGTCCATAAGAAAAGGAGGGGAAAAAAACATTTGCACCAAAAAATAGTGAAACCATTTTTTATAAATGTATTCAATGTCAAAATCTCCCTTTTGTTTTTGTAGCAAACGCTTTTTCATGCAATTAATTTTCTTCCTGTGACTTTACACTAACATTAAAGCATGTTTTTATCACTCTCAGTTGGTTGTAAATCTCTTGAGTGTAGCAATAAAAAAAAATCTTGATAGTGCTAAAGAATTTCGGTTCTTTGAAAATAGTTTTAATCTGCTTTCTTTTAGATTTATTCTAATTTACGTGTTCCCGAAAAAAAAGAATAAATCACGATTTCCTGTCTTTTTCCCCCGTTTCTTATTGTACAAGGGAAACTCACTCTCTCTCTCACACGAATAACGAGGGTCATCCTTATATGCTCTCCCACTAATTAACGTTTTAGGTTAACAAATTCAATTCCTCGAGACATTGCACTGAGATACGATAGCAGAGGAATTTCAAGAGGTTAGAAGTGAAAAAAAGTAATCCTTATCCCACTTTAATAAATTACTACCTGTGTTTCTCATTCTACGATATCTAATTAAGATTTTGAAGAAAAAAAATAAATGCATATATATTTCAGGAAGATTTTCACTTTCTGAATTCATTTTGAATGCACTATCGAAATTGCATGTGGAAAGTTAATATATTTACTCCGACACACTATTTTCATTTCAATAATTAGTTTATGGTATACGCGCTTTTTAAACGTTAATTTTTTTTTAGTACGCGCATCTTTACAAAAAAAAAGGAAATAATTCTTATCTAATTCTATAAAAAAAAACTATAAATCTAAATTTTAAAAAATAGACGAAATTCATTCATTATGATTTCTTTTTTTCATTTCTCACAAACCAAGCACTCGGATCCTATGCCGCGGGCAATTCATTATCGAAAATATTTAATATGATTGATTTAATAACAAACGTTAATACCAATGTCCAGCTTGTAATCACCAATATTTTCATTTTACGGTATAACACAATCTCTGAGGCTTCAATGAGTTGATTCTTTTACAAAAATGACTTTAAACATAATTTATTCAATTTTGAACCAAATGCAGAAATTTCGTGTGAATTGATTAATTGGTTCATTCAAAATTAAAAGGGAAAGAAATGAACTTCAGCATGTTTGTTTCAAAAGCTTTACTTGGTCTTATATACAAATTCAAGGGGACGATGTCACTCTCCGTTATCCGACAAAGGTTTTAAACAGCTGCTTGATGCAAAGATGAATTTCGTGAAGAAAGAAAATTAAACTGCCCTGCGGATAATCGAACCCACGTCCTCTCACTTACCGGTTAAGCACCCTAAACCACTAGACTAAGTCGCATCTGGTGACAGTGTTAGTAAAGTGAGCTCTCACCTGAGTAAGGTCCGACCATGTACTGTCGTGTTCAGCGCACATGAACCCAAATAAAAGATGTCTTCGTATTCTAGTGGTCTACGGCTCCCGGCAAGTGTGTCTCGATTCCTCACAAGATAGTTGAATTTTCATTATTTTCTTAAATTCATTATCACACAGCCAGGCGTTGAAAACCTTTGTAAATGTGCAAATACAAACACAACAGGCTAATTGCCCATTAAAAGGGGGGCGGACTGAAAATAAAAATGCCCATAAAAGATATAAATGTCAAATATATAAATACACAAAGGAACCCCCCAACATGAGAGCATATGTCACGGTCATGGGGAAGAAACTAATAATTAATAAAAAATAAATACAATGCAGAAATGAAAAGATTATAGTTATCTAAGTATGGATAGCGTCTCGAAGGATAAGGTGTAAAACCTTCTATCTGGAAAAAAATACTCTAAAAAAATAATAATTAAAGATTGTTTCTGAGTTAATTGTACAATGAAATGCATTGATCTTTCCTTCTATTTACCAATTAAGCGACTGGCACGAAATCTTTTATGCATATGATTCACAATTGAGTGAAGCATTTTTTGAAGAAATTTTCAAAAAATCAACCTTTTTTGAATGCTCAAAAAGAAATCAAGTCTTTGTGACCCCCTTAATGATTTTAATGGTTTAATAGCACATGGGTAAATATTAGTCAGCAAAATATAGTTGCAGGTTTTTTCTTTCACACGTTGTCTCGATACCCATAAATCATATCTATTAAGTATATCCTATACACACTAAACGCAAACCACGAAGATTGCATCTGGTTTGTTCACTATCTTTATCATGTGCAGCTCTCTCTAACTTGTATTCCTCTCCTGACTATGGATATGTTTGTTGCCTTCGGTGCTTTGGGAATTAATCAGCAACGGCGTAATTGCGGGCTCGGAGTTATGCCCCTTGCGTTTTCCGTGCCTCATAATTCACCGGGTTCTCGGTCGAAAACTATTTCGAGCTGCTGTTGATATACTCATACGGACGTCTGCCTCGCTCGATAAGGCATCTGTAGCTCCGGATACTTAATATACGCTAGCACAGACATATATACTACCATTCCTCTCTCATACACGTTACGCAGCAGGCTAATCAGGCAAGATATTCGGGATCTAAAATATCTGGAAATGATTCCTGCCCAGGATAGTGCATTTTAATAGTATCCTTTTCCGCAATATCGAACGGAATGGGAACAGAAATTCGGATTTAACTGTCCTCTGGCACCTTGTCTTCAAATCGGAATGTGGGACTTGCATCGAAATACGCTCCTCAGTCCGAAATACCGAAGATGAGTTCGAAGACGTTATGAACATGAAATGGTTTCGAATGTGTTGCACCTACTGAGGGATTTTAGATTTACTATAATAGTTCGAGAGACGTGTAAAACATTCTAGCGAAAATGCGTGAGATTCTCTTGTATAATTATTCAGCTGTTCGTTATGTAGGTTCAAGGTAGTTTTTTGGCCATCCGTGCCCTACAATCTAGAAATGTTGAACTTCGCCGTTAAAGAGTGACACATGTGTGCTGCTTATTGTATACTTACTGCATTATTAACGTCGTGAAGTTCGATTTCAAAACGTTCGGTTAGCATGGTGATGGTTGGTGGAAGTTGTTTCTTGAGGTTTTCAACTCCTAGACGCAAATGCGACAATGTATGCCTTTCAAATAAGTCTCGTTACACGCAAAAAAAAAAGTTCTTACACGTCCCCTAGAAATATTTTTTTTTTTTTTTTTTAATGATGTGATCTTAATGTATTCCCAAGGGATCAGCATGATCCGCCCAGGGATTACACGCACAACATAGGCATCAATCGATTTTCCAGTTTCTCATTTCCGATTTTGAATGTATATTCAACATACAATATTGCTGTTTTGATAGGCTCTCGAAAATGCAATTTTTACCGCTTAACACAAAACATGCCACATGTCAAATGTACACACTGCGAATGTACACGTTAACTCGGTAATATGCATATTAACTAGGCCGATAAGTTAAAGTACACAATCATCTACAAAATAAAAGTTTTCCGTATATGACCTAATAATGTGCACAATAATGTGGTGGGTAAAAACAGATTACCTAAGTAATTTGAGAAATGAAACAATTCTCCGCACTTTAATACGCACATTACCTGATTTTCAAACTTTTACGGTAACACACATTTTAATTTCTCTTGTACCATGGACATTTTATACTCTGTATTCGGCTAATTTATACCGGGCCCCATAGTGTAGTACACATTCTCAATGACTGAATGACAACAAACTTGTTCCAGCTTCATTTCGAAATCAGACCTGATCCCGCCAATGGTCATTGCACCAGCACATGAATACTAGGAAGTGTGAACGTATAGATAATTTTGGGATTTCCGGCAGAGCGTCTCTTACCACAGTCGTACAATTTGATGTATAATACAGCGGATAAGAAAGAAGAACCAACTCAAAAGTACCAACTTAAAAGTAACCAACTTAAAAAGTATGAAGGAACTATCCAAAAACCCGCGATAGAGAAGTGCTAACGTCTATTTACTTTAGAAACGTCAGCAGACACGGATTTTTGTATTGAAACCGACCGGGATATAATTAGATTATAATAAATAAAATCTTACCGGAAAGTGGGGATGACTTATGTACAGATATTGTTCACTTTTTGTATTATCTCCCTTATGGGTTAACATTTTTTGACGTCAATACACAATGACGCCTGACATTATTGAGAGCATTTGCAAAAAAGTTGCGTGATGAAATTATATTAACTCTCATAACTCAGAAAGTACCAAATGAAAGTCAAAAGTAATGATATCGTCACATAGCAGAAGTGCACCAAATGATATCACTCCGGTTTCAATATCTTTTCCCATCTTGCCACCAGGCTCACGGCCCTGACTCGTAACAATTTTTTTTCTACTATACCTCAAAAAATACGCAACGCGCGTCAACGGTAATAGTATCGTCAGATTGGATTGAATTTTGTGTTTAATGGCTCAAGGACCAATAAGGTCAAAATGCGCCAAAACAAATGATTAGATGAAAATAATTCTTGTATCGTCAGATACACACGGCAAAGGTGCATTCAGTGATATCACTCCCCAGTTTCAATATATCTCCCCATCTGAGCACCTGCCCTGATTCGTAACAATTTTTTTTCCGCTATATCTCGAGCAGTTCCCAACGGAAATAGATGGCACTAGCATCGTTTGTTAGCTATTCCAAAGATAAAGCCGATGATAATGACGTATATGCGATTCAGCCATAAAAACGTATTAATGTCAGAACTTACTGCCGTTTCTGTAACACAGGCTACCCCAATATTATTTTACTAAAAGTTGCACCACCCTGGGAAAAAACGTTTTTCCTCTATATTTCTTACAATACCATGCAGCTTACTATATAACGCCGGTAATACACTATAAAAGTTTGATAAAAATTATTTTACAAAATTTCAAAAAAAATAACCAATAAGCCTATTGCTGTAGGGTAAATATTGCCTAAAAGCCTATTGCAACCTAAAAACACAATAACCTATAATGTGTTTATAGGTTACATTTTTCAAGTTTTGTAAGAGATTTTAATAATATTTTTATAGTGTGAACCCAAACATATTGAAAAATAGAAAAATTAATTCAAATTCGTATCCCAGCACACCTTTAAGTAGGTTGGCTGTTCTATTAACTTGATATTTCACCTTTCGAAGCGTATTTTTTCATCTGATTCCAATGGAAGTAATTAAGGGCAAATAGAAGAAAAGTACAAATACATAAATTTTGTTTTTGTTACAATTATAAATACAACGATCTATTCTTTATGGCTACAATGCAAATATGCCTAGTCGAAGATGTCTGCTTTGGTGCTAATCTTTAAATGTGGTGTTAAATACCGTTAATTATTTAACAAGTTGATATTATCTGCGTATTTTCCTTAGGTCCCGAACGCAAAATTTTCTTATATATTAGTAATCTATACAACAGTGCGTGCCTTTAACGAATATATAATAATGTCCTCAAGTCACCCAGCAATTCTTAAACATTTCACTAATAATGCAACCATTGATTAACAAATCGATTAAATCAGATAATTTATCATCCACTGTTAAAACAATAAGCATATCTCTCTACAAAAGCAAACTTCTACTGTTGTAGAGCGTATGGCCAAATGGCTGTTGATACCAAGGGACCATTGCCAACACAATCCTAGCTCGCAGAGCGAGAGGAAAACCTGTTTTTGGAGCAGCCTTGTGACGACGCTCTTCCTCTTTCAAAGCTGTATTAAGAACCTTTCAAGCGGTTTTGTCCTCTTTTTGCCTTCTGGTTCCGGCTGCGAATTAGCGAGCTCTGCTTCACCTCGGCTCCCGAGATCATGCGTTAATCACTAAGTAAATTGAAAAATAATACCATTAGTTAATTTAAGCCCCGCGGGATATGTCATTAGTTCCGGGACGAATAATCGTTGTCCGAAAATGTGTTTGATACGAATGGATCAACGAGCCTGAGAAAACTAGATGATAATCTGACGCACTGGGCTCCAGGACCTTAGGGGGAACAAAAATGGCCGGCGTCCTCCCTGGCTGATGGGCATGAAACCTGGATTCGACTCCTGCTCGAATAAACCTGGTACTTCCACCATGGACTTCCGAGAGCCCACACAGTTCCTTCGGACTATAGACACGGAGATCGACACAACTCCTGGGATAGCGACAGATCTTCAAGAATAATTCTCTGACGTAACGAGCATCTCGCATGTAGAGTAGAACTTTGATTACTGAAAAACCATCTATATATATTCATCCGGCCCGTCGGGTATGTAATTTAATTTTAAACAGCTATCTTAAAGTAAATTTAATCACCATAATTAGTACTATGTAAGCCATTGCAATGTCACATGATGTATACCAGAATATAATGCTTTCAAACTAGCTTCCGTTCTCTCGACTCTTGAATGTGTCAATGTGTGTTAATGAATTTGGTTAAGTAAGCTTTAATCTATGCGATCACGTGTCTTCAATCTCCTTAGAGTGAGGCCTAACCTCCCCTCCCCACATCACTACCAAGACTGTAAGATGTAACCACAAAACACTGTGGACAAAATTTCACAATGTTTTCATGAAACCTTAAAACTCAAGTTATGATAAAAATAGGCGGGGAAAAAAAGACGATTTGGTCATAGTTTTGAATCAAAAAGGTTCACTCTTGCATATGAACCTGGAATCGCCTCTCTATTCCATTCACAACGGCTATGGCGTCATCTAAAATATAAAAAAAAATTGAGCATGTACCCCAGTCACCCCACTTTACGGTACTTCTACATGTTTCGTGAATGCTACTAAGTAAAATATATAGGATAAACTATGAAATCATTGTATCAAAACACAAAGATACATAATCCCACTTGCATGCACATGCTCTCAGAATATCTCAACCATTGAGAAAGAGAGGTAGACGGACATAAGAAAGGCATATATACATAACGGTACAAGGGAATCGGCATCAGCGAGACCTAAGAAAAGTTAGGAGGATAAGAGAAAGATATATAAATATAGAGGGGGGAAAAGGAAAAGAATGGCATCTGAGTTGCATAAGCTTTTAGCAATAGTTCTTTACGCAGAACATCTCAGCAGATGCGGCACTTCCCTTGGTGAAAAAATAAATCACTGCCTAGTGCAATAAGAACCTCTCAGCAAATTCCTTTTCTTGCTTTTCTTCTTTTATTTTTGTCACAAACGTAGAAAGCCTATAAGAGCTCTTTTTCCTCTTTTCTTTTATCTATCCATACATGATTTTTTTAGAGACTCATGAGTGGGTCCTCCTCAACCTCTTTTTCCTAGAACGCATGATTTTCATCTTCGCCACTGGAGAAACATATTGGATTGTCATTTGATCTATTTTTTCTACGTTTATATACATAGATACATGGTTTTTATTTTTATTTCTTTTTTTTTTTGTTCTTGGGGATATAAGTTTCTCTTCAGATACAAACAATCTTTTTGCAAAATATAAAAATATCCGATGATACTGAAGGGGGGAAAAAACCTTTCTTTGATATTAAGCCCTTGGGACTTATATTGGACTTTCATGTTCGTACCACGAATGTATCTGACTAACCAAATTGAATTTTTTTGTGGTTGTTTTATAGCGGCAACACATTATGATGTGTAGTCTGAGTGAAAAAGTAAAGAAGGCTCTTGAATCGTTCTTTCCGACATTCATTTCCCGTTTTTTACGATCATATAATCGAAAATTTGTGGAGGGTGACTTTCAAATTCTCAGTAGAAGCTGCGATCACAGTCATGGTTGCATTCAACTTGATCAAACATGAAAAAAATTGGTTGAATGAAGTTTGAGCGCTAAAAAAACGTTTGTTCTGAATCATGTTCTTCATTACTATACAGGGCGTCAATAATAATTTCTGACACCCTGTATGTCAAATACTGACATCTACTTCCCCCATATACTGAGCTGTTTATAGCCATAAATATCCATCAGACCACTTTGAGACTCTGGGAATGTATGAATCCAGGTACCTTACATACAACGTTTACGTAGACATATAGTGGGTTGGACCAAATTGAACATTACCATGAAGTCCACAGGCAACAAAGTCATGAAGCGGCATTTAGGACATTCTTTTAAACCGAGCACATCTCCGGTCCTATTGTCATGGGGACATATTACTACCGACTTAGTTTTGCCGAAAGTGTGAGTGTGTGAACCTAACAGTCTGAGTGCGTATAGAGTATATAACTGCTACAGCCCCATCTATAGCAGACGGTCGTGACGTCACTGAAGTAGGTCATTTCACCTACACGATGAATCCTAGCTATTCTGTCAAACGAAAGGGGGTGATAGATGAGTCCAAGTGGATCATGAAACACCCCACAAACCCTGTCCTATCTCAAACCGTTTTCTAGTAATGCAGGATGATCGATTATGAAAAAAATGCGTCGGTTACAAATTTTGGTGACAGTTGGGTTTTGCACAAAAATACTATAAGGTGACACTACTTCTATCTACAGGATATACGTATTTAATGGCGAGCTACAAACGCTGAGACATTAGTAAAGTGAAAAAATGGAATTTTTGTCAAAGTCTACTAAAATTTCTTCCACGTGCGCAGATTTCAGTGACGTACTGCAAACAAATGTCTGAATTTCTCTTGATGAACTAGATTACCAATTTGCTTTATTGTAGGCTCTTTCGAAAGCTAGTGGAATGAACAAATTCTACGCAAATTTTACCGATTGTAGCTAGAAGGGTATTTGAAGAATTTGCTATTAAAATTTTTGGTGGCAATTGCATTTCGATCTTCGCGTATATACAGGTCTTTCAGAAACTTCGCAAATTCTTATAGCAAAGTTATGATATACTGCAAAAAAATATAAAGATATCGCATGCGTCGGCCTGCTATATCCAATGGCTACAGGTGAAAATAGCCTACTTCAGTGATGTCACGAGCTTCGCACGGAGGTCTTCTGCTATAGATGATGTTGATATAGAAGCGTTGTATGTAATATTAGTGCTGTCATCTATATTTCAAATTCTGAGTGAATGTATTAAGCACTGCAAGATGACGTCCAGATCAAAATGATTGGGTGAAGTACATTGATTTTTATACAGTGATAAAATGGTACCCAAACGGATGGGCCAACCTAAGGTCCTCCACAACCGGGGCCGAATTAGACAGGAACCCAAAATTATAAGAAATTCATTCTTTCAGTTAATGGGAATTGCAAAAATATTGTTTATTAAAAACAACGTTTCATTTAACTCTGAAGTCATCTCTTTCATAAATATGAGTTTTAATTTATCTGAGGACATTTTTACCTTTTTAATTCCGGAGTTACTTTAACGGATTCTGAAATTATAGTTTTTCTAATAATGAAATTGTTTTTTCCTCATTTAATTTCTTTCAGCATTTAAATTAATTCCTTATTTCTTTTTCTTTTTTTTTTTTTTGCCTTTTGAACGCATATTAACCCCACTTCCAATGTATATGACATAAGGGGGCAAAAACCGTTGGGGTGAAGCCCGGGAACTCGTTAGGAACTCTCTCCCTTCTAGCGTTTCGAATGCACAGCGTGAATCTAAAAACAAAGCATTTAATAGTTATAATTAACGCAGTGTAGCTCTTAATGGTCTGAGGGATGTATCGAATTCCTTTTTTTAATACGCTTCCAGTGTTTGACACAATAATAACTGCGCAAACTGTACATCGATATGAGAATTTATCGTCTTTTATATATATATATGCAATAAATTCATTGATCACACCACGAAAAGAACTGCACAATTCTTATTCTCATTGCAGCAGTTTCTCGTGGCCTATATACATAAAAATTCTGCTGCGAAAATCATGTATCAAAAATATTTAAATTTTAAAATTCCACATTACAGTATGGCAAAAACCTAAAATCATCTAATAACGCTTCCAGCCATGAAAAATGATTCCGTTTAGCTTAAATAGATCGATATTTTTTTGTTCTTCCAAAAACTCAACATAAAAAGAAAACAAAAATCGCTTGTTTAAATAAATTTCCACAACTTCCATTAGAAAAACAAATTTGACTATAAAGTATTATATTTTTGTTACTTCTCAGTGAAATCTGTCTTCTTGTTAAAGGCTTACTATAAAGCATATATTCATGAATACATATTTCATACCATCATTTACATTAATTGCATATTTCCTTGCTTGAAAAAACTGGCATTACATTTCTCCTATGGTTCATTTCAGTTTTATGCAGATTATAAATCATAGATAGAAGAATTTTTATGGAAGTAGTTCGAATATTTCATATTAGAAATTATTCTGTAAAATTATTAACGATCTAATAAGAAGCAATTATATTTTTCATTCTATTACCGAATAGAACTAAAAATAATATATATTTTATTTTCCTAATATTCTATATACTGCAACTTCCCACCAATGTATATTATTCCACGTAATTATTTTCTCAGGCTTACGATTTGCGTCATTTAATTGCTATAAACTAAAATAAAATCACATTTAAATCATTATTAATGGTTTGAATAAACATTTCATCTGTGATTGAAGAAAGTTAATACAATGTTTTTTTCCGTTTCTAATATCTCACTAGGAAGAAAATGATTTATTTCCATTGCGAAATACATTTATTATCTTTAATAACGATTATTATTTTTGTGAAAATATCATCACAGAACTCTTAACTATTCGTTGTCAACAGGAATGTTTCTTCAACAATAACAGTTGAAAAAATTTCTTTCGAATTTGTTGAATTATTTATTGAGTTCAAAAGAATATGAAGTTATTTTTTTAATTAAAAACATTTGAAAAAAAAATTGTTTTTTCAATCAAATGTTTCAATTTTTTCTTTGTTTCTGTTAAATGAATGAGTTGTTTCAGTAAGTTGTGATATTTTATCGATTAATCACGACTGCTTTTAACTAAAAAAATTTTTTTTGGTACCAGAATTCATATTGCAGTACCAGTTTCAGCAATGATGGAAGTTGTTTTTCTTAGAGAATTCAATATGTCGACTGAGATTTGGTTTGGGTGTATTTTGTTGTTCTACATTAAGATTTTGTCCTAAACGATTTGCATATTCAGATTATTTTTGAACAGAATCTGAAGAGAATTTTTTTTTGAGACGCATATATTTTTAAAGGGGTTGGTGCAGAAAAATTTCTAAAAAACAATTTTGGAATTTTCAATTTTCAAATACTATGGAATTTTATGCGTCTAACTGGTTTCTACACAGTTTTTGTTCAACGAGAAATATTTTTGTAATATTTTAATGTAAACTGCTCGCAGGTATAATATATGTGCCCATTTTCCACTAAAATGGCTCGTTTCTCAAAACTAAGTTTGTTGTCAGGTAAGGAACATTTTTTGGAACGCCACTCATGCAAATGTCGTGAAACTTCAAAACGTGTGTCTCTCAACATTATAGTGTTACTTACTTTAAAATGAACAGTTTTTTATTAAAATTATTTAAAACTTTGTGGCAGAAAATATGGGTAAATTTTGGTGAATTTTTAAAAAGTTGCATGTTTTTAAGTTAAAATTAGAGGGAAAAATAACTAACAATTAAAATCCTAAATGTTCGTGTTAATTTGCATGGAATATCTCTATAGCATCTGAGAAAAAAATGGATGCTAAAGTGAGTGGAAAATTAACAAATGTTTTTCCCCATAGAAAAGCATTGGAAGCGAAGATCCAATCTTCTTAACATAAGTATTATTGCTAGAATGTTTTGACTGACACTTAATGGCAGTAAATTGTAATGTTAGCGATATGGCCAAAGTTGGTGTTTGGTGAAGTAGTAGGATGTTTTGTGACTTGGGCTCATTCACATTTTATTCATGAGGTTACACTGAACTAAACGGGTAACAGAAATGTTGGAAAAATAAGAAAATGAGGAGAAAAAGGAGAACAAATTGATTTGAATTTTAGTATTTGATTATATAAAAAAAAACATTAAATATCAAAATCAAATTTAAAATCTTTTGAAAAATGAAGAGATCAAATATATGGAAGAACGTTTTTCTTGATAAACATTTTGATCGTTATTTTTTTTAATTCATGAATATGAATTATATTAAAATGCATATCCCACACACAGACATTACATTGTTTGTAGTTTCACGTATATTACAGTAGTTCGTAAATTTTCATCCTCATTTCATCAGAACAATTTTTTTTTTACCTTTGAGTGTTTTTACAATCATTCTTAAGACATGTATTTCTAGCAGTATCATTTTTCACCCATCATGACAGAGACTGATGATCAGTTTTCCAGCCCAGCAAACACTTACAAGGTCTTTTAAAAGCGATCTCGTTTAAAACATGACCAATTCTATGCTGCAAATGGCACATTTCATTTTCAACCGTTGAGTCATTTTTGTGCTTCCCTACGTTATGATTTATGATTATTTCGAATATTTTCTAAGCTTTTTCATTTGCTTAAATCTTGTGTTTCAGTTATCTTTTAGTTCCCACATGATATCTTCGTACACGTGTGGTTTATTTTATATATCCATTTAAACTTACGAAAACCAATTTTCCCTCCCTAAAAATATTGAAGAATATAAATATTTGGAACAAAAACAAATTTCACAATTTATTTTAAATTATTTATTTTCTCTATTCAAAAGTTGACTGGTATATCTCAGTTTTTGTTTTTAAAGTTTTTAATCATTGTAATTGAGCTTGAGAAACGTGATTGTCAAATTTCTTCGAAAATTTAAAAACAAATGTATGTTGATTAAGAATTTATCCACATATTTTCTTCCTGAAAGAAAAATCGGATTATTAAATCTGTAATGAAAAAAACGACAAAATGCTCTTAAATCATTCGAGTTAATTTACTAAAGTCAATTTTTCAGAAACGACTTTTCACAATACTGAATTTTAACACAAACTAAATGCAAAAGAAGTATCGATCCATTTTTTGTTTTTTTTAATTTGAAGAGAAAAAAATATAGTGTAATAAATATTTACTATAAAGTAAATAATAAAAAATTGTTTAACGCAATTTTCTCAGATTGCGCTTGTTTGTGAGATAAAAAAAATAAATGAACCAAAATTTTAAAGGAATATCAGTACAACATGCGTTAGTAAAATGAAGATCGAACGTTATAAATATCTGCCTTTAAGTTAGGATTTCACGAGTTTTCAAAGTTTTGAAAAATAAAGGAAAATATTTCAAATATCGAACTCAATGTTCCAATCGATCATTGCTAAGTCGGAGTTTCATTTTAGTAACGCATCATTTTAACGTTCATTTCAAACGTTTCATAATTCTCGGTCCAGTATCTTACGGATGAGCTGCATATTCTTTGGAAATTTGATCTGAGAAAAACACTTTCAAATTCTGTTTTGTGATTACTTTTACACACACACATTGTCCTTCAGTACTTCTTTCTTTTAGTGTAAAAGAAACATCCAACCGATTGACACGAAATTCTTTTGCCTTTATATTTCAATTTCGTGAGATATTTCTTAGTCATTTTTAAAAAATCGAAATTTTGAAACCTCAGAGGTTGACACTTGTTAAGCTAACTGAAATTATTACGGTTATTTTCCAGTTTTTTTAGAAAAAAAGAAATAGTGGTCGAAACGATGAAAAACTTACAGGAATTTTGTGTGTGTGTTTGGTTTCCCCATTTCCAACTAAAATTCCAAAAGAATGGTGTCAGACATATATTCGAAATAGATTTGTTTGACAATTATTATTAGTGATATAACCGCTCTTACTTAACCGCGTTAAAAGAAAAGTTGCGTTGGGAAATCGAAAAATAAATGGATTGATTTCCAGTCATCAGCTGACATTCCCAAGCCGATAGCTCATCATCATTTCTTGGTACGAGTGAGGATAAGAAAAAAAGTTCAACAAACTCATCTAAAAATTTACATTGTATATATTTACTATCAAGGTATTGTTCTAGAAAGTCATCGTGAATCGATGTAACGAGTTACGGTGCTTTGATATTTCTTGCCTTTTCATAAGTTTAAATCCGGAGCTAATATCTTTTTGGAGAAATTTCCTCATTATCTTTTGAACTCTAAGAGATTTTAACGATATTTCGCTAATTTAGTCCACATCAGTAATCTACAGAAAAATTAGTTCATATTTCACGAAGCAAATTAACCCAACTTCAAGACCAAAACTAAATAAAACAGAGCGCTGGCTATTAAGGTTAATTATCTGAAAGAAATAATTGCTTTCCTTTAACGTGCTGTCAACTCCATTCAGTTATGCAAATTACTTCATAGCTTATTAAATTTGAAAATAAATTTCATACTTTGCATCACATTTTTTTTTAAACTTATCCTTTCACTTTGATGAGCTTGTAATCTGTATGATGAACATGCTTTACATCAAAGAACGTAACGTAAAATGCTTAAAACGAAAAAAAAGATAATTCAAATCAACAACGAATTCATCGCTTTCTCGAAAATTTAAACATTTTCAAGGATTTTCCAATAACTTTTTTTTCCTAATTAAAATTAGTTTTAAAATAACCTCAAAATACATTACTGATGTTTAGTCCTTATTATTGACGTTTGGACTCACGGCACAATCACAGATCACTCAAGTTACCCACACCGCATTTATAAATATTTTGAATGTCCTGTGGCTCAGTTCCAGATTGCTGAAGCAACTGGCCCGAGGCACATTTGCAGATCATTCAAGTGATCAGCGGCACATTTAAAGACCACCGAAATAACCTGTGGTGTGGTTCCAGATAATCTAATTGAGTGAGGCGCGGTAGCCCAGGTAGATAAAATAATCGCCTAAAGTACCGAAGGATGTTTAGCGGTATCGCGAGTTCGATATCCACTTCACTCTTGTCAGAAACTTTCCTGACACAGGGGTACAACAGAAACGGTGACATCACCATAGAAGACGCAATTGCCACCGCAGAAAAATCAACATCGATGGGTTAGCGCGCCAACCTCTCGGTGAGTATAAACATGGCATGCCTACAATAATTCCAATAATTATCGCAATAAATTATTATTTCGTGATTGTTGAGGGAAATAAAAATGATATTGATTCATAATTATTGTAAAAAATATTTTCAGATTTAATGAAATAAATATTTTTAGAATAAATAAAAATGCAAAGGGTACGATCGCTCAATCGCCCAACGAGGCGGCTGAAAAATGCATGCCCATAAAAAATATGGATGTCAATATTTTGCGAATTATTGAAAGAAATATATTTGAGAGAGAGAAAGAGAGAGAGAAAAAAATAATGAAATACATATTTTCTGAAATATATTGAAAGACGTGTAGACAGAAATTATTTCTTTATTACTTTTTTTAAATTTAAACATTTAAAAGAAATGATTTCATAATTATTGAAATAAATGATTTCATGATTGATTATTGAAAGAAATGATTTCATGATTGATTATAGAAAGAAATGATTTCATGATTGATTATTGAAAGAAATGATTTCATGATTGATTATTGAAAGAAATGATTTCATGATTGATTATTGAAAGAAATGATTTCATAATTACTGAATGAAATAAATTCATAATTACTGAATGAAATAAATTCATAATTATGGAAAGAAATATTTGTAAATTTATTGAAATCAATTTTAATAATTTTATAATAACCCATGTAAAAAACCGTGCGAATAAACAACTACATTCAGCAGTTTTGTCCATCATTCTCCATTCATTGGTTCTGGACAGTTACGAAGAAGATATCAGCGTAACTGCCAATTACGTTATAAATAAAAGTTAATTAGATGTATAAATCATATTTTATTTCCGCAATCGAATCGATCCATTCAATGAAACCGAAAATTGTGTTTCGGTAACTAACAATATGAAAAAAAAAACGAATATTAAAAAAAGATATGTATTTAAATGTCCATGGTCTTAAAAAAAATAATTCTCTCAGTTGTATCTTTCCTGAAATCTAGGTTATATTCTCCAGTTTCCCAATAGTTACTGGTTTTCCATTAAAGCCATCAACTTATATGACCCCATCGTTATTTTAATTCATTCTTCGGATTTGAGAAATCACGATTTACCTCGGAAATGATCGTATTTTGTACGCAAGTAAGATTATGTTATATATACGTGATCGTATTCAAAAATGACTCATGTAACCACACTTGACCGCCACAGCCAAGCATAAACCATGGAGATGGAAAGATATGAAAAGAGTAACTCAATTCAGAAAGCTCTTATTCAAACTCTGATTTTCGTAATGAGCGTTTTAATGAGCAAAATGATTCGAAGCAGTTCAGAACTCTCGAGAGAAATCAAAGCATTGGATGAAAACATCGTAAAGCTTTTGTATTTACGTAATTAAAAATGTGTTCCGCATTTTGTATGTATTATTCTCTGGATGCTGAAAGTAAAAAGTTTTTATCAAAAGAAAAAGACTTATTTTCACATAAAAAAATGTTTTTCGGTGAAATCGAGCATAATTTACACGTGTTCATTACATTTTGAATAGCGAAATAAGAAAAAAAGTTTATGTATTCAAATATTTCTAAAATATTTGAACTGTTACTTATCATATTTTAAAAAAGATAAATTTATCTTTCATAAATTTCTCTCAAAAATCCTTAATTTAAAAAGTTTATGATTAAAAAATATTTTTTCTCAATAAAGTCTCTTATATAAACTCCTAACGCACGATTTCTCAAGAATTTAACGACACAAAAAATACAATTTCACATGCTATTCGGGAAGTTTGAAAAAATATATATATCACGTGTATATCTGAACACACATATGTGGTGTGTTCAGGAACCGTAAATGCCTAAATGTGATAACCATTTTCGAGAGTACGTGCATCCATTATCGGCCATTCGCGTGAGCATTTACCAGAAACAATCACTGAATTTCTGTCTGGAAATAAGAAAGAAAGGCCCGAAAGACGATGCAGCAACACATAAATGGAAATCCGGTTTTGTCAATTTACGAGAAAACTAAATTGTTCCACATCAAAACGAGAAAAAAATGTGAAAATACATTAAAGGGCTTCGTGATTAAAGGACCATTGAATCAGAATAATGGACTAAAGAAGAAGGATAAAAAGGATAACAAGTGACACTTTGAATGGCTGAAATGTTTTGAAAATTTTTAAAATGCCTTCTAAATTCCTTTCCAGAGAGAGAGCTGGAAGACTTTCCCCATTTCTAGAACTTTCCTTGAATTCTAATGAAAGACGTGTTGTCTATAGTTTTAATTTCCCTTTAATCCTACTTTAAGCGCTGAAACTTTATGTTAATCAATGCTTCAAACACTTGCACGTTCTTGAAGTTATTTACTCCGTGTTCCCAAACCTTACACAGGGGTTTTTCCCCTCAATAATAATTCCGTTTAACTATACGGTTGTTTCTTCCTGAAACATTTCAAAGTGTATTCATCGAATTTCGATGGCTTCGTATTTCAGGTGACATTGGAATAAGATTAGATATGTGGTAAATGAGGAAGCGAAATTTCGAAGTACAGTTCGGAATTTGATTCAATGGTTCATTAAATATGGTGTCTTGAATTCAAAAATAAATTCATATAAGTGTATATAATAATTCATCATTCATGAGATCTTCTCATTTCTTGCCATGTTTATGATCCTTAACATCAATAAATAACACATAGTATGTTATGATGAATTTTCTAAAAAACCCACAAAGTCTCACATCATCACTAGCATTTATCACTGTGTCGATATTTCCCACGTTTTTAACAAATCCCATTTGTTCATTGAATGTTTATGCTGTGTCTGTTATATATTAATGTAACGTAACTGACTCTGGTTGTTACTCTTTGTCTTTGTGAGGTTTAACTACATTTCGAATTGTAGCCTCATTCAACGAAATGTGATGAGCCACTCCGCTAATCACAAAATACAGTTGACTGGTTACCTGAATGGGAAAGATAATTTCGGAACGAAAAGTCACATTCCTCTGTGGGGAATCAAACTCTCAGCCTCTCACTGTCCGGGCGATTTCTCTATCATCAAATTACAGAAGACAGACATATTTTTAACTTCAGAATCACGTGCTAAAGAGACTGCCTCCTAACTGATCATAATAGCTGTGTAGCTTAATGGTAGGGCACTCACCCGGACAATGAGAGGTTCGTGGTACGATTCCCAAAAGAGGAATATGACTTTTATTTTTGAAATTATCTTCTTCTGTCAATTGTACTTCGTATAACGACATTGAGTCTGAAGCTTCATCGATCCACGCTTTCAATTTTCATATAGCAATTAAAACTATTCTAACTCCAGATCAATAAAGAAACTATTTTTCCACTTTTGAAACTTTACTCGTTATTATTATTTGGTTGTATGTAAAAACTATTAGAAATGCCAACTTATATTAGTAGTGTATATGTAGACCTCCTCATGAAGAATAGTGCGTGCTTCAAGTGCAGCTTCATAGCAGTATTAATGGCAATGCAGTGAATCAAAGAAAAATGGATTTACAGGGATAATATTAAGGCATTTTGTGTTCTAAAGGCAATTTACTTTTCATTTTTTTCCCGAGCGTTCGTATTCAAATCAACGACATGAAAGTCGTGTTTGTCATATTGCTTGTGACTGACATAAACAATGGGGAACCTTTCCTGTTGCCCATTTTATCAGATAATTTCGCAGTGCAGTGTGTTTATACAAGGAATATAGAAAAGTCTTTTTGCCGCAAATTACGGGCGATCCGTTGATCCTAGAGGGATACATTCAATTAGGAAAAGTATCCAAATAACGTGTGGGCACCAGATACGTCATTCATAATGTATGGCATTGCGCATTCATTAAAATATAAAAATAAACTCAGTATTGTGTCACGCTGTCTTAAAATTCCAAATTAGAGAGTTGGTGCCTTGTCTCTCCTGATGAGTTTACGGGTTTTTTTTATCAGCTTAACGTGATACTTTCCCTAATTTTCAGAGATTTTTGAATTTAAATATTTCAGCTAATATTGCACTTACGAACATGGCATTTTTTGTTGGCCTCAAGAAAGACAACAAATTCCGTATTTCATCAGAAATATTTTTGTTTCTTGGGACATTGGGGAGGAGGGTTCCCCCTTGAGAACAACATCCTCATAATTCCATTTATGTTATTGTACTTTTTTTCATTTTTCATTTTGTTTTGATTTTATATTTATAGTTATGTGCGTATAGAGCTTCTTTGGGTGCTATACTCTGGCTTTTGATATGTTTCAATGTCTTTATTAAATTTTATTACTGAATTAAAATTATTGGTAATTATGATTACGAAAACACTTCATGACCTTGTGATCGAAAAAATAAAAAAAATATTTTTTTTAGATTAAAAATAATTCGCGTTCATGGCAAAAGCTTTGGCATAAGCTTTGGAAAATGCAATACATTTTATAAATATTTCAATTTCTTTCTGTAAACAAAATTCAAAAATTACTAGGACAGTCTTATTACCCCTTTCGACTTCAAGCAAAAATCTGCGTAGAAATCACGTGGATTTTATTTTTAAGAAATCATTCCGTAAACCCAATAAGAGTCAAGAATGAGCTGGCCCGGATAATCGAGATCCTACTGTACTACTGTTCATTTAAAACTTCCATTTGCAACTTTACTAGAATTCAAGTAAAATAAGAGAAATGGTGAGCAAATCTGGTAGAAATATATTGTAATAGTTGACTCTCCCCTTACCAAAAATGAAAATTAAAAAAAAAAAATACACCAGTAAAAAGTATTATATGGCCCCATTACAAAAATATGCCAATATGTAAAATGTATGTATCTCCCATTATTCCTTAAAAAATGCACATCGTTACAACAACACGGAAATTCATGGAGATATCGGTGATCGAAATTCAAGATTTTTCCTTCACCGTTTAGTGTTTTCCGTGTTTAAAAATTATTTTTATCACAGTTTATTTAATGCTAAAAAATAACATTAATTGATTAATCATGCATACTGAATGTGACTCATCCTAACTCAGTTAGTTTAGTTTAGTCAGTTAGTTTCCTAATGAAAATACTTAATTTTCCAGTGACAAATCCAACCAAGTTCTGTAGCTACAATCAAGGAGAAGAAGCTATTTTAGTGACTGGGAATCTTATCGAATAATCTCTGACATATAACAACGCAACCCATGATGTATTCAGCATTCAGAGCATCAATCAGTAAACTGCGTTATTGCGGACGTGGAACTCAGCCCTTATTCACTCAAACCACATAATTTACCAAGCAGCAACGGTCGAAAGCTGTTCCGAACCGCTGATACGCTTACAGACGCCATCTATGGAACAAGGCATCACAATGATGTATAATATTGCAAGTGATCTCTGTGTGTTCTTGGTAATCATGCAAGTTGTTCGAAGCGGGAGGTGATCCAACGTTACATTCGTGCCTGCATGCGTGGTTATGTCTGAGTGTGTGCATATATATATACACAGATGTCTATGCGTAACTATTCCACAGCATAACTTCAGCACGATGAGAGATGAGTGAGTGAGAAAGAGAGAAAGCGGGAGATCAAAGACGAATGAGGCAACACTGTGTAACGGAAATCAATGAAAATGCAGCACCAACTGCTGATGGAAGTTCAGTGTGTGGCTCACATAAAGATCTATCAGCAAGTATATACGACGCATGCATGTTCTCGAATTCTCTATAACTGTTTTCTCCCGTGATTTCTGAGCTCCCCAGCACGTCATCAGTTACTCTTAGTAATTTTCCAGGAGAGTTTTCGTTGACGTTCTGTCAGGATATTGTTTGTCAAAAACGAGCGATCATCATTTTACGATGTCAGAAATTTGCGAGTTTCCTCATCTCTCAAATACAAATTACGATCATTCAATCTTTGACAAGATAACAAAATGCTATTGAAAAAAAAAAAAATTCCTTCAAACGATGTTTCACAATAAAGATTAAAAAAATCATTCCAACTTTAATATTGCAAAAATTTGCATGTATATTGAATTCCAAGCATTTCGAAAAGTCAACATGATTCATAATTTTGGTCCCTTGATTCTTAAAATAATGTTAACTTTTTTTAAAGAAAACTTTTCAAGAATATTGTGTGCTGAAGTGAATAGGTTTAAAATGTGAAAGTTTTATTTATATTTTCCGTAATGTCTCTTCGAAGAAAAGGAACATTTATATAAAATTTTCATTTCACATACAAACACACAGTATGTTTGGGAATATGTATATACCATATACATAATCTCTTTTATTTTCTTAAATTTTCTGGTGATTTCTTAACCACCTTCATATATATTCAGTTTAAATAGCATATCATTTTATTAAATTTATATTGCTTCACTTCAGAAGTTCATATTTCTGAGTATAATTTCATTTCAAAATGCAAAACATCCCAAATCACAATTCTATTTTGCTAAGACTAGAAATTGTAGACCGTAATATCGCATTTGGTATTGCAATAAATTATTATACTTCTCAGCAAAAGTAAAATTCGAATATGGTGAAAAGTTTCAACAGTTTCAACTAAATCGGCATTGATTGTGAGATAAAAGAAACGCAACCATGCGCTATAGACATGAAAAGTCAACTATAAATCCAAAAAAGAACCACCTTTTTTTCTTGTTGTCAATAAGCTTAACCAAGTTTTTTCTGCTAGAGCCGAAAGCAAAAGAGAAAAAAATACTGCTGCGTTTATTAATAAGTTCGTATGAGATTTATGGAAATTTATGAGCTCAGTATGAAAAATCAAATTGGCTCAAGTTTTTCAGGAAGCAAAAAAAAGCTTTGGATATAATTAGGCAATGGTATATTCCGAACTTTTACTTTGCCTTACGGAGTAAGTAATTGAAGATCAGAAATGAGAAAAAAAAAATTTGAATTCAAATTTCAAAGCGAACACTGTACTTAAAAAAATAGAATTTGTTTTACAGGTGGTAAAACCTTGCAATAAGTATGGCATCTCTGTGTTCTACACCTTATTTGAATACTTTTTCTAATTGAAAGATTTGTTCTAGGATCGGCGGCTCACGCATTATTCCAAGACAAAGGGATATATACGTGTGTATGTATATTTATTTCTTAAATGAACGCACTCATAATCAATCACTGAAGTATAGTGGCGTGCTTTTTTTTTTCTTTTCCTTTGACTTTTCGACAAAAACGACATGATATTTTCAGTGCACAGCCACAGAACGTTCAAAATGTACAAACATATGCTCAGAAAATAATTATTGTAGAAAAATGAGAAAACGAAACCATTTCATTCACATCATATATTTTTTACGGCAATTAAAATTTATTACTTTACACCATCATACTATTTTTATCACTGTAATGCTCTGCAAAATATGATTTTAGGGTTTTGTAGAAATATCGAAACAATAATATATAGCTTTAAGAACCATTTTGAACTTCCCGAAAGTGCAACTGTGATGACAGTTGTAGTGCAATATTTTCGTGATAAAATCCTTTTTAGTATAATTCGGATAAATTAGGAGGCACCTGAATTGTCCGTACAAAAGTTTCCAAGATTGTACACCATTTTTATGAATATTTTATGTGTCAATCATTTTTTATCATTTTCTATAATCGGATAGCCCAAACGAAACGATATGATATACAATATTTCACCATCCATTCACTAATTCAAGTTTTAATTATGAAATGCATTTTACAGTATTATACAAATACAACGCCACAACAGGCAAAATGTCCAACGAGGTGGTGGAGAAAAAGATGACCATAACAAATATGGATGTCATATATTTCAAAAATACAGCAACCCAATTAAAAACACAATCACAAAAATTATAAACAATATGTACCCATGATAAAATATTATACTTATGGTTGTCTTATTCTATGTATGGATAGCTTCTCAATTTACCCCAACATGTTTATCGTATTTCTTTTTAAACGTGTCAATTGTATTACAATTAACTACCTCCGGGGGTAAGCTATTCCATTTATTAACAACCCTATGAGAGAAAACTTCTATGCGACACCATAACCTCGCATTGCTCAAACATCTTACCAATTAAACATTCATTATCTTTCGACACACTTGCTTTGAAAATGTGAATGGGTTTTTTGAAGAAACCGATGTTACATTACTATCTGCATTTATTGACCGTATCAAAATTATCTGTCGTAATATATATTTTTTTCGAAAGAAATATAAATAATTTCTTCTAAATTAAAGTTTTTAAAATATATTTTGATCATTGCACAATTTCTTTACTCTCATATGTTGGCATTATTAATATTTTAATATTTATTTATTATTTAATTTATTATTAATATTTTACCAGACTTAAAAAAAAACTTTTTAATGGTATTGGTTTTTTTTTCTTTTTTAAAATATGCAATTGGATCTCACGTATAAAAGTTTTGCAATTTCAACAGCAATGATTCTTTGATTTCATGTCCTTGTTTTGAAAAAAAATAAACGCATCTCTTGAGATTTTGACTAATGATCAAAAAAATAAATTGTGTAATCATGATCGAAATTTCTACAAGAGCACATTACAAGATTTCGCACAAAAAAAATCTTCATATAATTTTCAAAAACTTGCGTCACTTTCACATGTGTTTCTTATGTATACATCTTTCTGCTTTTCAATTCTGCTATCTGTAAATTAGTCTTACAAAACTCATTACTCTGTCTCTCATTATAAAACTTAGTATGAACAGACTAATAGACAAAATATATTTAATCTTTTATAACCAGCCAATCATTATTTTTCTCCAAATAACACCGAAATCAAAATTCGCAAAAACTTCTGCTTCTATCTATTATTCCGCTAATAATATTATTGTTATATTTATTCCAAGTAATATTCAAACAAATAAATATTCTTTCAAAACGTGTATGCATGCGTTAGTTAGTTCCGATTGGCTTCATGTATTTAACAGCCAAACGAGAAATAATTCTCAGAGTGTATGTACATTAAGAAAAATAAGAGATAATAAGGTGCAATTACTCAATCAGGTCGCGTCGATGAAGAGTCCTAATTAAGTGAGCTTTTGCCCCCGACCATTGTTAGTTCTAGCAGCACAGCGACTTCAAGAACTCATATAAGAGACTCAGGTTGATTTAACTTGAAGATAATGCAAGACGTTTCCCTTTATTTCCCGGAACCTTCTCCCTTTATACTAATCTCTCGCTCTTCCCGTTTTCTTACTTTTCGCTCAACTTTCCACTGCGACGTTTTTTTTTTCGTTCTTTTTCTAGCCTTTCTCCTTCTTGTTCACGTTCCCTCGAGGCCAACTCTTTCTAATTAGAATGATTCTCTGGAAGATAAAAAAAATATATATAGCTATATATATATGCTACGGCAAAAGGCTATTCTACAAATGAATGCGACGCATTTTCTCTTCACTAAGACGTTTAATTTCTTATTTCCTAGAGAGAACTTTTAAAGATAGTGTATATTCTCCTACTGAGATTGAAACTATAAAGGAAAGGGAGAATCTTGGAACGACTTTGGAATTTTCATCGGTTCCAACTCTTATTTTTACAGCGTTCCCATGGCACAAACTTCCATGTTTCTTTTCTTTCTGCGTGCTGGAACAATCACCGAGATTGAGCTCAATTTTGGTAATTACCGGAATATAAAAATTGCAGAATTTTCTGCCCTCAACCCTCTCATTCCTACCTACAGCCATGTGTGTGTGTGCGATGAGATTTTCGTTATAAGCGGCACGACTCGGATTATCTTAAATGATGTCATTAATATTAATTGTATCAGGTAGTGATAGATATTGTGTTGCGTCGTGTGTTAATATTAATAGCATGGAGTATTTTTTTTTTTTATTCTGTGAGCGAACGAAGGTTATTTCAAGGATTTCCGTGATCCATTTCATTAATTCTCAGAGAAATGCGAGATACACATTTGGAATCCTATCTGTTCATTGATGAAAAATAGAATGGAGTGTCACGCATCACAGTGTGTGAAGCTTGACTTGAGAATATCAGGACATTTCACCATAATCGATATTGATTGCCGTAAAAGTATGCAGGGCGCAGTTTCAGAAACAGATTCTTATAGTTTCAAAGGTACAAAAAAAAAAAAAAAACAACTACGCAACTTTAACTGACTAAATTAATTTCCAACAGAATCTCAACACCATGCAATTTATTTGCAATCACAATCAAGACATTTATTAATTATTTAACGAAACAAGGTAATTATCTTGTCGGAGACTGAATGACTGAACGCCAGAACTTTGCAACTAGACTTATCCCGTTTCCGAGATCTCTTCCAGCGTAGCTCCGTGGCAGAGTCTGGAACACTTTATTTTGCGTCAAAAAAGGGGAAAAAAATATTTATACAACATATTCTCCCCGGAAAATTGGGTAAAAATTGGGTCCAAAAAATATAGTCATCCCACATATCCGTCAAACATTCGCGTTATTTGGTGAATTAAATTTTGACTTGCAGTAGGTCATCGTTTTTATACTCACTCATCATTTTCCGCTATTGGTGATTTTTCAGCAATTTTAATGATAGGTGGGGCAACTTTACTTGACTTTGACAATTCTTTGGATGTAACGGAACTTTTTCTTGACTTTGACAATTCTTTGGATGTAACGGAACTTTTTCTTGACTTTGACAACTATTTAGATGTAACTGAACTTTTACTTGTATTTGACAACTCTTTGGATGTGACTGAACTTTTACTTGACTTTGACAACTCTTTGGATGTAACTGAACTTTTACTTGACTTTGACAACTCTTTGGATGTAACTGAGCTTTTACTTGACTTTGACAACTCTTTGGATGTAACTGAACTTTTACTTGACTTTGACAACTCTTTGGATGTAACTGAGCTTTTACTTGACTTTGACAATGTTTGCAGCTGCAACTGAACTGTCAAATTTACTTGCATTGACAATTTTTTTGTCGATATCTCGTAATTTTTATGAGAGAAAATTTATCAGTCTAGGCATGTGTTCAGGTTTAAAATTTTATCTATCATCATCGGCAAGTTTCACTGTTTTTGCTGCAGAGAGCCGATTAGTTGTGCCGGACTTCAACTGTTTCCTTCAACAGGACTTGACAAAATTTTCTGGTTCGAAAACACCTCCTATATAACATGAATCTAAACGAAAACCCGAAATTTTATTGTTATTGACCAACATTTTTCATTTGTTTTCTTACACATAAAGGACTTTTTACTGTCCAAATGTGAATTTTATTCAAGTGACGTGAAATGCAGTCGACTCACATTAGTTGTCTTTTCAAAGATGAGAACTTTATTCATTATCGTTACTTATAAAATCTAATGATTTCAGAGGTCTCACTTTAATGCCCATAATAATCTACTAATAGGAATTGAGAGAGTGAAAAATCATAGTTCTAAAACACATTTATGAGAGCTTTTAAAGTTAAAGGTCAAGTTGTTTTTTAGTTTAATTGCTGAGGGAAAAGTCTTGAATTGAATCTCAGTAGAGAAAATAAAAATTAGAGGAGCTTTGAAGACATAACTAGACTAATATTAATTTCGTTAAATATGTTCGTAATATAAAAACAAGTTCTTATTCAAATTTTTGTATTTCGTTACGCACATTTAATCACACCAATGTGCTCAAAATTTGAGAAACATCACGTGCCGACTAATATTTTCATTCCGGTCAATGACTCATTTCATCAAAAGGTACACATAACGGATGGATTTTTCTTACATATATACGTATATCACGCATCATGATAAATAAGTTTGAATTATAAATCTCTTTTCCATATAAATATCACCATACTTCCGAAAAGTCATTTTCAAACGGAAAAAAAAGCTCTCTCTTCTTCAACGGTGAGATTTAATTTACAAAAAGCACCAACTCAATCGCATTTATTCAATTACTATACAAACCTGCTTTATTATACGATTTTCCCAAACCCAATGAATATTGAAAAAAAAGTAAAAATATCATACTTGCAATAAAAACGTTGCTGAAACGAATTTAATTTAGGGAAACTAATTTAATTCGCATTTCCCCGTTCTTCCAACCCACGCTAAAATATACAGAAAGCATAACACATGAAACGTCGGAGAACAAAATAATAAATAAGCTTCTCATATCATACGAAAATTCATCAAATTTATTTATTTTTTAACTACAGTTTTCGTATTAGAACACAGATATTTAATTAAATTGAAGCATTCGATTGAAATTAAATTCTGATACGTTCAAATTAAAGTAACGTGTAGCAAATTAAAATTCAGAGCATTTATCGGGAAAGAATATTAATAGCAAATTTTGTTCTGCTAAGCGAGTCTCCAGATGTTTTCTAATATATATATATATATATATACTTTATATGCACATGTATTTATTTATTATATATACGATTATATAAATAATATATACGATCGACTAAATATTTTGGAAACATTTAAAAAAATAATAATAAAATCAATGAATTTGCATAAAAGGAGTGTAGATTGTACTAACTAACGTTACAGTTTGCATACTTCTTGGCCTAGAATTTGTTTTCTTTATCAGAAAAAAGAAATAGTTCATGTTTTCACTGACAGATGATGCTGTATATAATAGCCATAAAATACTTTACAAAGTGTGTATAATTATTGTTTGTGACGATTTGCGTTACATAAAACTACCACATTTCAATATGAGCATCCTTTGTAGCTCGGGCAACATCTGAAAGGTTGATTCACGTTGAAATGTGGCAGTAACGTGTAGAGTAACGAAAATAGTCATAAACATTAATTGTGCACTGTTGATGTTGTCATGACTCCTGCGCAAGGATAACAAGCAGAATTGCGAAGCGTTCCACATTGTTTTCAAATTATGCCCATTTACATAAATTTTTTTCAGACCTCAATTGATGGAAGGCATTACCATTTTCATAGATCAATATATCATTAGGTTTTCCGGAGGATCCCGGGTTCCCCCAGGGACAATGTGCTTACAGCATCTAGTGTGACAGACCTTTCGTGGATTTTTCGGTTACTATAGCTATCATTATCACTATTTGTGTTGCATTTTATGTGTTGTCAATTTTTTCGCGGTACAACTGGCATCGGTGAGTGAAAATTCAAGCTGTCCTCTAAATTTATGAACGGGAAAAACTAGACATGAATCTAGCCTCTTTTTCGTCACGCCTATTTTTTTTTATTATAAATTTATCCAGGACATCTCGCCCACCATGCATTTAATTCTGAAATGTCATATGAATATTATCGACAATCTAAACCAGTGATTCCCAACGTGGGCGTTAACACCCCCTGGGGGGCGATGGAATGTTCCAGGGAGGCGATAGAAGCTACGGGTATACTACGGGCATAGGATTCTATGGGTTCGATTGCGTGGGGGGGGGGGGGGGAGAAAAAAATTTCGGAAGAAGGGGGTGATGGGATAAAAAAGGTTGGGAAACTATCATCTAAACCATCACATGTGGAGTGTACTCATTTGTGAACAGTTTATGTCGTAATATTTTCAATTCGTTCTAAAAAAAATTATCTGAGTAAGTAATGATAAGAGTTTTTAGTTCCTAAGGAAATAAAATTGACGTGCTCTTTTATTTTACTGTCAGTTTCTTTGCTATGTGCATTTATGCCTCTCACAATTTTCAACGATGAAATATTTTCTTTTACTTCAATTTTTCCTCTCAAAATGACGTGGAATTTCAAAAGTTTATTGAGTTTTCCCTGATTCAATTTCTAAGAGAGTACAGCTCTTTTTCGAATTCCATGAAAAGGATAAAAAAAAGTTATATATATATATATATATATATATATATATATTTTTTTTTTTTTTTTTTTTTCCTCCCTATTTCAGCAGACTCAACAATGTTTCTTCTTTTATTTTTTCAAGAATTTACATTTCTGTTTTTTTATATGTATTTATTCTACTTATCTTACTTCTATAATTCCTCTTTCTTACATCTTTTCTATGCTTAGGCGACCTTTATAGATCCTGTTTTATATGAATACGGTGATTGATTTTTCTTAGAATTTAAGCATGAAATAACTCTTTTTTTTATTTTATTTTTTTACAAGTACTCTCATACATTTAGTGGTATTTGCTTACGTTTTCATTTATTTCTCTTTTTTGTGAAACTTTCCATTCATTTCATATTCAAGTTTCTGTTTTTTCCACTGTCATGAAAAATGAATGAAATTTATAGTTTTAGGATAAAATATAAAAGAAAAAGAGGGAAACGATACAAAGAAATAGAAGGAAATAAAAAAAAGAAAAAAAAATTCCTTGCTTTTCAATAAAACTTCTCAGCAGAAAACGAACGTACCTGAGCATTTGAGAGCGTTATCAAGGGTTTTTTAGGGTAACTTGGTGAAATTGATGACTTTGTGCTTCACTGAATAAAAAAAAATTACTGTGTTTGAGAACGAAAAAAGTGGGTTTTTACGTTATTTAAAAACAGTAAATAAGTAAGATGTAGAAAATATCTTTTATCAAACATTTCATTTTTTTAATTTGGTAGAATATCTTGAAAATTTTACTCATTCGTATCTGCAAAACATTTCGTTTCTTGAATATAATTTATCGTATTATAAATAAGTAGCCTTCTTTCTATTAAGCTAATCGTCGTTCAAAATATGTTTCTCATCATGTGATTATAGTGATAACCAGGGGACCTGGTTAATTTTTGACCTAAAATCTTGAAAATATGCAAAAATTCGCTATGAATTAGTCACCGTTCAGAAATATGACCTTATAAGTTTCCCCTTATTGCATTTCTTATTTTTCAGTCATTGCTTCTTATCAAGTTGAAAAATAACACATAAAATACATAGATTTTACGTTTTAATCAAAATCATCTCCCCAGATTCAAATGAAAATCACGCTAACCTTATGCACAATAACTATTTTCGTTACGTTCCAGAATAGCACTGAAATTTTTTAGGTAAATTTTCATAGGTTTAAAGAGAAACTACTATTGTTTTGTTTCTTCTAAGAAATATTTGAAAAAGCTACTTGCAATGTATTTTTTTTTTTTGAAAATTCAATAGACATAAGCAGAGGAAGCAATAATTGAAGAAGGATTGTCTTAAAGCAGAGACGTCTAATGTCCGTCTGATCTCGTTCATTTTTTCTCAAGCTGAATTGTAATGTTGCTGTACATCAAATCGGCTTTGTGCTGGAACTTCTAGCACATGTATCAAAATAAAATAGAATGATAATATCGGTCCTTCTTATTTCACACAGCACACCACACCCATCTACCACCATTGGGCAATTTACCGCCAATTTATTCTATTTCAGATGTAAGTTGTGCCGAAAGTGTGTGAAAGCTCTATACCTAACTAATACCAGATAAAGCTAACCGTCCGCGTGCATATCTATGAAGTTAGTGCCCCCATCTGTGTTTATAATTCAGAATGAAGTGCGCTTGAATATTTTTACAGTTGTATTCAGGTCAACAGCTAAGGTGGGGAAGCATGGGAAGTTGTGGTTGCCCAAGTGCTGGACCAGGAAGGGCACCAAGTTCGCTTTTTGTTCGTTCAAAATTACGAAGAAAGGGTGCTACAAAATAGGTGCAACGGACTACTTGCAACGGGTGACAAGGTTAACTTTTGTTTTGGTTGCGGGCATAGTTGTGAGAGAGTTTTCAATGGAGAGATCTACTTACATATCTGCAGCTAAAACTACTTCACCATATACAAACTTCGGCCTCATCGCTACATATCAATTTTCTGCCGTTGAGGAGTTGGGTTGGAAGTGAAGGCGCCTCTCGGTGGTCGCCTCAAGCTTGTTGGGGAAAATATCTTATTATGAAGACACCAACGAATAAGACAAATACACGAAAATAAAAAGGCCTAATGCATTTCAACATCAATGGGTGCCGTCTTCAGAGGAAAATTTAACCCCTAGTCACGCTGACCGAGTTTCCCACTTGGGTTGAATACCAAATCTTAACGCTTGGTTGCTCAGCGGAAGAAGTCCCTGTTCACTTCAAACGTCGTGGTCAGAATGAAGCTGTGGGCCTGCATGAGATACTAATGCAGCGTCCTGATTGGATACTTGCGGAATAGTGCTATCCGATTGGTCTATTCGAATTTTCTTTTAATCGCCGCTCGAAATTATTTTAAGCCATAGTGTTGCGATAGGGGGTGTAGATTTATTATCGTTAACTAGTGTATTCCCCCCCCCGAAAAAATAAAACAAGAATTCGTTGTAAGTGCATCCTTAATCTCTGAAGAAAATAGTTACAGATTAAAGCTTTTGCTGCTGTGGTGGTCGAGTATTCATAGTGACAGAGTGTCGCGGATTCCAGCCGGACCGTCGCCACAATGGTGGTCGGTTAAAGGTGGTTTTCTGTGGTTCCCAACATCAATGCGCAAATCCGAGCCGATCTTCCCGTTAAAAAGTGTCGCTACATTAAGCAACTGGCCTACAAAACAGTACATGTTTCAGTCATTACACTTCACTTCTGAAATATACATGGCAGCACTGAAAAATCAGACACAATAGATACGCACGCAGACTGTTAGGTAGGCACACTTACGTTTCGGCACAAAGCACAAGGTAGTAAATTGTCTATGGCGATAGACTTGAGATGTGCTCTGATTGAAAAAAAGAAAAAGATTAAAACTTTCAACGAAAAAAAACAACCAAAATATTTCACCGATTGCTTGAAAATTTCTAAAATATGACCGATCGCTCAAAAATGCTTTAAATATGTTCAAGAGCTAGAAAATGCCTAGAATATGACTTGTTATAAAAAAATGTGACACGTCATAAAAATCCGAGCCCTAGTGATAAACTATTACCTTTATGTTCAGCTTCCTAATTGTGCAAAACATATTTCTGATCAAGTTCAGCGTTGCATGCATGCATGCTATAAAATAATTTCGCAAATAAATTGAATTAAAAGAGGAAGGCAATGGAGACTTAAGTACTACTTGTTGAAATGCATGTATAGTAATGGTATGTTATAAATATTTTATACTAATGAAATGCTGTTCGGAAATACTATTCGAATTACTATATAATTTTTAAGTTATACACACACATGCTGTCAATGTTTTATAGAGTTATATTGTTATTTTTAGTGCGTGTAATATTTTTTGTGAGCGTTCAAAAGTTTAGAAATATTTCACAATTTTAAAAATATGGGAAATAATGGTATTTGCTATCTATATACAAATATTATTTATCCATTCCCTATCAATATAATACGTATATGAGGAGATCGGATTTCTATAAACACGTTATTTACGAATTTCATAACTGAATTATAATCCCGCTGTCCATTCACTCACACGGATTCGCCAGAACGGGGAAAGAGTCACATTAAGATATGCTTAGTTTCCGAGGGAAAAAAAAAGCATAACTCCAAGGGAACATAAATAAATCGGCTTAAAAAGTGCAGTAAAGCTCTCGTAATTCAAAGTTGTTTTCGACAAGAGACAATTCACTGTTAAGTCTAGTTTTTATATCTATAGTTTTTGTACTCTAGTGGATTTGCTATGATAAATATAAAGTACACATCATGGAAGACGAAATAATATTTTTGTTGAGGTTATATTTGCTGATAATTTCAACACAATAAGAAGTATTGAAAATAATCATAACAAATTAAGTAATTTGCATTATGCCTCTCTTATTTTACTAGCGGATGATATTAATTATAATTTTAGAAATCTTACTATTGCTGATCACAATCTAAAACTACCGAGTGATTTAGTTCTGTATACAAGCAGTACACATTTAAATATGGAACTTATACTCATAAAACAAGAGTTTTGTAACTGTTGATGATTCAAAAATGAGTCTTAAAATTAATTACAAAGGCCTGATCATATTGCATCTTCAAATTAATGATTTGTTCTGATCATGATTACCTTATAGTTTTGGACAGAGAATTATATGAACAAACTAGGAACATTGCCCAATATAAGTAAATCGAAAATTAGGATTTACTTGTATTTTTTTTATTTGTCAAATATTTGTGTAAGCGCATCAGGAATATTGAATTTTTTTTACTGCAATGGCATTTGGTTGTTGCTGAGCACCTGAGATTTCACAAATTCAGGAACTAGTTAACTTCTAAATTTAATGATCCTTTACTAGAGTCTACCGAACATTTATGCATAATAAAATTCTCAATTCCCGATAAGGTACCAACTCATTTGTTACGATCGAGAAAGGAAAGGGGTGCATCACATAATAGAAAAAAATACTTGATATACGAGAAAGGTAGATACTACTTCTTTCTCATCGGTTATCTATGTATGTACATGGTAGAATTTATATAGTATATTATTTTATTGCATGTGAATGATATGTTAATGATCTGCAATTTTAGACCGAATTTTATTCGGGAAATTTGGCATAGATACCAAACAGAACACGACGTAAACAAAAGACCAATTTTTAAATTATTCAGAAAAGACCCAACATCAGAGAAAGACAAAACCTATTAATACAGCAACCAATTTAGTGACTTCGATACTTCCAACCAGAGGAAAAGTTCTGGATGTACATTGATTAACCAATCACAACAAGTCAAGTCAAGCCACGTTGGTCAAAAAAGTGTTTTTACCAATATTCGGTTCATTTGTTGGAAAAACGTAACGCCTATATATAAACTTATGAAAGCTCTTTTGCCCGAGACTATCTTATTTATTGAACGACAGCCGCAAAGCATATTGTAGAGTTATGATTATCACTTTACAACGATTTGAGTCACTTCTCTAATGTGTCTTTACGGACCTTATACACAGAAATTCCTTTATATAGAGCCAATCATTTCTGCTAGTATGAATAAAAATATGAAGTACTCTATTCCCCCCCCCCGTCATTAACCATAAACAAAAGCTTCAAAATCTCTAACACTTTCAAACTTATTATACTGTATACGTTTTGATGGTTCGTAATTATTACGGAAAGCAAGCGACCGCAAGAATCTTACCAAAGAGACAGGATTTTTTCTTTTAAAACGTTCATCTTTCTGGCCTTATGTCGATTTTTGGCATCGATTTCCCACCACGTTCTGGACTTACTGCAGTTGAATATATTTATGGCAATAGGAAGGACCATCACATTTGGAAATGGGATACACGTGTTTGCAAATTCAAAGAGATTTGAGCGTCTTAAATTCTTAAATTTAATTTCAATAGAGCCCCAGGCACTCCTAAAATATGGAAGAGAAATCTCCTTATAGAAAGTAATATAATTGCATCAATCAAATGGGATTTACCAAATCACCGTACAACAACGATAGCACAATTATAAACCTAAATAGTGAAATTATTATCTAAACGCAGAATATAAAGATTGTTGTCTGCTGGGAATAATATTTATAGCTGGATAAACAACAAATATACAGTACTCGAATAGAATTATTTCAATTGAATTAGTGGTGCGCGTTCGTAATTTTAAATAACCATGAGTCCGAGGACAATATGTTCTTCGATATGCGGAAAAGAATAATAATATTGATGAGCAGTACGAAATAGCGAACAATACAAGAGTGAGATTTATCCAATACTATTTTGGAATTTGCTGCAATTTGAGATATCGAGTCCATTTCTAGTATATTTACTCAGAGCAAGCGAGAAGTACATTCCAACGTATGAGAGTATATTTGCCAAGAACGAGTTTTCCAAGATTTCTGTTGAAAGATTAAAAAAGAAGAAAAAATTTAATCTTATATATTTATCTCTGCAAACTACACAGAGACACATACGACACACAAACCTAATATCTGTTCTTGTAGAATTACTCCAGATCAACATTGACTTTATTGATCATTTTCTTCGGAATATAGAAAGTGAAATGACAGAGGTAAAAAGCTCTTGTCAGTGTTGTCTTAGAGTATTTCCATTGCGAAAACATCTAGATCGTGATCTTGAATTTCTATAATTGTTATAAACTATTTTTCGAAAAAATATATATTAATTACACGACGACATATCAGTCAAATATTCCCACGTTCTGCATCATAGTTTCCATCGATGATTTAAAAATTCATACCAAGATTCAGGAACAATGATAGAATATTAAGTAACATAAGCAATCATTTATATGTGGTCTGTCGATCTTTTCTGTCTTTCTATTAAAAAAGACAATAATTTTAAACACTTCAATTATTTTTAACTATGAAACCTTCGTCGGTGAATCTGTTTCACAACGAAACCGCTTTTCAATTTACGTTTTGCATATGCCTTGAAACTTTTCATTACCTCGATTAATATTGCATTTAAAAAATGGAGTTCTTTCTAAATTACTTTTCAGAATCGAATTCGTATTTCACTAATCAAAAGTTTTAGTATATATAGGGTCTACATAAAACTTGATTTTTCCCATTGGTTTACGTATCTAGCTGTTTGGAAAATTTTGGACATTCTAACTTTATGTGAAAAAAAAAATTGTATAGGAGTGTTGTTCTCTCAAATGTCAGCGGTTGCAGAGATATCCGTTGTGCAAACAATTCAGTACAGTCAGTATAATTTGGTCGTACATAAACAATATTTGGAGAGAATAAGCGATATTAGGTGCGAATTAGCGGTACGTTGTTTTTCCGTCTTATCAAAATATAAGCATCATAATAACGAGGAACATGTTTTGTCGCAAACGATAAATATGATTTGTATTATCAAAAGGTTCGAAAGGTTTTTATTTATTTATTTTTTTGCCGTTTAATAAATTACCTTCAATGCAAGTACGGTTAATTTATCGGGTTTGATGTTTCCTTATGAACCTGTTATGTACTCAGTGAGGTTGACATTAAAGTTTGAGTTGCTCTCCATCACCTTTAGAACATATACTTGCTCAGTTGGAGGTACGGCGCAAAGAGCGACAGTCTTGAAAGTAAAGCAGAACTCCAAGTGTTTATCGAGAAAAGGACAGAAAATGATCGAGATGACAAGTCGTTGATGAAGGAGTCGATTCTCCTAACAAACGAGACAAGCTCATGACTCTGCTAAATGTTTAATGTTCCTGTTTACTTTCCAGGTTAAGCGCATTCCTCGCGAAAGCGCCCTTAGCGGTAAGAGTGTTTCGTGAGAAGGTCAAATAGCAGAGGTCTTTTAATCCGTGACTGGAAAATACATCGGTAAAGACTTCGATAAGATTGGAACGGCTCATAAGTCTAGTCTGTAAACAATGTTGATGTCGTTCATAATGGTATTTTGGCATTGAAACTCATGTAAAGGAAACAATAAAGATATTAATTAATTTTCCACGTTTCATGAAATTTTTGATCAAATTAGTCTACAGTTTTAATAAGATTCTATGAGAAATAACTGCAACAAGTAAGAGCAATTGTTATCCCTTCGCTCATTATTTTTCAAACATTTTTTTTTATTTGCCAATAATTTATAGTAAAATTTCAGTAAAATCATTTTTGTACCTCTATACTATATGAAACATGATTTAAATTTTAAATTATCTTTTTTCTTACTGCAGTCTTAAAATATGGATTTCTGAAAATTAAAAAAATTGTTCCAATGGATCATGATATTTGGAAACTGCTCTATTGTACCTTCAAACATGGTAAGATTACAGAGACAAAAAATACAAATGTTACAAGAAAAATTATGTTTTTTTAATTATAAATCATATATTGAAATATAAAATATCAAAACAATGACACAAATATGTTTTTTAATTAACAAAAGTAACAGTAATGGAAGTAGGAACATTTCTATATAGATGAAATGTATAATAATTCTTTATTATACAGTCCGTCTCAAAAGTTTAGATAATGCACTTTTCTTAAAATAAAAAATAAAAATACTTCGAGTAAAGATATCACCTTTTAATTTATAATACCTGAAGCATTTCTACATTTACAGAAAAAAAATTCGACGAAAGAACATTTAGAATATTTGTAGTATCGAAAGTACGAAAAATGACTGTCTCAAAAGTTCAAAGAAAATTCTGATTTCCACAAATTGCAAGCTTTTAATAGCTAATAGAAAATTTTGAATTTTTTTTCTAATAACCTCAAACACACTATCCTTCATGGATCTAATTAAATTCTGTAAAGTTTCAACATCAAAATTGAACCCTGCTTCCTCGATAGAGCTCTTCAAGTCATCAACAGTGGAAAAAAATACCTAATTTCATTTACAAACACATTCATCGCGCGTAAGTATGCCCCATATATTTCTATTTGGATTCAAGTCAGAATTCATCGCTTGTCGGTCTATATCAGATACATTTTCGTGATTAAAGAGATTTTCTGTATCAGCAGATGTTTGAATAGACACGTTATAATGCGGAAATGTCATTTGGTTCTCCTAAATCTTCTCCAATCAGTAGAAAATTGTTCTCGAATATCTCCTTTAAGCATCAGAGTTTTGACGACACATTTCAAAAGTTAAGGAACTCGACCATCAGAAGCAAATGCTACCCGCACCATTAAAGAAGATCCATATTACTGTTTGCTGAAAACATTCGTCTCTCTCTCTCTCTCTGGAATTCCATTTTTTGCATCACTAAATATAATTACCGAGCTATTTGTCTCCATATAACATGATTTTCTGCCCATTTCAGTCTCTATTCTCCCATCAGAGGAATGTGGAGGAGGTGCATGTGCAATTTAGTAGTAGTCCCTGTTCTCCACCTCTCTTTGGTGCTTCTTTGTAACAGGCGATTTCCTAACTACGCTTTCATGAATCAAATAAAAGCTTCTCTGATCTGTCTATAAACTGTATCTGTTGACATTTTATCTCCATAGTCCACCATAATTTCATGCAAGGTCATTTTTTGCGATCATCCAATGGTTTTGTTTTCGCGTAAACTTGTATAGTCCTCCTACCACGAGATGAGATTTGGCTACGGCACGTCATGTCACGTCAAACGATTCTATTTTATCCTAGGACATGCCAATCGTGAAAGCTCAGTCACTGATGAACTTTTATCGATGTGCAATCGTTTTACCAAAAAAAAATTGAATAAAATCATCCGACGTGACGTGACATGACGCAGCGAAAATTCATCTCGTGTTCGGAGGACTATAGTATGATACCTACTACAACCAGGTTTTGGCTTTTGGGACAAGTGCAGGGTGAATACACGTCAGACACTTCCTTTCGACCTGCTCCTTTTACAGCCCTTCTTTTCGCTTTCAAATGAAGTACTCGAAGAATTTCATAGCAATACAAAATATGCCACGACTTCGACAATTTTACTTTTTAAAGAAAACCAATCCGATAGCTTTCTACTTTTATACTATCATGTATCCGATACGCTATATAGACGCAATCTTCGAAATTTGCGTAGAACTAGAAGTTTTTCTAAACGTTTAAGATAGCTATTTTTCGAAATTTTGAGTTTAAAGAATCTAAAACTTATTTTCCTCTACAAGGACTGAAGTTAAAAGTAGGTTTTTACCCTCTGATTACAAGGAAAAACGAATGAAATCAAAACTGTAAACGGTATCAATGCCGCAGTTAAAAATCTATAGTGTCTTAACTTTTCTTTTGTGTTTCTAAATCTATATTGTTTCTAACTTTTCAGACTGTACTTGTAGAAAAGAAAATTATGTTTCTAAATTCTATTAGTTCATTTGATGCTAGGTGATCCCCGGTTTAATTAGCCCTCGTTTGCAGAAAATGACCGTGGTGCGACAAAAATGATCAAATGATCAAATGATCAAAGATCATTGAAGAATCAAAATTTTCCAGGAGAACAGTATTTAAAAAAATCTATTCTAACACATATTTCCAGTCTTCAATGAAACAATTTATCTTGAAAGTTCTGACACGGATAGCAGTTGTCTTTATTTATCTAACCGATATAAAATGGTATATAGCTCAGTTTTATGGCACGTTACCTTTTGTTGCTACATCGGCTTGAAAAATAATTATTATTTTTCCAAACTATGGATTGATTTATTTCAATTTTCGGAAGTTACGCTCCATATTTTACCAACTATCGGCCAAATGTTCAGCCCATCACAATCTATCAGTATGTGAAAAGCTGAAGGTGAAAAACATTTTTGTCAGCATGTTCTACAGACAATATGAAAGAGATAAATGAATACCTAACTATAACTTTTCTTCTATGATTGACAGACCATATATACTGTATATAAATTTCTCAAAGAAAAATCAACTAGCTGTGCAACAAAAACATTAAAATAAATGCTACAAAATACAAAATAGAAAGATCTTAGCTTAAAAAAATAGAACTTATGTGTATAAAACTCGAAGCATTTCTTTATATATTTACACAGACCCGAATGTCAGTTGTTACCCTGGTATTCACTAGGGTTCCACAGTTCATTTATCTAAAGCTATTTCGGTTTTCTTGTAACATCAGGCACGTGCTACCTAAAGTGAACAAGATCACTACTCCAGAGAAAGGAAAGTAGAAGGTTACAGGATCAAGGTTATGTTCGGATAAGAAAGATTGAAACAGTCTCTTTAGCAGCACATGGGATGGAGGATTTCCTACAAAAACCTAACATTCAAGTAGGAAATAAATCGCCGCTACAAAGGGCTCGAGAGATGAAGTAATGAAGATGGATCTTGATTGTAGAGTCGTACCATCGTGTTCCAGGTGAACATATCTTCGTCTACGTTCATATATCAACGAACGTCGACGAACATTTATATCGTCGACGTTCTCTTCTTCAACAATTAACATTCATTTAATTTGACTTCTTTTTCTTTTTGAATATTCGATTCCTTTGGAAAATTTTCCTCGGTTATAAAATACAAAATAGTGAAAACACGTTACGTTATATTGGTGTAAGCGATATTTCAAAGCAATGACATAACAGATCATTTTGTTGGCTCCTTCTTTGCAGAAAGATTTTTTCCGAGTTGTGTGATTATAGTTTCAAATGATTTTATTCGTTCTGTTTGTAATTACGATTCATATTAAACATTATCAGAAGTTCCTGAGCTCTCCAGGTTTTCTTCACACTGAGTCCACAGTAGTTTCTTTATCCTGATATAAATTCACCAACCATTGATCCTAGAGGCATACCTCCAACTATAAAAAAATATCCAAATAACGTGTAGACCCCAGATACATCACTCCCGTTCGAAAGGATTGTAAAATAAAAAATATTTTTGTGCTTTGTCACCCTGTCTTATAAAACCCAATCGGAAAGTACCCTGTATCTCCCGAACCCAACAAAAATTGAATGTGTCTAAGTGCCATATTCTGAGATATTTGAATTAGAAAAAATCTCTAAAAATGATAGAAAGAACAGCACATGAAGGATGGAATGAGCTTATTCATTAGTTCATGAGGTGCTTTCCTTCATTTCCAGCGATTTTTGAATTCAAATATCCAAGGGAATATTTATTTTGAAAGACAACGTGGATTTTTTTCATTCTCTGGAAAGATAGGGCATAAACTTTTCAATTAGATTTGAAAAATAGATTTAATTTTCAAACATATTAGAAAGAGGGGGAGACCAAATAAAAAGTGCGTGTGCGTGTGTGTATGTGTGTGTGCGCGCGCTATTTGTGCAACTTTACAACTTCTTGCAATAAAAATGAAGAACCTGACGTCGACACGTAATTTGGATACTTCTAAGATCAACGGGTAGCGATTAATTCCTAGATAAAAGGACTTCCTTATGCACCGAAAATACTTAGAGCATTAAAGAAATAACAAAGCATATTACGAAGGAATTATTGCGTTTGAAAAACAAACGCAAAAAAAACGCCAGGGTTGCAGCACAGAAATCATTGTTGACGAATAGTTTTTTGACTATTTAGTACACATGTTTTTCTATCATATTATTATTTAGAAGAAGCCTATAACAATCGTCCCAGATCCTTTTGTGAGAAAAAATTGAAATTCAGCGTACATCGATCAAAGATAATACAGCTTTTTTATCAGAATGTACTGTGCACTCTGTACATAGACAGAAACATGCATACACACAACGATAAATTTTATAATATTCTAATTAGTTTATGTGTTCTTGTTTTAAAAAAACACTCTTGATTTTTCCTAAAATTCCAAATTAGGTGACATTATGTTTATTTCAGACTCCATTCGTCTTGGCGACGGTACCGATCTGGAAAAGTTGAATTCCTGCTGTCTTGATATTTCCATTTTTCTAACTTTACTTTGAGCAAAGTGAGACTCACTAATCAAATACACGCTTAGGGCGATATGAAATATAGTTATATCGGCAATTCCATGTCTGCTCTTGTAGAATCCTCGCATGCATAAACCACTGCGTTCAACATTATCCATGAATTCCAATGTAAATAGTTCGGCTAAAGTTCCCCGAATGTTCTTAGTTAATGGTTTGTGTCGGCCATATATCACGTTTCGTAGAGGGAAGATGAGAAAACTGTGAAAATTTTTCCTTTAAACGGAAAGTATTTTAATTGCCCCCCAGCTTGGGACGATAATAGCCGCTGTTGAGTCGCTCAGCGGCGAGTTTTCCGAATATTGCTATGCACCGGATTAGTTGTGCTATGCTATTACCATTTTTCAAATTCCTTAACTGCGAACTCAAAGCAAATTATGTTGCCATCGGAGTTTACGCTTCCTGTGAACGCAACGAAAAAAGAAAACAACACAAAAAAAAGAAGCGAAAAACAAACATTTTTCCATAAGCAATAGCGAGTAGTTCAAGTACTATTTACGAGTACTGATGATATTTTTTTTTCCTCTCGCTAAGTTTTGCTAATTGTGGAGTAGTTATAGCATTTAGGTAGCAATACCACTATCGGAAACCAGATACTTGCGGCTAATATGCTTTCCTACTTACTGACTCGTTAGTGCATTCAGAGACCCTGGCAGTAGTAGTAACTTTTTCTTCACGAAGTTAACGTGCGTTCAACAAACTCATTCGAATACCAAGTGAGATTTATGACTGTGACAACAGTTTTTGCGTTTTAACGAATTTAGCAAAAATTATGTTTGGTCTCGTCAAACAGATATAATCGCTTTCTCGAAAGTGATTGATTGGATAGGATGTTTTTAGGACTAGATGATCATGGAATATGTTCGCGTAAGTCTCCTTATGAAACGGAGTTATTTTTTCCTATCTTTTCTTTCTGAAAAATTCAGAAAATTGCGGAGTTTTCACAAAGATGGTGTGTGTGTGTGTGCGCGCGTGCGCGCACTCCGCTTATTATGATCACATCGGGATTCGGGATTCGGGATTTGTGATAACAATAAACGATTAATAATAATTATGAAAAGATAGAGACGGCTTTTTTTCTCAGCAAAAGATAAACATATATGTATGTATGTACTCTACGGTCCCACCTAGAAGACCTATTGAGGGTAGTTAAGAGAGGGGCTACTGATGCTTCTGCTTCACCGCTTTACGCCACAGTGCGTGAAATAAGGAAGGAGGGGGTCGAGTCTCTCGTGGTGTAGATGGTATCATGCTTTCCCGGTTTGCAATAGGGCTTGGGTTCAAGTCCAGGTGGAGAGCAGATCACTTTTCTTTCCGAGCACACCTCAGCATAACTATCAAGAAAATATGTTTCTTGATTCATAAATATATCCAAATACATCCCTGTTGTAAGCACGATTCCCATGTGTCCCGTTAGGTCGAACGGGATGTGTGGAAATTGGACAACGTCGTTTTTCTTTCCCACATAACTACGGGTTTCAAAATGTTAAATCACGCTTCTTTTTTTTTTTCAAACCGGTTTTTTTTCTAAAACAGAATCCCCCCCCCCTTTAAAGACAAAATCTGTTTTTTCATTCAGAATTTCAGAATTTCGGAATTTGTGAGGAGTAGAATTGGAACTGTCCAATACAGGGATTTTTCCAACATAAAGTTTCTCCCGGAACCCATTATAGTTATAAGACTGTTTTGTGGAACACTTGATGACAATGAAGCTGTTCTACGGAACTCAGACAAATAATTGAATATTTATCAAAAATAAGTGTGCCTACTGCCGTTTTGAAAGCATCATAGCCCAGGCAAAAATACCACCACCTCTAAAAAAAACATGAATTATTATAAATCATTGTAGCAGATCTACTCGTTGAAGCCCCTATACAACTGAGGTCCCCGCATGATCCCCAAAAGAAGGGTTGGGCTGGCAGGGTTTCAGTCAGGAGGTCCGAGACGATTCTCCTCCAACATTTTTTGTATTTCATACAAATTCTTTATAGATGGGCCTCCGTGAAAATTATGACCTAGAGGCCCGCTAATGATCCACCCGTGGGGGCCGTATTGCAGGATGTAGAATACATGGGTCCCGTGCCAGTCCCGGAGGTATCGTGTAAAAATAAAATTTTATCATTAAAAATGCGCCTTCTGGAAAATATTGTTAAAAAATTAAAGTTCAGTATTTTTACTGTGTACAAGGTGTCCTGTAAGTGCTAGCACGGCCTTTATCTCATCAACCGTCCGTCGTGGAGGTATGGTTCTAGTGAAACGTGGAATTATTTTGTTGGCATCAGGAGAGACAGGGCAATAACATTGTAATTAATTTCTTGAGCACACGGGGGCCGTATGAAAATTTAGATTTTTTTGTTTTGTGACACACTGTTTTGTCACTCTCAAAACTGCTACAGGGTAATTTTTCAACTCCTGTTGGGCATTTTGTAAATCGGAACCATGCCTCTATACGACGGATGGTTGATGAGATAGAAGCCTTACTATCACTTACACGACACCCTGTATATACGTATATATTATATTGCACAAGAAACATCATTGAACTGGAATCACTGCTGTCACCTATCAATAAAAAATGCAACTGTTGTGATTGTTAAATTGAAATTGATGGCCGGTTTTTAATTGATGTACCGTATAGTAAAAGTCAACATAAAGTACCATATATTAATAAATATTTTATGAGCAATAAGATTAGTTAAATTATGAAGTTGACTTCAAAATTTTGACTGTTGTTGTTTGTGCTCGGTAAATTAGTGTTACTAAGTTGCGCAGGTTTTAAATTGTAGTTACAAAAAATATAGTTCGAACAGTATACAAATATTATAACAGTAGCAACCGTTATAATTTGAAAGCAAACTTGTTAATTTAACTCTTATAATTGCTTCTCAAAAATATCTATTGATATCATATTATATTGATTCTTAACATGCGGCACATAAGTCAAAAATCGGTCCCAATTTCAATTGAAGAATCACACAAATGCATTTTTACCTTTATTAAATAAAGGTATTGGATATATTCTCAGTTCGCTTTATAGCATCGATACTTCCAAGTAACTGCTATACATTCGATTTCTACTTGTGAGCTGTTCATGGTATTTCTATAATTACCAGCAGAATGGCTCAGAGGTACACATGTCTCCTATTTCTTGACAAGCCAAGCAAGAACAATTTTTGATTCATGCATTTTAGAAGGAAATACTATGTAAGGGGAAGACACACTTCTGTGCATTCTTCAACAGTGATAGAAAAGTGAATTGGCAAACAATAGATTACGGTTTTTCAACTATTCAGAGTACCTCATTAGTTTAACATAATTCCTCTAAAATTCTCTTTCCTGAATATTTCAATTCTCGCCAATTAAATGGTGAATTTTCTGCATCTACTGTATCATAAACAATAGTGATAATCGAGTGACTGAGTTTTAGTTAAATACTCAGAATTACAGTATATTGTTAATCAGTTTTTACTTATAAACGAGATCTCTCTAGTCGAGAATCAGAAATGGGAACGAAATAAATATGCGTATAGAAAAATATTCTGCATTGCGTTTGACAAATGCAATACCCGCTGGCTTAAGTGATATTTCGAATGCACCGTGAGTACATTGTTATCTCTGGGAATCACTTGGAACCACCCAGTCTAAGGGAATGTAGATATACTCTCATGAGGGATTCGAACGACAATCACGAACGAAGGTTTACTAGACGATAATTTCGGAACAGGTAATCAGTATCCCCTAAGCAAATGATGTTCTCCCGATCGCTATGGCAGGTGATTTGACAGAGCTCTGCGACGACGTATGAGCTAATGCCTGATAGGAAATGACGATGGTGACATCTCAATAACGACACACGAACTATGTGCAATGCGTATACATACTCAGAACATACTGAAGACAACATATGTATATGTAGTTGTGGGATAGAAAAAGATATAAAAAACACCAAAAAATATTTTCATCGCGTTTAGCATGATATTTCTACGTATTTTTTTACCTGTATCCTTGATAGATATTACATGTATAAAATTCTTTAGCATCCATAATATATTTTATGCGTGTGTATGTACATATATGTTACGGTGAATGTGGTGAATCAAGTTATATGCATAATAACTGACCAATAATCGTCCACTATTTTAGTATAGTACAAAAATAGTCCGCTATTTTAAGTAAGTTTTCTAAATACATACGGAATCTATCACTTTTGCAGTCCATTATGCATAACACCCAAGCGTCGTTGGTAAATTTGATAAATACTAAAAATAATTATCGCTTTTAACAGCGAGTATGCATAATACCTAAGCGTTGTTAGTTAACCCTTTTCGACTCGATTGCCCCAAAAATTCCCTTTTCATATACTCATTTTTTGACAAAATTATTTTTACTATTACTATTAATATTATTTAAATATTTATTCTTATTCTAACCGCTTAGAGATTCAGATGTTTTTTAAATGTATTTTCCGCGGATTATGTATAGGGAAATATAATAATCCTTTTACACATTCCAAATGAAGCCAGCATACAACGAATATTTTCGTGGCACGATTTGACGTTAAGAGATGTTTAACTGTAAATTAATTATTATTTATTAAGATTGTGTAGTTTGAGATTTCTCATTTTGGAATGATTTGTTGTGGGTCCCTCCCCAGATGACGCCATTTATGATAATTTTAGTTGCGATAATTCAACTGTTATTACTGCAGGTGCATTCTGGTGAGAGGATTTTCTCACGGCATCTCTCTTGTTTGCGGTCGGTTTGTTTGAAATGATATGAAAAAAGATTTGGTTTTCAATAATATAATAAATGAAATAATTGATATGTATCTATGTCTACGCACGCATTCATCCTTCCAAAAACCAAATATTATTCTTCAGTCAATGAGAGATTCTCATTTTTATAAAACATTTGTTCTTTTCATGATGGAATTACCAATATAATCAAATATAATAGTATTATTGATGCTGCAGTTGAATAATTTTTGAAAAGCTTTGTTTCAAATTTTTTGACAAGATTTGTTTCAAATTTTTTTCAAGTAATTTTCATGTAAATTTTTGTAAGCAGTGAATGTTTTTGGAAATCAACAGGTCATAGAGTGTTATGGTATTATTTTAATTTACTTTTACAAAAAAATTTTATTTTTTTTTTATTTTTGATAAATGGAATTTCCAAAAGTTCATCATTTTCTAGATTTTATCTTGAATTATGATCTGGGTTTTGTTTTTTTTTCTTTTCGTGACCATAAACAGATGTAAATAAAAAAAAAAAATCGCGATTTTCTTGTTACGTGATACATGATGTTGCCCGAAACCATAATTATGAATTACTTTAATGAGGTTAAGTTAATTTGTATTAATTTAAAGTTAACTCAAAAATTGTCCTAATCGCGAAGAAAAACATGCTAAATGGATGTTCAATATTTTGGAACATCACAAATATGCTATTTAAGTAATCGTTCATCATATATATAAAATGTGCAATTAAGTCATGGATTAGAAGAGCAGACAAAAAGGAGTTAAGATAATAAAAACATAATATATAAAAGCTCTTGCGAAATAATAAAATACTAATGTAATTTTAACACCACAGGATTTATTACAATGATTAATGGATGTGATTTGATAGATAAAAGTAAGTCAAATTCAATTTATACAATTTATACATTCTTTTCCGTTACGAAAGTTCAGATAGAGAACGTGCAATGATACGGAACTGTTATCATCTTACGCGTAAGTCGAAAAAGAAATGTAGTGTTAAACTTAGAAAAAGGAAATGAAAGTATTTTGCTTGAATTTACATTTTTGGTGAGTTCGGATTTCATTTCATTCGTTTTAGATAAGAACAGCTAAAAGTATTCTATTTTTATCTAAACACTATTCTTTAAAAAAAAATGATGCAAAAAAGAAAGGAAAAACAGAGAAAAGAGACGATTTCAGTTGAAATTGAAAAACGTTCAACAATCCAGATAAAGTCCACAATAGATGCGGGAAGCAAACAAAGTGCTATACAAAAAAAAAATGGTCTCGAGAATAACAACCAAGAAAACTGCTCTTTTAATGGAGCAGTTTACACTTATCTCTTCAAAATACAAGAAATAAAATTGTTGGGAATGAAACCTCTTTATATATATAACCGAAGATATTCAGTACTTAATGGAATGCAAAGAGAGAAATAAATGGTTATCGAACAATGAACGATCTTAGAGGAAAAAAAATAGATAAAGGTGAAGGAGCACACACACACACACACAAAAACAATTCTTCCACCTTTATAATCTGGCATCTGAATTTGAGTGTTTTAGTTTTCAATGGAAAATATTTATCCAGGAGATAGCAATAAATAATTTGGAAGTAGGTATCAGACTTTTTTTTTCTTTCTTCAGAACTGTAGTACAGTTTTTATTTATAAAAAACCTTTATATATAATATAATTTTAAAAATAATTGCATAAAATTTATTGATGTTCATACACATCTATAATGAATTTGAGTACGAAATCTGCTTTATCAATGAGTTTAAACTGTCATTGATGCATTTAACTTTTTATCTAATACGCATTATGTTTTTGTTATATACCTAGTTTTCTATAAGTTTATTGTAAACTATGACTATTATTTTCTTAAACATTAAAATATGTGTTTTAATTACTTTATTTGGAACGATCATTATTCTTAATTTTGCATTGGTAAATAATTCAGTTTATACTCAATTTCGTAAATTTATGATCAATTTAACTGGCAAATATACGGTTCTAGAAACATTCAGAAATACTTTCATAATTTTTTTTAAATTCCTATGAGCTTTAAATGCTCGAGAACACACACAAACACACTTTTCAATTTATTATCAAAAGTATTGTTGTTTCGACTATTTCTTCGATGTTTAATGCAATGGAATTTTGATCATCGACTATTTTTGTCGCACCACACAGAGACGTAACTAGGATTTTTGGCTCCCGTGGCAAACATTATTTTGCCGCCCTCACAGCTTTAAAATTCGATAATTTTGTAATGGTGTTCTTTGTTCTCACCTAAAACTGTCGACCGGCGCAGTTGCCCGTCCTGCCGCTGTGGTGGTCGAACCGTCACAGTGGCGGACCCGCATCACGAGCTCCCGGGTTCGAACCGCACCGACGCCACACGAGTGGTCGGCTGAAGTTGGTTTTCCGCGGTTCCCAACATCAAAGCGTAAATGCGAGCCGATCTCTCCTTCAAAAAGTCTCGCCACAGCGAGCAACAGACCTGCAAACGATACAAATGTAATTCACTCACTTCACTTCTGAAATAAAGATGGCAGCACTGAAAATCAGACATAACACTAGTTTCGCTCTTAAACTGTTAGGTACACTTCCGGCACAACTCACTAGGTAGTAAATTGCCCATAGATGGCGAAATACCTGGCTTGTGCTCGGTTTGAAAGAAAGAAATAAAAAAAGAAAAGTTGTCCGCACCCTCTAGTTACATCCCTGGCACCACCGTCATTTACTGCACAAGGGGGCTGATCAGAACAGTACTTACAAATTATTGCAGAGTGTATTATTGAATTATAATGCGTGAACCCCTCATCTAGAAGTATTGGCGAGTATTCATTCTGACAAAAGCTAAAGGTCGTATAAAAGTGAAAGTCCCATAGAAGAGATATTCAAGAAGGTCGTATAAACGGTATCCGCTGTATTCCTATAGTTCTTGTATTGGCAGTATGGGGGAAGTTTTAAGGAAAAGGAAGAAAGGAAATCTAATCGAAAGATTACTCTATTCACCAAAATATCACCGCAGAAATGATTTGCCCAAGTAAAGAATGGAGATGGATTTGGTCGCACTAATATACCTCTTTTCCTCACTGTATATATATTTTTTTCTTTTTTGACCTGAGGGATAAAAGCCCTGACTTGAAGGATTGTGTAAGTTTTGAGTTTGAAATATGGTGAATATAAATTTTCAGGGCTTTCATCAGAGAGCAGCACTTTTGTTGCCTTCAGCAAAGTCTTTTTGCTGCTTGTTGCTTTCAGCATTTTCAAGGGATTTTCAAGACGTCTTCCAGGAGAAGGGACCTCCTAGGAAAAATTGTGATTTATTCCATACAATTTAGTAAAAAAACTTCTGGAAGAAAATGTATGTGAAGATTATTATAACCTGCATCATCTTGGTTGCAAAAAATTCAAACGAAGTGAATTATTTCTAAACACAAAAAAATTTAAAATTTGAAAAAAAGAATTGGAAAATAAATATTTGCTGACATTTATGTTTTAAATTCATATTTGAGGATCAGAAATGCAAAAACCTTTTGAAAATTACAGAAAAGGAATAGTTGAATCAGAAAAGGAACAAAACACGAACTAGATTCCATGCCTTTTTTCTTCGCTTAAAAGTTAATTGGAACCATATGTAGATTCGTGATAAAAAGTATGACTGCCTGAGACGTTTTCCTCACTTCAAAACCCGGAGATCAGAGTAGATAAATGAATACTAGAAAGCACGAATACTGGATGTTACAATTCCATCGAAAGGTCAGTAAGTCATCGAAACGGAAAGTTTAATCTTTCCATTTGAGCTTGGAATCAGCTTAACATAATCAAACGGAAGCGTCATTCGCTTTGCCATCGCCGCCACCTTCACACCGATCTAACAAAGACTTCATTCTCCCTACGCAAATATTCCATTCTGCAAACATCACAGCATCGGTATTTAAATGAAGAGAGAGAGAACGAGAGAGAGAGAAACTTACACAATACAGGCTGAGTGACAGATGCCTAGGGTAGAACTAATGTTTGCATTTAGACGTTGTTTCTCGGGAAGCTCACGAAAGCATTAGATTATACGAACGTTTTCCTACGGAAAATGTGGCACGAGATAGAAGAGAGAAATCGAATGTAAGCTGGATAATTATTTCTGGAAAGGATAATCTCGGAAGTTTGCTCAGTCCGAACTTTATATAAGATTATATCTCTATACTTTTCCACGCATGAACTATCTGGATTTTCATGTCTTAAGCTGAATTCATGTCTTAACTTCGTAGTCATAATGATGAACACTTTAGAAGGATGTTAGATATGAGTGAACATTCAAGTTAATCTTCCATTCCGAAAGCAAATAAGGGATGCACTAGTGCGGGGACATTAATACGCTTTTGTACGCCAGATCATATTCACTTCATGGTGATAAGCAAAATAATTTGTAATAATCGCTTACAACGAATTCAAAGAATTGATTTAGCTTCGTTTCAAATTTCAACACCTGCAACTTCGACCAATTTGTAAAAACTAGAACTATGTGAAACAAACTGTTCTAGTAAAAAATAATAATTACTATTTTTAGAATATATTGATAATTAGTCCGGAGTTTCCTGATTTGAAAAAGAGAGGGGAAGCGAAAAAAAATTGCATTCCATCTCGCATCTACAACTGGTTCTCCTTAGTCTTGAATTATGCCAAAAAATGTCTTGAATTCAATATACAGTGTATTTATATTCAAAAATCTCCAGTTCTGAGCTTTCTACTCTAATAATTATCCATCAGGAAGCTAGGAAACTCTGCGATTATTGAGATTATCCCATATTAAAATACGGATTTCTTTTTGCAAAAACTAAAATTCCTCCAAAACCTCTGGAATTCCCTCTTTCGTAGAATAATTCCACGACAAATGCACGTCATTGTTGCACGTCAACGTTCGATTCATTAACAAAAACGTGAAGGTGTTCAAATGCCCTGCCATCGGGAATGAGTATATGGACCAACAAAATAGATTCAGAAATTATCATTTGCGCTGACATTAAATGAGAAATGTCACTTATCACAGAATATCAAGATAGATTTTCTTTTTTCTTTTTTCTTTATTTCACCATATCTTCATGTAGACATTACTAAAGATAAATATTTTTCTGATAACTCTAGACAACAAATTTTGACGTTTCTCCGTTCGAAACAAAAATATAGAATCTCGAAAATTCGAGCCCCGAAAGTTCGAGTTTCCGGATAATCCAAAAAAAAAAAGACACTGAAAATTTCGAATTCCCTTCTTTTTTGTGACTCTTTATTTCTCTCTTTTTTTCCCCTCCAAGACCCCAACATCTTTATCCCCCCCCCCCCGTAATACTATGTAGTACGTACGCGTATTGTATAGGGATTTCAGTTTGAGAAGGACTAGTCAGCCCACACCTTTATAATGGGTTTCTCTAGTGTAATAAAATGTTAGACACCCTTAAATGGACGTAGACCATTTTAAATTTCGGGGGGTCGCTGAGAGAGAGCAGAAAGTTTGACCGTTTTCTTCGTAATCGCTGACAATTGCATTGTTCTCTAATATCAAAAAGGCAGATGAAATCTATGAGTGTCTCAGCGTTGTTCATCATCAATCCCAAATCCCACCCCAACTCTCCTCAATCAGTCTGTCTTCACATCCTTCACTTTTTGAAGCACATCGTATGACATCTATATCTTATTCAAGAACAAAAAATATAGTTATCATGCTAGTATGGCTCTTGCTTGTCTTTTTATAAGGAAAAACCAACATTTAAGCATGTTTTATTGTTTTTCGGATAATTTCAGTTTTTCGATTATCCGAGGTGGCCTTGGTTCCATCCACCTCCAATTATCCAGACTCTACTGTAACGTATATTTTCGTGCATATTACCAAAATACGTGCATTTTAAATATAAACGCTTAGAACGACAAAAGATGTTAGTATTTTGTTTGGGTTTTCCATTGAGATTCATAGATAGCTATGTCACTTTTAAGACAAAGCCCAGACACGACTTCATTTGCATACTTTAAGTGAGTGTCTCTCAGGCGCGGATGCATACAAGTTTTCTGCAAAGATACATAAAACATTTCATTTGTTCGACTTGAGTCAAACATCTGGTATTTAATTTATATGATGACACGTTATCTCGGAAACACGTAACTTGCGGTATTATTTATTACATCGCTTTAAAAGTTCGATTGATAAAAATGGAACTTCGACGATCAAAAGAATTAAAAAAAGGCCAACAAAGTTATTTGGTTCTCGTGATCTCATAGGTAAGGTTAGACTTTGGCACAGCTCCTCCTCCCTCCCCCCAACGTTTACCCTTTCAATGTGCCATAAACACTTGCTTTCGTGTTCGAGGAAAGGCGAGTGGGGGTTCGAGCTCCAAATTTTATGAGCGCATGCAGTTCTTATGCATAATTCATTTCAACTAACCGTGTAGAGAAGTGATGCATTATACACACCGAAAGAGACGCATGGGAGGAAAATGAAGTGGAAAGAGGGATATAATGCTGATATAGCGTTTTATAAAAAGGGCTATAAATTGTTTTTTAAGGCTATCGCCAAGAAATATTTTCCACGTGCACAGCTGCCTTGAAGATAAATAGGCTACAGCCAAGATCTACCTTACGAATTCAGTTCAGCAGAGATTTTTATATATAAATCTTTGAAACTCCCTTTCTCGGTGGTAACCGTGTACCCGTATTCAGTGTTTCAAGACTACCTTCATTCATTTTTGTTTTCCATTTTCATTTCTCTTCTTTTTTTTTCCTTGGTTAGATTTACGAGGCAGGCTATTGTAGTACAAGATTGCGATACAAGGGAAAGATTGTTTATCTGGAAAATCCATCGCTGAGATCTCAGAGCATGATTGCATTGTAATGATACGTGGCATACAAGAGGCTTGTAGGGTAAAAGAGAAAGGAACCTCTCTGATAAACATGCACTTGAGATAAACTTGGGTTTTGGGTTTATATAAATGTTAATTAAACGGAAATATCAATAGCCCTTTCTATTTTAAGAGATAATGGAGATGCTGATTATTATTTGGTCCTTGGTTATCACAATTATCAACCTTTTTTGCCAAGGAACCATTCGGGTGCGGCGAAAGGGGGATTTCCATGATTTGACTGTACCCCGCTAGTATGCAGATTATTTTTCTACGCCAATCCATTCATTTGTCCAGCCAATTCAAATTTTTAGTTTGCAGTTTTCCTAAAAGATGGCACTAGTAGTCCAATAATGATCGGATTGCAAAACAAGTGTACACAGGTTTCAAATTCAGGCTTTACTGATTTTCGTTTACGCCAGAAAAAAACCGATTTTGTTTGCATTTGTTCAGTGTATTAAGCGTTGGGAATAGCATTTGTTTTCAATTCTGTGCCACATTAAAAGAGGAATGAGTGACAGTGAGTTGTCATAACAGAATATCCAGTTTATTTAGTTTCTTCGGAAAAAGCGAACTTTAAGTAAAAATGAAACATTTCCACAATAATTAAAAATTATCATAAATTAATAAATTCAATACTTGTTGCAGTTTTGACTGCTGGTTTAATTTTATATAATCGATTAAACCACAAAATGGTGTGTCCGAAATATGTTTATTTTTCGACACAATATGATGAATATGTTTGGCGCAATGATAATAATCATGTATCGTCCAACTATTAATGACGAAACAGAAAAATAATTCACTTCAAACATTTGATATAAACTTAGCTGAATGGCCACCAGGTAATTAGTGCAACAACCTTTCGTCAAATTAGTCTAATTAATGGTAGTTCCCTATATGATTGAACGTGGGGTACCTAAAATTATTCGGGTAACCTTAAGGAGGAATAGACATATATCCAGTATAAGATAGAGACGAGTCCATGCATGATGAAGTTTGAAGGATAGTTGCGTGACAAAACTTGCCATATGATCAAAATATACAATCATTTCCGAAGTAGAATCCGCTGATGATACGTTAAAGAAACATCTGAAATATTTAGTGCGAATTATGTACCGTTGCAACTTTTTTTTAGAGAAATTGGAATAAAAATATTTTTTTAAATTAATAATTCATGATATTTTTATAAGTCGACATTATTTCTAGAAATACATGATAGGAAAAAACACCTTTCATTACTTAAAAATTGCGTAATTGAAGAATTAAATTTGTTTATCTAGATTTACTCCATTAAATATTGTAGGATAATAATTTTCTCAAAGTAAGGGAATTGCACGTGCAGATTATACGCAGGAAAAACATTACAGTAATTACTTATAATAATAAATAAACACTTCACATTATTTTTTGTCATGTTTTTCCCGTTCTTTTTTTTTTGTTTTTTTCGATAGTAGTGTTTTTTTACTTTGCATATATTATCGATAATCAACCTTTTTTTTCCGCCAAAGCCCATTTTAATGCTTAGTTTAGTGTATACCTCTTTCACTGTAGATAACCCCTCCTTTGCTAAGATTAAAACAAAAATATAACATAATGAGAATAGCAACAGACCATAAAGATTAGCAAATATGAGTACTAAAAGTATTTACTTTTTTGTTTGTTAATACTCTTTCTTTCTTTTTTTTTTTTTGTGCGCTTGAATACTTTACCCTGGATATGCTTCAAACATGCTAACGCTGAAATGAATGCTATGATTTCTCTGTGCTGCTTCCCAACTGCTGATCAGAGTTTTTATTCACCTCACGAATGTTCAGAAAAAAACAATTTCTGATAGGTGAGATTAATAAAAAAGGCATGTCACGGAAAAATGTATTTATTATTTTAACGTGAAGACGATGATGTGAAAAATAATCATTCATGGCAAATTCGAAAATTCAGCAGAGAATCGAAATTTCTTCGTAACAAAGTTTCAAAATCCTCTTTTTTTCTCATACAATTGAATAATTTAATCTAGTTTAGAAATATGCGAGACAGAAGTTATCGGCATATTCTTTTAAGAAATAGAAGGAGAAAAAAAAGAAGATAGTTTAGTAACCCGAACATTTGGCGGGCCACAATATTCATATTTTGATTAAAACAGTTAATTAACTTCAGCTAAATTGGTTTTAAACAAAATGGTGTGGTGACTGAATTGATTAGCTGAAGAAACGACAAAATATGCACTCTAGTTAATTAATCTATCACGAAGCAGTTACACATTTTCGTTTTCGTATGTGTCGCTTTTATTCACACACGCGTATACACTCCGCACGAATTAACATTCAGAAAATTTCTTATCAAGATTTTCGATGCACTCGTTCTAGACGACCGAAAGCTATTTAATTTGCATTTCTTTCTCCATCCGTTGTTATTAAACAGAACGAAAAATATAATTACGTGGAAAAATGGGAAAAAGTTCTGAAATTGGATGGATATTAAAAAGTTTTGTTCATTTCGTATGAAAGCGGGATGAGGGAAAATCCACTCCATCTTTTTCAGTAGAAATGATCCGATCAATTTATATTGAAACAGAGTGGAGAATTTTGCATTTCACAAAAGTGCAAATTCCCGAGAGTTGTACTCACCAACATCGCTTGAACTATTGCAACAATTTTGGATCTTTTTTTTAATATTGTAGCTATAGTTAAAACCGTGTCAATTGAATACCACCCTGAATGAGCTGCCAATTCTAGTAGAAAGAAGGATTTTAAACTCGCCAGGTATTTAAAATATTATTCTATAAACGAAAATGTTCTTTCAAAATTTTCCGAAAAGGTGGGTACGGTAGACCACGGTTAGTTGAATGGGCGTACATTTATTTGAACGCATGTACGTAATACTGAAATTCAGGACTTAAAATATTGTTTATTAAATTAATTGTCTTCTCAATCATAATATGTATACCTATTACTGGGAACTAGTAATTATGCATGGTCGCTAGATATTAAGCTTAAAAACCAATCGTCTGGGTAAGTTTGATCGATTTAACGGCATTATTTAATTTAGTATGTTCATGAACATTCGTGTTCTCGATGGAAGTCGATGGATTTCATAAATATGGATAAATGTATCACTTCATCTAACCACTTATCAATTTCACCTGGGTGCGGTAGCCCAGGTCGATGAGATACTCGCCTAAAAGTACCAAAGGATTTTTAGAGGTGTCGCGAGTTCGATACCAGGTTCGTCCCTGTCAGAAAACTCTCCTGACACAGGAGTACAACAAAAACAGCGACATGACCGCAGAAAAAATTGCTACCGCAAGGAGTTCCCATCGAGGGGTTAGCTCACAAACCTCTCGATGAGTATAGAAATCAAGCCTGCCGTTCGGAATCGGCAATAAATTGTATGTCCCGGTCAAATTATCCCTCGTGTGCAGAAAATGACCGTGGTGAAACAAAAATGATCAATGATCATAATACGTTTGGGAAAAAGCGCAAATCACCCTAGGATGACATCTCTGGGCAGTCAGCGGTCATATCTTTTAATGAACTAAAATAGTTAATTGAGTATGAATTGTATACAATTTACTTTGATTTTAATGTTATATATAAACAGGTACATAGTTGTTCTGCAAAACAACACCATCTCAAATTTCGCATTTTCATGTTGTTGTTTTATATTTGAAATAATTGAAATTATTTAGCTGCAAACATCCGAATTATAATTAAAAAATTCATATTTCTCAAATACGTTGGACCATCGTATTTTTAAAAAAAAATACGGAAGACTCATGATTGATTATAACAAGAAATGAACCTTTCTTTTTTCTCATTGGGATCTTTTTTTTCATGGTGTGAGCTACGTATGTCAAGTACGCTATGAATAATGAATGGAGGATATGATATTGAATTAAAGAGAGGAACGGAAAAAAATAGTTACTCGAGAATCTTTTCTATAGAAGTGAGAAAAAAAATCGCTTTGTTTAATGCGCTTTTAGGCTTATGAAAGAAAGTAATCCCTTTTCCTTTATATAAATAAATGATCATGGCACACACGTTGTAAATAAACCAGCAGAGTGTTCATTTTCATGAATGTAAGTTAATGAGGAAAGGTAATGATCTCTCGACCCACGTATTCCATGAAGGGATTTCTCGACTTTGGGTATATCTAGTTGGTTTTTTCCCCAATTTTTATATTCTTTTTGCACATTCACCCTTTTTCTATATTTCTTCGTATATATTTCTAACCAAAAAACTATGACTTTGATACTAATAAACTGAGCTAAACAACGGGAAACCTTTTACGAGTTTTCCATTATGTTCGTGATGGTCTATTGTGAGATCTGGCAAGTGTATTGCGAACAAAAGGTGAGCATTCATTTACTCTGTTACATTCGAGATTTTGTTGGAATGAAATACATTGGAGAAAAGTCAAGCTATTCATCTTAAACAATAGCATTCCACTATTAGAGTATTGCACTAGAATTTCCATAGTGAATAACATTTCATATTATACAGAAACAAAAAATAATTGCAAATACAAAATCAATTTCTTGATATTTTCTGCAAATATCAGCATCAGCTCCCTACAGTTTATCCGAATTGATTCAAAGAAATTGGATATTTATCAGGATGTTGTAATCTCTTATTTATGACTAGTATGTATGAAATTATATCGACTTGTTTTATCTCATAGCTCGTGATCATCTATAAGTAATCGATGTACTGAAATTATGTAGATGATGGATTTTGTGAAACCATCACTTTTCAGATAAGCAGCCACCGTACCCTTTCACTTAGATGAATAATGTGATAATGCATAGAAAATTTATCAGAAAACCCTTTCATAAATGATCTGTGATATTCAAAACTGTTAACAGTATGTTTTTTCATTATTTCAAACGATAATCATACGTGAAAAAAGAAGGCAGGCTTTTTCACAGCCGGCTTTTATAATAAAGTTCATACATTTCGGGCTGTTATACCGCGTTCTTTGAAGAAGTCATTGCGTCCACATCTGTAGGGGAAGGAGATGAAACGACCTCCTTGGATTATCCACTGACGCAGAGTCCTCTGCAAAAGCGCCAGTGGTTTTCGACAAGCAAGGAGAAGGTCGTTTCGTATCTTTGCTTGTCGAAAACTGCACTGAAGATGTACACCGCAGTAGTTGACGAAACTTTTTGCTTCAAAAAAGCAAGCCTGTAACACGGCATAACAGCCTGAGAGTTATGAACTTCATTATACGTAGTAGCCATGCTTTTTTTTAATACTTTAAGGATAATTTTTTATAAACGTTGTTTTATACTGGCAATCAAAATTGTTATCAATAGATCAACATAATATTCATAGCCATGACAATCAGCAATTTTTCTTTTCTTTAAAATATTGGAAAACCAAACTCATTGAGGCAATTTACTGCTGTTTTAACCGGAAAAAGTGAGCGCTGTCGGCTAGTATTGTTTGCAGGTATACCAAATAATTCAGGTGTACCTTGCAGCATCGTATACGTTGCGATATAGGTGTTTTAGTCACCGGTCTTTCAAATCTCTATGTAGTGTAAAGGGATGTATTATATATAATGTAGGTTTCATGCTTGCGATGAAAGTCCTTTTCGATTGGGAAGCCTTTGCGACCCGAAGTTAGAAACCACAGAAAGCAAAGATTGGATAGAGACTTCAGCAGACTGGATAGAGTGGCACGCGTTCACATGTCAAGTAATACTTCTCCATGTGACCAAATGCTCGACCACGCTTTCTGTGGACGGGGGACATTTTGCGGTGACACAATGTGGGCATCATCTTTCTGTGGTCGCCTCACGTTCGTTAGGAAAAAGAAACATGTTACCTGGATGGGATCAAACCCTGCAGGCTTAAACGAGGTCTCCTCGGTGGTATGAATGATGAGCATCTTGTCACTGCGCCATTCGTGCCCCACAAATATGGCATTAGTTTCTTTTTCTTTTACAAACAGGACTGACGTAGCCCTAGTCTAAGGACCAGTGACTAGACTTGACATAATTTTATAAATTCTCAGCCTAGATTCACAGAAGATGTCAGTATTATTGCCCGGAAGAACTTTTTAGGTAGCTTCACTCCTCAATTTTTTGACTATGAATATATTGCGTAGAAGTACACTTATTTGATGCAAATACAATAAGAAAGGCCGCAAGAGGTAAATTAGCCAACGAGGTGACTGATATACCCATAAAAATGGTTCACGGAATCTTTGCCCCCGACATCTCGCGCCCGGAAATTTCACCCCTGACATTTCGCCCCGGATATTTCACCCTGGACATTTCGCCTGCCCTGACCATATGAGCGACCCGGTGAGTGACCAATGGAGTGACTCAGTCACTCCATTGGTCATATCAGTGATCAAGTGAGTTGGACATTTACCCCCCTTGACATTTCGTATGCCCTGACCGTTTGAGGAGACATATGAATGATGCTACAAGTGACCAAATGAGTGACCGTATGAATAACCAAGTATGCTGGATATTTATTCGTGATAATTAACCTGCCCTGACCGTATGAATGACCTTACGAGTAAACACGGAATGATGGTGTGAGTGACCGGATTAATGATAAAGTAAGTAGGACATATAGCCCCCGATGGTATTTTGCCTACCCTGACCGTCTGAGTGACCAAGTGAGTGACCCTATCAGTGATCAAGTGAACTGGAAATGTACTCCCTTCACATTTCACCTACCCTGACCGTATGAGCGATGGTATGAATAAAGTGAGTTAAACATCTACTTGTGGCGCTTTGCCTGCCCTGACCGTATGAGTGACCGTAGAAATGACCGCAGGAGTAACAAAGTTAGTGACAAAGTAAGTGATGATATAAATCATCAAGTCATTGACCGTATGAATGGCCAAGTGAGCGACTACGTGAGTTGGACCGGATATCTCATTTCAAACCTGACATTTCGCCCCTTGTGTAAATGTGAGTATGCGGTACAAATTTGCACAATGCATAATTTAATGTCTATTGCTGTCACAAGTGCATTGGCGCGTACGTATTAAGCGTGACGGGGGGGGGGGAGAGATAGGGAGCAAATTCCAAATTTTTAGGACCCATTAAAGTATTACATAACCACCTATAAGAGGGAGGGATGAAGAGGGGGATCATCTTTGCAGACATTCGCCCGGTCAATCATTCGGTCACTCACTTGGTTAATCATACGGTCACTCGATTGTCACTCATTCGGTCACTCACTTGATCACTCATAACGTCATTTGGTCATTCCTACTGTCACTCACTTTGTCATCCACTTGGTTATTATTACGGTCACTTGCTTGGTCACTCATACGATCATTCACTTGGCCACTCATACGATCATTCACTTGGCCACTCATACGATCATTCACTTGGTCCCTCATTCCGTCACTCACTTGGTCACTCATTCCGTCACTCACTTGGTCACTCATTCCGTCACTCACTTGATCACTCATTCCGTCGCTCACATGTTCATTATTACGGTCACTCATACGGTCACTTACTTGGTCATTATTACGGTTACTCATATGGTCACTCATTATATCACTCAAACAGTGAACCCCACAGTCACTCACTTGGTCCAGACTCTGCCACGAAGCTGGGCTGGAAGAGATCTCGGCAACGGGACAAGTCCAGTGGCAAAGTTCTGGAGTTCATTCATTCAGTCACTCACTTGGAAACTTAAATAAGCACTCACTCGGTCACTCATTCGGCCACCCATATGGTCAATCACTCAGTAACTCCCTTCGACACTCATACCGTCACTCACCTGGTCACTCATACAATCATTCATATGGTCAATTATTCGGTCACTCCTACAGTCACTCATACAATCATTCATATGGTCAATCATTCGGTCACTCCTACAGTCACTCACTTGGTCAATCATACAATTATTCATATAGTTAATCATGCGGTCACTCACTTGGACAATTACACGGTCAATCACTTGGTTACTCACTTGGTCACTCATACAGTGAATCACTCGATTACTCGCTTGGTCACTCATACAGTGAATAACTCGGTCACTCATATGGTTAATCACTTGGTCACTGATACGGTCAACCACCCAGTCACTCATGTGGTTATTCACTTGGTCACTGATACGGTCAATCACTCAGTCACTCATCTGGTTAATCACTTGATCACTCATACGATCAATCACTCAGTCTCTCACTTTGGAACTCGCACAAGCAATTACTCGGTCACTTACTTGGTCACTGATACGATCAATCACTCGGTCACTTACTTGGTCACTGATACGATCAATCACTCACTCTCTCACTTTGGAACTCGCACAAGCAATTACTCGGTCACTTACTTGGTCACGCATACGATAAATCACTCGGTCATTCACTTGATCACTCATACAGTAAATCACTCGGTCTCTCTGACATTTGGTCACTCATACGCTCAATCAATCAGTCACTCATTTGAAAACTCATACAAGCATTCAGTCGGACACTCACTTGGAAACTCATACAAGCATTCAGTCGGTCACTCATCCACTTATATGGTCACTCACATGGTCACTCATCCACTTATATGGTCACTCACATGGTCACTCATCCACTTATATGGTCACTCACATGGTCACTCATCCACACTCATCCACTTATATGGTCACTCACATGGTCACTCACCCACTTATATGGCGACTCACATCGTCACTCATCCACTTATATGGTCACTCACACAGTCACTCACTCATACAGTCACTCCTGCGTTCAGGGCAGGTGAAATATCAGGTACGAAAATTTCGAGGGCGAAACGTCCCAGGGGCAAATGTACCGGGGCAAAATTTGCAGGGGTGAAATGTGACGGGCACGAAACGTTCCAGGGGCGAAAAGTCGGGGACGAAATGTCGGAGGCGAAATTTCCGGATCCCAATGCGAAGATATAATATGGAAAGAGAGAAAATTCAACTGCTCCATCGGGATTCAAACCCACGTCCTTTCACTTTCCGGGTGAACGACTTAGACTACAGAGGCAGCGAATATCGCAATCTTTCCTTGGAGCTCGTGTGCACGGAACGGAACCATACATGGACGGTTGGGACTAACTCAGGCCAAAACTCACAATTGCTGACAATGCCACCAGATGGCAAATTATCCGAGGATGATGTCACTCCGCTATCTATAAAAAGTGATTTAACAGCTGGCCGATGCGAAGATATATTCTGGAAAGCAATTGTGACCTTTGGCCTCAGTTAGGTCCGACCGTCCATGCACGGTCCCGTTCAGTGCACACGAGCTCCAAGGAAAGATTGAAATATTCGTTGCCTCTGTAGTCTAGGGCGTTCGCCCGGAAAGTGAAAGGACGTGGGTTCGAATCCCCGCAGGAACAGTTGAATTTTCTCTCTCTTTTAAAAATATATCTTCGCATCAGCCAGTAGTTAAAAACTTTTGTATGGATAGCGGAGAGTGACATCATCCTCGGACCTCCCTGCCCACATATATCTTTTTCAAGCTGAATAAATGGTTAGGCCCTCGGAGGCACCCGAGTCGCCCAGTGGCAATGTGCTTATATCACCGAGTGTCACAGATCCTGGTTGTCTCTTGGTTCCTATCACTAGCACTCATCATGACTCCTGCGTCATCTTCAAGAAACGGAACAAGATCAAAAATAAAAAGACGCCGAAAAGAAATCCCGAAAGTGAAACAGCCAATCACAGCTCTCTATTTTGGGGATAAGTCAATAGTTTTCCAATTCCGGACGAAATCCGAGGCTACCTCCTATTCATATCTCAAGCAAGGGAAAATGAAAGCACCTACCTAGGGAACTGGATAAACACTACTAAAGTGCTTATAAGGCTAAACTGGCGAAGGATAACGTGATTGTTCTTCCAGCTAACCTACCAGATCCAATAGCGATCTCTAAATACTGCGAGGGAAATGACATTGACTTTCGATCTTATTTCAGGCCGAGAGAACCATTCGTCATTAAAGAGATTGGATCTCAGCTCTTCTACAGAGGGCCTAATTCTTTCTCTGCAAGACCTTGATTTCCACGTTCTTAAGGCGCAACAAATGGATACGCGGAAAGACGTAGCCAAACTGCCAATCTGGTCGGTTAAAATGTCAAGGTCCCCAGATTCTAGCAGGATCCTGGAGGTAAAAGGACTTGACCACTTCAGGGTCAAGGTTGAAAATTTTCGAAACGATCGACAAAGATTCATCTAGTGCTTTCGATGGAGGAAGATACAGCGAAGGATGCAGGGAAACTAAGCGCTATGTAAAGTTCATCAAGTGCATGGAAGTCGGGACTGTCCAAACGTGCGTGGCAAGGAGCTCCCACAGTGTGTGAATTGTGAAAACTTCCAGTTCACACACTGCGGGGGGAATGGGAATTCCACACTGCGAATTACCGAAATTGCTCCTTTTCTTCCTGGTGTAGGTGAAGAAGAAGACTGGGAAGCAGCCGAAGTCCGTACCGGGACCGTGAAAAAAAGAATATGGTTTTAATCATGAAGAAACAATCGGTTATTTCGAGTTCGTCAGAGCAGATATCCAGCATGCAAAAAGCTCCTCCAATTCATGGAGACAATAATGAAAAACAATCAGATCCTGTTGACAAGCTTGTGTCGTGTGACACATCAGAAATTATCTCAACCATATATTGATGAAACGTGGTTAGAATCCCGATAAGATCGCTGCGAGACTGATAGACAACATCACGGGACACGTGAATTGAATCCAGGAAGCCGTGGAGTGCATGATGAAGATGACGAAATAATTTCATATCTGAACAAGGGTTTCTTTTTGTGTTACATCCCTTACGGGCTGGTATTTTTCCCCTTGACTCATCGGGGAATTACTTTCGCCAATTAAATCTGTTCGACATCTCACTTCAAAATAATTTTTTTTGCCAAAAACGACTCTCGGCCGATAGTAAAGCGGAACAGATTTCGGCCAATGGTGCTTCTCTTGTTATGACGTCACATCGAAAATTGAATGGTTTCAGCGGTTAAAAGACATTTATTACTATTCTCAACATGAATTGTACTGCTTCTGCAGCGAATAGTCTTATTCTAGCAAACTATTTTTTTTTTTTAGATCCGCATCTTTCAAAGCTTGTGCCTGAGAAATTTATTTAATCTTTTCGGCAATTTCCAGCTGAAAATTGTCCTACTGGTACCTTTATTTCCCGACTGGACTTTTTCCAAACACTCACATTCACTACATAACTGACATGCAAGCATAAACTTGTCTATCCCTTCTTACGCCCGTCGTAGAAATTTGTAACCCGTCAGGCAGCCCCCTAGGGCACGTTTGTAGAAGTTATATCAGATATGTACGCAGGTTGCGTCTTATCTAAGTACGGATAGCTTTTCGATTCAACCCGATATATTGAATTACTGTATTTACTGTATTTATGAATACATACTTAAAAACGAAGAAGGTGTCTTTTTATTCTTAATCAAATAATTAATGCAAATTTAATTAATATAAATAAATGAATAAAAAAAATATATGTATGTATGTATGTATAAATTTTGATATATATATATATATATATAGTGTAATTACATTTGAATATTGTTATAAGATAGAAATAGACAAATATACGAATATACGAGGAGTACTTCTTTTTTTAACAAAAATTTGTTGAGAAAAGTTTTGAGAGATCTTTGAATTTTTTTTTTACTTCTACTTACAGGGAAAAGCATGGATATATGACCTGTGTAGGAAAGCTATCCGACGACGAAATGATTCAAATGTTTGCATATCTAAGTTCGTGGAAGTCGTGCCAAGTGAATGATATCTTGCGAAATCGCGTGACTTTATACCATTGACCGTGGTTCAAGGACTTTTTGAGAGAGGAGCAGAATAAAAACATGCATACATCTGCACGTATATATATATTGGATGTTTTTTACACATTTCTTGAACTATACCTGCTGACGTGGTATAATATTTGTGTTTCTGAAAATAACTTGGAAAGAAGTTTTGGAATATAAATTTTTTTACTGTATCTGCGTCTAAAATCAAAAAAACTAATCAACTCGAGGGCAATTATATTTTAGCCAATATTTTATATCACATTTAAAAAATAAATCATTTATTAAATTTTTACCCCGTAAACACTGTGCGAACATACCTGTGAAATTCACTCCGGTTAGAAGAAATAAGGTTTATGATGGTCTTATGATGATTATATTTATATTTTCGCTTATATTAAACTTTTATTTTTAGTGTACTTTTCAATTTCAAATTTCCAAGTCTATATATGTTTCCATGCAAGCGATTCTTTTGTAATCGATTATTTAGATTACAGATTAATGTGAATAACTATTACAATTCAGTTTCAAATGTCATGTGTGTGTTTTTTTTTTTGTTTTTTTTTAATATCCAAATAAAACTCAAAGCACATCAAAGGTGCGGGCATAAATTAACTTGTCGCTTTACTCCCTGTAATTATTATATCTTTATTCTTTACTTTAAGGCTATATGTTTATTGTTTTTAGTGTCTTTAAAAAGCTCAGTGTAATATGGATATTATTCATTATTATTATTATTATTTGTATTAGAGTCGCATAGTTTATGTTATCGCCGCAAATAAGTAAATTTTGTAATCGCCGTGTTTTTTTTGGGTTTTTTTTTAGTATCTGTATCTTTGCATCATTGGTAACTATCGGTTAATTATTACAAAAACGATTTATGAGGTGGTGGTTAATAATTCTATTTTTCTCAGTAACTTTTTAAGAAGTAATGGGACTTTTTTTCTTTTCAATGTTACTGTTTGAATCTCAAAACCATAAAACGATTCAACCAAAGAGAGATTTACCAAAAAAAATATTACTGGATAGAAAATTTCTTTATAGTTTACTTCGTGTTCTGGCGCGAAGCGTTGAATTAATAGCAGTCGTGTGATGTAGATTATGAAACATTTACATCTATATCATGTTCACATAATTGAAAAACCAGTTATTTCCTTCTCTGGGTAAAAAGATAAAGATTAATAATTCCATATTTTTTAGTTATTACAAGATAAAACATTTAATTTTATCCGATATTGTTAGATACTTAGTTGTAAAACGAAAAAAAAAATCAGTTTTATTTTGATTATGAAATCTTTTATCGGGGAAAACGAATCATTTCCTCTAAGTATTCTTAGAATGTATTCGATAATTAAATACAGAAACAATTTAAATATTTCTCATAATTTTAATTTCATCTCATGAGACTATTAAAGTCAATCGATAATATAGTGTATATTTATATTATAGTATATATCTAATTTTGGAAATTCAACTTTGAAAAATACAATTTGTTTTGTGCAAATAAATGTCAAGAAATAAAAAGCTAACGAACTTTATTGATGCTCTAAAATTAGAAAGAACAAGTAATAAAAACAAACGCAGCAATTATATACACTGAAATTTCTCTTGACTTTCTTGGAATGGTGAATATTTAATCGCAAATTTAATATCACATATTAACTATTGCATTCATTTTTTTCCATTTTTTTCTTTCTTTCGTAAAGAATTATAAACTTATTTGTTTCTAATTCAATAAAAATCTTGCTCCCGCTATCTAATAAATGAGATTCCATTGATTTGACATCGTTTGTAATTTCGTGAATGGAAATATATTCCGAAACAAAATTCTTTGATTTGTTGTTGAAGGAATTTCCACAAGTTATTTCCACTAATTACATAGTGTGCACATTCTAAAATAAGGAGAGAGAGAGAGAAGAACAATTTAATTACACACGCTTATTAATCTCTCTCTTTGCTCTTATAAATAAGAGAAACGTTCTTTTATTTTATTGAGACAACTTAAAAAATTCTGTTCATTCAGTATCAGATTTTCAAAAATATTTAATTATGCATGAAGATTTTTTTTTTCTTTGTTGCGTTTATTCTGAATTTCATCGAATATTCTTTTATTAAATTCAAACAGAACTTAGTTCTGATAACCACAGAATGTAATTCAATTTCAAAGTTTTTCTCACAGCCAAACTAACTCATGGTTAATTTAATTGCGACTGCGAAATTATTTGAATGCGGAAGAGGCGTAAAATAACAAAACATTCATTGAGATTTGAAGGAAAAGAAATTGCATCGTAAATTATACCCTTCTCAAGCTTTTGTATTTCCGATTGTGGAATATTCGTCTTGATTGCTAAAAATTTATAATAATTCAAATTGAACGCACGAAAATAATTTTCTTTTGATAAATACAATAATATCGAATTCGTTTCGTTTAGTAAATTACTTCAACTGAACGAGATAGTTAGTGTGGGTTGTTCGTATCATCGATATTTTTATTTCAATTCCATTTTATTTGAAAATCTTATTTTTTCCAGTAAGAAACAAAAAACATTCAAATGAAACTGATGACTTAGAAATTGATTAATGTCTTTAATGAAATTCTTCGAATCAATATCAGTGGAGCTCATTCGTTAAACTTTAGTTATATTTAATTGCAAATAGTGAATAAATTTCTTCATTGGAAGCAATGAAGCATTCGAATATGGCCAATGCATTGCGTCACTTCTGAGTACATGATAGACTGAGGTATCAAAATGTCATCAGCTTAATAGTTAACTGAAACAAAACGTAGCAGATATGTTTCTCCAACCACTTTTTTTTCGAAAAATACAAGAAAGTGAAAAAAAAAGAATGCAATAAATACAAATACAAATACAACGCCACAACAGGCAAAATGCCCAACGAGGTGGCTGATAAAAAGATGCCCACAACATGCAAAACATGAATTTTATTTAACACATTTTATTATTTCTATTACTATCAATATTTGACTTTTCAAGTTTTTTGATCAGATAACCATTTTAATTTTGTCTCCCATATGTGTACAGTTTGTCATTGTTTGGTCCTTTTCTTTTGATTTTTATATTGTGCTTATTTTTTATTTTCGTCCCCGCAATGTAAGTGCACCCAGCAACTTTTTGTGGAAAATTCAGTATCTATCTAAGACCGATACATTTTTTATAAATATTAATATGGCTTCAAAACTAGCAAGATTATCCTGTGTTGGGATATTATAAAAACTTTTATTTAAGAAAAATTATTTTGCATGTATTTTTATCATAAATGAATTATTATGCATTAAAAACTGTTTTTTAAATAATTCCATAATTCCATGCCCATAATTTTCTAGAGATATGTTTCAAGAACTTTTTCATTCGGGTATAAAAAGAATGCAATTAAAGCCTCCTATGAATCTATTGAAGTGAGGAGCCAAATATGCCTGAGACTATTAGCACTACGTTAGTTTCAAAAGTATGCTCAAATTTATGCTGTGTGGCGATGTATGTAAATATAATGAATAATATACCAAATATTATTACATAAATGTACATTATATCATAACATAGCATAAATTTGAGCATACTTTTGAAACTAACGTAGTGGTAATAGTCTCAAGCATATTTGGCTCCTCACTTCTAGATTCATACGAGGCTTTAATTGCATTATTTTTATACCCGAATGAAAAAGTTCTTGAAACATATCTCCAGAAAATTATGGGCATGGAATTATTTGAAAAACAGTTTTTCCATAACAATTCATTTATGATAAAAATACATCCAAAATACTTTTTCTTAAATCAAAGTTTATATAACATCCCAATACATAGGATAATCTTGTTAGTTTTAAAGCCACATTAATGTACCTATTCTGTATATACTGATTAAATATAATTCAGTAGACTCCAGTCTATCCGGCTTAATGTTGCGAAAGAGAGGGTCCTATAACAGAAAAGCGGGTTGGGCTGGTGCTTTATAAATAATCATCTCTCTTTCTCTATCCTACTCCTCCATCCCCGCCACACGTACCACCAAAACCACATACTTTTATACCAAAAACATCTCTTATTCATATTACCTGCTATCTAAGTACAGGCGAGTACATAATAAATGCTTACTATGTACTTCAGTGTGAACTGTACTATTTTAAAAATTTCCGGAATAAACCAGATATGCTTTGAAGAGAAAAGGAAGGTGGGTTGGCCGTCAAAGGTGGAAGGGGGGGGGGAGGTCTACGTAAAATGTAATACACATAAATTGAGAACAAATCAGTTTTAATACAATTGTGAATTTCGTAATCTCTGAAACTAGTAGTGTAAAATTGCTGGATGGGCGAATCGAATATTTTACTTTAAGATTCTTGCAACTTTTATTGCAACGCAACTTACTTAAGCAATTTTTATTGTATTGAATATGTTAAACTATATATATTTTTTTTCAGTTTAAAGCGTAGTTCAATTACTGTTTTTGCATATGTTTATGTATATCTTATAGACTTTTCAGTTTTTTATTAGTCTCTTTAAAAAAAAAAAAGTATTTTAATGTCTCCTCTTCGACGACTCATGAAGATGTAGCTTAGAAACGCTCATCCCTCCATCACTGCATTTAAGTAATTGTTCTTGGAAAAGCTCTCTCTCATGGATATAGGGTATTTTTTGTCTCTTTTCATAAAGCAGTGAAGTGAGTAATGAAGAAAGAAGAATGCGGAGAACGCAGAAGTAATTAAATTTCTTCGTTTATTTTAACTGTCCTCGGGACTATTTGTAATTAGTTACATTAGACAAAATGGTTGATGACATGGTTGCAAAGATTACAGTCGCTTTGTTGAGAAGAAAAGAGGGTTTTATTCACAAGAATTCTTTGCTTTCTAGAGATAAAGATAAGATTGTTTAGACGATGCCAGACATTATTAGTTGGTCGTGTACGTATAGACTGAATATAATTTCGATCTTACGAATAACCACTGTATTGTGTGTCAAATATCTGTCCTATCCAAGTTTATATACAATTTATTAATTAAAGCTGCCACCTAAAATTAATGAAAAATCGCCAATGTCAGGAAATAGGAATCTTCCACAAGAGGAAATGGGTGATAATTTATAATTCACCAAATCAAATAAAAATGTTTTACAAATATGTGAGATGAATATGTTTAGAAATGATAACTATGATAAAGTAATGGAAAAAAATCTTAAATCTCTTTATTTCGAAAGTTCAAGTAAAGATCATTGAAAACAAGAGAGAGATAACGTCAAATTTTATTTTAAAAAACTGGAACGTTCAAAATTACGAAAATGCCCCATAAAATACAGGTCATACGTCCGAAATACATACAAGTTTCTGGCCCTCGAGCAACTGAAATACTGCAAATCTAGCCCATAAACTGAAAAGTTTGCGCACTACTGCTATAATCAGTCATATATTATCTAGAAAAAAAAGATATTATATACATATACAGGGTATGCTGTAAGTGCTTATGCAGCTTTTATCTCATTAACTCCCCGTCGTAGAGGTATGGTTCCATTAAAAAAAATGCTTAAAAAGCGTTCAAAAATTACCATGTGCCTTTTTTCAGAGTGAAAATATAGTGCGCCACAAAAATTTATTCTTTAATTTCCAATTAGGAAGTTGTTGCCCTGTATGTCCTGGGGCCAACAGAAGAAATTTCATGTTTCTTAGTGTAATATTAGCAAAGATATTTGAATTCAAAAGACATAGTGAAGTTATGAAAGAACAACAAACTGAAGAACAACGCTCCACTGTCGCATTTATGCTCTAACTCTTTTCTCTGATTTTTTTAATTCGAATAGCTCAGCGAATGTTGCAGTTAAAAACATAGGATTTCTTTTGTTGGACTCACAAAAGACAGGACAACAATTTTCTATGTAGAAGTATAAAGGCACAGGGGGACCGTGTGAAATTTTGGTTTATTTTATTTTGTTACATACTGTGTTTTCACTCTCAAAACTATTACAGGGAAAAATTTTAACGCCTCTTTTGGCATTTTATTAAATTGGAACTATATCTCTACTATGGACGGTTGATGAGATAAAGGCCGTACTACCACTTACAGGGTGCCCTGTATATGTTTTGCATATATCTCTATAAAAATACTGTTAACTCTGCGCAAATCTTTTATTTCTCACATTTCATCAACCACATTTATAGCCTAAATGATGTAATCCGAGGTGTTTTTTCTCTCATTTCTGCAGTAGAATTGACAACGGCATCATTATTATACATGACGGTTGACTGATTTGTTTTGTCTATAGGGCGTAAAAGACTAATGCCACTTTTTTGCGTGTGTAGGATGAGTGATTATGTTGTTGTTCTCCCGTATCTATTTACATAAAAGAGGTGTAAAATGTGCGAAAGTCAATCACCGCAAAACTTTTATTCAAATATTTGTCAGTTTTGTTCGGAATATATTCTGTCGGAAAGCACCATAAACTTTTAGCTTTCCATCGATTGTGACGTATCCTGTACCTACGGAGGAATACCATTAATAACTATAATTCTTACGCTTCGATACAAACTTTCAAAAAATGATATGATATTTTTCATCTCTGATATTTTTCAATTTTATTTAATTTTTTTTTCATTGTTCTCAATCATTCATATCGTCAAACGGCATTGAACATACAATAACCGAAAATGGATCACTAAAAAAACCAACAATACAACCTAGGTTTCTTAATCCGCTAGTATCCTGATAAGAACCACCATAGAATACTTAGCTACTGATAAGATAAGAATTTTAGTGATAACGGAGTTCTCGGAATTCATACTTTGGTTTATATTTAATCCCATTTCTCAGAATAAGCACCGTTCTGCTATTGTTTATGGAAACAAAATTTGAGAGCTTTTGGTTCTTTATTTGGGAAACGATAACCTTTTAGAGAGAATTAGAAAAGTTGAACAATTTATAGGTTAAAGAAAAGTGTGTGTGCGTTAAACTAATATAAATTAATTAATTCATGTTAGTCATTTATAATTTATGTTATCATTATTATTATTAATTATTTCATCGGGATACCAATAGTATTATTATCTCGTTACGTTTCAGTAATCCATTAAATTTATTTTAGAATACTAAATTGCCATGCATTGTCGGGTACTGATACTGTTTGATTAGAGCAATGTGTACAAAAAAAACATGTAGTCCGCGGGCATGAGGTGGTTCCTGTAGCATACTTGAAATTGTGATGTGCCGCTGTGGTGGTCGAGTGGTCATAGTGACGGACTCGCATCGCGGGACCCGGGTTCAAGACCCATCGTCACCACAGTGGTGGTCGGCTGAAGTTGGTTTTCTGTGGTTCCCAACTTCGAGGCGCAAATGCGAGCCGATCTCCCCGTTAAAAAGTCTCGCCACAGAAAGCAACAGTCCTACAAACAGTACAAATATTCAGTCACTACACATCACTCACTTCACTTCTGTGATATAGATGACAGCACTGAAAAATCATACACAACACTAGATATGCACTCAGACTGTTAGGTACACGCACTTACACTTCCGGCACAACTCACTAGGTAGGAAATTGCCTATGGCAATAGACCTGAGTTGTGCTCGGTATGAAAAAAAAAAAAAAAAAAAAAACATACTGGAAAATTTAATTCTCATAAAATGAAAATTATTCCCTTCTATGCAACGGATATAAATTATATTCACATAGGCTCGATAAATTTATTCCACACGCTTTAAGTTAGTGGTCTATCGAATTATTTTAGATGTTGTAGTGGTCCTTGGGTTCAGAATGACTGAGAAACACTGTGTTAATGAATTATACGTGAATATGAATATCTAAACAGAATGTAAAAGTGAAATTTTATATTGGAAAGTTCCGGCACATACATCAAGATAGATTTTGCTCAAGCATGTTTATACGATGTCTTATTTTTTCCCTATAGATTATAGCCAATTCTAAACCTTATGTCCTCTAACGCTTTCATCGAGAATTGGTGGTGTTTTGCTCACGATATCAGATAGCCATATCTTGTGCTGTCATTTTGTGGAAACATATTTTCTATTCCATAGTCTAGTGGAAATAGCATTTTTGATCGAGAAGGTCCTATATGAACTGAAATCTTTAGTGCATGAGAGAATGTTCTCTTTAATGAGTTTCAGATATCTGGTATATGGCCAATGTGTATGAGTTTTAGCTTGAATCAAGTCAATTCCAGCATTTGTATACAATGAGGTATAATCAACGAATTCGATTATTCAAAGAGGTGCATTCAACTATTTTAAGCTTGGAACAATTGAATGTTCATTGAGACTAAGGATTTATTGTGGAACGCTCCCTACGTAATGAATATTTGAGTGGAATGGTATTTAAATCACATTATAAAGTTTTCACAGAATTTAATACGAATAGCATTAGAATTTTTCGAATCCTTCTGGGTTGGCGACTGTTTCTATCATCTTATGATTTCGTGGCGAACATTCTGATTAAACGGAAAATTGAACTTCTGGGTGCTCCTCCAGAGATTCCGAAACAGTCTCTATTATGTTGATTAGCGAAACTACTGAAAAATCATCATGTACCATCAACGATTAATTTGCTAGTGGAATAATTTGGAACTCAACAATACCAGCTCATCGAGAAATATGTTGTAAAATTTCTGTGCTCATTATCCTTTTCAAGATCGGTGGTTATTTGCAGAGCTTGCGAGGAAATTCAACGGGTTCTACTCTTTTGTTGTACGCATTTTGAAAACGTGCACTCGTAATATAAGTTTTATTTCGAGTTAAAATGATTGAAGATAGTCAAATGAAAGATCCGAAGTTCAAAGCACCAATTTAACGAAGCAACTTGCATGTAATTATCAAAACCTACATTAAAGGAATTAAGTACGCGCGCGCGCGCGCGAGTCAAGTTTCTCTCTCGAAGGAATTACGATTTTCCACTGGTTTAATGGGATCTTATATATTTGTGAGTCTTCAATAAACTACTTACTGAGTTGAGGAATTTCTTAATATGCAAAGATTTGCAACGATTCACTTGCAAATGTGTCAATTTACAAAGGAGCACCTGGTGGTAAATAACGTGAGTGCTACGTGAAAGATATCTATGGATGTGGGGAAGGGGGGGGGGTTATTTCATAGAAGCACGATAAAATTTGCATTTACAAGAAACGGAAGAAAAATATTTTATGCAACTATTTTGGAAAATAACAATTCTACTCTCATAAACGTTATATTTGCTTTGTGATACTTCAGAACACTTTGATGGTTTACTAAATATTAAAACCAAGATTCAGTTGAATAGCTTGTATGTTGCTTAACGGAGGAGCTTATTTTCAAAAGAGCACATTTCCACTTTTTTCCGAAATGATTTTAACGATTTATGAATCTTTGGGATAAGCTCTGTCGCATTATGAAAACGGGATGATTCAATCCGGAAAGTTTTTAGTATAAATTACAGTGTAAAGTTAGATGTGTCTATCGAAAGGGAACACATTTTTCTCATGCACTTTGGTATTTTTCATCTCTTGATAATAAACCTGTCCATAACGGACACCCATTGGTCCGAAAAATTTGTCCGCAAACGAGGGGTGTCCGTTAATGGATAGTAAAATACATTGACATTCGTCGATGTAATTCAAAATTGTGTCCATCAGTGGATCGCTTCGCTAACGGGAGTGGCCGTTACAGGAGGTTTCCCAGAAGAACGATCACGTTTCCTTTATTGATGACGAGAGGGCGGAAAGGGTACCTTCCCGGAAGTTTATCTATATAAAATCGGGAATTTCACTCACCGGAAATCTCAATGAGTTTTTATCTATATGCTTTATGAAAAAATATCAAATGTATGAAAGAAAAGTAATTCTTTCTTTACTCACCATTTTTTAGATTAGGACCGTGCAGGAAGTAAAATCCTCATCTCTGGTCTATTACATTTACCAGTTATCTCACTTCCAAATCTGTTGATCACTCTGTTTTCGAGTTATTCTCAATTAAAATAACTTTCTGATGTACTCTGAATATTTAAAACGTGGCCGGAATGTCCTTGTCCAGGCATCTTAATTCTCAACCGTTTATCGCAGACGAAAACTTTGATTTGAATTATTGAGGTGGTACACATATGCATCAATGATATTTGCATTTTTTACATTCATAAAATTATTCCAGAAAAAAAAAACAAAAAAAAAACATAAAACTTACTTTTTTGTAATTTCCCTACTTGGACTTGTTATTCTTTTATACAAATTTATATATATATATATATATATATATATATACATACATACACATACACATACATGTACTCATTTAGTTATATTCCAGATGCACCCATCTTTCGGGGACGCTTAGACGTCTCCTTGAGATCTGTAGCGAGATGTGTCCGGTCATTCAATGTTCAATGTAATTTCCGTAGGACTTTCTACTCATAGATGTGAACGCATGGTTTGTCTGTGAAGTTGTTTGAAAAGAAAAAAAACAGCTTACTCAAAGTTCGACACAAATTGGGAGGGATATTTGGTTTCGAAATTTCAATTTTTTTTCGAAATTCTGATGTTTGGAAATCATTTTTTCTACTGTCAATTAAGGGTCAATGCAACAAATATTAATTGCAATAAGTAAACGTTGGTTCCACCCTCCTTTGATGTAAATCAGTGTTGCTCGTTTGCAGGCGCGTATGTATGGGAATTGGGGGTGATCACTCCAAGCGAAATGCGATAATTCGTGAAATTTTCGGATCAATTGCAATATCATAATATTGTATTCTATAAATCCATTGAAAATTACCCGTATCAACATCTTTGATTAAATAAGAAATTTAAGAAAACGTCGACTGAAAATTTCGAAAAAAAACCGGGGCATTTATATTCTAAATTTTTTTTTTTTTGGAAAGGGGAAAAAAACAAAGAAAACCGGGACTGCCCCGTAAAATACTGGGCGTATGGTCACCCCATTTACACAGCAGTTGGGGGATGGGACGAATCACCACTCTCAAGAGCGAGCTCTGGATCCTCCCCTGCCCGTTTGTTATTTATTTAGTAAGTGAAATTCTTTTTTAATTTAGCTACACATTTCGAATGCTGAACTTAATGAATACAATCAACGAACTATATTTTTGCAAAAGCAAGTATATAATCAGTATATTTTTTCCTCAAAGAGTTCATCAATAAATAAATAGTGGAATTTCCGTCGTAATCACATAATTCATTAACAGCAGAGACCTAATCGAAACCGATATGTATTTCACAATTTTGTAAAGTAGTCAACTAAACATTCAAGTACTATATTTTGCTGTTCAATTATGAACGACACCCCTAGCAAACATTAAAACTTAATGTCTCAGATACTATTGGTTGTATGAAACTTAGTTTGTCATAGTACTGCGAGAAGACCATAGGACTCCGGGGGAAAACATAGAGGACACTGGGTTAAATTTCGGTAAAATTGTTAGGACTCCCAGTTACATTCGATTATTTTTAAAATAATCTGTTTATTAAACATACCACAATATGAATATTAATCTTCCAAAATTTTTTTGCAATTATGTATTTCAAGTTATTCTGAACTGAAACAATTTTCTAATGTGCCCTGCATATATACATTGAATTCTCAATCGTAGGTGTTTCAATTTGAAATTTCTCAAAAGAATAATACCTTTAACATCATTAATGGCGTTTTTATGTAAAATAATATATTTCTGAAAAAAATCGTTTTTTAAATATTTTTAAGGAGCTTTAGAGTCAAAAAACAGTAAAACGCTTTTATCTATGACCATACGGTTATGAAAAATGTCTAGGCCAGGACTTTATGGGCACGCTGTATATCTATACCTAAACATAGTATCCAAACATCCACCATGATTAGTCTTTACCATCTATCGAAAGCATCAATTCTTCATTCCGCCATATCCTTGCTGTAATCTATACCCACATCAATAAGCAATTTATGATAAAGTACGAGGATATAATAACAAGGAAAAAAAAAAGAGGAAATTCCTTTCTCAAGGGGTAATTGAAGAATAGTGGAGGGTTGGATTGGACGTATAATAGGGACACGACCAGAAAAGAGCTGCGACTGCAACAGAGGCTGAATTATGACTTTCATCAGCTACACGCAGCCCATGTAATTACAGCTATTGCTAGATCTATAAATTACCTTTAATGTCCTATTTTTTTTTTTTATGACGATCGATGTAGTTTATTGGTTGAACGGTTCTCACCAGAAGTCGATGGCGATTAGGAAGATAAGAGTATCTGCCTTATTTTTGTGAATGGAACCTGGGAAAAAGGTACTCGAATATGTGAAATATAGTCCGATGAATGACCTTCAGGAAATAGGATGTCCCGATCGGAATCAAATGCAATATATGACTTGAGCTCGAATCGGGGCGGCCGTCATTACAGTGCTCTCTATTGTGAATGTTTTATTTGAATCGGTCTACCTCTGAGCTGAAAGGGAGATAGAGAGAGAAAGAGCATTTTTCTGATTATGCGCACGCACGCACACAAACACACACACACACACACACACTTTACTTTAGCTGCATAAATCTATCCACAGATCGAATTTTCATTGTCACATTTTTTTAGAACTCCCATATTTATAGTTCTCCGGACTTTCAATATAAAATAAATTTAACAGGATATTTAACGGATCTCATAATAAAATTTAAAGCAGTGTTTCCCAAAGTGGCAATATCGCCCCCCTGTGGGTGACGGAATGGTCCGAAGGCCCATAGAAGCTACGGATATAATATACACTGGTGTAAGAAATTAAGAGAATTTGCAGACTTGGTCGATTATCTCTAGAACTACTGTACCGATTTTAATGAAATTTGATATGTACATACATTGATACAATACAAAACAAATAGCCATTCAATAATTGTAATACACACGCAATATCGTGCGTGTGTATTCACTCGTTGGAGTCGGAAGGTATGAAACAGCGGTTGCGGAATAAATAAAATTATGGTCCCCTCTTACAGATATGCAGGTCTCGCAGCGTGATTTCATACTTGAAATAAGGCAGTTTATCATTTCCTGTGGCAATTGGTCCCACTCGTTCAGCAACGCTGTTTTCATTCCCTGGATGGTTCCCGGAGGGGGTTTGCGAGTTGCAATTGCCCTCCCCAGAGCGTCCCAGACATGCTCTATAGGGTTAAGGTCTGGAGATCTGGCTGGCCAATCCTTCCGGCGAATATCCTCATTCGCTAGAAAATCGTCGAGGTGAAGAGCTCTATGTGGCCTCGCGTTATCGTCCATTAAAATGAACTCAGGGCCAACTGCACCCCTGAAAAGACGAACATAGAGCTCCAAGTCCTCATCCCTATACCTCACACCAGTCACAGTGCCTCTTTCAAACACATGGAGAGGTGTGCGGCCATCCAACATAATGCCTGCCCAGACCGTTAAACTTCCTCCGCCATAATGGTCGATTTCGCGGACATTGGAGAGTAGGTAGCGGGTCCCTGGTTCTCTCCATATGAACGTACGGCGAGAATCGATGCTTAGGCTGAACCGGGACTCATCACTGAATCGCCCATTGATCCATACTCCAATCTCTGTGCTCTCTGCACCATGATAAACTGATTCTCCTGTCCGTACAAGTGAGCGGGACGCAAACAGCAGGTCTTCTTGCAAACAACCCTCTCTCATGAAGTCTTTTGGAAACAGTCAACCTTGATACACGGGTTCCTGTGGCTGCATACAAGTCACGAGAGAGCTGAGAAGCTGTAGCACTCCTGTTACGCCTCGCTATAATCGACAAATGGTGATCTTCTCTGGCCGTCGTGACTCTTGGACGACCTTGTCCAGGCTTTCTCTCGATGGATCCGGTATCCTGGGACTGTTTCCATAAGTTACACACGACGCTGGGCGTTAAATTGAACTCTCTAAAAATCTGGACTTGAGATTGGCCTGCTTCTAGCCTCTCCAGAATTCGACACCTCATTCCATCATCTAAACGTTGGTAGTACACACAGAAACAAGAAAAAATGCATAAATAAATAAAAATAAAATAAGGAAAATTAAGAAAAACAACAATAATTCTAATATTTTTTTTTGTGTGAATCAGCCTGTATGTACATGTATCTGGAAACATATATCCTAACTGGGTATTACATATTTACTATTCTACATTCAATGCTGTATGCGAGTCGTGTTTGGTAAGTAAAGTAAAATTCTATATGGTAGAAAACAACATTAGACATTCCCGGTTATTACAGTTATAACTGCATTACTCTTCAAATCCTGTCACAACAAGTTTCAGCACAAAGAGCTTTCTGGATTATTTTTGGCATTGTTCGGATTGCAGCAGTTACTTTGGAAATGTATGATTACAAGTGTTTTGCAGTAAAGGAGAAAAAATTCATATTCAAATTAGTTGCACGTTGCCCAGACCAATGCTGAATTGGAATAAGTTAATGAGATTTCAGTGCCGTCATTAAAGACTATTTTCAGGATCATGCGTCTTAAAAAACCCTCAAAATTACCCCTTTCCCCACGAAATCACCATTGTACTCCCAACACTGCCAACACCATATATAGCAGACAAACGACATCCAAGCAAAGCTCGTGGCGTCACTGGAGAAGGTCATCCCACTTATAGTCATTGTGGAACGACGCATGCGCCATCTTCACCCTTCTTTGCAATATATCCAATTACCGTAGAAAAGTCTCGTCGCAGAGAGCAAATACCTTCTGCAAATACAGTGTCTTTCCCTCCCTATCATTTATCTTTCTTATCAAACGCTTATTTGAAGTTCCAACTGTAAAATGTGTGAAATTATACTCACATAACATTATTAAGAGCTAATAATATTCACCCTCAACAGGCATAGAGTGGTATACTATTCAATCATTACACTTCATGCATAGTTAGATAAATTGATGTCGAACGCAAGCACTACGCATAACAAACATTACACAGAAACAAACTTCACGAACGGTTCATTACACGCACACACATTCCAACATGTACCAATTCATTAGAAGTTCCGCAGAGGAATATCGACGAGACGCATGTCTGGTTCAGTAGTAGTAGTAGTATATCCAATGGCTATCGGCGAGATAACCTTCTTCAGTGACGTTGCGAGCTTCGCGTGTAGGCCTTCTGCTATAGATGGTTTTGACAGCGGTGTGTGTCGGACAACGACAAAACGGCTTCTGCCTCTCAGTAGGGGACAGTTTTCAATTAAAACATATCAGATATGGACGTTTGACGAGCACTTGTTGAATAGTTCGGTTCGAAGAAACCTTAATCCTTTTGTAAAAAATGAATTTTCAGAATGTATAAAAGAATTATCTGTTCTAGCAGCAAATGTGTACCTGAAAGGTCCATTTATAGCTTATTCGCTTATAAAAATTCTTATCGCTCGATTATGTGAGATTTTCTGACGTTCACATTTTATTTCGGCAAATTCCGCTGTGAAATACTGAATGCGCGAGGGAGATAAACAATATCTGCCCCTTCCCCTTTTAATTATGATATTCTTTTCTTTCAGTGTATTTTTATTTTATTTGTATTTTTTTTATTTCCAGTGTTTTCTTTTTCATTTGTCTTTTTCCTTTCCTTGTTCACATTTATCTTTTTTTATTACTTTTCCAGTAGAGTACTTCAGAACCTCAATTCTCGACATAATTGGGATGACCTTATGACAGAAAATTTAATATGCATCCATTCAAATGCGGAGCATAATTAAGATATTAGTGTTCATCACCTTCTCCCCCCCCCTCCCCCCCTTAAACTACCTCGACAATGTTTTATTCTCGTTGGCTGCCCACTTCTACATGCCTGGGTTCCTAACTTCATATAGGAGGAAACGCTTTCTACTTATTTAACTTATTCTGTTTTTTGAGTAAATTGATAGTGATTGAAAATTTTATGAACAAAGACTACGTCATACTCCGGAAGTCCAGTTCCCTCTTGTGAATGCTCTATGAAGGACCGTGGCGAAATCGTACCTTCTCTATGCACACAGTGATATTATGGGGGCTCAGTAATTGGTTGGCAGTAACAGCTGAGATATTTATATAGTTTCGAAAATCACAGTGTGCTATAATCTCATCATGTACCCCCCCCCCCCCCATAAAGACGTAAGGTCTCCGGAGTATGCACAGATCAGCCCTTGCTTTATTGTAGCCTTAGCCGTATAGGCCGAAGTGTTCTGTTGCATTCACTTGGAAGCTTCGCTTCAAAAACAAAAACAATCGTACTTTAGACATTTGTGTGAACTCTACGGTTACATAACAATTTAACTCGTCTTGAGTCATCTTGGTTTTATTTGTACCGTATCTCGGGAAAAAAAGGAAACTCAAATGGCAATACAGAGGAATCAAATAATTTTTGTCTTTACGCATTGAATAATGATTGGATAATCTCCGCTTTCTTTTTATGGTGACGGTGGATGAAAACACAGAGATACGAACGCAGCAACCCAAAATCCGAAATGCCAAATAAATGAAAAACAAAAAAAAATGAAAATGATCAACTTCCAGGGAGTTGTTCGAGAAAACTGTTTCCAAAATTTGAAGCGATGCAATTGCTCTAGAGACCACGATATGTTATCGCGTACCGCTTTTCGGAAATTAAGTTGCTGCCGTTGACTGTGAGGGGGAAATGAATAAAATATTCCAAAGCCATCCGAGGGGGGTTGGAGTTTTAATTTTCCTTTGGTTTCCCGTCCGAAGAGAGTTTGATTTATATAATTTGGGAAACATCGAAGCATTATAAAATTATGTTTCATTTATTCAACTGAAGAGTTCCAGGAATAATTGGATTAAGCCAGAAATAGGTAACGTGGAAGTCTGATCCAAGAGACGATTCTAGTTTCAACTCTTATCTTAATGGATTCTGTTTTCGATGTGTATCATTTATTTAAAACAACGTTTTACAAACATGCGCTCGGTTATGGTATATATCTTGTTCTTGATCCTGAAGGATAAATAATTATTGCTCACTTGTATTCTTTAATTGGATATTTTTCTTCCGATTTTCTGTTTGAACTTAAAAAAAAGTTGAATCTATTCTAAAACTAATTAAAAAGCTGGGTCTATCTAAAATAAAAGTCAGCAATACATTACTCATAAAGATCCATATATATGCCCCCATAAGATCCATAAGATCCACCGGTGGATGGAACCTTCATTTCCCACCCAACTCCACTGATTGGAAATTGCTGTATGGCGATGTATGACCGGAGTTGATGTGCGGTAAAGTAGTAAGTAAAGAAAAAGGATTGAGAAGCCTTCTATTTTTTTTCAAACGATTTAATCTGTTTTATTTTCACACACAACAGCTTTTTCTTAAATATAAATATATATATATTTTTCAAAAAGATTCAGACTTCTGGATCACCCTGTTCATAAACTATATTTGATATGAGACGAATTCATGAGCAGTTTCAAAGGATAAATACGTATAAATAAAAATGTCGATAATGCTACAGAGGATATTTCAAATATTAGCATGTCTGGGATTTTATTTTCCTGAAAAAGTAGAAACCGTAATTTTCTATAATAGAGCCACTTCTGTAGCTTCAATCGGTAATTTTTATCTTCTGCGTCTTCAATGAATGTCTTATAGTCACACTAACTAATTTTATATTTATGTTTTTATATACTTTTATAATGCAGTTTATTTATTTTTTTTTTGCTCCAGGATAATGTCTAACGTTCAATTACTATTACCAAATTGTCAAAATGCGTGTGGGCGTATACAAATCCACAGTGTATCTACCACAGGGTTTCTTCTCCGATCGTTTTTCCCAGTGCAACTTGAATCTCAGTGGCTTATCCAACGAAAATCAAGGTAATAATGCGAAGATGATGTCACTCTCCGCTATTAATACGAAGATTTTGACAGCTAGCTGATGCGAAACTCAACTGTCTCTGCGAGGAAGTGAACCCACTCCCTCTTGCTTGTAGGATGAGCACGCTAGACTACTACGCTACGAAAACAATTAACCCTCTTTCTCCGTAGAGCCCATGTGCATTGGACGAGACTGTACATAGACGGCCATAACTCGGACCATAGCTCATATTGCTGACACTGCCATCAGATAGCGACTTGTCCAAAGATGATGCCACTCTCCGCTATTTAATACGGAGGTTTTTACGGCTGGCTGATAAATATTAATGGCAGAGCGTGACATCATCTTCAGGTAAGTCTCTATCTGGTGGCAGTATCAACAAACGTGTGGTTAGCTTTGTGCTGATTTAGGTTTAACCGGCCATGTACGGTCCCATTCAGTGCACACGAGCTCTAAAGAAAGACTGAGGTGCGTTCCCTTGTAACGTAGTGGCTAGCTTGCTCATCTGGTGACTGAGAGGACGTAGGTTCGATTCCCCGCAAATGCAGTTCAATTTCCTTTCCTGAATTCATCTTTTCATCAGCCAGCTGTCGAAACCTCCCCAATAATGCTATGCTTTGGGAAACCAATCATTCATTTATAGATTAATTACCACTAGCTAATTACTGGCATGAATGAATGAACGCCAGGGTCTCTGCCACCGGACTTATCCAGTTGCCGAGATCTATTCTGCTGATTACTGGCATTTAAAAATATAATTTTATTTTATTGCCATAGAGTGAAAAAATGCAGTAAAAATTTATTTTTTTTGTTATTTAAAGTATTTTATGAAACAATGATTTTTTTTAATTATTTCAATCTACACTGTGTTGTATAAATGTAATTTCCAGCTCGTTCCATTTCAAGAGAGAAGATATAAGCTAAATTTTACTTCATTCTTTAAAAACAACATAGCTACACACATTTTGCAGCTACTTTAAAGAAAAAATTCTAATGACAAAAACGGTAATTATGCTTCGTAACCAAGATCTTTTTTTAATGAAAATATTACTCTTGCACTTGTGAAACACAAATGGAATTCTCTAATTAGTCTCTGAGCGCATTCATGAAGTTTTTCGTTAGAAAATATTTTGTTTACAAAGACTAATATTACATTAATGAATTTTTCAAGTACAGGCGCAAAGTATTTTACACCATATTTTTTCAAATAATTTCCGAAATTATTAATAATATAGCATTTGTGGAAATGAACAATACCACATTTATTTCCCCGGAAATTTTTATTAACTTAAAAAAATTGCGATAATATTCAGAACCAGATTTTCTGCCTTTATCTTCAAAACATAAGAAATATGAGAAATTGAATAAACAAAAGGTTCAAGTAAACTGATTTTCATCATTTATTTATACAGAATTATACGTATTTAGAAATAAATTTTAAGATGTTTGCAAGATTTTAATATTAAAATTTCAGAACAGAACGAATTAAAATCAGAAAAAAAAAATATTTTTACATTTGCAACGCATTTCACTGCTCATTGTGTTTATCTACATTTCCTTATAAATGAATATGAAAAATAATTTTTTAGACTTATATATACAGTCGATGCTTTTTATATCGAACATTCAATTATAAGGACTGGTGGGAGAATTCACAAATTTTTCCTCACGACGACTACAATGTACGTTTTATAACGCCCACCAGGTATAATGTCAGTTTTGGATGGGCCGATGGGTGTCGTTATAACGAGCGTTGACTGTAAAATCGGCCCATCGTATTCACGGTTTCCATATTTGTGGTTTCCGTATGTGGGGGTTTTTTCCCCCTTTATTTTGAAAAAAATAAATAAAATTCGGCAACACTCATAAATCGTCATTCAAGTGTTTTGTTTGTAAAATTTCAGTTGTGTATTTTTAAGATGACTCATTTTTGATTGGCTCGCTAATGTCATTACTGTCATCACTAGAGCCGTGGCAGCTCTTACGGAAGGAAACAGTTACCTCAGGTTGGATTAACCTTTGGCCACAATGTGCGCTCCACGACAAGAACAGTTCTGCAAAGCCAACTGAAGAGATAATAAAAGGCATTGTCACGTTAGCGAAATAGGAGGGTGGGGGAAGGGTTCAATGATATGGATGTAGGAGATGTCGAACAGCAGAGGCATTGACAGAGGAGGAATTGATCCAGCTGACTGCTCCTGAAACTCAAGCGGTCAGATGAATAATTTCAAGATAAAGAAGTGGAAGACAAGTTCACTATGAGTAACATAGCGGAAGGGCTTCGCTAGTTCAAATCAGCAATAAATTATTTTCATGACATAGATCCATCCATGGTACGTTCCTCACATGTAAAAAAATTGGTAGAGGAAGCTTTGTCAACATACTCCAACATACATGATAATGTGAAGAAGAAACGGCAAACAGAAATCACAATGTTCTTTCAGAAAACATCGCCAACAATCGCTGCATCCTCTTTTACATTCCCCTCTGCCTCTGCGTCACCTTGCTTTTCTCATGCTATTCAGTAAACGAGATATACAAAAAACTATGGTTTCTGTTATTTGCGGATTTCCTGAATTCGCGGCCATCCATGGAACTTAACTTCCGCAAACATAGGAGGGGGCGATTGTGTATACAACAATTTATGAATAGAACATGTAGCTTCTCCTACAATGTTTGGCGTTTATTACCCTTAAAACTCAAATTTCTTATTTAATTTCAATCTTTTTCAATTTTCACGTAAATATTCAGTCACTTTCGTAAATCCTCTATGAAAACATATTTAACCACTCCATCTATCATAAATTGAGGATAAGAGATATTCAGATATTCTGTGTACACTGGTATTTAACATCAAGAAAATTTGAATTTTTGTGGATTATTTCCAGAACGTTTGACACAATTTTAACAAAATTTGGTTTGTGCATAGGTTAATATAATGCAAGCAAAAGAGATGACATGTTGAAGGCTTATGTTAGCCTTTCCCAGGGTGCAGTTAGCGCTGATTTCATTTTAATGGACTACAAAACACGGGGGATAACAAAGCAGTTGTCCTACTGACGTTAATAATTTTTATTTTCAAAAACCCACACATTTTTCGGAAGCACATTTTTCAGAAGCACATTCTACAGTAGATTCTCTCGATACCGGACACCCATAGGACCCAAAATTCTATCCGCTAATGAGAAGTGTCCGTTAATGGATAATAAGATACAATGAGTCCTATCGACATAATTCGAAAAAAGTATCCATTAACGGGGGTGTCTGTTATGGGAAGGTTTCTCTATATAATGATCGTATAGCGGACTGATCTTCGAACGTATTGTGACGTGTGACTATTCCGCGGAAGGAAAATAATTGTGACTTCAGTGATGTCGACTTTCTTGTGCCGATCTCCTACAATCGTATTTTTTATGTCGTACACAAGAGAGAAAAGTAAGGTTACCTTCCTTGGCAAGATTAAACCTCATTGTATAAACTAATGGAATAGAAATTTCTAATTTTTCAGACTAGAAACATTTCCAAATTTGAATGCATATAACTCCTTGAATGTTGCTCAAGAAAATAATATTTAATACCACTCTCAAATGCTACCTGTTGGGCTATTCTCTACTTCTGTAAAGCAATCAGTTCTTTAGAAAAAAATAACGTTTTACTTCTACTGTATATTTAGCAAAAGTGCAAATAAGCTTTTCATTTCATTGAAAAAAAGTTTTGGAGATAATCAATCAAAAGTGAAAGTTTTCATAATTTTAAACACCAGTGTATTGAAAAAAAAAAAAAAAAGAACCAACAAACAAACAATTTATAAGATATTTCTGATAGTTCTCCATAGTAAACAGTCGATTATTTAATCGTTCATTCAACTCAATATTTCTTAAATGAGTGATCCAATAATGAATATATCAGAAATAAATGTTGTAAATCTTAATGAAATGGTTAATCGATATTTAGAAAAGAAGAACAAGAAAATCCGATCAATCTAAACGTAATATGTCTTCCAAGTGTTCACTTTGTTACCATGGGGGGGCTCACGATAGATTCGTGATTAATTCCAGGCGAATCTCTGAAACAAAGAGAGATAGTTCATAAGAACGGCAACAACCCATTGCAAGGCGAAGAAATTAATTTTCTGAGGATATTAATTAATTATTCAGGAGTTTGAGCTATCCACCACACACACGTGCAGGATGAAAAGACGACGCTATCTTCCCTCCCATAGGTGGGAAAACTCTCAAAGGATTTCCGAAAATGCCAAATGACGCCTACCGTAGATACGATGTTGTTCAATTATTTTATCTCTGATATAATATGATTAAAAAACAATTCGGGAGAAAAACATGTGCTGCAGGAGATTAGTATCAAAAATTAGTTTTCTTTCTAAATATTGAAATATTTCATCTTATTTTTTTGAGGGCACCCGATCTTTTTTTTTATCCAGGAATAAAAGATGAGTGTTTACTCTGGAACCGCAAATCTAATTTCGCACGCATTCGTATGCATAATCAACTTTCTACATATAATTGGGAATAAAACCAAAGATTTCGATTACCGAAGTTTGTGGTTCATTTCAAATTATGTTAACAAATATATTCATAAAAAAATAATGATTCATGTCGAAGAATTTCTACGTGAGGTTTCCTTAGAACAATGAATATGCAAATTTACTGAAAATACTCCAATTAATAATGCAGAAAACGCTATATGAAAGATTTATTAATTCTCACGCACTCTACATACATTATACCTCGTATGAATATTCAATGAATTCCTGCGCTCAGATATCTTATAAAATAGCTGAAGGGAAAAAAAAGAAGATTAAATATGTATATTCACCATAAAACACTTTCTGATATAAATCGTTCTTTATGCTTTTGTATCAGAAGAAAATATGAATAGTATTATAATATAGTGGAACAAAAGGGTATTATTTGATCAAAGGAGCTACATTCCAGTTCCATATATTTAATTCATAAGATAAACTAGAAAGCAAATACCAAAATTTCATAATGGTAATAGCTGACGAAATCTCATTCTCTGTTGGTTCTTCATTTAATGAAATGAAATTCACTAATTGGAATAATGAATTATCGACTTATATGATATATGGATGCATATTCAATTATATATTTACTGCGACGACGATATAACTTATTAATAATTTTGTTTTAGATTCACAGTAAATAGTTTAACTAATAGTTATATACTCAACGAATAACAAGATTAATTCATATGTTTAACAGTAAGCATTTATTACTCACTGGTTCGGTTAAATTATTATAAGTTTTAGCCCAAATGATTTCATTTCCATAACCAAATTATTTAATAAAATTATTAATTTTTTTCACCAAAACAAGGTTATTAACATCTATGGTATATCGATATAACACATAATCGTATAATCGTATTCAACATATTTGGGGTTAATTTAAATTGGCCAGTGACACCAATGTCCAACTGTAACTTCATTATTGATATACTGAAAACACTGGATCTTGATCTTTAGGAACCCAGAAGATAATTCATAATAATCAATCTTATTTTAAACCTGTTTTTGGTATAAATGAAGACTGCAAATGCGTAATTTATCCTTTCTCATTTATATTTGTTTCTCCTTTATAGCCTTCATATTACCTTTCTTGCAGAAAAGAAAATATGAACTTAGATTAGCTTCAATAATAATTAATAAAAATTATAAAAATATGAATGTTAAAATTGTTTTCTCTCTATTGATTTCTTTTGGAAAGACTATGGTTATTTTGGAAAGAGAATGTCATCTACTTTTTTAATCTCTAAAGATCTCGTCAAATTTGTTTATTTTGGAACAGGTCAAAGTTTGAATCACAGAAGTCATATCTGAAAAGGACCGTTTCGAACTATGTCTCAATATATTATACAAGGTGACCTGTAAATTCTAGTACGGCCTTTCTCTCATCAACCGTCCCTCGTAGAGGTATGATCCCGCTTAGAAATGTTCAACAGGCGTTCAAAAATGACCCTGTACCAGTTTTGAGAGTGAGAGTTAAAATACAGTGTATAACAAAATAAATAATCGAAAGTATTGTACGGTACTCCTGTGCTTTAATTCCATTATAAAGTTGTTACCCTGTCTCTCTTGACACCAACAAAAAAAGATTCTATGTTTCTTAGGACAATATTCGCAGAAATATTCGAATTCCAAAAAACGGAAGAAACTTGGGAAAGAACAGCAGAAAAATGTGGAAAACCCGGTTTGTCAGCATTAGAAGTCCCGCGGAGGAATATGGACGAGGTGCACATGTCTGGTTTAGTAGTAGTAGGATCTATAATTAAAGTTCCCCTTTTAAATGACAATAAAAGGAAAACTATTTTACAAAATGTTACAAAACTTTGTAATAGTATACAAGGGGTCATGGGATACAATTTTCCGCAATAAAATAGTTCAAAAACTCGCCACCAGGGAGAAAAGACGCTGTATGTAATATCGTTAAACGAAATAAGGCATGAAGACATGGGTTTGTCATTTTTTTAACGTTACTAAAACGTGTTACAAAGCATGTTCAATGTGCCGTCCACCATTTTCTGAAAGAAAGTTAGATCTTATTACTTCATTCTGAACAGTGGCACTTAACAGGCAATATTGGTTCTTCGACCCAACTTCATTTTGGAGGTACGTCACCAATGGATGTAAAGGGACAGTTGGCCCGATCTCGATATAAAATTAGAGAGAGATGTAAGCATGTTTAGTGCCTTTAATGACTTTCTCGCGTCAGTTTTTAAAAGAGAAAACAATAATCAATGTACGGGTGTTTTATGGGGGGTAATAAAATCTTCAACAATATTCAAGTGGATGATGTGGAGACGTCCTAAATCTTCTAAAAAAGTGTATGTGCAAGCAAAGCACAAGGGCCAGATGTATAAACATCCTAGGGTCTTAAGGGAATGTGCAAACGAATTATGGGGCCAGTCGCACAGACTTACAGGAGTAGTGTTGGCCTATCACCCCAAGGAATTGGAGGCTTGCTAATGTGGTTCCGATATTTAGAAAAAGGCTTTCGAGAAGCTGTGTTCAATTATCGTCCAGTGAATTTGATGAGCTCCCTCTCGAAACTTTCGGAAATTATCAGCAAAGGGCATTGGTGGAGTGGATAGATGGGAATAATCTTTGTCGGATAATCAGCATGGGTTCAGAAAGAGGAACTCATGTGTATAACCAACCTCCTTTGCTGCTATGATCATGTGCATTGCTTTGAATAAGGGCAAAAATTCGCATGTTGTTTATCTTGATTTCCAAAAGACATTCTATTGGGTCAAACGTGATAAAATCTTGAAGCGTTTACACGATATTGGGGCTTCGTAAACGGGACATCAGTATCGATTGGTAGCCGCTGCGGTGGTCATGGTGGCGCACTCGTATCGTCAGGACTTGGATTCGTATTTCCCGGTCGCAACAGTGGTGGTCAGTAGAATTCGGTTTTCTGTCTTTCCCAACTTTGACGATAAATGCGAGCTGATCTTCCGGTTAAAAAGTGTCTCCAAAGAGAGCAACAGACCTACAACATACAATTATTCAATCATTAAACTCAAAAATAGAAAAATTGATAGCAGCTGGCCGCACAACACATAGCAAGCATTACACACAAACAAACTTCACGTTAGGTTCACAACACGCACACTCACATTCTGGCATGCATCAATTCGTTACAAATTCCGTAGAGGAATATGTGCGAGATGCATGTACGGTTCATAACTTCAAGGTAAAGTAGTAGTAATAGTATCGATTGGTGAGGGACAACTAAAGGTTGTGGTTTCGCAGGGAATTTTTTTCTCATAGGGTTGTCAATAAATTTAATAGCTCATCCCCGGTGGTAGTAAATTCTAACACAATTGGCGCGCTTAAAAAGAAATACGATAACATGCTGGGGTAAATCTAGAAGCTATCCATACTTAGAATAAGACAACCATAAATATTTTCATGGATATTCTATTATATATTTTTTTCATGAATATATATTCTATAATTTTGTAATTACATTTTTTAATTGAGTTGCTGTATTTTTGAAATATATGGCATACGTATTTGTTATGGGCCTCTTTTTCTTAGCCACCACGTTGAGCATTTTGCCTGTTGTAACCTTGCATTTGTATATTCAATACTAAATTCGAATTACGCAACTTTCTTTGTCACCCCGTTTTAAAATAAATTCAAACATAAATTCATGTACCACTAAGCAGTTGTTAAAAAGCTTAGTAAGAAAATTCGCTCACTTTACTTTCAAAACAGATGATGCACAAATCATTGTATCATTATTCAATTCAATTATTGTTAATTATTATTACTTATTAACCCAAAAATATAAGGGGGGAATGGGGAGTAATCTGATTAACGTAGCACAAATGATAAACTGTATAGTTGATAGTATTCACTAAAAACGTACATTGAGTTGCGTCGTAAATTTAAATTACATTATATCTAAACATTTTGTAGAAAAAAAAAATGTTTAATCATTAAAAAAGAAAAGCAGTAAAATGTAGTGGGCCATAAATTATGAGGAAGGTAAATGTAAGGAGAATTTCTCCCGTGAAATCTGAAGATTATGAAGTAAATCTATGTTTAATATTAATAAAACCCTGCTCTTACATGTTCGCAAAATTCTAAAGTTGTCGTAATATCAAATATAAAGGTTTGAACGAGGCCTTTCAACCCATCAGAACACGGTTTCGTAATGGACCCGGAGTTATTAAGTCGCTCCTCGCCGTGCAATAGAAAATACCACTTTTGCTTTACTCAACACCAAACGAGTCTATTCCAGAGAATTAGTTTATGGAAGACGAAGAAGAAAAGTGGGGAAAGAGATGAAGAAAGCTCTTTGAGCGTGAAGTAAAGGTCGTTGTTTACGGAAACTTTTATCTCTCGCTATAAAATCCACTAGAGACACATTTACTTTCAGAACAGTCATTAATTTTGATTAAAGAAATTTTACGCCAGTTCTTGAGGGATCATCTTTTTGGTTTTGCCGAGGACCGTGGGAATTCGTGTCAAAGATTACTTAGAGAAAACAGAAATATTCCCATATACCTTTCGTGACAAAAGTATCGATATTCACAAGAGATATTCTATAATTGTAACTCTGACTCCTTTCTCAATCACGCGTTTGCTAATTGTTATCAGGAATTTTTGGATTGCCAAACATTTCGAATTAAAGTTTGATTGTACAATGTACTAGCTCACATCAGATTGCGTGATGAATATCGATGGAAACAAAATATCAATATTAGTTTCCTTGAAATGTAATATTTCACGTAATGAATCGCAATAAAAACAAAAATACCCTTTCAAAATGCTTCATGATTTCGAACTTCTACGTTAGGTCTACTCGACATCTAATACAAATACAAATACAAATACAACACCACAACAGGCAAAATGCCCAACGAGGTGGCTGATAAAAAGATGCCCATAAAAATATGGTTGTCATATGTTTCAAAAATACAGCAACCCAATTAAAAATGCAATTAACACAAATTACAAACAATATATACACATGATAAAATATTATACAATGCCCATAAAGAATACTTATGGTTGTCTTATTCTAAGAATGGATAGCTTCCCGATTTACCCCAACATGTTTATCGTATTTCTTTTTAAACGTGTCAATTGTGTTACAATTTACTACCTCCGGGGGTAAGCTATTCCATTTATTAACAACCCTATTGGAGAAAAATTCCCTGCGACACCATAACCTTGCATTGTCCCTCACCAATCGATACTGGTGTCCCCTTGTAAAAGCAGTCGATTGGCGGTGTACTAAAAGTTCATGGTCCATCCTATCCATCCCATTGAAAATTTTGAACACTTCGATCATATCTCCTCGACACCTGCGTTCATCCAATGTAAACATATTCAAAAAATGAAGTCTTTCTTCATAACTCAAGCCCTGTGTGCCAATAAGGACACGCGTAGCTCTTCTCTGCACCCCTTCAACCAAGTCTATGTCCCTCTGTAGGTATGGTCTCCAAAACCTTACAGCATACTCCAGTCCAGGACGAACTAAGCCTCGAAAAAGCGGAAGAATGACTTTAGGAGAACGCGAAGAGACCTTTTTGAAAATGAGACCAAGCATTCTATTCGCTTTTTTGACAACCGCTGAACAATGTTCAGATAACTTAAGTCCATCGTCAATGATAATTCCCAAATCGGTGACTCTAGTTGCATCCGGGATAGTGACACCATTCAACTCGTAAGAGAACCGTGGGTTGTTCGAACCAAAATGAGCGACCATGCACTTATCTACGCTAAACGTCATGCTCCATTCATTTGCCCATGCTGCAATCTTGTTTAAGTTGGTCTGGAGCAACTCCCTATCGCTTTCATTCCCGATTACCCCCATTAGCTTCACATCATCTGCGAATTTGCTAGTAATTCCATCGATACCCTGATCGAGTTTATCGATAAAAAGTGAAAAAAGTATGGGGCCAAGGACACTTCCCTGAGGAACTCCACTTGTGACGTCTGTCCAACCAGAGAATTCCCCGTTCACCATAACTCGTTGCGACCTATCTCTTAACCACGATTCTATCCAATTCAGCAAGTTGCCCCCCTATTCCAATCTCGTGTAAACGCTTCAAGAGTTTGCCATGTTGGACCCGATCGAATGCCTTCTGGAAATCAAGGTAAACCACGTCGACATTTTTGCTCTTACCCAAAGCCTTAGTCACGTAATCATAGAAGCAAAGGAGGTTAGTTACACATGACTTCCCCTTCCTGAACCCATGCTGATTATCCGACAATACATTATTCTCGTCTATCCACTTCACAAACTGCCTTTTGATGATAATTTCCAAAATTTTCGAGAGGGAGCTCGTCAAACTCACTGGACGATAATTAGACACCACTTCTCTACTACCCTTCTTAAATATAGGAACAACGTTAGCCAGTTTCCAATCTCTCGGGACGATACCCTCAGCAACACTACTCCTGTATATCTGTGCGACTGGCCCCAACAATTCATTAGCACCTTCCCTGAGAACCCTGGGATAGATATCATCTGGTCCTGGTGCTTTGCTTGCACATACATTTCTTAGAAGATTTAGGACCTCCACGTCTTCCACTTGAATATCGTTGAGCGTTTTATTACCCCATGCAACACCCGTATATCGAATATCATTATCTCCATTAAAAACCGACGCGAAAAAGTCATTGAAAGCACTACACATGCCTACATTGCTCTCTACTTTTGAGCCTCCTATCGAGAGGGGGCCAACTGTCCCCTTACATCCATTATTGACGTATCGAAAAAATGATTTTGGGTCAGAGCCAATGTTATCTGCCAACCTAGATTCAACTTGCTTTTTACTATCCCTTATCGCTTTCTTCAACAGTCTTCTTTTATCAGTAAACAATGATAGGTCACCTCGTCCACTTTTATACTCTCTGAATGCTCTTTTCTTTTCAAGATAAAGGTTCCGCACGCTATCCGTGAACCATAGAGGGTGTGATGTACAAACACGCTTTTTTCGAACAAAGGGTGTGACGTCGTGCAAAACAGAGGACAGCTTCGTACTAAATTCTTCCCATTGACTTACCACCCCTACTGATTCCAACCGGTCTTTGAAAACTTCCGCTAACCTTCTTCGCAAAACATCAAAGTTAGTTCTCCGAAAACAAGGAACCAGTCTTTTGTTATCAACCTTACCCGAGGAAAAGTTACAGAGAAATCTGACGATACGATGATCACTGGAAGAAAACTCTTCCCCCACCGAAACATGTTCAACTAGATCCTCAGAACTAGTAAGAACTAAATCCAAAATAGCAGTACCCCTAGTGGCTTCTGATACATGCTGATACAAAAAATTTTCGAGCACCAACTTAAGAAAGTCTCTTTCATACTGATTTCCAGATGAAAGGTTCTCCCAATCAATACCCGGGTAATTGAAATCCCCTAGTATGAGAACCCTCTTTCGCTTACACATGTAGGAAATTTCATCATGCATTTTGGCGATATAATTTTGATCCCTATTCGGTGGATTGTAACAAACCCCAACAATAAGCTTATGACGTCTTTTGTTCTCAAGTTCAACCCATATGGTTTCAATATCACTTCTCTGCACGTTACACTCTCTAGCCTTCAAACATGATTTCACGTATATCAACACTCCACCCCCTTTCCTATCAGATCTATTTCTCAAAAAAGTATCGTATCCGGAGATGTGTAAGAAAGATTCATCCCCATCGTTTGCCCAAGATTCTGTAATGGCTATAAGATCCAAGTCCTCCACAACTATCATAGTTTCTAAAAAATCTTTCTTGTTACCCAAGCTCCTGGCATTTATTAACACACATTTTAATTTGCCCGGTGGTTTGTTGTCAATCGAGAAGCCATCCAAGTCAGAGGTGGGTAATTCCCCGTCAGTACTGTTGTGATTATCATTAACTAACCCGCATTCCCGACTACGTGGTCTGGGAGTAAAAAACCTGACCTAAGACTATCGTAAACCTCCCAGACCCCTCTCTTATTTAGATGGATCCCATCCGAACGAAGCCACCTATCGGTAAATGCGGGAAGCTCCAAGAACGTGACCCCAAGTGAGGAGCAAATGTCCTTCAGGCCTATATTGAATTGGTGGATCCTACTCCTATATCCCCTACTACCCCTTGGCAGCACTGGAATCACTGCCACATCTGAACCCCCCTCCCTAGCGGATAATAGTAAATCCCGGTATTCTGACAGAGACTCACTAATATTCGCTCCTACCTGATTTGTTCCCACCCACAGAATCACCCGCAAGGGCAACTTTCGGCGATGAAAAACGTCTCGAACGTTGCCAATCTTCCCCCCAGGAAGACAACAGCGCTCGAAACCCCGAAAATCCCTACACACTCGGTTCCCAAGTTCCCTAACCATAGAATCGCCGATGATTAAACCCCTATCACTATCCCCCTCTACCTCATCCACGACCTCCCATTCGCCCTCTAAAATGTCGTTGTTCGTGGAGATTGCTTCTTCATCAATAGGTGGCTCGACGACCAGAGGGTCCGTTATAACCGGACCCTCTAGCACCCTAACTTTTTCCCGTAAAGCTTCGACCTCGTGTTCCAGCCTTTTTCTATCCAAGCACCCTTTACAATTGAAACTATCAGCTACTATACCCCTAGACCAGGGAAACCTCCCGTCGCAAGCTCTACACAACACTAGTCGAGGTCGAGGCATACTAACACTATTGCTAAAGCTAGATAATAATAATAATACTTAACAATACGAAAATGAGAAACGTTAACTGGAAATTAAAATAATGTAAAATACATTACTATGCAAAATATACGTAAGAGATTATACGAAAAAATTACGTAAAGTAGAATGCTCAGCACTAAATCACGAAGAATAAAATAAATATGTATATAAAGAATACAACACCCTCTAAAAAAAGTATTAAGCTACGAAGTACAATTTATACTTATTAGAATTAGCTAACTATCTCAAAACACTAACACTACAACAATAGGCCCAAATGGAAGGAAAACAACGTTATTGAGAGTACCCGGGAAAAAGTATACACTGTTTGCTAACACTAACGTCCAAAAACCTACGAACTTATATCAAAGAAGCGACCGAACCTGGCGAAAAAACAACGAAAATGAAATGCGAACGAGAAAAATAAATATAAGTCGATCGAAAATACACAACGAAAATTTAAAAAAAAATGAGAGCAATATAAAAAAAAAAAAACCACTTATCTCACAATCCAACGTGCGCTAAAAAAAAAAAAGAAAATCACCGCAGAATATGACCCAACAATAAACAACACGCTAAGTAAAACTCACGAGAACGAAGAAAAACACAAAGAAAGACACAAAATGGCGCACTGGCGTGTCGGTAGTAGTCTATATATATAGTAGTAGTAGTAGTATCTATAGTAGTCTTATTTTTATTTTAAGTTTTAATCATGAAGAGAAAGTTGTGAAGACTTTACTTTTATTTTTTGAAACAATTTATTTATTTTCTTTTTAGCTATGCTTGGGTTTTTCAAAACTCTCTGTTCTTGTAGAATTTATCCGTTGTGGAAGGAACAAAAAATCTACTTTCGGTCTTCAGACATCAATTTAGTGAGTGATTTTCTACGCCACATATTATGATCACGCATAATGTTATCATTTTTGTATTTTTATCACTTTTGTAAGCAACTGCCAGGCCAATATCGTTACATAGGAAAAAATTAATTTATGGTTATGAGGACTTGGGCTAATATTATCATTTTTTCCGTCGAAAATTTGTTTTGGACATTGAAAAACAAAGGTTTAACCAAACTTATTTTTTTTCTCTGTAAGTTACTGTTATCACGATGCAAGACCGTAGATGTGGCTATAAGGTTTTATCTTTCACCTTTCTTGTTGACAAACATTTCCGTACTTAATGTCGTAATCAGCCTGCACTATTCGCTGCGATCCATGTATACGTGGAGCTGCTTTTGCAATAGCCTTCCTATAGTGAAGGCAAAGAAATGGAGATCAGCTTCTTTTAGTTGACCAGATTCAATTTTTTTTCGAGAGAGACTTTCTCAAGGGAATGTATTGAACGTACCAGACATTATAAAATATCATTTTTCGTAATACATATTAGGCAGTTCCATTCTGCTGGCTCACAATGGATGAATAAAAAAAGCGGAATTACACAGCTTCAAGGCAAAAAACAGAAGTTCAGATGTCCCCTTTTTAGAATAAAAAAATGAAATGATTGAGCATTTTTTCCAACCAATTATGTGGAAACACAAACAGTTGTCACTGCACGGTCATCGCATTGGAAACGGGACTTTTCGTTTATGGTTATTATTATTATTATCAGAAACCTCCGAGACCCGATGTGATCACATTAAGAGGCGTAGACTATATTTCTGATTTGTTCTTCTTCCTTCCATCATGGATTATCAAAGGATTAATTTGAAATTGAGAATATACACGGTGATTATTATTGAAGTTTCCGTACTGCGCATGGTATTTCCCAAAAATCTACTCATCCCAACACTGCCAAATTTTCAGGATATCTTAATGAGACAATAGGAGAGAGATTTATGCAATAATATAGTTCAATTTTTGACCACCATGTAAAAAGTGGCGCTTTTTTGCACTTTCCTTTTTTCCATGGTCCATTTGGCGTATATACCAAGTTTCAACAGAATAAGTCCACCAGAACGGATGCAGCAGAGGTCTGAGTAGTTTCAGTATACTTGGCACTGCTCAGACCGATGTAGCACTCGTTCTGGTGGAGGTATTCCAGTGGAACTTGGTATCAACGCTTTATGGACTGTGGTAAAAAATTAAGCTTTTTCGATTGCACAAATCTCTTTCCCATGGTCTCATTAAGATATTCTGAAAATTTGGCTGAGTTCCGATGAGCAGGTTTTGAGAAAAACCACTCACAGAATACACGGGAACTTCAATTATAATCACCCTGTAGTTCTTCATAAAGAAGAGCTTGTGATCCTGATCCTGGTCGGTATTTCCTATACTATTCTAAAATTATGATGAAGTCGATGCAAATTGAAGTTCGATGATGCAATTTATGGGGGGGGGGGATGGGATTAATATTTCAAATTTTATAAATAGTGATATTGGTTTGATGTTCAAAGAAAAATGTGAGTGTAAAACTGCGACTTTTTGCTTGTGCGTTTTCGAAGCGTGTTAAATGCTTGGTGTCGTTCAAGACGGTTTCAATATTACTACTTTTCCGTACAAGCACCTTTTGAGCATTATTCTGAAGAATTTCTACCGAATTTGTACATATCGGTGTGTGCGTGCACGCGCGTCCGTCCTTTATTGCATTTATGATGCCAGTGCTGTGAATATTTGCTTCCTTGCTGGTGCCGTCATCTGACTTCCATATTTTGAAGTGAAGATGGTGAAATTTTTAATTTTCATGTTATGTGAGCATTATGTTGAATGCCCACGTATAGTCTCTAGATTTTTTATTTTATTTTATTTAAAACACAGTTATCCGATAAATGTGTTAGTCATTCAGGTCCTAATCTTCCACATTTACTGAAGTTCTCGGGTTTTAAAATGCAAAATACCACCAAAGCTTCGATTCATAAATGTAGAATTCATTAATATTTATAGATGTTTGGGAAATATTTCTATAAAATTTGAAATGATAATGATGGCAAATGCATAAATTTCAGCTTTCGATCAGTCATATAAAACACCTCCATATAAATATTTATAATACACTGATTACGATAAAAACCTGACTAGACATTTAATCAGTGGACTTTCAACTTTTCCACTTTACTTCTAAATGTTTATTCGATGTGATGTACCGAAGTAAAACACGCAGGATTACAAAATACCCCCACTAGCTAATGTTTATCCAATGCATCAAATATGTGTAGAAAACCTGCATTAATTTTTTTTTCAATTTTAATGGCAAATATACTCTCATGTTCTTAGATCATTTATGGAATTTATATCTAAATGATGAACGTATGCGTATAGGCCTACAGTATATTTATAACAAAAGAAAAAATTCAAAATAATAAACGGGTACATACTTTGCGTGAGGAGAATCATTGACGTAAATTGCCTCCATTTGATTCGATGCGTAAGTTGATAAGGCGCAATTGATTAAGCAATTAACTCTATCTCACAGATATGATAATACATATATATATATATATGTGTTTCTGAAATTATGTCATTCATTTCAAATTAGACCATGATTAATGTTATTATAATCTACGTACAAATGCATAATCGATCCATTTATTTTTGTTTCACTAAGCAATAAGCATGGTAGGCTGTTTCTCCAATGTTTTACTGAAAAGTATGGGGGGAAGGGTATAAGGGTGGTAACACAAGGTTTTTTGTATTAAATTGGCATGGGTTCCAGCCGTGAATTATCCATATAATGAAAAAGACAACACAATGTAAAATTAATATTTGAAAAATACATGGTTGTTTTTTTTTGTTTTTTTTAGTGGCATTTCAATAAAGCATTAAGGCTTCGGTGAACAATTGGTTGCAAACAAGCATTCCAAAATGCAGAACATTTTTAAATATCGTAAAAATGTGGTTCGCAAATGGCATCATCCGTGCCATCTACACTATTCATGATGCATTTCATTGTATTATATCTACATTTTTATGATGCGGAACCACTATTAGTAAAACTTTTTTTTCTTTATCAAAAATAAATAAATAAATAAAATGAAAAATGCTACCCCTCCTCCCGATAAGCCCTTCAGTGCAAACCTCACCGATTTTTATTTTCTGTTAAAATGTGTCGTGTGGGCTTTTCTCCCACTCTCTATATTCTCAGATTAATAAACATCTACTACTGCAGATTTCATAAAAAATATTGGAAAAAAAACAGTTTATAGTCCTTTTAGAGTCAATATTTTTTTTTTTACAGTCGGACTCTACCCCAGATACAGTGTTGTCCATTAAAAACTAAAATAGCGTGACAGCCTTGTAGACATAGCTCTCCACTCCGAAGATTCGAGTGTTAAACCTCAGAATTTTCTTTGTGTTTTCCATATATTCACCACAATGTTTTGCTTTTCATACGAACTGAACCTAATTTTTTATTAGGTGGCACTGATGTCATCTGCGAGCTATTAGTAGAATGTTGCCACCGTCCATTGCACGGGCTATTCAGCATATACATACGCTCCAAGGAGAGTAAATTCTATCTCTCTCCATAGATTAGTTGGTAGAGCACTCGGGGTTCGAGTCCCCGTGCGGGCAGATATGAGTTTTCCTTTCCTGAAACATCGATATCTCGTCACTTAGCCAGTTTTCTGTATCTGCCGTATACATCAGCACCATTAATAGTTTCCAGCAGAAATATTTTTGATCATCGTGATCTCACTCTAACCATAAATAAATTCCGAATACGTTGACATGGAATGATTAATAAAATATCTTCTCTCAGAAGTTTTTCTTTCCTAACATAGTACTAGCAACATTATGCTAATAGAACGATTAGTTGTTAATCGATAAAGTTATTTTATCTAACATTAAAATCATAGAACTTATATCTTTTCAACCTTAATCTCGTAAGCATTTTTATTTTCTTTCAAATCGTTGTGCAGTGAGGGAGATTGAAAGAGAGAGATGTATATCTTTTAGTAACCCACAGCACGTGAAGCAACTCTCTTCAATCATTGTCAGAAGAAAGGCACACTCTATTTACTCTTACACAGCTTAAGATATATATCTACCTTTTTTTTTTTTCCTTTCTATTAAAAAATCAGTCGAAAAAAAAAAGAAAAACAATATTTTTTTATTCTTTCTTTAATCCATTGTTCAGTAACTGAAGTGAATTTATCAAAAGACGTTCTTCTTTCTTATTTGACGGCGAACGTTTTCTTTATTTAATATATTTTTTTTTCAACCTCTACTGTGTTATGGCTTAATGAATTATTCAACCTTTCTGTACATCAGACGTCATTGGAATGTTTGCCTACCTCTTTTTTACCAAAAAGAAAAAAAAAACTCATTTTTTTTTATCTATCTATACCTACCTACAAACCTACTCAGTTTAGATCTTTAGGAGGAAGTTAAATTGAAATATGTTTGTAATTTTTTTGGTTCTTGAGCTTTTAATCCTTTCAAAAATGCATATATATCCTCGTAGATTATCAATCTTCACGTTCAGATCATTTACCGCCATTTGTACTTTGAATGTAACAATGATGAGAAAAGAAATCCCTTGATATTTTCAAAAAACAATTTTTAAGTAATTTTGTTTCTCGATAAAATGCACACCCATGCACATGATTAAGCTGAATTTAGGAATACTAATAACCGATGCATATTTTTTTTTTTTTTTTTTTTTTTTTTGGGAAAAAAGTCGAGTCATTAAGTAATCGTGAAAGTTATTTTGTAAGCGTTTTACTTTCTCTCCAGTGTAACGGTTTCCCCGCAAAACCATACAAACGAAATTTAATGCTCGTAATAAATCGTCGTTAATGGAGCTCAAGGAGATTACCCCAATGCGCTTCCGGAGTTCCTCAAGCGCCCGCGTTTTTCCTTACACTATAACGGCTGCATGAATTTCTACTTAAACGGTGATTTACGTGTGTATTTGAAATATGTTTACTTGACAAAAGAATTGAAATCGGTATGGTTTTGGAAAACCGAACGCTCAAATTTGCAAAACCCATTTTTCTCTCTCAGCGGCAAACGACGACTGGGAAATATACGCATCCTTTTTCATTACAGAAAAAAAGGAAGAAATATTTGCGGTGATTGCTCAATCAATTCATTTATATAAAGTTCTTCGAAACTAAATTCACATATGATTTTTTGTTTATATTAGTGGTATTTGGTTTCCCCAACAATGTTTTCTTACATTGTTAATAAACATCCATAACACTCCAATGACATCAATGGAATTAGCACTTTCAATGAACAGTGTATAACGTCTCTAGATTAGCATTTCTCATCCTATCTAAACCCAAGGCCTTCGATGGACTATTTTTTCCCGTATTGCGGGATATTCCACTATTGTTCGTTCCGAATTGCTTTTTAGATTTGTCAAGTTTTTTCAACGATGCTTATTTAAATTTTCAATGTTTACTAAAACCATGAATAAATAGAGTTTTCATAATTATTATGAAAGTTATGGCTATAAATACAAATATTCATCTTACGTATTCGTCAGGTACACCGTATCCTCTACAATTTCTGAGTGACTTTTAACTACATCTAGGGATTTTGCTGATTTACAACAACGTTTCTGATTACAATTGACGACGCCTTCTACTTTACCGTATTTAAGATCCGAGTTCCCCTTAATTTTCTTAATTAAATATGGTCATCTATTCATTTGAATGTTTTTCGTATAATATATTTTTGTTTACTGCAATTTGTAGCAGCACTTCATCCCCCCCCCCTCCATCAACATCATCTGTTTTTGTAGTAATTAGGAAATGTGCCCAAACGTACATCTTTTGCCTATAGACAGTGATATCCCGTATTTGGGATCGCAGTCTCCCCACATTTTCCTAGTATGAAGGTGTAATTTTTATTGGAACTCATGGACATTAGTAATATACATTACAAGAATTGAATAATTTTTTTTCATTTAGTTACAATTGAATTATCAAGTCTGCCTGTGCGGACCACCTATGGCATCGTCATGGACCGTAGGTCGAGAAACGCTGGCCTAGATCTAGAGCAAATCTCTACCTCTACCTTGACTTGATGGGGTCCTGGGGAAAGCAAGTATTGGGGACTCTCCCTCAACTACAGTATAAAAATACACGTTGTTTGTAAAGAAATTACAAAAAATTCAATAAATTTTGAATTTTGAATGACGTGTTAATATAAATTTCTCATTTGGATACTTGAAAATAAGTGTGCGTGTGTGTTCCGTTTTCTACCCTCGTATTACCACAAACAATTGTAATACATGTTGAAAGTCAATTTTGAGTTGCCTCATCTTCAATGCACAAGCTGGCACTTTTTGTACAAGATTTCTGTGAACTGATGAGTTTATACTTTTTAATAAAGAAGAACATCATTCTCCAAAAAGTTTATATGGGTGATATTGAAAAAATTCTCAAAACTCTGTGTGTATAAATATTTGGAAATGTCTATTCTAAACTTTAAGCATGTGAAAATATGTCACCAACCTAAACTCAACGAAAACTTTTTTCATTTGTAAAAGTGTCTTCAAAATCAATGCTTAAAAATTTGCAAATTTGCAGAATTTAATTTCGTATACAAACTTTGTTGTTATTGTTTCACAAACCATTTTACGGTCAGAAAGTGCAAATTTGAGGAATCGCACAAAACATAGTGAATCATATAAGTGCATATCATTCTCTCTACATATGTATATAGCAGTTAAAGGGGGTCACCGGAGTATTTCTGAGTATTTTTAAGTCTTTACCATGTCATGATTTCTTTACTCAAACTATTGAACGATTTCGGTTTTCACCTCACGATTCATCTGAATCCTATTTTTCATACAGTGCGGGACTGTTACAAACGTGTTGTCTAAAGTATATTAATTATTGATGCAAAGAAATAACATGAACTAAAGTTTGTAGATACATTTTGCAGTTATATTCTTAGAAGCACTTTTGTTGCCTGATTTGTGTGTTTATTCCATAGATACGTTGCTGAAATAGAGGCAATTATTACCACTGATAATAAAGGTCATTAGACTGCTCTTTCAGACAGAACTGGCAAAGTTCTCATCCAATGCTTCAACGCATCAGCCAATCAAACAGAGGCATTCAAATCCAAGAAGTAAGAGAAAAATGAAAGCTACTTCGGTTGTGTAAATCGATATTTGATAGGTGGGCCATAGGTTTATGATGCGCACCTTAGAAAGAGTATAAATTTGGTTAAGGATTTTTTTAATTATCTAAAATTTCACAACAAAAGATGAGTTGAAATACACGGCGTCCATAATTAAAAGACATATTTTAAAGTAGTCTACATGCAAAACCAGTCATCAGAAAACCGTGAAATTTTATGGAGGACATCATGCCACCAGATTGCGGTTTATTAAGAAAAGACGCATTTAGGCAAAGGTTTACAATTTTAACAATTGTTAAACACTTTCAAAATTGTTACTGTAACAAAACATATTCCACATGACGTCCATCATTTACAGATACCATGTGAAAACGTAAGATGGCATGTTCCACAACAGACCGAAGTATGTGCGGGGAAATGTTCAGCAAGTGGCGTGAAATGCTGCCTATAAGGTTAGGCAAAGTTCTTGGATTGTCACGACTTACCAGATGTTTCAAATTTCCTCAAAGCCAAAAATCGCATGGATAAGGGGATCAGACCATAGATTAGGGAAACGCCGGCTGATCATACGTTCTTCTGTAAAATTTGTTTTAAGAACATTCTTAGCACACACTGCAATGTGTGGAGGAGGAGCTGCGTCTTTCATAAAGATTGTTTCGGGCGCGGTAGCCCGGTTGATAAGATACTCGCCTAAAGTAGCAAAGGATGTTTAGAGGTGTCGCGAGTTCGATACCCAGTTCGTCCTTATCAGAAAACTTTCCTGACACAGGGGTACAACAAAAAACGGCGACTGGACCGCAGCAAAAATTGCTACCACAGGGAGTCCCCCATCGAGGGGCTAGCGCACCAACCTCTCGATGAGTATGAAAAACAAGCCCGCCGTTCGGAATCGGCAATAAATTGTAGGTCCCGGTCTAATTAGCCCTCGTGTGCAGAAAATGACCGTGGTGCGACAAAAATGATCAAATGATCAAAGATTGTGTCTTCAAGGCAGTGATGTGCTTGCAGAGTCGGAACAATTTCGTTCTGTAACAGCAATGCATACCGCTTCCCGGTGATCTAACACATCACTGGACCTGTAGAACGTAACTCCTCGTAAAAGTAGGGACCGAGAATAAATGATGCAATAAATCCACACTATACCGTCACTTTTAGTAAATGCAACGGAATCTTTAAGATAGCGTACAGACATTCTGGTTCCCAAATTCGGCAGTTGTAAGTATTAACTTTTTCCTTTGAAGACTGGAGCTCTCCCCTGTTCCACCTGAGCCTCCTGTACTGGGTCTATAGAAACGGGTTTTTCTTCCTCTTCCAGGACGAACAGCCAACGATCCTGTGGTTTCAAATTTCGCTGTCATACTCGGAAGGTTTTTAACATTCATTAGACCTTTCGAATCCTCTTCCAAGTCCGATATTTTCGTACAGCGGTTACTGAAGAATTGCTGTTTTGTTAAAACAATTTGACCAAGAAACCACGATCACGTAAACGTATCCTCATTATGAGCAGCGAACACATTGAGAAACAAGATCTCCGCGAATGTTTCTGGGTTTTATAACAGCAGCTGCGTGACATCACATAAATTTACAAGTTTACTACAGGTATTCAAAGTAAAACGTCCTCTGGTTGTGACATGTGCACCTAATTTTCCCCATGAAACAAATTCCCATCACTTCATGAAGTCCTCCACAAAATTCCATACTTTTCTGATGACTGGTTTCGCCTATAGGCTACTTTAAAATAGGGTATTTAACTATGGAAATCCTTTGCTTGCGCATTACGAGAACAATGCCGATTCCTTAATTTCGTCGTAAAGTTTCGCTGTAACTCCTTTCAACGTGGAATTGGGTAGAAAAAAATGGCGGTATATATATATATATATATACACACATGCAATGCTTTGGAGAGTTATCCTTATGGCAAGCCTCCTAAAGAACATGGGGCTCTGGGAAAGTATCTCTGTTGCCCATGCAGGAACCGGGCCCTGATCGAGCTTCATTGAAAATTTTCATCCATTTCGTATTATTCAGTATTTGTGACAATCTAAAAAATGTATTTAATCTAAAACTTTTGTCTCAGTATTTTACAAATATCCATTTCGATAGGATATTAATATAATACACACGTAAGTGATGAAAACGTATTCTTTTTTTGTACTTCATTTTCGCAAAATTTTTTTCCTCTCAATATATAAAAAAAGAACAAAATCCTGTTATTTATGTCATCACCAATTCCTCATATATACGGTCAATTCATTCCGTTCGTTTTTCCATAAAGTTTTCTGCACTCAAAAACCAATACCCCTTAAAGGAGAAAATATCTCAAGCAATTCCCAAGAAAATACTTTTTAGAAAATGGCTTTTCTTTGGTGATAAAAATACCAAAGAAAAACAAAACTTGTTTCATTGAATTTCACGGAGCTATTACGTTACTGCAATAACCATAATGTCGACGTGCTTCCAGGCAATAGCATTGTTTTACAACCCTCATAGAAATTCAGTCTTTCTGCTCAGAATGTGCGACATTAAAATTCGCAATAATGTATGTTTACTAGCGTATATAGACAATATAGGAAGAAAAGAAAGCAATATGCAAAGAAAACATTTACACTTTTTTTTTATAGGATATAAAACTCTTCTGAAAAATGAAAATAAACTTAATATTTATTTTATTTTTACAAGAGTGTAAATGTGCTAAAAAAAAATGAACATTGCCTAGACGAGAAGATGAAATTTGAAACGATATTATTAACAGCGGCTTTCTGGTTATAAACATCTTCCTTTTAAATGGATGGAGACAATTTTACGAGATGTGTCTCGTGAGGTTGAAATTTGAGCTGATATAAGTATTTCCTCGTAAACTGAGAACTCGTTTTGACTTTCAGGTTTATTTCTAAATATTGTGTAACACAATTTTGGTTATACAAATTCCTGAGAAAATTATTATTTTTTTTTTTTGCAAAATTAAAAAAATAATTTACATTAAATGAGGGACCCATTTTTCTTCTGCTCCAACATATTTGGTTTTTTCCCAAAATTGATCATTTTTGTCATACCAAGGTCATTTTCTGCAGACAAGGGCTGGTACAACAGAAGCGATGACATAACCACAGAAAAACAATTGCTACCGAAGGAAGTCCCACACAGACGGGTTAACGCACTAACGTCTGGGTGCGTATAGGAAAAGCTGCCGTTCGGAATCGGCAATAAATTGGAGGTCCCGGTCTAATTCTCAAATATCTGCCATGAATCGATTTTAATATCCCCTTAGTGATTATTGAATCGGTTAGCAAAACCAAAATTCTCTTAGGATCTAAGAATATTATCTAATGCGATACCATGTTTTCCGGCCACTTCAAATAAAGTATCTCTTGGAAATGGATTATCAATACGCAGTCAATCAACCGTTTTAAGCAGGGACACGAGTATCGATTGGTAAGGGGCAATTCTAGGTTATGGTGTCGCAGAGTATTTTTCTCTAATGGGGTTGTTAATAAATGGAATAGCTTACCCCCGCGGGTATTCAATTCTAATAAAACTGACACGTTTAAAAAGAAATACGATAAACATATTCGGGTAAATCGAGAAGCTATCCATACTTAGAAGAAGACAACCATAAATATTTTTACGGAAATGGTATAATATTTTATCATGTACATATAATTTTAATTTTGTATAATTGCATTTTTAATTGTGAGTTGGTTGCTACATTCTAGGAATATATGACATCCATATTTCTCATCTTTTTTTTCAGCCACCTCGTTGGACATTTTGGCTGTTGTGGCCTTTTATTTCTATTTGTATTTAAATCATGTCTATATCAAACATACAGTTCAATAAATGCACACATAGAAAGAGAAATTGCATAACAATCGAAAATGTTGCCATGTTGACATGGAATCCTTTTCTGAATTGCTTTAATTTTCGCTTATGAATTTTGTTCTTTTAATATGTTTCGGATCTTTTGATTGATTTATTTATTTGGAACGATAGATAAACAATGGATGATTTGCATATAGCAAGTGTGGCTTTACATTGTTGAAATTTTCAATTGCCAATGCATTCAAGTCGCTATATTTATATTGCAACCGCAGATGATGGCTGTAAACTTGTTATTTATTACCACTGATTTCTATATAAAATATATTTTTATATAATTTTTGATGTTCATTGATTTACACTGATTTTCTTCCGAATTCCACAAATGATGATCCACCAAAAATGAATCAGACCAATTTCAGTCAACAGTTATTTAAATAAAGGACGTTCAAAGTTAAATACAGGACTAAACAGAAACATAAGAATAGTTAGTAAAAGTAAAGTAAGTAAACTGAGAAAGAAGTATGAGAAAAATAACAGATGTGTGTAAAAATAAATAGAAAACGAATTGGCTGAGTCTAGAACTAAGCAGGTAAAAAAAAAAGTTATATATGAAACTATAAGTAGGAAGAAATTTCCTCGAATGTTTTCAACTCAGTAAAGTCTCAGTTCGCTATCATCCGTGTATGTTTTGAAAAACAATGCAATTTTAATGATTCATTTTTGGCTTCAAGGGGGCCAATCTTCACCATTTCTTTATGTGAGCCATTTAAAATGAGTATTTTATCACGCATAGAATACTCATTAATGCAATCAATTATTTCGATCATAAATCAATATAGCCATATCAGGCATCATTTACACCGAATAATAAGTTAAACAATATAAGTTAAAATAATATTTTAGTAACATAAAAAAAAATCCGCTATTGAATCACAGAAATAAATAGTTTGTATTCAAAGATGGTTTTGAGCAGAAAATTCGAAAGAGTTATTTTGAAAAAGGTGAGCGTTTCTCAAATCATTTACGAAATTCATTTTTATTTTGTTTATATTTTTGTGTAAATATTCGACGGAAACATAGTCTCTCGAGTTCATTTCCATATTCACTGATAAAATTCCACTCAGGCAACGTGACGCCGAAAATTCGGCGGTAAAGGATATTAAAATCGAGCGTCGATGCAGATAGGCGTATATCATTACTGAAACAGATATTTTGTGTGTATTTTGCTCCGTTTCAATTCGCCGGCAAAACTCAGACCCGAGATTGAGAATATCATTACTGAAAGGCAAAGAAGCGAGAGAAACCGAACAAATACGCTTATGAGATGGATATTAGAGTCAAAAGATAAACATGCACGTATATATAAATACACACGCGCAAACAAATATATATATATATATATATATATATATATATATCCCCACGATAAATAAATAAATCGGAAGTAATAAGTAAGTTTTGATTAGTTTTGTCCATCTGAGGCGTAGATTGTGTTTTTACTGAATAGTAGGGTGGGGGGAACCCCTGCTAGCTTAATAGCGACATTGCGTGGAAAATAATATTATTATGCACAATTTTTTTTTCTTCTCTTTCATATTTGCCTCAGACAAATAATATAGTTTATCTGTTATGTTCTAAAATTCCATTCATTTTGTTCATCAAGTAGAAGTTTCTAACTATTGTGTTTAATATTGCGAGCGAATCGATATCATCATATTTAATCTAATACAATGTGTTTTGATGGTTTAAATAATTTTTCGAAATGAAATATAATTTGCACATATAATTTAATATACGATCACATAAAATGTAATTTTATTAACAGAATTACAATTACTTTTTGGTGGGATGCAGATACTGGATATGTGAAACTCAAAAGTGACCTTTTACAAACATCAAGAAGAAAAACAAATGAAGCTTGTTTGCGGTATGACACCATCTCACAAATCACTTACATAACATGAAAAAATTCATGTATTTGACATTTTCCCTTCATAACATGGAAGGGAGATGACCGCACCAGTATGACACCAAACACAAAACTTTGACAACTTAAGCTCGTAAAAGACACTCATACACCCAGAATAAATACAAATGCAAAGTCCACAACAGGCAAAATACTCAATGAAGTGGCTAATAAAGTCTATGCCCTTCTTTGCTATTTTTCCGCACCGACTTAGGTCATAAATAGCCATACGACAATTTACAACCAGTGGATTTGTGTGGGAAATGAAGGCTCCATCCATCGGAGGTCGCCCCAGGGTCGGTAAGTAAATAACTTCCTTCTGACGTTCTATACAAATACAACGCACAACAGGCAAAATGTACAACGAGGTAGCTGAGAAAAATGTGCCCATAAGAAATATGAATGCCATATATTTCAAAAACACAGCAAACTGCGCCACTCGGGTGCATGCCCCTTTGCTGGTATGGTAATCTTAGTTACATGATTATAGAAAGAAAGAACATTTTGGCTTCACACGACTTCCCTTCTTGAAGCCATGCTGATTTTTCGCCAACACATTATTCACGTTCATCCACATCACCAGCTTTTTTGATAACAAAGATATTGATGCACATTTCAGCATGAACCAATCCGTTAGAATTTCCCTAGAATGATGCCTACATAGTACATTTACGGTTGAGTAGCTGTAGATCCATAAGACAATCATTTTCTTCTTACAGTATTGAATTAGTATTTCTTTGCATAATTTATCTGGAAGTTTTTCCTCATTTGTTCCTTTTTAGCGCAGCAATTGTTGTAGGATGGGTTTGGATGGGATGTGATGGATTTTTGAGATAGATGGGTTTTTGTAACGTAATATTTAAAAAGATATGTAACTTATACATTCTAAGCAATTACCTAAATGACAGATTTATAATTTTTATAAAATTTTACTGATATCTCAATGAGCAATATTTTACAATTATTTGCCATTTTACAATCTATCAAAAAATAAATAAAAGATTTAGCTTAATTTAACCACAAAAATATCTTTGTTTTATGGGTTGTGACTTATCAATGAAAATGAAATTTGTAAACAAAAACACCTTCAGTCCATTCTAAAAGTTCTCGAGCTATATTTCATTTCTTCCCTTGAAGAATAAAATACTTCTTAGTAATCTAGATCTTTTATTTCACCACATTTCCAAAGTATTCCAAGACTTATTATAATGACTTCACAAGATGTGGCTCCTTATCAGAAGGACGGTGGATGATATCGTGTCACGCAAAGTAATCTCGGAAGGTTTGCTAGTGCATTACGAGAACAATGCCGATTCCTTAATTTCGTCGTAAAGTTTCGCTGTAACTCCTTTCAATGTGGAATTGGGTAGAAAAGAGAGGAAAAAAATGGGGGTATATATATATATATATATATATATATATACACACATGCAATGCTTTGGAGAGTTATCCTTAATGACTTGAGTAAGCTCGACTTGATGTCGGTATGTTGTATTACTTTAAAGAAAGTGCTTTTACAGACAACACACCTTTTGAAATATAAAATAGTACGTAATATCTCATTCCAATACCTCTTGTACTTGGATCATTAAATGCACACAAGAGGGTTATAATTATAATCAGAACACACAGTCTGTGTATTAATCCCGAACACACACGTAATGTGTTTACATGGTGGAAAAGATATAATTCGAAGTATGATTGAAAATAGATTGGAAAGGGATTGAGAAAAGACCTCACCAAAAATTTAACTGATTGGAAAAGGTAACTAGATAAAATGTAATTTCAACCAACTGCAGACAAACAAATGCCGAGAACTTACCTTTTTTATTATAAGTAATTTCGGACGGGTTTTGAAAACAGACTAAGTGATCTCCCAAATGTATTACCTCAGATTATATTGGCATCTAGTTGAATTGATAAATAATGGATGGAATGTATTAGTTTAGGAAAGCTTGTGATGTGTGCCTGTGTTTTTTCGATTGCAATCAAGTATATTTGTTGGTTTCTGCTTCAAAATATTTCACATAATTTTATACAAAATTTGTAAAATACTATATGGAGTTGAATAAACTGATTTGGAAAGAAAAATGCATTTCTGTTCCCACGGGGACTCGAACTACAGTGTCATGTATACCGGGTTAGGGATCCACCGATAAGCTATGAAAGCACACAAAGCGACTTGTTTTCTTAGAGCGTATATATGTTGAACGGCATCGTGTGATATACGGTGAAAATAAAACAATGAAACTTATTGCTCGTAAATGACATCGGGACCAGCAGATGACGACATATATGAAATGAAAGAGCTTACCAAATTAACGTCTCCACATATAGCCAATTTTCCGTTTGTACATGCACTATGCAATAAGTATGTTACGATAACTGTGATGAATAGGTAATTGTGCATAAACTTGTTGGTTATTATGCATAATAACCAATCGCCTCGGTAACTTTGACAAATTTCACTGCATTTATCACTTTTACCGCGGATTATGGATAATTTCCAAATTGACTAGATTAGTTCGATAAATATGGAAAAAAATGAAATTTAAATATTCCTTCAGTTTAAACACTTATCTGTTTTATTCATATGTGAAAAGTGCGAAACGTATTTTGCCATAAAAATTGAATTAAGGTAAATAAATATGGTTTTTTTGAGTGCGCTCGGGAGCGCGTAGTCCTCACGTATTTTTGCTTGTTTTGTAATCACCTGGTTCAGCCACCTGTCTCTCATGCTTTGAATTGAAAATAGTTAATGTTAAAATTTTCATGTAAATTAATGTTAATAGTATATCTGCTTTCTGTTGAGAGACCGTCTTCAAATGGGAAGCCGTCTAGCATTCGCGCCCCGAAGCTGGAAACCACTCATAACCAATTTCAGTCGACCACCATTGTGCCCCCATCACGGGCTTCGGTGCTGAATTCTTGCAATGAGAGTAAAGTAAGATGTCCCCATGATCGCACAGCGGCTCTGTTACAAGCAACATTAGCGATCGAATTTATCATCATAGACTGAAAGTACATACATAATATCTAGAAAATTAAATACAAAAGGCCACAGAAGGCAAAATGCCCAACGAGGAGGTTGAGAAAAACATGCCCACAACAAATATGGGTATCATATATTTCCAAAATACAGCAACAATCCAATTAAAAACTGCAATCATAAAAACTATATGCATACATGATAAAATATTATTCAATGCCTGATTCTGATTTAAAAAAATAGTTACGGTTGTATTACCTTAAGTAATTCATAGGTGATTTTTCAAAATACTTAACAATACGAGCTGGGCAACATGGTCACTGGTAAATTCGATAAATCCACAATATTTACAAACTTACAAAAATGCTCGGTGATAATGCATAATAACCTGGTGTATCATATTTACCGTAACAAATATATATAAAATATTCAGTTCACATGATGAATTACAGGTACTGAAATCCCATCGCTTTTAAGTGAAAGAGGAAAGAAAACAAATCGCACGAGAAAGAATCCATCTCCAACTATTCTGATAGATATAGTCTCTAGGTAAAGATATTGGTTTAGAAAAACCACGATGTCAAACGATGTATCTGAAGTTTCCGAACTTGATGTTTTATCTGATGAACAAAGGTTAGGAGTTTGAAACTTCTGAACTGGAAGATAGGGTTCCATAAAATAAAACTTTTATGAGAATCACATTGGATGTCTCTAACAATTTCAGAACTTGAAGCCCCGAGCACAATATGATCTATTCTACTGAAAAAGTTTTAGCGGGATAAGTTTCAGTAAAACAAGGAAAAAAGATTTAGAACAGATAAAGAAGGAGTCATTCCATTTTATTAACTTATTTTTTATGTCTTCATTTTATATTTTGTGTACATATATTCACTGAAATAGGAACTCCATAGAAAATTTCTTCACACACACAAACATCATGTTTGTTGCATGTAGCGATTGATTATGAAATCAAATGAAAACCAGTTTCTCCCCACAATCGCTAAGATATGTACGCTTTCGTGTACATAAGTACTGTCTATAAAATAAAAAAATATGAAACTGAACAGTAGCTTCCGTGTCCATTGAAATGGAACTTCAGAGGAATTGAATCAAACCATATAAACTTGAATGTTATATTATTTTAATATTTTGTTACATTCCATCGTAATTCATTAGACTACTTTCCCGCACGCATACCTATTACGGTCATATATCACCGTACGCCAATTTTCAACAAGTGTAGTTGGATGGGAAATAAAGGCGCCATCTATCGTCAGTTTCCCCAGGATGGGTAGGTAAACAACCTTTTTCCGGTTTACTTTCCGGGATCCGAACCCATAAACCTTAACGGTAACCTTGGTGGAAGACGAGCATCTTACCACTGCACCACTCGGACAATGATTAATTTTAGTGGGACGTACAATTTAGATTTATAAATACCCTACAATGTTGATTTTTTTTTGTTTGTAATAAAAGAAGTATAATATTTTTGAAGATTATCAAAAATAAACTGATTGTCCTAGTCTCACGCTCAAATTTACTGTGAATTTACTGATCATTACCATCATTACCCCTCATGCACTGCGACTGTGCTGTTTTTGAAAAAGGAAAGAAGAAGAGAAAAAAACTTCGTAGTGGGTATAAAAACATGAAAATATATTTTTCCCAACAGAAAGTTATATATTATATATGGCTATATTATACATTATACTGCATAAAGTAACAGAAAAGGATAAAAGTTCTACTACTGATCCTAAAATTATAGAAAATATCTGTGTGCATTTCTGTTCTACACACAAAAATACTGGAAAAAATTGTCCGAAAATCACAAAAATATGGGACTGCTGCCACCTAAAACTATAAAAACTATATGTTGTATTTTTTCAAATAAAGTTAGTTGCTGCTTTAAATCAGGAGGAAGAATAAAAATAAGCTTTGATGTCATAATATTATTTGTTTTTATGCTACATACTGGTGTAAATTATATGCGTCAAAATATCGTTTAATATGTTTTTTTGTTAGCCTCTAGATCACTTTTTGTTATAGTAACTGTAATTTTGACGAGTAAAATTACACCGGGATAAAATACAGTTTCTTACAACATGTTATTCATATTCATTCTGCACATTTGTTTAAAACCAACAACCACATACAACTACCATTTTCTCTTCCATTTTTTGAGAAATAAAAAACATAGTTTTGATTTTATTCAGTAGGTGACAACATGGGCCCTAACTGAATGTGGTTTCTCGTATTCATAATAGCAAAGTATACAGGTATGAAATATAATTGCAGCATGGGCTAATAAATGAAGCACGACCTTTAGTGTTCATAAGTGCATGGTCGCTCATTTTGGTTCGAACAACCCACGGTTCTCTTACGAGTTGAATGGTGTCACTATCCCGGATGAAACTAGGATCACTGATTTCAAAATTCTCATTCACGAGAGGCTTAGGTTTTGTGAACATTGTTCAGCGGTACTCAAAAAAATAAAACGAATAGAATGTTCGGTGTCATTATTAAAAAGGTCTCTTCGCGTTTTCTTAAAGTCATTCTTCCTCTTTTCCGAGGCTAAGTTCGGCGTGGCGTGGAGTATGCTGAAGGTTTTAAAGACCATACCTACAGAGTAGATATGGTCGTATAGTAGTATAGATTTGGTTCAGGGGTGCAGGAAAGAGCTATGTGTGCTTTGGTTGACACACAAGACTTGGGATATGAAGAAAGACTCGATTTCTTGAATATGTTTACGTTGCAGGAACGCACGTTCGGTAGGGATATGATCGAAGTGTTTATAATTTTCAATGTGATAAATATAATTGTCGATATGTTATTCATACATCGTCAAGCAACTGCTTCGACAGGGAGACACCAGTATCGTTTAGTAAGGGACAATTTCAGATTGTGTGTATCACAGGGAGTTTTCTCTATTAGGGCTGTTAAAAAAATTATTACAAAACTTTCAGTGGTTGTGAATTCTAACACATTTGGTACGTTTAAAAAGAAGTGCGATAGACATAACGGGATATATCTAGAGGCTGAACATATATAAGACAAGCATGGTCTTTTTTACGGGGTGTATTATATATTATTAATTATTATTTTTATTTGGTAATTTATGCTTCTGTATTCGGTTGCTATGCTTTGGTTACATTTGGCATCCATATTTTTTAATGGCAAAATTTTTTACAGCCACCTCGTTGGGCAATTTGCCCTTTGTGGCCCTTGTTTTTGTATTTATATAATGTCAGAAAATCGTAAATATGTCTCCTAATATTTTTGACCGGTTTGAAAATTATTTCTCCCATTTATGTTGGTTCGCAGAATTCTTCATTTAATTACAGTGGTCTGCAAGAAGAAAAAAAATTGTCGAAGACTATTGAACCAGACGGTACAAAGTCCAGGCTGTAGTGTCAATAGGCAACTTCATCCATTGCCTCTTGATTCGACACTCTACTACTACCAGCACTACTTAACTGTACATGCACCTCGTACACATTTCTCCACGAAATTTGCAACTATGAGTTAAATAGTTTTGGCAGAGAATAGATTTTCGTGATTAAGTACATGAAAGCTTGTTTTTTCGGGCTGTTAATCTGTCTATAGGATTTTGTATTCGTTCTAATGTATATTTCCTCACAATAGATTTTATATACTTAATGAGGTATTTGTACAAGCAGATTTTAAATAGTGATATCTTTAAAATTAAGGAGATCGATTGCACTGAAAAGTGAAGAAAACTCGATTTCATTATTTTAATTCGATTTTTCATTCTATTAATTTATTCTAGTGTATCGACATTTCAACCTGGCTTTTAATAGCTGGTGTTGTGAAATTACCTGTCTTGATTAAGTACACGAGCGTACATTTTTTTGAAACATTAGCTGAATTCAATCTGTAATCAATACTGTTTTTGTCTCAGATAAACTGTAAAAAGTGAACAATTCATTCTAGTCTCATCACCGATAGAATGTTTCTTAAATAATCTGCAAGCATTTTCAATCCCAGACATAATATTTCTAAGCAATTACAGAAAAAATAGATGAACAACATCTGTGAAGTCCTCGAAAGAAACACATTAGGTTCATTTCTGATAAAAACGCAGGAGTAGAAAAAGAAAATTCCCACCATGCATTATTACATCTACAGAGAAATTGAAATTTCGCATTACGGAAGCAGGAAAAAGGAAACTACATAATTATAGGTATAGCGTGATAAGTTCCCCCTTCATTTACGTTTAAATTATTTAACCATTGATACTGATGCTCTCTTTCTCTCTCTCTCTCTGTCTCAAACCCAGCATAAAGAACCATGAAAAACTTTTCATTCTATATAAAGGTAAGGCAGGAGTGTATACTCCCATGCACGAAGCAGGTTGGTTATTCATGGCAATGAATTATTCCTTAACATGACTTATCACACCGCTGTTACGTGACAAAAGGATTAATGTGGGTTTGTGTCTATAACTTGGCCAAAAAGCCAGCGAGAAGTTGTACAGCCAAAAACCACTTACCTCTTCCTTCTAACCACCACCGCTCGCCATTCGCTTTTTTTTTTGTTTTCCATTCTGTTCATGGAAGCATGGTTAATTACAGTCCGAAGAAAACCTTCCATTCGTATCCTCGTACGGAATACTTATATCTAAAATGTTATAAAGGTAAATGGTAGAGAAAAAAAAAGAACAGGAGATCCTCTCACGCACTCTTCAAAACTTAGTGACGTAAGGAAAGCTTAATAGTGGGGTTATCTACAAGTAAATGTACATTGTTCAGTATATCCCGAAGTTTATTACAAAACTTGAACACGCACCGAGACCTTTTTTTCATACTGTTCATAACATTCTTCTTCATTTCCGTGATAATTGTTAGTTATCGTGATTACCTGAAAATGGATCGGCGAGCAAATTAAATAACACGAGAATACTTTGCACGAAAACTATTTCCAATTACCGTAAATATATACTATTTGGCATCTATTACGTACTTTATTATTCGTCACCGTTTTGTCAGAAATATCTTTGATCTGATATTGTTTAACAATTTACGAAAATAGGTTCAAGTTCGAAATAAAAAAAGAATTTTATTATGAGACGCTTAAAGAGATATGCGGTCGAACTTGGTTGATTCGAAGTCCAAAAACACTTTAAAAAAGTTCGAATTATTCAAAATTCGAATTATCCAATTCTATTTATATTATCTATATATATATAATTATCAATCACTGTATTAAAATTTTATCAGTTGCGAAACTGTTTGCAAATTCTAATAGTTTGTAATTGTAGTATAATTGATCTTAGCTGCTGCATTATTCCACTGTTCTGAAATCAACATCGCTGCCTAATTTCTTGACTATGTCCACAGCCTGATTTATAGAAACAGCTCATGATCATCCGTTATGAAACTGTTTCCTAAATTTTGCTTATCATTCTTATGCAATTAAGGAAATATACTTTATTACCGTATAAGGATCTGAACTTTTCGATATTTTCCATGCAATTAATGATTAGTGTATAACAATAATGCAATTACATAGGTTGAACAACATAATCGGTATCAAGTGGTACACATTCTCGATGCATTCCAGGTGAACAGCCATTACATTTTGAAAATAAGAGTAGAGAAGAATAGAATTTTCAAAATTTTATGCCTTTAAACATTTTTGTTCAACAAGTTGATCGAGAAAAGCAAGGTCTGGCTTCTTAATGAATTTGTATAAACTGAAAAAATTTGTTCATACAAAAATAATTATCCCCCCCCCCCCAACTTCGAATTAACCAAAAGATTCAAAAAAGATTCGAATTAAACAAGGAATTTTAACATTAAATTGAGGTAGAAAACTCAAGGGGACTTTGTAAAAGTTCGATTTAGCCAACTTTTACAGTATTACATCATATCAGTAAATATGATTAAATAACATGATAATACTTTTTGCATGAAAAATATTTCCAATTACCGTAAATAACTCTCAGAATTTACTATATATACACGTCATTATATTTGTCATCGTTATATCAGAACTCTCTCTGATCTGATATTGTTTAACAATTTACAAAAATAGGTTCGAGTCTGAAAAAAATCAGATAATGTTAGTTGTAATGCGTCTAAAGATGTATTACATCATAACAGCAAAAATAATTAATCATTTGCATACACGTTCGATATTTTTTCGCTCCCTGGAGACATGGATGTTACACCACTCTCCCTCAAAATAGAAATACAAGTAGTGAAAAATAATATTAGGGATTTGAAATATGCTGTTTTTCTTAGTCAAAGGAACCAGGATAGATTCTTGGTAATGAACCCAATTATTGTGACAAAATAACTCACGCGAAAATAATGAGATGTCAATTTCAAAGTTTCATGAATCTTTCACTTTCTATACAATTCGGATAAGTCTATCGAATTTCTGCATTTTAATATATGTTCGTGCGAATTATTTGGTATTTTATCTTTCTGTGTAGGTTATAGAGATTTGTTATGAAACTTTTGAACTGAATGTAAAATAAGACACGAACAAACTCTTTCAAGATTTCATTCAAATGCTGAATAATACCATGAGATTAAAAATAAACTTTCACGAGAGAATTTTACAATAAACTTCTTTAAGACCTCTTTTTTTCCAACGTGAATCACTCCTAATCTCATTATCTCCAACATTACAAAATGTAGAAGAAAGCATCTATTATTATCAGCGTAAACAGCAAACTTTACTGTGAAATACAATAATATATTTCTTGATGACAAAAACTCACTGAAAAGCAATTTTTAATCTCATGAGATATTTTTAGTTTAATAACAAAGAGAAAATTCAAAATAATGGAAGAGTATTTCATTAAAACTATATTGGGATTAGGTGAGATGGAAATTTATGCACGAAGAGTTTCAATGATACCCGAAAAGTTCAATAATTCAGATTTTGTTGAATAAATCTTAGTGTCACTTTCTTTAAAATAGTGGTTGTTTAGGACTTTACTTAAACGCTCGACACACTATGTTTTTTATTTTCGTGAATACGAAATAATGATCAATAAATATGAAGGGTTTAGTTTCATAATAATGTCCCAATTACGGTACATGATTTTTGATTTTGGTAGGAAAGAAACAAAGTTGTCTGTCGCTATGTATATATAGTCTCGGTTGCACAGCTAATTTTTACCGATGGATATCGATTTTTACTACCAGCTATATGAGTTATAAAAAATAGGATTATGTGAATAAGAGGAGAATGAAATAGTTATTTCGAATAATTTTAGCATAAAAGTAATCAATTTTTCATTTATTATATTGTCTTCATTGTTTGCAAAATTATATTCCTATTTTTCTTACAGAAGAACATGATTGGTATCATGATAAACACTTTATCATTACCCAAAGTATGATATATTATTAGTCATATATAAAAATAGTGAAAAATAGTTGATTTTGTGAAATAGTTGTGAAATAGTTGATTTTTACAAATAGTGAAAAAAAAAACCATTTAAAAAATTACCAAATAATTTTAACGATATGTAGTTTCTAATTCACTGTCAACATTTCTTGTTAACGATTCCGTTAACAAGAGTTAGTTCCCGAACACATTTTCATCCGTCTCAATTACAAATCCGCAACTGAGTGAATTGCCTAACATCGTGCTTCTGGTTTTTCCTAATATGGTTTAGTGATACATCAATTTGGAAAAATCTGAAAAATCCAACTCTCGATAACATTGCTCTATAAAATAACGATTTCAGTAGAAATAAAAATAAATACAACACCGTGAATTTTCCTGTCAAGCTCAATAGCTCAATGATTGACCTTTTAATTGAAAAATTAAATTAAAAAAAAATAGTTTCAAGAAACAAGAAATTTTCTTCTCTTAAAGTACAATTCTTCGATAATATTAGGGCGCGGTAGCCCACGTCGATGAGATGCTCGCCTAAAGTACCAAATGATGTTTAGAGATGTCACGAGTTCGATACCCGGTTCGTCCTCATCAGAAAACTTTCCTGACACAGGGGTACAACAAAAACGGCGACATGAGCGCAGAAAAAATTGCTACCGCAAGGAGTCCCACATCGAGGGGTTAACGCACCAAACTCTCGATGAGTATAAAAACAAGCCTGCCGTTCGGAATCAGCGGTAAATTGTAAGCCCCGGTCTAATAAGCCCTCCCGTGCAGAAAACGACCGTGGTGCGACACAAATGATCCATAATATCATATGTACATTATTTTCAATAATTAAATACATGCATCAATTTCAATCTCAATTAAAAATAATTAATAGCGATGAATAAAATTAATTACATCATAAATGCAATCATCTGTTTATGAGATAAAATATCCAACATATATTTTTAATAGAAGATATATTAACGCGTATATTTTGTTTCATTTTGTTACTACATATCCCTTCAAATTCGACTAAATAAATTAAATCTGAAGTCTATTGATTGTGTTTTTATCTCAAACACCAGGCAAAAACTTTATCGATCAGGAGCATTATGTAAAAGGGAAAAGTATAATTTTTTTTTTTTTTTTCATATACATCTTCAATAAACCAAGGAAAAAAAAATTTAAGGTAGCAAAAATAATGCATAATTCATTACGCCACGCTGTTCTCTGTCTTAGTGATTGATCTTAGTATTGAAATGCATATATGTACGCATCGTTGGAGACACGACTGAAAAAAAAAATGTTTATAATGGAGAGATAAATTTCATGACTTGTACTTATAGAAGAATCGGTTGTGTAGGTGTTACATTTGGCAGGACTATGAATACATACATATTTTTTCTTCATTAATGATTGAAATTTAAATGTTTACAGTATAGTTTCTTTTCTCTTTGGATTTAATGAATAGTAAAAAGTCTGGATCCGCATACCTTTATGCTTGATGATTACCAACAATTTAGTCGGGACACACGCATACTTTCACACATATAGGAATTTACACGTACTTAATTGAAACTCAAATATTCTCGCTAATCATAATTTTTATTTACATGCTTTTAAATGAAGTTATAAAAAATATATAATAAAGTTAAACGAAACAAATAATACAGCAAATAACTAGCAGCATTGATTTTTATACCGGACTGGCCGAGCTTAGAATAGCTTTCCATCCGACGTGGTTGGTGCACCGACATACGCGTTTTATTTTGTAAAATATCACACTTTGACATTTCGAGTTTCTTTATCAGGTATGCGTTCTAATTTAATGCCTCCCACGTATGTACTGCATGCTATTATTTGGTTGTTTTTTTTCAAAAACAAAAAGAAGAAGAGTGATTTCTTCCCCGCAATGGAAGTTCAATCACTTTTTTTATGTACGTAAATAATTAAATTTAAATTAAACACGTATTTTGAGGCTCACCTTCAGTTCTAATTCGTTAGCTCGCCCATATCTTCACTTCTTAAGCGTACGTGCACCTATACTAGTAGATTAATGCAGAATTTCTAACGAATCGGTGCATGCCTAAATACGTGTTCTGAGTATACGTGTGACTCCTTAAGTATTCGTGTTGTCGGAACTGTGGTTGTTTTATGTTCACGCTGGTGCGCCCTTTATTTTTCATATTTTGAAGTGATAAATTCTTGCATGTTCATGTTATGTAATTATTGTGTTGCAGATGTCATTTATTTACTGCATTATAGATGAAAGTTGAGTAATACACTGTGATATTCCATAAATATGTGGTAGGATAGTGTGATGGGCAAATTACGGCCATCGGGACAAATGCGGTCCGCTTAGAGTGATTCTATTTCATCCAACGCAGAATCTGCGGCGCTTCACTTAGCAGAATGAAAATTCTAATAGAAATTCCAATTATGAATCAATGCACGAATATGCCCGGGCCGCTAAAATATTTTCTTTCTGTTTTATGACCCACTCCTAACAAAGTTTGCACATCACATCTCACCGTACTCGAACACCTCATTTTTCAACCTAAGTCCCCGAATTAAAGGGTGGTCCATAACGATGACATAGGGGATGCGCAGGCAGATTTGATAATTTAATTGTATCTGTATGAAGAATTATTGAATTGTTGCATGGTAATTCTAGTATGATAATTGTTGTATTGTAGTTGTAATATATGCATATGGAAAATTATGCAATCGTAATTAGGTTCACCACACCTCATCGAAGAAAATTCGAGTACTTGTGATCCTAAACTTTGGATATCACCAATTGCAGCCAAAGAATGCAAATAATTAAATATTTGCCAAACACTTCTAAAATTGTCGAAGAGTAGGGAAATGAAGTGTGTGAAATCCCAGTAACATAAAGGAATTTTGCGAAAATAACAATCAACTGACTCGGTGGTAATTTTTGAAGAAACGAGAAATGCGGTCATAGATACAGCTATACACGGGGAACAGTAAAAAGTCACCAAAAACATTTCCATGAATCTTTAAAGTCACCAATTGTTGTGAAAAATGGTAGAGTGGAATGAAGGGCTTCTGGCAATCGCAGTGAACAATGTAGTTAACAGAAAAAAAAAAAAAAAAAAAACATTGAACCTGACAAAAGTGTGAGATAAAAAATATTTACATTCATAATAAAAATCATTATATAGTTTTTAAAGTTATGGAAACTCCCTTTTTGTACAAGATATTAAAAAAATAAAAAAAACGAAATCAAAGAAGCATCGGTAATAAGAAATTATCAAATGTATATAAAAAGTCGGAACAACGGAAAATATATACATGAAATTCGGGGTATGAATGGTCCTTCAGATTGCTTGAGACATTTTACTGGTCATTTGATTCAGAACAGTTGTGAAATACTGAAGATACTGATCACTTAATTACATAGATAATGATTTAGAGGAAGTTTGATTTTTTTTATATACCATAGAGGAAATGGTAAAATAAAGTAGACGCCGCTTATTAGAAGCACGAATAATCTTATCATTCAAGTTTTTTTATCACCTTCGCTTCTGACCAATATCAAAACATGGGGTAAAATTGAATTATAGTTATCAGGACTTCGGTTAATATTTTTTTTCGTCGACCACGACACTGTATAATCAACTTTCCTAAGTGAAATATTCGCTGAGATATTCAATTTCAAATCAGAGAGAAGTTCGGAAAGAACAGCATAAAATAACGGACTCTATTTTGTGAATTTTTTTCCCAATTATTTTTCCTATTTTTGAATTTAAATATTTCACTCAGCGAAATATTCCACTTAGAAAATCGAGGATTTTTATTTATTTATATATTTATTTGACCCCATTAAATACAGGGCAACAACTTTCTAATTGGAATTTTTGAGGACAGCGTGTCCGTATGAAAAATTTTGATTTTTCTTATTTTGTGATACACTTTATTTTCGCTCCACTCTCGAAACCAGTACGGGATGATTTCTGAACACATTTTGAGGATTTATTTTTCAAACTAGAACCATACTTCTAGGACGAACGGATGATGAGCTAAAGGCCGATATAGGATATCCAGGACACCCTGTATAGTGAAGGAATGTGTAAGCTAAGAAAAAAACTTCCTTCCTTCAGCTCATGAGCTGTTTCTTCCAGCTGACATCATTCACGGTTAGACGGCAGTAGGACTATCACAAAACAGTCCATGCAATGCACCATGGCATTATAAAAACGTACAGTAATTCCCGTAATACACATTAGACAGTTCCATTCCAACTCCTCACAATTTCTGAATGAAAAAAAAAGGATCGACATAGAGGAAGGGACCTTGTTTTAGAACAATTGAAAAAGAATCAACGATTTAACATTTTGAAAATTGTTGTGTGGGAAAAGAACCCGGGGTTTTCCCGTATCCATACGTCCCGTTATATCACACGGGACATATGATCTTCGTACTTACAACTGGAATTTTATCCCATTCAGTGGCGTGCACTGTATTTAGAATTTCCCTTTTATGTTTCGTTTTCTGGAGGACTTAAGTTTTTTATTTTGATATATCCAACATTATATTGGTGCATTATACGAGAAAAATGAACATCAATCATCCACTTAAGGGAAACAATGTCATGGTTATAACACAGTGAATTATCAAGAGAAAATGATCAAACGATAAAACCTTTTATTTCATGAAATTCTTCAAGTGCTGAATGCTTCGAGGCATCATGAATAAATGCAATTCGTAAAATATTCTGTAAAAAAAAACAACATATCTTTTGTGTTAAAATTTTTTTAATTATTTCGTCATTTTTTTACGCTAAAAAAAAGTCATCATTATAGACAATAGTGAAGATAAATGCCATCAGGAAAGTGTCTTAAACAAAACAATAATGATCAATGGTGATAAGAGGTAGGAATAGCTAGAAGGTGTTAAAAAAATTCATTATCCAGGTTCACGCATGCGGTTGATGCTAATTCTTCATTCATTATGCATTCATGCGGTTCATTTAGTTTGTTTTTCTTTAGTATTATATTAATGAGGTACTCATTGAATTATTTAAAATGCGCTCAATCGAAAGAAGAGGTAAAGTCACCTTACTCATAATGAAAATGAAAATTTAATGTATATTGGTTTTCAACTGTAATGAATAATAATACCCATGTGGGATTTTTAGTTACTTTTCGCTTGATATGCGTGCGATCCTTGCCCTTTGGTTTGGTTGATTGATCATTCGGTAACCCTATTATATGATGAATTACTTATCGGTTAGAATGAATTTCTTAATGAATATTTGATGATTAATTCACGCTTGATAGTAAATATTTTAACGTTGATCAATGCATGATCTGAAATATACTCGGAATGACTAATCAATGATTAATGCACTAATATTGATTCTTCACTTCGGATGGATGAGTCTTCGTGATGAACTTTCAGATATAAAAATATGTCTCGGGAAAATACATTCGATATCCGATTTAATGAATCAGAGGAAACAGACAATTTTATTTTTTCAGCGGCACATATGATCAGGAACATAATTACATTAAAAGATACTTACTTTGGGATTGTCGTTACACCTTATTCTTAAAAAAAATTGGAAAAAAAATAATGCACATACATATCGTCAACCAGGACAACTTTAGTTTTTGAAAAATATGACGTTTTGCACTCTGCCAAGTTCCTCAAGCGACCAATAGAGGCGTCAATATTTTCATCGTACACAGACGACCTTGAATGATCCCTTTTCTCAGGTTTTCAGCGTCACCAGTGTTTACATGTCTTTAATCAGTGTTTTTGTTTTTGACTTGTAGAATAGGAGTTTTTTGTAATCTGCAAAATTGCCTTGCCCTGCTCATAGGAAAGGTAAGTAAAAATTTGTTACTTCCCAAACCTACCTGAAGAAGCCATCGGACATCGTGTATATAATTGACTTTCCTTACAATGAAAGCATTTGGTAAATTTAACCCTTTCTGACGAAAATGTAAAAATGTTCTTCGAAAACTGATGTTTGTGAATTTTAAAGCTTCTGATATTAAGGTCTTGAATATTTGTGTGTACCTCTCTTTAAAATATAGCGTAAATACTAATGTATGTAAGGTGTTTTCATAGATTACGAAATCTTTTTCTGGTGTTCTTTTTGTTAATTTCCACTGGTTTTAAAATTGTTTGCAAAATTTCCCGTTTTCAGGGTAACTTTGCCAACTTTTTTTATTTTTTAACGTACAAATTTTTACTTAATTTGACGTGTTTCTACAGATTGTGAAGCTAGAGCTAGATACCAAAACCAATGGTTTATGACGTTTTTGAAGCATTTTCTTATAGTATCCGTTTGAAATGAGCTGAAAGGAAAAATAAATGTGGCAAAGTTGTCCTAGCTGACGGTAAACTTGATAATTATGTCTGGATGCATAAAAAATTGTTTTTGATAGAAGTTAGTTTTTTCGACTAAATATTTTTATCAAATTCTGTCGAAATCGTCAGATTTTTTTTCCTCGCTATCCGAAAAACATTTCCTTTTCAGATGACCAGATATTCTTTGCTTGTCAAGAGAGACAGCAGAAATTTGCAGTAAGTTTAATTTTTTACTGAAATTGTTTCATAGAATAGGTGAACACGAATTGACAACTAATACCTTCCCACGCACATCCTAAATAGATTCAGCGTCCCCTTTACTGAAAGAGGAACAGATTTCTCCTTTTTCCTGTTTGTCTTTAAAAAAGAACTAAAGGTCAAATCCGGAGAAGTCAAATCTTCGAATTGTGATTTTGTGTGATAGAAATATAAGAATAAAATTAAAGGAGGTTATAAAGAACAAATCGTTATATGGAGGACTGTTATTCATTAAATAGCGATTTAGACCTTTATTTTCGTCAGAATTTCAGAAAAATAGCATTGAATCCAGGAAAACTTTGGATCGCAGTTTGTAATGTTGGAGTCGGATCATAGGTGTAACTTAGCATCTGTCTCTGCAAGTAATTAAATATTATGAATGCACAGCATAGTGACCATTCCATTGCCAGCAAGAACACACTCGAATCGTCACTTCGGTCAATTCTGCTACCAGATAATGCAGTAGCAGTAACAGGAGCACTCGAAGGATATTTAGCCAAGGATGAAACACCAATATGCATCCAATTTCCTCCAACTAATTTAATACTGGAGAATCAGTATATTACAAATCTAGTGTGTCACCGGAAAATAGATGAACCAGCCATTGAAATGGACATTGAAACCAATGTGAGCCGGACTTCAAACATAATAATACTGCTGTGAATGCATAGAGCGTACGTTAAATACCCGAACATGGTGATGGCGATCACAAAATCGGTGAACATTTTACGTTCGGTAATGTGGTGTGAAAATACAAATACAACGCCATAACAGGCTAAATGCCCAGCGAGATGGCTGAGAAAAAGATGCCCATAACAAACATGGATGTCATATACTTCTAACATACAGCGACCAAATTAAAAACGCAATAACAAAAACTAGAAACCTGCATTTTTAAAACGGTTTCAAACGTCCGGTCTCTAACGTGATTTCCCGAAAACAAAGCTCAACAGAAAAATAAATCCCAACATGATTTCTCAGGATGCTCTTAATATAAGCCCTACCACGAAAATAAGCCGTAGCGGAAATCGGCAGCCACACGGACACTTCCACGTTCGCTCCTGCATTTGAAGAATGCATTCAATCATAAAATAATAATATCAATGTATGACTTCAATTTATTGGTTACCATTTGATTTTTAAGTTAACTAGCCATAGTACCTGGCACTGCCCGAGTTTTCTTCAATTTGTGGGAGGATTGGAAAAATGGCAAGCCATTATAATAAACTTTTATATATAATACTGGCAGCATCAAAGAAGAGAGAAACTATTGTAAAGGCATATATGCATGTCTGAAACGCATTGTTTGAGAACAACGGTAGCTAGAGTATACGTTCCTAAAGTGACTGATGGGTCCATTGCTGTCGGACGTATTTTCGTCCATTTAGAGCATTTTCCCTGCTCTGACGAATTTTTAACGTAGCCTACGGCTCAATCCCGGTCCTGTTTGGTATATTTGTAAAATTTGGCGAAGATATCGGTCTAAAATTGATAAAATTGATCGAAAAATAAATGACAGATGACAGCACTATAATAAGAATTACACAGAAACAAGCTTTACGTTAGGTTCACAACACATGCAAACACATTCCAACATGTACCAATTCGTTAGAAGTTCCGGAGAGGAATGTGCACGAAGTCCATGTGTAATTAAGTAGTAATAAATGAAGTTGTAAGAAATTCAAGCCCAACATTCATAGATACTTGCAGATAATTAATACAGATCTTTGCAAATCGAAAAATACGCCATAGCCAAAAATAAGCCCCAATGCCCCTTTGCACCAGCAATATAAGACCAGGTCGAATTTGCTGGGAAACACGGTAAACACCTGCAAACCAATCGTTCACCGTTTAAGTAATGCTGTCATAACTCTATTTACTATACCACGTACAAGACTGGCATAGCATTTCTATTTGTATGATTGCTAAATTTTATTACCAGAAATCTTGCTTAAAATTTGATTCAATGAATTGCACCCATTCAAATATTCGAAATACGACGACCACCTATGTAATGTTGTAAAGCTACTACGCTCGTTAATCAGAAAATATAATCTTCAATTAAATTTGAATTATCGATGAGAATATCTTTCGAACGGAAGATGAAATAGCTTCAGTTCATCAATGCGTTCGAGATCTAGTTAAGAAGGATCCAAAGATCTCTGAAATTGTGAATTCTTCCCTACGACTGATGATCTTTCCCGAGGAAGCGAGAAACTTGGATAACGTATCCCGGAATTCCAGTCACGGAAGCGGCCAGGAGGAAATATCTTAGCTGTCATCACGGCAGCCGAAAACTTTGTTATGGGTTCAGAGGGGTTTAGGGAATGGAATGGGAATAGCGGAAGAGAACACAGGCACCTTCCACCAAATGAGAGAGACGTATCTTCCTCTCATTTTCTGTGTGTACAGGTGAATGGTGACCGCAAAGTGCGAAACAAAGTTTTCGTTGCGAGTTTCTACAACTTTCGCTATGATAACGAACCATATATATCTTTGGTCACTAACTACACTGATATGAGTTATCTTCAGTTTCTTATATCAGTAACAAAAAATCCAAATGGAAGTTTTGAACCCAACACATTTTACACGCATCACACTGATGCACGTTTAAAGGCAACGAGAAATACAATTACATTCAATTTTATTAGCAAAAATAAATTGATACCATTCAGATAACGTATAGATATATTTTTGGTTTGGATTTATGTACAAGGGTAGTACGGAAAGCTCGAAAGGGCACCAAATGTGATTTGATTGTAGAGCAGTGGTCCTCAACTTTTGCGAGCCCGCGGCCCGGTTTCATTCATTTTTGTTAGTTGAAAGCTCGGTCAAACACACCACCAACAGAAAATGAATGAGGAAAAAGGAAACGACTAATCACTCGCGGCCCGGTATGTATGATGTCAGGGTCCGGTATCGGGCCGCGGTCCGGTGGTTGAGAAACACTGTTCTGGAGGCATACTTTCAATTGAACAAATCATCCAAATAACGCGTAGAACTCAGAAACGTCATTCATATTGAACGGGGTGGTGCATAATTCTTGAATTTAAAAAAAAATCAAATTCTTTTATACGGACTCCCCTTTCCAAAAAACCCAATAAGAAAGTTGTTGCACTGTCTCTCCTGAGGTCAACAAAAACAATTTCATGTTTCTGAGTACTGGCGCGGTAGCCCAGGTCGGTAAGATACTCGCCTAAAGTACCAAAGGATGTTTAGAGGTGTCGCGAGTTCGATACCCAGTTCGTCCTTGTCAGAAAACTTTCCTGACACAGGGGCACAACAAAAATGGCGACATGACCGCAGAAAAAATTGCTACCGCAGGGAGCCCCCCATCGAGGGGTTAGCGCACCAACCTCTCGACGAGTATAAAAAACAAGCCTGCCGTTCGGAATCGGCAATAAATTGTAGGTCCCGGTCTAATTAGCTCTCGTGTGCAGAAAATGACCGTAGTGCGACAAAAATGATCAAATGTTTCTGAGTACAATATTCACTGAAATATTTGAATTGAAATGTTGGGAAAAAACCAACACAATGAATTTGTCCGTTAGAGACTCGGCAGCAACTTTGTATTTGGGATTTTAGGAAAGGGGAGTCCGAATAAAAATTTAATAAATATACAACCCTTTTCAATATGAATGACGTGAATCAAGGTCCACACACGTTTTATTTGGATATTTTTTCCAATCGGAAGTATGAGTTTATGACCAATGTTTTGCCAGTAAAATTCGGCCAAGGAACTTTCTTTACTATCCTGTATATTGTTGTAATAAAACGTTTCTCTCTCTGAATAGTTTTCGCCAAATAATACTATTATCAAGTAAATTTATTGTTTGTCATATAGTTTATTCTTTTACTATAACGAAAAGTTTTTCCTCTATTATATGAGAAATTTCACGAGGGTTTTTTGCCTGACCTATTTATTGGTAGTAAGTATCAACCATTTACAGACTATAAACGCATCAGAAAATTGATTTTTATCTATATTATGTGGTTATAGACAAGGTTCCAATTGGTGGTGTCAGGCATTGATGGAAATCCTCCTTGAAAAAAACATTGCTATAAAAATACATATAAAAAACATTTTTATCTATCAAAATAATGACTTTTTTAAAACAAGTACGTGGCTTTTTTTCCCATCCTTCCTAGTTGTACAATGAGCTGGATCAACAGTACGATCAAATTTCAAAAGGCCAGGAACATCGGGTCTGGCTATCTCAAGAAAATTTCATGCATAAATTAAGTGCAAAAAGTATCATATAGTTTCATATATCGAAGATGTTCATATAGTTGGGAAGAGAGTTCTGGAAGTATATATATATATATATATATATATATATATATAGAAATGATTCTTAAAAAAACAACGGGATGACAAAGTTTCGGTTTTGCTCCAAAACCTTTTTTTCTTCAACGAATTAAAAAAAATGTCATGGAGCTAAACTGTCAAGTATTGAAAATTAGGGTTCGAAATGTTGATCAAAATTTGAAAAGGGGTTGAAATAACCGCGTGTTAGTTCCAGTATTAAGGAAGGGAGATGTCTCGGCATTGCTGATGAACCCGTTGGCATAAATTAAATGGGTGCTTTGCTGTATGACAGGAATCAATCGTTTTGATGTGTTCTACCACATCAGAAAGATTAGCTCATCTATTTTTCTTTTAAAATATCTGTATATAAGCATAAAGATCCTTTTAGAAATAGGAAGGTGTAGTAGTATATTTGTACTTACAAAAAATTCCAGGTATATATACTACAGGTGTAGGTACGTACATACTGGACGTAAGTACGTAATTTTCCTTGTTTCTATTCATTTAATTTTGCGAGAGCGGAAATTTTTTAGTAGGACTTCAAAAATTAATTTTGATAACAATATGAATGTGTCTTTATATTCAAAATTTTTTTTTCCTATTTCAAGTAGAAAAATGTTTCTTATGGAACTTTCCGCTGAGCATGAAATTGCTGCAACTCATCTTTCGAAAACATCATAAAGATGTATATAGAAAATGAAGTTTTGCGGATACACAGGGAAAGAATCACCTCATCCATTATCACTGTTATCAAAAAAAGTTTTTTTGCCTCCTTTTATGGAATTTAAAACCATTGTTCCAACCGTTTATACAAAACCCAAGTTTCCCCATAATTTTTTACTTGTTTCAACCTGTCACCATCAATATCAGGGACAAAAAATGAAGAGCTTCCTTCGAGTAGAAGAAAAATAAAGAGGAAATGCGGCCTATCATTTTGATATATCGCACTCCAGGAATGATGGGAATGGAGTAACGAGGAGCGTTCAAGCACAGTTTAACTGCACTTGATAGATTGGCTGAGGAAAAACTCTTCTCTAACTACTCGTGTTGCATTCGAGGTTCTATCATTCCAGTGTAAAGTGATAGCGTACATCGGAAAATGCCACATGGTAAACGAAGTGTGTTTAAAGCTTCGAAACACACGTTTTTGAAGAATGACAGTGATCTATTAGCAACTATTTAGATATCATACAACCAAAAAATTGTCTACGTCATATATCCATAACCGTTACGTGTGAGCATTCACATTATATTATGGCGTATAGTCATTGTGTAATATTATTATTTCATTGTCAAAAATTATTTTAAGAAATCTATATAAAATGTACAATTTAAATAAAAGAATATGAAATATTTTATGATACAAAATAGACTCTCGTTAGAACATTTTTGAACAATTAATCTAATTTCCAACAACAACAATACAAAAGCAATTTTATAATAAGCAATAACAATAATACTAACAATATCAATTTTCTTATGAGTAAACAAATCTTGGCATTCTTTATTTCGGGTGTTTACATCGGTTTTATCGGTCAAATTGGTTTTGGAATTCACTACGCTAACTAAACGGCACATGCACATCGTAAACATTCCTCTAAGGAGCTTCTAAGGAATTGGTGCATATCGTAATGTCTGAGAATGTGCTGTATAAACTAACGCGAATTCTATTTCAGAATAATACTTGCTGTATGTCTAAGAAGTTTCCCCACCTGTCTTCTTAATTCCGAAGCAAACAACTCGGCATTGTTTTTTCTGTTGTATCATGAGTGAGTTATAGTGTAGGTGTGATTTTTCTCAGTGAAGTGGCTTTTTTTTCAAGGGGACATCGGCTCGCCTGCACACTTTGAAGGTGGAGAACCTCAGAAAAACCAACTTCAGCCGACTACCTCTATTCCGTCAGTTGGGTTCACATCTGGGTCCTCACGATGCTAGCCCGTCACGGTTGTGTCCGAGTGGAGTAGTGTTAAGATGTTCGTCTTCCACTATGAAAATTACCGTCAAAGGTCCACGTGTTCGAATCTGGGCATAGAATGTCAGAAAAAAGTTCTTTACCTACGGAGCCCAAAGCGATCACTAACAGATGGTGCCTTCATTCACCACCTAATTCCACTGTTTGGAAACTGCTGTAACATGATGTATGACCCGAGTTGGTGTCCGGTAAAGTAGTCGACACTATCGGATAATCACTTAGTACTTTCACTACTAGCGGCCAAAAATTTGTGGCACTTGTTTGAATTCAGTGATTCTGAAACCTTTTTCCACCCCACACCTCCAAAGTAACACGATTTACCTTCCTACGTTATACATTTATTAGAGAATTTTGTTTTTCGCTATCAATTACATTAATTGTCCACCAATAAATTGTTACAAAGATTCTAAACTTGAAAGAAAACTGTAAAATTAATTTATTCAAAAAACACACATGGTTGTATTATAGGAACGATTCTTAGTGACTAATTTTTTGAAATAAACGTTCTTTCCTTGAAATGACTACTTACATACCATCATTTACATTCAAGAGATTTCTGGTTTTTGTTTTCTCTCTCTCTCTGCCACGCAGTCACATGAAACAGGTGTTGAAAAGTGTCCTGTTACAAAAGTGGCAGCGTCTATGGAACGAGAATGCTCATAAGAGGATGCCAACAAAACACAGAAACGTGCCCATTGTAATGTTACCATTCGGTCTAGAGAGAAAGTGGTCATGATAACTGAACGCGACCCGTTGCCGACGTATCTAGAACGTTTCAATAAGTCATTCACGGCTAAATGCTTATGGTGGGATTGGATCTTTACAGCATTATACCTGAGATTTTGTCCACATACGACGAAATTTCATTTTGGTGCTATCCCCAAAAACGGTCAACTATGTTTCAAAAGGGGAGTTTTGAAGAGCCTTGTTAACTTTCTTCGGGAGCGGCGGATTATATTATTCCTAGATAGCAACATACTAAGGTATCCTGTTGACGCCAACGTGGTCGGAGATCATATTTCCTAGTATGATCAATCATTGAAGCTCTTGCCGGCTTCAAGTCACCATCGTTCCCACTGCGCAGACGCACACTGCCTGACGGTAGTGACGACACTCTTAAAGCATGTAGATAGGGCCATCCAGAAGTTGCACTCAGCATGTGTACTAAAAAAATTCGTTATACTCATCTACTTGTTGGCTCTTTTATCCAGAAGTTCGCCGCAGGAAAAAATTGCTGCGTTGGTATTGGTAAGCGATTTTAAAAGTGGTTGCTTCATTTATTTATGCATCTCTTATTTGTAAATTCTGATGCACACATTAAGGATCGAGCATTAATTTAGGCCTTAGGGGCTCAAAATACTCTCAGAAACGATCTGCTTTAAGCAAGTGTCGGAGTGTTCCCCCCTGATGAGAGCCTTAGACACTAGCTTTGATTAATCTAAATTTTAAATTTTCATGCACTGCTTTCAATTTCCATATAATACTTTGAATTTTCATATAATGCTTTCAATTTTCATATAATGCTTTCAATTTTCATATAATGCTTTCAGTTTTCATATAATGCTTTCAAATTCCAATTCCGATTCTGTTTTCCAATTCCAATTCCAATTTTGTTTTCAATTGTTCATATATTGCCATAATTTTTGCTATCAACAACGAATAATAGTTATAATTTAATATATATTTACACAATATACTTATATTATTACATATATATATATTTTTAAATTCATTGTTATAAAATATGGAAATAAACTAAAAATAAGCCTTTTAATTAATAGAACACGCATCAGCATAGTAGTGATTTGTCACAGTGGAAGTTTATTAGATCGCGTAGAACCAGAACATAACTCAGTGATTTCTCTGTCACACTAATGGTGAGATGAACATTCGAGTGACAGGAGACGGGATAAAAAATGAATGAGAGTAAAGCAAACAATATTGTATTTTGCGTATGATGGTAGAACAATAACTGAGTTGCGTTTGTCCTGAGGGCTCCTCCGAATATCGGCTCCTGTCAAAAGATGCCGCATAAAGGAAATAGAATATGACACACTCTTCACGGTGGTTACGTCAAAACATGCTGATCATTTTCTTTCTTTGCTTCACACCAATGTGATGAGCAAGATGGTAAGTGTCAACTCGAAATGCCAAGGTTGGCTAATCCCTCTCAGTATTTCGTACGAGATTTTCTTTCTCTCATCGCTTCTTTGTATCTAAATTTATTAAACAGGCTTGGAAAAAATAAGATGAAACCCTTAGGTTATTTCTCAGTAATTTTTTCTGTTGATATAAAATTATTCTTTCCTTTGTGATGAAATTCTGGAACTGAATAAATTTTAGTATACATTCATTCTAAACAAAAAAAGGTTATGAAATGTGTCAAATATAATTATTATAATAAGTATATTATAATAATTATAATTTAATTTAATAATAATAATTTATATTAAAATAATAATAATTATAATGACTATATTATAATAATTATAATGACTATATTATAATAATTATAATGACTATATTATAATAATTATAATGACTATATTATAATAATTATAATTTAATTTAAAAATTATATTAACTATAATTAAATATATTATATTTAAAATGAAAACTTAATATACAAAGAAATATTGCGTTTGGGGCAATGGAAGTCTGTTACCTTCCAGTGTCTCACATAAACAGAACTCATGAAAAAAATAATTAGGATATACTTTCGTTTAAAATATGTGCATGTTGGGAGAAATCTACCAATTACCTTCAGAGAATTACGGCGTTCATGTAACAGGTTTTCAATACACATAAAATTAAAATTTTCGTTCAGATATGGGTTTGGAATGGAATATATATCGACATTTTTGTAAGTATGATGAGTCATAATTATGTTTCCGGATAAAGTAGTTATCCACCAATTGATTCCCGAGGAGAATTTGGAACTGATTTCAGAGCAGAAACGATCGAGAGTCAACGACTGGGGGATAATTCCAGCTGATTTTTTTCTCAATCAAATAAAAAAGATGACTTCCTCAGCAAATTTTTCAGAGTCAATACAGAACTTGAAGCAAGTTTTTAGCAAAATTGTTTCAGGGAACTTATAAAACGTATCTAATTATTTTAGTGGTTTTTTTTTTAAAATCAAATCGTGAAATTAATCTCACATTAACTTGCCACTTTGCTTCAACTGAAGATGGATGCACCAGTTGTTGACGAAATGCTTGAAAATGAAACTATTCTGTTCATTGACGAAATATGAAGTAATTGTAATAAAGTATTAATTACGAATTCGTTTCTGACATTTTGTACAATCGGTCCGGTGACTAATGGATTAAAACGCCCGTTCATAAGTATTCATTTCCATATATAATTTTCACTGATATAGACAGTTTGACTGATCCTTGTTTCTTTAACTTATTTAAAACTCTAGCAGTTCGTGATGGTACTTTGTATTACTTTTTTTAATTTTTCGTGAAAATTCTCTATTTTTTTTTCAAGCAATTCACCACAGCTGACATATAACTTCTCGTGTGATAATGCTCTATTTTTCTGTCGCTATATTTTAGTTATATCTTTTATGGAAATTTTTTTCTTTTTCAGCCACGAATTTGGCTTTTTGCTACTTGTGCCCGTGGTATTATTATTTGTCCAATCCATACTCATACTCGATGATTGTAAGGAACTGTAGAGGAGAAACTTTCCACTATTCTTCAGTAAGTGAGGTTTCTACCATTACGACATTCATCAAATTATCTTTCATCCAACTTGCATTAATATGTCGTTTTATCTAGAAAATCAAGCACACACAATTATTTTTGTTCTCTGTGATAAATTTCTCACACAATAACCCTAACGGTAGATAAAGAACAATAGAGCGAAAAATATTACAGTAAGGTTTTCTTAAATTTAAAATAAAATATTATTAGTTATCTGTAAACGGACGTTTTTTTTTTCTTCTCAAAACTATACATTGAAACATACTCAAATATAAAATAATAGCAATCTAAAAATCATTGAAATTTTTTTTATCAAGTGGAAAATGTATATGATAAATTGGTTGTTTATCACTGCGTGTAAACTAAACTGTATAGTTTGAAAATCTCTATTTCATCTATCAAATTTATTGCAGATATGTATGTATGCATATTCATGGCCATGTATATGAAATATTGGAAAAAGGAACCAGTTCCTTACCGCAAAGCAATCTTTTTATATGTATTCCTTCAAATATCATGTTCCTCATCAAAAATTTATATTTTTTTGTTTCTGTTTCGAAAGAAACATGATTGTCTATCGAAAAAAAAATGATGAAAAACGGAAAGAGGAACCTAAAAATGTATATCCAGACATTAAAAATAGAATTCACGTCATGGAATACGTAAAACACGGAGTATTTCAAAAAAAAATATTATATCGGTATCTGGTTGTTCTCGATGTACACCGATGATCAAATACATAGATTTCGTCTTGAAAGTAAAAAAAAAGAGAGAATTTTTTTCGATCGCGTAGTAGTTGTAATACTTTTACTCATCCCGATCTGGAGTAAAAAAAAATATATATTCTTGACTTTTTTCTTTGCTGGAAAGACGTTTTTATTTATTCGTTCGTCTAAAATTTTAGAATTTTATTCCCGTTGTAGTTATATGCGTATGTCTCAATGATTGAAACGAACGAAAACGAAAAGGATTCTATTTGAGGTCCAAAATAATATATATAAAAAAAAAAAGAAACAGAGAGAGAAATAGAGAAATCCAATACTGAAACTTTATTGGAAACTTATCCCGTTACACCACTCCTGTTTCCAGGAGGTTTGTGGAATATTTGCAACGCGTAGTGCTTCGTTGATAGGATTGGAAAATACGAGTACTCGCACAAACGATATTACGAATACCGGGGACTGATAGCATGTCGTTTTCCTTATATCGATGTTAGAATTTCTTTCCTTTCTTCGAGCGCGTTTGAAAAATTCCAAAAAGAAAAGGCAATTCGTTTTCTTTTCCTCTTCGAACATCCCATCCTTGGTTTCTTACATTTTATTTATTTCATTTTGTTTCTCTGTCTATGTGTGTGTGGGTTTTTTTTTTGGAGACACATAGCCTCATGCTCTTACAGGAGGTGAATGGAAATCCCTCATGAATTCATTCGTATTGATCAAAGAATCGGTTATGCAAAAAAATCTTTGCTGTTTCTAGATTTGAAATACTGATGAATCTTGCATTTCATTTCATTTGTTCCGTGGGTTTGAATATATTTTTCATTTTTATACGGTCATCTTATTAAAAATCTCAGAGATTTTCCGGAATAACAATCCCAATATGCTACTTATCCAGATTAAACTAATTCATGTAGTTTATGTTTAAAACTATCAGTTAGAATTATGTTTAAAACTATCAGTTAGAATTACGTTTAAAACTATCAGTTAGAATTACGTTTAAAACTATCAGTTAGAATTACGTTTAAAACTATCAGTTAGAATTACGTTTAAAACTATCAGTTAGAATTATGTTTAAAACTACGTATTAGTCAGAAACATCTTTAAACCTATTGGTTTTATATCTTCAAACATAGTAATTGTGATCTAAAACTATTAGTTAGGATCTAAAACTATTAGTTAGGATCTAAAACTATTAGTTAGGATCTAAAACTATTAGTTAGGATCTAAAACTATTAGTTAGGATCTAAAACTATTAGTTAGGATCTAAAACTATTAGTTAGGATCTAAAACTATTAGTTAGGATCTAAAACTATTAATAATTAACTATTATAATTACCTTTAACCCTCCTAGAAGGACCGACATTTCGTTCTATCTAGAAGAACCAATACCGGTCAAAATCACCGGAGGTTAATTTTCACTATAAACTCTCGATTTTCGTTTTTTTAAAGTAGAAATGAGTAAGTAATCACCATGAAATAATAAAAAAATAAATAATAATAATCATGGAATATTAAAACTCAGAGTTTTCCAAATAAATTTGGTGTGTATATAATTAAAGTTTATTTTCAAATTTTTCGCTCCAGAGGCAGGCATATTTTTACTTTTTTTTAGAAGATTTTAGTGATTTTAAATAGTTTTTATTGATCCATTTTTCATGTCAAGTCCAGGTATGTGTCAGGGTGTATACCAAATTAATTAATTAATTTGATCAATTTAATGGTTATTTTAAGGCCCTTTAGAAATACAATAAATACAAATCAATTGGAAAAAAAATAATGGTTAGTTTTGGCTCAGGTTTGAAAAGAGGATAATACCTACCGTACATACTCGTGTATAAGCCGACTCGTATATAAGCCGAACCCCCCCCCCCCCACCCCCTCACTTCAGAACCACCAAAACCGCAATAAATTGAAAACCCGTGTAAAAGCCGACCCTAAAAAATCCATGCATTTTAGAGAAAAAAAATATTTTTCCTGAAAAATTAATAGCTCGCGGATTAATAGCTCGCTTAATAGAAAATGGTTCAAACTTTTTAATCCGTTTCTTCTGAGTCTTCAAACTCATCGTAATCCATCAGATCATCATAGGGGGTGCGGCATCTTCGTTTATCTTCATCTGGGCTGACATCGCCATTATCACTTTCAAAGATGATATCAGTTCCGTCCATCGTATTGCTGATGCAAGACTTTTTAAAGGATTGGCGGAAACAGAATTCCACGTGTCATGTACCCATTGACACGCTACGCCAATGTCAGGTTTCTTCAAGGCACCACTTTTTGTAGTTCCTTTATCATCGGAACTCATCCATTCGATCCACAAATTCCTCAAATAGTCTTTGAAAGGTTGTTGATGCTCACATCTAAAGACTGTACAATCGACGTTAGCCCACCTGATATCAAAGCCAATGATGTTTGGCTCAATGATGTCTTTGGGTACTTAAAAGATCTTTGTTGCAAAATTGATGAAAAATTGTATATATATTTATATTTGAAACACATTATAATTCCAATTGTATTCGCACATCACACTTTCTACACTTTTTCAATAGTTTCGTTACATTAGAAACATTTTCTGCATAGAGATTTTTTTATGCATTGGAAATTTATCGCTTGTTTTGTTATCGTATAGCGAAACAAGACATCACTTTTTCCTGGTAGAAGAATAGCGCTTATTGATAGAACAATTCTGATTTCTGAACAAATAAGGATTTGTTTTAGCTAATGTCAACAAGAACGAAATTAAGTTTTCTAGTTTTCTTTTTTCCCTCTACAAAGCGGCCAAGCATTTTTGAGGCTACGTCGAAGGTCGAATGTTGTGAAAAAACACACTGGAAAATGAATGCATTCATAGGAAAAATATTGCGAAAAGGTCCAAAATTTATACCCAAGTCACCAAATTTGACGGTATTAGTCTTCTTGAAAACCCCAGCAATCCCATTTTGGACCAATGAATGAGGTTTCCTTTGGTAACAACCCATGTATTCGTTTTATACTTGCCTCTTCAAATTTTGACAATTTCATTTCAATTTCAATGCTTTTCTTTTCGGCCATATTATATATATATATGTGTGTATTTATATCAATCGAATAAAAATTAAGTATTTCATAACAAATAAGAAATTATCGGATCCACTTTTCAATTAATTATTTGTGGTTCATTAATACGTACATTCGTGTATTCAATGTACACTCGATAAATTTCATCAAAATGTAACACATTAATAAAAAATGAATTGACATACCACACTAGTGTAATTAAAGAAAACAAAACAAGATTCATATCATGATTAAGTTGTTTGTATATAAGATCAAAGGTTCGTAAAAACTAATGTAATTTGATTGTGATGTTTCTTCTTACTATAAAGAAATTAGACTGATAAAGAAGATATTGTTCATTACCATAAAATCTAATTTAATCGCTTTATCTGAAATATAAGTTCAAGCTGCCTGATAACTCTACTTTTTTTTCTTTCTACATAAAGTCAAGAAATGAATGAAAAGAAAAAAAAATCACCCCATGTTGCAACACATGCTGGAAATCCATTAATTATTAACCACTGGAAATCGCTTAGAGATTTCTCTAAAATCTTGATTATAATTTGTTTCCGAGTATGTTTCCATGAAGAGAAAAAAAAGAATGTTCGGCTGAATAATTGCGGGTTATAGCAAACAATTAATTATACACTCATAATTAATTAGATCTTCCGACATAGTGGTTACAAAAGATTCCAAAACTACGCTGAAAAAATAATGCGCACGGGGGAGGGATGCGTACAGGAGGGTGTTTATTTATGCTGTAATTATGTATTTTCTCTCTTTTACTAACTATGAAGAGGAATCATGCGGAAGATATGATCCCTATAATTGGCTCTTTGCGTGAATTTAGTGGAGCTAAAGCACCTGTGAAACTTTAATCACTTCGAAAACATTTTTTTTCATTATTGTTTTTAGTTTTAATTATTATTATTTATTTATTATCTTCAAAGAGTTTTGGCTTATATTCCTAAGAATCATGAGAGCATGAATATTATATTGAAAATGCTGTAGAAGTTTTCTTGCCTGGAGCAACGGGATTTTCATTGAGTAAATTACGCATATGTTCCAACAGCATACCTGCAACGCACATGTACCATATAAGCAATGCCTCAATTCAGGAACTCTGATGTAATTAAATCGTTAATCTTTAAACCTTGCTATATGGTTCGAAATAAATGCTGTTTGCGGTCAGTGGGGTGTATACGGAGTGGCGAAGATGGAAAATTACTTTATTCTACTCCAATTCAGAGCGACTCTTTGTTTACATGCGAAACCGACAACCATTCGCCCTGAAGGTTAAAATCGAACGTTCTAAAATGTCTTCATCTCTACATTGAAAACTTATTCCTCCCGTATCTCGCGAATAAAAAGTACTACTGTACATCCTTGTCAACAGCTTGCTTTTTACAATTCTTAATTTCTGTTATATGATATTTATAGATATCGAAACATGAATGTAGCTGTTATTATTATCATGTAGTCTTAAGATATGCAAACAAGCAAAACTACGTGTCATTAAATATGATAGTTAGAGATAAAATTAAGAGGGAGTATCTAATAGATATTGAGTGTGTATCTAATAGCATTCACAGGTTTCATCTATTCTGCAATAACTTTATTAGTTCGAATTGTTTATTTGTTAATGTTATGTCAAGGTTAACAATATAATGTGTTTTTTCAACTTATCTATTTCTTTATAATGGTTTGCGACTTCTTTAATTTTCTCAATGTAGAAAAAATATGGGCAGGTTGACACATTATTGCTAGTCCGCACATAGAGGATGAGTTGTTGCTGAGATAGTAGTTTGCAGTCCCGTTCAGCTCAATTCCCCACAAAAGAATGCAACTTTTCTTTCCGAAATTATCTTCGCTTGATATCCAGTAAATTGCAATTCATCTGTGAGCGCTTGCGCACCCGCAGTGTTTTGTGGCAAGTTCCCAACTTCCAGGCGCGAATGCGAGCCGATTTCCCAGTTAAAAAGTCTTGCCACAGAGAGCAACCGGCAGGAGCAACGGTAAATCTTCAATCATGAAACTTCACTCATAGTTCAAAAAATAGGTAGCAGATGGCAGCACTATATATATCAGCATTACACCGAAACAAGCTTTACGTTAGGCTCACAACTCGGACACGCACATTCCAACATGTACCAATTCGTTAGACGTTCTGCAAAGAAATATGGGCGAGGTGCACGTGTGGTTTTGTAGTAGTAGTTGTGTTCTGTGACATGGCGAAAAATACCTACAGAATTGATTCCGAAACAAATCCCCTATATATAGATTCCTGAATTTTTTTCCTCTCGCAAATATTGAATACGAAAAAAAAGAAACTGCAAGCTGCCCGTTTCTCCCCTATGAGTCTTGAATATTGCAGGAACTAACGTACCCAGTGGCATGTCTTCGGTCTCAGGTACCTATGATGGGTGTTTTTGTAAAGCATCCACATCCTCTGTCTTTCAGATTTTGTCCTCGCGATGTCAACTAAATAAAATTCGTTGACAATAAATAAAATTCTGCGTGGAGATTTGATGATCCGATTCGTTTCTAAAAAAAATTTTTTTCGTACACATATTTTTATAAAGTCTTTCGCCACAGAGAGCAAAAGGCATACAAGGTCACAAATATTCAGTCATTACGCATGACACTTCACTTCTGAAGTATCTGGCACAACACTATATTACGCATTCGAACTGTTAAGCACAGACGAGTAGTGCTGTGGTAAGATGATCGTCTTTCACTGTGAAGGTCCCCGGTTTCGAATCTGGACAAGAACATCGGAATTAAGTTCATTACCTACCGAGCCTGCGGTGACTACCGATAGATGGCTCCTTTGTTTCCCGCCCAGAACCAATGGTTGAAAATTACCGTATGGCGATATATGAGTTTGTGTACGGTAAAGTAGTATTCACTCCCCAGATTTTTTTTTTACCTTACCTTCTTCCTTCGTCAGACCCCATACGAGACTTCCCACCCCCCCCCCATGAATTTATACCATGAAAAAAAAAGAGGATCCTCCCGTGCGCAAGACTGGAGCCCTGTCCCCAGGGCCGTCATTTCAACCTTTTCTGGGGGGGGGGGGGGCAAAGCACATGTACTCAATGTATGTGTATATATATATATACCATTTTTAGTGTATTTTCAAAAGCCAGGGGGTGGGCAACGGACCCCTACTGCCCCCCTAAATGACGGGCCTGGCACTGTCAGCTCCACCCTTGTTCGGGTCATGATCTATGCAAAGAGTGTTGTTGTAACGAGGTGCACCTAAAAAATACTAAACGGACAGCTACACTTCACGCCAAGGAATTTTTACTTTTTTTAATAGTTATAGTGTTGAATTATAAGAGAAAATTAAACGACTTATTACGAGGGGAGGGGAAATTATTAAGTAAAATGTAGCCGTGAAGAGTACATAGAGCGTTGCCAGACGTGTATTGTGCGTTAAACATTGGAACCTTCGTGCATTACATTATTTATTAATTTTTGGGAATACATGGATGATGGAAGAGATGAGAGTGATGCACATTGCAACAGCATATAAACAAGGATTGCTCCTGTGCTGTGCCACCCGTGTGGTCACACAGGGCATTTAGAAGAAAGGGTTTCGTCTGTAAAAAAAATCAAACTAAATCGGATTAATTACTCTCGGAGAAAACTCATTTTTGATGCATTTTATCTGACTAAAAACATAGTTGCGAATTTCCGGAATCGCTTCCTTGATGTGGCTCATACGCCAAAATTATGCCAAAATTGGGGCGGCTTAAGCGAGGGTGCCAGGGGTGCGGTGCAGTCGGGCGGCAGGCCAAGTTTTTCTTTAGGCACATGCATTTTTAAACTTTTGGAACACATTTATATTAAAAATTCGCAGGACAGCACGCTCTGTCACTCTTTTTTGAGCCATACCTTGACATCGAGATGTTGGTAATAGTTGAGAGAACAGACAGGGCCTGGCTGAGGACAGTGATGGCAAATAAAGGAAATGCCATCAGTGGACACATTTTGTATGTCCCATGTCTACCGGCCAAACAATATTGAGGGAAAAAATGAGTCCACTAAATAGGGGGAATCCCCTATAATACTATACTATATATAGTATACTACTATACTATATATGTATATATAGTATATATAGTATAGTAAAATACGTATATATGTGTGTGTGTGTGTGTGTGTGTGTGTATATATATATATATATATATATTAGCCAATGAAAATTATCTCATCCATTACTCGTCCAGGTTGAGAAATGGGATGGAATGTGAAAACTGGTGACTTTCGGCGACTCTAAAGCGGATTTTTGTTTCGGATTCTGCTCACCTGCTGCTATATGTACCAATTTTTCAGAAGTGGCTTCTTCCCAAAAACGGATGTATACACAGATTGTCATTTTATTTTATTTCTAGCAACCGATGTTGAGTTGAACCTCAACGATTTCAGTTAAACCTCCGAAAAAAGGTAAGGTGTTTTTTCTCTTGTTTACTTTCTTTTCTTTTTTCTCAATCTCATTATTCATCTACTACCGATTTCTCAAATTTTCAGTTCAAAACATGAAAAGAATCCATATACAACTGTATAAAAAAATATAGAGAATATATAAAGAAAATGCACGGCTCAAAAATCTTAGATTGTATCCCTACTGGTTCATTTTCTGACCACTAGTGTTATTAATATTCCACAAACTGTACCAGGATTAACAAAATTGACACTGATATTCCTAATGATAAAAACAGGGCCGCAACTATGGAAAATCAGGAAGGTAGGGTCTGATGCAACAAGGGCGCCATGTTTACTCTTTATTCATTCAAAATTACATTTGGAGGAACAAAAAGGTCAAATACTTGACCCGGAAGACAACTTCAGTTTTTGTTTCTGGTTGCTGCCCTGGATAAAAATATCTATTTCATATTTCTGATAAAATAAATAACATCATAACGGATTGTGTGTGTGATTTGAATATTCAAATATTAAAATTACAGTATTTGCTTTTATTATTCAGTTGGTGCTTATGCTCTGGTGCCGGACCACGTTTTTCAAATTAATCAAAATGTAATTCCGTTTCACGCTCGTCAGCCTATTTTTAGTTGACTTGTTTACAACCATCACTGGAGGAGAACTCGGGAAAAAAAATTCGACTGTTCGCCTCTGGGAATGGAACCCCGATTCTTCCGCAACCCAGGTGCTAACTATTAAAGGAATCGAGCCATAGAAAACATGATTTTATTTTTCATATCGCACGCACAATAGCTGAAGTCGAACTAAATATTAGTAGTCTTCTCTCAATTGCCACATAACAGGTTCCGACTTTCGACACCAAGAAACCATGGTTACAACCCCCCCCCCCCTCTCCGTGGTGTAATGGTTTGCACAGTTGCACGGATTGCAAAAGGACTGTGTCTCGATGCCTGGCGGAGACTAGTCGACTTTTCTTTCAGAGTTCACTTGTGTGCGTAATGTCCAGAAATTATCTTTTATTGATGCATGTTTCAAACTATTCACACAAAGACAAATAATTCTGAAAGCCTCCAATACACTGAATACATGCTATGAGTTTCCATATAATTATTCCCCAATTGATTTCTATTTTTCAAAATACTATTTGAAAATAAAATTTCAAGCGTATGTAGTAACCTAAAAGAAAACCCGTACCATGACATATTTATATTCCACGTGAATTCAGAGTTAAGTTATGTTTCTTTTATGCGCAACTGTGTAAGATTTGCTGAGAAAGTTCAGAATGCTCCAGTATTAAATTTAGTTTTTCTTCTGGATTCCGGACCGTCGCAGGATCGAAACTCACTGCGAAACTTGTGAATCTTCAGGTAAAAAATTAAATTACGAAAATATATATTTTTTTTCTGATATTTTCCTGTCGATTCAACCCGTTTCAGGGAGCGGAGGCCAATCAAACAAACGTGAACAAAAATGCAATAAAAAGAAAGAGATGGGAGTTACCGGAAACTGTGCATAGATCCTTCTTTTATTATTGTTATTACATACATTTTTTGTCAAATATTTTGCAACGCATATATCTCTCGTAACCATGGCATATTTATTTTCTTATCGTGCTTGCAGGTGACATTATTGATAAAATCTCTCAGGAAATCCCCCATTTCGAAGAATCAAAGACGAAAGGAGGCGAGTCACTTCCTTATGCAGTTTCCCTTCATTACTCCTGCCCGTTGTATTCCACTCACGTTGAGGCACATACCGGAGTTGTAATGTTTACAATCCTCTCCTAGAAAAGGAACGTGAAAGTTGAAAATTTTATCGAGTTTTTCCATGATTCTATTTTCCCAAGGCAAAAAGAAACATACCTTTTTCTCTTTTTCCTTCTTATTCCAGTATGAAGTTTATTTTAAGGTTCCGGTTATTTATTTATTTTTTTACCTGCTTACAAATATCGTTTTCTAGCATATATGTATATATATAATTTATTTATTTTTTTATATATCTCCTCGGTTTCTCTGCTTTCTATGTAATAAGTTCCCGGATACGTGTTTTCGTTTATTTATTTACTTTGTAACAGATTTCTGCCTGAAAGTTGATTGATTTTCTTCGGATGCGTTTAGGTCACAGAATTTTCTCTTAAAAAATAAAATAAAAAACTTGTATGTGCATCATACTTTCTTTTGAAACAGTGTATTGTGCTGTACAGTGTAGCTGTACAGAGTAGAGTCAAATATTATGTCTTTAAATTAGTCTATCGGATTATTTATGCTCATTTTTAATAGTATTTGTGTGGTTGTTACAAATGTTTACCAGTAAGAGTCCCGCTCGGTATGGGGACAATTCGATATATTGCGACCGGTGCGATGAGTTGCAATTTATTTCCAATTCTTTTCATGTTATTTATCGTCCAATATAGCGGTCCACAAAGACTACTACTAAACCAGGCATGCACCTCGTCCATATTCCTCTACGGAACTTCAAACGAATTGGCACATGCTGGAATGTGTATGTACGTATAGTGAATCTTCCGTGAAGTTTGTTTCTGTATAATGCTTGTTATGTGTAGTGCGGCCATCTGCAATTAAGGTCCACAAAGACTGTTCCATCCAATACGACGTCCGAAATAACTTCTGCCTTCACCCATTTAGAAAAAAAATCGAGTTTTTCGTTTGGAAAAGATGTGTATAACCTTTGATAATGATATTGATTATTTTTGTTATTTTGAAAAAAATAAATAAATAAAAACTATTGACACGAAATTTATTTGATTTGATTTTCAGTTTCATTAAATATTTTTTAAGTCATGTTTGAAAAATCGACACCCCTTAAATGAATACAGCATCACTATAAATTTTGAGGTGATATTTCTTTTTCCAGTTCTAATGCAGAAGTTCTGAGGATTTACATGTTGCATCACAGCTTTTGATAGTAATTCTGCAAGACATTTAAATTGATTAGCACAGAAAGCTTGTTAAATGAAAATCGATCATAGTTACAAATTGTCATGATGAAGTCAGATACTGCAAAGACATTACCAAATGCAGTTCAAAACTTTTACGGCATCTCATTTATGCTATGAGTGTATGTATGAAACAATATTAAAAACCGTATAGTAAAAGTCGGGCTTTTTCATTTTGACGATTGAGAAGTAAAGTGGGGGGGGGGGATAGGCATGGTTTTTTGGGGAAAAAATATTAAGAAATGTGAAATATATATATGCATAGGAAATGGTGGCACAATTAGTAGTGCCTACAGTGGCGATAGCGGAAGCCATTACCTCCCCAAAATGAAAATTCACTTTCAAAAATGACCAAAATCTGCGCGAATCATGCAGGCTGGACTAAATTGCGAAGACCTATCAAAATCGTCCTTATAATAAGGTAAAGCCAATTTATTAACATTTCAGCGTGACAGAAATCAACTGCAGTCATAAGGGAATTAAAACTCTTCGTTGCACATGTACATAAATAAGTATGGAAATGTGAGTCGATGAATAATCAATAAAAAAAATCCGAAACAAATAATTATTTCAAATACGCAATGATTTCTAAAGTTAAAAGTTATAAGTTCTGAATAAATTATTGTTATTATTTTACTGTTTCCACCAGTCACCTTTTTCAAGCAACAATTTTTTTACAATTCCTTCAATGAAGCTTTTTGCGCGCAACAGTTTCGATAAAGTTTCAAAAAACATTGCCCTTTTTTCATTGATCGGTATGTAACTTGATTAACCACTTTACGATCAAGGACATAATATTGCGTCCAAACACCTGTGCAATAAACTCAACCAAGCTTCCTCTGTTTTCTTTCCTCTCTCCCCTCATCATTGGGAGGCTCTGTTGTGACCCTACAAAGTTGTTCTTTTTACCCTCCTTTTATTTCTATTATGAATGATTAGAGTGATTCCCCCCCCCCACCATATAATGCATTCTTCTATTATAGGTAGATCGATTTATTTGCACAACAACAGAAATGAATATTATTATGTGAGTGTCGTTGAGCTGGCAGAGGGAAAACAGAACAATTATATGCCCTGACCGGTTCTCATTGCCATGTTTGGCAACAATGAACTCCAGGATCAAGAGGTCTTAAAATGTTACAAATTAATTTTGCCAAAAAATAGAAAGGGAAGTTTTTTTCCCAATTTCCAGCATTATTCATGATTTCATTCCAAAATATATATTGGACATGTTTTGCGACATTTATATTAATTTATAAGAGCGTTTCTATTGAGTAACTATGTTTTTAAACGTTTCCTGAAAACTGAAAGGCTATTGAGATTCCTGAGACTGTTGGGGAGTTTGTTTCACATCACCAGACCAACAAAATTTAGACTGCATCTCGTATATTCGGTTTTAATTTGGAGGTTGATAAGTATGTTATGATTCCTAGTATCGTAGTTATGTTTAAAGTTGTTGCATATAATGGTATCAAAATATCCGTCCATTTTAATTCGTTGAAACATTATTATACATATCTTCAAGACATTGCAAATGTAAAATAGAACAGGTTCGGTAGTGTGAAAAGGTAAATCTAAATGTAATTCGTATGCCTAATCTATATGTATCTGTGTTCTCTATCTTATCTGTGCTTATCTATTATACTGTTTTCATTTCAATTGGTTTTTTTCTTACTTTTTTTCTACTTTTTTTTTCCTTCACATTCTCTCCCTTTTCTAACGCACGGTTAGGTTAGGACAAGATTACTATATTACCGTCAATTCGTCAAATAGAGATCATCTGGTTTTTTCTGTCATTACCTTGTAAGCAAACGGATAAAAACGAAAGCGTAATAGAACGATCGCACAGTAATAAACATGCACGCAGTGCATGCACCTACCGTTAAAAATGTGTATTGATACTGAAGTAGAAACAATGATTGCGTTTTGGAAACCAAAGTGTTGGGAGAACAATTTTTCAAATAGATCACTTTTTTGAGAGAAAGGGAGAGAAAAGCCTTTATTTGTATGAATGAAATACATAGAATGAACATATCAGAAACAACGCGGGGTGGCAACAGTTTGACTAAATGTTTACAAATGTGGTAATAAATTTTCCAATATGGAGGGTGAGATTACTACATAAGACAAGGTTATATCTCTTCAAGGCTCTTCATGAAGGGAAAAACGCCAATCTTGAAAGAAGACGATTGAGCTTGGCTTTCTACGGGATTGAATATTTCAGTTCATTTTCAAAATGCTTGCAACCTTCTGCTGGGGATGAATTTTACATACGTTGGTTGTTTAGCCCGTAACAGACTGTTATAAAAATGACACGTCACAAAAATGCAAAACTTAATAACCCCCTAAATATCCGTCCGTTCTTAAAACGAAAAACACTTTTCAATATTTTCAAATCAATTTTCACAAGGAATCACGTGCGTAATTATTGGACGGTCGATAGTTAACACTCTGAATATCTCCATACTATTCAGCCTCCAAATATTATTAGCATTTTTATTCTTTCCACTGTTCATGACAGTGCAGTGTTCGTAAAATAAAATTCAATCTTAGCAAACGCAGTTACAATGTGCATCTCTAAATAAAAAATCCTAAAAAAATTATCATTACTTGCATTCTGTAACATGATGAAAAATCAATACATGACATATTAATTTTTTTTTTTGAAATTGAAAGCAAAAAGTTTAATGACGTAAATCCAAATATAATTTCTTTTTAAATTTTTACATTAAGAAAGAAACTGAATCAAGCGACTCAGTTTCTTGAAACATAGTCAGTTTCAGTAATTTAAACGATGTGGAAAGTAATAAGGAAAGTTCTATATGAATACACATATTGTAGTATCTAAGAACATTAGCATCTCCCTGAATTTCCAGATTCTTGAAATTTTGTCGCATATAAGCGAAAAAAAAAAAAAAACTTTATCGGAAGCAAAAAAGCGTAAATCCCATATTCTACGCGGGCATTTTTATTGCTCCCATCTGGGTTCTCCTGCTATCCACATTTCTTTCTTACATGTCCGTATGCGTATGAGAGATGCTGCACTGTACAGTGCTATCGCGAAGTCATATACTTTTTTCTCTTCGCTATGGATGAAAATTTCCTCACAAAGAAGATAAAAGAAGGAAATTTTTCGGAAATAGTGGGAGGATTCAGGAAAGAAAAAAAAGAAACTTTTTTATGACACAGAATCACGCGATTCTTTGATCAGATCCGTACCATTTTTTTTTCTTTCCTCTGTACCAGTGAATTTCTTTTGGAATTTAAATTAGGATTTCTAAAACTAGAAATTTTGGTGTTTATCAGCTCATCGCATATTTTATACTTCGATGAAAGAAAGAGAAGGAAAAAGAATAATAAAAAGAAAAAGAAACTTCTATAATTTTCCCAGAGTTTGTTTTGAGCGAGTTCTTCATTAACGTACATCACGGAAAATATTGTTCTTCTCCTTCCTTTGCATTAGGATATTAATTTATTACCTTACATGTTGTTTTATGGAAGTTGTTAGCCTGTCGTGGTTCAGCCGACGCATTCAATTTCACTGGATGGTATGTGTATTAGTCATGGCCCTCAATTTTTTATTTATTTATTTGGCCAATTACTAAATTAAAATGAACTCTCTTCAGTGACAGATCATTTCGATTCCCAATGTTGAAGTACTGGTATGTCCGACAAATGTTTTACGCTACATTTCGCTTCGCATACACGCATTTTTAATGGATTTCTGGAGAGGAAATTTATGATGAAACACACCGAAGTCATTTGTCTGGGATAATTTAATAACATTTCCTTTGCTTTGATCGATACCGTGTCCCAGGTCCCATTTACTTAATATTCGACTCGCATAATTCAGACTGATATTTCTGCAGAGAGGATTTCGAAGGAATAGAATTCTATAATACGTTGTGTTCCTAGAAGAGACTTCTCACATATTTTACATACTAAGAAATTAGTTTTTGTGACAATAGCTTTAATGTTTGAATTGCGTTGAGTAAATGTGCCCAAAAAATTTGCGTCCTGGCAGTCCAGTGATTAGGGAGCTAGATTCAGACTGTGACGATTTAGTTTTTAATCCTGGTTCGGGTATGGATGTCTGCTAACAAATTCCCGGAACACATTTTACGGATCTCTTGGGAATATGTGAGGATCATGTTATTTATAAATGTTTATATTTTCAGAGCTGATTATTAAAAAGAAATCTCAAAAAATGGTAATCGTGACAATTTTTCAATAGTTTTCATGCAATGTGAATTGAGCCACTTTACTGTGAATACTTTTTTATTTTCTTTGCTGAATTTCTTGACACATATAACTATTATTTTGAAATGTTTCGCAATTATATACATCCGTTTTTAGATTAGATACAATTTTATTCTGAAATTATATGCTTCAATAAATCAACACACACATAGAATATGTGAATTGTCCTTGAAGTGGGAAATGAACTGCCTTAAATGCGCATCAATCAATTCATCCGCTTTTATTGCAGTTTTTTTTCCCAACTTTCCTCTGTTTTTTCGAATTCGAACATCTCAGTGAATATAGAAACGTAATTTTTTTTTTCTGTTTGCATCAGAAGATACAGGCAAACAACTGATCCGATGCTTGTAGTGACGACATAAAACGTAATGAAAACTTAACGATTTAATATGCGAAAGAAACATAACGAGGAGGATGGCACGTGTATACAAATCGGTGGTATAATTCCAACTGGCATTTTTCTTTTTTTTTACAATCACCAGGAGCGTGAGGAGGGCGCGCCATCTATACAGATAAGAACGCACTACAGCACTCCCCCTCCAGTCGAAGACGAAACATTTAAGAGAAGACAATTTGAATAATAATCATACAAATAATAAAAAAAATTGCAATATATATCTATATATACCATACATAATTACGAATCATATAGCTAATTTCGAAGGGTCAATACGAAATCGCACTCTTCGGCCAGACCTGGAAATGTACTGATTTTTGAACGTGTCACATAAATTATTATTTAACATAAAACATGGCTTAAGGCGATCTATGGATACATTTTTATGATTGCCATTAATGTTCAACATAAAATACTTATCAGTTCTTGAAATAACTTCAAATGGTCCGGTGTATGGTTGTTGTAGAGGTTTGCGTACACAGTCTTGTCGGACGAATACTGATGGAGAAGTTAGCAAGTCTGTCGAGACGAAGGGCTTAGACGAATTGTGATGAGAGGTTGGTACTGGTCTCACACGGGAGAAATGGTCTCTCAGTCTCTGCAAGAAGTCATATCGAGGTAGGACGTCTCGCTCATCCGAGTGCCGAAAGAGTTCACCAGGAAGGCGTAGGGCTGTGCCGTATACCAACTCAGCGGTTGATACTTGGAGGTCTTCTTTGATGCTGGAACGTAACCCCAACAGGACTGTAGGTAGAACCTCTGTCCAGTGCTCGTTACCTTTGAGGACACACATCAGAGAGGCTTTGAGATCGCGGTGGAATCTCTCAACCTGGCCGTTACACTTTGGATTGTAGGCAGTGGTGCGGGATTTTTCGATGCCGCACAGCCGTGCAAGAGAGCGAAATAGATCACTCTCAAACTGACGACCTTGATCTGTGGTCAACTTTTCAGGAACGCCAAACCGACACACCCAGGTAGAAAAGAATGTCTCAGCTGTAGTTTCAGCAGTTTGGTTAGACATTGGTACCGCTTCGGGCCACCGTGTGTGCCGATCAACGCACGTCAAGAGATACGTGTATCCTTTAGAGGGAGGCAAGGGTCCGACAATGTCCAGATGAACGTGTGCAAAACGAGAATCAGGAACCTGGAAAGAGCCTAAAGGAGACTTGGTATGTTTGATAACCTTCGACTTCTGGCAAGCGATGCAAGTACGACACCAATCTTTGCAGTCTCTCGCAATCGATTTCCAAATAAATCGTTTGCGTACCATACCTAGAGTGGCTTTTATCCCAGGATGGGACAGATTATGCACAGAGTCGAACGCTAGACGTCGCATTGAAACGGGTACATACGGGCGTATATCGTCAGTAGATACATCGCAGTAGATATTAACACCGGAGATATCGAAGCGTTTTAGCTGAAGCCCAGTTTCACTTTGAAGCAAGGTATGCAATTCATCATCATCTGCCTGCGCCCGTGCCAATTCTGCATAATCGATTGTACAAGGAGTGTGGATTTCACAAATTCTTGAGAAAGCATCAGCTATGACGTTACTATCCCCAGGCAAATATCGTAAATCTGTCGAAAACTGACTAATATATTCAAGATGTCTAAGTTGCCGGGGAGAACATTTATCGTTACGTTGTTTGAAGGCATACGTGAGAGGACGATGATCACTGAAAATTATGAAGTTGCGTCCCTCCAAAATGTGCTTGAAATGCTTAACAGCTGAATATATTGCTAAGAGCTCTCTGTGATATGTACTGTACTTTTTTTCAGTCGAACTGAGCTTGCGTGAAAAAAATGACAATGGTTGGGTTTTGTTTCCTATTTGCTGTTGAAGGACTGCACCCAATGAAGTGTCGGAAGCATCAGCAGTCAAAAACAATTTTGCATTCGGAACAGGATGGGCGAGAAGTGCAGCGTTGGCAATTGATTGCTTGCATGACAAAAAAGCGGACTTGGCCTCCTCAGACCAAACTATTTCAGTTTTATCTTTTTTTATCTTGCTTTTTGCTAATTCATGCAAAGGAGCTTGCACCCTGGCGGCATCTTTAAGGAATCTGTGATAGAAATTTACAATTGCCAAAAAACGCTTCAATTCAGTCACTGTTGATGGCAATGGATAATCGAGCAATGTTTGTACTCGATCTGGTAAAGGTGCAATCCCATCGGGAGAAACAAGAAAACCCAGAAAATTAATTTGACGTTGACCGAATACACATTTAGATGGATTGATCACGATACCATAGTCATTTAGTCTTTGAAAAACACGTTTTAAGTCAGCTTCATGAGATTTTTCGTCAATGGAAGCGATTAACAAATCATCGAGATATGCGTAACAACAATCTAAGTCACGAAATGCTTCGTCAATAAAACGCTGAAACGTTTGAGCTGCATTTTTCAGGCCGAAGCACATATAAACATATTCGTATAGCCCAATGGGCGTAATTATGGCGGTTTTGGGAATGTCTTTAGGATTGATTGGTATTTGGTGATATGCTTTTATTAAATCGATTTTTGAAAAAATCTTTTTACCACTCAAGTTGATGGAAAAATCCTGTATATTTGGAAGCGGGTATCTATCTGGGATGGTTATTGCATTGAGTCCGCGGAAGTCCCCACAAATTCTCCATTCGTTGCTTTTTTTGGGTACAAGATGGATGGGACTCGACCAAGGGCTTTTTGAGGGCCGAATTATACCTTGTTGCAACAGTTCATTGAATTGTTTTTTAACAGCTGCAAGTTTTTCAGAAGACAATCTTCTAGCTTTTGCGAAAACCGGTGGTCCCGTAGTTTCGATGAAGTGCATGACAGAGTGTTTCTTTGCAACTGCATTTAGAACTGAGCTGGTAAGCTGAGGAAATTTGGCTAATATGCGGTGGTATGGAGAATCACCAGAGATCGGCGTTAAACCAAAAGAGCCGTTTTGGGATTCTAAACCATTCACTGATAGCGATGTTTCATTATCGATCAAACGAGAATTTTTAACATCTATAAGCAAACCAAATCTTTCCAAAAAGTCGGCTCCAATAATGGGATGTGAAACATCTGCCACAGTGAAAACGAAAGGAAAGTCCCTCCTTAGTCCAAGATTCAGAACTAGATTTTTGTTGCCAAACGTTTGGATTTCGGATCCATTTGCAGCATACAATGAGAGTTTGTGAGGTTTTGTCAAGTTAGTCAGGCGTTTCGGAAAACAACTGATTGATGCGCCAGTGTCAATTAGAAATCGGAAACCCGTATTAACGCCGATGACAAATAGGCGACTATGGAGAAGGCTTTCGTCAGCTGTCGCCGAAACAGACGAGCCCACTAGTTTTCCTGAAACTGACATGGAGGAATACATTTATGAGCTTTTTCTCCAAACTGCTCATGGTACCAGCAAAGCCTTCCGTTTTTCAAAGCATCGCCGAATTTATTTCGGCTACGAGATTGAGATCGTCTGCGATAACCGCGAGATGGTCTAGGAGATCGCGAAAGCCTTTCAAATGATTGCCGTAGCGAAGCAATTTCGTTTTTCAAATCATCAAACTCTGAAGTGTGAGACACAGCTGAAGTATTAGATGACACATTAGAAACCTCACATATTTTGTCGGCTATTTTCGCTAACCCAATTAACGGTTCACTAGAAGCTTGTAATATTTGTTGGGAGTGCAAAGGTAATCTCTGCATCCAGAGATTTCTCAAAATGTCACTTTCCATTTTACCCTCAGCTAACGTTTGCATTTCGTGCAAAAGCTGGGACGGGCGTTTGTCGCCTAGTTGAAGCTCCTGGAGTAACATTCGCAATTTGGAAGATTCTGATTGTTGAAACTGCTCCAGCACGCGAGTTTTGAGAGTCTCGTACATGTGCTGTTGGGGAGGATTGCGAACGATATTAGAAACATAGTTCAAAACTTTGCAATCAAGAGCTCCTACAACGGCGTGAAATTTAGTTTCATCGGCGGTTATGCCTGCCGTTTTGAATTGTGACTCAATTTGAAGAAACCAAATCTCTGGATTTGCTTCCCAGAACGGAGGGGCTCGAAAGGCAACACGTGAAACTTCAGCTGATGCAATAGGTTGAGCCATGACAAATGGAGACCGGCAAATCGAGAGTAGAAAGTTTATTCCTCACCTTGAATTTCCAGGAACGTCTCTATATTGGGTAGAAACGAGTAGACTTGGCTTGAAAAAAAAAAATATATAGTATATCCAAAAGACTAGGAGATTAGACAAGTTTCATCTTTGAAGAGCGTACGAACGGAAAGCACAAGGCGCGAAAACGAAATTTAAACGATGGAGAAATTAACTTCAATGTCCAAAATCAGATGCGTCCTATAGGTCACCAGTGATCCGATGCTTGTAGTGACGACATAAAACGTAATGAAAACTTAACGATTTAATATACGAAAGAAACATAACGAGGAGGATGGCACGTGTATACAAATCGGTGGTATAATTCCAACTGGCATTTTTCTTTTTTTTTACAATCACCAGGAGCGTGAGGAGGGCGTGCCATCTATACAGATAAGAACGCACTACACAACTTTCTAATTTGGTTTTTTAATTAGAGCACATGAAGATTGTATAAAAAGTTATTTTAATTGTATAATAACTACACAACCCCTTGCAACACGAATGACATATCTGAGTATTATACAGTATTCGGATACTTTTTATAATTGGAAGCATGCCTCTAGGATCAATGGTTCGCTAGTAAAATGTCAAACGCCCTGTTACCTAAGTACCTTTTATATACAAAATATATATACTTTTATTTTGCGAGTTAAATGGTGTCACTATCCCGGATGCAACTAAGGTTTTTGAACAATATTTAGAAAACTTTAAGCAGCATTAAATGCGGTAAAACTGCTTTACTCACATTTAACCCTATTCTTTCTCAAATTTCCTCCGTTTTTCTAATTCAAAAAAAATATCTTTGTGAATATTGCATTTAGAAACGTGGGACTTTTTGTTGGCATCAGAAGAGACAGGGCAACAAACAATTTGAAGTTAAGGCACAGGGTGACCATATAAAAATGGGGATTATGTATTTTGTGACACACTGTATTTTCACTCTCATATAACTGGTACAGAGTCATTTTTGAACGCCTGTTGAGCTTTTTTTAAAGAAGAATCATACCTCTACGACGAACGGTTGATGAGATAAAGGCAGTGCTAGCACTAAGTAAACACACCCTGTATATAAATTCATTACACTCATATATAAGCATATCCATCTAACATATTTGTCCAACATATTTTTTTCAGTGTTTTTTTTTTTTCTTTTTGAATTACATTTTTACCTACTGCGACTTGCAGCAGTCCTTTATTTCTCACCATTCACGATTTTTCAACAACTTCAGAGATAGAGGACGGCATTATTTGCTTTTGTTAATCTTTTTCACTTACTCAACTTCTTTACTCACCTTTTACCAGTTTTTAGCTGTATTTGGCAACTTGTGCTTCACAAGTTTTTTTTTGACATAGCTGCGATATTCCGTATGGCCGTAATTTTATGAAGGATTATTATTTTATGGATTTTCCGTAGTTGTATGAAATAAATAAAGTCAGCCGAGGCATTTACACGTTGTATGTATTGATAAGTTTCTACCGGACACCTTTCAATGAAACCTCGAAACCGGGGTACATTTGGTCCCTCTACCAGAGGATTTTCACCCCTGGCTCTCTGATCTCTTGGTGCAGTTCTGATACACTGTCTGTCGGGGGAAATTATGATGATGCCATGAAACTATAGCAATTCTCAATGGCATCATCCTCAACCCTTTTCAATCCACTGCTGGATGAAGGTTTCCTCTAAATTTTTCCATTTTACTCTGTCTGATGCTTTTGCCGTCCAGTTGTCTCCAGGCATTTTTCTGTTCTCGTCGATCCATCTTGTTTGGGGACGCCGCCTCGAACGTTTAACCCCACAAGTATACCAATCCAGAATATTTGGGGTCCATCTGTTGTCCTGTGTTCATGTAATATGTCCAGGCCCATTTCCATATTAAATGCTTAATTCCTTCCATGATATCATACAGTTTCTTATGGTGATTATTAAGTGATTTGTTTTCTGTCTCTCCTTGCGATGCCGAACATACATCAACCCATGCTCCTTTGTGTTGTCTGCAGCATTTATATCGTCTTGCTTGTGAGGGTCCATGTTTCAGCTCCATAATTAAATGCTTGTAGCGCACATTGAATAAACATTTCTCTTTTCAAGCATAATGGCATGTGATTCTTCAGAATTGCACAATTTTTGCCAAGAGGGCTCCTGATTCTTCTGTTTATTCCATTAATGATTCAGTGGCCCATGGTAATTTCTTATCTCTAGGTAATTTCTATTATCAGGCATATTCCACTTTTGATGTTAGTTCAACTTTATCTGAAATTCTCTCATATCCTTCATCAGTTTCTTTATATCTTCTGTCCCGTTATTTTCTTCACAGGTTTGATTTACTTTTGACCAGCGACTTCTTTTGCTGCTTCTTTTAGGGTAGTGGTTAAATTTCTGTTCAGTGTAGTGACAGTGTGTCCATCTTTAGTGGTATTATATAACAAATAAAGTTGGTTCTGCAGTTCTAACTGGAATTTATATCGATGTTTTTGAAGATTTGTCATATAGATGAGAGTTTTCTGAATGGCATATACGTAATAATACGTCTTCAGAGGTATTGGAAAAATGAGAGTGGTATTTTCTCACTAGCGACAGTTTTGGTTTGTAAACATATTTGTCTGAGTCCTAACATGACTGTAGATGATGGACACAATAATAGATACGTACGGTGAGCGAAAAACTCATTTCATTCTTGCATTGGTAAGAGGAAGAAAACTAAGGACAAAAACAAAAGTTTTATGTTTTCTAAAATCGTCTGACCGTGAATTCACTAAAATAGGATGAGCTTTGGCAAGATTCCCTGCGGGTGTTCGAATAACGGTTCACTTGAGAGCAGTTTTTTTATTCATTTCTTTCTCTTTTATCTGAAATCTTGAGAATTTCTATTGAAGAAGAAAAGAAAGAAGAGAGAGAAGAAATTTTCTGCTTCGTTGGATATTTGTTCCAAAGCTGTGATTTTTCTTGAGCACTTGAATTATTGTTCGTCAGTTCTCTGTGCTTTATGCTTCCGTATATATATATATATATTGTTCTTTTTATCTTTTGTATTTTTTTTTTCATCTCAAAAGAATGAAAGTTTTCAACGCTGTCAAAAAAGCATAACCCATCGAATGGAGTCGCTCATCGAAAAACTCAATCAGGAAGATGCATTTCGATCTGCAGTCAGATCTGGCAAAAGAGACGTGTTTTAAAATTCTGTTTGAATTTGATATTTGATGTTCTAAGTTTTTTTAAACAAAAGAAAAATTTTAGACGTATAGAAGTAAACATAAATGATTGGAAAAACTACAACCACTTACTACATCTTTATCTGAAAGTTATAAGATAAAATATGAAACTATGACAGGCATTTTTTTTTTTTTCAACAAGAGAGTTTTTCGAACATATTTCACTTTTCGATTTAAATTTTTTTCATTTTTTCTAAAATCAGCTGTGTTCGAGAAGAAATTGTATTTTCTAAAACTACAAGTATTCCTAAAGGAAATTATGAGAAATGTAGGTATATTTCTCATAATTTCCTTTAGGAATATTAGGAAATTATGAGAAATATACCTACATTTTTCTTGTCTCCTCAATGATGATCTTAGGATCTTTAGATTATAAACTACATACATTGACTACGGTGAAGAAAGTCGCATGTATCCTACTTTCTTAAATGAAATATTTCCAAATAACGACACATTTAGATGCGTGCCAAACGTTTCCAGGCGGAGTGTTTATAAAAAAAAATAAGGCCAAGTAGTTCATTCTTTCTGGAGTACGACAATACATTTATTTCACACTCTTTTGCTGCTTGCGCATTTCAGATTACTTTTATACTCTTCTTCTAGGAGAGTTCTGAGATGGATATAAATGCACTAGAAGAAATTATACACAACAGCCCAAGTCGGAATAACGCGGGGGACAACAAAACATTGAATATCCAATGGGATAGATAGAATGTTAACGCCACATAATTTATCGAGCATGGAACTTCTATCGTACACATTTGTCCCTCTCAAGAAATCTACAACCCACCCACCAATTTACATACCTGTCGGAGTGGATCGGTTATAGTTGCAAAGTTGTCTTCCATGATGAAAGAAAATCTTTGTTATTTCATCAGGGATCGCATATATTAAATTACTATATAATCATGAACCATCCCTGTACCGAAGATATATCTGGATTATTGCTTCATTCACTAATTTTAACACTCCTTTTACTGTAGAGAGGAAACGATGTCACTCTCCCTGTTCATACGAAGTACGAAAGCCTGGATAACCAAGCGGAGACCGAGATGTAGTTCGGAAAGAAAATTCACATTCCTCTGTGGGGATCTCACCAATCTATCACTGTCCGGGCGAGTGCTCTAACCATCTACATATCTATCGTAAGAGCTGTTAGCTGAGCTAGGCTGTCCATGCGCAGTCCCGTTCAGCATTCATACATATGCTCTAAGGAATGAAAATACCTGTCCTCTGTAGTTCAATGGCTAGAACATTCGTCCGGACAATGAGCGATTGCTGGTTCGATTCCCCACAGAGGAATGTGAATTTTCTTTCCGAACTACATCTCGATCTCCGCTTGGTTATCCAGTCCTTCGTACGCCTTTTACCGTTTAAGTTTACATTAGTATATTAGAGTTCTATTCTTACTTTGCAATGCTAAAAATACTTTAAAAAGTCGAATACCTCATAAATTATAAAAATGTTTTCAAAGTAGTATTTTTCCTCATCAATTTTCACTACTGGCTCGAAAAAGTGTCATCTTGAATCTCCTCAAATGTCACCCATTCGTACCACCGATATCCCATAATAAAAGCAATCGATGGAAACTAAAAAAATTGTTTCATTCATTTTCTTGAACAGTGAATTGTGTTGCCTTGAATATCATGAGAGATATGTGTTAAATTTATACGCCTACATTTTAGTAATAGTTGAGCTATGTGGTTATCAAATATTGCATATTCCCAGAATGCATATATTTGGGAAGAAAATATCTAAATACCATAAAAGAAACTTGCATTCGCGAAATTGTTTACAATTCTTTTACATGTTTAATGTTTTCTTTCCATCATCACCACGATTTCTTTTTCTTGAGGCATTCTTACGGAGTTGTGTAAATATATAACATATATGTTACTCCAATGTGGCATCTAAAAATTTATTTTCTTTAGATTCCCCGTACCGACCAGAAAAAAAAAGAATAAACAAATATATTTTTACATAAAAAAAATTCTTACTTTTCTCTGCTTCTCGATGTTGAAACGAATACGAAATTGTAAACAATCTCATAAAAGCTTGGATACACGACGTGATACCTCCACTAGCAATCGGCAAATACGTGAAATGTGAAATGTATCTTTCTCTGAGAAACCAACAGTATAAGAAGGAAACAAAATATAACATGGAGAGTAAATACTTTTCTTTTTCCAGCTGAAAATATCGGCGAAGATGCAAATCGGATCAAAGGGTTTACTCACGGATACGCAAAATAGTAACATACATACACGTTCAATGAACACACTAGTGGTGCAGAAGTTGCATTTTAAACACCCTCAGCTGTGAAGTATCTCAATGTATTTAATGCACTTTTTTTTATAAAGACACTCTTCTCTAGGAAGGATCATTTTTTTAGCACGAAGTGTTTTCTATTGAGTAATGCTTTCAATTCACGATATCCTGATTTTTCGATTTAAAATTTAAAAAGAGTAACGATTATGCAAATTCTTATATTATATAGATACTTTTCTTCTTGCAGTACTAGTGATATTCTGTCCAATGTATTGGAGCAGCTAGAAAAGGAATGAAGTTTACCTGCGAATCAGTGCTTGCATCTGTTGCAAGACATGCCCACGACATGTAAAAAAAATTGATCAATAGTTAATAATATAATACATAGTTAATAATATAATACATAGTTAATAATATAATACATAATTAATAATATAATATATCGACCGATAATAATAAATAAATTGATATATTTCTTTTCAACCACATGTTCGACGCGAGCATATGAAACAAAGCATTCCTGTTTCTTTAATTTTAAGATTACTCGTCAACATTAAACATTATTATGTGCAAGAATTACGTTTCCTTGAACATTGATGAATTGGTTTGAATTCTACTCACTTTCCCGTTCCGATAAATAATTTTGTATAGAAGTGAATATTGCGCTTATATAAATATTGCTTGAAACAGGAAGTTTTGAGCTGGAAAAGTCTGCTACTTGCTACATATTTAATAAAAATAAAATAGTCTAATTATAATTCTCAAAACGAAATCGTTGTTTGTTTTAAACCACTGTGCAGCATAAAAATGAACAATATGCGCTCAAAAAGTATAATTGTTTTATTTTTATGGTACATACCCATGTAAATTTAATGCACAAAAAGAAGCGTTACTGTGTTTCAAGTTTTTGTAAATACCAAAACTTTAGTGATCAGTATTTTCGAGCACAAAACTCATACCGTTATGCAGCATAAAATGATAAATTTATAGATTCGTATCGCGTATTGTGATTTTTCATGTTGCACATCGGTTAAGAGAACTAACATTTATTTCATTTCATGACCTATTACAGATAGAAATGAATTACGTTTTGGGTTTGATAATACAATTGAATAATCGACGTTTGGATATACCCAAAATTCCAAAATGAACACGGCTATACGCGTTTCAGAACTGTATGAAGTTCCTTCATCAGTAGCAGAAATAAAGAAGATATAAAATATTGAAAAACTCCTTATTACGGGAGTTACTCGGTGTTGTAGACAAGCGTCAAATTCAAAAAATTCAAAAAAAAATTGAATTTGACTCTTGTCTACAACAGCGAGTAACTCCCGCTATAAGGAGCTTTTCAATATTTTCTTTCTTTTTTGTTTCTGCTACTGATGAAGGAACTTCATGCAGTTCCGAAACGCGTATAGCCGTGTTCGTTTTGGAATTTTGGGTATATCCAAACGTCGATTATTCAATTGTATTATTACAGATAGTTTTATTTTAACCAATAGATAACATAAATCCTGGTTTAATTCTCGTATTTTGTAATAGCTAAGTATAAGTAAGAAGTACCAAAATCAAAAGGTTGTACAGTAGATTTTCTTTCTGATCTTTCTTTTTTCGCCCGTCTTCATAAATTATCTCTCACATTTTTCCCGATTCACAAAAATGTCCACTTTACTTCAGAGAGGAATTGGTAACGTCTTTTCGTGAATTTATAATTAGAATTTTTACTAATTTCAGATTTTTAAATAGTGACTACATTAATTTTGAGTTTTTTCAAGTACGTTGAAAATTTTGGTTTAAAAAAATATGCAGGTTTTCGGTTTTTTTTTTGATAATGAATCAATTTCTGTTTTAATTTGTTTTCGGTATATATCCAGTTGTAATATTTTTCGGGCATGTAAAATATTGTTATTCGGACATCTATTATTTTAAGTTTACCCGATGGGGGCATGTAAATATGCTTCTATGAATAGAACGTCACAACGAGCAAATAAAAGAAAATTAATATTCCATAAAAACCATAATGAAAATACTCTTACTGGAAAACATTAAAATTTTTTAACAAACGTTTTCATTATTCCATAATTTCAACTATTTTCATTTCCTTCAAAGTTAAAATAGCGTATACATACATAATTATTAATAAAATATTTTTCAATACTTCTCATTTGGATGACCATGACTCAGGGCAAAATGAAGAAAGAAATTCATTTTTTTAATAATTTTCACGAACGAAATCTAGTAATTACGTATTTTCTCGAGTATAAGTCCCACACAGACATCCACGCGAATCAGTAATTAGGAAGCAAGCTCCGCAATATTTGAGTATTTTTTTTAATCTTAGAAATATCTCTGTATGAATTATTTCCTCGGAACTAATAGCTTCTCTTGGACTTTATAATCTACAAAAGTAGTTCGAGGATTTTCAATTTTGATTAATTGAAAATTTCTATTAACTACAATAACTATGAGATATTATAAAAACTTATAAGTAAGCATATTTCAAAGAAGAACGAGAGAAATAAAAAACAAATAAAAAACTCATCTGCCTCCATCTAGTGCATGATTAAACATTATGGATTCCCGTTGGCTTTGATTTTAAGATACGAAAAATCTCCCCAGCTGATCTACGGATGTTCGAATTATGATAATGACAATAACGCAATAACGTCTTCTCAAGAGATTTTAATATTTTTTATCCGGAAGAACCAACTATAATAAGCAAATCGTTCCATTATCATTTAGTAATTCATGGAAATTCACGAATTGTGATTATTTTCTTGTTCGACTGTATAATTATATGTATTTATAAAGTATGATTTTCCACGTGTATTTTTATTCTTACGGCTAACCTCTAAGGCTGCTTTAAAAATTAAACATAACTGTTAGAGTTTCAGGTATAAGACATTCAAATTTGTATATTGAGTGCAGTATATCTATTTAGTCGTTTGAAAACAGCATTAATTCGAGAAATTGGTTTATTTGCGTGAAGAATATCAAAAGGGTATATATATATATATAGATATAGATATATTTATTTAAATCGAAATTTTTAAAGAAATTAGAAAATTCATAATGAAAATGTGGTCACCAATTAAAAATCTAAATTTAGTCAAACGATTAATTATAATTTTCTGCACTGTTTCGCGAGCTGCATAAATAGGAGAAATAATTTGCGAACTGACGAAAACAAATATTAGATGGAAATTTTCATGAAATCCTTCTGACATTATATTTCATACATTTATACTTTGCTGTTATAAATACGAGACGCGTTTAGTTATAACCCCCCTTCTGTCAGCTTTTGGTTAGAATTAGATCTGTTATAGTTCTTGAAATACATAATTATTGTTGGTTTTTAACCGATGTGCAGCATGATACTTAACGTCACTTCAAGGGGTGGGGGGGGGGGGGCATGAGAAAATTCTTATTTCAAACAGGGGATGGTGTCCCGAATAAATTTGGGGAAAACTGTGAGAGATAAACTACCCATTCTCACAATTAGAAGGAACAGACTGGATGTAGGCTATTTGCCAGATTTGAATCAATTGGTCGATGTTATATCTTCAAATTAATATTTATCTGCAAAGAAAAGCTTCAAACACTCGAGGAACTTGAGACATAATTACTAGTTTTTTAACCTTTAGCCAATCCGACAGTTACTATATAGAAAATGTATGTTATTAATTGTACTGCATGCAACTGCTGCTACTCGCTGTAGGCATTCCAAGAATACTTGTATTATAATACGAAGGATAATATAAAACCAAACGAGTTTCCTAAATAAATGTCGTTTGTCCCTGAAATCTCTACTACCCGAATTGTTTTATTAAAACTATTTTTTCGTATATTACCTTTTCAAAACTGCCGTTTCAGTTCGAAACACCCTAAAAGCATAAATAAAAACCAAATATGTTCCTAGTTTTCCAAAAAATGCAGAAATATCAAGTTAAAAGAAAGTAAAACACAAAAACATATTAAGTATTTTCCACTCATTAGCTTTCCTTTGTGTGTAGCGAAAATGCCGATTAATATGTATGGAAATAATACTTTAATAATCGGAGTGCCTGTTAGGCTTGTATATTTATTTATTTGGCATTATTTGCTTTGGGGGGTCTTTCCACCAACAGTGTAAGTAGCGTTCTCGGTATTTTACGATATTGCTTCTTAGTTGCGTATCATGATTGAGAAATAAATAATAAAGAATACAGAGATATACTGAATGTTTGTTTGTTTTTAATCTTTATCTGGTTCAGGTAATGCCGCATACTTATTTTCTGTAAACATATTCTTTCTCTGTGGTTTTTAGAAAAGAAAACTTGCTCCAATCATTTTATATGTTATTCAGAAGAGACTTCAAAACATAAATTTGTATACTTCAAATATGTAGCCCAGATATACAATAGATTCACTTATAAATAATAGCTTGAAGATACAAAGATTTAATAATAAAAGAAACCTAGAAATTACTGGGATTCGAAAAGAGAAAGAGTATCTCCTAAAATATAAATACTTATCGAGATGAACAGATGAGAGAAAAAATATTTCTATAGAAACATAGTTTATATTTTCTTTTAAGATAAATCCGAAACAACCTCGTAAATCCCGGAGTAAATTTTTTGTTTGAAAGATTTTCTAGAGGCTCCTCTTTCAGTGTGGAGAACAGTTTTATATATATTTTCATGCAATTTTCCCCACCCATATGAACATTTTTTTTTATCAAACAAGTGACAACGCAACACAGCTAATCAGGCTTTACGTACACAACGGCTACACTTACGACGACAACGTAAGTCAATAATCCGATACTTTGTGTACGTGTCCTGAACTGCAATTTTCAACCTTCCATATGGGGATCGAAAACACGAGCTCTTCTTCGATTTGCTGTCCGAGTGAACGGAAAAGAATACAGAATGAAATATTGCTCGACATGTGTAGCTTTTTTTCCAAGTATAAAAAAATTCAATTATGTTTACAAAAACTTGAGATGAATTGGAGCTGGAATAGGAATTATCGGTCATTCAAAAGAATTGAGTCAGAATTGTAAGCTTTGACAGCGAGTGACACAATATTTTAACTAAATATTAAGATTTGAAGAACGAGTTCATTTTTAATTTTTTCAAGGTTAAATTGCATGTTTTTACAAATAGATTGAATAAACTAGGCGAGTATTAAATGTAGAATGCGATGCAGTAATGCGATTGTAATATGCATTAAACATACTCAAAATAGTTATAGACGGCTTTTTTGCTCAGCCCATAAGATATCAAGAAAGGCATGGTCGTGTCGTCTCCATTGATGTAGATGGTAGCATGTTTGTCCGATTTGCAAAGAAGGCCTGGGTTCGATTCTCAGTGGATACCAGATGACTTTTATTTCCAAGTTGACTTCGGCATAATATCCAGAAAACAAACATCTGCTTCCTCGATATTCAAAACAGTTAAAATTTTTCTATTTTTTCCTTTCGAAGTATTTTTTCTCTATAAGAATTCCTTAATACATAGAAACACAATTTTTCTAAAAAAATATGGAAACGAAATTTGACTTCAGGTAATAAAATTCTGAAGAGAAAGCTAAGTTTATGTATTTTGTTATGAATTTAAAAAAAAAAAAAGTAAAAAAAAATCGGAGTGTAGATCAGAACTTTAGGTGGAAAAAACTTATTCTGAATTCAGTGAATAAAGATTACGGAGAACTTGTTATACACGATGTGATTCCTGAACATAATGTTGTATTAATTCCACGAGTTTTATTCCACCACATAGATTTTCCAAGATATCATCGCTCAAGTTGAATACAAATTACACATTAAGACCCCCCGCCCTAAAAGAGAAAGGAAAACTCTCTCGCTTTCTCTCTTAATTGTATTTTACTACCTTTTCGAAGGAATCTGAATACATTTCCTTACACCTTACTGATTTTTACACCGATGCGCCCTAAGATTCCCTTTTCAGTTATATTCAATCTCATTAATTTCTTCAGCTATATTACCGAATTGTATTTCCTCCCAATTCAGTTTGATCAAATCAGCAGAACCTCTGCTTAACCGAACATGTTTTGCAGATGTCAGTTTATATTAATTCCAGAAATACACTCTCAGAAAATTTGTTAGCAATGTCGGGAGAATGGATTATTGAGTGAGTATTTCTCGGTGGAAAAATTAAGCATTCACACCTAACAATACTACTAATAATCTCGCCAATAAGGGATGCGAAATTTAACCATATTTGCATATTCGCATTTACTTCGCAAATAAATCTCGGGAAAATATATATAATATATGTTTCAAATATTATTCTTTCTTCACAGTTCACACTAACTAAAATAATTTCTTATAATTTAAATATCGGAGTGCAAGAAATGAACTAGAGTAGTCCATTAATTACGCCACTTAATATATTTTCCATGTTTTTTTTTGTGTGGGACGTTGAATTTAAATATTTAAAACATGTTCCGAAGAATAATGCTTTATTCATTTATTTAAGAATTGTGTAATTTTTTTTTCTTGTAAATTTTGTTATCACTGCTTTGTCCTTATTAATAAAAACACCGGTGATGCGATGATTTCTTTACAGATATTCATTAAAGTTTTACAAGCACAAGATAGTTTTTCGATTTGGACTTTTGTTTATAAATTTTATCTATTTCATTTTCCGACATAGAAAAACTAAGTTTATATAGTGAATAAAAGATGAAAAATACTTTCATCCTGAATTATTTGTTTTCTAAAGCATTTGCAATCAAGGATTAGAAACTCAGCATTTTCTTGAAAAGAAAACATAATCTTAGTTTGGGATTTCATCAAGAAAAATATTTGATAATAAATATGTTTTATGAATTAATTTTTATGTCTATTATTTATCTGAAATATGAAAAAAATTTTAAATATAACCAATACTTTTATCAAATCGATGTAATGCTGCAAATAATGTTATTTTCAAATTATTTTAAGAATAGTTTAAAAATTCTGAGAAACGGAAATAATTTGTATATTTCAATGCAGTTACAAAAACGTTACTCGAAAAGGGGCTTTTTTTTTGGTGTAGGGAAAAAAAGCCATTGGACCTGAACCCTTCTATACCCTCTTTTGTGTCCGAAACGTTCGTAAAGCTTCAGCCCGCGGTTCGTGGCTGAGGTAAAATAATTTCACCAACACAGCTTTATCCACCAATGTTTTAACTTCACAATGGAATGCTTTTGTAAGCACTAGTAGCAGGAAAATTTAGAAATATGCTGGTTTATAACCTGCATTTTATAAGACTGATTTTCACATTTCTAAGTATTTGTGTTCGTGCAGCGTCCTGTATCAACAAAAATTTGAATTTTTTTTTGTGGACCGAAAATCGATCCCGTTGCTGAAGAACAACTTTTTTTCACAAATCTCATTTAATATATCAATTCCTTCAATTTTTATGATTTTTTTAGTAATTCATGCACACATACACGTGTATGCATAACAATTTTCAAATTTTAGTTATAATTTCGAAAAGAAAAACATATTTTATATAAAAACCCTTTTTTTTCAATATAACTTTCAAATATTAGTTCATTGAATCAGTATTTTTATTTTATACAATCTAGGAAGCGAGACTTCAGTCAGATGCCAGAAACTACGTAAATTGGAATCGGCTTCAAGGTGCAGTTCGTAGTCAAATTTCACTTCCATGTTTCTACGAATATGATAAAAATGACAGAATTTTATATTGATCATTTGACAATTTCTTTTCAACTAATTGCTATTTATAGAGAAAAGAAAATGTATATTTGACACATCTGTTACATTTAAGTTAAATGAGAAAGTACTGCGTTGCATTTATAAACATTTGCATCACTATGATAATGGTACTTTTCCTTCTGGTTAGAAACTTTCCCTATGTCACTCTTCTTAAGACTTGAATGCTCTAGGAGCTTATACATCATTCTAAGCATCATTGTAGAGAATTAGTCGATTCAAAATACCTTCGCCAGGATGAACGAAAACAAAATAACTGTCTATTTACTTTGATGCAACTTGAGATCAGTCAAGTAAACTTCGCTTATTGGGAGATCTAAAGTATTCATGCATTCATTTACAAGTATCATCCTTATAATGAAGAAATATCCGGACAGTTTGTCAAAGGATGGATAGGGATTATTTTTTTACCATCGCTTACTCAGCCCCGTCTCATTTAATGCATTTACCAAACTTTCAGTGTCGTTCATTTACTCATCTTGATTTACAGTGGAACCGAATTGAAGTAGAATTTATTTTACTATATATGTTTTTGTTACAGGGTATTTGTTATTTTACAAAGTCACAAAGTATTTCAGATATGGTAGACTGTAGGTAATAATCCTATAGGTAATATCCTATGAGTAACGTCTGTATGGATACTGACAAATGTAGCTATAGAATGAGGAATTTGTGACCTTTTAATTTTATTTTCTAAGTTCACATATTCATCAAATGATAAAGTGTGAACTGAAAGTAAACTAAATGTCTTTATTATTAACTCCAAGCCAAGAAGAGTTCGTGAGTTATTCTTATATTCATATTGGGATCTTTCATAACCAGAAATGGTCGAATATTAAGTAAAAAGATCAAGATGACTGAGCAAATATCAAATGCTGGGTTCACGAGCAACGTATTACCAACATTTCCGTTGTCTTAGTTTTGTTTATTTCGTGTAGTACTGGTGCTGCCACTTGTATTTTGAAGTGAAAATGGCGAACGCCTGAACTTTCATGTTATATAAGTATTGTGTTAAAGTTCTTTCTGCTCTCTGTAGAGTTTGTACTGCTGTATATGTTCAAACATATTGTATATGTGTTGGTCAAAGCCTTAAATCGGCCAGTTGACCCAGTCAATGCCCGTAATTCTGTGAAATTTTGAACTTTAGCTTAACTTTGCTGGAGATTCTTATAATGTCTTCTTCGATATCACTCCCTAACATATCTATATTCCGATTTGTTTGATCGTTAGGGTTGCCATAGCTAACCATAATTATCACAAAAACTTAGCGATAACTCTTACCCATATCTTTTCTTTTTTGGTGAGTTATCTCAAGCCACTTCACGAACATGCTGACCAAAGCCCGAAATTCTCACATTGGAAGGGTCAATTGGCCGGCCAGTTCGCAAACTGGGATTTCGTTTTTTGGCCGTAACATAAATATCTAAGCCAACCCATAAGAAACATGATGAAACTTCACAGATAATGGATAGCTCCCGTACTTTTATCCTCAATCTACGTGTTATATGCTCATTGTTGCAAAATGCAGGTTTGGGCGCTTTTCTATATGCATAGAACATATAGATAAAGAAAAACCCAGATTTTACAGATTACAGTGAGTAAACCATCTTATGTATTCACGGCAAATATAGAGAGATGGGAAGCGACTTTCTTATGTTACCTGCTGGAGAATAAGAGAAATTTAAGGGTAAAAAAAATCACAACTCTTACGATTTTATTTTCACTATTTAGTTTAAAAAATGATCGAAACAGTTTAGAAGAAAAGAAAGGCTTTTAATGAATTATACATGAGTCCTCTGGTACTCACGGAAATGTTATCAGATTTCCTCAAAAGAAAGTACTTTTCTTGTAAAAACTGTTCGGGTTTTCGTCGAATCCTTTAAACGTTCATTGCAACGGAAGCTAACAATAGGTTCAAATTTACCAAAAAACCCGTTCTTTTTTTTTCTTATCCTTGCTTCTCTTAACATCGTTTGAAATGAATAGCTATTGTTCATATATTTTTTTCTATATATCCTTTTAGAGGAAACAGCAACGGTAACATGACCAAAATACAGAATAATGTGATCAGGAAAATAAACTTCATTAAAGCATCTCTTCAAGTTATTTCATGGAGAAACAAGCAAGAGATTCTTAAAAGATTTTTATACGTTTCATCTTGCTTTTCATGATTGGGAAATAAAACCCAATGGTTATGGTACATATGTTTGCATAGTACATATATAAATACGTTATATAGTACTTACTTATTTATTTGTATATCTGTTATTATAGTTATGGTACATATGTTTTTCTTCGATATACATAAAAATTTAAAGTACACTGCTGGCCACCCAAATTGCAACACCAAGAAAGACAAGAGATATCGCAACAATATTTATTTTGTAGATAACATGTTGACCAAGCATCAAATGATTAAATTTATAGACTTCTGTGAAGTGTGGTTCCTGCCAAAATCAGTAGCCAGAGTAGCCGCCATTGTTGGAGATCACCGCTGCCACACGCCTTGGCATTGATTCAAAGAGACTTTGGATGTGTTCTTGGGGTACAGCAGACCAAGCAGCTTCCACGCGTTGCCAAAGTTGATCTGGTGTGGCAGCTGGGGATGTAATCTGGGTCAATCGTTGAGCAACCATGGACCACATGTTTTCTATCGGCGAAAGATCCGGAGAGCGAGCTGGCCAGGGAAGCAATTCAATCTGGCGATTGACGAAGAACCTTTGGACAATGCGTGCCACGTGTGGTCGCGCATTATCCTGTTGAAATATGGCTGTGGGCAAGCCCTGAAGGTAAGGAAGGACAACTGGCTCCAACACCTCGGAGATGTAGCGCTGGCTTTTTAAAGTACCGGCAATGCGTACTAGAGGAGTGCGAGAGTAATATCCAATACCGCCCCATACCATAATACTCGGTGCAGGACCAGTGTGGCGGTGCATAACGCAGCTGTTCTGCATCCTCTCTCCACGGTGTCTCCAGACTCGAATCCGACCATCGTGGTGTTGCAGACAGAAGCGTGGCTCGTCAGTAAAGACAATTTCATTCCATTGTGCCGTCCACATCCTTCTTTCATCGCACCATTGGCGGCGGAGACGTCTGTGGTTCTGCGTCAAGGGTAGACGAAGCAATGGACGTCTTGCGGACAGACCACTCTGCTGTAAACGGCGTCGAATGGTACGCGCAGACACTGGATGATGCGGTACAGACTGAATGTGCTGTGCTATGGTTCGTGACGTGGCTGAGCGATCCGTCACTGCCATACGCACAATACGCCTGTCATCACGTGAAGTGTTGCACTGAGGTGGATGCGATCGAACACGTCGGTCCGTCGTACCCTCCTGCATCCAACGATCACATTTCCGCATTACAGTTCTTTGGTTTCGTCCAACACGACTACCGATTTCCCTGAAAGATAATCCACAATCTCGGTAGGCCACTATCCTTCCTCTGTCGAACTCGGATACTTGATCAAAAGATGATCGCTGTTTTCTACGAGGCATAATTGATCATTTTTTTGAAAAAAACCACAAGAAAAACACAATTGCCGTACTTCAAATCGTCGAAATCTCCAAGCCTTAAATAGCACTTTGAAGTGACGCCACAGGCGCGCGTGATGTGCGTCTGCGATGAAATTCTAATCATTTGCATATCTCACCTCCGCTAATGTATGTTGTAAATTTCATATTATTTGCATGCTTCCTTCAGGGTGTTTTACGGTGGCCAGCAGTGTAAATTAGATTGATATAGTATAAAATAAATTCATTTCAGAATGAGAAGTCTGCAGCATCTTATACCGTTGCCGAGATCTCTTCAAACCCAGCTTTTATGATCTGAAATTTATTTTTAATAGTTCTGTAATTATTTATTTCGGTAATTGTAAAATTATTTACTTCGATTATTCTGGAATTATTCTCAATATTTTAGAATTACTTTCTCCTCAAAGTTTTTAAATTATTTCCCCTCTCAGTGTATCATTGCATTATATCTTTCAGTAAATCTTGGAATTATTCCTTTCAATAAATCTTGAAATTATTCCTTTCAATAAATCTTGAAATTATCACTTTCAATAAATCTTGAAATTATCACTTTCAATAAATCTTGAAATTATCACTTTCAATAAATCTTGAAATTATCACTTTCAATAAATCTTGAAATTATCACTTTCAATAAATCTTGAAATTATCACTTTCAATAAATCTTGAAATTATCACTTTCAATAAATCTTGAAATTATCAATTTCAAAAAATCTTGGAATTCCTTCTTTCGCTAATGCCGCAGTTAAACTTTCTTCTAGTAAAAGGCTTTCATCAGCAAAACACGTTTTTCTAAATTTCAACTTCATAATACTTAGTGAATAAGTAATAAAGCATGATGATGAATGTATGAGATGTTTATGTGGGAGATGTTTAGATACCCTGTCAGAAGGCAGCGCAATTTGCATGCAGCTGGAGCATGCAACAAAAATTAGCATGTGCACGGCAATTTGCGTAGAAAAATTCCTCTATTGCACAGTGATACTTCGGCTTAAGAATTTTCCAGCTCACGAAGATTTTTTTCATGCTTTTTGTGCCCCATCTGACGAATATATTCGTAGATATGATGAAAATAGCAGCATCTTGAGCTGAATTTTCTCGCCAATCATCATCAGAAATAGTGTCACTCGACTCCGATTAACTCATTTCCACTTCGGAATCTATTCCCGATAAAACTGCACTTTCCTTTCGGACAGTTTTTGAATGAGTAAAAAAAAGAAGATTCAGCTGGTCGAAAGTTTATAAAAAAGTTATAAAAAAGGGAACCCATATGTGTTCAGAGCACGCGTTAGGCATTCAATTGAGCAGTCGGAACACTGTAGGTGCTTATGTTTTTCATTTGCATGTATCAGACAAAGAAATGAGATGACCAAATCACAAATGAATGGGGCACACCTTCAAACTCGGCTTGGTTTTTCTACCCAGTTGCAACTACAACTTTAAGTAACTGAAACTGGTGTTGTGTTGGGCACAGTGTGTAAAGCTAAAACATCTTCAGTATTTCATATTCTTGTAAATTTCCATTTATCCAATTTTGAAGCTGTTTATTTTAGCTTTCAATTAGTTTTTGTATTTTCTGTAGTGCTCCTTGGGGTATTAAAAAAAAGAATCTTTGAGTTTTGGATGCTACCTGAAAAGTGATCACGGAACGCATTAGCTTTATAGCCGAAGTATCACTTTGAAAGGTGCGTGTATGGCTAAATACTAGCAGTAGCCGAACTATCACTATATAGGAACCTATTTATTTTGATCTCAGTTTCTTCCCTCATCAATCAATTAAGGCAGTGTTTCCTAGCTTTTCTGATGTCTCGAACCCCTTTAGTGAAGTCCAATGCTCCAAGGACCCCCTGTAACTTCAGAATGTCAATTTCGACAACTCCCTTCCACATTAAATCCAAAATGTATTGTTTTTTTTTATGGTTTGCATATTACAAAAAGAACTGAATAAATTACAATGTCACAGTAAAAAATGTGTCATTCATTGCAACGGAAGAAAATAAAAATGATCCAGTGTACCCCCGGGGGGGGGGATATTGTATTAAAGCACGGTTCTCAACCTTTTTTGACTCAACCCTTTTTGGCATATAATTTCTATGGTGGAGCCCCGTAGACATATTTTTTACTTATGCAGCAAAATTACTGATTTATTTTTATTACTCTAAAGTAATTATAATTTTTTTTTCAAATGACTGTTTTTTATTTTATTTTCCTCGAGCGGCCGCGGAGCGCCTGTGGAGCGCACAAGGAGCCCCAAGGTCTCCGCGGAGTACCGGTTGAGAACCGCTGTATTAAAGCATTCCTGAATCTGCAACTTTGTTGACGAATAATTATGACTGCTGAGAAGTGAGAAACCAGGAACTTCAGTTATTTATGCCCTGTAGATGTATTGGAAATACTATATATAAAGTATATAGGGAGGGAAAAATCTCAGTCCTAAGACTGCATGTATTTTTCATCCACGAACTAGTTTTGAAAACTGTGATCTCAGAAAATAACTTATTCAGGGAAAACTTTACTTACTCTGTCAAATACACTACACGTACAGTAGTATGATATTAAAAATTGAGTGAAAATCTTTCCCTTTCATTGACATGGAAATATTCTTTTTTGGCTTAGCTCGAGGATTTTCCCAGAGATTTAACACACTTACTGCACCGTCTTAATCGAATCCATGGAAAATGTATGTCCTAAGAGAAAACGCTGATGTCATGTATTTCTCGACTACTCCTACTGGAACAAGGTTTGAAACGGATTCAACGCCACTGCTTTCTACAGTCGATTAGTTCATAGATCGATGAAAACGTCGTAAATCACATTCTAGAAAGGCCTTCCGCAATAAAGGTAGCGGATGAAAAAAGGAAATAAAGAATAACAGACAGAGCTCGACCAAAAGAAAAAAAAATGGAGGATAGCAATTTATTTTATTTTGTAGGAAAGAGGCTTAGCACTTCAATTCAAAAGGAATCCCGCCATATGTTTCCCCAACACATAGAGCTTTCTCTTAAGCCTGTCGGAAACCAGACGGGTCAGTTTGGTGGACGTCCGTGATTTAAAAAACTAGCTAGAAGGTATCAAAACTATTTATTAAAAAGATGGTGTTATACTACAATTTTTCTGTGCTGCGTAAATTCAATGATTATTAATTTTTTATGAAAAATAAATTTAAAAAAAACGGAAACACAAACACACGGCGGATTCATTTCCTGCATGAAAATTGTGAATTCATGAATATAAGTCTAAAATTTATCAAATTTCATTTCAAGAACGAATTCTACGAATATCGTCGGAATTTATTTTTCAATTCTACCATCAAATATACAGTGTTTGGACGTGAAGTCCTGGATACGTTTTAAAAGTTAATAAAAAATTAACCAATTGCACGGAGGATTTTAACACACGACTGATGTGAACATGAATTTAGGAAATAAATAAAATACAACTGCCATTGCGGAGAATCGAACCTTAGTCCTCTCAGTTGCCGGGTGAGTGCACTAAACTACAAAGGTTACGAATTTCAATCTTTCCTTAGAGCTCATGTATATGGATAGTCGGACCTAACTGATCATTTTTGTCGCATCACAGTCATTTTCTGCACACGAGGGCTAATTAGACCTACAATTTATTGTCGATTCCAAACGGCAGCCTTGTTTATACCTACTGAATGGTTGGTGTGCTAACCACTCGAAGTGGGACTGTCTGTAGTAGCAATCGTTTTCTGTGTTCATGTCGCTGTTTTCGTTGTACCCCCGCTTCAGGGACGTTTCTGACAAGGACGAACCGGAAATCGAACGCTAAACATCGTTTTGTAATTCAGGCCAGTATCTTATCGGCATGGGCTACCTTGGACTTAACTCAGGCCAAGTTCATACAATTGCTAACACTGCCACCAAAAGGCGACTTGTCCAAGGATGGTGTCACTATCTGATATTTATACGAAGGCTGATAAAAACCTTCGTATATATAGCGGAGAGTGACGTCATCCTTGGATAAACGAATCGACATAAAAAAGTACAGTTTGCACTAAAAATAGTTATCATTGCCTTTTTTGATATATTTTATCATAGCCCCCTCAAATGTTTTTTTTTTTTTTGATAAATTGGAAAAAGAGTTCAAATTTCACTCACAAGTGGCGCTAAAAAACGAAAAACTGAAAAAAAAATGTATATTATACATATTTATTTTCCATGTTTAAATTTTATTGTATTTATGTCTATGTTTTGTGTATACATATAACAAAAATATCGATTACTAACAAATATTTGTACTTGCCATCCACTTGGTGTATTGATAGGCAAGATTCGCAAATCATTAGTTTCAGTTTAGTGCGAACCGTACCTTTTTATGTCAAATGGTTGTGAAATGACAAATTTTTGAAATGCGTCCAGGACTTATTTTCCACTCTTCATTCATACTTTATATTCTTAATATAAAAAAATTAATAATACTACTGAGTATAAACTTAAAAAATCGTTAAGCAAAGAATAAAAAATTTCTATTAAGAAAGTAGCTTGAATATAGTACTACATGAAATGAAAACAGTTGATAAAATGGATTCTAAGGTTACGCAAGAAATATTTTCGTAGGTTTCGTAAACGTTCAAAACATCTTAAAACGTTTCAAAACAAATAAAAATGAATGTAAACTTAAATATTTATTGTATCGGAGAAAATGGAACACATAATAAATCTTTCCAATCCCAAAGAGAATGTGTACACATGAGTAAAATTTTACAAGTTATTTTCACGGTAACCCCAATGTGTGCATGCGTGTGTGGCAAGGAAAAATATCCTCTGATATTTCAATCAAAGCTAAACAGCAAACGAATGCAAATTTTATGAAGTCCCATGGAAAAAAACTGCAAAGAAAAGAACGAAAAACGTTTATTCTATTTGAATTATTCAAAAGTTACAGCGGTTCTCTTTCTCTACTTGATTTTTTTTCTTACCTATATTCAACATTAGTTTGTGATACTGAATAAATCTATCACAATCGGAGAGAAAAATTTCTAATGCAAAGCAAAAATGTACTTCGTTGAATTAACGTCAAATATACATATAAAACCCCACGAACTGTTTTAAATTGCAGATTTGTTCCTAGGCAAATAGAGACAAAACAACTAAAGAATATAACACATAACGGAAATTGATTTCTTGCTTTAATCCATATATGACAACGCGGTAAAGTACTATTTCTTCACAGAAATTAATTAGTTCATGTCATGCGTGTTCCTATGACATTCATTCAGAATTATATATATAATAAGCTTGCATTTAATTTAAGTTATGCATAGCAAAATAAAGTCCCAAATCAAATTATTATAACATTTGCGATAGTAAAATATTAATGAGCTTAACCAATTATAAATTTGAACCAACTTTTAATTCACTAAAAATTAGCATAGGACTTTGGTGGTAGATGATAAGGGAATCGATGAAATCAATTGCAAAAGTTGATAACTGAATTACTAAATTAGGATATCAATGAAGGAAAGATTGAAAAATATTGAGAATTAGTAAATAAAATATAATTAGTTGTTTATATGTAGTATAGCACTCTAAATATTCCTTATTATTACTAGGCAACTTTGACTTTGTTCGATCCCTTTCTAATAGTCGAATATATTTTGTTTTTTTTAAGATGTTATACAAAAGTTTTTTACTGTGAATCATAATTTATACATATTCTAAAAATTATGTAAACAGTTCTGGGTAGGACGCATTTTTTCTTAATCACGTAATTTAAATATTTAAAATTCATTCTTTACGTATGAATGCACTTTCCAATTTTTTGTTTTCATTCTTTCATTTAAACTTTATAAAATCGATAGATACTTACAAATACAAGTTTACAACAAGTCGCCGTATTTCGAATGAATCTCATGAAAAAAATAATTATTATTCAAATTTCTTACCTTTTTTGTAAAAAAAAATTGAATCGATTTTTTAATTTATTTATTTCTGAAATTTATAACAACAAAATATGTTTTTGCAGAAAAAATAAAGGATTTTTTTCATTCTCTAAGTACTATATACAATATTTTTATTCTATTCATCCATTATTAATTTTTCTTCAACTGCTGGTAATATGCGTGAATGTATCATTTTTTATGAAGATTTTTTTTTAATTTCTAACGTGATAATAAATGAAATATTCAATTCAATGTCTCAGATGACTATTTTGTTAATTTTGAATATTAGACAAAACATCTGCACCAAAAAAAATCCCTTATGAACATTATCACAAATACCTTGAAAGTGTTTTTTTTTTTTTCATATATCTGGTGTTTCAAAACACAAATTGATACGAAGTCATTCAGATAGAGAAGTGAGTGATGATCTCTTTCTCTATACGACTGATACAAATAAATGCAAATATAATGAAATAAAAACAATTATGAATGAGTAAATGAAAAATATAAGTTAAGGTTTAATTTTGAAGCACGAAATGTAGGTTTTTACAAATACAGACATAGGATGATTACCTGAAGTTTTGCTTAAAAAAACAAACAAACAAATATGCTCTAACCTTATTGTTCTGCATGTTTGCAGGTTACTTTTCGAACAGTTCTGCGAAGACGTTGGTGCGCTAACACCTAGATGTAGGACTCCCTGTGGTTGCAATCTTTTTCTGTGGTCATGTCTCGCCGTTTCTGTTGTACCCCTGCGTCAGGAAAGTTTCTGATAAGGACGAATCCCCCCCCCCCCTCCTCCTCCGGGTATCGAACTCGCGACACCTCTAAACATCCTTCGGTACTGCAGGCCAGTATCTTATCGACCTGGACTACCGCACCCGTGTATGTGTGTGCGGAAATTTTTTCTTTTTGAAAATTATTATTATTTCTTTTCAGTGTAAAAGAAAGAGAATAGGTGCAAGTTTCTGCGATTGAACCGAAGTGTGATGTGTGAGTTTGCATATTCGCTTGTTTAGTTAATATTTAAAGAAAGTGGCATCCACATGATAGGTATTTCCTCCTCTTTTAAATGCAACTAAAAACACGTCACAGCTGTGCGTGTCTGACATTATTGAAACCTAATTTGCCGTGTGTGGATTTGTGTTTCAGATTACCATGTACTTAACATTTAACACTACTACTCAAATTCTACAAGACAAAAGACTCGAACCGTCAACTCTACATGATGCTTTGTCTGTCTGCATTTCGTATACTGGTTGTCCCATAAACTCATAAATAGTTTAAATCCTTAAAAATTGAACGAATTGGTATATTTCAATATGGTTTGCGGGAAAAATTATTCGCATGAAGAGGGATGGCGATTTTTTCCGAACTAAAAAAATAGTTCAAATTCTTTTTCGATAGAAGACACTGATCGAAAGCAAATCACAGATTTCTTCCCGGAACCTTCCTTCATTTGGAAGGGATATGTGTCCAAAACGTCCATATAGCTCCAGCCGGCGATTTGTGCCTGAGGTAAAAGAACCTTACGAATAGTGTTTCATTCACAATGAAAATATTACAAACGTCACAAAGAAAACCTTATGTAACAGTTGGTTGCATAAAATTCCGAAACGAGTTATTTATCTCTTAATCTTTACCTCTTAACCTGCAATTTGTAGCATTGCGATTTACACATTTCCAGTGACTTGCTCTCATGCAGTGTCCTGAATCGACAAAAATGTTGACTAAGTGTTGTTTACTGTGTGAAAACAAATCTCCCCCCCCCCCCTCGTGAGAATAACGTTTTGTATAAGTTCTTTGTAAAACTATTATATTTAAACTATTTATACGAGTTTACGGGAAACCCTGTACTTGTAATAACAACGTATCCGTTGCCCCAATGATCATTTTCCAACGACGCCCTCATGACGATGGATACATTATTGATTGAATGAACTGAAATGTTACAATAAAGAAGAATGTCAAAGTTAGTTTTCCATTATTCAACCTGAATAAGGTCTGCATGCTCACAAAGAAATTATCTATCGGACGAGATGAATAAAAAATCATCAAATCTATTTTTAGCTGATTCGATGTCGCTTTCATAAAATTATATGAAATAACTCACATTAGTTACTTGCATTTGCATTACATAGATAACAAAATTATTCTGAATATCATCTTATAATTAGTGACCAAACGCAAACTACTTGTATTGCAATGAAATTTATACCCCAGTGTTAATAAATAACATACACACACTTGAAATTCAGAAATTCAACGCCTTCAGAATCCTAAAATATAGTATCCGTAAGTAGAAGTGAGAGCTGATGCGTTGCCCAGCGGTTGTAAATAACATGAATGAGAGACAGGCGATCCGAGAATTTACCATAAGTTTCTGAAGTTTGGAAGTTCTGCTAACTTGAAAGCCTCGGCCCTTGAAATTCGCACTTCCTTCATTAGAACGCAATTGAGTTTCGAAGATTTTACTTGATGAAAGAGTCGTTGAAAGATGTCTAGAATGAGAATATACTGGAAAGACCTTTTATATAAATTCGTGAAGAAATAAATCACTTGAAATTATATAGACGGTGAAACTTTTGCGATGAAACTGACTGTCCGAAATACATCCTTCATGTACAAATAAATTGCGAGGTTGTAAACCCAATAAGAAACAGTAAGGGTAGTCTGAATGCCTATCTTTCGTAATGTTAACTGTATATGTAATTTTTCTACAGTTCTATAAGACATAAAGACCTATTTTTTTGTTATCTAAATTTGTTTACCTATTTTCTAAAGTGACCTTGTCTTTCGTCCATGACATGGGGGCTTGGTTATTTTGCATTTAGTTTTATGTTAAAAATATTGGCATATTTTTTTTTCTATATTTCAGGCACAAAAATAAGTATATTGCCAAATCCCTATGTCGGGAACAAGTTGATGGTAAGATAAACGCGGTAAAAATTCCATGACACTAGCTTTAATGGGAGTGGAGAAAAACTACATTAAAGTTTAAAAACACAACTTTCGGGAAATTGAGATTGAAAAAATTCATTAATTTAAAATTTAAAATGGGGCTTCAGTAATTCCCAGCACTATAGGAGGGGTTGTCAGGGTCCTCCTGCCGTTCAAACATATCTTCTATTTTTCTTCTACCAAGAGTCCTGGTCGTCTTGAATTTTTTTTTTCAAGATCACTGGTGGCTTTTCGGAGTCGAACTTTTTTAAGCGTTTACATTGCAGCAACCAGATTCTTCCCAGGTGACAAGGCCTAGTTCCTCCCTAATTTTAACTTTACTTATCAGGTCTTCTTTGAATAAGCAAATTGCTAAGCAAATGAAATATTTTTGGTTCTGGAGCCTCAAAAATGTTTTTTTAAGGAATGACAAAGCAGATTTCGCTATTTAGCGATCCATTAGGATTTTGAGTTTTGTCTTTTACATATATCTGAAGAAGTAGAAGATCAGCCAAAGCCCTAAATATTTTCCTGATTAAGTCATAATTGCTTCAAGCAAATGGAACTGTTGGCTACTGTCATAGGTGGAGATAGACTTGGAAGTGTGGAGGGGGGGGGGCACGTTGGTGATGATGTCGAGTCGTATATACACATGTACAGTAGATAGGTTGACTATACCTTTGATGCTGGAGGGCGGAATGCCCCCCTCTTATCTGCGACCTATGGTTAAAAACAGTTTTAATCAAAACGCTTTGTTTGTAGTTACACCATGTCCCATCTTCTTTTCAAAAGAGTAAACCGGATTAATCAAATTCGAAAAAAAAACTTTTTAAATAGCTTTTAGTTGAGATGCGGGGAAGCACCGCTGTAAAAACAAGATTCAGAAGAAAAATGATTAACAAAAAACAAAAGTTTTTGATTGTTTTTTTATTAATACTCCTCCAAAACAGTTAAATTATGATAAATAAGTACATGAAACAAATAGTGCATAAAATATATAATTAGCAAAATACATACACACAAACATTTTCAAGCATCAAGGGGCTGAAAAGTTCTTGAATCTTTTGAGAAATTAATTACATTTTGAACTAACAGATGGCATCATAGTCGTTTTTTCCATGGCCCTTTTGTGCGGTAATTTGGACGCACTGTTTACAGAAAGAGTCTTCGAACGCTGCGTTAACTTGAGCAGTTCATCTGTGAGGGATATGCCTCCATTGCAAGAGAGACAGCAGGAAAGCGACTTCAAACTACACTACGTACTCACTTTTGTTTTGTCATTGATAAGTAGGGCGGCCATCTGTGATTTATTGCACCCATGTATGCGAAAGACAATATCATCCACTGTGTTTAACCCATTCGGACGCATTTGACCTCATACGCATTGCGCGGAGATTTTTTCAGTTTGCCCGCTGTTAGGCGGCGTAGGCACCCGGGCGTTCCCTGTAGCTTCCTGTTTTGACGTGCTCAATGCAACCTTCCCACTTAGTTTGTCTTTGGCTTTCACTGCAGAACAGATGAAGCACGACCCGGCTCTGTCGCTTTCGCGATTTCAGCTCATTGCCCCGGAAAGCTCATTGCCGCAGAAAATTCTGAGGTACAAGGAAGGGGAAAATAATAATTTTGAGTCCTTATCATGGGATCTAAATGACCTCTAATCATAATTCGAATCGACCATATAATTCACAATATGCATTCACTTTTTCAAATACTTTTTCAAATTTTGTTCAGAGAAGCTTATTGCGCCCGAACTCATCACATTTATATATATATATATATATATATATATATATATGGCGCAATTCATATGCAAATATGATGTGTGATCGATGCTTTACTGAGTGAATAGATATTAATACTGTGAAAACGATTTTATGCAGCGTTTGATAGTAGGTCGTAAATTTTATTAAAATTTGTTCGACTAGATTGAGTCGAAAATGCATGGTTATTTATTTTTTATTGTATAATTTATTTTGACACCCCTAATAATGGCATTCATCACTTGGTAGTTTTATAAATCAACTTAATTAGGTGTTCATTTTTTTTTCTGAGTGTGGGCCCATCAAGCACATTGCGCCTGAACTCGGCTGTCAACATATTGTGCCCAACGGAGGATTAATGAACATTTAGGGTTACCAAACTCGTACTCGATGTTAACAGGCAAATGAATCAACAGGCGGGCGTCATCGTTTTCGATTTACCAGCCGTAATCAATTTGAAGTCAAACATTTGAAGTGATTCAGGCGACCATATACGTTTTTTTTTCTTTACAGGAAACAAAATCCTTGCTGTCAGTCCCGTCAGTGTGGGTTTATTTAGCACTCTGGGGAAACAGAGTTGTCCACAAATAAAAAGCAATCCTACAAAAAAACAGTGCACATGTTATATGCGCCTCAGTTTTGGTTCGAAAACAATTGCTGTTCTTTGTTGTTACAGAAACGCAAGGTATGTGTGAAAATATGTAAGTGACGTTTAAGAGTGTATGCCTCCTCATTTGTAAGTTTCGGAATTGGGTAACCCTAGGGCGTAGATCAAAAGCCAAAAAAGAAAAACAAAATTGTAACAACAGCTCCCTATTTCGACTGCATAAATATTACGGATTTTCACATAGTGACGCCATCTGTTGTGAACACAGACAAATGAGTCATTATTAAGGATGCACAAGTGTCGGTCCCCGTTTTCAAGTTCATCAGACGTAATCATTTTTAAAGTCAAGCGTCATTTCGAAATCATTTAATCGTTTTATGTTTCTTCCTTTCGACCTCACCTTCAGAGTCACGATCTTTTTTTCTGTACAGGAAAAAAAATTTCCACGAAAACCATGGACGATCACCATAGAGATTGTAGTGCCTTATATTAGCGAAAGTTGTAACTAGTCTCACCAACCAGTGCATTTAAAACCCCAGACCTTCCAATTGAGCAAAATGCTTGTTTCACCTTCCTGTCTACCACTGTTTCCAAGTTATGTCATTTCTTTCTGAAGTATCCTATGTATGTATATGTCCTGGTTACATTATTACACATTTCTTAGACTGTTAAGGAAGATTCACGACACACGTAATTAATTTGCCAACATCAAATAAGTACACCTCAGTAGCGAAGTACCAAAAAGTTGGTATGTATTAAAAATATTCTCGCTGGTTAAGATTAGTTTTGTCCTATAAGGGGTAAAATTCCTTCAAAAATTAGCATAAATAATCTTGTGAAATCGCAGTTGTACACACATTTTTTTTTGCCGAAAAGCATACCCTCTCCCAAGGGATATCACAGATAATAAAAAATAATATATTAATGAAAAAAAATGAATTAATTACTGAAGTTCTAAGAGTGTTTGCTTTTCCACCGATTATTCAGGAAAAAATTTAAATCCTATCTATCACAGTTAGGGTTTTAAGAAATAAAATTACCGCATTTTTGTTCAGTCAACGGGCATACATTTTGTAATTTCCTATTAGATTTCCTATAAAATATTAAAAAAAAGATTAAAATATAATATTTAAATAAGAAAATAAATTGAAATCTGTCGAATATTTAAGTTATTATTCTCACACTATTTCATCTTATTGGTGATGGCAAAAAAGGGAGTGACCTAGATTTACCATTTCAAAAGAAAAAGCTAACATATGCAAATAAAAGTACCTGGCATCCCGTGTTATATAAATAAGCTTATTATCAATATTAATTCCACATGTCAGTAAATGAACACCAGATTTCATTAATGAAATATTATTCATATTTACTCACCACAGGTTTTTAATCCCTTTTTTTCCGATGAATCTGTGAAATCAAATTAAGAAGCGAATACATTATATAACCACTAACCGTATAGATGGGATATGAAGTGATTCCTGACGTAATTCTGCGTCTTTTAATCATTAAAAACTTATGCAAATACTTCAAATAAAACAAATGTAAAAATATAAGTAAAAGCGATTATATAATTACATAACGTACGAAAATAAAGTTCTTTGATCGTGGAATTTTTTGAAATAGCTTTTAAAATATTCAGACTATTTGCCATTTTTTATTGCTGTTTGTATACATTACTATATATAAAAGCATTTTACTTCTATTTTGCAAATTGATCTCTAACATATTGTAACTGATTTAATAAACATGGTGTTTTCTATTTTATCATGAAAATGCTTCATATTTCAAGTTATCTAGATGTATTGAGCATTAAAGGTAATGGATTAATGAGGGAGAAGGGATTTTTTTTTTTTTTGATGAAAATCATGTTGAAGTTTATAATCCCTTTTTCTATTTGAGAGAAAACAAAATTAAGAAAAATAGAGTTTATGGAGTGCTTTTAAGAAATTTAAGTTAATGTTGAAGATTGAAAAAATTACTTTGAATGCAATATAATTCCTTTCATAAATATATTTCTTAAATAAATAATTCACTTCAATTTATTTCCTTCATGTCCTTTCTGCAACTCATACGTATTCTGTTCATAAATCTAATTTCCTCAAATTACTCTTTATGACTGGATTTTAATGAAGAATGATTTTTATGAATATTTAATCCAACCTAATTAATCTTAAAGAAATTTCATCTTAATATGAAGGATATATGAGACAATACTCAAGGACAAAATCACTACATCTTTTATGAAAATAATAAGCATAACGCATTTTCTACGTGGAAAATTCTTTCCTTTTATTTTCTAAAATAGAGATCTCAAGGAAAATTATGTTAACCCTAATGAATATAAATAGATTAAAAATATAGTCTATATTGATAATTCCGTAAAAAGCATTGCACTATATATTTATATTATTGGATTGCTTCGACGAGAATAAATATTGGGTACCGGATATTTTCTTTTATCGAAACGCATATCTTATATTAAAACATACTTCGATTAATCTCCGAAATTCATGAGGAAATATATTAAAAATCGTATGGAGTTTACACAACTCTGTTATTTGCTCAAGAGTTTCAATTAAGTAGAAGTGCGTAATTTTATGTTTCGGGTTTTTATTTCTCTTCTTCTGCTAGGACAGCGGCTCTCATGTTTGTTTTATACTTTGTGTTCTTAGTCATATCATAATTAGGTTTTTACTTTCATCGATAAAAGAAAATCTCATTTCATTTTTTTTGTATTTTTTTTCCATATGAAGTGATTAAAAAAAGATTAATTTTGATTAATATCGGGAGAATTTTTCAAATAACCGAATACGGCTTCTTTCAAATTTTTTTTCAAGCTGAATACGCTTGAGGAGACAAATATTTAAACAGGAGATTCATTAATATAGGATAGATTGGCACCAGTTTCTTTTCAAGTTGGTGGGTAGAGTCTTTTTTCCCTCCTTTTCTCATAAGATTACAGGTAATCAGAAAAGATGAGTGTTTGTTGATATTAATCTTCTTGCTGATCATTAGCTAAACATATCTAAAATCGCTTCTGTACTATTTTCTGTACTAAAATCAAAATTATAGAGAACAAAAAAATTCTATTAATATATCTGAAATATCACTTTAATCAATCTTGGAATTTTAAAAATTAAAGTTCTTACTGAAAAAGCTCAAAAGTATACTTATGTGATGAAAAATTATTACAATTTTTTAATTGTTTTATGTTTATGTATTGATATTACATAAATTTGATAAATAAATATCTTTATTTATAAAATAGAGCTTGTGATATAATGAAAATGGCAGTATAGTTCGTTCATTTAATGTGTCATTTATTTCTCCCTCTCTCTCTTTCTCTCTATAATGATTTGTTTTTCCTCTGTAAAATTATCGGCTCAGACTAACTACATCATTAAGTCATCTTTTTACCTTCATCCTTATCGCTGTGTGCTAATATATAATGGTATGGAAAAGTAATTAAAATTTCCGAATGATCTTTCCATTTTATGAAAATTGAATAGTATCGCGAAGATTGATCTTAATAATCATTATTGTATTAGTTAGGTGTACTATTTACAGAAATGTTTTATTCCGATTTTTATCTATTTTCCGTGACTTCTCGCGTTTCATAGATAATGTGATATTCACTGAATAAGTTAACATTTCTATTCAACAGTTTCCATGGGCGTTCGCTTAAGCTCTGGTAAGTTAATGTAAAAAACCTGTCGTACTTGTAATGCATCTAATCTGAATAATAATAATAATAATAAAAACCGAATATATATCGTGATAATAGATGCAAAAGTTGGTATATCCTTATATACTTTATTCTCAAAAGGTTTTTTTTTTCGGCTCCTCCACAGAACTTATTATGGGGAACACTCAAAAATATATTTTTATCCAAACATCGATTTTAAAGAAAAGTACAAGTAAAGTAATATGTTCCCTTCTTCAAAATTGGGAAAGTTGCCTTTGGAAGAAAGGGAATCTGGAAGTGATCATTTGAGCTGAAAAGAGAAGATCTCGATGGGAAAGAAAAGATAACTAGTAAATCTGTTTCATTCCGAATATAAAGTTGCTTCCGTCCATTACAATGTCTTCTCTTCCCAACCTTGAAAAGTTCTCTTTCTAAAAGCAACATCTGCTCTTGTTTTCTTTTATCTCTTCTTTGTTCATTTTATATTCACCTTGGGAACGATTGTATGGAAAGTACTCTCTCAAAGTGTAATCGACAGGAGGATTATTTCCTGGAAGAAAGTGTTACTGAAGCTCATTCAATCTCTGTTTCTGTCTGGAATAGCTTTATTTTTCACCCATCGGAACTCTATACCCCTAAATCTAAAATCCCATCTTATGCAATAAACCTGAAGGATAGCTGGTTTAAAAACAATTCTGTGGATTTGCTTTGATTATTTTCAAGTAGTGATGATCTGTAATACAGCAATTAACTATAAAAACGAGTATTTTCAGTGCTCTTGCTGTTTCACAATTCCTGTATTACAATACAGTCAAAACTCGAAACTGACGAGACCGAAAAAAATTCGGAGATGGGCAATTATCGAGAAATAGAGTTTTTCCGTAGTAAGAAAAGGAAAAACACGCCAAAATGACGGAAAATTTGATCGTTAAAAACAAAAATTAAAAAAATACCGTACTGTATTTTGATACATACTAATCAAATTATTGGTTGACATAATCACACACAATGTTCAATCACATTATGCAAATACACTAAAACTAACGCTCGATTTTTTTTATTCAGTTAGATTTCATTTATTTACCTCATGTAAAATAATCCGTAGGCCTAGAATGATATATATTTTTTGCTCTTTGAGAACATTCACAATTTCATCTATACTAGCAAGAGCTGGAAATATTTCTCAGTTTGCTCCAGGAAATGACACAATGTTTTTACAGAAAGTTTTTAAAGTGAAGCAATTTTGAATTGTCTGGTGGCTGACTTTTTGTCATGCTGAACAATCCATTCACATGACATACACCCCCTTATCAATCGTAGTATCTACCTATAATTGGCAAGATCCATCACCACAATACGCTGTAATAGGAATAATTCTTTCTTATCAGTTTCTTTGACCTCCGGAAAAAGCCATTTTTGCACCAAATAAAAGGTATTTCCGTATTTTGTTTTTATTTTCATTTGGCTTGGTCTGCGCGATGACAGTTTTTCGAAAATTACTTCGAGACAGAGAGGTGGAATTACATTGTAAATCAATGTAATTAGTACAGTAAATGTAGTATTTATCCCCTTTTTCAAGATATGGCGTTTTTCGTGTTATATAGTTTTTGGGAAACAGAATGTTTCACTGTAATGATGACTGAAAAAGATTATTTTTACTTTTAATATTATTTTTTAAATTTTCTTCACTTTTCTTTTCATCAAATGCTGATTTTTTTTTTACAAAATTCCATCTTTTTCAAAACCTGACTTATTTTTCGCCCAAGTGTGCGTTTTATTCCGTTGCTCTACAAATGTCAGTAATTTAAAACACACTAAATTATACTGCCAACTAACATTAACAGTGGAATGTAGAACAACACTATAAATGTAAATACGTATGAAGCAAGAAACTTGAAGTAATTATTTCACGACTTGTTAGGTTCTATTTTCAACGTTAACTCCAATTAGAAAGAGTCATACTCGTTCTTATACGTTCTAGTCTTTTACTTCTCGGGTTGCGTGATACTTATCTACCTGAATACCTTTCGCGGGCAGGATGGAACCCCTTGGCTGCCCGCATTTGGCCGGCGCGCCGGAGGTTATCCACCACCAGTAACCTAGACACTTTTTGATCCTTTCCAATAATACGGATTTTTATAATCCGATGTGGTGTCGTTCACGTTCACCTCGGATTACCGAGACTTTACTGCATGTTCGCCTAATGAAATTTTTACTTTACTGCATGTTCGCCTAATGAAATTTTTACTTTACTGCATGTTCGCCTAATGAAATTTTTACTTTGCTGCATTTTAAACTAAAAAAATCCTATATTTTAAATAATACGCACATTCGAACATAGTTAATTCGAAGTCCAAAGTATACAAACACAAGGCCACAACAGGCAAAATGTCCAACGAGATGGCTGAGAAAAAAGATGCCCATAACAAATATGGAGGTCACTCAAAATATGTTCGAATTATCAAATTTATTTATCCTGGATCTGTGAAATGACTACGAATTGAAGCTTAATCATCATCATTCACATAGGATAATGATTATCAATAGGATAATAATTATCATCAGTTAGGGACCTGTTTCCCAAATTTTCGTATAATTTAGAATATTATACCATATATAGTATACAGTTGATCTTAGCTGCTACATTATTCCACTGTTCTGATATCAGCATATCAAGTGGTACATGTTTTTGATGCCCTTCAGCTGAACAATGTTAAAATGGACTTCAAGTTATCAAAAAAAAGTAAAGATAAAACAAAATTTTCAATTTTTTATTGGTCTTCAAAAATTTGTTACTTAGCATCTTGAAGAAAAGCAAACTCTGGCTGGCTACCTATAAAGTTTTTCCAAACTAAATTTGATCATGAGAAAATCATGATTTTTTTTTCCATCGCCTTCGAATTATCTAAAAAATTGGAAAAAAAAATTGAGTTAAACAAGAAATTCTAACATTGCATTACATAGAAAACTCAAGGGGAGTTGGTAAAGCTTCGAATTACTTGAATTTCGAATTAACAAAGTTGTAGTGTACTTTTGCCAAGTCCACTTTTTTAGTCGTGAACCTTTACATAAAATATTTACAGCTTGAAGAGAGTGTGGGTACTTGTTTATCACCATCCTTCTGTTAGCAGTTGGGAATGGAGAGCTCTCTTACTCACATCCCAGACTTGTAAGAAATGTCTCAGGAAACGGATAGCTATTGGACTACTTCAATCCCGTTTTTTAAAGTTAGTGCGAAGACTGATGGCATTCCAGCTTCCTTCGAGAAAATCTGAACCGTTTTACCTCTATACAAGTGAGTCGGAAGTCAATAGCGTCCATGCGAAGAAGACTTATGTCTTTCCAGATATTGGCCTCTGAGGAAATATGTAACCTTGCCTTGGGTTATATAGTGGGTCGAATGATGTAAATCGCACTGCTGACTACTCGAGCAAAAGAACGGATTCGGTCAATGATAAAGTATGGCCATGTTTTGTGCTTTATATATGGCGATAAAAGAATCCCCGGAAGGCTTGTTATCTTCCATATGTCTATAACTTCTTTCCCTATAATCCTCGGCTTGGTATATTCCTATAGTACTTTCATATCGATAAACCTTACAGGCATTTCTTTTTTTCATTTTCACTCAAGTGGAATTAAAAATAAAGGAAATATACGAATAAAAATATATAGAGAGCATAAATTTATTATATAGAGATAGTATTTAGGAGCGTTTATGTATCTATAGTCATAATGATGTAGTCTAATTACATCATTTCAAATTTTGGATGGTCCCGATTAATCGAGTCGGTTATTTTATCAATTGTTAATTACTTTTAAACTTACTGATTGAGTTCATCGAGACTCGATCAATCCGATTAAATTTTTTATTAAATGTTTATAATTTTCACTTGATTTATGACTAAACCGATTAGATGTCTTGACTTATGTTCCTATATATAGCATTTCAGATAAGTAACCATATTTAAGAATATTTGGTCAATGTTCTCGACATTGGGAAATACAAGTCAATTTAACAGAAACTGGTAATATCGTAATCTCAGTTTCAAATTTAGTTTGATGGGAGTTTCGAAAGACACGACTTTTTTTATTATCTCCACTGTGAAAAACATTTTTCTTATTCTGGAAATGTCAGCTCCATACTAGCACCATTTGAAAAGAGTTTCAAGAGAAAATAGTAACAGTATGAAAATAGAAGTCAGAGTTGAAATCGGTGACCAACCTAAACTAACTAATTAAAAAAAAAAAGAAGATCCAAGTTAAGAAATTTCAGGATATGGGAAGTATGTTCAAGATATTATATAGCTTCAAGCGGGCGGTTTTCATGTCTTAATGTATTTCTTTATTTGTTTTCATTTATTGAGTGGATAGGTGTGTAAAATCAATAGATTATATTTTTATAACATCAATTAAATATGATATAGTTGAATGCTACGTTTGTTATGAATGATTAACATATTTGAAAATATTCGATTAAAATCGGCTTAAATTTCTTGATTAACCTGTAAAAAAATTAATCGGTTCCACACACACACACACGGTTGAAATGATATTACGTGCAAATACGACGTGTTTCCAAAAAACGTAAAGCAACAATGTTGACTCTAGTATATAAAAAAGAAACAAGACTGAAAATAAAACAAAATTATTCAATTTGTTTTTTATACTTCATCGCACAATCCCTTTTTTCAAGCTCAATTTCCTTCACATTTAAAATATTAAATAATTTCACGCTAGTGTTGATGCATTTATTTCTCGCGAATCCAAAGCTAAGCATTGCGTAACCATTCGGAAATTACTGCCACATTCAATGAATGAATTCATGAGAATTAAAAATGATATCACATAATTTCAGCCCTTAAAAAGTGTTATTTGAAAAAAAGCCGTAAGAACGAAAACGTTTCTTTCTTTTGTTTTCAACAAAAAACTAATGCTAATTAAAGAAAATTTTCCCCATACTTATGATTTCAAAAACAAAAATTGAGTTTTTATTTGTGTCATTCTATTTTGAAAACTCCAAAATATTTCCCAAAAAACATGCGCATAATCGGAATGCCACATAACAGCTCTGACAAAAAATACGAGAACTAAAAGAGATATATAAAATGCCGATTTTTTTTAGGGGTAAATATTCGTAATTTATATATACGGTATACCCATCGGAATTTCAAAATCTTGGAGAATATAAGAGAAAACGTTGAGAAGGAGAAAAAATTTTATGTTATCCGCATAGGATCCAAGCTACCATAAAAACGCTTCCACTTCTTTTTCCCTTGACTAGGTTTCTCAGAGGAACTATCATCGCACGTTCCCAATACAAGTGGGAAGAATAAAGAGATGCTTGTGATATTTTACAAGATTTTAACGCATCGTATTTTCACTGGAAAGAAAAAAAAAACATTCCGCTGTACTTTATTGCAGTCAAAAGATTTTTTTGTGCCATTCCAGTTAAGTATCCCTACACGTTGCACAACCCTCGTTTAGTACGAGTATTGTGCACCTATACATTTCAACAGTGAGTGCTGCATGAATCGTGCACAAACTAAACAGTGGAAGGGCAATTTAACGCCGTTTCATAAAGGGAACATCCGATTAGAAGTATTAGCTGCTTCTAAGCAACAAGTGTTTATGAGAATGTATACAGGGTGTCGGACTGTAAGTCCTGATTGGGCGTTTATCTCATCATCCGTTCGTCGTAGAAGTATGGTTTTAATTTTAAAAAAAAATGCTCAAAATATGTTCAAGAAACCACTCTGTACCAGTTTCGAGAGTGGAAATACGGTGTATCGTAAAATGAAAAATATCTACATTTTTATACGGCCCATTAATGGGTCTCTTGAAGGCAACAAAAAAAATCCATGTCTCTAAATGAAATACTCGATGAGGTATTTTGGTTGGCGAAAAGTTGGGAAAGAACATAAATGAGGCAAAGTATCGTCAACTGTTCTTTCCTACCTTTCCTTCGATTTTTGAGTTCAAATATCTCAACGAATATTTTACTTAGAAAATCCAGTCTAACTGGCTTATAACGAACACGGATATTATTGATTTCTGCGTATAATGAATTTTTTCCGTATCCCGCGAATTTCGTGTTGCTTATCTATGTAATTTTGATTGCTTATAAGGAACATCGATTTCAGCAAAATACGCCTAAAATAAATTTTTGACTGATTTTCAAACATGGAATTGTCACGAATTTCTTTGCTATATCATCTAAATCTTCTCATCTGGAAATTTACCTTTCTCGAACTGATGACTCGTTTCTTTACTTCGAAAATGTTCTAGTAGGGCTGGGGGGGGGGGGTTAGTGCTCTATGGTACTGTGAAATCATATTTTGCTTCTTTATTTCTACTTTTCTCTGTTAAATCTTATTTTGTTTGCAGAAAGCCTTATTAGGAAAAAAGGATGATTGAGGTTATTTATTCCCAAGAGAGTATCTAACCTCCAAACCACCTTTAGTGCACATTTTCCATTCTCGGACCATCTGCCATTGTAGTTGGTTGAAAGCCAAAAAGTGGAAAAAAAGTGTGGAATAAAAAAAATCGGGATTACTCGAAGTTCGTAACGCTTTCCTTTTCAAACGGTTCGAAAGAACGAGACGAAAAATTCCATTGTGTCCGTGCTCTTTACTATACTAGAAGAAAAACACGCTTATTTGGCGTATAAATGGCTATCGTACATGTAAAATGTTTTATTTTTCTTAAACGCATCATTTTTCTCAAGTCGGTACGCATATAACAAAGCTCGTATAACGAAGACATTCTCTGTTTTTTCCGACTTCGTTATAAGCGGGTGTGACTGTATGGGATTTTTTGCATAGTATACATCGTTTAATCTTAACTTTGCTCCATTTATCCCCCCCCCTCAATTCGTTTCTTGCTTCTCAAGTCTGAGGATATTATAATAATATCAATTAATTTCTTTCAGGTTAATTCTTAGTTATTATGAACAATTCCTTTCTCAGTTTTTCTATTTTAATTTTTCTGATGTTTTTGGACTTATGATGTTTTGGACTAAAAAATGTCGAGGGAACGGATGGTAAAATAATGCCAATTTTTGGCTTACGATCATCAGAAACATTTTTTGCTCTTTTGGGACATTGGGGAGGGGGTTAAAAGATTAACCTTTGTCATCCTATTTATAAATGTTTATAAATAGGATGACAAAGGCTTATGCTATACGGTTGCTGCTAGCTGATGAGACTGTTTAAAAACTTGCTCCCGGGGTGGCAGAGTAAACCAGAGAAATATAGTTTATGATCTTTACTGAATAGGTGAAGGATTTGGAAGTTTCAGCTTTGAGAATACTTTCTTCAGAGATTCAGTAGAGCAACAGTGAGGGAGTAAAAGAAATGTTATGAAAGAACATGTATAGTACTTGCTATGAAGAAAGAACAAGTCCGGATAATACACATTAAGGAATTGATCGGATGATCTGGTATTTCAAGTTCTACGTAATATACAGTGAAACCTCGATATACGTATCGATACCGAACCAAGAAAAAATATATTTGTAGAGGAATTATCGTTAAATCGGCAGTCAAAATTATCATCACGTGCCAATAAATCCATGCTGCTGTTGGAAACTTTTCTAAATTGACGTTTTCAGTATCACCAAAAAATGCGCTTTTGAGTATTTCTTCGCAGAAAAATATTTTAATTGATTAGCTGATAAAATAAATTCAGTTAGATGTGTATTGCTCCTGTAAAGAGGCTTATCGCAATACACTTTTGTTTATCCCACAAAAAGTAGCAATACCAAACACTTTCGGTGATTAGGTTATGCCCAATACCAATATTATTATTAGACGTCCTCGGAAGAACATGTAACATGAGTTAAAAAATATACTAAAGGATATTCGAGTGAAAAATAAATAAAAATAATAAAAGTTGTAGTGGTTTCAAAATCTTCCTAAAAATATTACTGAATGAATGAACGCCAGAACTTTGCCACTGGACTTATCCCGTTGCCGAAATCTCTTCCAGCCCAGCTTCGTGGCAGTCTGGAACACTTTATTTTGTGTCAAAAAAGAATTTGTGTCAAGCATCTTATTATAATCATCTTAATTATCGATCATCTTATTTTGTGTCAAGCATCTTATCACCGTGTAGTTAATCTTATCACATCATTAATGTAGCCTAGCCGAAAAAAATATCATATATAAATAGCTTAAATGTGTTAAACATGTAAAAAAATATTTGTCGGGAACTAAAATATTTATCTATACACCTAAAACTATTCACCGTACCAATGCAATTTCATGCATAAAACTCTTACTAAACCATATTTATTGAATGGATTTAGAACAACTAATAAAAAAATATTTACAACCTATCGGTAAATATTGAACGTGTCGAATTCCATAACGTGTGTTGTGCGTCTTCAAAATTTAGGAAAACTTTTCAAAGAGAAAAATACGAACGCAATATATATATATATATATGTGTGTGTGTGTGTGTGTGTGTGTGTGTGTGTGGGTGAGAGTGTATATGTGTATGTGTATATATATATATACACACACACACTGTATAATAAATGAATAAAATAAAACAGCGCAGAATTTCAGCACTTTATTGAAATGCAGCCGAAGAAATTCTTCTGATCTCTTTATCAATATTTGACCATACGTTCTAGAAATAAAATCTTCGAAAATGCTGATTTTTACTTACAGGGAAAAAGAGAAAAAAAATAGTATATTCTTTTTGATCTTTCCGAAATTTCATCCGATTCGCATCATGTTTGATCAGAGCACGAAAGAAAGCGGATGGAGCTGAATAGTTATGCAACTTAAAATGAAAAATCTTCTTTTCTCCCTTTTATTCTTTTTCGAAATACATTCGTGTATCTGAAAATGCAGATCCCATCACTTTTTTTTCCCCATCTATAATATATATATATATATCTCAATTTGGTAAGTATTATGTGAAGTTTTCTTTGACAAAATTCTAACCGCATAAAATTTATGTAAATCCAGAAATTTTTTTTTCGGGAAAAGAAATAGAAAGTTGACGTCTCTATTTTCACATAAAATCTTGTTTGATTTCTTTGTGTGAATCTCAGAAAATATCTTTCACATATACTTAGCGTTTTTATAAGGTTATTTTATTGTATGATCAAAAACAGTATACAATCAAACTTGGTTATAATTACCTCGAATGTAACAACTTGGTCAGAACGTCGGTTACTCTCGGCTCTGACTGATTCTCATAGTAAAAACAATGTTAATGAACTTACTTATAACGTCACTGGAACGCAATGGCTTTGGATATAAAACATTTTTCAGTCACTTTACTTACAAACTTACATTCATGGTGTTTTCTCAAAAAATTCCTTGAATTGGGGATTATCACATTGAGAAAATGTTTGTGCGTTGCTCTACTGGATACCTTAATGGTGAAAAAAAAAAGATTCATTATATGTTTGACGTTCCAACCTGCTCATCGGCATAACCTGCATTTGCTCATAATTTTGCGGTCCCTGCCTTCTTTTTACAAAAATGTTGCATTTTTTTCAACGAAGCTAACTTTAATTCGTGATCTTCCACTAGATGAAAAGAACTGACATGATTTAATTTATAAATTCTATTACAATGAGCATCTGCGGAATTTCAACGTCGACTCCTGAATACCAGCCAGTTTCCATTTAAGAAAGCCTCTCCGCAGGGAGTAGGTAGATCTACACCATGTCACTGACTTTACATTCAAATTCAAGAGCTTGCCATCTTCACTCAAAAATATGGAAGGCAGCACCAGTAAAATTGCAAAACAAGCACAACTCTTGCAATATAAATACTGTACGCTAGGAGTCACACATACACCAATAACATACATCCCGGCATGTACCGATTCGCTAGAAATTCTGCACAGATGCATGTACAGTCACGTAGTAGTGAATCTCATCTTTAGAACCCACGTTCGACATCGCTGGAGACACAGTGTTGGTTAGCTGAAGTTTGTTTTCTGCGGTTTTCGAACTTCGAAGCGCGAATGTGAACCGGTCTCCCATTTGAAAAAGTCTCTCCGTAAACAGCAGGCAGACCGCCAATATGATACTTACACTTCCATGCATGGGCGGAGATGCGGGGGTGGCATAGGAGGGCAATGACACCCCAACGTCCATGACTGATCTAATGTATATGCACATATATGGATTGACACCATCACCATCATCATCATCATCATCCCGCTCCCAGCAGCATCCTTATTGTGCCCCACCCCGAAGTCTTCAGCTTTTGAATCTGCTTGAAAATTCAAGCACATTCACCATTTAAACTTCCAAATATATTTGGTAGAAGGTAGCGCCTGCAAGAGCACGAAACAAGCACCCCGCTGACAACATAAATATTTTAGGAATCACACATATATATTCAGGACAAATATTTTGACATGTACCGATTCCTTAGAAATTCCGCAGAGTAGTGAGTCATGTACGGTTAATTAATAGTAGCTAGGGCTATTGCATATCTAAATATTCAATAAATACATATTTTGAAGGATATGCAATGAACACATATTGTACGATGACGACATTTGAGAGGGGCAGTGACTCCCATATCTCCACTCATAGTTCGAATGCATATTTTATAGTACTAATACTTTAAATTTAAAGTTTAAACACAAAAAATTTCACTGATATGTCCATGTATATAAAACAAAACAAAAAAAACACTAAATATTTTGATAAGTTTTAAATTTTAAAATTCACGGTTGATAATTTTTTGATTATTGAATAAAGCCATCTTGTCCATATTCACTGAAGAAAAATATATCATTCTATTAATGGATGAAGATCCAACCCGGGAATCAAAAGAAAGCCAGCCATGTTTGCTTATAAGATGTGCTAATAATCTTCATATTCTTCCAGTTAATATTTCGAAATAAAATTCCTGGACTGTGAAGCGAAAAACTGTTTATAAACAAGGATTGAAGTCTATTATAAAAACAACATTTTTACTTGACTGGTTTCGAGGATAAACTTGAAGAGTACACATGAAGGAGAAAAATATAATAATTGAAAAATTTAATCATACCAGCGATGAAAGTTCGGAAAAATAATTTATAGTTTAAATGATATGTTTCTCGTACGAATGAGAATGCATACGGCTGTCAGAATAGAAAAATCTGGAACTCATATTTAATAAAAGGGTAAACAAAAAATGAATTCCACAAGAGTCATCTACAGGAGGATGAATAATGCTCCGAATAAAAAGTATCTAGTTTCAAGTAGGAAAAAAAAATCGATATCCTATTAATAAGCTTAAAAGCTAAGAGATACGAAAATGAGTTTTAGTTTTATGATAATATTCATAGATTTCATATGTGGATCGTATTGTTATATGTCGAGCCCCGTTATGACGGAATCGAATATTACGAAGTATGGGATAAAACACATTTTTTTTCTGTGCCAGTGAATCTGCATGACCAAATTGATGTTAAAAATATCGCTTGTACCGAACCACCATATTTATGGACATCGGATATGACGAAGTTTTCTGCAAAAATGATTTTTCTTTATAGGATTAACTTTCCATAAAATCATCTCTTCCATAAAGTCCGAAATGAAAATATGTCAACGCCACGGCTAATGTTATGCGGAGAATTGATATAAGTTTTGCAAGGAATGGAACGGACCAATACCATAACGGGGGAAAAATTCGTTTGTAGTTATCAGGATTTTGGATAATGTAACATTTTTTCTCCGTCAAAAGTTTTTATTTATTTTATTTTTTTTTTTGTTTTGTTTTGCGCATTCTGAAGCTAAAGTATAACCAAACTGAATCTTCTTCCGATATCTTAAGTTATCGTTATCAGGCTGCAAGACTATGTAGGAGGATAGATGGTGTACTCGCCACTCTCCCGTGTTAACTAACATTTCCGTATGTCGTAATCCGTCCATAGTATTCGCCGTGATCCATATACGCGTGGAGCTGCTTTTGCAATGTGCTTCCTACGGTGCAAGCAAAAATATAAAAAAAAAAATGCTTGCCTTCAGTTCTTGATCAATTTTTGTCAGTGTTGACAAGATTCAAATTTCTTTTCCCATAAGACTTTCTATAAGAATCTATGAAATGTATGAATGTACACACTAAAAAAAATATCGTAATTTGTGATAAACATTAGATATTTTTATTCTAAAATGCCTCGCATGGCTGATCAACAAAAATTCAAAATTTTAGCTTAAAGGATATAAAGAGCTCCCGTTTCAGAAAACAATAAAGACGTTAAACGACTGAACATATTCAACCAATTATGTGGAAGGGAAAAACAGTTGTCCCATTTTGCCAGAACCCGTTTACCATACGTCCCATTCGACTAGACGGGATTTATGGTCTCCGCACTTGCGAACGGAACTTTATCGGGCATAGTTATGATTAGGTTAACGAAAGTAATCTTGAAAATTGTTATTTTTTTACCTTAGACATGCCTTCACTATAGGAAAGGCAGCGTTACTTGGACATAAATCATAGCGGCTATTACGGCCCGATCAGGACATCGTGAACTGGGTACGGAAATACAGCCGAATCACGTTATAGCGAACTCCAAGAAACTGGAGAAATGTCTTCGTTATAAAGAAATTCCGTTATAAAGTGATTCTAGGTTTCTGTATATTTCCTATATAAACTTATCTAGGATATTAGAAAAAGTGTTCGTTGAAACGAGATATTTTCGCTATAACGGTGTTCGTTAAAACGAGATTCGACTGTAATTGTTAACAAGAGGTAGGGGATATTTTTTGAATATCTTCATGGGCTTGCACGTTGATAACGATACCTCATTGGGAGGGCGCTGTGGACCGTGCCGGCGGGGCCTTGTCGCGGGTGTCGGGAGTGAGGGGGATGGTCGCGTCCGCGGTGCTGTTCTGGCTTTGTCGAGCGGTGATGTGCCCTGGGATTGAGGGTTTGGGTGTGGGGGTGTGGTTATGCTGCTTGAGGGGTTGGCGGGATGTTGGTCCGAACCGGGTATGCTTTCCCGGCTGGCTTGAGTTTTTTTTTTCCGGCAAGCCCACGATCTCACGATCAATGAGCTTATATCGCAAAAGCGAAAGAGCCTGGGCGTGCTCGGTTCTATACTATACTCCCTCATTGGGACAAAATTATCTAGTTCAACCATAGCTTCAAAAATATACAAAAAGAAAAAAAAAATGCCTTTTCTCTACAAAAAAAGTTTACAACACATAAACCGAATTCCTGACAAGTAACAATCGAATTTTTCCCTCATGTTTTGATAATGGTCTATATCATTCTTTGTGAAAGTGATAACAATACCCGAATGAAAACACTATCCATGATTCTAATACCCGTGGTATACTGCATAAACAGTATTTTTGTCGATTACGAAAAGAACTGAGACAATTAAATATTATTTTCTTTTATATTGAATACAAAAGAAAGATTATTTTTTTAAATATATGTATATGTTTAATCATATCCTTTCCTCTTCCATAGTGAACACAATTTCTCTGCGTCTCTTTAAATTAAGTATTTAATTAAGCATCGATGAGGAAACAGTCCATATATTGTTTGAATGCCGGCTATTCCTCTAAAACATTTATATAATTAGTCTCTTTCAAGTTTATAGAAAAAATTAATTGACAATTTTGTTCGATGAGGAAACAGTTTGTCTGAGGTTTTGTAATGTTCATGTTAATTTTAGAATTCCTAAAAGACCCCGCTTCTTTCATTTGTAAATTCTTGTATAAACTTACATTAATGCATCTCATTAAAAATAATAATAATAACTATCGTATATATAAATGTATACAGCAGCGATTCTCAACCTGTGGGGCGCGCCCCCCTGGGGGGGGGGGGCGATAGTACTGAAAGGGGGGGGTGCGCTATCATATCGAAAGAAATATGTATTATTTAAAAAAATGATTATTTTACTCTGAAAGGAAAGCAGAACAAAATGCATTATAAGATAATAAAAAATAAAATTCGCATTTACACTGATATAATACACTTCAAATAGGACTTTATCGGTACTGCACAATGTATTTAATAATTAGAATACCAATATAAATTAAAAACAAGTTCAATTATTTTTAGTGACTCCCTTGTGCTTGTCTTGAAGAGCAAAGTTTTTCGAAGGAAGGTTTAATATTAGAAATGGACACTCTGAGTTCTTTTTCTATATTTACTTGAGATCTATATTTTGTCTTCAAAGCAGCCACTGCCGAAAATCCGGTTTCGCAAAGGTAGGATGTTGGAAATGGTAATAGTATACGAAATGCTCTTTCTTTCAGTGCAGAAAACTCATCATCCACCCCTGCCCAAAATTCAAAGAATGATTTATTACTAAATTGTCTTTTGATTTCGCCACTTGCCGTGAAGTCTATGAAGATTTCTTCTTCAGCAGTTGAGAGACCATGGGGATTATTTCGAAATGGATCCCTAACCCACTCGTAACTTGCTACCAAGTTATCGTCAGCAAGAAAATACTTTTTGAAATTATTTGCCAGCATGGATAAATGATTTTCAATGGTTAGAAAAACCACTTTCACATGTTGTTCTTCGGCTTTGTAAGTTTTAACACATTCATCCACAAACATTTCTAAGTTTTTTTGCTTTAAATTTCTGCTCCACAATTCTAATTTTCTACAAAAAGCATTAACTTTATCACTTGTATCCAACATATGTGTATTTGCTCCTTGGAGTTGAAGATTCAATTTATTTAATTTAACAAATATGTCTACCAAGTAGCTCAATTTCATCACAAATAAACGATCTCGAAACATCTCGGCTTCCGGTCGGTTTTCCTCTTCTAGAAAAATTGCGATTTCATGTCTTAATTCATAAACACGTTGCAAAAATTTCCCACGTGATAACCATCGCGACTCGCTATAAAATAGTAACGCTGAATGTACTGCACCCATATCTTTACAAAGTGCAGAAAAAATTCTTGATTTTAGGGGTCTCATTTTTATATAATTTACTACAGTCACAACCGTTGTTAGCACGTTATTAAGACCAGGGCTCATTTCTTTGGAAGCCAAAGCTTCTCTATGGATCATGCAATGTGTCCAGACACACTGTGGGGATTTTTGTTTCACAAGTGCTTGTATACTTTGAAATTTTTTTCTTCTTCATTTACTTCAGTGCTGGTAAAACCGAAATTTAAGTATTCTTGAGAATATTTTCTTGATTTCATTTTTGGAACCACGCTACTCTGTGCACTTGTCGCTGCTTCGTCTACTGCTCGCTTGCGCCCACTTATTTATCCATGTTTCTGTACAAATCTACTGCGGTAATATGTATTTAATACCGTTGTAAACCGTATACACCTCCTCTAGAATAAAATCACTTGAAATCCATTGTTTTTTTTTCTTTTAATTTTAAATTATTTAATATTAGCTTGAATACGACAGCGCAAAAAAAAAACTATTTCCTATCAAACATACACACAAACTCTTTCTTCTTTTCCCGTGATCTCGTCTCCACAAGCATCCCCCTTCTCTTCTTTACTCCTTTTTTTTTCTTTCCGCAGTCCCCTCCCTAGCTTCGGTTGGGGGAACCGAAACTAAAACTAATGTCTCCCACGAATAAAGGGGTCCTTTACTGCAGTTTTTTTTGTCTCGATCAGCTAACACGCAGATTATAACATACACATTCACGATAGATTCGATAGCGATAGGGAACGGGGGGATACAGAGCTCCCTGTTGGGAGGGATGATTTTTCTAATTGTTGTGAATGGGTTGACATACATCCCATATTGTTCAGTATTTTCGTGACTTTCTTAGAGGAAAGATTGTTTTATTTTCGTTTAAAATAAGTTGATAAAAGTAATTTTCAGCAAATTATTTGAATGTAATATTCCATATGAAAGTTCCAAAAATTTCATGGGGGGGGGGGGTTCCCCCTGTACTGCACTTGTGGGGGGGGCGATGAAAATTATGATTGAAAATTGGGTCGCAAATACTGAAATATTGAGAAACGCTGGTATACAGGATGCATAGCTAACAGGGGACGTCACATCAATATTTTACTGGTGAACCGTTGATCTTAGAGTCATACTTGCAATTAGAAAAAGTATCCAAATAACGTGCAGCATTGATATATGCCATTCATGTTGCAAAGGAGGTTCTATAGTTGTTAAACTAAAAATGATGGAAATGTTTTATACGGACACCCTGTGCTCAAGAGCCCAATCACAAAGTTGTTTCCCTATCTCTCCTGATGTCACAAAAAATCCTAGGTTTTTAAGTGCAATATTCAATGAGGTATTTGAATTCCAAAAATGGAGGATAGTTGAGTGAAAAATCAGCATAAAAACCGCATTTAACGCGGTTTTTCCCCTAAATGCAGCATGAATGACATATCTGAGTGCTACACGTTATCTGGAAACTTTTTCTAATTGGAAGTATGCTCTAAGATCAACGGTTTGCCAGTAAAATACCGTATGCCCTGTAACCTAGAGGAGTTGGACAAAATAATGTGAGCACCTGTGGAAAAGACAACACTCGAGGGAACCTGTCGTATTACGTTCACCCTCTAGTGTGGAAGAGTTCCACTTAATGGGCGATAATGTTCATTCAGCAGTCTAGTTTTAGCAGTGATACCGTTCGGATGCGATGTATATTGGGGCGTTAAAACTTCGTCTTGCCGGGACCGCAGTAATGAAAACGGCCACCCTTGTTGGTGTCGGGAGAAGTACTGTGTCGATGGTAATGACAGCCTATAGCAAACAGGGAAAGACATCATCTCCGAAGCATAACAGTGGCCGAAAGTCGAAGATGGCTGATAGACCTAGAAGGTTTTTGAAGAAGATTGTGGCCAGAAAGCACAAGATAACAGCATTCCAGATAACATCTGAGATGAACACACATCTACAGGAAGGTGTGTCGACAAAAACTATCTGCCGTGAACTGCATGCAGCAAACATACAAGGTAGAGCGACCATGCCAAAATCATTGGTGACACCATGCAATGCCTTGAAACGACGAACATGGTGTCAAAACATAAGAATTGGACACAACAACAATGGGAGAATGTCATCTAGTCAGAAGAATCGTCGTTCACATTATCACAGACTAACGAACGTGCTTACGTTTGGAGAACGCCAGCACAAGAGTATGACGTTGACTGTCTCCTACCTACAGTTAAGCATGGAGGGGAATCAGTGATGCTGTGGGGTGCGATGTCTGACCGTGGTCTCGGCCCAATTGTTTTCCTGGATGGGCGGGTTAATGCAGCGGTTTATGTCAGTATTCTGGCTGACTATCTTCATCCAATGGTGCAATATTTGTTCCCTAATTCTCGACCTGTGTTCCAAGAAGATAATTCGCCCGTTCACATTGCTGGAATTGTCGGAGACTGACATGATCTCCCCTTATCTTACTATAATTGAACTTTTGTGGGGTATTTTGCAGGCCAAAATGTGCAGTAGGTTTCCACTTCCAAAGACACGTTCTGAATTAGTGGCCTTTTTGCAGGAGGAGTGGCTACGTATCCCTGTGACTGTTGTGCATGACTTGTATTTGTCCATCCCACGACGGATACAAACTGTAATTAATGGAAAAGGTGGGCCAACAGCCTATTAATAAAGATTTTGTCTCATTTCACAGGTGGTCATATTATTTTGTCCAACCCCTGTGTGTATCCTGTATATATGCTAAATAATTTTGTGAGCATTTATTCAATAGTAAATACACAGCTTTTTCCCCTTCAGGCATTTTTGTAACTCTGATTAGAAGATTCTGTTTAAATTTCGTTACTTATTATATTCAATGTGCTTTATAAAGTATTGTTTATCCAACATCCCTCACAAATAAATGAATAGCCAATAGGTGAAACATTTTGGAAAAATATTTCGATTGAAGAACGAAAAAAACATAAGGAAACAATCAGAGGTGGATTTATGGTTTGCCGACTGTGGGCTACACTAATTTTGCTGACGTACTCCCGTCCTAATTTATTCATCGCTTAAATTTGCCCCCCTGAGTCATAGCCCGCTTAGCCCCACTTTTCTGAGTACCCTTCCTAAAAGTATACTATCCCTAATAGTAGCTATCCCTAAATTACCCTTTTTGTCACTGACATGATTGCACATTATCTTGGTCACTCACCGACCTGGTTCCTTACTTTCTAGGTCACTCATTTGTTCGATATTATGCTTGTAAACGATCTTGTTCACTGTTTCGATTACTGACAGACCTTATATCCTTTGCTTTTTAAGTCGTTCTCTTATCTGGTTCGTTGCCCTCTATGTCACTTTTGCTCGTTCACTCTTAACCTGGTCTCTTTCCCTTCATGTTCCTTTTACCTTTTATTCACTGCCATGCTTATACACCCTTTAGCTGACTCCCATGCTTATACACTTTTTAGCTGACTCCCATGCTTATACACTCTTTCGCTGACTCCCATGCTTATACACTCTTTAGCTGACTCCCATGCTTATACACTCTTTAGATCACTCACAGGCTAAAAAATTCTGTGGTTCATTATTTTACAAACATCAATACAAATACACGGTCACAACAGGCAAGATGCCTAACGAGGTGGCTGATAAAAAATGTCCATAACAAATATGAATGTCACGTATTTACAAAATGCAGAAAATGAATTAAAAATGAGATGATAAAAAACTACATATGTATATATGATGAAAGTAGATATACATTTTTGGTCATAAACAATATTTATGGTTGCCTTATTCTAAGTATGGATAGCATCTCGATTTACCCCAACATATTTATTGTATTTATTTTTAAGCGTGTCAATTGTGTGTTAGCATTTACTACCCCCTTCCCAGGGGGTGGGCAATTCCATTTATTAGCACCCATAATTTCTATTGAGTCACCAACGAATGAGCTCCTAATACATTTCGACACACAATGGGTGTTGTCGGGAAAAAAAAAAGTATTTAACCACTAATCACGCTGAGCGAGAATCCCACTGGGATTGGATACCAAATTTCAACTCTCGGTTGCTCAGCGAGAAAAAAAAATTACGTCTGTTCATTTCAAACGAATTCGTGGTCAGAATGAAACTGAGAGCCTGCGTGTTTGGCTCTCTGTCTGCGAACTATGGTTTCAATGTCTGCGAACTATGTAAATTTTGCCTCCTCTCTCCCAATTCCGTTATACAGTATACATAATTTCCATGGCCACTTCTTCCTTGAAGTTTCCACGTCAATGGACTTGTTATCTGGGTTATGTAGCTGGTTAACCCCCTCCCCCCTTCCCCGAATTTACCTCTATATATCAATGACGCTTTTATACATCATCTAAAACCGAAATTTTATGCTATTAATTTTATTCACATGCATTAAAACGTTAATATAAGCTTTTTTTTTTATTCAAATACACAAAAATAATCAGGGGAATACACTTTGAAACATTAATTAAATACAAATAAACTATTTCTGAATTTTTTTCGAATTATAACATCATATACGAATTTTACAGGCTTATGTTCATAGATAGTTTGAAAATTCGTAGATAGTTTGAAAATTCATAGAAACTGAAGAAAATTTAGTGTATTGAATGCGGTTTGAAAATAAGTTATTCTCACGAAGAGAGATTTTTTTTTTTGGTACATAAGAAATAATTGAAATTGTCGTTGACAGAGCGCATTGTATGTAAACAAACCACTGGGAATATGCTAATCAGAGTCCTATAAAAAAAAGGGTGCACGGTTACAAGCTCATTTCTGAATTTTTCTGTTACTGGCTTTAAATGTGATATTGAGAAGACATTGGTGGGAAAATGTTATAGACGTTTTGTTTTACCTCACACATCCACGAATCGTCGGCTGAAGATTCAAGAGCGTTCTGATCCAGAAGAGACTAAAAAAGTTCAGGTTCAATCACTCATGATTTGCTTTCGAGGAGCACCGTCTATTGACAAAAATGTAAAATTACTTTTTATACAAAAAAAAAAAAAAAAAACAGCAACACACACACCTTTGTGAGAATAACTTTTCACACACCACATTGAAATATACCAGTGCCTACAATTCTTATGATTTTTTTTTAATTATTTACGAATTCATACGACATCCCTGCAGTATGAAATAGCAGGAAACATTGAGCATTGATTAAGATATATTTTTTTTACACATTGGACAGAGCACAACACATAAAACATACAATCAAAACTACCGAGGAAGAAACAAAAACATAAAAAGTGACATTACGATGACACACACACTCTGTGATTCTAAGGGACTACAAATCCTTCCACTGGGTCAATATAAATTAGCTTAGTGCATTAACAGCCTTGTTAATATACTAACTGGTTAAATATTTTGAAGTCGGAGATATATATTTTTGTAGTGTTTTTTATTTGAACAATATACATTATATTTGAGCTATATTTTTAAAATTTTTATTTTTTCAAGAATGATTTATTATGAGTTGTGTTATGATGTGCTATTGTGTTGTAGTATGAATTCTAGACAAGTGTTTATTGAGAATAAAAATATATTGTGATTGATCATATGTTATTATTTGTATGATTAATTGCATGGTATAAGTTGATTCTTTTTGGGGCGGTATATCTATAATTCTTCTGGAATAACGTTTTATTTGTTTTCGGCACTTGATATATGTTATTCAATCTAGATGATGTTCTATTTTGTTTTGTTTCTAGCCATTTATTGTTTAAGAATGAAAATTTATTAGTCTGTAAATATAGTTTTTTATTATGGTGAGATTGTGACATTCTGTTGCATAATTGTTTCCTGTGGTGTTTGTTATTCGGGATCTTATTTTATTCATACATATTATCTAGTTTTTGTAGATTTGTTTGATAAGCACCTCCAGATAAGCAGTTTGATAATCAGTGATTCCATATGACTATTGAGTATATCCAAGCATAAAATAAATCTTTTAGAAAGTTATTGTCGAATGTGTTTTTTGATTTATATAAAATGGTGGCATATGTGTTCTTAATTTCTTTATTATTTTTTTATATTCCGAGTACCATTTTAAGTCATCTTGTACTATTATTCCTAGAGTTTCCTGTATTCATGAACTCTGAATTTCATGGCAGTTACATTGTGAAATATATTGACATGGACAGTGATCGTTGATTTTCATTTTTATGTTAATGAAATTATTTATATTTCTTCTTTATAAGCATATGCATTTTGCTTCTGTATATTTAGTATAAGTTTATTTCTTTAGCCAGTTGTTGATTTTGAATAAGTCCCTTTCGACTTTTTTTTATTAAATTTGTAATTTCGGTATCTTCAACATACAGTATTATGTCGTCAGCGAAAGAAATTAATTTACCATTTATATTTATTTTGAATATGTCATCTCTGGGTAACTTTTTTTTTACTTCTAGAAATGTACAGATTTCTTCACCTATTTTAACTGCTTGTTTTCTATTAAAGTAATATGTTTTAAACCAGTTAAATGTATTACCTCACCTACCAGCTAATGACGATTTCGCTGTTAGTATCATTAGATCCACATAGTCCGAAACACTTTTTAAATTCAGAAAAACCGTTATTCAATATTTTCTATAGTTAAACCCGGTGTTCAAATAATTACTTAGTTCTAAAATGGTCATTTCTGTATTTTTAATTAATTTTTTAAACTCATATTGGTTAGGTGCTAGATAGTTCTGATAATTTAAGAAACGTATGAGCTGTTTTTTCATACATTTTACTATTGCTTTTGAAAAATTTTGTAATATTTTTTGGGAAGAATTGATATAGGTCTGCAGTTCAATAAGTTATGTCTCTCCTGTTTTATAAATGAGATGTGCAATAGCATATTTTAGCTCACTCTAAAAAGAATTCATTTAGTATAGATGAGTTAATTGGATTTTTTTATTATATCTATGGGATAATGGGCGATTATTTTCAACATCTTGGATGTTATTTGATCGTATCCACTTGCTTTGTTAATCTTTAATTTTATTATAATCTCATTGATCTCATTATCATAAATTTTGTAAAAATACATCGAGTTGTTAGAATTAGTTATTGTTTGCTCCTCCTAACAATTACAGTCTGTACCTAATTCAATTTCTGCTATGTTTCTTGTTATAAAGTCCTCATTGATTTTATTTCTAGATGTTTATTGCTGCCATTAATAAGAAATGTATTGTGTTTTATATTTTTTTTAGAACATTGTGTTTTATACATTTCCATTGCTATTTCTTGTTATTTCCGCATAACCTAAATATATCCCTAATGAGCTCTGTTTTATTTTTTAATACACATTTTAAGATCTTTAATATATTTCTTGTACTCTAATTCGTATGAAACAATGTTCAGGTTTTTTTTATATTTTTTGTACAATCTTTCTTTGTAATTTATTCTATTCACTATTTCCTTATAGTGATCCAATTTTTTTTTTTTTGGTTTCTTTTTAACTTGTTTTGTCCAGAGATTATTATCCAAGAATCGTTTGTACTTATTTTCTACACATCTTTCGTCTAGGATACAACCAAATTCATATTTTCAATAAAATCTTCGAATTTATTATAAGTTATTACATTTAAATGTTTGTCTTGATCATTTTCATCTCCTGGTTTTTTTGTAAAAAAAATTATAAATCCTATTTCTGGACAATTGCCTGTTATTTGCGTTTTGTATACCAGAAATTTCTGTGTATTTATTTGTGTTCTGTAAAAAAAGTGATCTAAACATGTTTTACATTCATTAATTTATCTTGTATTGTCATTATGAAAGGGTACAAATTCATTTATTGTCATTATGCAAATATATTTTGAAGATCCGTTAAATAGGCTATAATAAGTTTATGTTAACATCTCCAACTATTAATGTATTGTTTTTTTAATTTTTTAGGTTTGATTCTAGTTCTTCATTCAAAAATGACATAAGAATGTGAGCGGTATAATAATAATATATCAGTGTCATTCATTAATAATCGTCGGGAAAATTGCTATGCTGAATCTACTCAGCAGTAGTGTGCATGTGGATATACTATCATTTATTTACAAATCTCCGACATCACTTTGAGCGAAATATTTTGACGTTTATCCTGGAACGGATGCAGAGGTTCTCAAAGAGCCTCTCGTCTCGGGTCGTTATGTGCGGGTAAAAGGTAGTACAAGCTTAATTTTGTCAATGTCAGCATTTTCTTCCGTTCATCATAAACAGCTTTAGCGAACCTATCCCCCCCCCAACCATTGCTATGCTAACTAATTAAAGCTCGAGACGCAACGACTAAATGCGATCGTTCAACTGTGAGATAAAGGTTTTGAATAATGTCAGATCAATTATTCAAGAGTTTAATTATTTATCATGCTTCGAGGCAAAAGACGCTGATTGTTCCAAAGTTCTTTAATTAAATTTTATGCTAACGTTTTCTTCTTCTTTTGGCTCTCAGTAATTAATTCTCCGCGAGTGTTTCAGGACCATGAAAGGAGAAGACAGAGAAGGAATCATTCTAGTTCTTTTCAATGACATATTCACTTTACCTTTCCTTAGAATACTTCAGACAACGACGGTTTCCATAGTGTTTACTCTGTTGTAATTATTGAATGTTGCGTAAAATATAAGAAATTTCTATTTAGCAAAGGCATTTTTACCCTCATTGAATTGAATGATACACCGAAATGACACAATTGACCTTGAACCTTCACTCGTTTAGCGGGGTGCCGTAGATGAGACTTTAACAGGTCCTAGAATAGAGATGATGGCAATTTAAGTCATCTCGAACCATCTCTAAGATGGTGGGGATTTTAGAAAAGAAATGTTGTGCTAGAAAGACATCTTTACACCGGGAGTTGCCAGCCACTTCCACAGGAACTAATGAATAACATATATTGATGATCATTGATCCCAACTAATATTATGTGATAATGTGATGCAATATGAGTATATAATAAATGATTATATGAGTAATATGCTGTAGTAACCATATGAAAAGTAAGATGCTGTAGATGCAACATCTTGATAATAAAGCGATTAATGCTATGTGAATATGATAATTAAGATATGTAAATAATGATGAAAAATATTTTGTTTATTGGTAAATAGGAAATATAATATACTTAGTCATGATATATTTAAAATGACATATGCAATGTATCAATTCTGGCAGTACCAAAATGGAGAGAATTAGACATATAATACAAGTACATGTTAAAGAATCCGAACATTGGGTTTGGATATCTCAAAGAAACTTTTAGGCTTTTCAAGCCTAAAGGTATCAGTGATATTTTAATTGAAGATTTCACGAAGATGATCATAGTCAAAGTTGAGAAGAGAATCATAGCAACTTCTGGAGAGACTTTTGGCATCAACCATGATTGTTTTGATGATCTTGATATCTCTGCAAATAGGCTTCTTGCTAATGAACCAACTCAATTTTTCTAATGTGAGATACATTTTCCTATGTTCTATTTTCAACATTATATGTGACTTCTCCCGGTTTCATATTTTCAAGAACGTTTTATAATAGTCTTTCTTTAGATGGAATTGGTATATTTGAATGCAGTTTGCGAAAAAGACAATCGGAAGATTCCTTTTTTATGGTACAGAAAAAAATTTAGTTCAATTTTAGTTTTAATTAAGTTATTATTATTTACAATATAGTTATTAAAATATTAAAAAAAAGTTTAATACAAACACCCTGTCCAAAAAAACGTAATTATAGAAATTTCTTGTCCTGCCTCTCTTGAGGCCATGAAGATTATGAGAGTTTATAAGTGCCATGTTCACTGAGATATTTAATATCAAAAATTGGGGAAACATTGGGAAAGAACAGCATAAATGAGGGAAAGCAGCGTTGTCTGTTAGTTTATGCTGCCTGTACATTTGTGTACGATTATATTTCAACAAAGTAATAAAAGTTTACCGTGCCTCTTCTATGGTTACATGAAAGAAAGTTATCATGGTAATATTAATAAGTAATTAGCTTGAAATAAAATTCTCTATACAATTTTAGCATCTTCTTTTAATAAAATGGTTCTTTTTCATTTGCATTTATTTATTAAAGCATTGGTGTATTTCAATTTAGAAAGAGTAAATTGATCATTATCTAGTAGAAAGAACTTCGTTAAAAATTTTAAACTGAAAGAAGAAACTATGCAATATTTTTTCTCCGGTAACTTAATCCCAACGGCATACGATTGAGAAGAAAGTCAGGAAAATAAATACAAGGAAAGGGGGGGGGGAACTTGAAGATGTTAAGTGCAACTAAAGAGAAATTTGTGGACAGAAGTGAAAAATAACGGAAGTCACTTTAGATAGAGGAGAAAATCTGTACACACACTATGTAATGTTGCTAGTGGGTAGCAGAATAATAAAAAAAACAAGAAGAATTTGATGCTTCGTATATTTGCAAGACAAATCAACTTCAACTTGTAAAAAGAGAAACAAAAAAGATGTCGAAAGGGAGAAGAAGAAGGAGGAAATAGCGGAACTATACTGTGGAAAAGTCTGGTAACAAATTACCATCAATTTATTTTTCAGAGTTCCGTATCCGATCCCGGGCGCCATGTCAGCCCATCACTAGGAAAGGCAAAAGAAGAGCGAAAGCTGTTTACTTAAACTTTTCCTCGTGAAAATTCCTTTCTTCTTTATTTTTTTTCCCATTCCGGAAAAACCAGAAGATAAAAGAGCTTTTTCGTAAAACTTTTCCAACACTTTCGAAAGTTCATATGGAGCTTAAACTTTGTTTTTTTTGTTTTTGTGTGTGTGTGTTTCTAAGAAGTTTTTTTTTTTTACTTTCCTGATAAACATTAAATTTTTTGTCTCTTTCTGAAGCAGTAGTATTCCGGATGTTGTTATCGAGAAAATTTTGCTAAGATTTTCTAATTATGATAAGTAAAAATATTCCTCTGTGAAGTTTCCAGTTACATTTTGGTATGAATATTTTTACTCGGTATTGAATATTTTTTTAAATGTTATCAAAGGTAACAGATTTAAGACACAGGCAATAATATCACATTGTTAGTGATACTTTGTGCTGGTTTGAAGTTGGAATAAATTTACTTCTTTGCATTACAGTGGTTCTCAACCTTTGAAAGCTCGTGGCTCGGTGTATTTCCTTTTCTGAGTGGGGAACTGACCGGGCCGGTCAGGCACACGATTAATGAACAACTACAAGAAAAAAAAATGAAACAGTGAATAACTCATGTCCGGTTTGATTAATATCAAGGCTCGGCCTTTGAGTCATACTGACGTGTTATACAACGGGTGTCTTTTAAGTCTTGATTCGATCTTTATCTCATCAACCATTCGTCGCAGATATATGGTTTCTATCTGAAAAAATGCTTAAAATGTGTTCATAAATCACCATGTATGAATTTTGACAATGACAGTATGCCACAAAATTTAATATCTACATTTTTATACGGTCAACCTGTCCTTAACTTCCAAATAAATAGTTGCTGCCCCAACCAAAGTATAATGTTTTTTAACTACAATATTCACTGAGATATTTCAATTCAAAAAACGGAGAAGAAAAATGGAAAAGAACTGCATAAAATAACAGACAAGAGCTCATTATGCTGTTTTTTATTAGCCGCCCTTAACTGGAGTGATCACCCCATGCATTCTTCAACTTACCACCCCTTGAGAAAGAAATGCATCTGGACCATCTTATTTTAAGTACCATCTAAGCTGGTTGTTCAAATGTGTTTGATAAATTTTTATGTTGTCATTCTACTTTTTCTTCTCTCTATATCATTAATCAAATTTTCCCTGGGGTCAAAATGACCCACCACACCACTTGTGTAAGTCTTTTTTTGTATGACGGCAGGAGTTTCAGATTGAAATGGCGTATCGGAAGAAAACCAATTTTCCTGGTTAACAGTTTAAAATTAGTCGTGAAACATCAGAATCCGAGATGAGCATGAGGATAGTGTTTTTAGTGAATTATACGTAAGATCTGTGTGATCAACATGTTCCAGTGCTGTTTAAAAGTACTGTGTTACCGACTTAGAATAAGACTAATTTTGTTGCTTGTGAAAATATGGTGAATATTATTTTAATTTGGAAATTTTATTTTCTGAGTATATTTTAATCACTTCTGTTCATTTTTTGAACATTAAAGTTGCGTCCAAAACATTTAATAAATAATTTATTTATTTTTTTCAAAATTAATGTATCCTCCATTTTTTTCGACTTAATAAAAGAAAATTTTTGGGAAAATGCTTAAAGAAATTTGAAAAAAAAAAATTATTTAGTGAATTGACAGATGAATGAAGTCATTTAAAAAACGCAAAGTAGAACCTTTTTGTTGATTTTTAAAATAAATTAGTACTTGCTTTGGTCAAAATGACCCCACGACGCCAGTCACGCACAGAATTCTCACAACGCCAGTTAAGGGTTAGATCATTCATTTTCTTATAGTAGAAATTTGAATTAAATGTCATATCCTGTGTGTGTGTGTGTGTGTGTGTGTGTGTGTGTGTGTGATAATAATTCTGTTATATGACGAATATAAACGGAATTGCAGAATTCAAACTCAGTTATGCCGATAACGATGAAAATATATTCTTAAAATCATTAAGTAGATTCTCGAATTTATTACGTTTTTATTCACAATATACAATTGCGCAAACCATGAAACGATTGACAGTTATTGGAATAAACTCTTTAAACAAGTTAAGCTTAAATAACTGACGCATACAGAGTAAATTGAACATTCAATAACAATAAAATAACTCTCAAGTTGTCTCACGCAAGAAATTTTCAAAATTGTACCTCGGGTGAATATTTTCAGTATCCATTCATTCCAACTTGAACCTTCATAGACACAAAAATAATAATAAATTCCCAACAGAGAAAAATAAGAAAAATCAATGCTACTAAAGTAAAACTTTATAGTCTCTAATACATCATCATACTTTTTTTCGTTGCCGTCGAGAAATACTTTGAAGTTCCTCAATATATATTTTTTTTTACGTTATACTGAAGGAAGAGAAACATAAAATGAAAACATATAAAAAAATATTCTAAAACATAGGCATTATTCTTTATTTTGTTCTTCTTATTTTCTTCCCATTGAACGCTGGAAAATAGTTTGTTTGGAAAAATCGATGGTAGGTTCGGTGCACTCAAATTGCTCCATACTTACCGTTGTTACCTGAACTTACTTTTCTCTCTCGGAACGACGCCCATCATTTATTTTCCCGTCCACCTCCTGCTGTACCGAAATAGCCTTTAGTTCGTAGAGAGAGAGAGAGAGAGAGTATGTTCCAAAACCTTCTCTCAAAAATTTTTTAAGCCTTCCAAAGCGAGAGTGTTCTAAGAAATAGAGCAAAAGTTTTATCCTGTTCATTTTTTACTATATATTTTTACCTTACTTTTTTTTCGTTATCTTCGTTTCGCCATCTCTCTCAGCATTGCTACGCATCCCATCTCTACGTCACTGAAGCTACTGTTACTTAAATGATTGATTTCTTGATTAAAACAAGCTGAAACCAAATCCTCTTTAGGTACAAGGTCTTTTTCTTGTTCTTTTCCGTAACCTTCCCAATCTTCTATGCGGAGTATGCATAATAGATTTGTACAAGATTGAAGAAAAAGATTCCTTCTTGTTGCTTTTTTTTAGCATAAGTAGATAGAAACTCTATTTAGATTATGGAAGCAATTACTGTAGTGGAAGAAACTAGATGTCTTGAGATTAGACTTTTTTCTTCTATTTTTGTGTAAATTTCCATATCATTTTTGAAATTGAATTCTTAATTTTTTTTTATATTTCTGACAAAGTAGCGGGCTTTTGCTCCATTAATTAAAAATCTCCGTCACATAAGGCCACAGGTTTCGTTCCGTACTCGGAAAAGAGTGCATTTGAACAGCTTTTCGCATTGGCCTTAAATCAATTTTTATTGCTTGCGTTTGCCCTTGGAAATATAACAATTACAGTAAGAGATAGAGGAAGAGAAAAATTATATATCATAACTAGGCCTCTGATTTTTATGGATTCATATTTCTCTATGAGTGCCATTTGCGCTCTTGGTCATATGTTAAGCATTAGTTAAGCAACTAGTAATTATGTTAAGCAACTAGTCATATCTTAGGAATTTTCAAGCAATTTATCATATTTTTTTCTTCATTTATCATCACAAAGTTTAATATGCTCGTGTTTTTTCTGAAAATACCTACAGATCAAACGACAAAAGCATGATAAAAAAGACAATAATTCATTAAAAACACATTTTGTAACTACTGAATATACTTTTAAGGAATTCTTGTCTTTTCATTTTTGAAAAAAAATTGCCTTAAGGAATTAATTATTTCCGAATAGAATCAACGGTACCCACCAGAGTGACCATTTGCTGTGCTTCTGAGAGAGAACCATGGATAGCACGCCGAGCAAGTATGAAATATCTTACTCATTCGGACTCACGAAATCGTCGAGTTGATCATGTCTAAAGTCAGGACCACAACTAGGGGAGCTTTTTTTTCCTGGAAAGGGTTAACTTGGTTTTGCAGCCGTCTCTTCCCTTCCCCCGCCGCTATGCGGTTGTATGAGAATTTGGTATTGGACTCGTATGAAAATTTGCTATCGGACTCGCATGAGAAGTCATCCCATCTCATCACAAGAGGGATAACGGTGTCGTCAGAGAGAATGCTACTGACGGCATAACGGGAGTAGTAGTCGGCTGAAGTTGATTTTCCAATTTCAAAGCGCAAATGCGAGCTTATTCTTCATTTACAAAGTCTTTCCACAGAGAGTAATCAGGCCTATAACATTTAAAACTTATACTTAATATTACAAGAAAAACAAATAAATAAAATAAAAAAGAACTTGCCGAGTTGTTTGCTTCGGAAATCGGAAGGCAGGTGGCAGCATTTCATGAAACGCATAACATGCATTCCACAGAAACACAGAAACAAACTTCGCGTCAGGTACACAACGGTCAATGCGCATTCCGACATGTACTGATTGGTTCGAAATTCCTCACACGAATGCTTATAAGTTGCATGTGCGATTAAATAGTAGCTTACCCCTTCCCTGTCACTGTTCCTAAAACTGTTCCAAACTCCAAAGCTCTATAACAGTATTTTTTGCATTACGTTTTGCATTGAATATCTTTTTTTTTCAATGTCAGTCGATAAATTTTGACATCTCTTGAAGAATATCTTTTGAAGTAGTTGTTTCCCCACCCTTTTTTTGCCTCTGCCGGAATTTGAATGATGAGAGGGCGAAAGAGTTAAAAAAATTTGTTCAATTAAGTGAGAATATTTTCAGCATCGCGATGATACAATTTTATTTATTTTTTAAATACTATCCATAATATACCCGGTGCTGCCCGGGTTTTCTTCAATTGCTGGGAGGATTGAAAAGTGCCAAACCATTTTGAAGGAATAAACTATAATATTGGCAGCATCAAAGAAGTGACAAACCACTGTAAAGGCATGCGCATTAGGGTGGAACGAAAAAAAAAAAAAATTTGAAATTGCCATTGTAATAGAATTTGAAATATGCCTTTATATGGAGAAATGCCATTCCTAATTTTTTTTCCAGAAAATTCAAACTTCTTGAGGTTCCTCATCGCTCCTGAAGTTTTACGCACGTGTGGAATTCTGTAACACGACACCGCAGAGGAGGCTTTCCTATTCCCCTGAATACGTGATTCATTCAGTGACCTCGATGTTTTTCCCTGTTTTTCAGTATTCATTTGCAATCTTACCCCTTAACTGAGAGGGTGTTTAGCAGTCAAAATGATGACCAGAAGCTTTTATTGTTGTGACATTTTAGGACAACCTAAAGAGTGGGATTCTTGGGTCTCGCCCACCTATGGTAATGTTAAGCTTAATTATTTGCTGACCCAACGCAATATGGAGGCACAACAATCAAGAAAAGATCCAGCTATTGCAGACATTCTTGAAATTATCGTGCCAAAGATAGAACATATTTGGAAAACTGCTTCAATTTCTACGGTTTCTCACCAATGGATACGCAAAAATTTAAAAGACTTCTACTGTAAATACAAGAATCTTCAGAAAAATATGAAAACAAAGAAAGATTCTGAAACTTTCATGTTGAACTTGAAATCTTTTCAATGTAAAGCACGGAAATTGTTCGACATTGCAGCATGCAAATGTGATTTTGAAGATTTTAAGTGAGAAAGGGTTGAGAAAGGTTCCAAATTTAGAGTGAGATTTCTTTCAAGATCAAAGAAGTACATGCAAGATGGCCATTGGTCGAGTAGATGTCCTAACAACGAAGAAATTTAAAAACAATGAACAAAGGAAAATGAAAATGGTATCCCATTTGAAGTCATTTTAAGAAGAAACGGCGGAAACTAGTTCACCAACCACTGAAAACTCATCTATATCCAACAATTCTGAGGAAAGTGATCTATATGAGCCAAAACACAGTTTACCGTTGAAGTTAGCATTTCCATCTACCAGTACCCGAAGCTGGCCCATCAATCGGTGCCGAAGCAAGTACTTCATTTGCTTTTGAAGTTCTACCATCATCCTCTCAGATGTGAACTAAATTACCAAATGTTCCTCTTGCTTGTGGTAGAACTCGTGTGCCTGATCGATCAGCTGCAATTATTGCGAATGATGTGCTGGAAGATGTTGGGTTATTGACGGAAGAGAAGCCAAATATTACAATAGACCGGATGAAAATAAGTCGTGGAAGAGCATCACAGAGAGTTCTTTTGCAAGATAAAATTCCTAGAACAAAATGTGAGAGCAATATATTTTGATGGTCGAAAAGACAAAACTTTAGCTAATGCCAAAGAAGGTGATTCTTTCCATAGAAGAACCATATCTGAAGAACATATAACAATATTGCAGGAACCAGGGCCAATTTATTTCGCTCACACAAGTCCAAGAAGCAGTAGAGCAAGGGATATAATGTCATCAATCCTAGACTTTTTTGAAACAAGATTTTGATACGAAGGAATTGATGGCGATCGTATGCGACGGGACTGTTACCAATACTGGTTATAAAAACGGTGTTATCAAATTAATAGAGAAAGAAATAGGTCATCCTTTGCAATGTCTTATTTGTCTTTTTCACTTTAATGAGTTACCTCTAAGGCATCTTGTGAAGCATCTGGATCAGTGATTGCCAAAGTGGGCGTTAACACCCCCTGTTGGGGGGGTTTGGTAGAAGCTACGGGTATAACATGGGATCCTATGGGTTAGATTGTGTTGGGGGGGGCGATGGGAGAAAAAACTTCTACGCCCACCCAGAGAATTTATTGCTCTCATTACTCTAAGATGAGAATCTCATTTACAAAAAACTAGGAATCAAGAGAATTCTAAAAATTAGAAATGAAGGATTATCAGAAGCAGATATCCGTACATTCCATGTTATACCATAAACTTTTCTGCTAAGCACTATTCGGAAATATGTGCAAGGGATCAAATGCGTGTGACTGAACCACCTATTATAAAAAATCAGGAAATGGACCCACAAAAATTATCTGAACCTGCTTTTCCATCTATACCGAATTTTCTGTGTCACACACAGGCTGTTTAACGGTGCGTACGACTCGTAACTGGAGCATCTCTTCCTGTATCAGCAACCTAGACATCAGCAGTCGTGAAGGCTTCATTCAAGTCATAATATAATCAAAGAGTACTCTTCCATCGTTTGAAAAAAAAGCGGACTATTTTGCAAAAAAGTGAAATGTAATAACAGTGTAATAACAGAGAGGCACAATAGAGGCGTTCTCCTGACACCTATATCGTTAAACTATGTTTGTTTTCTTTAATTTGGAACATGGTTAGTTTTGTTCCCCCCCCCCTCCCCAAAAAAAAAGGGTTTATTTTCATCTCCCTCTATCAATCACTATATTCGGAGAAATTGAAAAAATGTCCTTTCAACTGCCATGACAGCTGCAAATAAACAAATATGCTTGTTGCAAATAGACAAATATGCTTGTTGCAAATAAACAAATATGCTTGTTGCAAATAAACAAATATGCTTGTTGCAAATAAATAAATATGCTTGTTGCAAATAGACAAATATGCTTATTGCAAATAAACAAATATGCTTGTTGCAAATAAACAAATATGCTTATTGCAAATAAACAAATATGCTTGTTGCAAATAAACAAACATGCTTGTTGCAAATAAACAAATATGCTTGTCAGTTATAACTTATATACGGAACTCTTAACTTGTGAGTATTTTTCACTGGGTTTATATATATATTCAGTTTTGCTCACGTACTGAATAACTTTTAAATTAAGCGTTTTTCTTTTTTAGAGAATGCTTTTTAAAAATCATCAACTCCATCTATGTTTAAAAAGATTTTTATAATGTGTACTTAGAAAAGTCTTTTTGCTCGACCTTTAGGGTCTGTGAGGAACCTCAAGATATTAGAATATTTTCCTAGATTTTGGTATAACTTCTTAAAACCTTGAAAGTCATCTTTTGGATACTAAGGCAACATGAATTTCCAAAAAAAGTGAAAAAACACCCTTTTTCGTTCCACCCTAATGCGCATGTCTGAAATGCATTGTTTGAGAACCGCCACAACTAAAGTAATTATTCCGAAAGTGAGTACTACTACTACTACTAAACCAGCCATGCACCTCGTTCATATTCCTCGGCGGAACTTCTGACGAATTGGTGCATGTTGGAATGTGTGTGTACATATAGTGAACCCTCCGTGAAGTTTGTTTCTGTGTAATGCTTGTTATGGGTATTGCTGCCAGCTGTAATCAATTTCTTTAAACTATGAGTTTTTTTCTCAACTCATAGTGAGTGAAGTGTAATGAATGAATAATTATACCGTTGTAAGCCTGTTGCTCCCTGCGGCTAGACTTTTTAACAGGGAGATCGGCTCGCACTGTCGTTCCGAAGTTGGGAAGCGCAGAAAACCAACTTCAACCGACAACCACTGCAGCGACGGTGGGGTTTGAACCCGGAACTAAAGAAGAGAAGCCAGAATATTCCGAAAGTGACTGTTGGCGCCCAGGAAAAATTGTTTCCCGACGGTGTTTTGCAAATTTGGGGCATTTGACCTGCTCTGACGAACTTTTAATGTAGCCTACGGTTCAATCTCGGTGCTATTTGGCATATGTGTTGGGGATGATCGGTCTAAAATTGTAGATTCGTATAAAGAACAAACATACATACAGACATATATAGTTCCACATTTATATATAAGATGTATGTTAACAGTTCTAGCACAAAAGCGAATTAAAACCTTAAGACAAAAAATGCATTTAAAACTCTTTTGAATTTGAAAGAGGGTTGGAATTTTTTTATTTATTATCTACGTTAAAAATATTGACATTATATACATTCGATATTAAAAGTAAGAAAATGTTATTTTAATAATTCCCACATAATTTTCTTTATTTCAATAACGTATATCAAAAAATATTTTAAAATGTATCAAACCAAATAAGCTCCCCGATGGATGTTCATGATTAATAATATCATAAATTTCACTTTTTTTTAGTTTTAAATCGAAAGTGATGCAACTAAATGAACCAGATAATATTTGAATTAATCTCTAATTATAATTATGCATCATAAAATATTCATGATTTTTTTGCATTTAATGATTAGAGTCTATGATTCTACAGATTTGGAAGTGATATTTATTTTGTTGAAGAATTCAAACCAGAAAACTATACCTAATCCAATATATCATTATATTTAATGAACGGCTGAGTGAAAGCGTTGCTCTTTACTACAAATACGTGATGAAAGTCAATAATTGTTTTCAATGAGAATTTTTTTTAAATCCTTCGTTTTTAATTAATCATTTTTTAAGAATTTTCAATTTTAATCACACAAGAGAAATAAGTGCAACTATAATTACAAAAATCTACCCATGATATTTAAAAAAAATTAAATTTCAGGCTTTTTTGATTATCTTCTCATAAACTGTATGCGCCCACACACATATACAGAAGAAATTGAAGAAGAATGACCTTCATAAAGGATTCATACTTGAACTCATTCAAAGTATTTTCAAAGAAATTTAAAATGAAAAAAAGGCCTGGAAACCATCAAGCTTCAAAATCGAAATGCAATAATGTGAAATAAGGGAAGCGAAACAGCACCATTTATAGAAATAGGAACCATTGGGATAAAAAAAGAAATATTGTTGGTTTAATAGTAATTAAATTTATAAAAAGAAATCGATTAAACTGCTAAAAAAAGTAGTTTAAAGGCCTCAAAACTTTTTTTTCTCCATCCCAACAAGCTGCTTGGATGATTAATGCGAATCCGATAAGCGATTTGAGTTTCGCATTTCTAATCTCAAAGATATAAGAACGGGATTTAAAAGTATATTCTTACGGAAATTTGAGGAAGATAGAATTTGTTCTCCTCGGATAAAAGAGAATCGCATATCAAATGAAATTGTACAAAATTATATATATATATATATATATATCACTATATGAAGTTAACTGAATACCATCTGATATAGAGTGGTATTATTATTTACGCGATGGCTAATTCTTCTGTTGTCGACATTTGTATGTTTCATACGCTTTTATGATGGTTGAATGGGATAAGTGTCTCTCTCGTTGGCTCTTCGAATATCGCTCGAATAACACCCTACTATTGTATACAAAATAGATGATAATAATATGGTCGCATTCCCTTAGGAAAGGACATGTTCTGTGTATTTATGGTACTGTCTGTGCCTGTCGCAATAAATATTACTGCGTTGGTTTGACTTCAAGAACAAATAATGAAATGATAACACCTATCATATAGTATATCGTATACCTAGCGTTTTTCATCCGGTGTACTCAGACATACTGATGTGTCGTGAAAGGATCGTACGGGTACCGCGAAAACTTTCAGAGATAATTAAATATTTTTTGAGGTGAATACGCTATAACATAGCTTACCCCCCACATTTTTTTCTTTAAAAAATCCAAAGTTGAATGTCCAAACAAAATCGGAGATGCTTTACGAGTAATACGATACATACCATAATAAAGAAAATTAAAAAAAAAAGAATCTGAAGGATGTTTTTATACAACACGCACTGTTTTCTACAAAAATATGTGTCAAAAGTACTTGGATAGAAACCGAGTACTGAACTAGGTTTTCAATTAAACTATCAAATTTGTTTCCGAGAAATTATTAAAATATAAAATGTCAGTAGCAAGAGAAATATAAATAGAAACGTTAAAACTACACATAGATGAAGTCGTCCTTATTGAACGAATTTGTCGAAGTTTCGATTTATTGCAAAAAAATTGCGGAAAAAGTACGAGTAATACGATTCAACAGGGAAATATACGGCATCCATATTTTTATGGGCATCTTTTTATCAGTCACCCCGTTGGGCATTTTGCCTGTTGTTGCGTTGTATTTGTATTATATGCGAACCTTTTTGGATCGTAAGGCAAGGTTTTCTTTCACTGATCTTTGCGCTGTTCAGAAGTGCTGATAATCATGGGTGCTACCGTAACTGTAGCCTGTTATAATTTCTTCTTTCATGTATGAGTGTAAATTCATATCAGATTAAATTAGAAAGCGTTCAATAGTGTTTTCATTAATTTGACTCAATGTGAAAATCCCCTTGATTTCAAACACTAGTGTACACGACAGTTTTTTCAAACTTTTTTTTTATCACGCAGAACACTTGAACTCACAGTTGAACTTCCATGGCACTCTTAAATTGAGATTTAAAAAAAATTATACTTTTGTATAGTTAATTAGCAGGAATTGATTATGACCATGAATTATTATCACACTTGATAATCACGAAGAAATGTATTCCTATCTTTGATGAAAAAGTAATTGAAATTCTTGAAACAGAACTTATATAGATAGTTAGATATCTCAGCTCGAAGAAAATGTTGAATATTTACTTTAAAGGAAAAGGACACTCTTAAAAGCTCCTTCCAAAGATTCTATAATTAGACTGGTTTTCATTTTTAATATTATGCATTACAAAAAACTCGCTTCACAGAAATGTGATATTGAGGGAACAGAATTATTGGGTTTTTTTTTGTAACATTTCAAAATGTGTCATTAATTGACTCCCAAATTTGAATTAATTATTTACCAAATTGAACGTATATTTTTTCATTTTTTAATTGCGATCGTCTGTTATATCTCTCACAATTTGTTTTTACTGTGGCCTCGTTATTTTCTGTTATATATTATAATCAGACACCCGTACACGTCGATCAAAAGGTTTACAAAACTTTTGACTTCAGGAAAACTTTAAAGAAAAAAACTACTATGTTGGAATTTATTGGACATTTTGTTTTTAAGTAGCCACTAAATTTACTAGTTAATTTAATTTTGCTGGAATGGCCAAATTCTCCTCGAAGAACAGGTTGTGAACCCCTTAACACGTTGTGTTAGCTAAATATACACAAAATTGTACACAAATATACAAAATAACTTATATTAGATTCATTTCATGTTCGATATTGCTATGTAGATTTTGGGCATTGCTCCGTTGATGAGCCTTACTGATGATCATAAATGCGTATATAATATCAATTTCGTTGTATGTTATATTATTTTTCTCTTATATAACTATGTTCGTTTAAATCCACCTCGTTGGGCATTTTGCTTGTTGTGGCCTTGTATTTGTATACAAACAGAATTTTATTAAAATGCGTGCTTAAGATTTTTAGAAATTGGACTAAATGTGAGAATTCACTTAGTTTTGAAAATATTGCTCTCATCTGTGTAAATGCTTCCATCAATGTTACACTGATATTTTGTTCTTTTTGAAAAGTTTTGAACTTCAATATTTTACAACCCATTAAAAAGTTTTTGTATAAATTGTATTAGAATATTTTTTTTGATTATGAAAGCTTCAATGCTGTATTCAAAAACTAATTAAACATTGTAATACGAGAATCTTATTCCCTTCAACTTCACCGATCATGGTGATTTCATGCACTCCAAATTAATTTAATGCTAATTTCATGGTGATTTCATGCACCCGAGGCTAATTTGCGGCGAACTTACAGGATTTCCACGTACTCTCGAATATTTATATAATAAAATTAAAGTTGTTTCTCAGTATTTGGTACACCACGCTTAGGCGACAAAAATTATACTCTTTTTTTATCTCGTACAGATTGGTAAAGAATGGCTTTCGGAATCGTACATTATCTCCTGATGACTGATCGTAACTCAATATATCTGCTGAAATTATATTGGGAAACTTTTTAAAATCGATCAAATAAAACGTCATCTATATTCAGAAATAATTGAGTCATTCATTGAAAAACATGTGTATGCATTTTTGAGGAAGCAATATACTGTAAATTATATAATTATATCGTTTTTAACAACCATATCAAACCATATAGCAAACATGATCAAAAAGAAAGTCAATGTGTCCTAATGCATAAAAAAACAAAGTATATATGTAAAACTTTTTACGCTAAATAACTCATTATGCATCACCGCCAATTGTTCCGGTATGTTGCATAAACGAAGACCAAAAGTGATAAACGTGGTAAGTGCTAGAAACGAAAATGTTGGGAAATCGCAAAAAAAAAGAAAAAAAAAGAGCGCATCCTGATGGAACATTCACACTAGCAACTTAGCTACACCCACCTTTTAGCTACTTATAGGACATTTTCCAAATTCACTTTTACCACTCTATAAAGTATTGCTCATTTGGCACTTTAACGGGGAAAACAGCGTTTAATTTTTTTGACACGACGTTTACCATTTCCACATAGTCATCAAATATTTCTGCATTTATTATATTTTTTACCAGCGATTATATGGGAAATTCTCAAATAAAGTTGGTTAGTTTCATGAATATGGAAAAATCACGCGGAAATGTCACTTACATTCAACAACTTATAAATTCCTCCCTTACGTGATATAGGAGCAGTCCCTCCAAGTATTTTAAAATAAAAATTAAATTAAATACAAATAGGAAAGAAGAAACATGATTGAAAAAAAAAAAGGCTAGTAATGTGTTGACGTTCTTAACATCCATCAACATGTGTAAATAAAACCAACACCACCAATGGAATCCATCAGCCTGAACTGAAGTTTGAGCATGGTACCCGATAAATTTAAAATCAAGCATATTTACCAATACCACCTTGGGGCTATACAGACAGACAGACATGACCGCTGACCGCCCAGAGAGACCATCTTGAAACTATACAGTAAATCTTCCGTAAATGAGGTGTGACCCATTAATCAGGGGATTGAAGAGCATACTTTTATTAGAAGCTATACAGGGAAATTATTATTTGGCCGTAAAAGAAGGGTGGCCACATCTGAGAGGTGTCCGTGAACAGGGTATTTACTGTACATAAGTACCGGTAAATGTGATAAAATCGCAAAGTTTATTAAACTTACCAAGACGGTCAACGATTATATATAATCACAGGATTTATATCACATTTACCGCAACATATATTTCTCAAAAATTCATCGCGGCGCTGAATCGTACTTAATCTTTGAATGCTTTCGAATCTCAAATATCTAAGACTTTTGGCTTTGTAAATTGCCGCTAGTAATTAAAATTCATTATGTTCAAGCTCAACATCAAGATGGATTATTCGAAATTAATTTATTTTCAATTTTGTTTACCGAGTTTTGATGAAAAGAAAGGGTAACGAGTCATCGTGTAACAATAACGATGTACATAAGCGTATTTTGTTCGTATAATAAATAAACGTCAGAAAAGAGTTAAGGAACTTCTTATACAGAGCTTTGAAGGGAACTTCACAATCTCCTCAACGAGGAATTTGATAAATTAAAAAGACGTGAGCCTGACACTTCGATTCTTTTTTCCCGTCCCTCTTTCACTATGCACTGTGTCATACAAAACTTCCGTTTGTAATTAAAATCGCCATTTGCTGTTGACAGTTTCTTAATTATCACGATTATTAATCTCGTGTAACATTATCATCTTCTATTAATATTGTTTTTTTTTCTTTGCTCAAAATACAATTTTTGACAGTTGCAATAATTATGCTTTGTCTACGGTATCAGTTTTTGTTCTATGTCATTTATTTTTCTTGGGTTCATATATGTATAATCATTTTATATGTATATAACTCCAACAAGTAAACTATGTTTTATAACTGTACATGCATGTATGACACGTTTAGGCAAAAGGTTCTCGGTGAGCTGTACTATCATTAAAATAGTATAATCTGCAAAACAGATGGCCACTAATAATTAAAATTCAGATGGGGGAGTCTCAAGTCATTCGATAGGAGTTGTTCAAATGGACCAGTGATGGGCAAACCTTTTTAGGAGCGGGCCAAAAGAACAAAACAGGAAAGATTTTGGCAGTCCAGACGTATTCTAACATTCATAAAGCGGTGCGGTATGTTCTCTTTGAATACTACTAAGTTTCCATTGTAAATGAGTCACGGTGGTTTATCCTTCAAAACTGTAAAATAAATAAATATATTTTAACAACTCTGTGCATTCCAATTGGGGCGTGTTGCAACTTTTTCATATACAAACAATTTTGCACAAATCTTGATTCAAATTCCCGCAGCTATGTTTCGCATACACAAAAAAATTGGAACACTCCTCCGTTAAACGAAACTTTTTCAAACACAGAAATCTGAAATATCTATACTACCATTTAAACTCTCATTTTTCCACTGTATCTATGAGTCCAGAATCTCAGAAAAAAAAAACCAACAATAATATTGACGATATGGATATGCATTAGGTTCAAAATAAAGAACGTTTCGGACACGAATTCAATTACATCACTTTCTCTTCTGTAGATATGGCAAAGTTGTCACTAGAGTAATGAATGTTAGTGAGTACGGTAAGGGTAGGTCACTTTATGAATCCTGCAACAAAACATCTTTGACAGCATTGTTCATTGCACATTTTTCCATCTGATTTTTCTTGTAGATAGTCATTCCAATATAATTGGTATTAATCTACTTCTACTATAACACATTAATTAACCATATGCACATCCTCATTTAAATCCCAGAAAAGTCTTCCAACCGACTACTACTACTATACCGTACATGCACCTCGTAAACATTTCTCTGGGCAATTTCCAAGGGATTGGAGCATGCCAGAAAGTTTACGTTTGTGTGTCATGTGTAGCCCTCGTGCATTTATGATGCCAGAGTGCTGCCATCATTGTTTCAAATTGTTGTATTCCTCTACTGAAGTAGAAAAATAAAATGATCGAATGTTCAAAATAATATATATCGCACAAACAGAGATTTGGGTAATGCGAAGTGGTAATTTGCTAGATTGAAGATTATTGGAAAAACGCTTATGGCATTTTACAAAATCATAAATGGACGTATTGGTGAGGCATTGCGATCCTCCCAATATAACGTCCGTTTTCGACGGAACAAAGGGGCCGTTATATGGAACTTCGACTGTGTACGCATCCACGTGTGCATTAGGGTGGAGTGAAAAAGGCCAAAATAACCTTTTTTGAAAATTTTGCTGTTTCCTGACTCAACAAATGATTATTTTTGGTGAAAAACACAGTGCAAGAAAATCTCAGCGTAATCGTTCATCATCTTCAGATTGCACAAACAGCTTAACCCTTTATCTACTAACGGTGCACACAATACCAACTTTTCAACCCACGTAACTTCCCATACATACGTCAATGAGTGTTGGTGTTTTGTGGATAAAGGCTGTATAATTGCCTTACGATAACCATATCATAGCACAAGTCTGGGACTATTCGTTTTTTTGCATACATCAACAAAATCCCGTTTGTTGCTTCGCCTCTGTGAAAGTGTTTACTGCATGGAACTTTTGTGTAATGCAGTAAAACACTGTTTTTACAAAATGTTCCCTAATACAGCAAAGCATGACTTTCTTTGTGGTAAAATATATAAATATTCATTATTGTGTATTATTCAATATGTTTGCATCGATGTGTTTATGTTAACGTATAGCAGGGTTGAGCGAAAAAAAAAATTATTGAAATTAATATTGCCGTGCTAATTAATATGATAACACTGATCAACACTCATGTTGTTCCCAAAAATATTTTAATGATTTTAAGAGGATTTTTGGGTGGTTTTGTCAGACTGCTCTAATTTTTGAGATAAAGTGAAAACTAAATTTCAATACGTAAGCAGCATACGCATCTCATTGCTGAGAGAACACATTATCACAAAATCTAGAGCCAATCTGACAAAACGAATATCTACGTATGACTACCTAATCATTGAAATATCTTTTCCGCTGATTTACTGTATTTATTTATATCGCGCAGCTTCAATGTAATTTGTACGCTACTCATGCATCAACATTGAAATTTAATTTCCACTTCATCTCAAAAACTAGAGACAATCTGACAAAACCAATGGCAGATTGGTAATCAGCACCGCAAAGTTAAGATCATATTTTTTTCGGTTTTGTAATTTGATTTTGCTGGTAGATGACCCAGACGAAAACAACTCTCCGTTTGTTACAGAGCATGTGAGGCTGTGATTTCACTAATTTGTTAAAAAGTTTTATTTCCATATCTTTTTTTTCACATGGAAATTTGTAATCAAATTTTTTTCCTCACTATAGTTGAATCACATAAACGGTAGCTATATACAGGTTGGTTATAAAACAACTGACACGATTCAGACGCATAATGCCTTCCCCCCCCCCTAATTTGATGAAGGTGTATTTTGATGAAACTTGGTATATAATGTGATTTATGAACCATGGGGGATTATGAACCAGAAATATTCAATTAAAAAAACCACACTGTCATTAAAAATTCCCACTGTCCAAATAACGTATATACCAAGTTTCAATGAAATACATCCACCACTACGGGTTCTGCATATGTCTCAGTAGTGTCAGTATAATTAAGCTCACTGTAGTGTCACTAATTATACTGACACTACTCCCACCTATGCAGCACCCGTTGTGATAGACGTGTTTCATTGAAACTTGGTATACGAGCCGTATGTTATTTGAATCGCGGGAAAAAGATTACCGAGTTGAAAACTCCACTTTTTCACCTGGTGGGCAAAAATCGATTTTTTTTCAATTTGAATCTTTCTTTTCCACCATGGCCCATATATATCCTATATACCACTACTACTGAACCAGACATGCACCTCGTCCATATTCCTCTGCGGAACCTCTAACGAATTGGTACATGTTGGAACGTGTGTGTATGTATAGTAAACCTTCCTTCTCCTTGAAGTTTGTTTCGGTGTAATGCTTGTTATGTGTAGTGCTGCCATCTGCAATCAATTTCTTTAAACTATGAGTTTTTTGTCAACTCATAGTGAGTGAAGTGTAATGAATGAATAATTATACCGTTGTAGGACTGTTGCTCTCCGCGGCGAGACTTTTTAACGGCGAGATCGGCTCGCATTCGCGCCTTGAAGTTGAGAACCGCAGAAAAGCAATATCAGCCGACTACCACTGCAGTGACGGTGGGGGCCGCTGTGGTTGGTCGAGTGGTCATAATGACGTACTCGCATCGCGAGGATCCGGGTTCGAACCCCACCGTCGCCATAGTGGTGGTCGGCTGAAGTTGGTTTCCTGTGGTTCCCAACTTCGCGGCGCAAATGCGAGCCGATCTCCCCATTAAAAAGTCTCGCCACAGAGAGCAACAGGCATACAACGATTAATTATTCAATCATTAAACTTCACTCGTATTTAGAAAAAACTGGTGGCAGATGGCAGCACTACCCATAACAAGCATTACACAAAACTTTACGTCAGGTTTCACTACACGTACACACACATTCCCGCATGTACCAATTCGTTAGAGATTCCGCAGAGGAATATGAACGAGGTACATGTGTGATTTAGTAGTAGTAGTAGTGACGGTGGGGTTTGAACCCGGATCCTGGCAATACGAGCTATATCCTATATACCATGTTTCATCAAAACACATCGATCGAAATCCGCGCTACAGAGTAGTGCTAATTTATTCATTACCACCCCGTATTTGGAAAGTATTACTTCAATACATTCATTTTATGCACGCTTTTAGTGCCTTTGCGCGTCTTCATTAAGGCGCTGTATAAGCAGTGCAATTTTATAAATTGTTTATTTTAAATGCAATTTCGGCTTTTAATACATGTCAGCAAAACATGGAAAAATTGAGTATTTGATGGTCAAGTGGCATAGAGTTAGTGCTGGTTGTTTACTCCAAAGAGACAAAAAAAAAAGTTAATCAATATGTTCCATTTGTAACGTTTAATGATTATAATCACATGGAGAATGATCGTTTTCCAAAATGTAGAAACAAGAAATGTCAGAGAAGCTAAGTATGTTTTCGTTGAAGATATTCTCTCAGATAAATTTTCACAAATATATTTTTCAGGATAAAAAGAGAGAGAGAGAGAGAGAGAGAGAGAGTATAAATTAATTTCATTTTTTTTACTTATACACTCTTAAGACGTACATCGCCATTGTGATTTTAAAGTACTTTTTTATTGTATGCTAAAAAATGTAATTCGTTTCTTCACAATCATTTACCCCTGTTCATTCATGAATTTGGATTATTTGACATTCGTATAATGAGTTGAGTAAGTATATTTTCAATCTGAGATACTCCGTGATGTTTGTGATGTTTGATCGGTTGTTTCAAGCAAGAAAATTCAGAAGTAATTACGCAGCATTACTGACGTGTCAGAGTATTTTACTTCCACGTGAAAAAATATGCGCAGAACATAATATAAAAAGAGAGGTATTTGCGATGAGATTGACATGCGGATAAATACGTACCATCGAGTGGAAATACAATGTATACCAGAGCTCTGCAAAGAAGAAATGGTGATGGCAAGCTTAGCAAGAATAGGGGAGGAATTACAGAAACTCTGTTACTCCTAAATTATTACGTCAGCTATAATCTATGGCACTTCAGCTCCACATGAATAATTCACAGTTACGCTCTTTCTTCCGCGCCAGGGAAGATATTATTCATTTCAGCTAATGCTTTCAAAGTAGAAAGGAGAGATGAACTGCGGAAAATCGTTCCGTGATAGACTGCGGATTCTATGAAGCCCTTCAAATGTAGACTACAATGTGCGATGCTACAAAACATTTACTTTCGTGAAATAAACCGCAATAAATATCCATCTTCTCAATAAACTTAAAAAACAAAAACATTTTGGTTTTTGTAAAGATATAACATTTTAAAATTTATGTTTCATATAAAAGTTTTGTGTTTGCTGAAATACACAGAACAATAAGAGAGAGAGACGTCGAATCAATCATAAGAATCATCAGAGAAATTGGTTCGGAATACTATGATTAAATAAGAAATCCTGATAGATTTGGATGTTTTTGGATAAATGGATATTTTTTTTGCGTTTTTCATGTTATCGCATTAAATAACGAAAGTTATCAATTTTAGCTGGGGGAAGAAGTTTCTCCTAATCCTTTGAGAGGCGGTGGCTCCACTACCTAACTGTTCAATTTTTTTTTTCTCGGTCGGGTGAGGGTTAGGGGATTCGAGAAAAAAAAATATGTTTTCTAAAATTCAATAAAGAGCAATTAGATGACAGAACAAAATTATTTACTTTTTTTATTGACTTATATGTGAGCAAACGTTTGGAACAGGAAGGTGATTTTTACAGAATTTTGATTTTCGTCATTTAATTTCCAAAAATAAGTTATCAATATTACCTGGAAAAAACATAAATTTTACAACTACATACTCTCTTATTTGGTAAAACCATAAAACGAAGAAAAAAATACTAGTAATTTCTATACTTTCTTTTTTCGAAGTTTCTAAGTGGCTTCATATGTAATCCCCCGCCTACTAAGTCACACAGCTAAGAAGTGTGACATTTTTTGTTGTTAGGTATAACGTGATATGTGCATGTAAATGGGAAGCCTTAATTAAGTTTTTTTTTTTTTTTTTTTTTTTTTTTTTTTGCGGAGGGGGGAATATCTTTCTCGTTTTCTAAAAAAAACAGGTAATACGTAGCATCCTCCCACACAAGCAAAGTATACATCATGAAGTCCTTTGTTTTAAAGTACCGAAGCCCTACTGAACAATTACTATGTGCAGTACTTGTAAGTAAACTGCCACTGCGATCTTATCTGAAGGATGTCGCATGTTTTGAAAATTTTGATGATTTGTCAAAATAAATGACACAAATGAATAATATGAATGAATTTTATATACAAATTTTTATTGAATAATTCTAGATAAGTTTCTCTGTAATTTATGATTTTATTTCGCTCATTTTTCTACGTTCAGTACTGGCTGATACGAAATCGTACGAATAAAAACATAAAATAAAAACATAATGAGTACCAGATCAGTCATTATATTTTTAACCAATTCAAAAGTTTTTGATAAATTTCATTTTTTTATAAATCTTTACCATTGAAAGGATAAATAATAATTATTATAGTTATCCTTTCGATATATAAAACAAGCATCTTGAAAATTCGTAAATAGCAGGGTGTACAAAGGCACTAAACTTGTATTCAGTGTACCCCCTCAGGGATGCAAAAATAAGTTCTAACCATATTTCAAATTCATAAGGCACAGGCATAACATTCATCACAAGTTATTTCATTAAATTTTGCAGAAAATAAAAAGTGCCCCTCAAAACGGTTAAATCATCATGATTTTTTTTTAATTAAACATTTTGTATCAAGAGCTTTCACATAGAACTGAAAAAGCGTCATTTGAACATACAGTAAATCCTCGATTTTCCGACCCCTGTTTATCCGAAACACTGTTAACCAAGTTCAGTTTCCTCGGTGAGAATGGTTTTCTTCACAGACGAGGGAATTTTTGCCGAAGTATGTATAAGAATGCCGAAAATGTAAGCATTTCTCGGAGAAATTCCGATCCATCAGCTAAATGTTTAGAGCTTCGAAATCCGGCTTTAGCGCTTTACCGCCATCTTTTGAAATGTCATCATAAATTTCCGCTGATAGCATGTTTGACTAATAACGTCCAGGTAATTACATATGGTGAAAATTAGCGATCACTTTTCGAAATCAATTACTTTCTAATTTCCAACATGCGTTCATTTGAATAATGCTACATCAGCAACATTTTAATTAATTATAAAATTCCCGTTCGCACGGACACACTGTTTCCACATATTTTTAAGAAAAGCTTGCTATCAACATAAAAATAGAGCCTATGCATGTTCGTATCATCAATTATTATTGTGTACCAGCACTTTTTCTTTACCCTTGTATTTATATCGAATATCGTATGTAGATATGTTTAGCTTTGGTAAGAAGATAAACATTCAACTCGTCAATTAATTTCACAAAATTTGATATCTCGAACACTTCATCTTTCCGCATTTCAAGCCGTTTTATTCACGGCGACCATAAATCATTGAAAACTATGTATTGTATATTTATATGGAAAATCCTAATTATGTGTTTGAAGGAACTATATTTTGTTTGGAGTAGATTATGAATGTAATATGCGAAAACATATAATTACCCAGCAATGAGAAAACACTATCCTTTGTTTTGTGTTTCCAAACACAATAAAGGATATTATTGTCAGCACTCGCCATAGCTGCTATGCTTTCGTGTATTACCTCAAGTGTATAATATAACTTACAGGATATGTGGCAAAGCAAAGGGCAAAAATCATACCTTTTCCATAGGAAGTAATGAAGTCAGAAAGTGGTATTTAAAGATTTCGTGTGAGTTAACTTGCCAATGCTACATTCATATCTGTAGCCAATCCAATGCGAGGCAAACTGTCACCCAGGTACTAGCGACCATTATGTATGCTATTAAAATAGAAAACCATCTAGGACATCTTCACTGTCCATAGTCTCCACTGTCTTGTTCAGTTGCTGTTAGTGTGATGTCTATTAGTTTTGCATTAACCAAGCAAAGAAAAACCATGGCGATTCTCACATGACAGCACATCATCTAGATTCTAGATCATAGTTTCCCAAACATTTCATTCTATCGCCTCCTTCTTCAGAAATGTTTTCTTTCATCGCCCCCAACTCAAGTGAACCCATAGTTTCCTATGTTAAATCCGTAGCTTCTTCCACCTCCTGGACCATTGCATTGCCCATCAGGGAGTGATATTGTCCACTTTGATAAACAGTGATTTGAAGATACAATTATATAATACAAACCCCTATAAAAAAAAAGCAATTTTCTTATCTTGTTTATTTGAAACTTTCTATCCCTTTCAAACATTGAATTGTGTACAGTAAAAGCCCGATATAACGAATATGACTGATGACGAGAATCTCTATTTTACGAATGATATGCAAATTATTTTCAAATAGCTAATGCAAGATACAACAATATTCGGTTACAGTGAGTTGAAAATGAAAGATGTGCCCTGGAAATGTCGACGAATTCACGAAGCCAAGTGAACAGTGTTGTGAGGGCTTTGGTTGTGATAATTAAAAGTTTCAATTGTTCAGAGGTTGACTAAATCACTTTTATAGCATGAACTTTCATGTAAAAACATCGTAGAGAAACAACAGCTATGACACAACAAGTCAATTTCATGTTTAGCGAGTTCTGTTCATTCACTGATATCAGAACGAAACGATATAAAAAAACATTTTAATGCAGAGAAAGCTGCAATTGTCTACAGTTTTATAACATGCAACATGACGGAACAAAAGATGGGTATTCGCTTATAACGAGAAGTTCGCTTTAACGAGGATTTTAATCGTTATTGTGGACCATCGTTATAGTGAACTTTCACTGTATTTCTTTCGAGCCCACCCTGAAAAACAACAAAATTTCCACTCGTGCTTCTTACAAAATAAATAGAGAATTTCTACATCATTCTTTTTCCGGAATATCTGTCAGGAAATACTCTTCTAGTATTTATGTAGAAATAAATATTCAACACTGATAGAAAATTCCAACTTCGACTCGAGTCCAAACGTCATACACTCGAGAGTCACAAACAAAATAGAAGCTTCTCCTTCTTACGGATCGGATCCATTATTTTAATTAAAGAGAAGCTAGGAGCTGCATTTCCTAATTTATTGTAATTTGAGAACATAAACTGGAAAAGATGAAAGACTAGGATATTCAGCTGCCTATATCTAACGTTACCAACGTTCATCATACAGCAAGCAACATGGATTCCCTATTCTCGGATTACGCTGGTATCCTCTATGAAGGAGCTGTAATCATACATTATATGAAACTTTAATGTGACACGTTCACCAAAAGAATCTGACATTTAATGAAGCAATAAAGGAATGAGGTAATGGCTAGTTACTTCTTTACGGTTATTGCTAAAATGGTTATATTTCATACACTGAGCGGGGAAGCCATAAAATTTTCCTTTTCCTTTCTTTTTCACCATTTTTTTTTCTACCAGGATTCTCCATTTTTTCCCGTTCTTTATTATTGCGTTCGCCGAATTCTCGAACTCTTTCTCATTCCGTTTCCATTTTTCCCCCTTTACTTGTCTTTTCACTCCTTCTCCCAATGCATCATTACTTTTTTCAACTGTTATACATTTAGAGAAGAAAAAGATATCAAAATAAATTATGAAAAAAAATTGAATATTTTGTAAGAAAGGAATTTCTTCTGAATAGCAATTATTCGTTGATGGCAGCACGCATATAAATTGACATGAGTTATAACTGTCATTCTTCTTCATTGAAATGTCTTTGTTGTAATGGTAATGTGATAAAAATTAGGAACCCGAAATACCTCATTTAGTTATTTTTTGTTTAAATAAAAATAAAATCATGTTTCCTCATGTCATTCTAAAGTACATATAGAAGTACATGTTTGTTGGCATCATCATCGAAAAAATAAGTATGTGTATTGAAAGAGGGAAATAGAAAACTGCATTATGTTAACAGGTATTGAGTGAGTTAAAGGAAATGGGATTTCCGTAATTACACGTAATTTTTTTTCATATGGACAATGAATTCATTATTTACGAAGCCTAAAATAGACATGTATCCACCCAGTGTAACGGAGAATAGTGAGAGATAATAAATTTTCAAAACGTGAATGTAATATGATCTTAATATTCTATGTCATAAGACTGCAACATAGTTTTTTACCTCTTTCCTAATACTATTTATTCGTATTTCTCCTTTTTAATTTTTTTCCAGCCACCTTGTTGGCCAAATTGCCTGCTGTGGTTTCTGATTTTGCATTTGTATTCAACATGAGATGCATCCATAGAAAATAAAACTCGTGAATAAATAGTGATTATTTGCGTAATGCCTATCTTTAGAACTGTTGCATTTCAGATGAGACCTTGTAGTAATAAAAAGTTAGGTTAATAAGAATTTAGGTGTTTCATCGGTTACAGTTTTGTATTTTTATAAAGAATTTATTTGATAAAATCTATCTTCTATTCACACATCTAACGTAAATATCACGCTCTAAATATTACAGTATCTCGATCAGCTTATGATTCAATTTCCACATATTTTAGTTTCTAAAATATTGCGTATCCCTCTCAAGATATTTTGGAAATAGGTTATCTGAGGGTTTCAATATAAAAAATAGATTTTTGAATTTCGTTCGCAAAATTCTCGAAGTCTTTCTTATTCCAATTCCATCATTTTTATCTCCTTTACTTGTCTTTTTACTCCTTCTCAAAATACATCATTACTTTCCCGACTGTTATACATTTGGAGACGAAAACTATTCAAATTTATATATATATATATATATATATACACACACTGAAAACTGAAGACTTTAAGAAATGAATTTCCACCCAATATAGTAATATAGTAATTATCCGTTGATGTTATCACGCATATAAATGGACGTGAGATATGAGTATCCTTTTTGTTCGTTGAAATTCTTTTGTTGGAATGTAATGTGATAATTAGGAACATGAAAAATTCCATTTATATATGTTTTGCTTGAAAAAAAATGAAAACCATGTCATTTGTACATGTTTGCTGTCATTACCAAAAAAAAAAAAAAATTAAGTATGCATATTGAAAGAAAGAAAATAAATATTACGCTATATTAACAGAGTTATTCCTTTCATGAATTGTGAAGGAAAATATAATTTTTAGATAATTGTTATTTTTTATATGAATGATAAAAATTCGTGATATATAACGTATAAAATAAATATGATTCCATACAGTGTAACGAAAATTGGTGAAATATATTAAATTTGAAACACATAAGATTTTTATCTTTCATATACGTATTCTACATGAGATACATCCATAGAAAAGAACCGTGAATAAATACCAATTATTTGAGTAATGTGTATAATTAAGACTGTTGCATTATAGATGAGACTTTCCAATAATGCAAGAATAATAGGAATGTAAGGTTTTATCTCTTAAATTTTTATATTTTGAACAAAAAAATATTTTAGTGATGAGAATATCTATCAATGAATAATCTTTGACTATGCAGTATATCATACTGTAAAACTTACAGATGGGTACTTTTAAATACTAAGCTAAATATTATACATAATTACAGTATATTTTAGCTTGTGATCTAATTTTAGTTTCTAAAAATGTTTCTTATGCCTCTAGACATTTGGCCAATATGTCATCAGACATTTTTCAGAATAAGAATGAGATTTTTTGAGGTAAAATTTGTAGTCTTCTATGTCTTGAAATCTGTGTAAATACATTCATGAAATTCACTAAGTGATTTTTTTTCTTTTTTACAAATTTTGATCAATGTATATTCTATATGATATTTTGGGCTATGTACATTTTAAAGTTCGTGAATGTACAACTAATTTAAAGTTAGCATAAATTTTCCGCTATGTACATTCAATATGATTTCGAAAAATATGAATTTAATATATATAATACCGGGCCAATATATATTATAAATTATATACTATAAATTAAATAATATAATTTAAATTAATATATTTACCGGCAGAGTGAGCAGGTCCGCATACACGGTTTACAACGGTGAACTGGTTGTGGATAAGGAGGGCAAATTCTTATAACCGTCCCATTTGCATATTTCCACCGAAGTCGCTCGTACCAGCGCCACCTATCGGTTGTTTTAATCCCCCCCCTCTGTCTTAAAAAAATTCCCGTGACCTAGTGATGCTAACCCTGCAAACCGTTTTTTATTCCAGTTATTTTCCGGTTTCTATTCAGTTTTAAAGTTTCTACGGACTTTTTGCCCACCCTGTATACGAGTCATTTGAATTCCATACTCATTTCAAGCTATATGAATTTCATATTCTTTACGAGCTTTGTGAATTTCAAATACGTTTTGGTTATGTGACTTTGATATATATATTTGAACTACATTTAATACATTTTGAGCTATATGAACTACATATACATCTAGAGCGTTGTGAATCTCATATAAATTTTAATCCCTGTGGATTTGATATACATTTAGAGCTATATAAATTTGATATACATTTTGAGCTATTTTTGAGTTGTGCGAATTCCATATTGTGGTGTGTATACCCATGTGTGTATACGGATAGACGAATATGGATAATTCCTTTATTCTACTTCAATATAGACTACCTCTACGTTAGCATTTGAAACCAACAACCCTTCGCAAGGTTAAAATCTAACTCTCTAGAATATCATCTCTCGATAAAACTAATTCCACACGTGTCACGTAAATAAAAAGTAATGCTGTACGTCGTTGTCACAGCTTCCCTTTTACATACTCCCCCACTGATTTCACGGACATCCCTTCAAGGAATCAGCAAAAGGCGTTGTGGGTGTTCATTCAGAGTTCCGGTCCAGTAGTTCCTAATAGCTCCAACTTTGGCAGGTCGTCCCCTCTTCCTTAATGGCACTTCGGTAATAGTATCCGGTTTCCTACACGGTGTGAGAACAGAGGTACGCCGAGATGTACAACCTGGTTTGGCAGGATCAATGATATCGTACGTCGTAGACGACCTCTGGGCTAGCACAAGGTACGGTCCGTCTCGTTGGGACATGAACTTTGCCAAACAGTTTTTCCTTTTATGGCTGAGGGAATGCAAAGCGACGTGAATGTGGTGTACTGATGTATATCGAGGGGCTCTGCCTAGGACCGTAGTCAGCATAAGCTTAGCGTTCATTCCGTTTTCATTCATCCTGCTGCTTCAATGAGCCTCTTGCAAGACTTTGGATGGGTGTTAACCTGTTTTTACGACTTCTCTTTGTGATGGCTGCGACCATCTGATTGAAGCGCGTTAGGGTTTTTTTCAGAATCCTTACAGCCACCCTTTCCCGCATTTATCACTCCCATCGCTAGCACTGTTTGTACTTGTTTGGGTTCTTGACTTACGGAAGCTATTGCTAGACGATATTGTTTGGCTCGGCATTCTACAATGACGCTGTATGTGATAGTACCCTGGTGATCCTGGACCGCGTCGCCTGATAAAGGCAAGTTCAATTCGTGCGCTCCTGCGGAGGTGTGAGTCTGATTCTTGACCTTTTGTCATAACCTCGGGGTTGTGCCTGCACCGGTTGATGAACGCTTCCTGCGGGTCGTTGGATTCCTAGGACATCAGGACGAGGATGGCAAGAAACATGGGGCGAATAGTCACGGACGTGACCCATTTGGTTTTGAGAGTTCTAGACAGATCACATCACTGAGGTTAGGCTGTTAATTCACCATGGTGAGCTTTTAAATAGAAAGGGTACCGAATTGAAAATAAGTTCTTCCTTTTTCCATGACCTGTTCGAAACTTGTTTCTGTTGCTGTCTTCAGCTTGTCGTAGGTGACAGAAATTCAAGTCGATATGTTGTAACATATATTCAACAGATTTAATCCTAGACTCATTCACGAAGTGGAATCGCTTTCGAGTATTTTCCATGGGCTTTGTCTTATCATTGGTTTTGCTTTAGATCCAACACTATACCAGATTTCTCAAGAAAGTCAATTTCAGAACAAAATAGTTCTGTTAACTACGATTCCATGCAGAACAATAAATTTCCTCCTTAGCCCGCTTCCATTTGATGGTTTTTTTTTTTTTCAAACCGAGCACAACTCAGGTCTATCACCATTTATGGGCGATTTACTACCTAGTGAGTTCCATACGATGTTGCCTAATACCATTGTGGTCAACACATTCACCACTGATTGTTGTCCCTTTGGAAGACCCATATTGACAGTTTCTTGAAGAAATTTGACGTTTTGCTCTTTCAAAATACGATGCAGAAAATCGCTTGCGATACATTGCATAGCACCACTAGGCACAGGCAGTTCCCATTTTGCCATTTGCATGATTTTTTAACAACGCCACCAGTTCTGTTACAGAAGCGCATAAATTCAGTTCCAACTGACCAAACTGAGTGGTTGTCACTGTGGTTTCAGGATTATGAGTTGGACACTGCGCTCTAATTACTTCAGGATATCCACATCCATAGCAACTTCCAGGTCGCTGTTCATCCTGACTGATCATGGGAAGCGTCTGTTCATCTGCACGAAAGGTCTGAGGAATCACTGGTTTTGATGACGTCCATGGATATTATCTTGGTGTTTGCTTTCGACGACCCTCGACATCGTACTGCTGATTCAATTTCTTTGTGAAGGTACTCCTGGCATCTTCATACTCGTCGAGTTTCTCAGCTAGTACAAATGGTGAGATCAACATGGCCCATACATCGATGAAATGTCCCCGATGTCCATTTTCATTCATTCCGCAAATACTTCACTTGCGATGAGCTCTGCTTCTTCATCTGATCCGCTATAACTAGATTCATCAAGTCGTCGAAAGTTGTAACCTTAACTTCTGCAAGATATGTTTTCATCTCGAAATAAACGTCACGCCATCAACTAACTCTCCGAGATCTTCTGCATGTTCTTCCGAGATGTTCTGCAGCTAAAATCACTTCAAAAGCATTTGCTCGACATACCGATAGTACTTGAATGTAGTACTCTTCAGGCTCCCTGACACAGAACCTAGCTACCTCTTTCGGTAAGCTTTTGTGGCATACAAAATACTGCCTTCGTCTGAGGTGGTCATGTTACGTTGTTTTTAATAAAACTTTCCGGATACACCCATCCTTCGGGAACGCTTCGATATCTCTCTGAGATGGGAAGCGGGGTGTATCCGGTCTTCAAAGGTCAAAGGCATACATAATCCACAGTTATTCCGGAATCTATTAGTTTAAACCGGACCAAAAACAAACGAAATATCGTCAGATAATTCAAAACGCGTAACTGATACTCGAAAGACTCGATTTATAATCACCGGTTGAACCAAACCCTGGCACGTCTTCACTTCTATCCTTAGTTTCTCGAGTTCGAACTGTATTTCTCCTCTCTGGTTCTTCTCTTCAGCTTCTTTTCATCGAATTTTTTCTTCGGCGTCAAAGTCTTTCTTCAGCATCTTCTCGTTGAATTCTTTCTTCTACGAGGGTCTGTTGCAGTCCTTCTTGCGAAGACCTCGTCGTATTCTTTACTGGGCATATAAGTTTCTTTAACTCTATCACTTTCGTCTCGAGTTTGATAAGTTCGCCCATCTCTTCGGCAAGGCGTCGAAGTTTGTTTTTTTAAATATTTCGCGAGATAAGTCATTTTCCACTCTCTTGGTTACCTATTTAGAATGTCCACTTAGCTAAGCATACTCACCCGTCTATTTTAAAACGATGGGTGCCACTGTGACAGTCGGTGGTGTGAATACGGAGTGACGAACATGGAAAATTTCTTTATTCTACTTCAATATAGAACAAGCGAAACAGTCAACCCTTCGTCATGAAGGTTAAACTTGAACTCTCTAGAATGTCTTCGTCTCTCGATAAAACTTACTCCTCACCTGTCTCGTGAATAAAAAGTATTGTTAACAGCTTGCCTGTCGCGCTATGTATTTTGAGCTGCTTTTAAACTTTATGAAATACAAAGTCCATATTACGATTCCATAAAATCCATATACTTTCTTGAGCTTTACATACTTTTACTTTGTGAAATTTACCTGAGTTTTTAACCCATGTGAATTCCACAAGGTTGTTAAGCTATCACAGTTTTACTTGAATTTACTTGAATAGTTCTATATAAACTCGTTATTCTTTGAAATGCAGAAGTTTGATTTGATGATACCGTCTGGGCTTTACATCTGGAACATAAATTTTAGCCAAAAATATGATTAAAAATTATCATCTGTGTACTTATTTCCAGAATAACTGTGGCGTTTTATTTAATGGATTTTAAAATGACTAGAAATTGATGGCCAATGTATTCACAATTCCCATGGAATATTCCGGAGATATCTTTGCTGTTTACTCCAGTGAAGTGAGAAGGTCGTGATTGAAAGCACTTGAGTAAAGAGGAACGAATCATGCGATGAATGAATTAATGCTGTGTTTGATGCTTTAGAGCTGCTGTAACTACGTTATCTCATGAGAAAATTCGTTTCATGCGACTGGTGAAGTTCCGTGTCCATCGTTAATCTGCTGAATCCTTCCCTTCTGAAGCGATCATCCCAAAATATTATCTGACGGGTTACGGTCGTGTGTGTGTGCTCTTCTGACTAGAATACGGTCACGAAAGTCTCTGATGCCGTCGAGAATGATTTAAAGAACTTCAGATCGTTATAGAGGGTTCAGCATAATATTAACAATTCTAATTCATGTCAGCTTTAAGTACTAAACAATTCCGCACGCTCACATGACACAATGTTAAGATTGTATTGAATATATGCAAAGGACTTGACATAGAGTTCAGATCTTCGAGACCTACCTTATGCAAATCCCATCTTAAATAATGCGCAGTAGACGTCATTTCGTTATGGGAAACACACACAAGGGGACTCTTCGGACAATATTATGCGATCTAATGCAAGCAGGCGTCATGAAATTATATTCCGTACTACACAAGGTATAATTCCGTGAGGTTCCTGAGAGTATTCATGAAATTTCTGTACGCACTTTGTCTGATTATTCGGAAATCTGACGAATCTTTAAAACATTTATTCATCGGTTGCCATGCAAGGTTTGATGCAAAACATTTGCTACAGGATATTTTATAGGAGATTAGCGTGTAAAACATAATTTATAATAGCATATATTACGCTGAATATCATCATACACTAGAGTGTAAAAATAGAAACTTATTCATAGGCATATGTCTGTACTTAGCACATATCCGCTTCATATTATTATTATTTTATAGATTAATGATTAATCTACATAGTATTAACAGGACTGAACAAATCAATTGCCCATATCGCCCGAGCCATGTAAAAATTTCGACCGGACATATATTTTTTTCGACCACATGAATGACGTGGGAGTATATAAAAAAATTAAACATTCCTTTTTTTAAAATCTTTTCCATCGATAACAATGCCAGTGTTGCTACACCACATGCATGAAATAAATTCTGCGGAATTTCTTTGGCAGCCATGATGCAAATGTGTAGTCAAGGTATTTTTAGTTATTTTTACGATCCTAATATTTAGTAGCCCGATGTGGTTTCATGGGCTCTCATATACTCCAACTGGGCTCATAGCTACTTCACGAAACGGTTATTGCAATTAATGAGATGGATTGCAAATGAAGGCACTGTTTATTAGTGGTCGCCTCCAGTTCGTTAGCGAAAATATCTTCCCTGGGGTTCGAACACGGGACCGAGATAGCGACCTTAACTTATCATCACGCCACTGGGGTGTACATGGGCTTAGGCTGGAATCTTCATATAGTTCTCAGGAAAGGGTCTTTATGAGAATTTCTCTAAAATCCCCCGGTTTATTTCAACTCTCTAGTATATTTAACTCTTCCGGTGAAATAATATAATGGGATCCATCCTAGGCTAGGGTGATCAGACGCCCAGGGTTTTCCACCAATAAATTCCCTGTGCGGAAGAATGCTTTAGGGGACGCAGTTGTTCGTTCTTCCCGCTTTTTCCTCTGCTTATGGAAGATTCAATAAAAATCAAATTATTAAACAAAATAGAGAAGGCTGCGAATAGGTAGGGGGAGGGGTAGTAAACTTTTTCGTACATGTAGTTTTTTATAAGGTAAAGAAATGCACATTCTCACTGCTTGGACGCTGGTATGCCTGCTGCCATTTAGCGAATGAAAACAAAACTACTATCAGTTAGAATAATCTTGAAATAATATGCTGTTGAATTGATGAAATCTATAAAACTACAGGGTTTTTAAATTTTTATGTTGCATACCGGTGTGAATTTTAGGTGTGAAAATGTCGGATACTATGCATTTTTTGTAGGTATCTATTCTGTATTAAATTGAACATAAAGTGACATATATAATTTTCACATATTGTTGAAAAGTCAGTATGGGTTCAGAAAGGGAAAGTCATGTGTAACCAATCTTTTTTGCTTCTATGATCACGTAAATGAGGCTTTGTGTAAGAGCAAAAAAAAAAAAATGTTGTTTACCTTGATTTCCAGAAGACATTCGATCGTGTCCAACATGGAAAATTCTTGAAGCGTTTACACGACGTTGGGATTGAGGAAGGGAAACTTGCTGAATTGGATAGAATTGGGGTTTTAAGAGATATGTCACAAGGGGTTATAGTGAACGGGAAATTCTCTGGTTGGACAGGCGTCACAAGTGAAGTTCCTCAAGGAAGTATCCTTGGCACCATATTTTTTCCCATTATTCATCGGTAAATTCGATAAGGGTATCGATAAGATTGTTAGCAAATTCGCAGGTGGGGTGAAGCTAATGGGGGTAGTCGGGAATCAGAGCGATAACGAGTTGCTCCAGACCAACTTAAAGACGATTGGGGCATCAGCAAATGAACATAGCATGAAGTTCAGCGTTGACTAGTGCATGGTCACTCATTTTGCTTCGAACAACCCACGTTTCTTTTACGAGTTGAATGACGTCATTATCCCGGGTGCTACTGATGTTTTCAGAACATCGTTAATCAGTGGTCAGAAAAATCAAATAGAATGCTCGCTTTCATTTTCAAAAAGGCCTTTTCGAGTTTTTTTTTTCCGAGTCTTAGATCGTCCTAGACTGGAGCATACTGTAAGGTTTTGGAAACCATACCTATAGAGGGACATAGACTTGGTTGAACGGGTGCAGAGAAGAGCTACGCGTGTCCAAAATGGTTGCAGGCAAAAATGGCATAATACGATTAAATAATCGACGTTTGGGTTTAACGTCAAAATTCAAAACGAACACGGCTATACGCGTTTCAGAACTATATGAAGTTCCTTCATCAGTAGCAGAAACAAAGAAGAAAAAAGAAAATATTGAAAAAACTCCTTATAGCGGGAGTTACTCGCTGTTAGAGAGTCAAATTCAAAATGAACCGACAACAAAAGAGCAAGAGGACAGAAAAAAGAAGAAAAATGGCGAAGCTAATCACAACCGAGAACGTGATAGTGATGCTGATGGAGAAGAAAAATTATTGTAGAAACTGTTGCCAGATTTTAGAGAAGGGTAGTGTGCTAGATAGACCGTTGACCAACTGGTTTGTGTTTTTGTTGATGTGGAATGATTCGAAGAAATCCAAGTCAGACGGTGAGGGACATTTTTGGATGATTTAGGCAGAAGAGAAGTCAAATTTATGGTCAAAGCACCAGCAGTGTTGGGCTATGGATGAGCGGTTAAGGTCTTGGTTGCTTACGTATCTTCTATGCTCATTTAAACGGTATTTTAGGGCACGTTTAGTTTGGCCTATATATGATAATCTGCATTGGCATGAAATGCTGTAGATGCCCCAGTTATTGAGTGTGTCAATGGGATCTTTTAGTTGGGAGAAACGAAGTTTATTGACGAGGGTGAAAACCACAGAAAAATTGTATTTTCGAAGGATTTTAGCGATGCGTTGGCTGGTTTTTGGGAAGAAAGGCAAATGATCAAGTTTTGTGTTCAGGTTTAGGCTTGGTTTTGGAAGTGTTTTAATCAGTTTGCTGTGTAGATTATCAATCAGAGAGCTACGGTAGCCACGATCGACTGCTATTGCTCTCTCGTAGCATCTCTCATGAGCACTGCGTAACTCTCTCATTGTCTTCAAATTCATTTCATATGAGCATAAATTTAAAAACAAATTGATGTACTTATAATAAAAGCATAATATTTTTCGGGAATGTGAAACATTGATTCGGACATCAATTATTTTAATTTACATGCCCGGTCATGCATGTTAATTATTAAATATTTGTCTAGCCCTATATTATTAATATGTCATAATTAATCCCATATCTCTTGGCCTATCCACATCGACAATTATACTGTTATTTTGAAAGTGCAATTTAAGAGGCTTGAAATGCTTACTCTGATTCCACAGACATACAATAATGAGCGTGTATTACCTCTGTCATCCTATAGTACGTCTCTGTTTGATGCGGCGCCTACGTTAATTACGTTAATTCTCCACGAACCGTATTCCTACATAAATTTATTATAAACTTTACTCCATTACATTCGTATATTAACGCATAAAATTGCATTTAATCTATTCAGAAACAATTCTGACCAGTTTTCAAGGACATTTATCAGTTTACAGCTTTTTAGAGAGTTTACAGCTTTTTTTAAAGATTTGCATGAGATTTTTATATCTTCGAATTGATGACCTGGTTTCTTTTCATTTAATTGCTATTGTATAAACTTGACTTTTAAATAATTTATAACTTTTCTTCTTCTAAATGTTCAACCTATGAACAAATGTGTGTATATATCTTGAAGCTGCTGATAGTGAGCATTTTCTGTACATATTAACTGTGATACGATTTACAACCTTTGATCATTACATGCTTAATTCAACAGTATATAAGCATAGTACCACTAATGATCAAGCGAAATGAGACCAATTTTTTTTTTTTTGGAAAATGTTCGTATTTGAAGTTTAAAATCATTGCCACACACAAAGCAAAGGGCCGATTCGGGTCGAATCTCCGTTTTTTTTTTTTCATTATGTTAAAAAGCGATATAGGACGTGAAATTGAATGTATTCAACTTCTACACTCAATTCCTCGATCATCGCATAAATCAAGTGCAACTACTGCACTTAATTGATATGATTGTAAAAGAGGTATGAGCTGATATGTCCTGATCTATATATACAGTAGCTACCCCTATTTACGAATTAAAGATCAAGGTCCGATGATAATTATTCAGGAAACAATTCTTCATCAAGTGAAACTATTATTACAGTAAAGCCTCCCAACAAAAAATGGCCACTAACGAACTTGCGGACTTTATTAGAAATGGTCGTATTATTTTTGAAAAAAAACCAAAACTATAATTTGCGACCTATATAACATATGCAGTGATAATCCGTTTTGTAATATATATAATCATATTAATGATTACTATAATCATATATTCTAATTATATTAGTAGAATATATGATTATATTGATACTATTTTATTATAATAATTGATAAATTGAAGAACGAAACTAGAGGGATCGGGCCGATCGGGTGGACCAGAGGGGACGCAAATTTCACCCTTTCAACTCTCCTTCAACATTAAAAGGGGGCGTCAAAATGCGTGCTTGATCTGACTGATCCAGCATCCAGTTACAGCTCTGTTAATCAATATACAGTGCTATTTTTGACACCCTGAAATTTATGCTTGCAGTGCTGAGAACACAACACGAACGACTTTGATAACGACTTCAGAAAAACTGATATCGACCAAGAATGTGTACTAACAATCCCGAATAGTTCTTTGGGACATTTATAGATCATTAAGTAACCCTTTTTCCGACTCCACTGCCTTCAATAAATTAAATTCAAGGAAAAAAAGCATACATAATTCCCCACTCCCATGGAGTTTGTGGGGGGAGGGGGAGGGGGCAACTCTCTTGAAAAGTCAGTTCCGAAAATTATTTTTCTCACAGTTATTTGTGTATTTTTTTCCGACTTCATGTTCAAAGTGGCAGTTGTTCTGAGATTATCTATAATGTTAAGTCTATTGGACGTGTTCGGATTCAACAAAATGTGGCAGTTGTTTTGAAATTACCGTTGTTCAGGGGCTGCCGTTAGAGAAGATTTTACTGTATATTTATTTTATTCGTTTGGTCATTTATATTAAGTCCCTAAAAGAAACAATATATTACTTATTTTTTGTTTGTGCATCCATGCCATAAATCATCGTACTCTGTTCTATCTTCACGAAAAAAGTAGACAAACAAGAATTAAGTAAACGGCTAGTACCCAGACAACCATTACTTTTCATTAATATTTTAGTCCCTATTTACCATAAATTTATATCAAAATTCTTCGAGCTTTAAACAAAATTGAATTCAACAATGGAAACAAAAGAAGATTTAAAATTTATTCATTGATAAATTTAAGTTGTTATGAGTACATTGAATGCAGTGACACATTATAAATAAATATTTTATAACTCATTTCATGAATAGTTAATAACATCAGGGTTGTCACAAGTAATATATTCCTGAAGGGTAATAAATAAAAACTATTACAATTTTCAAAGCTTGTTTTCTTTCTTGTCGTCTTTTGTTCATTTGTGGCCGTGTCTTGAGCAGTCGGGATCTTTACCTTTCTCTCTGTCTCCGGGAGGAAAAAGTTTCCTGTCGATTTTTGTGTCGCGAAGAATGATCGTAATCGATGGAGATCGTTGTCCCGAAATGAACTTCACCGAAGCATAACAGCATTTGCCCTCCGAGAAATAGGGATTCATGTCCCTGGATGAACGCAGATTATGCGAGATGAGCTTTCGATCCGCTTTTAGTTTGGAGTTGCGCGCCGATGCATATGTATTATGTGGAGTAAAATTGCGTATGTGTGTGTGTACATGTATATATGCCTGTCCTCGTTCTACCTTCACTGAAGGGAAAATGAAGTTGACATCATGAATGGCTCGAGGAAAATATGTTCTGTTTTTCTAAGAGAATCCTGAAAAAAAAATAGCGTATGCCGATTATTCTCGAATATATTGTCGTTCAAAATATAAATGCGATAGAAGAAATTCATGTCGGTAAAAACAATAATGATGCAATTTTTTTTCTTAGCGACACAGAATATATATATATATATATATTCTGAGGTTTCAAATTTGAAGACTAAAATAAATAAAATAACGCACTCAAACTGGATCAAAATTGATTATTTCGTATTATGATTGTATCTATTTTTTATTATAGCGTATTCCTCGCAATAGCAGCGATGCAGGGAAACATCGATGGAGACAAGCATGCGGGAAAATTAGATTTAGGGATTTCGAAAAGATTATTCAATGCCTAGACTCAAAGCATCTACTGAATTCACTGATTTCAACCTCGTGTGTTCTCTACATTTTCTTATCTATTTTTACGAACTTTACGAGGATATTTTCTATCTACATTGAAGATTTTTCAGAATTTCGCGTTTGATTTTTCCACCGTAAACGTTAGTTAATTGCAAATGTCGGATGCTAAACATATTCGTTCCAGTAAATTTTATGAGTTAAATGGGAAAAATAAGTTGGCTGTGAATAATTTTTATATTCTTTGATTTGTAGGTATGAGATTTGATTAATCAGAGTCAAAAATGAATGAATTGCACTTCAAAATATGATATTCAAGTGTTTGGAATATATATAATGATTGGTTCTCCTTCCTGATGTTCTTTGTGTACACGCTCCTGAATATGCCGTTTGTAATTTTTGGCGATCTTCTTGGTAAGTGAGCGCCATGGGTTAATAGTTTGAGGCCATCATACTCATAGGACGCCTAGTATTTCCACGTCAAAAATACATTCAATGCTAAAGGGTTAATTCTGATTGTAATGAAGAAGTGACAGCATATTTCTTCAATCACTTAACACAAAATAATGTACAAAACACAGTATCTGTATTTCGTATTAGACTGCCGATAATTAGGTCGGAGTGATTAGTAAATGCATAATTTCCGTTATGGTTATCAAATTGCAGACAAATTACGTTCACTTCAGTGAAAACTATAATTTATTCCGATTTCCATACTTATAGATTGATACTAATCTTCTGTATGTATGATGCTATCCTTATAAAACCTCGCTTTTCCCAGCATGCCAGGAATGGACCAGACTCCAACATTCATAAAGCTGGTGTCCTCCGATTTTTAAGGCATACCGGCTAAAGCGGGGAAATACACGGTACATAGATTTTAAATTTTGAGAGAAAATTACATTAAATAATATTTAGTAAATTCAATTAAAAAACATTCTTCGAAATATTTTATTATTCAATTTTTGAATACATTTAAATAATATAGAGAATTTTAAATGGCTATTGTTTTTCAAATTTTGAATGTTTAATTATCAGTTTTTCTTAGACTATTCTCCTAGTGAATATTTAGTACATATACTATTCCGAAGAATTCTAAAGGAAGGTAAAAAAATAAAATTTACCAAAGTCAGTATATGCTGTTGGTCTCTGCATGTTTATTTATTATTTGATATATAAATATTTATTTGAAAAAAAATGTCGGGTTGGAGGGAGAAAAAGTTCTGAATAAATATTTGTGCTATTTCTTTTTTCAATTTTTCTAGCTGAAATTACTTTCGTCTGCTCGGAACTACAACGATAACTGTAGGTTTCTACGACATAATGAAAAAAATGTAAGTGATGTATATTTCAGAGAATGTTTTGAGGGATGTCACATATGGAAAATCAATAAGTTCTTTAGTTTGAAATTAAATAAATATTTATCAGAACATTTTTCATTTACTGGTTAAATGTTGTTAAACTATTACTGTATTAATGATACGAAGGTGAATCCTCAAGAAAGTTTGAACGTTTTCAGGCACATTCCAAACATAAGATACTTATAAATGAAACATGGCACGGAGATATATGTTCTGCCAAACTGCCTTTGGTATATTTTGTATGACCGAACTATCTTCTATTATTTAAACATGACTTTTCTGTAATGTCGATAAAAATATACGAATATTCGATGTATAGATACTAATATATTTTTCCTTCACCGAACAATTCCATAATGAACTTCTATAACAGAGCAGGTAATCATTTTACAACAATAAAGGATATTATTAGATTCTTATTAATTGTAATAAACATTCCATTCGAAAATGACTTCGAACTGCATTAACAATAACTGATTCCTGATAAATTATCTACGAATTACAGTCAAACTCATGTCACATCATTTGAATTTTAGTAAGAGTTTAGTAAGGGACAGAAAGCCGACATACGAAATTTTAGGACAGATATTTTGAATCATTGCTGTTTTCATCATATCATCTATCTTATTTCTCAACATGACTCAAGTCAACTCAAATTGACATACGTGTGATGGTTCGGTTGTTGTTAGTTTATGAAATTCCCTCGCATTACTATTTTTTCATTTTATTACAATATATTTTATTATTCATAAATATTTATGATAATACATAGATATTATATAGATTGGATATGCATAGATATTATATAGATTGGATATACATAGATATTATATAGATTGGATATACATAGATATTATATAGATTGGATATACATAGATATTATATAGATTGGATATACATAGATATAATAGATATTTAAAATAGGCAGAGAAAAATCATCCGTTAAGATGTGAGGGAGAAGAATCATTATATAGGATGAACAAAATTTATTGGTTGCAAATCTTCTGGTGCTATTTGGCTATAATTAATCATCGGTATTGATGAAGTTAGGTTTTTTCATGTAAAAAAATACTACAGATAATTAAAAGAAATTTTGATATGTTTTTTCTCTATAATTCGGCTGTTCGGTAGTCTGGCCGGTCCTGTAATTCGACAGTTTTAGGAGAGTTTTCTTCACGCACAGAAGAGAGAAAAATTTGTCATTGCATGTCTGTGCACAAAATTTTATATTATTTGAATGTACTTTTTCAAATAACTTCCAATAATGAGTCCCACCGTGGTTTGATATGTACTGGATCAGTCTATTGTAATGTAGTCTCTATAAATGAGGATCTTATTTTCAAAAGGGAACATTTCCCCAACTATTAAATTTGCAGTAGAAGTAAAACACCTTTTGCTGCCATTTTGAAGGAAAAAAATATATTTTAACGAATAGGACAGTTTAAAGGAAAAATACCGAATTGAATATGTATCCTTTTTATAGAAACGAACCTTTTTACGTTGTAATTTCAACCAAAAATATTCACGCTTGAATAAACCATGTTGAATAATTCGACAGAGCTCATCGCAAAGATTTAAAAACAGCTGAGAAATGTGAATTTCGAGGAAAAAAAAGTTGAAATGTACCTTTTGAAAATAAGCTACTCAAATAACACAGTTTATAATGGTTCAGACGTATAGAAGATATAAGATTACATGGACATTGGTTGATTTGGTGTTGTTTATTTAACTAAACCGCGAGTTATTCCAGCAAGGGTATGGCATGATAAATTTTTTCTCAGAAATCAAAGGAAAAATTTTCATCAAAATATTCTAGTCTTTCAAAAAATGGCAGAACAAGCTTCTTGTTTGACATTTGCAGATAACAAACTCAAGTAACGGTATTGCAAATTGAAAGTAATTTTCATTCGTTGAGTTAATAGTTCTTCTATTAATGTCGGCACTAATTATTGTATCTGTTCTTTTCGGTTCCACACTTACCTTGTTTGTACGCTGACGTCACGGAACCCGACCTCGTCGGCGCTCGTTTTATCGTCGCAAAACCTCCTTCGTCCGAGCGCTGAAAATTTATCAGAAACGAAAATGAGTTTTATCGAAGGTCAGAGAAAATTACTCCAGCAACAACCAAACGTTGGCTCCTCCCGTCATCCAAAGAGAATTATTGGTTCCTTTATAGGGATTTAATCAGGTAAGTACTTAACTTCATCGACGCACCTGGCTCTAAACTCAAAAATCCTACTCATTAATCCAGCTTTTCTCTTTGTCCGAAATTGTGGCTTCAAACTCTATCTTAATATCGGATAGTAGAAATATTATTAAAACGTTTAATCGCGTGGCATTTTTGCACAAAAAAATTACGAAATATATGTTTATGGTAAATGATAATTGTCTGAAACAATTTAAGGTTTACTTTTTGAATACATAGCTTATAAAGATATGTATAAATAGATATAACTGTCCGATTTAAGCTCGCATTTCACTAAATATACAGGGTGCATAGCAAACAGGAGGTATGTCATTTTACTGGCGAACGTTGATCCTAGAGGTATACTTCCGATTAGAAAAGTTTCCAAATAAGGATCAGTACTCACTTATGTCATTCATGTTTTCAAAGGGCTCTATAGTTAAGAAAGTAAAAAAAAATTAACTTTTTTTATACAGTCCCGCATGCCCTAAACCCCATTTAAAAAGTTGGTGCCCTGTCTTTCTTGATGCCAAAAAAAATCCCACGTTTCTAAGTGCAATATTCACTGAGATATTCAAATTCGAAAAACGGAGGGAAGTTGGAGAAAAACAGTATTAAAAGCGGAAAAAACCGTTTCACCCACATGTCCTGAACGCCATTCTCCTCATCGAGATATTTCAACTTTCGAAATTGCATAAACAGAATTATTCTAATTTTAATCAAAGATGAATCACACATATAGATTTTTTCTTACACTCATTTATAAAGTCTTACATTATCGCACTTGGATTCCATGTTTTAGTTCATGCTGAATTGATTGGCGCCCACACAGCCGTTATAACATAAATGTAGATATCCTTCCATTCCTACGGTTCAACTGTCAGTTACGCTGCTTCATTTGCGGCCGTTTTGCGTGTAAGGTTCACGTATTAAGTAGCTCCCTGGGGTGCTCAAAATTATAGAGCAGGAAGAATGCAGTCCCTTTAAGCATTAAGAATGTAATCAAAGTGTCGTTTGGGTCGCTACTGAACATTAGGAACCCAGTGGAGATGAGCAGTACCTTGGTTATTCCAATTTATTTCTGTGTGAGTCCCATTTCATATATTTCACATTCCGATAACCTATTCTTTAAATATTGTGAAGCATGTTATCAATTAATTCAACTTGAATACGGCACAAATCGCAAATCAATATATGTTTAAAATGTTCGATTCATTATCTTTGATTAATGAACTTTAATACATTAAAAAAAAGCGCTAAAATTTGATTAAAAGTTGATTATTGCAGCACACTACGCTTCAGAATGTTTGTATATGTATGTAGTTTTCATGAGAGTTTGAATATATATGCTCGTGCCACATCACGCATTTAACGCTGTTTTTCACTAATTTCCTCCGTTTTTCGAATTCGAATATCTCAGTGAATATTGCACTTAGAAACATGGAATTGCTTTTTTGTTGGCATCAAGAGAGACAGGGCAACAACAACATTCTAGTTTGGCTTTGAGTCACACGGGAGACTGTATAAAATGTTTTATTTAAGTAACTAAACAACCCCTTTGAACATCAATAACAATGTATCTGTGTAATACACGTTATTTGGAAACATTTTTTTTTTTTTGGAAACATACGTGTAGTATCAACGGTTTGTCAGTAAAATGTCAAACCCCCTATTTGCTATTTGTCTTGTATAATATCATCCTTTCATTTACCCGCAGTCATATTTTTATGATACAATCATTATAGCCATCAAGCACCAGAAGAATCAATATTTAAGATTTTAGTACTAAAAGTCATTGACTGGGATTTCTTGGTTAATTCAAAAGTATTTATTTTGCCGTTGAATGATTTTATTGTATTCTATTAATGTGATTTTGAACAAGCTAACTATTATCTTTTTTTTCTATCCTTATGGAAAGATTACTCGGGTAGAAAATAATGCACATAATCATTTACGAAAGCGTAATAAATCTTTGAAATGAACGCATACGGTTTGAAGTAACTTTAATACTAATATAAAAAAAATTATAATGCTGATTTTCTTGCTCTTTTACATGAACAATTTTTCAAATTGACGGAAAATATTTAACACGTTTTTAAGACAAATATAAGAAATTTCATTTTTTTTTAATTCAGGGAGTATTTTATTAATTTCAAGATCTCAGTATAATGATTGTATGTTCAATTTAAATGCACCATATGTTACCGGAAAAAACAAATCCTTGATATATTAGCTGAAAATATTATATATTTGTATATTTTTGTATGCATTACAATAAAAACCAAAGTTTCATAATTAATCTCCTTTACAGCAACGTAACGGAATATACAGTATTTTACGGATGGCTACGTATGTACGTACATACATAATCGTCAATTTGAAGGTTTTATTTTTCACCGATGTAATCCTTCGATAAATGAATGCCTTAACAATTTCATATATTTTCACAAATATATTTTTGTTTTCCGTTGTATAAATATCGTCCTTTCAACAAGATCATTGGGATTGTTTTTGGCTTCTCAAACTCGTCTATGAGCATAACGATGTACTTAAATAGTCATATTTGGTCTCATATGTGATTGAGTATATTTTCACTTCACGATAGAAACAAACAAACAAAAAAAATGAAATTAAAAATTCTATGTTTCAGTATTTTTTTTTTCACTTGTAAACGCTGATTTTATTATTTCAACAGAAAAATAAAAAGTTGTTCTTCTTTAATCCAAAATAGAATGACACAATTTTGCAACTAATATAGAACATCAAAAAGTAAATTAAATTTAGCAAGCAATTGTAATATTTTTCTCTTTTTTTCATCAGTGATTTATTTTTATTGGATTAAAAATGCATTTCTGAATTTTAAATTGCGAATTCGTGAAATGTCATATAATACAAAAAAACTTATTAATATTTCCATTTTTCGCGTTGCATCCAATTTATTCTTCATTCAAATGCGTACACAAGTGAATTTTTTAAATCCTAATTGCATATATATTACAATACTGTAATAGTTATTTTTTTATTCGGAAGTCAAAATATCAGTCTCCTCATTTACCAGTGTCTACGTAAAGCACAGAACATAAGAAGATTGTTATCCGTTTCTATAACTGAAATATTTATTCAGAGCTGACAAAAGAATTTTATGCTTAGAAAAAAAAATTAGATGAGAATATTTTAAGTAATTTTCCTATTTTTCTATTTCGACAAAAGTTAAAACTGTGCTCTTTGAAAAATCTACTTGCCTGTCTTGCTGATGGAATTGCTATATAAGGTTCAGCATACTCATGCTGCTTTTCAGTTCCTAAGAAGAGAGTATTTGATAGAAAAAAAAAGAAAAAAGTAGAAAGGAAAGAGAAGAAAGTAATAAAACAATCAATGATAAATTCCAGACAGAGAAAGGAAAAAGAAACTAAGATTTTTGCATAATGATAGAATGTGAAATGAAAGGTTTAAAGAGGAGAAAGATTTTCTAATATTGAAATAAAAATACGATAAATGTGTCATTTAAATCACGAAAGTTCAAGATATCTTGCGAAACGTTAGAATAAAAGTCTATAAAAGTAAGTTTAACACTTCATTCAGAATTTAGTTCATGCTGAAGTATTAGAAATGAATGATTATCATCATGCTAATCAAAATTACAAAAAAATAATAACGAATAAATAAATAAACTTCTGAAAGACAATTGAAGAAGACGTTTTCTATCCACAATATATTCGAGTATTTCTACATCATTCCAAGTAAAATGTAAAAAAATAATTCCATTTTTTTCCAGATTATTTGTCCCAAACAAAGAAACAAAAGTTTGAACTCTTTTTAAATAAGAAAATACAATGGTAAGAAATACCTCGAATGCAGTTTTTGGTTACGAATATATAAATTACAGAAGATTTCATTCCTAATAACTTTTATAATGAAGTTTTAAACAGTCATAGTATCGTCTTAAATGTTTGAATATATTATGTATATAATATATAAAATATATTAATCACTTTCACAAAGAAAACGCCAGTCTTTGTATTTCAATTATAATGGGAAGGATTTTAATTAAAATTATAATTGAACAAGTCTGATCCCCAACGTGGGACACACTCCCCACAAGAGGGCACAGTATTTCACATGAAGATAACTTTAGAACTTTAGATTGAGCTTTTTTTTTCGTACGGAACTTTTCAGAACTCCCACCATAATTTATATCAGTTCAAATTTATACTTTTTAAACAATTTCTCTATGACTCCTTTCTTTTAATTTTTCCTCTCAGTGTTTTCTTCGGAAGGGGTTTAACTAAGGTGTCCAAACATTTTGTGTTCCATGGACAATTTGTGCTAGCATGATGAAGTCTGCGGACTCTTTGCGCTAGTAAAATGAAGAAATATGCAAGCCACGGACCCCTTTACAAAATGATATTCTGTGTGTAGAAATGCAAAACTAATGAGTTAATTGCTATCTCATCTAGCTCCCGGACCTCCTGAAGGTTCTTCAAGAACCGCTGCTTTTGACTAAGTAAATATCTTTTTTTTGGCTTCCTCAACGTAAATAGGACTTTACTTTTTAAAAAAACAACTCTTTATTTAGCGTCTCCATTTTATTTTACGACCCAGAAACAGATATAAAAATTATCAGTCTGTGTTTGACTCTTTCAATAATTTTCCATTTATAATCCAATAGAGAAATATATTCTGATCACGATAATGCGGATATACAAAATAGGTAAGAAAACGGTTTCGGACATATCTCAATACATATACTCACTTCTATGTTCAGTGCTTTTTGGTGTGGTCCGATGCTGCTGATGGCCCCTGGAGGGGGAAGAGTAATGAGAACCATTTACAGTTGGTGTTTTACATCCTTTCTGATGGGTTATTTCAGTCATTATTAGAGAATCACCGATAGTCTTCTGAGAGTCTACGTCTGGTGTGAGAAATAGCAAAAAAGATCATGGTTTAATAATAGCTTAAGATTGGATAAAGAAAGTAAAACATTAAGTAACACAAGTTATAATATCTATTCAATGGAGAGAATCTAGAAATTTTACATTGAAAAAGTCGTATTAATTGTATTACGCAAAGTGTCTGGTCCAAATTCGGCCTTTATCTCATCTAACGTTCACCGTACAGGTATATGCTTCTAATTTGAAAAATACCGAAAATGTGGTCAGGAATTATTCTGAACCTGTTTCAAGAGTTCAGTCTGTTATAAAGTCAAACATCGAAATTTCTATACTGTCCCCTGTCTTCTTATTTCCAATTAAAAAATTGTTGCTCTATCCTTCTTCAGTGCAACCGAAACAAATTCATATTTCTAAGCACCGTAATCGTTGTGATATTTGAATTCAAAAATCGGAGAAAAGTTGTAAAAGAACAGCATAAAATAACGAACATCGCATTTTCCCTCGTTTATGCTGCAGTCGGGAATTAGAAGACGAGGCGATCGCATAAATATTCAGATTATTATTTTTTAAATTTTTTTTTTACACACTGTATTTTTATTCTCGAAACAGTTACAAAGTGATTCTTAAACATATTATAAGCATTTTTAAAATTAAAATAATACCTCTCCGATGAACGGTTGATGGAATAAAGACCAAAATAGTACTTAAAAAAACATCATTTTATGCCTGATTATTAATAAATTAAACATTCATCAGACTCATTATTTGTTATCTAAACTATTTGTTCTTTCTAGCAGAAAAAAATTAAAAAACAAAAAGCCGCTATATCTTAAAAAGAAATCCCATTGCTTCAAAATAAATTCTAATAAAATTTATGTTCATTTGAATATATATAATAAGCATATGGTTTCGCTCTTTTGATGTAATTTTCAATCCAGATGGTCAATGACACAGATCTCTAAGTTATTAACTTTATTTTTGATTCCGATATCGCTATTTTCAGCTCCAATCTATGTTTTCCACTGAATCAAAAATTTGTTCATTCTCAAAAACGGAATGTATGTAGCCTATCGTCCCAGAAATAAGAGTATATAACATTTGACCAGCAAATAGATCTTTTACCAATTTAAAAGATATTGAAGTTCTTTCCATTCGACATTCATTTTCTTTGAACACATTCAAGATGAATCAATTCCCGTCGCTCACCGATCTTCACCAACGATGGATGTGATATTGCTTTCTTCTCTATTTCTTTTCTTCATGTGATCACAGTGAATACTTTTTTTGAAGTTGAGTATTTTTTGCACTGTTATTGAACTTCATTATTATTCTTCAAATTTTCTCTCTATTTAAGTATTATTGAACTCTTATATGTCTTCGAAAAATTCATAAAAAAAAAGCTGTAGAGGCTTTCGAAACATTTTCGATCATTTCTCATTATGATAGGTCGATGTAGATAAAGGACTTTTTCATTTCACTCAATTTTTCTTTTCGTTCTTTCTTAATTTTTTTCATGTACTATTTCATTCATATATTTAAAGACCGACAGAAGACAATTTTAGATTTGTGAAATTATTCTAGATTTCGCTAATAGAAATTCTTTTTTTTTTTTGTAAAATCTATTTTTTTGAGCGTACAATTGAAGAAAAAAATCGATTGATGTTCTAATATTGCGAAGTTTTACTTCACATACTTTTGTTTGACAAAAGTGAGGATTATGAATAGGAAAAAATGCGAAATAGAATCCTATTGGATAAAGTATGAAAACAAAAATTCCTTTAGAAAGTCAAAAGACAAAGAAAAAAATGCATGTTAAAAAAAGACATGAATTTTTTCGTTTAGTATTTTATGATGAAATGTAAATAAAAACTTTTAAAGTAATTTACTTTTTTTCTCGCAAATTTCAAAGCTTTTGATAAAAAAGTACATATAAATAGTAAAAGAGGCAACTAGGGAATACCTTGGATACATAAAAAATGGAATTTTCAAATTCAAACAAAAAAAATAATTCGCAAATAGACAAGTAAAAATAATGTTTTCATTCAATCCCAGAGATGATCCGACTTGTCCTCCGAGACTTCTCAATATATCCGTTGAACATAGACGTGCATATGTAAGCAGAATTCTTTGTTTGGAAATTACGTTTGTGTGTTAAATTTTGAAATTTACTATTTCTCTATTTAATTACTGAAATGTCAGCAAATAACTTTGAAAAACGGTGTAAGATATTCGAGTATACACATTTGACAACTTTCTTTCGTGATATAAAACAAAAATTAGTAGCATAATTAAGGACATGTTATACATGTATTTTTGCAGCATTGGCTTAGCTAAAATCGTATTTTTAGTATTATTTATTCCTGATGCAAACATATCTGTATAAGTACAGTGCATGCCGTTTAATGGGATAACATCGGGTTTCTGATAAAATTAACCATTTGATAACTATGTCCGAAAAACTCCCAGTAGCATGATGATCTCATGCCCCGTGGAGTCTAAAAGAACATACGGAAATGGGGCAACACAGTTTTTCTTTCCCACATTACAGGTTTAAGAATGTCAAATTGGGGAATCCCCCCCATAAGCTAAATTGTTTGTATTTTAATTCAGAAATTATGAGGTATATAGGAAATGAACTATCTAATGTGTATTACGTAATTATGATACTTTTAACAATGTACGGTACGTCCAATAGATTTCTAATGAGGTTCTCCGGACGAGGAGCTGTGAATGACACTGGTCCGTTCCGTACATTTCGAAAGTGATATCAATATCCGAACAATAACATTATACGTGATACTAATAACCGGTGTCTACTGTATTAAGATATTTTAATTTGCTTCAATATTCATGAATACAGTCAGAACAATTTTTTTTTAAATTTGAATAACTATCTCACCCGTTCCTTGATGAGGAATGCCTCTGTCGTTCGTCGAGTATTTTCTCAAACATATCACTAACGTGAAAAGCACGATAATAAGAACGAGAGACGATACAACCACAGGTATGATCAAACTAACATTACGATGAAAAGGCAATTCGATGTCTCGAGGATATCCTGAATAAAGAGTTGTTGTCTCTGTGGAAGAACAATAAATCAGAAAATTAATGACTGTAAATATACATTATTCAGCATTCTTCAGTTAACAATGTTGCCTCTAGTAAATCAAATGTATATATATAACAGTGCTTCAGAATATCTACAACCGTGTTTTAATGCAAGCACCACAACTCAGCTTTTAAGAATGTGTGTGTGCATTGTTTGAAGCTTTGGATATTTACTATATTCTGAACTGACTTTACGACTAAATCCTTTATCACATAATAAAACAGAGGCGATTATGATGTACAGGGTGATTCTAAATTCATGGAACAAAGTTTCAGAGGTGATATAAGGCTCCTAAAAAATATTTTTGGTCATTGACTGTGCGGTAGAATCACAATAGCAAAGGTGGTAGAGGATGTTTCTAGAGAGTGCACAATAGCACCTCACCAAAAGCAAATGTATATTTTTCTGACGGATTTGCTGCAATCAAATCCGGGGGCAGGGTGTTGTAATGTTTGACATGGATAATGTGTCTGCTACTACTACTACACCACTCATGCATCTCATATATATCTTCCTGGGGAACCTCTAACGAAATGGTACATGTTGCAATGTGCGTGTACGTGTTGTGCACTTTATGTTAAGTTTGTGTCTGTGTAATGCTTGTTATAGTGTTGCCATCTCTTTTTTAAATATTGCACAATGGTCACATCGTTCAACTCACATTTCAAAACAAGTAGAGAACAAATAGCTGCCTCAGTGCACCCTGCTGAAATTTCTACTAGTTCACGACGTTTTTCCGATGTGTTGTCACAAATTTTTCAAAACTGAAACATAAGAATTATGTAAATGCAACATTAAAATCATAACTCAATGTGATTTCTGGCAGTTTAAATGTTTACGGAGAATTTCCTTGGGAGAAATGATGTTCTGAATAAATCACCATTTTTTCCCGCCAACACAGTTTTTAGTGTTTTGAAACGAAGGAAAAATCGTTACTTTCTCCTTCCTATGGTTGCAAAGCGTATCGTAAGTAATTGTGTCTCTCACCGCTCCTTAAGTGTCGGCCGAAATAATTTGGAATAATGGAAAATAACACCTTATCAGAAATTATCACTCCTTAAATTAATTACGGTCGTAACCTTCGCCGACGAGATGCACTCGGATCGACGCATCCGAACTCCACCACGGATGAACTACGCCGTCCACATGGCTTCATTCAGTCCACCACGCCACCCAAAGCTACCAGCGGTGCCTCGAAAACTAACGACCATCCACACCACCATGAGATTGTTTCCAAATCGTCGGGAGAGAACAATCTGCTTTATCGACTCATCTATTCACCCATCATAGAGCGTCCGATCCATCCGAAAATAGTTCAATGACTTTGAGGCCTCAGTCAACGCCAGTGGCGCCACAGGGACTTATGGACCAGTAGACTACTACCGCCCGAGTGGCGCAGTGGTAAAGATGCTCGTCTATCACTATGAAGGTTACCATCAAGGTCCATGGGTTCGTTTCCAGGTGTAGAACATCAGAAGCAAGTTCTTTAGCTATCGAGCCTAGGGTGACCACCGATGGATGTAGCCTTCATGTCCCAACCAACTCCACTGGTTGGAAATTGCAGTATGGCGATATATGATCGGAGTTGGTATGCGGTAAAGTAGTAGACTACAACCGAAGGACTTACATCCGGAAGGGACTGAGCCCGGATCCCGCCTGGTCTGACAGCAGGCTTCAACCGCTGTGAGTAAAGTTATTATAATTAGAAAACACTTCTGTCTACTGAACATGACTAACGACATTTATTGAGAGTCAGGTCCATAACTCCCCTATATGATCACAATCTGTCCCTCCCCTTCCCCACAATTCAAAGGCTTAACCTTCCACAGCAATATTAGTTATTTCAGTTGTGCAGGATTCAATAGTTCAACTTCCAAAAAAGCCTACTCTAATCACTGCTCAAAGTGGATTGAACGATGGGACCATTCCCAAATCATCTGAGGGAAGATGTTTTAAAAGCTATTTATTTTTTTTTGCTATTTATTATTAGTATGTGTTAAATGATAGTATGTTTGTCGATATATTCACCGATGGATGTAGCCTTCATTTCCCAACCAACTCCACTGGTTCGAAATTGCCGTATGACGATATATGATCGGAGTTGGTATGCGGTAAAGTAGTAGACTACAACCGAAGGACTTACATCCGGAAGGGACTGAGCCCGGGTCCCGCCTGGTCTGACAGCAGGCTTCAACCGCTGTGAGTAAAGTTAAGTTTTTTAAGTAAAGTAAAGTTTATCGATATATTCACAGAGAAGGTAATGTGTCCTCGAGTAGGGAATATAGTTCCTATACAATCCACTCTTATAACATTTTTTTTCCAAAAAATCTTCATGAAAAACGTTGTCAATAGGAAGACTCTTCGAACGGAAACTGTACAGTACACTGTCATGCTTCCGTTTGCCAGTCCGGCGTTTTCAAGATTTCTTTTTCCGAGTCTGTACGAGTAAGAGTCCATTGATACGAAGAGGCCTTTGCAATTAAGACCAAAATTGTTCCGTTAGTTAATACAGTACTTTGTTGAAATTTTGGGCATCCAAAATCATGGTTCACTGGGTAAATGCCTCACTTGCCCATGCGGAAAAATCATGCTCTGTGCATAGAAACGTACACAGAATTTATATTATGTATTCATTTTCAAGTGATTTCGAGTAATCTGATGAGATGGTTTTACCATCTTTGCATCGAAATACGGAAAACCGATGGCAGTATAATAAAGGACACAAAACAAGCCCAATTATGAAAATATAAATACCTTAGAGCCACACATAAACTAAGAACACGCATCCCTGCATGTACCAATTCGTTAGAAATTCCGTAGAAGAATGTGTACGAGATGCATGCACAGTTAAGTAGTAGTAACCCGGTGAGTTCGGTCATCTGGCATAACCCTTTACTGGTATGTGTCGTGTCAGTGACAGTCTACTGTATTTACCAATTTCGTGACCTCAAAAATATATAACTATGTGTTTTCAAACACACTCTTATATCAAAATGAAGAACTATGTTTGATAATATTGATTATAATGTATTTATATTATCTTCTTACTTTTACAAGATCTTTGTTTCGCATGTGTCCGTAAATGAGAGATCCCATTGCATTTATCATCTTTTCCAAACATCCGAGCAATTCATATGTATTCATGTATATGGATGGGAACATCCCCAATCCTACTAAAATATGCTAATACAAAACTATAGTGGCATCTGTACCACTTAAATTATCAGCGTCAGCTTTAAGCTGATAACTAATGTTTTATTCCCGTGCACGTTTCCCATTAAGGAACAATAATTAATTCAATAAGTTTAAAGAATATTCATCATTAGTTTTAATTACATCCAGCTCGCATAATGTTGCATTCATATACTATTTACTCACTGATTTCTACTCTGGTATAGCCGAATCAACAATAAATTTTCACAACAATATGCAATGCCGAATAGACATTTTATTTTTCCGGCAAAACAACAGTTTGCAAATACAAATGAGCAAATATTTATGAAAGACCTAGGAAAAATAAACATTTGAACGGTTTGTTAAACGATTTTTACATTAAACGATTCGAGACTCAGACGAAATTACTCTTTTGTGTTCTCGCATTCTTCCGACCTCTATCATCTTCTCTCTCTCTCTCTCTCTCATTCTTTGCCGAAAATTCCCATTATTACACAGCACGGACTGTTCTTTAAACTTTTCATTCTACTTAAGAACTCTTAAGAAAATGCTTTAACAATGTTAGTTCTTTCGCGCTCGAATAGGTTTACGGAACATTTCGAGCGGAAATACACGCTGAAGATTTGATTTTCGTTGCTTTACTCTTTCTCTTACCTCCTCATTCTTGCTATAACAACTCCTTTTATGTGCAGTTAAAGGTGCGCTCGTGTCTTTAACCTCCTCCTCTAACACAAACTCTGAAGAATAAAACATGAATGCCGTTTACTATTTAATTGTCGTTTAAAAATAATGTCGGCGGCAACTACTGCTATTCATTTATTTAAAGCCAACAGGAAAGAAGAACGTATATGTGTGTGTGTGTGTTCTATCGTTTGTAGAATCCCTAATCCACTCCGATACACGTAACAGATACTTGGACGTATTTTTTCTTAATTGCAGTGTTTTTTTATTTTTTCGAAACATTTTTTCGAACCGTATTTATTGCCCGTGTCAGAACGAAGCAGTTAACATTTGTAATTTTAACGCGATTTACCGCCGTGAATTATAACTATATTATACACACGGGCACTCTAAATTGAGACATTTTGATAACGTGTTATATTGTTATATTGAAAATTGTATATTTCAATGTGGCTCATACGTTTTGCCATGGTAGAAAATCATCAAAAGCTGTATTAGAAATACAGTCGACACTTGTTTTCACGATCATATTTTATAACAACCAATTCATTATAACAACCGGCACGACAGGTCGCAAGTATACAAATACAAATTCAAAGGTCAAAACAGTAAAAATGCCAAACGAGGTGGCTGATAAAAGATGTCCATAAAAAATGGATGCAGAATATATGTCTAACTATATCAAAATTACTGCAACCCAATAAGAGCAATAAAAATAACTAGTAATTGTGATAGAATATAACCGCCTATAAAAAAATTGTGGTTGTCTCTCATCTAAGTATGGATAGCTTCCCGGTTTATCCCAATATATTTATCGTATTTCTTTTCAAACATGTCAATTGTTTTTTAATTCACGACCTCCGCAGGTAAGCTATTCCCTTTATTCACAAGCCTATTAGAGGAAAAACTCCCTGCGACACCACAACCTAAAATTTTCCCTTACAAATCGATACCGTTGTCTCCCTTGATGAAACACTTAATTGACCATTCTTATGTATTAATAACTAACTCATGGTCCATTTTATCCATCCCGTTGACAATTTCAAACGCTTCAATAATATTCCCTCGACATCTGCGCTCTTCCAATGTGTGTAAACATTTTCCTAAATCAAGTTTATCTTCATAGCTTAAGTCCCGTGTGCCATCAAGAGCACACGTGGTTCTTCTCTGCTAACCCCCCCCCCCGACCAAGCCAATGTATACAAAATATATTTTCCTATTTACGCCATATCTTTATTCAGTATATATAACGATCGCTAAATATAATTCAATCCATTACAACTACCAAATCCAACTCAGGCTGTATTTGTCGTTATTTTACGCAAATATGGATACAAAGACCACTACAGGAAAAATGTCCAACGAGGGGTCTAAAAAATGATACCCGTAAGAAATATAACCAGCAAATATACTTAAACTATATCAAAAACACAGCAACTCAATAAGAGCACTATATAATCAATAATTATTACAAAATATAAATATACTGCCCATAAAAAAGAACAATTATGGTTGTCTTTCTTTATACAAAAATTGGCACGTTTTTAAGACAAATAAAATTCAATTTGTTGAATGGTCGACGCGTTTATGTGATGATATGGTGATAATATCCAATAATCAGAGAATTGATAGATTCTTGATTTATTCCGATATGTTTAGGTATTTCATTTCAACCGTGTCAATTGTGTTAGAATTCACGATCCCCCGGCTGTAAGTTAATCCATATATTCACAATCCTGTTAGAGAAGAACCCCCCGTGGCACCACGACCTTGTGTTGCCCCTGATTAAACAGTGGCGTCCACTTATCGAAGCCGTCGATTAATACGATTGATAGTGTACTCATGGTCCATCCAATCCATCCCATTGAGAATTTTAAACACTTTTGCGAAAAAATAAACGAAATCCATGGTTGAGTTTATTCGATCTTGGCCTTTGATAAAAGAAAGGGTGTGAAAAACAGATGATTCAAAGGTATATGATCGTCACGTTTACGAAAAACACGGTGGTTAACTAATGTCTTCACTGAAAACGGGACGAACTATAGCCAGGCGCCCTGAGTTCGCGGGTGTTGATTTTATCCCCCCGTTTCGCTTACCATTCTTATTTCCTTAAATGGTAGCTCACTTCCAACATGTTAGGTTTTATTATCTCATTTAACATTTAAATTTGAATTAAAAATTTAAATTTTTAACTTTTTTCCTCATTCAAATTTCATCGCGCAATTTCAGTTTGTTTCTGAATTGGAGCATATACAGGCAAGTGAACTTATGTTCCCATGCTAGAAATTATTCATTTGCCGTTGCTATCTTAAATAAACGGAGTGTTATATATTTGATCTCGGATTGAAAGTAATGGCAGAATTTGATAGGAAATCGAAGTCTAAAGACAAAACAGGCGAATCGTTCAGTGTTCATCGCAAAATTAAAACAAAATGAAAGAATTGCTTCATTCCGTGAATGCGATATACTTTTAGAGAGAAACTAAAAACTTCTAAGAGATTTTTTGAAACGTTCCAGATAATGCTCTCCCAATGTAACGTCCGTTTTCCTCGGGGCGAAGGGGGGTAGTTATTACGAGCATCGACTATTACTAAAACTATTATTAATAATTTATTCATTTCCAGTTTCTCACACACATTTCCGATTTTATATGCTATGCAATGTGTGCATACAAATATTTTATAAAAATCTCCAATATCTATTCTATAATATAAAATCACAAACAAACTCGAAAAGGGCCTGTTGCTAAGCAACCGAGTGACGGAAGTCTGTTACGGAAGTGGGTTCGATTCATATATCGATATTCACATTCATATATCGATATGATATCATATATCGATATTGGGTCGATATTCACATATCGGGACCCATTTGACCCATCGGGACCATGTTATGTGCATGTACCAAGAGGCTCCTACATCCTACAGCAGAGCCCTTAGGCTGGAATTTAGATTTCGAGCCCCCAAACCAGCTTTTCAGGGGCCCCTCTGTGATTAATTTATAGTGTGAAAAATCAAAAAGTGATAAGAATCGTTGTGGCCCCTGTCAGCCCTTCCTTTGTGGAGGGGGGGGGAGGTCCATGCCGAGAGGTATATATATGTATAATATACACACACAACAGCAGTGCTCCCAACACAGGGTCGGGGTACCCGGGGAAGATTTCACGTATAAGTAAAAAGTTTTCATTTCCAGGGGCCCTTGATGGATCTCATTGTTTTCTTGCTGCTTTAACGTTGAAAAATTTCGATAGCGGAAGCAAAAGATATATCCAGTCTGGGGCCCCACCAAAAGTAAGCGAATTGGTGTCCCGGGTAATTGGTTGGGGGGTCCTGGATTTTATTCGTTGGTAAAACGAATACAAATGAAAATTTTTCATGGCACTCGCTCCGGGGGATGACCGACAAGCTTCCAAGTCGGGGGCCCCATGTTTACAGGTTTCATTTTGGGTGCCCTGGATTTTATTTGTTGGTAAAACGAATACAAATGAAAATTTTTCATAGCACTCGCTCCGGGGGATGACCGACAAGCTTCCAAGTCGGGGGCCCCATGTTTACAGGTTTCATTTTGGGTGCCCTGGATTTTATTTGTTGGTAAAACGAATACAAATGAAAATTTTTCATAGCACTCGCACCGGGGGATGACCGACAAGCTTCCAAGTCGGGGGCCCCATGTTTACAGGTTTCATTTTGGGGGCCCTGGATGAATCTCATTCTTTTCTGTTGTAGAATTTGCAACAGCGGAAGCCCGAGATAAAGCCAGTCTGGGGCCCCACCAAAAGTATGCGAATTGGTGTCCCGGGTAATTTTTTGGGGGCCCTGGATTTTATTCGTTCGTAAAACGAATACAAATGAAAATTTTTCATGGCACTCGCACCGGGGGATGACCGACAAGCTTCCAAGTCGGGGGCCCCATGTTTACAGGTTTCATTTTGGGGCCCTGGATTTTATTCGTTGGTAAAACGAATACAAATGAAAATTTTTCATGGCACTCGCACCGGGGGATGACCGACAAGCTTCCAAGTCGGGGGGCCCCATGTTTACAGGTTTCATTTTGGGGGCCCTGGATGAATCTCATTCTTTTCTGTTGTAGAATTTGCAACAGCCGAAGCCCGAGATAAAGCCAGTCTGGGGCCCCACCAAAAGTATGCGAATTGGTGTCCCGGGTAATTGGTTGGGGGCCCTGGATTTTATTCGTTGGTAAAACGAATACAAATGAAAATTTTTCATGGCACTCGCTCCGGGGGATGACCGACAAGCTTCCAAGTCGGGGGGCCCCCATGTTTACAGGTTTCATTTTGGGGGCCCTGGATGAATCTCATTCTTTTCTGTTGTAGAATTTGCCACAGCCGAAACCCGAGATATAGCCAGTCTGGGGCCCCACTAAAAATCTGCGTATTGTGTCCCCGCTACTGGATGTGGGGCCCTGGATTTTATTCGTTGTAAAATTGATAAAAATGAAAAATTCTCACAGGGGGGTGTCCGACAAGCTTGCAGGTCAGGGCTTCATGGAAATGTTGGCAGGTTGTAATTCGGTGCCCCTGAATGTATCTCATTGATTTTTGTGGTTTAACATTGTAAAATTTGCAACACATCGGTAGCCCAAGATATATCCAGTGTGGGGCCCCACTGAAATTCAGCGAATTGAATCTGGGGACCCCCATGGGGAAGTTTTCTGGGGATACTTGATGAATCTCATTTGTTTTTTGTTGCTTTATTATTATTTTCATTAAAATTCGCTTCTTCAGTAGGCTGGTGCTTTCACACGTCCCTTTCCCCTTTTCCATAGCACGCTGATGAAGTGGGACGAAATAAACAAGATATGTCCGGGAGAGAAGGGGGGGGGGGGGTTGGCCGCCAAAGGCAGGGGGGCAGAGCCCCCCTAGTATATATATATATACATATATATATATATATATATATATATATATGTACACACACACAGAAAAAAATTATTTTGAGAAAAAGGAAAAAAAATTGAATTGAATTGAATATGAGAGTGAAGTAGAACTTTTTTATACAGTGGTGTTAATATGCTGCGCATATAATATGCATAGCATGACATCAATGTAATTGAATAAAATTTTGTACTATAAATAAAGAAAACTGTTCATTGCATATAAGAGGTAAGCATAGAGTATTGAGATTTCCCTGACTATTTTATTCAAAAATTAAATTTAGACATCAAATTTTTGCAAAATATTTTTTTTGTTTTGCATAAATTAAGTATTTTAAGTATTTATGAATGGATCTCTTATATATAGCCTCAGTATATGAACTAAAGAGTTTTTATTTTGAATCAAAATTTCATTATGTTACGTTAATGTGTTACTTTATCATGCGCGTTGGTTGTTCACAATGCATTATATTTCTTAATGTTTGATATTAAAAAAGTAGGTATCGGAATATATGTGATACATTGTATCAGCATACCATATACAATAGAAAATTTTTGTTCCAAATTTGAAATAAATAATTAGCAACGTATAATTATATATATATTTTGAGATTAAAACTCAACGTGCAAATTTTTAGGGGAGGTAGAAAACACAAAACAGAATCACATAGGAATGTATGGAGAAATTTTTTATTTAGCGATACTTTACACGAGGACAGTGCGTGTACATGTTACGTTTCGCGAAAGTGATTAAAGTTCTTACCATCGATAGTTATGCAAGAAAAAAGTGATTCTGTTCTGTGGGGGGTTTTTTTTTGCGATTATGATTTATTTTTGCGTTTCCGCTCTAGCACTTACAGGACACCTTGGAGTCAAAGAACCTGCGAGAGTTTTGAGTAGTAAGTAAAAAAGTAACAATTATAAAACTTCCGTGAAAACTGTCTCAACTTAACACAAATACGCAGTACAGATGAGTACAATGACACCAAGCGAAGATATTTGGAAAGAAAAGTTCTCCTCTGTGGGGAATTGAACCAATAACATAGCGCTTTCCGTGAGCGTGCTCTACTATTAAGCTAAGAGGAAAGACACATGCTCAATTTTTTTTTTACTTCCCGACATTTTTTAGTGTTTTACTCCGATTTTAAAAATTCACGCATTATTTTGATGTTGAACGAAATTTTGTCGTCAACATTTACAATCTCCAGAATTCGGTTCGTTCGTTATTATCTTGATAGATGGCAGCAGGATATCCATGGTGGAAACCATAATGATTACGAAAAATATTCGTTAACGGTTTATATCTACCACGTTAATGAAGGAAATGACGTAATAATATCCTACAAGAGTTTTGATATTCCATTTTAGTTCTAATTAAAGCCTAAACAGGAAAACAAAATGTTTTTCGCATTGATTCAATTTACCTGATACGCGAACACTTGCAATAAAATAAGTACCAATTCACAGATATGTTAGATAATAGTTTCATGCAAATTTGTTTATTTTACACAAAAAAAAAAATATCCTAACAAATAGCATTTGTTAGGGCATACTTTATGGGGCGCAGTGTTTTACCGCAGTTCACAAAAAATGTGACACGATAAACACTTTTATTCCGGCGAAACATCAAAGTGAGTATTATTAATTAGCATATACTCAAATAAATAGTTGTTCCACACTTGTGCTGACATCTAGCAATGGTAAAGTAGCTATACAGTGTTTAGATAATATGCAAGGAACGCTACGAAGGTTAAAAAGAAAGCTGTACTTATTGATTTTAAAGTATTGTTAGTGGTAAAAGGGTTAAATACTTTTCAGGTCATAGTGATAAAGTATTCGAGGACAGAAAAGAAACATATCCAAAATATCCTGATTAAATTCATTAAACCTGCAGTTATGGTTTCCAATAGTCATGAGATTTATTTTTTTGACTGAAAATTAAACACAAAATAATCCTCAGTATATTTTAAGTAGAAAAAAAAAAACAACACACGTCATTAAAGATGGGAATACTTTCATGATGTCAAATCTAGAGAAAAAAATGACATTTATCACGATATCAGTTTTCGCATTGATCGTTCTTTTAATCATTTATCCCAACTAACGAATATGAATCCATGAATTATGACTATTGTGCCGCCATCTAGGATTCACTATGTAAAACGGAATGGATGTTTAGTTTGTTCTACAGCTGTTAGATGGCAGCACAGAACTATTTTTTTTAAAACTATGGGGTTACCATCCATCCTTCTTTAGGACAGCGCGTCCCTTTTTTTCGTAATAATTTACGCTTCCTCCTGAAAAAAAAAAAAAACGTTTTAAAAAAATTGTCTTATTTCTCCTCCTTTTCAGTTATCCAGAATCATGTTTAGCGAAGTTCTGAAAAATTTATCTCTTCATTGAAATTTGTTTGCGTGTGTGTACTCCCCTCCTCCCCCCCCCCACACACACACACACATTTTGACACGCTTTGACCAACGCTCTCGACATTCCCAGACGAATCTACTTTGCTTCCAAGCAGAGCAGATCCTATTCTAACGATAGTCCAAGCTGATTCCTATGTGGGGGGGGGGGACACTCCTAAAAATTAAAAAAAAAAACTTCTGAGGGTAAAGAAAGAAAACCCTCTCCTTGCTCCAGATGATGTAACAAAACTGACCAGAAACGGTGAGCGCAATTCATTACAAGCGAGGGGAAATGGATAGTTGTTTTATTTTCTTTTTTGCTCCAACTGATAATCTCTGTACTAGACACGTGTCAAAATGTTGAAACGTTTCAAGCCCAAGACTATTGTATAACTTTTCGGCCGTCATCATCCGATCCTATCTCCCCCACCCCGTACTCTTTCGCTTGGTTTGAAATTCGTTGAAAAAATTTACCAAAATGGACGGCAACATTAAATGATCTTGACAACTGTAGGAGCGACGTATAACATTTTTCAGATTATAGTAGTTTTACAAACATCTATATCATTAATATCTGTTCCTCTATTTGTTGGCAACTTATCGGGTGACTTCTAATAACATTTTTTATAACTACAGCCCAGATCATACGCAAATGCATTTCGAATTTTTACCTTTTTTAGTATTAATTATGCCCTCCTCCCCACTTCCTGGAGCAGGGACCCTTGGCTGGGAGTTTTGGGGTTGCCCCAAGACTAGACTTTTAACGGACTCCTCTGCAGTGAAGTTATATCGTGAAAAGCAAAAAAAGATGAGAATCGTTCTGGACTTCAGAGCAGGAGCTCCGTCAGCCCCATCATTTGGGCGCCATGGTATTAATGCACACAAATGCATAAAATTGAAGTTGTTCAGAATAAGTGCATAATTTCTTCACATGTATCAACATTTTCAAACATAAGCAACATCACTAATCGATTCCATCATCCAAAGCTGAAATTTAAGCAAAATATCTGGTAAATTTAAATAATTTATTGACGATTTATTATATTTACCAATACGAGCTGGGGATTGCACATAATTATCGGTAAATATGAAGAACAAAATTCACTAACCTTACAAAGATGGCTGATAAGTATGCATAATAGAGCCGGTGATTATGCATAATAACTGTGTTTATCACATTTCTGTAACATACACACACACAGTGGTTCTTTCAAAAATTATTGGGATGGTAGATCTTTTTTTTATATTTTTAGAAAGAATGTGGCGCCACCTTTTGCGGAAATTGGGGAAAATAACCTAATCACGGGTGTGTGCGCAGGCGCCCTCTTTTTTAAGTTTTCTAACCCTACCTGAAACAGAAATATGAAAGACTGCTGCCATCTATTGGACATTTTAAAAACTAAAATTTTTGACAATTATTTGTCAGTGGAAGATGGCAATACAAGTATGATAGTTGATTACTCAGTAAATAAGAGAAAAAAAAATTTAAATACAACAATAAGAAAAAAAAAAAATATATATATATATATATATATATATATATATATTTGCCCTGTTAATTTTATACCTTTACCATAAAACTTCAATTTCAGAAAGCTTCAATTCTTTTCTGGAAATATGTTAATATCCCATAGTAATTCAACTAACGGTTAAACATTAATCGTGTACGTTATTTGAATGAATGGTCAACGGGTGGTACGACACTAATTGTCAGCATTATTGGTTCAGACTAGGGCTGGGAATCAATTGAAATGTTTAACTGGTTAATCAAAATTTTTTAATCGAATTTTAATCGTATACTTTGGGACCAAATAATACTACAAAAATATACTTTTTGATTTCACTCATCTATTCGGTAGAGGTAAACATATCTAGGAATAGGTTAAAAAATTAAGGCTGCCCAATTCAAGCAATTTTATATGCTGAACATAATAACTGCAAGAACTTGTAATTTATCTCTTATCTTACTTATCTTCTATTTATATTACTTGGATCTTATCGTTTTTCAAATTGTTATTTTTGGTTATACTGCTTCAATTATAGTGTTGATTGTTTTTCTAAAAGCTCCTCTCGAATGGTATTTGTGAGCAGATGAGCCGATGCTTGACAGAATATGAAAAACTACTGTTCATATAGTGGAAACAATAAATTTTAGTCTTGTCTTCTAAAACTCAAATCACACTCAATTTGAAATAGAAATCATCAGCTTTCGATGAATCCATTTTGGCCAAAAAAATTGATATTTTAATATTTTTTTAATTTAGTCACTTATCCAAAACGTTCTGTATTAAACATGATTTATAAGACAAACAGAATATAATCACTTTTTTGAAACAAATAGTTAATTTACAAATTTTTAATTAAAATTTCGAATTTTAACGAGTCGATTAACTGAACTAGAATTTTAGCTGGGATTAACAATTTATCGATTAGCCGACCCGATTAATCAATTAATTGTACTAGCCCTAGTTCAGACATACCTAATTTTTACACACGAAATTCTCCTAGAGTTTATTTTCCTTATTTTGAAAAATAGAAAACAGTTCTAAAAATAGAAAAATTTCCGAGCACGACTGTAAGAATTTTTTTCGTTCGTTTTCAAAAAAAGATTAATGTTCTCATATCGATCCGATCTCTTTTATAGACGTTGGTGCTGATACTTAGGAAATCATGTTCATACTCAGGGTACTCTTTTGATTACTCAGGAAATAACTAAGTTAAAAAAACTATACTGATGAATTTTCTCTTATTTCATTGAAATTACGGTACGTCTGGCAACACCCAATAAGAGCAGTGATAACAAAGGCATACCACAATTTTTGGTATAGGAGAGTGACGTAAAATTTGTTCACAAGATAAACGTTTCTTAACCTTTTTTTTCGCTCGTGGGCACTTTTGGGCCGTATTTTATCTTCGCGATCCCTGCTTTATCTAAGGAACCCATCTCCCACCTCCCTCAGCCAGTGAAGATACTATTTCTATTGAAAGAATTGATTTCTTTCAGTAAATTTAATAGTGGACAAGAATTTTGTAATTGAGGTGGATCTCTCCGGACCTATGAGGTTCGATGTAGTAAAGATTCCATACTGGACCATCACATCGTGGAAACCAGGGTGAAGTGACGTTTTTTTGTTTTTTTTCCTTTGCGGAGTTGGGGTAGGGGGGTTCGCACTTCGCTGGAAGTAACGACTTATTTTCTTTCGACCGAATGCAATTATTAGGGCTCAGATTTTTATGCCCTAAAATATGAAACGTCACTGCTGATAGGTGAAAAAAACCTGAATTTACTGTTCAGCAACGACGTTTCATCCTTAAGGTCATAAGTAGTGATTATGTGCCCTAGTGATTAGTAGGCCACTTACTGACATTACCCTACTCATTACCCTCCCTAGCAGACATGTCCAGGTAGGCCAATGCATTAAAATGGTGCCCTGGTTCCATGGATTCTCATAGAAGTAACACTTTTTCGGCCTCATGCAGTCGAATCCCGTTATAACGAACACCTTTATAGCGAAATTCTCGTTTTAACGAACACCGTTATAGCAAAATTCTCGTTTTAACGAACACTTTTCTAATCCTTCAGATAGGTTTACACAAGAACAATGCAAAAACATTGAATTCCTTCATAACGAAATTTCATTTTAACGAAGTGATTTGTCCGATCCCTTGTAATTCGTTATAACGGGATTCGACTGTATTTTATTTAACTCTTCACAACTATGTGTATATATATATTTCACAGCTGTCTGTGGCCTCAGTTAATCGTCTGGCATGTGTACCTTTTTATGGAATTCTGCCGGTGGAAATACACCCGGCCCTAAATATTTCTTACGGCCACAAGGGAGGCATATGGATCGGGGTTGAAATTCACTGGTCTAGACAGTAGCACAGGCGAAGACAAGATTCGTTACCTACTTAACAAGGCTATAAAATAATCCGTTAACAATAACTTACCAATTAATGAAATTGGCAGTGTCCTGAACTTATAATCGGCTTGCGTGACTCCCGCTTCGCTGTGAGCCGTGACCATCAGATAATATTCTCTTCCCGGTAGGAGAGGTGTCAATACCGTTTGTCTTTCGTGGGACGGAATCTTGTCGGACCATCTCCTCCATTTACTTTCGTACGGCAACCTATACTGAACAGTGAAAAACTGAATGGAGCAGCCGGCGCTCTGCCAACGATCTAGGTGCAATGTAGCGATAGTCATGTTCGGAGTGACGAATGACTTTTGCGGAGCTGGCATCGGAGCTGAAACAAAAAAATATATATAACTATTATCGAGATAACGTGCTGCCAAGAGACAAAAAAACATAAATTATCTTATAGATATGTATTTTATAGGTAGTAAAAACCAATAATAAATAAATCAGTTGAGTTTATTGATATATACAGGGTGTCCTGTAGGTGCTGATGCAGCCTTTATCACGTCAACCCTCCGTCGTAAAGGTGTGAGACCAATTAAAAAAAAATGCTCAAAAGGTACTAAAAAATTACACTGCACCAGTTTTGAAAGTGAAAATACAGTATCATAAAATAATTTTATACGGTAAAAAACTTGTCCTCTTTTTCCAATTGGAAAATTGTTGCACTGTCTCTCGTGAGGCGAACAGAAAAAATTCGCTAAAATATTTGAGTTCGAAAATAGGAGGAAAGTTATGAAAGAAAAGCTAAAACTAACGGACAATGTTCTTTCCCCGCACTTATGCTGTCCTTTCCCCATTTTTCTTCGCTATGCGAATTCAAATATTGCACTTTCAGCAACTATTGCAATTAGAAACTTTTTTTTAAGCCTCAGGAGGGACAGGACAACAACTTCCTAGGACAAAGGACCGTATAAAAATTGAGATTTCTTTTATTTTGTTACAGACTGTATTTTCACTCTCAAAACTGGTACAGGGCAATTTTTGAATAACTTTTCGGCTTTTTTTTTTTCAATTAGAACCATACCTCACGACGGACGGTTTGAGATAAAGGCTGCATTAGCACTTTCGGGACACCCTGTATAGTTAAATTATGTTGCAGAAGTCTGAGAAAATCTAATTTTTTTTGGTTGTTTACATACATTCAGGCTTGTACGTTGCATCGAGTTGATGGCTGTCTTCATGGGGAGAACGACGCGAGTAATTCGAAACTTGCGAGCACGGGGCAAGGGGAGCCACCACTATAAATCTTTGCTAACTTTTCCGACACAACTCTGCCTCTTTTGAGGTAACGGAAGTAAGGTGCTTTGCATCAGTCCGGGGCTGTGAGCGGTTCTATCTATCTATCTATCAGGCTTTCTTCAACCGCTAGGTCGTTAAGCACACACAGTTTAATATACACCGTTCACAGCGTTTCGTTTTATCGAAAGATTTTCGAAAAAAATTAGCTGCTTAAAATGATTTTATATTCGGATGGAATAGAAAATAATTCATCTTGTAAGCAGTTGACCAAAAATGTATCGGGCTTGAAAACAATAATAAAATTGTAGTAATTAATTGCATGTTGTCCCTTGTGTATATGAGGTTCAAGGATATCGCATATTTCAGAAAACCATGGTGAATTGACGTAGCAAAATAGAGCTGATTTTCACATTATGAACACATAAAGTAGTTGTATTATATTACTAGTAATTGTATATAATAATTACTACTACTACACAGATAGTAATAGTAATGATAATCCGCTTGTGTTAGTATTATACAGGGTAAAAACTTGACTCCATCTCACCTCATCTCACCTATCTCGTAAACTATAAGACACAGAAATATACTTTTAGTTAGAAAAAGTATCTAAATAAATTGTCTACTTTTAGATGTGCCATGCATTTTAACAAGGGTCGTGTAATATAACAAATTTTCATACGGTGCCCCTGTCTTCTAACTTTCAATTAGAAAGTTATTGCTCTGTTTCTCCATAGCCTCTCTTTTAAAAGATGATTAGGGCTTATTTTCAGCGTATGTTTCTTTTTCCTGTATGCAAAAATCTACATGAGTTATCTGTAAATATCTACGAATTTGGACTTGAATTTCTTACTGTTCCATTTACGGAGAACCATCGCCCTCAGTCCCTTAATGTCTGGCAAGAGAACTTTTCTGAAACGAGCATTTTTTGTATATGGGAGCTTACTCCCAGTGAATTGGCAATACAATTGTCACTCATTGGATCCCTGGTTGGGCTTGATGCGTTAACACTTCCCGGTCTACAATACCTTGTTTATCACGAGATAAGCAGTCATTTTTTTGCAGTGAATCCTTACTCCGGAGGCAGACTCTTTAGCTATATTCGCAGGGGAACTAGTATCCTTTGAGGATCTTTGAGGACCAGGTTTGCTGATGAGTGCAGCCTTGTTAGCAAGCTTATGGGTCGCAGATACATCCTGTTTTTTGGAAGACTTCACCTGAGAGAGCTGGGTTAAGTTTATCAGTATATTGTTAGAGTCATATTTTTTAGAATTTATAAGCTCCATTTGCTCTTTCCTCTTTGCTGCTTTCAGCTCAGCTATTGAAAGTCCACTAGTACCAGGGGTAGCAGCATCATAAGTAGGATCTTTTTCCTTTTATTCTTCCTTTTTTGTTATTTGCTTTAAATGTCGCATTATCACCAACTCAGCGTTTACATCATCACTGTTCATAAAACAATTACAGATTCATTATCTACATATTCATCACAATAATTTTTAGACTATTTCTTATTTTTTCCAGTTTTACTCGTTTTTTCACACACTATTTTGCATTTCAGATAAGGAGCCAGATTTGCATTCAACATCACTTTTGATATTATTGACATTAGCATCGGAATTTTTACTAGTGCCCACCATGTCATTCATCATCATTCTCTGTAGCATTCATCGGATCAGAAGTACTCAAAGGAGTATAAACATTATAAATTCTAATACCAAAGGTTAAACAGGCTAAATCACAATCACTGCTCAGGGAATCAGAACCACTGAGGTCATTAGGTACATTGAGAACGTCCATGACAGGGTAGTCACCCCCTTTTCACGATAGCTAACCTATCATTAGCGTACGTATTCTTGTTCAAAAAACTGTTTGAAGTGACAAACTCATTTGAGGCTGTTTTATAGCTATTGATTCCCGAGTTAGCTGACAATTGTATACTGTCAACATAAGTTTTCCCTTAAAAAAAGAACATTACATTCAGTAATAATTTCACTCTCGGAGTCACAAACAATTTGAGAAAATTTTTTATGAGTTTTTGCATATTCAGTACCTCCAACGCTACAACGCAGTGCTGTGGATCATTAATGTGAACAGAAGTACTTTTATCAACATGTGCAGAAGCATTATATTTAAAAAACCTTTGTGAAAATGCAATGAATCATTTACAACATCAGAGAGAGAGAGTTTTATCGTGCTAAGCGATACGATCATCAAGAATAATTTCAGTGGTATGAGCATTACACCCTGAAAAACAATCAGTAGAGCAACCATATATATATTAGTATCATTTATCGGTGTCATTAACAGAACAAATACCATATTTATCCAAAGATTTAGTGTCCTCCAGAGAGACACAACCGTTAGTAACTACTGAAGTTTGAGCATGATACACCAAATGGCAACCATTAGTATCACTATTTGAATTTGCAACAAATGAAATACTATTTTCATCCAAAACGATTTGACCGTCTTAACGCATTTTGCTTTATGTGTACTTTTTTTACTAATTACTGACAATTTACCATGTTTCAAAGCGAAATATTTTTTTGAAACCACTAGCCAGTTTATGTATACAATCAAATGACCATCCAAATTATTAAAGAATCTGACAGCTTCAATAACTAGTTTACCGCATATTTCTCCATTCGATGGCTCTACCACATACTCAACATACACTGAAATTTACATCCAATAACTCTCTAATAACTTCACAGCCCTCAACAAAACCATCATTGCCTGCATCATATTGAGATTGAATCCAGAGAAAGAAATTTTCCACAAAGGTTTCGAGATCCCTTCCTTTGTCATCATGAGCATTTTCCGCAAGCCCCAAAACTTGGGCCCTGTCAATGGGATTAGAATAGATACAGCAGAGTGGCATGACGCAATTGAAAAGATGTAGAACCAGCACCTCCTAGAGATAGAAGGACTCCGCAGTCTGCTTGTGACGTCAGTAAGTAATTCATTTTCCCTCAGAATATAAATTCCCTGCTCGTGCCAGTAACATCGTTGCGCAGAAAAGAAATGATTGGGCGGCGATTTCTATGCTCCACATCCAATCACCGTGCGGTATTTGTGAGTCAACCAGGAAGATTCTACGCCAAAATAAGAAGAAAAAACATAGGATGATGTGGTTCAAAAATGTGGCAAACTTGCTAAGTAGTCTAAATGACGTTTATGGCAAACAGAGAGTGCAGAGGCTTCTAGCTGTAGGAGGTGCTGGTAGCAACTACTCTTGACGAGCTACATCTATGGTCAGGGCCAGGTTTTCACCCTGGGCAAAACTTGTCAAAGCTTTCGATTTGAAACATGGTAATCTGCCAGTAATAAGTTAATAAAAAAGTACATATGAAGCAATATGTGTTAAGGTTAAATTGTTTTGGACGAAATTAAGTGTTTTCAAAAAGTTCGATTTAAAAAATATATATTTCATTAACTCAAAAAATAAGTGCATGGTTGTTAAAAGTTTCAACAACATAATTGTTGTTTTCTAATATATATATATTATTAAACTTTTGACGGTTTACCAATACGAAAAAAAAAGTCAAGTATACGAAAAGAAAAAAAAACTGTGAACTACAGTCATCAATAAATAGATTGCAGGCAGGTTCAATGAAATTCCAATTTACATATGCTGCCATCTGCCAAATATTTTTCGAGTAAAGAAACAAATATCTCCAAATAAAATAATTTTCGGATTGTTGAAAATATATATAAAATCGCATACTAAAATTTTCTAAATCAACAAAAAAAATGAAGGCATCAGCATTTATTTCATTAAATGTTAGTCAGGCTTACCTGCACCCTTCGTGCGAACCGGTACAGATACACTTGGTTCCCCAGTACCAAGACTATTCGACGCCGTCAAGTACATCTGGTATCGAGTACCACATTTCAATCCTGACAGCGTGGACCTGTCCGTTGAGCTGCTCAATTTTTTCGTCAACCAAGTACCATCTTCTGGCTTGTAATGTAAAGTGTATTCTATACGTCACAATAAGAGGAAACAAAAAAAAAAAGAGAACGTGATAAGAATCGCGAGTAGTATGCATAATAATGGGGATATGAGACGTTCAAATCACAGTAACAATACGATTTATGTTTTGTTTTTTCTACGTTAAAATTGCAGAACTAACGAAAATTACCTTAACCCTTGCAGTACCACATTATGAAAAAAATGAAATAATCATCATGAAAATTTTTTGGTAAGCCGTTTTAGTTCTAACTAAGCCGTAGAAATGGAAAAAAAATTAGTATACACACAGCAAATTAATTGACGTGATACTTTGATCTACCACCAGCCTCTACGCCTACATTAAAAATAAAAAATACAAAAATTGATATTATACTTTAATTCGAGTTCGTCATTGCTTACGTTCAATCTGTAACTCACCATCTGCTGATGTTACCTATAAATACCAATCACACAAATACGCTTGGTATTTGAAACATAGGTATTCTTTTTCAAAAATGGTGACATGAACTGAAATATGGATCAGTAATGAGTGACGAAAAAACATGTTGTGCGTTTACTTGAACTATTACCTGTAGTATTACACACCTATGCAAAGTTGCAACCATAACTTTCCAACAATGGTGACCACGAAAGTTAATTTTTATCCATAAATTTCCGTCATATTTAAAAAAAAACTAGTTCTATATTTTTTCTGTAATCTTGTAATCATAATATAGCTATGCTTCAAAACTCCAACTCTCCACATCGCATGTAAAGGGCTGTTACGGGGGTCAAAAGTTAGTGGCACTACAAAGTAACGTCAGAACTGAAAGGTTTAAAACAAAGTGCATTAAAATCCATTCGTTAGTGGTTTTTTTATTCCAATTTTTTTTAATTAAAAGAACATGGTTGTGTAGGTAAAATAGTTTTTTTTTAATCTAATTTTCTCTGCAGTTGTTTCTCGTTACGAAACTGATATTCAGAAATGGCCCTTGCTCATCCGATTTCATTCAATCGCTCCAAATTTGACACGCTTGTTCCTTTTAGTCTTTTCACATGTGAGGCAAAACTGATTGTTTAAAAACAGTTTCTGATTTTTTCTGTTTATTGTATGTCAAAATGCCTTTTGTAATTTGCCAGTGTAAAATTAAAAATAATTATAATTGTTCAATTAATTAATTTAGGCCGATATCTTTACTAGGGTCATTTGAGTAAGGTACACATATGTGTCTTAACTAATGACGTAACTTGGAAAAAAAAAGTCATTAAAAATCATTTACACCATTAACAATGTGGTCAAGACCGAAAATGATAACCTACATGGAATATATGATAGCATCCATTAATTTCATCAATATTTACTGCATGGAAGGTGATTCAATTGCTATAAAAACAATAGAATTTTTGGCAGCATATAACTTTAGCATTTATTTCTTTTTCTCACACACCGTTGGAAATATATTAACTCTTTCACAACTGGCGGCACATTAAAGTACCACTGATTGGCAAATGCATAAAAAAAGAATCGAAACAACGAAATTTACAAGAATTTTCTGAAAGGTTGTGAAACGCTTCAATAGAATATGATTCCGTCTCGTGGACTAATAGGTACCTGTTATGATGGATTTATCTTTTGAATCTTTCTCCCATCGGATTTCGACTGAGTCCATTGTCGTTGAGATGACCTGAAGAATCGGTGATGTTGGTGGCGCTGTTTTAAAAGAAAAACAAAAAATATAGATTAGAATCGCTTTAACGAATGGTAATAGAAATTACATAATTATGATTTTTTTTCTTTTTTTGTAACTCTTCTACTACGCCATTTTTTCATGGTTATTTCTGGTTCACCTAAGTATGCTGAAAAATTGAAGGCTAAATTTCTGCATTGGCATAAAATCAAACATCTTCAACCATCCACGTATTGCAAGAAAAAAAAGACAACAACAATCCCATGCACCTCGAGGTCCAACATGCCGTAATGTGGTGTCTTTGTAAAAAGAATCAAATCCATGGTTTCATTTATTTTTCCACCAGGCGCCTTTTGGTGTGTAAATAAAGCGCCAAGCTTGTTGACACATATGTTTTAAACTAAGGGTCCTGAAATTATTATATTTTCATACTGAAATGCCATTGAAACATTTTAACAAAAAATGTAGAATAATAAGAAATTTCCATTTGAACAATCATGTGCTCCCTGAATGCAGTAGGGAGAAGCCTTCTTTTAAATGGTGTGATTTTCATTGTTTTTCATAAATTCTATATTTCAAAGTTTTGAACATTTTCTTATCATTAGCTGAAATAAATCAAACATCTATCGCCATCTGTCGATGAAAGAGTGAGTTTGAATGTTTTAGGTATGACTGTTCACCAATAGATGGCGGCAGCTATGTACTGTTTCGATTCATTACAATAATTTGCATACTTCATAAAATCAACAATTTCTTTATTTTTTTTGAGACATATCCTACATTTTTTTAACACTTGGACGGCCGGAGCAGTCATTTTGACGGTTTTTAATTTCATAAACGCTATTATCTCGAAAGTATTTAACTTACACACTCCATTTTTGGTGACTTTTCATTACTTCCGTACAAAAAATTGAAGGGTTCGTTCGTAAAATTTCGACGTATGTACCAAGAACGGCCGAGAGCAGTCATTTTGACTGCCCTTGTAAATTGTATATGTTTTTTTCTTGTGGTGGGCGTTGATGTAAACTTTCACTTTTAGGATCCCCATCATTCTTTGATGTCCCACACAACATATATTCAGGAGCAACATATCAATGGGAAAAAACAAATGAAATAATACTATTTGCTTCGCATCGTGTTACTGGGCAATCTATAATATCTATTAGCAGGGACAGTATGCATACACAGTCAAAACAATATATATTATTTAGCTGTAGCCCCTGTTATCAAAGTTGCGGTATCTTTTTTTTTTTATCGTTCACCTGGCAAGCTAAGTTTTTGTTGCAGTTTGACATTTCATAACTCTTCATGCCACCATCTGCTTTGAAAGCTTTCTAGGAAACATAGCCTCATTCACAGTGTGTAGACGTGCGTGGCTCTTGGAAGAAGGAGGATATATTGGAGCAAAATAATGAGAATTTTTCTGCACTAAATGATATTTCAAACAATAAATCTGACGCTGAGGAGAATTACGATGCAAACTCTGACAACGATAATTATATATTTTTCATAACTTAATTTGTAGTATGAAATTTTAATAGTGTCCTAGTTTTTCCTCGATAGTGCAAATTTACAGTGAGATAATAGTATATTTTATCCATAGCGTGTACGAACTACTAAATAAAGTGAACAAAAACGACCGTGATATGCAAATCTAAAAAGTGTACATCGTCAACATGAAGTACGATGTCATGCAAATGCAATGATTTTAAAAAAAAATTTTCCGTGACAAATCTTGTCCACAGTTGCCCTTTAATTTTTCATATTTATAGTTGGAAAGTCATTTTATGGGTGCCCTGTTAGTATGACAAAACGCAAGTTTCTTCAAAATTAACAAATTGTAATTTTGTGGGATAATGCTTGTTGTTTTGTTATTGTAAAAAGATAGTGCGATTAAATATATTGCATTAAAAGGAAGCAGCAGTCAAAATGACTGTCAGCTGTCCTTGTAGGTATAACGTATAGTCCGGCCCTCCTAATGATCATGTTCTTATCAGTGAAAATATGTTATAACGTAACAACAATTGTCAATGATTAAATTGCAGAGATTTGTCATTGTGCAATGGAACCAAGACGCTAAAAATTACAGCGTTTCCAGCGTAAAATTCGCTGATTACGCGTTAGAAAAGAACTAATGTGTAGATCAGTGCCGTCCTAAAAGGGCCTCACAAAAATGATAACTGGTTAAAATTTTCTAGAAATTTCTAGGTAGACCTTCAGAAAAATCAGTTGGCCCGGGGGCCCATGATGCTCTTAAGACGGCCCTGGTGTAGATAATAGTCTACATTCACTTCAACTTATATATTTTCTATGAAAGGTTTAATAAAGGTCGAATAAAAATGAATGTCCCTGAAAATAGTTTTGTTTTTTTTTTTAATAATAACGAGTAGCATTTAGATCTGAAGAACAATTTCGATTTAAAAAACTCGTATCCTTCCATTCATTATTCAAGATTTCAATATCAGCAATACGCATGTTACAGTAAATGCGATAAACCGATTATTATCATAATCGCGAATCTTCTCGGTCAGTTTGAGAAATTACTACTTTTACTAGTGATTACACATAATAACATAGTGAAATTCGCAAATTTGATAAATATAAAAAATATATATGCATAAAAATATACAGCATATACAATCTCAAATGAGTCTTTCGGTTGCATGTTTTAAAAAGTATAGTGGAAGCCTGATATAATGAGTTGCAATTCAATGAATTCCTCGATTTAGCGAATTTGCTAAACAATAGATTATGAGAAATTTGAAGGGGACACGGGACCTTTGAACGATCGAAAAATCGAATTTTTTTTATTGTTTTAAAAAATTCTACAGATCTTCCTGAACATTTTGATACCTTTTGTTCTACGAGCAGTAGAAATCGAGACAGATGGGAATACGTGTGACACAAAACTCAAATTTCACAAGTTTAAAGGGTCTTCGAGCCACGTGCCTCCATATTTATCTCATATGTTTTGCGTTTAAAATTTTTTTTTTTTTCCAATTTTTTTTTTTCTGCTTCATCTACATTAAAAATATCTCGTGAGTCTTTTTTTCCTTTTTCTCCATTGAGTTGCAGAAAAAAACTGTTACTCACACTTTGTTTACATATGCTCTTCGTGCATGTGCCTCCGGAAGTCAATGTTGTTTTGTGCTGCACTACAATTTAGTTTATATTGTTTAACAATTATATTTCTTGAGTGGTTATTTGTTAGTATAGTTATTATAGTTATAGTTCAGTGAAATTACCCGTTAGTTAATCATATTAGAAACATATATAAGTTACATGAACCTAAATTGTGTGCTGTGTGGTGGTGAAGGAAAATATTTTGAAAAAGATGTGAAATTGTGTATTGAACATATTAAAAGATTTAGATAAAGTTATGTGCAACAGCAGTTCATATCTTCAGTGAATATTATCACTGTGATTACAATCTCAACAATGAATATTCACGTGTAGTGTTGTTGTGTGTAATTTGTTGTGAATTCCTGTGTGATGATGGGCATCGGAAATGAGTTTACACCAAGTGAATGAGAAAAACCTGATTTTCAAAAGATTTTTTCTTCCAATCATAATAATGTGTTATGCACTTGCATGTCTATGCAATGAGATTTGTTGTTGATGGTTGTCGACAACTTTCAATTCTACTTAAACTTTTGCAGACTTTGGACACAGTGCTTATTTTCCAAAAGAAATTGCAGTCATGCTTTTTGTATCACACCACAAAATATACTCATGCTAATGCCACTACTTGCCATATAAATGGAAAAAAAAAACAGCACTGACAATTTATTTTTACAACAAAATCAAAAATCAACAAGCCCTCGACCATTATGTAAACTAATCTTTTTTGTCAGTTTCCTTGGTTTTGTTGTTAATTCATCTCAAATATTATTCACAAAACATATTAAATATATAATACAGACAGCAAAGTAAATTTAAGTAAGTTTTTGTCTCATTATTTCTTAAATCTGGTGTTTTGCAACTTTCTGTGTGTCGAGCGTTTGAAGTGGCAGGCTTCTCAAAGCATTAAAATGGCAAGTTTAAGTATGAAAACATGATGAAAATGTTGAATACTGATTATATATTATTGAACATTGAGGCTATTCTCATGAATCTCTGTATGGTACTGTGTTTGAGAAACACAATTTCATAAAAATTCATACTTCACAATCTTTGAACACGTTTTTCTTAAAACATCAATTTTTTTTGTTATACGCATGATATCTCATGAACTATGTTTCCTATTTCAATGAAATTATCTGGCATGTGTCCCTTACCTAGGCGCATAAAATGAACTAGAATGGTTCATTCATCCGTCGAAATTTAAAATTTTTATTAAAATTTAAATTTTAAAAGTTTCATAAAATTTGAAATTTTTGAATTTCCAATTTTTTTTAAATACTTCCACTTAACATATCTTAAAGATTCTAGTTCATTGCATTAAAAAAACATTTTAGTATACAAAACAATTTTTTATGCAGAAATTCAAATTTAGGCAGATGAAATTGCGCATGCAGTGGTGGTGTGTATGATACTTTTTTAAAAAAAAATATGCAACTTTTGCTTGCAAACAAAAACATATTTTGCAAATTCGATGCATGCGCATCCAATTACACATACTTTAAATGTGGCCCTCAAAAATTTGAAGAAATTGGACAAATTAGGAATTTTTAATGAATTTTTAAATTTATGCTACATTTTTCTGCATTTCTCGACTTTCACGAGCCCCGTGTCCCCTTAAATTGAAAAATTCGTTAAATGACAGTTTCTATCGATTAAAATCGTTAAAGTTTGGTTTTTGAGGTCTGATTTCAAAATTCAGGACTTAATTATTATCACCGTTATTTCGCGGAAGTTCGGAAGAATTCGTAAAAGTAGAGTTATTTATATCCGGTTCATACTGCGATTCACAAATACGATCATCTAAGTAATAAATTTTATCTTGGCAACTGGACCGATTTATCACATTTACCAATGCGAAATGGTGATTATGCATAATAATTGGCAAATGTGATGGATTTAGTATGATTTATGATATTTATACCAATGACGCCTGGGTATTATGCATGATCTCCTATAAAAGCGTGCGTTTGCAATAATTTTTTCAGTAGTCATTAAATTCAACAACGATTGAGTATTATGCATAATCGCACGTGAAAGTGAGTTGTGATTATGCAAAATAACCGACAAATGAGATGGATTTAGTATAATTTATCATGTTTCGCTTTCATTTTATACATAATCGGCGGTTGGAAGTGATTTTTCTTTAGTATTTATTAAATTTACCAACCGCACTTGTGTGTTTATCGTGCATAAACGGCGATAAAAATGAGATGAAAAACTTAGGTAAATTTATCGAACTTACCAAAATGATCAGGGATTATGCATAATATCCGGTTTATCATGCATAACTACCGGATTTATCACAATTACCGTAACATATATGTAGATTGCCTCTGTGGATTATAGTTAAAATATTACGATTAATTCTAAAGATGTGAATAGCTAGAAAGTCATTCGTTATATGTAAGAATCTTCGAGGAAATCTTACCAGTCTCTAAAGTGGTCGCGACAATGCTGTCACTTATGGGTCCCGGCCCGGCAGAATTGAAAGCTCTGACCACGACATCGTAGCTCGTGAATGGCTGAAGTCCTGTGAGATACGTGGATTGTTGCTCATCATCGTGAAGATTATCCACTTGCTTGAACTGGTAGTTGACAGAGAATGTGTCTGCGTTATTCCTGTAACCTACATGGTAACCTTGTATCGGTCCGTGACGAGTGTCTTGCCTAGGAGGCTACAGATGTAATAATCTCTTCAAATCTCATTTCTTATAATACCATAACAAAAATAGTGAATAAAAATTGAAAACACTTTCAGACCCACTATAGAATTCTGTCTTTTAACCTCAGGAAGTTAAACCCTGACATAAAAGATTGCGTAAATTTGGGGTTAGAAATGTGAATATGATATTTGGGGGATTTCGGCAGAGGGCAGCACTTAAATTTGAAATTTAAGAATTATTTAAAATGGCTTCCAGGAGAAAGTGTTTTAGGGGAAAGTAATCTGGCACATAAAATTTGGCAATAAAATTCTGGAAAAATTGTATTGGATTATTAATATACCCTACATCATTTTATATGGAGAAATACTGAACGAAGTAAATAATATTTCTTCACAAAAATTTAAAAAAAAATTAAAAAGTAAATATTTGCTTACATTTATGTTTTTATGCGTCTTTTTGAGTATCAAAAATGTGAAAACATCTTGAAAATTAAAAAAAATGAATGCTCGGGTCTGAAAGGGTTAATGCTGAGGATTCTGCTTATTTTCCTGAGAAATAAAGTCGTTTACAAACAATAGCAGATGCGATAACACAAGCTTTGTATAGTTTTACTGAAATTATGACAGAATGCGAAGCCTCAACGAATAAGCCATCTTGTAACTTAATATTGATCGAAGTAAAATCACGAGAACCTACGAGTTCTAGGAAGCTTTTCTGTATCGTTCCTAATGAAAACCTATGATTCGAATCTTTAGCGTCTTATGATTTTAATTCAGTTTTAGAACCACAAAGATCACCATCATCACCCCAAATCCTGGTGAAACTGACATTCGGTCCAGAAATAAGAAATACTTTCGAGAAGCAACATATTACTAAGATTGTGATGAGTATGCGTGATACGGACAGAGCAATGGGCTGAGATGGCAAAATTATACTTGTAGTATACCCTGCAAAGTACTTTGTAATACGGAATCAAGCAGCACGGTTTTTATCCCCAAGTTAAAATATTCTCCAGTATTTTATAGCATGGCGCCGAGCACCCAAAACTGTATTCACAAAGCAAAATATCCTATAACATACTCAGATTGAGGTCTTGCTTGAAACACTTCAGACTTGCTTAGCTGTGGTTGCAACTATCGGTGTTTTTGAAAATGTGTTTATCCTTCAGTAATACTGTATCCTTCGTACCTTCTGTGATGAGCCAAGGAATCCTCATTCGAATGTATATTTAAAAACACCAATCTAACACACAAACGTTCATTCGTTAACGACTCAACGTTGCATCTTATCTACAGTCGCCATTTTACCGAAAATGTTTCGTATTTATTCAGCAAATAAACATCAATTTTTTTTTTAGTTTTCTCTCTGGCCTCGTTTCTTATCACATAATGACAGAAACATTTTCCTTTGAGCGAAAAAAAAACCAAAACTACGTATAGAACGGAGCAATGAAAAATATTTCATTAAAAAGAATGGAAGGAAAAAACACAATAACGACGTCCCAAAAGGCTGAAGGGGGGAAAAAATCCATGCGATAATTTCATGACGCACACATTAGCTCATTAGTGCGAAAGAGTAATTAAGCGGAAGTTTAGGTTATGAACGTTCTCTTATTGACCCGTCACACGTCGCAACGGGAAAAAATCGATAGCGATAAGGGCGGCCGATCGCGCTTTCAAAGCAATGATTTATAATTAAGTTCATTCTCTAATTTATTTCGCCATTATTTTTATTTTCGCGTTACGAAGCGTCTTTTTTTTTGTATTTAATTCGTTGGAAATGTTCATACTCACTTTCCACGAGACCTTCAGTGATTGATCTCCAGTTGGGTGCACTGTCAATTCACGGGGTGGACCAGAGGGTGCTAAAAGGCACATGATATAAACAAAAAAGAAACAAATAAATTTGATAAAAAAATTGAAATTGATTGAGTGGCATTAAAGAATATACCTCCAAGCAATTTATTAGTTTCAGGAAGTCCGGACGTCATCCATTCTAATTAGCAAAAGTTTTACACTAGTTACATATTCTAACGCATCGTTTTGATTAAAATTCCGCCAAGATAAGCCTCGTTCATCTCTTCCTCTTTTTTGTTTTCGTTATTATTATCATTATTCCGTTCAACTCGTGCCATAAATAATGAGCTGCTATTAAATAGGGTCGCTTGTATGAAGTTTGGAAATAGCTAATAACAAGGGCCTTTCGAGGATAAATTATTTTCTGGGAGGTGGGGTGTTAAAAATGTTATTTTCTGATAAATAGTGTATGGGTAAAAACAATTGACCTAATATTCTAATTGCGAAAGAAATGTGGATAGTTTCTTTTTTATACGGATTTAAAGTTGTGTTTTTGATATATTAGCCGGAACGAGCATTAAATCATTCGTTTATGCAGAATTGTTTTGCTTGACAGTTTCTGTGGTACTTCGCCAATGATGTCAAGGTTGTTTCTTTGGAGCTTGGCTTTTGTTCAGTTAAATGTGGATTTACTGTGGATTTTTTTTCTGGCAAATCAAGAGACTGATTTTTTTCGATGTGTTTCTATGATCTGAGTTTTATACTTTCATACACATATTGGTAGTACTGTATTACCTAAAAAATAGTGTAAAATCTTGCATAACTTATAAAAGACAAATCAATTTTTTGATATCCTGTCGTGAATGCATTACCTTCAATATCTGTAGTCGTATTGATGATGGAGCTGGGACGAGATTTGCCAATGGCATTCTCAACGATTATTCGCACTTGATATGTCGTTACTGGCTGCAAGGACCTTATCGTCGCGATGGAGTCCGCACCGGAAACGATAAGCTGAGACGTGTGTCCCTTCCAGCTTTCTACAAAAGAGAGAAAAAAGAAACATTTAATGAAACCGTTTTTCAGATACTTTCTGAAAAAGATTTTAAAATTACAGATTAAAATAATAAGGAGGTGTAAATCGGGGATACTTTGCACCTACTGGGGTTACTTCGCACCAACGCTCGCTTTCTTTCAAACCGAGCACAACTCCGGCTTAATCACAATGGAAAATTTTCTACAGATTGAGCTGTGCCAGTGCGTGTTTGTCAGTATCTAACAGTTTGAGTAAGTATATATTGTTGTGTGGGAAGTTTTCGTTCTACCATCTACGTTTCGAGTTGTGAGTGAAGTGCAGTGATTTAATATTTTTACCGTTGTAGGTCTGTTGCTCCTTGTGGCCAAATTATTTAACGGAGAGATCACCTCACATTCGCGTATCGAAGTTCGGAAAGTTGTCCACAGTTGCATCAGTGCTAAAAAAGCATTCAACGTTATTTAGCGGCTATTCTTATAAATGTTTGCAAACAGTTTTGATTCCGCCTGAGAGGAGACGTTATCGATCAACTCATATATTTGAGTTGCTGATGCATGCGTGATTTTGAATATCTTTTGCGACATATTTGTGATGCTTGATATCAGTGGAACTTTTGTCAAGAAGAAATTTAATTCCTTCAGTTATGAAATGACGAATGCGTGAGTAACTCAAACACATGAGTTTACCCAGTGGTTCCAACCTTTTTTCGTCACGCCCCACGTAATCATCTTGGAGAATTCAAATGTCCCCCACCACAGGAGACTGGGGGGGGGGGGAGAGAGTTGGACATCGAAAGTTTAAAAGAAGGTAAAATCTTGAAAACTAATTTATAAATGCGGTTTTTATCTATTTCTGGGAATTTGATACGCTTTTTGAAGGTTAAAAACTCAACATTTGTGTTTGGCGAGAGCATCTGTGTCCCTTCAAACATCAAATTAGCCTGAGGGCTCCTCCTGGAAGTAGGTCATACTTATGCCACTGTCCCCTTTCCGTGACATATACTGTAGTAACTCTCGAAAACGGACACCCATGGGACCGAAAATATTTTTCCGGTAACGAGGAGTGTTCGTTAGAAGATAGCAAAATGCACTGAGGCCCATTGACGTAATTTAGAAATAGCGTGTATTATCGGAAGATGTTCACTAAAAGGGAGTGTTTGTTGATGGAGGTTCTACTTTAGTTTATGGTACTTGGAAAGGGATCTCCTATCCCCACAGGAGGCAGTGAAAAATCTTCAACCTGGTTTAAACGAAAATGCATAAATAAATTTTTAAAAAAAAGAAAAAAAAATATATATATTTTTATTAAATAAATAAATTCCAAATATATATGGGCTTTGAGAAATTAGTTCTCCCCTTTGAATAATTGATATGAGATAAATTTTTATGAATCCTGATTACTCCCACAAAAAATCAAATTGCCCCCGTAAATCATATTATCTTCCCGGTGGGGCGTGGGTCCCATGTTGGGAACCAGGTTATTCACCGATAACCTCTAATGTCAGGCAGAATCAAAACCGTTTTTGAACATATTCCTTAGAATAATCGCTAGGTAATGTTGAACACTTTTTTCAGCATTTGTGCAAAGTAATCCTCGTAGGTGTAAAGTAGTTCTGGATAACGGTACGCATTTTTGAGCATAAAATATGAAATTCAATAAGATAATGAATTAAAATAAAATTAAAAAAAAAAGATTTCAAATTTAATAAAGGAAATGATTTTAGATTTAAAGAAAGTTGTTATTTATTTAATTGATGCAAAAAAATTTAATTATTAATGAAAATAATGGTTTCAGAATAAATTCAAGTTATAATTTTAAAATGTAAGACAATTCAAAATCAATGTGTGTTTTCAATAATTCCGAGGCATGTGTGTTAAATCAAAAGTATCTTTACCCTGTCCTCTTCAGCCCATCCATTGTGACACCAAAGCTAATAAAAAATAGAATATGATAAAAAATTAATAACGCATCCCCTCCCCCAATTAACTGGATAAATGCTCCATCGAGACCAACACGATCTTTTCATTTTCCGTTAGTAGAATAGACACCAGTGCTTGAAGCTTCACGTACACTGAATGAATTAAATGAAATTAAAACCACATACACACACCTGTAACTATCTTGTACTGTACACTACTTCCAGTTATCTGGCTGTTTCCGTTAAAAGGCACTTCCCATTTAAGGCTGATGCTGCGACTCGAAACATTTGTCACAGTCAAGTTCGTGGGAGGATCTGGTACACCTGGAGAAATAAAAAGGAAAAAACCAAATTCAAAAATTTGAATATTTAAACTGCTTGTATTTATGAGCGGAGTTTTTTGTTCAACAGATAAACATTAATTTCAGCTCACACGGAGCAATTACTGTATGTCTATACAATTCAGTCCTTGCTTTTACGGTGTAAAGGCGCACATGTATTCGCAAGCAGATCATGTAATGTAAGCAGTTGCAATTGGTTGTTTGGTAATTTGTACGGTGTTGTGAACAATGAACTAATTATTTTTGAGCCGTAAGAACTGGACCACCGCCGGTCAGTTTTTTACAAAGGGGAAAAAAAGTAACACAAAGGAAGTCCATGTAATTAAGAATGAATTAAAACCTCTCCAGTGGTCTTATCTTACATGTTCTGCTCGATAGTACATACGCACCTTAAAAGAACAAAATGTATATATATATATTCACGAATTATTAGAGTGAAAGAGAAAAATCGTAACTGATCGTACCTTGAACAACGAGGTGTCTCGTCGCTTCATCGGAACCGTAGTCGTTTTTTGCTGAACACGTATACAGTCCACTATCTTGTCGAGTGGCTGGTGAAATAACCAACTCCGACGAAGCCCTTCCTTCACCATTTGTTTCTCTAAACGAGTATCTACGGAAAGTGTGTTATAGAAGAAAGTATTGAAACGGCCGTGTCAATCGTAAGAAGTAAGAAGGTCTGAAATTGGTTATATTTAATATTTCAAATTTTCTATTCTTATTAAAAATAATCGATAGGGAGTTTGATATCAGCACCACAATTTCACGATCTACAAAAACGAATGAATTTGAAAACACCAACTTTCTTTGTCATTGTTCGTCCAAAAATGACGATCATGTGAAAACGATGAAAATGATATTGCAACGTCATTTTCGTCACCATTGATCTGCAATGTTGCCCTAAATATCGCAGCCTGTATTGCTTTTGTCATTTACAAATGAAAATAGAAATTGAAATAGCGATTCAAAACCTGTCAAAAGTTAGTGTAAATTATTTTTAATACCATTTAATTTTTTCGATGACTTCAGCAAGCTAGGACAGTTGATTTATATTTAATTTAATCTAATCCTAAATATTCAAAAAACTAACTTTTATATTTCCGTTAACTGTGGATTATCTTATATTTACATTAGATTTTAATGTAAATATATAAGATATTTATTGTATTTCCTTATTTAAAAATCATAGAAACATACTGGCTGGGGATGGGGGAAGGTGAAACAAAATACCCAAACCCTCTTGGGAATTTGTGAAAGTTTTCGATCTGGGAAATGTGAGAAATACATAAATGTAAATTTTGAATTTATATACCAATTATTAAAATCATTTTTGAAATAAGACAAACTTGACAATTGTTGACTTGGTGTTATTCAATGCATTCGATTTGACTCATAGGAATCGAGAGTTGAAAAAAAGATAAAAACGGGACGTTTGAGTCTTAGTTGAGACAGTTAAATATTTAATAACCTCACATATATGTACTGGTATCGATCACATTGTTTAGGTTATGGCTGTCCAGTCATTTCTGTATAGTATTGTAAATGCTCATTGAAATTTTTTAAATTATCATAATATAGTCGAATCCTGCTTTAACAAACTCCAAGACAACGGAGAAATCACTTAGTAATAACAAAGTTAGGTTATACAGGAATTCCAGATTTTTATATTGTTTCTATGTAACCTTATTTGGGGGATTAGAAAAGTTTTCGTTAAAACAAGATTTTCGTTAAAAGGGGAATCGACTGTGTGTCATTGAAGAAAAATCCACATTACATGAGTTCCGCGAATGCCGCGGTATTGATTTAGTAAAATGTAATTTATATTATGACATCAACTATTAAGTACGTGTGTGTGTGTGTGCGTGTGCGTGTGTGTGTGTTTTTGTGGATTTTCCGAAACATAACTTCAGTCATCTCAAAACACAAGATTATATTCTCCTCAAAAAAGGGCAACGCTAGTTTCATTAAATCGTAATCAAACAGAAAATCGTATGGTTCGGAATAAATTATTTTACTAACAGAAATTTCGAGTTGAAAATATGTTTACCTTGATCCATGCTTTACTGGTAAAATTTTCTTATCCCTTTGCCAGGTTATAACAATAGGGGTGTTACCGACAGCGGAACATTTCAAGCTTATTGCCTCCCTGTCTTTGATGGCTCTACTTTGATATGTTTCTTCAAATCTCGGAGGTACTAAAAACATAGAATTATAGAGGCTGTAATTACCAAAATTTTGGTTTCAGTTTGTGAACATATTCACGAAACAGGGGTTTCTCGTTTTACAACAATATACAGGGTGATTCAGAAAACATGGGAAAAGTTTTAAGAGGTGATAGTACAGATAGTACACACCAATACAAACAATTGTCACCACAGAATGAATGGTCTAACATGAAACGCAAATGCGCTGGCGGGTTTCGATACAGCCGCTTCGCATACGTTAAAACGGCATTCTTGTTGAAATTTATCGGGAGGAAAAGAAAACCCATCAAATGTTACCTAGGAAAGAAGATACCGTATACAAATCTGCATGACAGTGAATAAAGTTTTTTTTTTTCCTTTGATGAAAATTGCTTGTATTGATGCCCATTGCCACCTCTTAAAGTTTTTACCTTTCCTCGAGACTTAAAATTGTCTTCAAAAAACATAACTTTAAATTGTTCACTTCGAACTTTTGTTACTGCAAATGCAACCAGTATTTTTATATCATTTTTGATTTGAAATGAGCTTACTAAGAATAAAAACTGGACTATTTTGATCATCGTACACTGTTTATTTTTAAAAAATTTTGAGATTTTTTTTATACGAGTTTTAAATAGTGAATATTCAATTTTGTACGCTGCCGATAGACATGATGTAAAGTATAATGTCGACATGATGTAAAGTATAATGTCGACATGATGTAAAGTATAATGTCGACATGATGTAAAGTATAATGTCGACATGATGTAAAGTATAATGTCGACATGATGTAAAGTATAATGTCGACATGATGTAAACTATAATAAACCCACACAGTAAATATCAATGGATGTGTTAATTTGGAACCGATGCTCATATGTAACCAACGGCACATGTTTCGATATCTATGAAAATTTTATTTTCAAAATTTTCGATCTGACATTAAATTCTCTCTTATATCAGATTAACATACTTCCGTTGCATGACATCTACTTGATCATTAGAGTGTAGTGGGACATTCCATAACAACGTAATTTAAAATCAAAAATAAAAAACGAATTTCATGAAATATCTTACTTATTCAAGATTATCACGAGCAATAAAAAATCATTGCAAAGTGCATGTAGAATCAATGTTTTTCACAAAAGTTTTTTAAAAAAGAATACAAAAATACAGAATTATTATGAAGCCAATTGAGAGACACAGAATAGCTTGAAGAGATGCACACTAATTAATACTTTGCCACTTAAATTACTTTTTTGCAATATTTGAATTAGGCGCATTGCGTGCGTGTGTTTCATAAGCTTACTTCAATTCCACTCAATTAGAAAAATACGTTTCCGACAACTTGCGAAGTTTACGTGAAATTTCCGTGCTGATACATAAAATAAACATAAGTTTTAGGAAAAAAAGGAAAGAAGCGGGAAAAGTCAAAACGTACTTTTCACATCCAAGAAAATAATTTTACTGAGTGCAGCTCCAATTCCGTTATTTGCTTGGCAAAGGTAAAATCCTCCATCTGAAACATCAACGTTCCATAACACGAGAGTGCCATTGTTGAACTGCCGCAAACGTGAGCTCGAATGTACGTATCCAAAATCACCCGGGTTAGAATCTGGGAAAGAAAATTTTATAAATTTTAAGGAAAACGAATTTGAATTTTTTTTTATATAAAAAGAAATGTTTTGCACAATAGGAATAATTCGCCGATTACTCCTATTTTGATTCCGAATGTCTTGATCCCATGAGGGTTCTTGAGGGTGAGAGCTCTTTTCCATGCATGAAAATACCACTCCAATACCATAGGCCCTTGATCAAAATGACGTTCGGGGGGGGGGGGGCGTTCTCGTTCTGTGCAAATCTTGGAACCACACCTCTCAAGTCTGGGCGCTATGGACATCAAACACTGAGTCATGGCCGGATTAGCCCATGCGACGATCTTGGTTCTATGCGAGGCGATCTTAACAGCATCAGCCCCCATACCCGGCTGGAAGAACCTGCTAGTCAAAATTTACATACTTATCCCCCACAAAGAAAAACATTGTATCAGATCTCATTATTATTTGCCCTCCCCCATACATTGGAGACTCCCCCCGGGCCATGTCCGGGTGGCTAATGCGTTAATATGTCCCTGGTTCTATAAGCAGGTCTGTTGGATACTGTGTGTGTGTGAAAGTTATCACACTTTTTTTAACCAGATTCTTCTTATGTTTTTCAGTTTTCTTTGTAACCACCTTCCCCTTTTCTGCCACCTGTCACTGCTCTTCATTGATTTGATTTTTATACGTCATCCCAGAAGTATGAGAACAGAAAACTTCCGATATTTCGTGCTATATTCACAAGAAAATTAAGCTTTAAGATGAATAAATTATATCAAATCAAATTAAAAGGAATTTCAACCCGAAAATATTTCATATCTAGCCTTAGGACTGGATAAAGTGTGATAGCAAAGTAGCGCGAAGCGAAAAAAAAACGATCAACAATCTGAATTCATGGGGTGGCGGGGGAGGGGGGTGTCGTACAGTGCAATGCGAACATAAATAACACGAGCAAAGCAGTGCAATTCCATCGCCACGTCTATCTTCCCTTGCAACTGACCCATCTGTATGTTGTCAACACTGTCACAAGACAGTTGCAGCACTGTCTAGAAAAAGAAAAATAAGCATGGAAAAAATGAAAATAAGATACTAATTTGGCCATCCTTAATTTCCTATGAAAATACCGCGTGTTTTGAGTGCGGAGATGAACAGCGTGTTTCCCCCCCCCCCGTATTGTGTCTATTTTTAACGGGAAAAACGTCCAAAAGCAACGATTTTACTGTCAAAGGTGAATATAAATCGTCAAGTTACTAGAAAAATGTTAAATAATAATGTTTTATACTCAAATATTGATATAATATTATATATTCTCGGTATAGTCGCTTAATTTCTGAAATTTCATTTCTTTGACTCGAAAACGGATTTATCAAGTGATTGCATACAGTGAGCATTTTCACAGAAATCAAGTACCTCGTTATTAGCGAAATCGACTGCAATTCCTCGTGATTCCTGTAGTATATCTATATATACGTGTATTTCGTCAAAAAAATTGGAGTTAGATTAATATTTTTTTAAGTTAATACGCTGTTATCATCTTTTGTAATCCCACTTATTTGGACTTGGAAAAAATAATATAAAATACGAATACAAGGCCACAGCAAGCAAAATGCCCAACGAAGTAGTTGAGAAAAGATACCCACAACAAATATGGATTCATATGTTTCTCAAATACAACACTCAATTAACAATGCAATAATTATAAAAACTAAACAGTATATACACATTATAAAATATAATGCAATGGCCATGAAAAATATGCCAATATAAAACGTCTAATGAATTATTCAAGAACACGAAAAGACCTTATCTATTAACCTGTTTTCGCTTATTACCCAAATGGACCAAGGAATGGCTTATATACTTTCGCTGCCGGATATATAATCAAAACCATTCGAACATCCGAATGCATTTACGCCTCTTGCCAAAATATTTTACCGGAAAAGAGTAATAAGAGAAAGCAGCATTACCTACGTACGTACATCGAGCGCATTTATTGGCATCGATCAAAAGAAGAGAAACAATTGAAGGAGTGAAATGTTCTGTTCTCTGTCAAGGGGCATAGAGAAAAATTGGTTCTCATCGTTACCTGCTTGGCTATTGAACATTACTCACTACCGGTTGCTCCCGGAAGAAACACCTGGAAATAAAGCAGGAGGGGGGCAAAATGTGATACAGACACATTATCCTGCTAGATTTATATACTCCTAAGCCGTCGAACCCCTTATCCACGCTGCCGTAAAATTATAGATACGATGTTATGTAATATTTTTGTACCTTTGAAACTTTTTTACGACATTCGAAGTCCTATAAATGAATCATAAATACTAAAATGAACTGCATATACAAAATTTATAAAATATATGTTATACAGGGCATTCTTATTCGAACTTGGTTGATTCCAATATTAGAAATTCCCCTTTAGTTTCTTATTCAATTTCATGTGAAAATGAACAATTTATTTCGATTTCACCCCTTAATGTCTTGGATAATTCGAAGTTTGAATCAGGTATGCAATTTGCAAAATTTTTCCCATGAATTCCTGGCTAACTTTTGGTCCTCTTTTTTTTCATTCCGTGATTAACTTATCTTTTGTAAACTACATCATGAAAATATTAGAAATATTTCCGATCGACGAAATCTGAAAATTTTCTGTTGTGGCTGGAAGTGAGAAGCAGCAATGCTTCATGTTGCTTGTTTCAGTCCCACGTACGTAAAATGGAGTTTTTTCTTTCCACAGGAAGCTGTTGTTTTATTGGATCTTGGATGGATTCATAGCACCTGCCAATCACAAATGCTACTTGTTTGTGGTAATCAACTGGCCGAAGGCTCAACTTTTAAATTTGAAACTGCTTAAATTTGGAGCGCCGAACTCAGTTACTTGTCTGGTAAAATGCATTTTATTTCTAGGTGAAATCACGTCTCTAGTTATTATTGTACGTTTATTTTGAAATGTTAATGCAGCTTAGAAACATTTTTCACCATTTCCATACAAGGTTAATATCTCTAGTTTAGCTCTAAGAAAAACAAACTGTGGTGCATTTATGGATGAGAGCATAAGTGAAGTATAGAATGAAGTCACGCTAAATATTCTCATGAAAAAGACGGAAACGAATCTAACATGGCCAACAGCGTTCGCCTATTCCCACACTCGTGAAAACCACGGACATGTTAGAATGAGGCGCATTTGAAGCTCGGAAATCAAATTTTTCATTCTCTAAATCAACTTGGTGATTTTATAAAATGTTAAGAGCATACGGAAAAACAAAATAAAAATTACGAATTTAAAAATGAAATAGTTTTCGTGATTGTTAACGATTTATACAAACGCCAGTTGCAACAAGGAGGGCATTGCTATAGTAAGTGATAGTATTCATTATATTTCAGTTATTAAAAAAAATGATTTTTTAGTGAAATAAGTTATCCTAAATTGGCGAATTAAATTATTGAGATTGATACAACGCGCACATGTCTCTTGAGGAAAATAACTTTTAAGCAGATGAACAAAGAAATACCTGACGTATGGAAGCTCAAATTACACAAATCAAAACACCACACAGATGAAGTACGAAAGCCTGGATAACCAAGCGGAGATCGAGATATAGTTCGGAAAGAAAATTCACATTCCTCAGTGGGGAATCGAACCACCAATCTCTCACTGTCCGGGCGAGTGTTCTAACCATTGAACTACAGAAGACAGACATCTGCATTCCTTAGAGCATATGCATGAATGCTTATGGATAGCATCCTAGCTCAGCTAATAGCTCTTACGACGTTAGCCCCCAGATGGCAACATATAGATAGAAACGATGTCACTCTCCGCTGTTCATACGAAGTACGAAAGCCTGGATAACCAAGTGGAGGTCGAGATGTAGTTCGGAAAGAAAGAAAAACCATACAGATGTGCTTCGAGTCTATTATAGTCCTTTCTTGTCTGGAATAAATAAAAGAAGAAAATTGTGTATTTCAAGCTTTCCTAAGCTAGTAATTTGTTCCGTCTTTGAGGCTATATGCAGCTACTACTTCATTTCTTATTGGCTTTTTCTATTGACAAAACACACGTGCTTCCAAACTCCAAGGCGATGTGTATTTTATATTGATTTTCTTCCATTTATACAATGTGCTTAATTGTTTCTTTGAGGTGATGTAATGATCAGTTCTACCTCCAGACCTAGCCCGAAAGCCACACGATATATTTCTTCCGAAGACAAGACCGATTTCTTCCGATTTCAAGAGCGGAAAGGGTACATAATCCCGAGTCGTTATTCAGCAGAGGGCCAATTTGTGGTAGTCTCAATATCTTATTTTGCACACACGTCTCTTGATTTAGATGCAGATTATAGTGGAGAAAAAAAAACTGGGCACACCAGCCTCAACCACTTTATCAACATCCACGTTTAGGACACTCACATTCCACAACTTGGCAGTGCCAAGTTTGTCAGGGCCCATTGCTATGAAATATCCTGAATGGAGTGGCTCCCACTGAGCCGTGACCCCATTTTCAAGTGATACAAAGGACATCTATGAGTATACACATGTCCACATTCATAAAGGTATGCCCACAATACACTCTAACAGCGTTAAACGAATTTCAGGACATGACAGAAAATTTGTATCGCTAAATCCGATCCAATAAAATAACATCCCGAAGCTTGGAATCAAAAATTGCTAATGTTATGTGCGGAGATTCGTCATGAGCCATGTGCGTATGACAGGGTTCAACTTACTTCAAAAACAAAGTGGAACTAAGGAATCAGAAAATGAAATAATCAGTTGATATATAATGTAGTTTCAAAATAAATTTATGCATTAACTAATGATGATTAATGTCATATAGTCTAAAAAAAATTAGAAACTATGCAGTTTTATGAATAATTAAAAAAAAAACAATTTCTAGACTTGATTCCTCCCCATAAGAGTAAAATATAAAGTTCTAACCCACAATCTGTACTATTTCAAATAGAGCGAAATTTTACAGTTTTTCAATTTTTTTGGCCGGAAATGGAAATGGCCACTATCACATAATGTTACCGATGTTAAAATTATATCGAGCATATAGAAAATGACGCCTCTTTTATCTTATAAAAGATAAAATCTTGTTAAGTTATAGAAGATGAAAGGAGAAGAAATAAAAGGGATAAAAAAAATGTTTGAAGAAAGTGAAATTTAACATCAGTTTCTCGTAGATATATTCCACTTTTAGAAATCCCTTTTTTTTTCTTTTTTTTAAGAAAAAAATGTTTCTATGAAAAGATGAGGAAAGACACATATTTCTCTATCTGTGTCTTGCTCCTTCTTTTCTTTCCCTTGTTGTCTCACGAAGCATAAAGTGATTGCTGGCATGAATCCAACATCGCTTTTAAAGTCAAGTTCATAGTATTGGAATGTATCCAAATCCAACGGTCGGGGGTCATACGCATGGGGTGGTATGAATACTGGCCGTTCCAAGTCAAAAGTTTTGTTTGACTCTCATCCAGTGATTTATTATTGGACAAAACACTCTCTAATTGCGCATTTGCTATGAGTATGAGAACAGTTAAAAAAATAAAAAAAAAGACGCGATTCATGGTATGACGTGTATACATAGCAGGCTAATAACAATGTGGAGGCGAAAAAGCAATTGATTCGTTCTTTGAGAAGCTATTAAGAGCAAAGGATCGAAAAGTGTGACATAGTTTCTTCGCGAAGTCTTTCATCTTAGGCTTCTCTGGCCGTTCTGTTTTCTCAAATCGTATTAAGTGATTTATTAAATGCTTTTGTTTAAAGGCCTCGTACATGTTCCGCAGATAGATAATTCCTCTTTGTTTCTTGTCCTAGGCCACCATCTCGCATGCTTGTGACATACATACAAGATAGTGAACGAAAATATGCAAAGCGTATCTCAGTATGTGTGTGTGGGGATCTGGAACCAGTCCAATTGAATATCACCAAGGCCCTTGTTCAACGGTGCGATTCCCAAAAAACAAAAGAGAAAAAAATATCGAAAATATTTTTTATTTTATTTTCACGAAGGGAATTTCCGGTACTTCCTTTTCTTTCCTGGTAGTTAAAATATGATATACTAATTCAGTATTCATAATGCACAATGACCACGTTGGCAACATTTCAAGAATTTCTCTCTGGAATATTATGATAATGTACTAAAGAATGAATAAAAAAAACATACATCTAGTAGGAATGGGTTTTGAATAGCATTCACTAAAAATTCCGTTATGAATGATTTATATCTGTAAATAATGACACTGTAATCACTTCCTCAAGTGATTCGTATGGCAGTTGATAGTGCGAGAGACTTATTTTGTTAATTGATCTGCCAGTTTATATCAATTATGCATATAAGTGCAGGGAATTTCAATTTTACAACTTCAATAACTACAAATTTTAAAACCCGATTAAATATATTATGTGTCTAATGTTTCTGCTTTATCAGGACGTTTTTCCCAACCGTTTTATGCATATTGAACTTCCTCCCAATTTCCAACTTTATCGATATATATATACATACATATAATGTACTAAAAAATGAGTTGTTGTTGTTGTCATGTGTAGGCCTAGTGTTGCCTTGAAGTAGCGATAAATTTAGAGGGGTGATATCAGGCATCAAGAAGAACAAAAATTGTCATGGAACATTTTATCGCAAACCTCGTGTAGTCGGCGAAAATCGCAAAAATACTTATGAAGGGTGTGACGTCGAACAGGAAAAAAAATCCAATAATTAGTGGGAAAAAAACCACATTTATATATTTGACATCATGATTACAATACAGCTTGTGGCGTACAAAATAAAGTACAATAATAAGTACAAAATACTTCCTGAAAAGTAAAATAAATAAATGCAAATTCATTTACTCGACAGCATGATTACAATACAGCCTGTGCAGCACAGCTAAATGTCAGAAAGTATGCGAAGAAAAAAAAAATGACAAGAGTTTTTGACACCCCAGGCTGTGTTGTAATAATGCTGTCAAATAAATGATTCTCTACTTAATATCGAACTTTTTGCCTCATTCGACGACACGCCCTTCATAATTATTCTTGCGATTTTCACCAACTAAATGTGGTTTGTGATACCATGTTCTGTGACAATTTTTTTTTCTTCTTGGTGCCTAATATCACCCCCTCCCCCCCAGAATTTGTCGCATCTTCGAGGCAACACCTTGTGTATGTATGTATATAGTGCACCACATTTTTTGTACATTTCTTGAATGAGCTAAAAGTACGTGTGAAGTTACTCTATATCACACTAGATGACATTTTGAATGCGCCGTAATAATGCACTATCATACTGAATATCGATTTAAAGCTAAATATTCTATATTGAACTATTTTGAGGAGTATTAATTTTTCTGTAGCAATTATTAGATGATTCAACACCAAATAACGTAATGCGGGAAAAATCACAAATACTACAAGCAAATTGCATAGTTGAATTTCACTCACTAAAAATAATGGAAATTGTTCCAAAATCCGTTCCAAACTACGACACAATTGTAATACAGTATATAATATTTGCACTCCTCAATTGTATCCGGTTCTTTTACACTTTCTATAAATTTTCCGTTGAGCAACCTGTGGAGAAGTATCAGAATAGTCTTGGCGGGGATGCCAAGCAAGAACCCATACAGAGCTCCAAGGTGGCTCAAAAGGGCAACACACTCCTAACCCCTATAGATAAGATTATCTATAAGGGTTAGAAGCGTGTTGTCCTTTTGAGCCCCTTGGTGAGCGAGATAACAATAAAAAAAGGTTTTTTGTGAATGGACGGCGGCTCTTCAGTTCTACCATTTTGCTAGCGTAGCAGTGCAAAGGAAGCCATTATATTATACCGGTAAATGCCTCTCTCTCTCTCTCTCTCTCTCAGACACACACACACACAAACACAGTTATCATTCAATTATTTTTTCTACTGTGTACGGGTGTTACTAATCAATACCTCCGCCAAATACTACCTACAGGGCCGAACTAAGACCATCATGGGCCCTCCCGAGCCAAATGATTTTTTGACACGCGAATTATCGAAAAATTCAACTACTTTTTATTTTTCTGGAACCCCTCTTCTCTTGAGTCCCCCGGGTAGTGCCCGGGTTGACTCATGCGTTGACATGGCACTGACTATCTATGAAACTCAAGAATAATATTTAAAAATCAGAAGTCAAAAGCTGGCTTTGTACAGAATGAGCAGGACGCTAAGAAGATGGCTGATACGGTTGAAAATTTTCTCCAGGCGCTTCCTAAAAAGCAGTTCAACAATTGCCGTCGGTTTTATCTCTTTTTAAATCTACCCGAGCTAATTAGAGTGTCGCTCTAAAAGCTTTTTTCATACATTTCACGCTCGTAAGTCGAATGTTTGCTCGTGAGCCAAAGCAGTATGCGAATATGTTTTGATCGTGACTCAGAACGAAGCCCAGAGACTCTTTTCTCGAGGTATGACTGTATTATCGAAATATAATTCTCCTTATATATTTCTCCCTTTCTATATGTCCCTAAACGAATTTATTAGTGCCTTTTCAGATGCAACAACATATAATATAAATGTTGCATCCATCTTCAGATTTCTTTCTCGATTGGTATGAGTTCCGAAATTACAGCGCTTCTTTTCAAAGCAAATTTAATCAAAATGATTGTATTTCGCTCTTAAGAATATTCATTTCTAAAAATTGTTTTTAACTAACGTGGGCTCTTTTCTGTTAGATGTTATTGAAGGATTTATTAACAGAAATTAAAGTATATCACCTAGAACAATTTCTCGTTGAATAACAAAGCACGGTTCTCTTAAAAAAGTACTTGGGTATTCAGACGAATGAATTTTTATCATAAAAATATTAATTTTATTGTTAAGCTAATTCAATTTAAATGCACTTATAGGAAGCCATTGCATCTTCTTTTTCGCACGCGTTAATTCTTATGTTCATGAATTAATTAAATACCACGCAGTTGTGCATTTCATTATGCTGATTGGTAGAATTTTTTCCTCTGAAAAATTCAACGCACACAAATGTGCAGATGCTTTGGTTTTCAAATTAGCTTACTTTATTTCATTTACGGATATAAGATATCACCATTTAAAATAGATACGGTATAAAGATTCTGTACGAATAGTATTATTTCCGAAGAAATATTCATAGTTTACAGTATTTAGAAAGAAAAAAATTATAGCTTAAACTTGCCTTCCTTTTATTGAAATTATATATTTCAGCAGTAAAATAAATAGAATAAATTTTGCAGTTAAAGCCAGTGGTTTAATTTCGGTAATTTGAGAAACAAAACTTTATTCCAATATGCAAATAGTCCTGCACATATATTCACCGGGGACCGTGAAAGCAATTAATTTTAACGTGGTATTTAGCGTGATTTTTTATCGAGTGGATATTTATATTACTCTCTTTCATTTGACTTCAGGTAGTTAATAATTATTTAATGTCATTTCGATACAGTTTTTCCAATGCCATAAAATAAAAAAATCCCATCGTGCGCTTTTCAATTTATTGTATTAAATCGTCTACCCGAATTTCTTACTGGTTATTGTATATCGACATTCCAATTATACACAGTATTACATCCTCAACATCTTATCAGCTAAAAATACGACAGAAAAGAGAATAATCGAGAATTCCTTTTTCTACCGTATATACTAGCGTAAGCAAAATTATACCAAACTTTTCGATCGAATTTCTTCCATTTGTTAAAGAAAAAGCTTAAATAATCTTCTGGATTTTTTCTATGAGTGTGTGTGATTTTTTTAAACCAAAATGCAGGATGCTTTTGCAAATGACGGAAGCGGTTTCGAGATTTTATTTAAGACATATTATGTGACGTGCGATCGCAGAATTTTACAATTACGTAAACTCATGCCATGTCTTTCAACTAACTGAGTTGATTCGCAGGAATGTGGAGCTCATTGTAGCAGTTGGCGATCATCATACCCAACATTACCTGTCCATTTTCGTAATCAGATTTGCAAGATATCACAAACATCACAATGGAAATGGCACAGAACACCATCTCCTTGAAAGATCACATATTGCTGGTCTTCAACTGCGGCATGAGCGGATATTCCGACGGACACACATGCAGGGCCGTCTTAACAACATCAAGAGCCTCCGGGCCAAGTGATTTTTCTGAGGCCCTAACAAGCAAATTCTCGCAAAATTCTACTAATTTTTCTGAGGCCCCTCTTCTCTTGAGGCCCCGGGCCGTGCCCGGCTGAGCCCATGCGTTAAGACGGCACTGCACACATGTCATCGGAAGTAGCTGTCTGTTCACAGTAGACAAAACGACTTTTGCTTTCTTACTGTTTTATACCATCTTGCTATCTAAAGACTGTCACGTCTGTTTTTGTGCGCTCGAGTAAAATACCGAATAAAACTTTGAGACAACTTCTTTTATTATCAAATTTAATCACCATTTTTTCCCCTATATATGAAGGCTATTGCAGAAGCAGGTCCACGCGTACATGGATCTCAGTAAATACTACAGACTGATTACGACGTTAAGTACGTAATGTACGTAAGTACGGACATGTTTGCCTACGGGGGGGGGGGAAGGGACGGGACATTTTCTAGCCTCCTACATAGTCTACATAGCCTGATATAACACGTGCATGGAGAAAAATAGTTTTGGTTGAACCCTTGCTTCAGAATGTGCAAAAGAATTGATGACATTATATGAAAGTCCCGATAATAATGTACTAGATATTTCCCATGTTATGATATTGGTTCGTTCCGTTATTTGGAAAGAGATAGCAATATCCGAATGATAATTTAATGATGCTACCCGGGGTTTTAATAAGAGGCATGTCGACTGTACTTGGATACTTTTTGTAAGCGAAAGTATTTTTATAACGTATTTTTTAAAAGTATTTTCACGAGTTATTTAAACTCAAACGGACTTACGTTTTCATCCTATATAAGTAAATAACTGATACGAACATGCACAATAAGTCAGAAAGTTTATGTGAGGTTATAATAAGGGAGTAGAATAAGTTTTAGAATTGATAAACTTTTCTCAAAAAGAATCATGAAGAAATTAGACGTGCATATTTGAGACTTAATCAAGAATAATAAGAGTCAAGAAATTATAGGTGATAAAGATAGTAAATTATAATTATATTTCAAATTATCATGCATGTGTAAGAATCAAACTAATGTATTTTAATAGTAAAGATATCTCGTACTGACACATATTTCATATCATTTAACTTTTGAATTTATTATACACACATATACAACACAACATAAGTGCAGTAGTACAAACAAAAAAAAAAAACAAAATACACATAAAACACAAACACAATATACAAGAACATATTACCATTATATAATAGCTCAAGGGATCCGTGCAGAGCATACTGTGTAAGTTATTCAATTGTGTAAGTTGAAAATTTGATAGTATTTTCCTTGGAAAAAAGTAATTCATGGACGTAAAGCAGATAAAAATAGAATGAAAATGATACGTATATTGATCTATTAGGAAAAGAAAATTCTCAGTAATTATTATAAAATTGACGGTGAATATTTTTTGAAGTTTTTTTTTAATGCGTTGTTCTTGTAGTTTTAAAACACGTTTTATAATATACGATAGTTACAACAAAGTGCCCGAAACCGATATAGTGGACCCTGGGGGGTGCATTTTGAAATTAAAGTAAAATATAGAAGAATATCGGCAAAGAAAGAGTTCTTCTGTGATAGTTGGACACTCGCAAAATGTTTATTGGGTAAAATGAAAAAATTAGTTTTATACGAAACTGAATAAAGAAAAATATCGATTAGTAAAATCCCTAATCTTTTTCATTCTACCGAAAATATAATTTTGTAACAAGTAAATTAAAATCCATTGAGATATTCGTGTGCAATTGAAATCCTCCATTTTCATCACCTTTACGAGGATCATACCTTTCTAATTGAACATTATTTTAATTGGAAGCGATATAAAAATATTTTTTCTTATCCCCCCCCCCCACTTAATAATTTTTTGAAATATTCAACCAACACAGAAAAAAAATCTTTATTTTTGCGGAAAACACATTTGATATCTATTTATATTTTGATATCTATCTATTTTGATATCTATTTGATATAATTTCTAAACTTAACCGTAGATTACGATTCAATTCCGGCAGTTTTGATGAAACATTCCTGAATTCAACTTGACCGCTGGTAAAGGACGAATCTATAAATGCTCGAGAGTCGAATGTATTGAAATTAATATGATTGAAAATTAAATTTGGCTACAAAAAAAATAAAACTTGGAATGTGCTCTAGCACTCAGACAATAAATTGCTTTGAATTCCTTACCTCTTGCTTTACGCCATACAATGCTTGGTGAAGGATAACCCTCAGCTGAGCAGTTCAAAGATACCCCATTTCCTAGAACTACTGATGTGTTTATGGGTTCCGAAGTCCAGGACGGTGGCACTGAATTTGAATAAAAACAATGATATATTCACAATCATCGCTAGAAATAAAAATGTGAAAATTCTGAAAATGAACGGGTGTTCAAAGTTATATAATTTTCAAGCCTTCTTTGTCTGTGAATCTTCTATTTTGACTGCCGTTTTTGATAAAAAAAGGATTAAGATGGTCCAAATGCTTTTTGATTCAAGTATTCCTATTTCCATACTGATATTGTTATCAACATATTTCTCTGCACTTTCATTATCGTGTTATTTCTATAATTAATAAATAAGTTCAAGCTATTCGATCGAAGAGCATTAAATTTCTGAATTATTATTTTGATATATTTATTCATTTGAAGTATCACAACTGAAAATCATTTATAGTAATGGCTTTTTTATTTCAACATATCTGAGCTCTTTGTAAGCTTGAAATCACTATATCGTAAAAGTTCACACAATTTCTTCATAGTATGTTTTTACTAACTTTACTTACCATATAAATTGTGTTTTTGAACATCTTATTTAAGACTTACTTCTCTTGTTTTGAAGGTAATTACGATTCAGGTAAATGATTTGAAGATGAGTAATATAAACTAGTCACTTGGATATAAATTTTAAAAGAATCAATGGTTGCAAACGTTACCATACAAAAAAAATCATTAACTCATCGCATGCTTTTAACAGTCAAAAATTCTCAAAAACTAATCCTGTTGTACAAATATCAATAAAAATATTATTTAAACATCTAGTTATTTTAAACTTGGCATACATATGATGAAAATTGTTTGTTCGGATTCGAAGTTTCCCCCCAACACTAATGGTTGGCATCATCAGGAGACGTGATAAAACTGGATCAAAACCTTATCAACTATTGACATACATATTTTCTATTCTTTATAATATGCTATGCTGGCCCGATATTGTACATATCTATATAATTTATTATTCCCCAAATTTTTAATCATAGAGAAAAAAAAGTAATGTCACGTCCATAGCATAGCATGGATATGAAAAAAAATTGATTCAAAATTTAAAACAAAATGTTCTGTTCATCTAATGTGGTGAAAGATTGAAACTTTTTAATGACTCAGTATTGTTTAAATTAAAAATTAGAAAAGCAGTATTTTCTTCATTAATCAAGTATTTATGAATGGATCTCATTTATCCTCTTCGCTCCGGAGGTTTTAACGGTTTTGAATGGTTTTAAATCATTTTTAGTGATTCTTTTTTCAAGTTAAGACATGAGGTACACAGATGTGAAACCAACTCCAACGGGGTACCAGTAAAGATACAGACTAGAATTGATTAATTAATTTTTTAATGAAATTTTGTTTCTAAGAGGCATTTTGAGGTACAATAAACACAAATTAATCAAATAAAAAATGTTTAATAGCCAGTTTTGGTTCATAGGGTTAAGAGTATATAAATGTATTACGCAATTGTAAGTAAATTAGTGGTTAAAGAAGATGTGCAATGAAATTTTTATTAAAGTGTAGGTTTTGAGGCTTTTTTTATCATGTTAAAAGGTACGACCCCACTTCATATATATGAGAGTTATTGATATCTTAAATTTTTCTTGCTTATTCAAAGTCAAAGAAATATATTTCTCGTATTTTTATGTTCCCGAATATTATACAAACGAACATAACCATGGAACCATACCAGCATGACCAAAGATGTGGTCTTTTCATCATTTTGACGTATAATTTATCATAGAGCTACACAAATAATGATTTTTCTTTCCATGTGTATATATATGTATGTGTAAGTCTGGGATATTACCATTTACAATAAAATTCGTAGTCATGTTTGTGGAAGCCGCAGCATTCGTGGCCACGCAAGTGTATTTTCCCCGATCGCTGGCTTTAACTTTCCGAAACAGTAATATGGAGGAATCTTCAAGACGCTGGATCGTAACCTGCCCTGTCCCCAAGAAAGGGAAGCCATTTTTCAACCAACGCAAAGAGACTGGCGGATCGCCAATGGGCACGCTGCACAATATCTTGGTTCTCGCGCCGTCGCTCGCCGTCAGTGTGTCAGGAAATAACTGAGCGTCAATCACTGGAGCCACTGCGAGAGAAAACATCACAAATAATGAGAAAAAAACTTACTGTACATACATATGTTCTTATAAAACATCCTAAAGAATCGTGTGTAAATGCTGCCGGGAAAAACACTGAGCTCGTGTCAAACAAAGTTTTCCTATTGCCGATGACATTTAACCGAAAATTAGAATTTGAAATTGATGATATAAGATTTAATAAAAAGTTCCTCCTTCAGTGCCTATGCAAAAGTACTCGCATAACACGTGAAAAAGAAAAGTAATTAAAATAGTTTACTACAAATTCCACCATTGTGTGGTGGTCGGATCATGCCGAATTTGCACAAAAATGGCGTTGTGCAGCTATTTATGCTCATTATCTTTAAAATGACTACACACAGGCCGCAGCTGGCGTGGGGGATGGATTCTGATTCCTGATGGAAATTTTAGAAGATTACTGGATTTTATGAAATAATACTAGTTGTCACCCTCCGAAATAAATTAATGAATACAAAACTTTGAAAGTGGTTTGGAAAAAATTCACTAAACTTTTATTGCAGAGGTATTAAATCGCGAACCGTAATAAGTTTTAGAAACGTGGTTAAACGTTTTCTCGTAGTTTACACTGAAAGTCATTCCCCCAGAATTTAGAGATACTACTGTTTTACAGAAGCCTATCACCTCTCGTAAACATTCCTCTGGGGAATTTCTAACGAATTGGTTACATGCAAGAGCACGTGTTGAGTGTGCTCACTGTACGTAATACTCTATACGTAATTCTCGTCCATATTTTGAAGTTGAAATGACAGATGTCTGAATTTGCATGTTATGTATCATGTATCTTGTTAAGGATCTGCTTGGTCTATGTGGATAATTTTACAAAAAGTAGACTAGGTCGCATGCACGCCGCACGATGTTGGAAAACAAAAACAAAAACCACTTTAGCTGACCATTGCTGTTGTCTTCACGATGAGAAACCAGCAAGACGATCACATAGCGTCTTAAAATGAGGTTCACCTTCAATATCCACAATCTATTGCTAACCCCTCCCCGCTTTGTCAGTGACATGATTGTGAAAATCTTCCCTTTTTTGGTTTATCAGCTGGTTCCCAGAAATGCGAATGTGTGTTTTCTAATGAAACACATTTGCCAAGCGCTACTTTAGGAAAATTAAACACGAATTCAAAGGGTACATTAAAAATTGACGGGTCGTTTTCCAATTTTTTGAGAAAATTTCCACATTCATGTTCCTGACAAAAGGGAAGAAAACGATATGCGCTCCAGGGGGAGACATTGTTAGAGGTATCCGGAATGTCCGAGAGTGGCGCAGTGGTAAGATTATTGTTTAAAGCCGCGAAGCCGTCCTCCAGGACCGTGTGTTCATTCCCGAAAACGGCAAAGTAAACTTCTTTCCGCATAGGACTTGAGGTGACCACTGATAAATATGCTCTTGCCAAAAGAGCCCTCCTTCCAAGATCAGGACAGATGTTTTCACGTGATTTTCTCTTGAGAGAAAAATTTCAGACCCAACTCAACTGGAACTAAGTTGCTGCATGGTAATACGACTAGAGTTGGTAGCGGTGGAAAAGGATATGTGGAATATAGCAGGTGGTTGTTGAAATTGTTTTAATTCCGTGTTCTTCTAGACAATGGCGAAATCTATTGGGGAAAATTTTTGTATGTGACTTAAAAATTATATAACTCTTTATAATTTTCTGACGGCCCAATGGAAATGCATCTGACTGTGCGCATTGCATAAAAAATTGCTAATATCCTTATCACTACTCTTCCAAGTTTAGGAGTTCCTTTCCGAATGCCCTGTGTTTTAGATATAGGTGTTACTTTCTCAGCCCAAATCAAATAAAAGGAGGACGTCTCTCTAGATATTAAGGCTAAGACGAACTTTTGAAAGAAAAGCTTGTCTCATCAATATCCGGAGAGTGTTTTGATAGCGAGTTTGGTTTGTATTTAATTTGATGTAGAATGAGTGGTATCTTTTCAGATACTCCCATATTCACAGGTAATTCCTCAGTGCCTTCGAAACACTATGATCCTATATTGTAATCGACTACCTTGATGGTACATTCGATATCATAAATTTTGGTAAACGCTCTTTCAGACAAACTCTGTAACTATATGCACAAAATCTCATTAAACAACATGGATTTTCGATAGTTCTTGATAATTCATTAAAATGCCTTACCAACGACTGAAACATTAGTCGATCCGGATGCAACGTGTCCATCAGGGCTCCTTGCGATGCACGTGTATTCTCCTTCATCCGCAGCTCTCTGAACATTTTGGATCGTTAAAATTCCGGGCGTGCTCGTTTTCTGCCTGTGATCTAAAGGTAGATTGATTCCCCCTGAGTAATATGAATGAAAATGAGAAGTTATATATATTGCGCACTCTTATCAATTATATTATCTTTCTTTCTACATCAGAAGGTTCTGTCTAACCCTATCAGACAATGGTCCGTCCCACACATATGAGATGGTTGCTTTTTTCACTTCAGATTTTTTTTTTACATCGGAGACCTAAGCCCTGACTTGAAGGCTCATGCAAGTTTTGAGTCGGTTCATATATGGTGAATATGAACTTTATATTTATGAACTTTTTTTTTTTGGGGGGGGGGGGCTTTCATCAGAGGGCAGCACTTAAACTTTCTGGGGTTTTTAAAGGCTCCTAGAAGAAAGGGTCTGTAGGGAAAGTATAAATTATTACGTAAAATTTATCAGTAATATTCTGGAAAAAAAATTCTGTCAGGATGAATATACCCTGCACCATCTTGGCTTAGAAAATTTGAACGAAGTTATTTATTTGTTCACCAAACAAAAAAATTGGAAAGATTTAAAAAATAAAGATTTGCGGACATTTATGTTTTAAATGCATTTTTTGGACATCAAAGATGCAAAAACATTTGGAAAATTGTGAAATATAAATGCACGGGTCTTAAAGGGATAATGCAGAGCTTTTCAACCTTTGAGAAATTTTTTCTCTACCAAGTTGAAACTTTTCATGAAGCCCGTCGGCCACCAAGTCTTTCACGTTGTCAAACAACGTTCCCCCAAATTATTGAACACTTTATTCACTCTAAAATTATTAATGTCATCAAATTTGAATTTTTATCTCTTTTTAATAACTTCTTCCACCGAATCCAATTTTTTAAATTCATTATTTTTTTCATTAATTCTTAAATTTTCCCTAATAACACCGATATTATTTTCTCATTGATTTCACATTTTCATTAATTATGAAATTATTTCTGTCACCAATTCTTAACTTTTTTCATGAATTATTATTGTTAATAAACCTGAAACTAATCTAAATAATTCTGAAATTATTTCTATCAGTGATTCTGCAAATATAGTTTTTCAGTAATTCTGCAAATATAGTTTTTCAGTAATTCTGCAAATATAGTTTTTCAGTAATTCTGCAAATATAGTTTTTCAGTAATTCTGCAAATATAGTTTTTCAGTAATTCTGCAATTAATCCTTTCAGAAATTCTGTGGGACTAATTGCAGATATAATAGATATAATGATACACATACATGTATGGATTATCATGTATAGTATAGTACATCATATTGTACGATATATCATATTTACCAACGACGCGAAGCGTGGGTATCATGCATAATTCACGGTAAAACTAATAATTTTTAGTACTCATTATATTTACCAACGACACTTGAATACTATGCAGAAAAAGGTAAAAGTGAAAGGCGCTGGTAAAACTGATAAATTTAGGGAAACTTATCAAACTTACTGAAATGCTTGGCGATTATACACATACACACTTTTATGATATTATGCATAATAACCGCATTTATAACCTTCTCTGTAACCTAGGTATTTAAAGTATTTACCCATTGTTTTCTGGGAATCGAACGTATCAAACAATAGAAAATATATTTTCTTTAATATGTCCCTATATTTTTTTTTCTATAACTATTTTTTTCATTAATCATAAATTTGTATTCATTGAAATGATTTTTTTCAATAATTTTGAATTTATTTCTTTCATCAATGTGTTTTCTAGAATTTCTGTAAGTTTTGAAATTGTGTACAATACTTTCTGGATGCCGAATTTTTTTCTCTTGAAATGTTTGAAATCATAGATATCAGAAAATATTATGGCTTTGGGTCCCCCGAATTCGTTACGACGTCACTTTTAACGTATCAAATGCACAGCGTTGCTATTGTATCTTGAAAGTGTCTCGAAGTTCTAAATAGAGCAATACAGATTTCAGTGGCCAGAGCGATTTAGCGAATTTTTGTTTCGGTATTTTACATACACAATTCCCGTCTTTCTATGTAAAGCAACTATTTCCTGAAAATGGTGGGCGAACCATGGCATTCAGCTCCGAAGGCCACGGGTTGAAGATCCTCCCGGTCTAATGCATTTCGAAATAAATACGTCAGTCGAGATTTTCACTAATATTTTCGGGAAATTCTGAAGCTCATGTGGATACAGACTAAACTAATTCAGAATGTTTTCTTGATTTGGGCTGATTAATTTGTTTTGTTGATGTGTCAGTCAAATTATTTATCTTGTTTTAATTTTCATGGCAGATGCCTTTTGTTCGAGACGCCATATTGTCTCAATCGTCTTGGACGCAAAATGAATAGGAAGCTTTTGGAGTTGAATTCGTTCGTGATTCCAATTCCTCCGAATCGAATAATACGAGGGATGGGATGCTGAAGTCTTTATACGCGGCTGCTGTAATCTCAAGACAATAGAGCTTCGGTTCCAGAGATATTTACTTCGGCGGATAGGGAGAGATATCCAAGTCGATAATTCCTCGCCATTTTCAATCTTCTGTTTCAGAGAAAGGATAATGATGAGATGCAAATGCGGCAAAACTTGAAGAACTTTTGTTCGTGTATTTTCGAGGACGCTATTGAAATGTCCAATAATACGACTACATAAGCTCGGGTTTAACCAATTCCAACTGCTTACAGTCTTTAAATCTGTAGGGCTGAAGACACGCGCCTCTAACAGATTATTTGTAAGATTAATTCTCGAATTGTTTTTCCTCCCTTTGATGGTTGACCTTGATCATCGTTGTATCCACCGGTTTGGGTCACGGCGTGCAGGCGAACTTGGTTAATTCGAATTTTCGGATAATTCTATTAATTTCAGTAATTCCCCTTGAGTTTCCTATATAATTAAATATTGAAATTTCCTACTTAATTTGATTTATTTCCTAATTATTTGGATGATTCGGAGTTTTATCTAGATGTGTCATTTGCAAAATTTATATTTTCTCTGAATTCCTGACCAACTTTTTGTCATCCTTTTCTTTTTTGCAAGGTTTACTGATTCTTTCCAGAGAAAATATAACACATTGGCGCATTAAAAAAGTTCCACAACCGACAGAACCTGAATCTACGTAGGAAGCAATGGTTTCATTGCTTGTTCCACACACTTGCTTTTGTCTTTCCGTTGGCAGTTATTTTTACCGAATTTTAGATGAAGGTCATTACCGTAAATTACCTGCCAATGAACAATGCAATGATGCAACACTATTTAGGAAATACGAAAGTTTATATGGGTATTTGATTATCCAATGCCCATACTCCACAAACGGAATGTTTAAAAGCTAGAGTGCTGGATTACTATTTTTTGTCTGATAAAATGTGTTGGAAATTCAAGTCATTATAGCATTATATTTCGTTTATTTTGGGATTCTAATGTAATAGCCTAGTAGCATTTTAACCATGTCGAGATGAGGCTCACAGACTTTTTCCACCTCTGAAAAAAAGGATGCGGACATCGGTGAAGAAGTAGAAGATAATGTCACATATTGAATCCTCTCATGAAGATGACGAAAACGTATCTAAGACATCAACAGAGGTCCCTATGCAAAACTTGAAGAGGCTACGGACTTGTTAGAAAAATCAAAGCTGTTGAAGTTCAAAACTTGCAATTGGTAAACATTAATTGGTATTCATGTATGTATATGATCATTAAGTAATGATATAAATAGGTGACAGAGAAACACAGAAGTTATTCGGATAAACAATCATTTTTTATCATTTTAAATAAGATAATACTTGACCTTTTTTCCACGTTATACTCTGGATTGGAAATCCACCAAACGGACACTTCAGGGTGAGGTCCCGACCAGACACAGCCGACGTGTTTATGAATGACCTGACGAACAAAGGGCCATAAACGTTGAGTCTAGCTGAATGCCATACGCTGCCAACGTCATTCTGAACGTGGCACCTGTACTCGCCGCTGTCTTCGGTTCGAGCCTCGCTTATGTTCAGGTAACTAGAGACGTGCCCCTGGGAAGATACTGCATCACCGAAGCGTATTCGTGGAACGCGGTAGCTGATTGGTTCACCGTCCAGGGACCACGTTACCACGGGGATAGAATTCCCTGAAGACACGCATTTCAGAGACACTGGTTCACCTGGATATACGACTGTATCAGGAAAAGCAGAAAGCAAGTACGGTGGTACATCTGAGGGATATAAATTAGGCATCATTGTGTATAGAATTAATCGTATCACACATGTTTTTCACATTTTTGAACTATACATTCAACTTTCTTTATAATGACCATGGGTTATTATGACCGTCCCATCATAACGACCAGTACAATAAGTCCCAATTTTTTTTTTCTATTCATCCAATATGATGTTTTCATCCACAATATGAACTTACAAAGATTATTAATTTCAATACAACGTTCTAATTCAGCTCTTCCCCACCTCCTTTTTTTCATCAAAGAAATTAACAAAATTAACTTGTTTTTGGTTTACAGAAATTTCATTTGACCTTGACTTCTCCAATTTGCTATTGGAGAATTCGGGCACATACGTGCGTGAATGCAATTCATTTTAAATTGATTTCAACATTTTTTTTTTCAATTAAAGTGAAAATACGTTTATAATAACAGTTCAGAATCACGAGGAAAATTGTCATTTTAACGGACTTCTCGTTATAAGCGGATATCTCATTTTTGCTCTGTTAGATTATAAAATTGTAGAAAATCGCTGCTTTACCTTCTGATATTACCGAATCAACATAACCCTAGCCATGGAATTCATCTTTGGTACCACGGTTGTTGATTTTTAAGACATCTAGTATTTAATATTAACAAAGCGATTCAGACGACCGACAGAACAATTAAAATTGTATGTTATTATATCGTTACTCCCTGCCATGGACCGTTAACATTCTAACCTCTCGATGAGTATCAAAAAATCATCCTGCCGTTCTGAATCGGCAATAAATTGTAGGTCCCGTTCTAATTAGCCCTCGTGTGCAGAAAATGACCATGGTGCGACAAAAATGAAAACGAAATCCTTTAACATTGCTCCGTTTATCGGAATTTTTTTCTTCTTTTTTTGCACGATTTTTTCTGTTATTCGGAAACGTGGCTTAGAGCTGCAAGTTCTTTGGTACCGTGATCTCTTAGTTAGTGAAAAAGACAAAGTTGGAAATAAAATAATCAAATACCCCATGTGTTCAGTGTGGAAGACCAAAAACAGTAAGGGAAAGGGATACAAAAGTTTGGTACCTATTCTTTGTTATCTTAATGAAGGTGCCTCAATGAAATTACCTTTATCTATTTTACCTTTATCTTATCTTCATCTTATCTTTTTCCTTTCTTGAAGAAAGAGAGAAGGAAAAAACTGATATTTTCGAGAATTTTTTTTTGTGACGTTATAGCGAATGCTTCTTAGTTTTCAACTCGCTATAACCGAATACTTTTGTATCTTTAAAATTGTTGTAGTGAGATTCTCGTTATAAGACGTACTCGATATACAGGGTGATTTTAAAAAAAACTATCCCGACATATGGGCCCCTAACTATCATACCATTCACAGAAACTGAATGAAATTTTGGCATAAGGTATTTTGATGTATGCGCTCAAGAATGATATGGAAAACAACAGTGTCAGTCTAACAGTTACGGTTACAGTGAGAAAATTTCGAAAATATCAAATGGCAGCACCAAGTTTTTTTTGTATTGGAATGTGATCTCCATTGTGAAAAACTCTAAATAGCGTTCGAACGGCAACGGTAGCATGAAAATCACCGGCGGTAGATAGGCTAAAAGTGAGAACAACCAATAAGGACAGAGAAGCAGCATAAAATAAAGCATTTTATTGTGTTTCACAAATTTTCCACATGACCTTGTGGAGGACTAATCAGGCTGGGATCTCAGCCGAAGAAACGGTGTGACGAATTAAACGAACATTAATGCTCTGGTGCACGGCAAAGTCCTTTTTACTTTCTCCTTGCCTAGCTCCGGGGATTTTCGTGCTACAGGTGCCATTCCAACGCTATTTAGTGTTTTTCAGCATGGAGATCGCATTACAATACAAAAAACTTGGTGTTGCCATTTGATATTTTCGAAATTTTCTCACTGTAACCGTAACTGTTAGAGTGACACTGTTGTTTTCCATATCATTCTTGAGCGCAAACCTCAAAATACCTTATGCCAAAATTTCATTCAGTTTCTGTGAATGGTATAATAGTTAGTGTCGGGATAGTTTTTTTATAATCACCCCGTATATCGGACTTACGGTATTTTTCTAAGCTGATGCATTTTCATTGCAACTGCTTACATTTAAGCAAAATGAATAAGATATTTTTTTTAGTCTATTTAAATGTGGGATTCTCTCAAGTACATTTTCTTGAACGTTCGATATAACGGCCTCCAAATATAACGTTCATTTGCAGTGAAACGATGGTAGTCGTTATAATGAACGTCGACTGTACCTTTAAAGCAAAATCTGTGGGGGAGTAGTCTGGATTCTTCCATACTTACCTTTCTTTGCAATCGTTATGAATTGATGGTTATTATAAAACAAACGAACATAATTTTTATTATTTAACGCAACATTTGGTGAATAATCTTCTTTTCATGTGTTTTATGTAGCGCCATGATCTATGAATCCATATCTTCCACAAGATAACGTCTATTAATTTCCTCTACATAAAGCTTCATAAATGGACGTTCTCTTTTATTTAGGTCAGCTAGTTAGCGCTAGGGAGCTGACACAAGTGCAGTCATTCTCGACAAATATCGATGTCGATCAATAACGCGATCACTTTTAATAGATGATATTAAAATTAACCGGATTCAGAAGGGTGGTAATTATGCCTCTCATTGTATTTACGACAATCTCCATCCGTGACGTATAAATGAGGCATTTTGGGACGGAGAGAGGAAAAGTTTCGAGTGAATTATGCCTTGCGTTAAGTAACTTGTCTAACCTTTCTCTTCCGCCTGGTGCATTTTGCCACATCATGGTCGTTTTATGCAATGGAAGGGAAATTAAACCGGAATCCAGAGAATTTTCGAATGGCTAATAAAGACCGAAACTGGTATTTCGACTAAAATATCTGCAATTGGAGACGGCTGTTTCTGCCTTAAACTCGGTTTCCAGACAGATCGTATATTTCGTTAATTGAACTGCTAAAGCTTTTCTCACCGTGACAATGTACAAGGTGTTTATAATTAGAATTCCCGTTCTCTGGGTAGTTTTTCTCAAATACACAGCCGAGTTTTCAGTATATTTTAATGAGACCATGGAAGAAGATAGAGATTTATGCAACAAAAATAATTTAACTTTTACCACCAGGTGAAAAGTGACGTTTTCTATTGCGTTTTTCTTTTTATTTTAATCCATATAGCGTACACACTAGATTTCACTGGTATATACGCTACATGGACTAAAGGAAAAAGGAAAACGTATATACCAGATTTCACTGCAATACGTCCACCAGAACGTGCACTACACGAGTTTGAGCAGTGTCAGTATACTGAAACTACTCAGGACTATGTAGCGCCCATAAGTATACTGACACTACTTAGGACTATGTGACACTGCTCAGACATATGGGCACTACCCATACCTATGTGGCACTTCTCAGACCTATGTGACACTGCTCAGATATATGGGCACTCCTCAAACCCATGTAGTGCCCGTCAGTATACTGAGAGTGCTCCAACATATATGCTATTGCTCAGGCTTATGTAGCCCCCCATCAGTATACTGACACTGATCAGACCTGTATGGCACTGCTCAGACTTATGTAGAACCTCATCCGTATACTTACACTGATGAGACCTATATGGCACTGCTCAGACTTCTGTGGCGCCCGTCAATATATTGGCACTGTTCAGACCTATATTTCAGTTTCAAGAGAGGAATTCCTGTAAGCTTCCGACCTATATGATACTGCTCAGATTTATCTAGCCCCTCATCAGTATACTGACACCGCTCAGACCTATATGGCACGTCAATATACTGGCCAGACCTATATGGCACGTCAATATACTGACACTGTTCAGACCTATATTTCAGTTTCAAGAGAGTAATTCCTGTAAGCTTCCGACCTATATGACACTGTTCGGACTTATGTAGCCCCTCATCAGTATACTGACACTGCTCAGACCTATAAGACCTATATGGCACGTCAATATACTGACACTGATCAGACCTATATGGCACGTCAATATACTGACACTGATCAGACCTATATGGCACTGCTCAGAACTCTGTGATGCGCGTCAATATACTACTTCACCAAACAACAACTCTGGCCATATCGCTATATTGCAATTTACTGCCATTAGTGAGATGGGTTCGAAGTGAAGGCGCTGTCTATCGGTGGTCGCCTCGAGTTCGTTAGGGAAAATATGTTATCGATATCCTCCCTTGGGTTCGAACCCGGGACCCTGACAACAACCTTCACGATGGTAGACGAGCATCTTACCACCATGCCACTCGGGCACGCGTCAATATACTGACACTGATCAGACCTATATGACACTGTGCAGACCTCTGTGATGCTCGTCATTATACTGACACTGATCAGACCTATGTAGTGCTCATCAGTATACTCACAGTGCTCAGACCTATGTACCACCCGTTCTGGTGTACGTATTTCTTTGAAAAACTTGGTATATACGCTGTTATGGACCACGGAGAAAAAAGAAAATGCAATGGACAAACATCACGTTTTCACCCTGTGATCAAAAATTGATCTTTTATTACACGAATCTCTCTTCCATGGTCTCATTAAGATATCCTGAAAATTTGGCTGTATTCGGATAAGTAATTTTTGGGAAAAACTAATTACTCAGAGTACATGGGAACTTTAGTTATAAACACCCTGTATCTCACGGTTAGTACGAAACAATGAAGAAAGTTCAAATCCTTTTCGAGATGTTGTCGAGATATATAAGGGATGATTATGCGTCTTCTAAAATAATATTCTGTTCCTTTTAATCTAGAAATTTGTAGGCGATGTCGGAAAAATTAAACTTCTCGTATCCCTACCGTATGCGTGGAATATTTTATTGTACAAAAATTAGACATTCCTTCTTTGCTGTACTGTTTCGAAGGCGGGAATACGCGAAATAAACCAAATATTACTTTCTCGCTGCTAGACATTTGTAGCTATTTACAAAGCTTGTCCCAAACAACGTCTGAAAAACAACATGTTGATGATGTTCGCCTATCTCGTTCAATTAGATGATGAGAATCTTGTCTCTCAGTGACAGAGTGGTAAACCATCGAAACACAACTTGATACCCAAAGTTACACATTTAATTAAAGAAACAGGAGTCAATGCGTTTAATTATTCAAGAACATATTTTTTGTGTTTTCTGATTGAAATATTTTCGATTTATCTAAGCAGTAATTTCTTGTATTATCATTATTCTAACTATCTGACACCATCCCCCCGATTATAAGATTAATAATGGTAAGGGATTCATGTCTTGTTAAACATGATGCATTAAAAAAAGAATGGCTCGAGACGTGAGATTTAATTACATGTTTGCATTCGCATGCACGGCAAAATCGAGATCATGAGTGTCAAACTCGTGGCCCCCCCGAAGGAACTATTGACTACCCATGACGTCCCAACATGATCCAAAAGATGTGGATTTTGTGAAATCCAAAAAAATCCTTTGATTTTCAATGAAATCCTTTGTCTTTCACATTATGATTTTTAAATTAAAGTAAAATTTAAATAATAATTAAATTAAAAATTTTAATTTATATTTATTTTTAATAAAAAGTATGAAGAATTTACATCGGAAAAAATTATGAGCCGGAATAAATCGGCAGAGAGAGTCGCTACGTATGTGACTTTTCATTCAAATTTTTGTATGAAATGAACATTTTTGGAAGTAACAGTCTAATGAGTGTGTCGTATTTTTTAAAAGAAATTTACAATATAAAATTTGATTTCTTATGGTTTTTCAAATATGAAATTTCAAAAATTTTATTCCGATTTTCTATGTGAATTTTTTTTCCTCACCATGAATAGAAATAAATTAAAAAAAATTCAAATGTAATTTTTTCCTAAATTTTTTTTGTCACATGGTACATGAGGTCAATCAAAATTATAATTATGAATTATTTTTATTGAACTAATATAATTAATATACATTAATTGGAAATTAATTAATTGAAAATTTATATTAATAACGAAGAAAAACATGCTAAATTTACGTCCAATTTTTTGTAACTTCGAAAATGTGATATTTAAGTAGCCAGTCATCAAGTCGAAGTAATCAGCCATTCAAAAAATTGTTCTATTTGGTCACGAATTGTTAGAGCGGTCAAAAATGTTTTGAGGGGTTTATGATGAATACGGCAGAAAAAATGTCTGTCTTTAATATGTGCAAGCATTTCATAGTATTTTTTAAAATGAAAATTCCTTTCGTCATGCTACATTGCACCAAAGAATACAGTAAAAACGCAAAGACTCATAAAACACTAACTGAATTGAATAACATAGGACGACCAGCTTCTTCAAAAATGTTCCCTTTGAATGGTACGAAACGTGGGTACTGCAGAAAAGCAAACACAATGATAGATCATCTGTTCCCTGAATATAAATGTTCGTATCAGAAGACTGTTCATTTCTGCATGTTTTGCAATCACATTAGTTAAATGCCTCCATAGCGGTCGAAGTTCTAGGTTGAATTCATTTTACGGCTAAACTAAGAAACCTAGAACATTCAAATTTTAGGAAAACATTATTTAGCAAAACAACATTGATATTATAGCCTTAACAAGAGGAGAGCCTTATGAGCCTTAACAAGATGAGAAAATTCATAAAGTTTCAACAGATGTAACTGTTGAAAATTTAAGGTAACTTCAGGTTTAATCGCTTGCGTGTGTCAAAGTAGTTTTGCGATGAAAATGACCGCTTTCGTCGGTCTAGTGCTAATAATATCCGAACAAATTTCGTTCATTAAATATAAATTATAACCACCAGACTGCCTAAATTGGCCAACACTGTGAGGAAGATAAGAAAGAAAAATATTGTTATTTTGAACAGCTTTCTTTCTCGGTGACTTGTAAAATTTTAAAGCAAATTTTACTAGTTCAAATGGTGCTGTACAATGAAACAAAAATTTTTTTCTGGATATTATGCCGAGGTAAACTCGCAGAGAAAAGTCTGCTATATAGTCTCCACAGGGAAGTGAACCCAGTCCTATGATGAGATGATAAAAATTATTTCGTTCTCTAATATCAGGTTGAGGAAAAAGAAAATCAACCGCTACTATACTATATTTATTAAAACACATTATTCGCACATGATCCATATTGTGACTAATGATAACACTAACCTCCTATTCGAAGTTCTGCTGTACCTTGAGCCGAATCAACTTCATTCCATGCGAAACACTGATACATTCCCTGGTCATCTCTCCTAATAGAACTAATGTGCAGCACTTCTCGGGACATGAGCTGAACCCTGGAGTTCGACGTGAGAGGCAAACTGTCTTTCTTCCACGTGATGGTCACAACTGGATGTCCGGAAACAGTACAGTTGAGCACTGCTGATTCACCAATGTTAAACGTCTGAGATGTTGGAATAACAGCTGCGTGTAGGGGTACTGAGTAAAAAAAAGAAGAAAGTGTTGAAGCAAATAAAAGTAAGAATAATACAACATATCTTACAAGAGTTCCCCCCCCCCCCAACTCAAATTATCGACGGAATATTCAACTAATTACCTAAAGTAAAACTAAAAGATCACCGGATTATAGGAGGATCGCGTTCTGAACTAACTGCCACGTCTACATAATATTAATTAAATAACTTAGATGAGATATAAAAATTCATTTTCAATATACAAAGTATAGATTCAGATGCCTGGATTTCAGAACTTACCCAGCAACTTTCATTACTGTATATGTTTAATAAATGTGCCATGTCAATATGTTTAGAGAAAGCTGCAAAATTCTTTCAAAGTACAGTGCTTTTGTGTCGAAAAATATGCACACGCTAGCTGATACCCGGCGACGTTGCTCGCCCCATAAAAAAATGTATGTATGTATAGCTTATTAATTATTTCTGAATCAAAAAATTCTGCATCGAGTAAGAAAAAATCAGGTAAACGCTTGTAAATACACAATATTTTTTTTGTTTTTCCATCTGTTGTGTAGATGCACACATTTTTGGGATCTCGTAGAAACTTTAAAAATTAATAAAAACCGGAAAAATAACCGAAATGAAGAACGTTTTGCATGGTTTTGTAGGTCACGGTTTTGTAGAACGTTAGGCAGGGTTTTGCAGGTCACGGGATTTTTTTGACAGGGAAAAAGTAACTCATAAAACTGCCGATAGATGACGCTAGTACGAGTGACATAGATGGAAATATGCAAGTGAGACGGTTACAAAAACTTGCGCTCCTAATCCATAATCAGTTCACCTTGTAAACAGTGTATGTGGAAAAGGATGCTTAGTGCGAAGGATAAAGCTTTGTTGGTGAAATTGTTTTATGTGAACGAGGAATCAGCGACCATTGCCTTGCGTAATGTGAGGACTGGAAAAGTGTCTTTAACAGCAACAGGCATCATAAAACTTGTTCAGCGGTTTGAGGAAACTTGAACGCTGGAGGATCGTGTAAAAGCCGGACGACCATGCTTAAGGAAGGCATGTTCGCCGCGTGTTGCAGCAGAAATGGAAGCGTTAGCATCCGAATCAGCTGCAGGAACCAGCAGTGCTAGTGAAGCTGCCAGACGCTTGAGCTTACCACCATCCTTGATACGCAATATTATTCATAGAATCCTTGATCTGTACCCATACTGATTGCAGTCATGTCATGAACTTTTACCAGCGGATACGGTACAGAGGGAATCATTTGCGAGATGAGCTTTCTACAGAGTCCCAACTGGGTCTTGAGCATCTTGTGGACAGATGAAGCTCATTTTCCGCTTCATGGCGACATTAATACCCATAACTGTCGCATCTGGGCGACGTCTAATCCACGTGAGTACACGAAGAAACCATTGCATTCCCCAAAAGTGGCAGTGGTGGGGGTTCACAGGTTTGTTCATCATAGGACCCTTCTTTGAAACGCAGTGCCCAGTAAATGGATGGGAAACGGCTACAGCGAATGCACAGCGTTTTTATGCTGGCGTGAAGGTATATGCTGGCTGACGTGTTATATGTTGGCTTATGGTAGCGTTCAGTATTCAATCAATGTTGGAATCCTGTTCATTGTGCAGCCGAGAGGAACTTTGACAATTGTTAAATAATGCACATTTCTCCTGAGCACAGTTTCCTAAACGTATCTATACAAAAAAAAAATGAATGATTTCAAATGTTTTATTTATTTCTTTTTTATATCAAATAATTCTTATTATTTAAGTCGTATTATTCTTATCACTGAATGTGTCAATAATAATTATTATAGTGAATTCTTATTCGGTATCCAAACGTATTTATACATTTTCCTGTCATTCCCCTCAGAATAGGGGGAGCCAGCGTGGCCACAACCACGCTATCAATACTCAGGGAATCATATTTCCTATTTGTAGGAAAAATTGCTTCAAAATAAAATTGTCATTTCTTTTAATCCATCACCCGTTTGGAGCCATTATCATCAATTAAGATAATCCTGCACCTAAGTAAAAATAATTTTCTGTATCTCACCTGTAACAAGAAGTACTGTATCCGTTCTTTTCTCTCCCATCAGGTTCTTAACGATGCACTGATATTTACCTCCATCCGATAAACGGACATCGTTTATTTCCAATGTCCCTGAAATAACTCTCACTCTCCTGTTATCATCTGTTACTGGAATCAATCCCGTCAGAGTCTCTTTAACCCACCTGAGAAGAAATATCATAGTCTATCTTTCATAAGACTGGTTTTGTTTCTTATTTTCTTACAAATACAAACACAGAATCAGAAACCACAACAGGCAAATTTTCCAACAAGGTGGCTGGAAAAAAAAGGAGAAATAAAAATGAATAGTATTAGGAAAAAGTCCATAAAATTATGGTTGCCTTACAGCTACCCAGAAATAATAAGCCAGAAAAAGTAATACGACTATAAGCCAGAAAAATACAACTAATATATTTCCTCTTGAAGGTGTCTATCGTGGGGAAATTCACGACATCCGAAGGTAAGCTATCCCATGGGTTTACAACCCTGTTGGAAGAAAAATACTCTGTGACACAACTTAGAATATTTCCCTAACTCATCGAATCTGATGTACCCGAGTCGAATCATTTGAAAGATGGCGTAACATTTCATGATCATGATAAAAATGTATATAATTTTAAATGCAATATTACAGGAGATATTCTCCCCTTTGGAAATCTTAGATACTTCCATCATATCTCCACGACGGCTACGTTGTTCCAAAGAAATCGTATTCAACGAGTCAAGTCTTTCTTAATACCTCAAGTCTTGCATACCTGCCAGTGGTCTAGTTGCTCTTCTTCGCACCCCTTCAGCCAAGTCTCTACCCTTCTGAAGCTGGTCGGGGTCTCCGACACCCTACCGCGTATTCTAGGTCAGGATGAATTAAGCTTTGAAAGCGTTTCATGTTATAGAAACTGCCTAGAGCTTTTTTTGCATAGCAGATATCTCTACAACTGTTGACTATAGAAACATACTTTGAATTACGAAAAGTTTTCAAATCACGCACTGTTACTCAAAATGTCTTAAATTCTCCAAGTGCTCTTATACATACAAAAATAGAAAAAAATCATTTTTTTTATAAAGCCCTGTGACCTAAACCTTCCAAACCTTCCAATGGGCTTGTGTTTCCTCTTAGAAGTCATTCATAAAAATGTGCATAATTTTAAATGCAATATTAACGAGATATGTTTGAAGTTTTCAGCATTTGTCACCAATGAATGAGGGTGTGGTTCACAAATTTTGGAACATAAAATAAATTCAAAAGTCGTAAAAATTCTGTAATTGTCGGAAAATAGAATTACAAACTATTGTGAGTAAAAAAAATTAAATGGTTGAGCTTATTTATGTAAAGTCCCTTGAGTTCATTTATGAAAAGTTCTCTTTATAAAAAATATTGTCCCTAAAAATGACAACTTTTGAGCCAGCGAAAACTTGCCAACCCACTGATAATTTGTCAAAACATAGTGATGTTATATATTTGATATCTCGATAAATATTACGTTTAGAAATATGTAATTTTTCGCAAATAACTTTCTAGAGCAGGACCTATATATGAATAATTGGGATTTCAGCATACAGGAGCTATTGTATAAAAAGTTAATTTATTCACGTTTTTTACAGATAATGTTTGAGATTTTAAATGACTGCCCGTCATTTGAAACTTCTTGTAAATGAAAGTATGTTTCTAAAGTCAAATATGTTGCAGAGATATCTGCCGTACAAACAATTTGGAGTAGCTGTATATTATAAATAGCGTTAGGGTTATAGACTCAAGAACATCTCGTCTTGGGACGAATTAATATTTCAATAAATAATGTAGCTATCCATACTTAGATAAGACAACCATAATTTTTTTTATGGCGCAGTGAATTATATTTCAGCGTAATTATCAGTTTTTAGTGATAATTGCAATTATTTTGTGTTGCTGTATTTTGATATAACTGACATTCATTTTTTATGAGCATCTTTTTTTCATTCCTCGTTGGGCATTTGCCTGTTCTGGCATTTGTATTATTAAAAATAATAAACATAAAAAATAATGGTTTAGATTTAAAAAAAAACAAATATTATATTATATCAAAGTAGATTATGAATTTGATTTATATGCACGTAAAAATGTCTTTATATCCAAAAATCAGATTTTTCAATCAATTATTCATCATGTACCTCGAGATAACAATCTCCAAAGAAATTTACTATCAAGTAACGCTTTATGACATTAGCAGCTATAACTGACAGCGCCGTCATAAACATATTTCTTCGAAAATTAATACTTCAAAATCTAACGAGAGAGAACAAAAAAATTCTTATTCAAACGCTATCACTTTCATTAACATTGTATTACCTTTTTCTGAAAAAATAAAACGAAAAAAAAATATATAAGGAAAAAAAAAGAATGTATGTATGTATATATGTTCTAATACAGTAGTTTAACTTAGGAAAAAAAAAATACTCCAAGCATGATACTGAACTAACTCCTAATTAAATTTCCGGAAATGTGCTAAAAACGATGAAAGCCTATTTTTTTCCCCTTCTCTTTCTCTTCTATCCTCTTTTATCTTTCTTTTTTTAATTTTTAATCGATATTCGTTTTTCGTTACTGGTTATTAAATATGAGTTTCCTTTACCTAAAGCTCGAAAAAAGAACTTACAAAAAAAAACTGAAATATTCTCCTGTTCATAATTCAAGAGAAGCGGGAGCAGTTCATGAGTGAAAAAAGGAGGGGTTATAGACTCAAGAACATCTCATCGATTTAATTAAAATTCGCTCTCTTGTTCGTTTCCATCCAAGAAACTACCGTGAAGGGGGGAAAAAAATTGTAAATTTTCGATGCAGTGAATATTACTGAAAATAAAAATTGAATTTTTTTTAAAGCATAGAATATTTTCTTTCCCTTCATCTGTAACTAATCGAAGCCTTGAACATCCTCTTTTTCCTTAATGATTTTCTCTTCTTTTTTTTTTTCGTGAATTACTCAAGGCTAGTTACAAATTACTTTGAAAATTGTTACTGTTCAGCCTCAATTTCATTCTTTAATCTCCTGATGGCCTTTTCTTTCTTTCTTTCTTTTTTTTCTTTCCATAATGCAGATAATGATCCCGAGGATATGACTGAACAAAAATGCTGATTTCCTTATGTCTTTTGTTCTTTTTTTTTTGTATATATATTATTACTTTCCCATTTTCTTCCTTTTTTCTTCAGGTGTAGAAGTAATTGGTTGTGAAGAGGCTCAAGATGTCCCGATGATATTATATTTTCAAAAGTGTTCATTTCTATTTTTTTTTCATTCTCTAAGCAAAAGTAATTCCTATTTTCCGGTGTTTAGGTATGCAGTAGCCATCTATATAGAAGTTTTTAGATAAATGGATTCTGAATGCAATTGATTCTTTATTCATTAGTTTCCTGGTTATGATAACCTTTCGTCCATTAACTACGAAAGAGAAATTTGCCTATCATTACGAATACGTATGAATGACAGTATGTAATTATACCTTTTGTATTCCCCCCCCCCCTTTATACTTTTTTCAATTTGATTCTATTTTACACTTCATTTTTTTTCTTCTTACGTTTGTTTTCCCATTCAAAATACGATTGTCTGCTGTTCTATTTGACAGACAGTTCATCAACCTTAATTACTCAGACAATATAAAAGAGATTTATATGTAGGCATTAAGGCTTCTTTCATTCTAATTAGTAGGTATTCAGCCACTTTATTCGTTAATGGATTGAATTTTATGAACTTAATTAATCAGATTCAATACACCTTGATGAGCAAATGCAGAGTTTTATTATTTTTTGACGGAAAACGTCTTACAAGTAGGGTCAGTAAGGCGCACAGCGGGTCCAAATCACGGAATTAGCTTAAAAAATCAAAACAATTAAGTTTTCGCATCGAGAGAAAACCATATATATATATATATATATAAGTGTGTAGACAAATGTCTGGTGTATCTTGAGGTGTTTTTATTTGATGATACTTGTTCTATATACATCGGTGAGCACTGTGGGGGGGGGGGGGTCAGAGTAGGATGATACCTCACTCAAATGGAATTTTCAGAGGAAATGCGATGAAAAACTTAAATTTCTTAGCTTATTACTCCGTTGTGTTTGAGTGAAACCGCAAATCTCTTTTTGCCATTCATTTTTAATTTATTTTATTTTCGATAGTTTGTCTTTTCAGCTCCGCGAAGAATAAACTGTTTTAGGAAATAGTACTCGAATTTTGCTTTCTTTCAGTAGTTTTGAGCAGAAAAAGTGACTAACGAAAGAAATTCCATCTTTGTCCCACCGTTAAACTTCTTTTCAGGTGTTTCATATGTTGGGGGTGAACATGTTATATGATTCATTGCCACCCGTAGCTGCCCGTTTTCTGGAAATATATATATATATATTTTAAATCAACTTATGTGTAACTCGCATAGTGATAATGTGGTGGATTGGGCTTGATTTTAGAAAGTACAAAGATATCTTTGATGAAAAATCAACAAACACATTATTTATAACATTCCCTCGAACTTAAAAGTATTATATTTCATATGAATATAAAAACATTTCTTCAGTCAACTTTTAGAAAATTTAAAATCATAAATTCATGTTTCCTCGAAAAGAGTTCGTCGTGATTAGAAACAATAAACAATAGCCATGGAAAATATTCCAACAAAGAACAAAGCAGAACTCGGAGAATTGTCCAACACATTGGCTAGAAGAGCGTGAATCCTAGGGAAGAAAGTCTTTTGAAGAAGAACAGCACGAACTGGCTCTGCTATGCAGTACAAGCTAATGTCAGACCATCCAATCAACGCAAAATTACGATACGAAGCTTCACTATCGCTTTAGATGAATTTTAAAACCAGACTCGCTTCTGGCGGATTTTTTTTTTTTTTTTGTGTAAATTTTTTAATTTGTGGAAAAAATTGCGTAAGACTAAATCGATTTAAACAATAAATAATGTATTTTTTAAGTGTTCACTATGAGTATATATTTGTTCATTTTCAATAATCAGTGGTCTGTCTTTTTTTTTTTTTTTTTTTTTAAATTTCATTCTAACGTGAAATATGTGATCGATAATCTGAATCTAAAAATATAAATTGTGTTTTGTGATTTCACGTAGTTTATATTTGAAGTGTTGTGTTATAAGGAAAACGAAAGCTCTATGAATTGAAAGCTTAATTTATGTATTGATTTAAGCATTATTTACTATGCATTATGTACATCATTTAAGTATTATGAATTGATTTAAGTGCTCCGAAAAGAAGTATTTAGACTGTGGCATTTTGTTAAAAGTACTTTGTTATCATTGTTTATTTCAACTTCTTAGTTCTGAGTATAATCAATGAAATTAATAACAAATATGAGTAATAACTAAAAAAAAATTTAATTCGGGCTTTAAAACGCAAAGAATTGCAAGAAAATAGAAAATGTGGTAACCGTGTTGAAAATATTTTAAAATTACCGAATGCAATCATTATTCATTCATACCTCTCAGCCTGTGGGGATGTATATTTTTGATGTGGATAACAAAGAATTTTCAAAACATATGCACTAGTTTTAAAGATAAAAAAATAATTTCCAGCTAAATTCGTTATACGGACCACTGTGAGGAAAAACGATTCACACGATTTCCCCACGAACTTCCACGCTTTTGTTTACATTTTATAATGTTCACTTTTACAATTTAACAGATCTAGCAAATCTAACTCTAAATATCTTTATAAAATATATAGCTAAGAAAACAAAACACGGACCTAAAATAATATTCTGGAAATTTTTGACATCTTAACCACAAACATGATGGCTGCCAATTTGAGGTAGCCAGCACTTAGACGCGCGTGCACTGAAATTAGTGTATGACTCTGCTTCCCTACGAGTAAACAAATCAAGCGATGTATTGTTTTGTAGTTGTTTAATTACGTAACAAGAATAAATAGTAAAAAGTATATATGAGAATTTGGAATAGTTATAAAGGATCAAATTGCGAATAATTTGTAAAATTTCCCTATTTTTTGCCGAATTGTTGAAATATCTCGCCAATAAGAAGCAGAAAGTGTGTAAAAAATGCATAGCAAACGGAAGAGAAAGATCTGAGAAACCTAAAAAGGGGAGGGGCTGAAATAACATACATCGAGAGTGCAAAAATGCTGATTTTCCTATGTATTTGTTTTTTTTTTTTATACATATTATTTCTTTCCCATTTTACTTCTCTTTTTCAGGTCTGGGAGTAATTGGTTGCGAAAAGACACTGATGTTGTGCCGATAACGCTATATTTTCCAAAGTGCTTATTTCTATTTTTTTTCTTTTCTGTATGCAAAGTATTTTTATTTTTTACGGTGCTTAGATTTACAGTAGATACCTGTATATAATTTCTTAGATAAATGGATTCTCAATACAATTAATTCTTTATTCATTAGTTTTTGGTCGTGGTAACCTTTCTGTCCATTATCTGCGAAAAAGAAATTACCCTATCATTAAGAATACGTATGTATAACACAGTATGTAATTATATCTTTTGTATCCCTATAATTCATTTTTTCAATTGAATTCTATTTTACATTTTCACTGTTTTTTTTTCTAACGTTTGTTTTTCTATTCAAAAAATATGGTGTTTTGTTATTCCCTTTGACAGACAATAGTTCATCAATCCTAACTATGCAAAGAATGGAAAGATTTATGATTAGCAACTAACGCTTGTTTTCATTCTAATTAGCAAGTATTGAATAACTTTTGTGGTGAATAGATCGAATTTTATAAACTTAATTAATCAGATTCAAAAAATGGTCAGTTTCCTTGAAGAGCAAATGTAGAGTTTAATTAATTAATTTTTAATATCACCGATCCTTACGTTTTTAAAGTTCTAATACCTGTAAATAGGAGGTGGTTGAGCTTGAGAGACGCAAGGCATCTGGACTTTACTGCCTTCCATTCCACGGATCTGTGACATACCGAATGCTATCCTTGGAGCCATCGGTGAGTGTGGCTCTGAAAAATGCGTATGATGCTATTGAAAAGCATGTGTGGATGGTGTTTATCTATTATTTTTCATTTAATTTAAGTTGCACTCTGATATTTACCCGTAACGACAATCTTGCCAGCTGATGCGCTCGTTACTATCTCACCAGTGAGTCGGTGTTTCACTCGACATCGGAAACTTCCGAGCGCTTCTCTGTCTTGTACCCTGTATAGAAGTAGTTCACCAGTTGGCAACATACTGTACGAGTCATCTGTGAATAAAAATTCAAAACAAGCCAAATATTATTATGAATGTAACCCGATTTTAAAGTGAATTTATTTAGACGGATGAATATGTATATCTGGTAGTGTGGCGGAGTAGAAGAATGCATTCAATGGCAAAAAAAGAAGACACTTGTGTTCTTTAGGAAAATTCTCCATAGATATTCAGACAGGTATCGAACTGCTTGAGAAGAAAATAACCATTGTCCATTGTTCTTAATTAATTACTTTACTGCGAAAATTGTCATCATCTGAACATCATTAAACACAACAAAACGATACATTATGCAGCTCTTAGGGACCCTAAGGTGGTACTTAAGCCCTCTTTCATTTTGCCCAGTGACATTGATGCCGTTGAGACGGCAGTAGGGACAATTTGTTTTTGGATAAATATTCAAATATTTTTTTGAGCTGCGTAGAGCAGCCTCATTATCAAGGGTTCCGCTGAACAACCTTATTGCCATTACGGGTTCCGCTGAACAGCCTTATAACCATTACGGGTTCCGCTGAACCGCCTTATAACCATTAAGGTTTCCCCGAAAAACTCATGTTGAGAACCCCTATTCTAAGGTAGTATTTTCTTGTAAATAAGGAAGTGAATGAAGTTTTCATCTGCCACAATTTTATTCCTATTATTATTCACTCTATTTCCATGTATCATAAGATATAAGCTTCAAATACTTCTTTGAATTGTATAAATCCCACATATAACAAATTTAAGTAGTCTATAGAATTCCCCCATGTTATGTCAGAAATGATACATATTAATTACATTTCATACTTTGAAATGGAAATGAAAACCAATGTGTGTGCTGAAAACTGTAAAACGGAATCGTGTCGCTTAGGAAGAAGCAGCATAAATTGACGCAAGGAAATCCGATCGCAGTGCATCTCTCACTCTCTCTCCTTTCATCTCATTGAATTTGACATTATGAGTTGAACTTCCCTAACATTCTCAAATTTCCTTCAGAAAAGGGTCTTCGAAAAGTAATTCCCTAACAATTTCCGTTGAAACGAGTCTGGATGTCTGGTTGCGCAAAAGGAAGGGAAGAGTCGGAGAAATTCGGTACAATGCTTTCTAATCAATCGCCGATAACGCTTCTCATTCTGGAGAATGAGAGCGTCGCTGATGCCGACGAGACTTTGCCCCTAGTGTAAACCTGTCATTCTATTCCACCGCCTTCTCCCGTGCATTTGATGGGAAAATCCTTCTCCATTTTCCCTTCACCTCTCCCCACTTAGACATGTTCACCCATTCGGTACGCATTCCCTCGCTGATCCTCCATCTTTCTCATTGGCACGTGCACGCACGCCAGCACATGCACTGAAGATTCCGGAGAGTTATCTGGAACCGAAATTGGGAATCGGATTTAAAGCTACGCCAGCAGCTAATTAGAACTGCATTGGCAATGAAACGGTCTCACGTTTTAATTTAAACGGGGAAGGGGTCCAAAGAGATAGGAACCGTCTTGCATAAAGCATGCAATTTCATTCTGCATGTCTAGCGACTCTCCTATCGCTCCTGTCTCTCTCTTCCCCGCTATTTAACTATTCAGATTTTCATTCCAGCTTCCTCGTCCGTCAGTGTCTGCCGTCAGACTGTCATTCTTCGATCGTTTTACTATCACTTCATTTAATCTGGCAGAAGCTAGAGACGGACTGGCACACTGTTCTAAAAGAAAAGTTCTTCGATGGTTGCCATTGCCAATTTAGGAAGGAGATTAAATCATAATAAACTTGCCTCCGACGCTTATTAGAGAGAATGAGCACCTGCAAAGTTTGTTTTTGTTTTCCACAGTATTTGAGAGGAATGGAAAGCAATTTACGTCACGTCAATTAAATTAATGCTTTGGTGAAAAGCTGCGACACATTTAATATAAAGACTCTTAAACAGAAATTAATTTCGAAAACTAATTTCATTTTTAATCTTTTAACCAGGGCCATCATACCACAAATGATCGAAAGAAAGCCGCGTCGTCCAATGAACTAGACATTTCTTCTACAAAATGTTCGGAAGTTGCCTGGTGCGCCGTCTTTGAACGTTAGTACGTGGATGCAATGCTGGAAACAACGAGGTTTATGCGTGGAGTATTATGCTGGAGAACTGGAGAAATCGTGAAATACCCAGGCTCTGCCGTAAACACTTCGGCAAGGAGTATTATGCTGTAAGAATAACTCATTAACGTCACCTGTTCCTTTACAAGAGCGATGCATCTCGGTCTGGAATTAGACGGAATAAATATATTTAACCCCACCTTTTCTCTTCGTATGATCGAGATGCTTCATTGGTAACCCTATGGAAGGGAATTTTTTGATCATTCAATCTATACCAGACAACTATATTTTTCCTCAATTTTTGCCTTTCAGTGCAAATCTATAAACAAATTAGGGGATGAGTCTACACGCAGCTCGCTCACCTTTGTTTTCATTCGCCTTGAATATGAGTGCTTCACCATCGTTCCTTATCCAAGCTTCAAGCTCGACATATTCACGAACGAAGGAAGGCAAATGACAACGTAGAACAGCGGTGTTTCCCCGAATCACGTAGTCATCGTACACTTGAGGTGAAAACTTTTGTTGCACAACTGAAACGAGAGAGAAAGAGGAAGAGAACCGTAATTTTGGAAAATGTACAAATTTGCAATATTCACTATGTTTTAAGTCGGTGTAGTAGCATTGGTGCATCAAAGTTTGATAGGAACTAGATAACACAGAGAGATCAACACCATCTATAGCAGAGAGACACCGTGCGAAGCTCGTGACGTCACTGAAGAAGCTCATTTCACCTATAGTCATTGGATATACTGCAAAAAAGGTAAAGATATCGAGTGCGTCAGGCTACTGTATCCAATGGCTACAGATGAAATGGACTTATTCAGTGACGTCAAAGGTTCGAGCAAAGGTCTTCTGCTATTGATGGTGTTGGAAAGATACGATAACTCTAAAATTTCGCCAAAGAAACCAAATTTGCATGCGCTAATATGTAACTGTTAAAGCAAGATTCTCAGATATATGCATTTTTTATGATTAGCCATTTTTCGACCCATTAGCATGGAAGCTAATCGGTTGCCAATCAGGAAAAATAGAAATGTATATTTTTTTTAACATTATTATTAATCATCATCTCAATTATCTCTCATACATTTCACTTGCCAATTCTACTGAATAATTTTCCCAATAAAACCTTTTCAATGCGACAGTATTTTATTTCAGACCCCGATCCAACGAAAATGTAAATTTAACATTGTTTATGACGTTAAGAAATTTTAACTGTTAAATTATGGTTTATAGTTTGATGCACGATATAAATTCTTCGTTAATAATTGTATTATATTTTACACAATGGTCAAGCAATCCAACAATGTCTGATTCAGTTGGACATTACTGCATTCCAATCAGTTGTTAACTATTGTAATTGCGTTTAAACGGTGTTCCATAACACTAGTTGATTAACAAAAAAAGTCTTTTATAACAATAGCTGATCCAACAGTGGGTGATCGAACATGAGAATCCTTGATCCGCGGGCGTGAAAGTGTTTTATAGCAATGCTTGATCGAAAAGTATTTTTCAACAATACTTGATCCACCAGTGTTAAGAAAGCAGTATTTGGTCTAATAATATATTTTTTTAAAAAGAGTGCTTGATCCAACAGTGTAAAAGTATTTCATAAAACAGTGTTTTTAAGTATATTTCATGCAACAGGTGTTTCATATATATTTAATATATAAATTAAATATTTTGTAACAATAGTTGATCCACCGACCTCTATAAAACGTACAAAAAGGACCCAACTAACCATTTCCAACTGAGTTAAACAGAGCATTTTTTGCAAAAACCCCGATGGAATATGCTATTGTTATGAAACATTATTAGAGATGGTTGTTGGACACAGTTTTGATATTAATAAGATCTAGAATGATTTTATTAGTCTCTCTAAACAGTGTCAGTGTAACTTATAAGAATACTTGAATCTATGGCGTATACAACAATCGTCGATGCAACAATATTTCATGAACGTTGATGTAATAATATGTCGCAAAATAGTTATAAAATCAGATTATACGAATAGTTTATCAAAAAATATTCATAGCTATCAAAGCTATCAATATGGTTTTCGGTTTATTTTATCTAAAATATTCATACAAAAAATTTTTTTAACACTAATTAACACAACCATATCACAAAACATTGATATAATAGTGTTTGATGATACTCCACCATCTGACAATATTTTTTTTTCGGCGATGTAGCAGTGTGCGAAAATAGCAATGTAATTTTTACCAGTATTTAAAGTTCTTATCGACCCGTATTTAAAGTTCCCCGCCGTATTATCAATAAATGCTCTCAAAGCACAAAAATTCAAACTCATAGGATCACACAAGAATAAATCGTTAATTCACTTACAAATTTTCGATGCTCAACAAAGTTGCGCTGAAATGGAATCCTTAGAGATTTCTCCAATTCTATTTTTAGGTTGGGAAAATTGCAAATTTTCGGAGAAGAAAATTAGCGAGTTGTTACCGAAATCGCGACATTACTTCAACCAACTGGATCTACGAGAAAATAAGTTTAAAAAAAAAAAAGTGAAATTTTTCTCGTTTCTTGAAATGTTGATAGATGACGATCATTAAAAAAACTGCCAGAAGCGTTTACAAGTCTGAAAGTAATCCCCAAAAGTATAACGACATCACATTTTCGCAATGCAAGCCTCGTTTGCTTAATTGTGAACATTACGGAAATTCTCCATGAATGTTCGACGTTGTCGAACTTCTGGCAACGTCACATCCACTTCAACATCATCACCACTCACACGCATAGTACGTCGCCGTGTAAATTTCGGAGTATAAAAAAAATGTCTCTGGAGGTTGTGGAGATTTAACCAGTTATCGGTCTGAAACGGGAAGAAGAGGCGAGACATTTTGCCTCCGAGCCTCGAAATACTCGCATGAACAAGCCGCAGACAGCCCTCAGGACACAAAATTGAAATTACCGTAAAAGTACTTGAACCGCAAAATTATGGGAAGAAGAACCAATATACTGTTAGGAATTCTAAAATGGCTCATCATCGAAATCGAATCATGGGAAAATCATTTTTTTTTTCAAGGGAGAAGAAACCGTTTCTTACTTATTTTTTCCAACTTCTCCCAGCTCCTTATCTTTCAGGTCGTAAAAATCCGACGGCTAATAATTCGAATGAATAAGCATGCTATAAATTCTAAGTTGGTGAGATGGAGGAGGAGTGAGAGATATAAGGGCGTGGCAACCAAATCTCTTTTCCTCTGATTTGCATTTCTCCATTCCCTCCACCTCTTTTTTCTCCACGTGGAATGCATGGTTGATTTTCTATTAGCTTTCGCGGGATAAGAATTTCACTCGCGAAATTCGTTACTTTTCCTAATATCAGATTTTAAGCTGAACACTGCAATGGATACGCACGTGTGAATTCGGATCCCTAAAGAGAAAGTGATATTACAGCTCCTTGCACTTCTCAGCTAAAGGAATACTTAATTCTGCAGTTAAATATTTATTTATATACGTATCTTTTTATAAACTGTATTAAATGTTTATATTTCCCAATGTGTAGTCCAACAGTTATTCACTGGTATCCAAAACTATGTTTACATTCACAAAAACACCGATTTCTTCATTATTATTTAATGCACAATGAATAATATATAAGAAGCTTATTTTCAAAAGGGAACATTTCCAGTTCTTTGCTGAAATGCACTTTCTAATGGTTTATGTGTGGATCTTTGGGATAAACTGTCAGATAATGTAGCCGGGATTATCCAAACGGGATAAATTTTGGTAGAAATCACAATATAAAGTTGTAAAGAAATTACTATCAAAAGTGAACATATATACTTTGTTCATTCATTTCGGTATTTTTCAACTCTTGATAACTGACCTCTCGATAACGGACACCCGTGGGACCGACAATTTTTTCCACCATAGAAGAGTGTCAGCTAGGATGGTGGGGTACACTGATTCCCCTTCGATGTAATTCAAAATTTTGTCCGGCAGTGGAGGTCTCCGCTAATGAGAGTATCCCTTATGAGAGATTACACTGCAGAATGATCGTATTTGTTATGTTATTGACGAGAGGGCAGTATGGGTGCCTCTCAAGGCTGGTTAAAACGTTCTGGAAACAACAGATGACGTAGAAATTTCCAATTTGTCAGACTTGACCAGCTAAAATTGTAATCAAGTTCAACATTTCCACTAACTTTCTTTTAAAACGAAACATTTTCAAGATTTCATTGTGGATAACCCTCTTGAACGTTGATCAGAAAGCATAGCATTCAATTATCCTTCTAGAAAACCAAACGCATTCAGCAGAAATACGTTGCCACTTTGTACGTTAGAAGCGGAAGTGTTCCCTTTTGAAAATAAGCTCCTCATTTCATGACATGATGAGCACAGGGGAAGAAACATGATTATAAACTTAAAAACTGAACGTATATGATGGTAAAATAACTGAAATTAAATTGTGTGTGTAAAGAATAATTTTAGAAATCAATTTAACCCTTTCTTTGGCAGTGTTGCTCTAAGAACTAGCGTTGCTCACTCAAGCAACACGAGTTCTTATATTTTTCAAGTAAAGACATTTTATACGTTGAGCTCGTTTAGGCATTGATGCTTCTAAGCAACTCCTAAACATTAGATTTTTATTTGTGAGCTATTTAAGAGGTTTTACTAATCAGAATTGCTAACAGGTATACCGCGCTGTTTCCTATTTCTATATAAATCAAGAAAGAATGATTCTTGAATCTTTAATTTTAGAGGGAAATACAATGTGTGGAAAATACATATTGCTGTGCATTCTTAAACAATGATAGAAAAGTAAGTTGAAAAACAATAAATGGTATTTTTATACTATTCAAAGTCAGGTATCTATACATTGGTTATTGACAATATATATATATATATTTTTATTCAATTACATTCAGTGTAACTCATTTATCTAAGTATAACCAACCTCCTCAAAGATGTTCTCCTCTGGATATTTCAGTGCTTGCCAATTCAAAGATTAAAGAAGCACGGATTAAAAAGGACAACATTTTGTGAATCGGTCGATCCTAGAAAGTTTTCTGGAATCACTAAAGAATAGTCTGTTCCATACGAAATATATGCGGAACTTTACGAATATTGATTCAAACATGTTCATCCGTTTCGAATTTATCCAAAATCGTTTAGTCATCGGTTAATCTTCCATATTGTACAATATAGTGAATTTTGTGTTCATTCTTATAATGCCAGTTTCTTTGTATAGTATCTTTCGCACTAGAAAAAAAATATCGCTATTTTCGATTTTGAGCAACAGCTCCTACTTCACCACACATCACCTCCGGCTATATCACCACTCAGCAATTTTGCTGCCATTAACGAGTTGTTGTGGAAGTGAAGACGTGAATCTCGGTGGTCGCCTCAAGCTCATTGAGGGAAAATACTTTATCGATATTATTCCCCCAGTTCGAACTTGGGACCTCACGACAACCTCCATGGCGGTAGATTATCATCTTACCACCACGCCACTTGGGCGCAAAGCCCCTTCAAACTGCGTCTCTTGATTCAAACACACTCTAGATCTTGGATACTTTGACCTTAAAATTCGATTCTATGATACACACATCAAGAAATTAGCATCACTTGAAAATTTAATCGGAACACGAATGCTCCGATTGCATATAATATGAAAGTATGAAGTTTGTGCGTGTGCTTGTCTTATAAAAGTCATACGGGCAAGGATAGTATTCAACTCGGAAGAAGAAAAAATACATAATGGCTGTGATTTAAATTTCAATTTAATATTCGAATAAATATGTTACCGCACTTGCATTAAACCAATAAAACAATCCCGTTGCTTGAGAAAATATTTCGTGAAAGAATCAGATGCGAAAACTCTTGCAATATCAATTACTTAGGCATCCGTAAAATCTTTGTTAGAGTGAAAAGAGTGTTGTTGCTTTCTATTTCGAGTGATATTGTATCAGTAATATATCGTACATTTTAGACCTGACTAGAGGGGGAGGGCAAACCAATATTTGCATTACTTACGCATCCTGTGTCAATTTAATAAGTCTGCGAGGTTCCTTTTCTCCATAAGTAAAACGAAAATATTAAGTTTGATCTTTTTACTGCGCACCATCTTCGTTCTGGGATATACATTACATTACTTCACTCGAAGGATCTAATAAATTGGATTTTATTCTACTTCGCTTTTGAAACATTTTATTTCATTTATTCACGGTGTTTAGACATTTTTCCAGCTATTATATATATTAAAACATTATATCTTCTAATAAATTTCATCGAATCAATACAGCAAATAATAAGCTATGGTTTGGAAATTAAAAATTATTGATATCATAAATTTTCTGCGTAACTCCATCAACATATCTTGTGAATATATTTTTTGTGATAGATAATGCATATGTTACGATACATGGCAGGGAATCTCAAAGTAAGCACCTTGGCCCCCTCACAGGGGCCCAGCGAGATATTAACTACTGTTCATAATTCCATTTACATATTTGTATTTATATTCCATTGGTCGAGACGTTAAGCTTATCCGAGGATGATGTCACTCCGCTATCTCCATACGAAGGTGTTTTTTTTTAACAGCTGGCTAGTGAAGATATAGTTAGGAAAGAGAAAATGCAACTTCCCTCGCGGGGAATCGAGCCCACATCCTTTCACTTTCCGGGTGAACGCAGTAGACTACAAAGGCAACGAATATCTCAATCTTTCTTTTGATCTCGTGTGTACTGATCGGAACCGTACATGGACGGTCTGTAATGTTACAAAGCGAAATTGTTACGGCTCTGCAAGCACGTCACTGCCTTGCAGACACAATCTTTATGCAAGACGGAGCTCCTCCACACATTGCAGTGTGTGTTAAGGATGTTCTTAAAACACATTTTACAGAAGAACGTGTCATCAGCCGGCGGTTCCCTAATCTATGGCCCGATCCCCGGACCTTAATCCATGCGATTTTTGGTTTTAGGGGGCATTTGTAACGTCTGGTAAGTCGTGACAATCCAAGAACTTTATCTGACCTTAAAGGCAGCATTTTACGCCACGTGCTGAACATTTCAACGCACACACTTCGGTCAGTTGTGGAACATGCCATCTTACGATTTCACATGGCATCTGAAAATGATGCCCATCATGTGGAACATGTTTTGTTGCAGTAACAATTGTTAAAATTGTAAACTTTTGCCTAAATGTGCCATTTCTTTACAAAACGCCCTCTGGTGGCGACATAACAAATACTTATTTTGCTCTGAAACAAATTCCCTCTACTTCATGAAGTCCTCCACAAAATTTCAGACTTTTCTGATGACTGGTTTTACCTATATAGGCTACTTCAGAATAGGGTCTTTTAATTATGGACAGCCTGTACTTTCAAAATGATGATCCCGATAAATTTGCATGGTTTCAAAATCAATTTATTGACACTGCATCGTTTGAACTTACTGCTGTAGGGGGAGAGAGTCTGATTGGGTTGTCTTGCGGAAATTCATTAAAAACAAAGTTTAGCATTGTGTCCTGGTTGTCAGTGAAAGATGAATAATCACACACTTCTAAGTGCGAAAGCTCAGACAGTTTTAATTCCATTGGATCTTAGTTGTGTGAAACTGGATTTTAGTCGCTCGCAGTCACAAAATTAAAATATCGTGAGAAAATCGACGTAGAAAAAGAAATTAGGGTAGTTGCGTCTTGTTTAATTCCGCGATTTGAGTAATTATGTTGATCAACTGGCTCATCCATCTCAGTGATATCATATATATCACGCTCATTAAAATTTGTTGCATACATATTTGTGTGACCTAAAATGTGTTTTACTTAACCAATACAAACATTATTGATGTTATAACTATATTCTATTAATTAATCCCTCATGATATAAATAAATCAGAATTGACTAATTTGTAAAAATAAAAGTGTTGGAATTTCACACATGAAGAAATCTTGATTCATCAAGGACGCCGAGAATCGAAAAAGTTTGAGAACCTCTGATACATAGGATATATAAATCCGGTTATCATGCATAATCACCGAGCATTTTGGAAAGTTTCATACATGTCCCCAAATTTATCACTTATACCGGCGAATACGCACAGTGTCCAAATGTCGTTGGTAAACTTGATAAATTTTACTAAATTAATCACTTTAACCGGTGATTATTCATAGTACTCAAGCGTCTGAGATAAATTAAATAAGTACATTTTTTTACTTTTACCTGCGATTATTCATAATACCCGCGTCGTTGGTAAGCATGATAAATCGTACTATATAATAAACTATGCATGATAATTCATACATGTATTCTGCCATTGTAACGGGGTATGATCGGGAAATTTGTTATCATTATACCGGGATCCGACTATAAAATAATCACAGATACTAGACTCATTTGGAAGTTTATTTTTACTTCTCAAATTTACCAACGACGCTTGGTTATTATGAATAATCTCCGGTCAAAAAAAAGAGACAATTGTTTTAGTGTTTATCAAATTTAACAACGACGCGTGGATATTGTGCTTATTCGCCGGAAACGTAATGAAAAAAAAATTCAAACTTACCAAAACGATTGGTAGATATGCATAATACCTGGTTATTATGCATAATATCCGATTTATCACATTTACCGTAACATACGCAGTCGCTATCGCAGATCCATGTATTTCTAATTATTTAAGGATGGTGCAACAATAAAAATAAATATTTAAAAACTATTTAAAAAAATGGTTTTTTAAAGATTTTCAAATTATGTGAAAAAAATCGGTATTTTCTTTGAAAAACCTCATCAAAACAAAGCAATTTCTTTTTGTAAGATTACATTATTGATGATTGAAATACATACTCTGCGATTTTTATACGTCACTGAGTTTTATACGATATGATCTGCTGTTTTTTTTTTCTGAGAGGGGATGGAATAAACACAAATATTTAATAATTGCTTTTTGAAAAAAAATATATTTTTTAAGATTTGAAAATGCAGCATAGATATGAAAAAAAAAATCGGTATTTTCGGTACAAAACATTACGAACAAGCCCTTTCTTTCCAAACAATTTCATTACTGGTGAATGAAATTTTTGTATGCAGATTATATGCTCCTCTGGTTTGTTCAACGATTGTTTTCTTCAACAAAGTGAAATTTGCATCCATGGATTATCTGCAGGAAAATACTGTTGTTTTGAATTTTACTACGTTTTTTTTTTTTCCTTCTCTATAATTTTGTGTCATCGTTTACGTATACGTATTTCTCCCCCCTTTACTTGTGTTTCATATTTGTGTAATAAATTCATCGTTTTTCATCATACTTATGCTTTTTTCTCCTCTTCGTTATGGATAGTTTCGATTAGTTGCTCGTGCTTAATGAAGTTGATGCCTGTTTTTCACAGGTTTTGATGATAATAAATTTTATTTATCATTCCCTTGAAATTCGTAATTCTTAAATTATAGTTCATCTCATTATTATAGGATCTACAGTTTTTTTTTCCGTCCTTTATTTTTCTCTTTCTTTTTTCCGTATTTATACAGGTAAATTATATATAAAGTGAACGCAGTACGATAGCTTTCAGTTTCTGAAAACAACCCGGACTACCATAATTTCCTACGAATAAAATTAGCCTTTTTTCCTACGATTATGTATTAAGGAATAAGTGAATAGTTTAATGTGGATTATAAGCATAATTATTATCTATACATAGCCTATATTATCTTTTCTTCTGGGATTGAAATAAAAATACATATTTTAAAAATAATGCAGAAAAATAATTTTCAAATGTATCTTGGAGCACATATAAATATGAGTAGAAAACGTTTTGGCTAAAAAAGCGGAGTCAATAGTTCCTTTCATTTCTCAAGATTTGATTAGTGGTGACACAGATTACACACACACTACCTGAACGTTGATTCCCACGATGAATGGAGATTTTATTTAGTTTTATGTGCGTTCAGGAATTGAAAAAATAGTACAAGGTTTTTAACAACTGGCTGCTGCGAAGATGAATTTTGTAGAAAGAGAGAATATTCAACTGCCTTTGCAGTTGAAAAAAAATTCACCTTCGCAACAGCCAGTTGTTAAAAACCTTGTATGGATAGTGGAGAGTAACGTCATCCCCTTTTATAAGTCGCTATCTGGTGGCAGCGTCAGCAGATGCGAGCTTGGCCTGAGTCAGGTCCGGTCGTCCATATACGGCCTCTTTCAGTGTACACGAGGTCCAAGGAAAGATTGAGAGATTCGTTGCTTTTGTAATCTAGTGGTCTAGGGCGTTCAGCCGGAAGGTGAAAGGACGTGGGTCGAATTCCCTGCAAATGCAATTGAAATTTCTCTCTTTCCAAAAATTCATCTTCGCAACAGCAAGTTGTTAAAAACCTGGTATGGATAGCGGAGTGTGACGTGTCATCCTTTCATAAAAAGTTAGTATAATGTTTTTATTTCACACAATATTTTAATGAACTCGAGCATAATATTTATAGCTATTGTTTATAGCTTGCGATATTTCGTTCGCACAAAGCAGTTGTAGATTATTGAAGCGCTTTTTCGAGAGTGTTAATTGAAAAATTATTACCTCCTTTGATATGGACTTCTCTGCTCATTACTATGCCTATTTCGTTTGAAGCTATGCACTGATACACGGCGTCGTGAACGTCTTGGCGATACTCAGCCCTCTGGAAAGGAGGGAAAACGAGACTTCCATCAGGCCTCTGGTACCTCAGACCAGCGACGTCAGTAACTCTTGCACCGTCTCTAGCCTGCCACCAGATTGTCGGAGTCGGAATGCCGTCCGCTTTGCACCGCAATTCCGTGCCGCTGCTGTTGGAAAATCCTATCCTTGCTTCTGGTTCTTCTTCCAGCCTAGGACCACGGAGCTCAGACTTTTCCCTTTGGTCATCGGAGGGGAATTTTTCACCAGTTGCTGAAACATTGAAAATAATAGTCTTATTAGAACTGCTGTGTATAGCAACAATAAAACACATTTTGGTTAAAATAAACCTAGAGTACAACTTTTTATCGTGTTTTTAATCAGCAGACTTAATTGAATTGGAAAAAAAAATGTGAAATTCTTGACACGAGAGACTGGAGAAAGTTGGCATAGCCCTTAGGTTTTGCGATGTTTCTATTTTTTTTTCTATTTAACACCTTGCTGCAGATTTATGATGAAAATATCACTTAAAATTGTATGCGCAATTCGGCAAAAAGTGTTTCAAATATACCAACTTATCCTAGATGTGGAGGAAGTCGAAGCACTACCACAGGCTTAAGTTGACATAATGATTAATATGATCTGAGGAATAAAGTTAGAACTACAAAACTTTTATTACAATACGAAAATGCAGAAAAAAAAATGATGTGCATGTTAATCACTGAATGTTTTGAAATAAAAAGCGAATGTAGAAAGAAAAGCTACGCAAAACCAAAAGAAAAGAAAAACAAGGAAGTCGCCGTTACCAGCTTCATGTACAACAAGAAAGTAGGTCGCGCGCGCGATCGCTAGCTTGAATATATACGTGGCTATAATTTTCGTACATTTTTGCTGCGTGGTTATATCAAATTAGTAAGTTTGCATATGTTCACTTCCGGCATGTGTTCTATGTCACACGTGTTCTTTGTCAACGCCTCTTCAGACAATTATTTCACCAACTCTGGCCATATCGCAATTTACTGCCATTAGAGGTCTTTCACACGGAGCGGATGCGCATGCGGATTCGGGTCCGGAAGAAGTTTTAACAATTGGAATATACTGCGCCTTTCAGACGAGCCGAAAAATCTCCACACCTAGGAAATGTTCATGCGGGTCCAGACGTCGTCCGCATGTGTCAAAACATAAATGCGGACTCCGCATCCGCACATAGAAGTTTTGACAACAGGTTTATTCTCAGATGGAGATATAGCAAATTTAACTGCCTTTTGTCCATACTTTACAATTTCATACAATAAAACCTGCCAACAACAGCCACTGACGGGACCAAAATTATAAGCCGTTCTGTTCATTACGAATATTTAATTGACTACATACTTTAATAACTTTTAAATTTAGTTTTTTTTCTTTTTAAATTTTTAAAATTATTTAAAAAATATAAATATGTTTGAAATATTATTTTAAATATTTATTATTTTTTTAAATTTTTAATCTTTTAATTTTTTAAAATTTTTAATCTTTTAATTTTTTAAAATTTTTAATCTTTTAATTTTTTTAAATTTTTAATCTTTTAATTTTTTTAAATTTTTAATCTTTTAATTTTTTTAAATTTTTAATCTTTTAATTTTTTTAAACTTTAAAAAAAATACTTTTATTAAACAACGTTATCCACGTACGGTGTTCACTTAGGGCCGGATTAAGACGTTTGAAGACCCTAGCACTTGAATATTTTTGGTGGTTCCCCGATACCTACAAGTTTATTTTACTCGATATTCAGTCTATAAACTGAAAAAATGAAATTTTATATTTCAGAAGTGACTAATCTAAGGATGGGATTTCACTCTAAAAAGTTCATGAAAGTTATTTTATAAAACTTGAAAAAAACAACTAATAAATTGCAAATGCAACCTATAAATTTATTAGTTGCTTTTTTAAAAGAATTATTATAAATTTTTTTTAGTGTAATCCGGACTTAAGGCCGGGATTATACTTTAAAGTTTTGTAAAAGATATTTTATAAAAGTTGAAAAATTCAACCAATAGGCGCATCGGTTGCATTTGCTTGAATGCAACCGGTGATCTTAATGGTTGAATTTCTCACGTTTTATCAAAGAGCTTTTACAAAACTTTTATAGTGTAATCCCGGCCTAAGGCCGATATTACACTATAAAAGTTTGATAAAATTCATTTTATAAAACTTGAAAAAATTTAACCATTAAACACATCTGTTACATTCGAGCGAACTTAGCTGATCGACCTATTGGTTGCATTTTTCAAGTTTTATAAACGAACTTTTATAAAACTTTTATAGTTTAATCCCGGCCTAAGACAGAATTGTGATGTGAATATTTTTAAGCACAGACATTTTGAAAGTCTCCATCCCTCCCCTTTTTTTCTACTTGCAAATTCTTTGATATTTCCTGATTTTTTTTTTTTTTTTTTTGGAACATCGAATGTTTTGGATGTTTTTGGATTTGCTTTTTCGAACATTGGATGTTTTTGGAATTTTTCTTTCATATTTTTTCCGAAAAGACAGATTTTTTTTCAAAATCTTTTGAGCATATTTTAAGACATTTTTTCCCATCGACTGCTTGTGAGGATCGGAATGAAGATATCTTTAGACCCATATTCTATGGGGCTCCAGACTAAACCGCCAAAGAATGCCCCTAGGCTGCCTATGGGCACTGAATCAGGGGTGAAGGAGAAAAATAATTACAAAAATTGCGAGAAAATGTTTTTATGCGCGAATTTCAACCTAAAGTTGTGCTCACAGTGCTCGTGTGAAAGAGTATGCGGACCCGTGAAAGGGGCCTTAATGAGACGGAAACGAAGGCGCTCTCTATAGGTGGTCGCCTCAAGGGAAAATACATTATTTATATCTTCCTTCGGGTTCGAACCCCGGACTATAACAACAACCTTCACGGTGGTAGACGAACATCTTACCACCACGCCACTATGGCGCAGATTCTTTAGGCAAGAGTCTTTCCTCTCTGGCAGCTCCCATATTACACTGAAACTACAATGGGTGATGCAACACCCTCAGGTGGTTTGTAAGTGACATCAGTGAGCACTCAGTGAGAACCCACTACGGTTGAAAAAAGAAGTTGTATGCCAACTAGTCCATTGCCTCCCCTACTTTATAGTAAATCCAGAAAAGAAATATGCTATCAAGATATGTTTTTTTCTCAAAACTGTCGATAAAAGCATTTCTAGTTCAAACAAAGAGCCAATTGGTGTGTCAATTAAGAAATGAAAAGAAAAAAACGGCTTCATGGAAAATTCGAGCGCAGATACATCGTTCCTCTTTCGATACACAAAACACAGACCACTGTATTTACTACCACCAAGAAATTAAGTGTAAACATTATCGCTTGCAAGCTCGAGTGCCCCTCCCAGAGCTAATTAATAATTTCGGCCAAACCTTTGTCTTGTTTGCTAACTACCCGGGCATCCTTCGTCGCTTGAAACAACGCACGCTCAATTGATTGTCCAAGATAAAGAGCTCTATTGCCACGGATGTGTCTTAAGTACCATTTAATTACGCACATAAGCTAATGAGGAAATTATTTATAATCTGGACACGCATTTGCGTTGTTTCGGGGTCTGTTGAAGTTTCGAACACATTCTGTTAATGAGCAGTCAGAGAGGACGCTGAAAGCACAGGAATTTAAAATCTTAACTTCTACTCCATAGGATTTACTTATCTTGCATGGAGCACAGAATCTCTTTTGGTCGTCATTATCTGTAATCTGGGGAAATTGAATTTTGCCGATCACGATGATTTTCTGAACACTTTTATTCATTAAATGGAGGATACTCGAACAATCAATTATCAACCGAAATAAATATTGAAATACTATATTATTATGTCATCGAATTAACTCGTTTTAGACGGGAGTTGAACACTCATGACGAAATTTATATTGGCTCGTCTTGATGCCCAACAGTAGTGGTGCACACCTCCTGCCTGCGGGCCAAATACTGTGGCAACAAGGAGTCCCATCCCACGAAACAGAATTGCTGAAAAATCACCAAATTAGGGTCACAGAGGGTATTTAAAAAAAGAAACACGAAAAAAAAAACCCGTATGTATAATGTTTAACGAATATGCGACACGAATATATTTGTATGACTATTTGTGTGAGAGTGTTGTAATTATCATAAAATAATCGATACATCAGGAAAATAAGGAAAATAGTCTTATAATTATTGATTTCAGTATGGAATAAAATTCAAGCAACCCACGTTCAAAATACGTGTAAAAAACGGGATATTTTATGAAAAGCTTTGAACGGCAATAATTACGGAAACGTCCCGTAAAACAGGCTCTTGTGATCACTCCTATACATTCAAATTACTGGCCCGCGAGCGGCAAAATGTCGCATGTCTCTGCCCAAAAAGTTTGTGCACTCCTGCCCTACAGCCACAGTTCATTATAGTTGATTGATTTTTTTACTTTTTATTTTTTTATTTTTTTCAATTTGGGTACGATACAACCTTCAAGTATATTCTCATATCATCGCAGGCAATTTAAAAATCAATGTTTCCTTCTTTTTTATTAATTTACTTCTTTTTTGAAATTCTTATTTTTCTGATAAATTCTAAGCATATGATAAATGATGCAAACCTAATAGTTCCTGGTTGTCTCATTCAATACACATGTCAGATAGTTCAATAACCAAGATCATTATCAACTGACAGCTGCAGATGGAAACCACGTTATTGAATCTGGAGGATGAGGGAAAAAAAGCGCGTGGTCAGTATATTGATGAGAACGTTTGATGTGGATTTTTTTTCCTGTCATGTGCGTAGGCGTTGCCAACACACGTTTTGAAAAGAGATCTTAGAGCATAATACAGATGTTGTAAAAAAAATATGGCAGCTGTGTGTCTGCCGAAAATTAGATCGGAATATATGAGAATGACGGGCCATAATGAAGCTCGTTTTCGATCTTCTTAGTCAAAAAGAAGAATAAAAAACAACTAAATATGTTGCAGTTGAGTCATTTTTACACGTTTCATATTCACGAAAATAAAATGAAAGAACGACAAAAACACTCAAAAACAAGAAAATTAGGCAACTAAAAGAAAACTTGACGCAGGGCACCATATCAACTTATCTACCTTTCTTCTATCATTCTCACCACTCTTTGAACGTAGGCCACGCGTTAACTGTGCAAAATTACCGTTGCTTACGGTTTTGTCTGACTAATTACAAATACACTATCTCACCTATCTCCCATATTGGGCCAATCAAGAGGGTCGATCCGGTCGTCAATTAATTGTTGTATGTGTTGTATCGAACCACTGGAAGAATGCATATGTATAAAATTGTCAATATCAACCCAGACTTCTAGTGGTCCAATACATATTCAAATGGCAAATAATAATGACTCGTAGAAAGGAAGTTGGGCACAATTCCCGTTAAATTTCATTAATATTTAATCAAAACAAAACAAAATAATGAAAGCAGTCCCCATTTCAAAACAAACAAATATCAAATTATTTAAATAATTATCGATGCAAAGATTCAGATTAACGCAGTAAGAAACAATATACACAGGGTGAATACAACTTATTCTGCCAAACGAAAAGGAATGATAGATGGGCCAAACTGGACCATGAACACCAACTCTGTCCTATCTCAAACCATTTTCGAATTAAAGTGGATAATCGATTCTGAGGAAAAAAATGCGCCAAGTCTAAAACAAACCGAATATGTGAGGTTTCTGGAAGACCTATACGCGAACTATGGATACATTTAGAAAGAGCAAGAACAATTCTATAAGTTGACACCAATTTCATCCAAATATCTGATATTAATGGCGAGCTACAAGCGCTGAAATACTGGCAAAGTCCAAAATGGAATTATCGCCAAAATTTTTAATCACCAATTCTGCAAACACCCTTCTAGCTATAATCGGTCAAATTTGCCAAATACTTGTCCATTCCATCAGCTTCCGAAAGAATTTACAATAAACAATATCGGTTTTCTGATTCAGGAGAAATTTAGTCTTTTGTTTGCAATACATCATTGAAACCAGTGTTTTGGCGACAATTTGATCTTGCAGGAAAAATCCTATAATGTAACACTACCTATATTTATAGGTTATCCGTATTTAATGGCGAGCTACAAGCACTGAGAGATCAATGGAGTGAAAAATCGAATTGTAGCCAAAACCGACCAAAATTACATCGACGAAAGCAGATTTCAGTGATGTATTTCAAACAAAAGATTAAATTTCTCCTAAACTAGAGGACTAGTTTAGTTTATTCTAGGCTCTTTCGAAAGCTGGTGGAATGGACAAGGTTTTGGAAAATCTGACTGATTGCAGCTAGAAGGGTGTGTGCGTAATTGGAGATTGAAAGTTTGGTGACAATTCGATATTGAACTTTGCCAATCCTTCAGCGTTTCTAACTCACCATTAAACCCAGATATTTCGATGAAATTGGTGTGACCTTATAGGATTTTTTTTGCGCTTTTCAAATACGTGCTACGTTTGCGTGTAAGTCTCTGAAACTTCACAAATCCGGGTTTTTGTTACAGACTTGACTAATTTTTTTTTCCCAATATCTGCTATCCACGCGACTCGAAAACACGGTTTGTGGGGTTATTTCATTATCCACTTGGGCTCGTCTATCACCCCCTTTCGTTTGGCTGAATAGGTCGGATTCAACGTGCATATTCCAAGTTCAGATGTAATAAATCCGAAATTCGATGTTTGAATTTAATGATGTAAGGGAAGGGGAAATTCTCATTAATTATGTTAAAATTACCCAATCGCACTAAATAATTTCCCCCAATTTTATCTGTTTGCCGTATCTCCATAGTTAAAATGTGATAATAATTTCTTTTCTACCTTTTCTTCATCCTCACCTGTCACGGATGGCCTCAGCGTACGATGGAAAAATTCGATGCCTACAAAAAGCACAGCTTGAAGTACTATTGCACTACTTCATTTTTTTTTGGTCAAGTTGACTCCTTGATTGCACTATTCAATCTGCTCCCGATTTTTTTTTTTTTTTTGAAACTCCAGAAGCTAAGTTTTAAGGGGCAACAACCCCTTTTTCCCACTGGTAATTCTGTTTCAAAAAAGGATCCTTCTATTGGATGATGAGGATTACGTGTATAGTGATTAATTATAAATACAAGATATACAGTTGACTGGATGTTGTGAAGATATTTATTATTTTAGATGTTAATTTTTTAAGGAAGGAAAAAACTCATCTCTGCCTCTACCGGGAGTCGAACCCGGGTCCCTCGATTGCCGGACGAGTGCTCTGACCACTAAGCTACAGAGGAGTGATGAGTTTTTTCCTTCCTTAAAAAATTAACATCTAAAATAATAAATATCTTCACAACATCCAGTCAACTGTATATCTTGTATTAACAAGTGGAGAGCGACATTCATGTCATATTAATTATAAAATTAACACCATTGTGAATTCTATCCCCGTGGTATACGATGCCTTGGTCATGCATTTGGAGATTTTTTTTCTTTTTTTGTGAGTGTTTTGTACAAAAAGAAGGAAAATAAAAATAAGAAAAGGAGAGAGTTAGCAAAGTAAATTGTCAGAGAACGACAAATATCCTCACGAAAGGGAAGTGCTGACAGACGACATAAACTTAAAACGTAATTGCTTGCAAGTGGTACAGAATTGTCACGGGATAGGCTTTCCAGTGTTAGAGGATTCTTTTCCGTCAGAAAAAAGAAGTTATATACCAATTAATCGCTTATGCCAACTAGCCTTGGTCTCTCCTACGTATGGTGATTTTAAAGTCAAAATTATTTCAACTTTGCTTATTTTTGGTCATTTACATTCATTTTTATGTAATAACGTTCTTACATTGACTATAAGAACGGGGCATACCATTAACAAAAATGGCTGCTTGCGACACGGTTTCAACGGCATGATTCCATACTGAAACGAAATTGAGTGAAATCGCAGTTTTAGAATCGCCCCTTCCCGAATCATTTTCGGCCGTACGTGCTTCCAACGTTGTCTCTCATAATAGTGATTTGCATGATTACAGTGAGTGCTTTAGGGTATATACCTACACACATTTTTCCCCCACAAAACAAAAATTAATGGCAAGAACGCCTCCACTTTCCCGGAATTCCTGTATCACTCCTTTCAGCCATGTCTAGATTTCGCACCATAATTTTCTCGAAAAATTTCTCCCATAACTGGTCTAATGCACATTGAGTACCTTATTAATAGATATATACATATCGGCGGAAATACAAATGCATGTATCTACAAACATACGTGCATATATTCCATAAAATACCTTATTCCACTAGAAATATAAACAGCGAGAAAATATTCACCAAATAGCATATTGAATATTTCCCGTAGGGAGAAGATGCAAAATCATTTTAATAAGCAGATATAAGCCGTAAAAAATTATTATGTTTACTTTATATACATATAATAGGAAATGGGGTGATTTATGACCAGACGAACGGAATTTTCCAACGCCATAAAGAAAATTTATTTTTTCATCCCATTAGCACACTGGCCTGTCAAAATCTGATTTATTTCCTGCTGACTGTTCATATTTTCCTTTATTTAAAACAAAAACTAAACTAATAGCATTGATTCACTCGAGTTATTTCCCCCCCCCCCTCCTTCAGATTTCAAGTTAATATTTGCTAAGAAAACAAAAACGTTATCATAGTAAGTACATGATAAATATAAAAACAATGTTGCTTTTCATAGAAAAAAGTATTTTTATAGAAGTTTATATTTTCAGTCTTTAGTGTTCTTTAAACACCCAAAGAGGATAGAAATGCAATTGCGAATAGAGATTTTTGATTTTATAATTCTAGGTTTTGCATTAAATCTCAATTTAGGTTTGAATATTCCATTAATTCTTATACTTATACTTCGGCTTATTACAGTAGCTTACTAAAAAAAATCATGATAATGAAAGAGAAAAATTGGAATTTGTATCAAACATTAATCGAAAGAGATCATTCATTTTTTTAGTGTGTAATGCGGTACATAACTGAGAGCCGTATGTTTTCTTATTACACTGATGAAATGCTTTTCTGTTAAAAGCCTTAGAGCAATGAATTTTATTGCAAGTATTATTCGATGGTAAACCTTCTATTTATTAAAATTGATGAGAAAATTCAAGAAATTCAAGATTGCTGTACTTATGAAAATATGAAAATCGTGGAACGGAATGCAATTGGGAATCATCAGAGAAGCCTGCATACATGACATGAATGTCGCTCTTCACTTGTTAATACAAGGTATACAGAAGACTGGATGTTGTGAAGATATTTATTATTTGAGATGCCAATTTTTTAAGGAAGGAAAAAACTCATCTCTGCCTCTACCGGGAGTCGCACCCGGGTCCCTCGATTGCCGGACGAGTGCTCTGGCCACTAAGCTACAGTGGAGATAGAGATCTTCCTTCGATAGAGCGTATATGTGCCTCGTCTGGCACTCGAGGGACCCGGGTTCGACTCCCGGTAGAGGCAGAGATGAGTTTTTTCCTTCCTTAAAAAATTAACATCTCAAATAATAAATATCTTCACAACATCCAGTCTTCTGTATATCTTGTAAGCCTGCATACATTTGTCAAGAATTATCAAATCGCTACGAATTTTCCCTGGATTGCATCCCAAGTACCGATAACCAGTATATATGTCACGGTAAAAGTAATAAATCAGTGAATGTATTCATAATTGATTTTATAATGCATAGTAATCAATCGTATCTCTGTAAATTTGGTAAATTTCATGACATTTATGGATTTTTAGGAGATAGTGCATGATTTTCAAATGAATTTATTAAGTCTCTCTTCTCTTCATTTAATCAGTTTATTAATTCTGCCCGTAGTATATGCTACATACTACACTATGCGTATTTTGCTATAAAAATAAAATAAAATGAAACCAAGTGTTGAATGGACAAAAACTATCAAAATTATTATCAGTTTTATAATGTTGCCCTTTTCACAGGTGTTGTCAGAATGCGCAATAAAACCATTTCATCATCGTCCTAGACTGAAATTTCGATCAGGTATGGATTCCGGTAACTTTGAATAACTTTATCAATGATCTATTATATTTACAAATACTTCTCGAGGGTTATGCATAATTAACTGTATATGGGATAAATTCGCAATATATAAATAAAGTTCATGGTATTTACCAAAATAAGTCGATGATTATGCATAAGCATTAGATTCACAACATTTACCGTGACTCACGAACAATCAGAAGCCTCCGCATATGTACGTGTGCTATAGTGGGTGAAATTAATTGTGTCTTCTCAAACAAACACAATACAAGCATTGCAATACGCATTATACCTCGTATTACAACTGCAATGCATTTTATGTGATGATGAACGTACGAAGTTTTGTTTGACTAAAATCCTTTTTTTTACTCTAATTTCGTCTCGTGCGAGCACTGAATAAATGTTTCACTTGAAGTAAGCGCTTTGCAAGAAATACTCATCATGTCCATTAAAAAAACTAGTCATTTTTGACAACGCCCGTAAAGGTTTATATGCAAACCAGATGATGAAGGCTGGTAGATCGCATCAAATCTGTTGTTATTTGTTCTTTCGGTGGTAGTAGTTGGTGATGCAGTTTATCAGAATGTTAATGAAAAGTGGTGCCAGTGTTAATTGCACGGGCGAGGAGGAATCACAAATATTGCCTGAATTTTAAAAACTGGTTTTTTAAAATTTCAAATAACGGAGTAAATCAAGTCAATGTGTCACACAGCACCATCAAGTGAGTTTATTGGTAGTGGAGATTTTCCACCAAACATGAGAATCGGGGTCAACAAATAATCGGGCAAACACAGATTGTGGCTTGTAGCGAGAACAATCGCTTTGTTTTTGATACTACTACTAAACTGTACATGTGACTCGTAAATATTTCACTAGGGAATCACTTCTAAAAAATTGATGCATGTCAAAATGTGATATGTGATGAGACTAACCTGCCGGAAATATCCGTATTTTCTAGCATGTCACGGAAACCGAGTCACAGGTTCCGGAAAGTTCTTAAATATCTGAACTCGAAGAATCGATTGAATCAGCTAATTTTTGAACATTGGCTATTCTCTGCATTTTAGGATCCTATGTATTTTGCGACGTACGTTGCAGATACTTCGAATTTCACCGTTTCCTTTCGCTACCATAAATCTTGATTTGTTGCAAATGCCGGATACTAAGTATATTCTTGTTCGTAGATTAGATGGGATAAATGAAAAAAAAAAATTGTTTGAATGCTAAGTATATTTTTGTATTCCCTGATAAGGATTTTAAGCCACGAATTAACAGAACAAATAATTAAAGAATCGTACTATACAAAACATGATATTGTACGTATTGAATGTGATAGCAGATTTCTTCACTCTCTGACAATGCAAACAAAGAATGCATATTCTATGTGTTTCGGACTTGTGATAATTCGGTTAGAGCGATCTGTAAATTTCAATTTTGATTATCGTTATCAAATTCCTCGACAAAACACATTTGCTACAGTGAATATTTTTTTTTCCTATTCGCGTACTTATTCATTATTTATTACAGATTTATATCGGTCTTCTGAATGTATCGTGCGGTCTTTATCGAAACTCACTTTCCCCGGCAAACAGGAATGAACCAACATCCGAAAAACTTGTATTCACCGATTTTTATGGCGTGCCAACCAATCGGAATACGGTGTAAAAAAAAATGTTATGTTGTGAAACTAAAGGGAAGTTCGGCTCCCTAGATACAATCGCCCGGCCCCCTCTCATCGGATAGCGGATAAACGGATAAAATAAACAACCACCAGAATTTCTTCCATAGAGACAATGTTAAACTTCCCGCTTGATAATTTGAACGGCTTTTCCCCGCTTAATCCAAATTGTGCTTCAAACGTCAATTGTTAATGCACATCAACCACCAATAGAATATTTGGAATTAATGGGAAATATGTTCCTAATTTAAGATTTTGAAAAAGAAATGCATTTGAGAGTAGGTACTGGTCTTCAAGCATTCAAGTTGTCTTCAATACGGACATTTAATAATTTTATTTTTGTTCTCTGTTGAGCCAATAGAGAGCGCAAACTTCCTCAATGAAAAAGTAAAAATCAAAGTATTGCGAGTATTGCGATCATTGTAATGAAATTTAATTTCCATTTCATTTTTGATTTATTCGAGAAAATTTATTAATATTGATCTTTCATAAAATGGCAATTGAATCGTTCCCCGCATTATCGGATATCCCGGTAATTTTATAATGTGTACTGGAATCGTTGGTATCTGATTAAGCGGGTCCGACTGTATCTGCTGCGAAAATATCAATAAAAGGCACCGATTAAATATTTCTATATTAGGCATCGCGAAAAAACTTATGAAACCTATTTAAACGTAATAATATTAAGTAAAGGTTTGCATAATGGTCAAACTTTTCTGTATCGGATGAGCGTACATTATGTCATTAGATAAAATAAACGAAAATCAATCGCAATGCTAAATATTTTTATGAATTGCAATTTTTTTTTCTCTCAACTTCCAAAATGCTGCAGTTGCTAGAAAAATTAAGTATTTTAACTTATTGGGATTTTTATTTTAGTGCTTATCATATGACGCCTGTGTGAGAAATTTTTTTCGAGGCATCAATATTTTTTAATGTTTCCAGACTTCAAATATTTCTGCATGATATTCAATTTTGTATTGGTAACAAAAAATAATAACCTTTTTTCTTTTAGTTATATTAGCAATTGTTTTAAAATTTAACCGTAAATAGAAAAAAAGACGCGAAACAATTGCTATAGCGTTTCTTATAAAAGAAAGTCAAACGCCAGAAGCTAAACTTTCAAAATCCCTAAGTAATAAGAAATCGGAAAAACGTAAAAAAGAAAAAAAGACGATGTCAAGCACACATTGTGATTTAGAATCACCACTTATGGCGAAAAAAAACATATTACCGTGTATGTTACTGTTCTCTCGTTCGAAATATATGAATGTGCCTGGTTAAACAACGCGACGAACGAACTCGAATACTTAGGCACGCACAAGGGAAAAATCTTGAAATTCCCGAGACTGGAGAAAGAGAGATACGATAATGGGGGTAGGACCAATGGCCCCAGGACACGAAACAGATTACACAAGCGAAACTTCTTTTCAACACCAAACAAAGCACGTATTCATATCGACGTTGGAAACTTAACGTCAAGAAAGTAAAGTTCGGTAACTTGAATATTAATAAAATATGTTGGAAATCTTCCTCGTTTACTTTAAATTAGTTTCTTGGATGTGGGGAGGAGAGCTCCGAGGCATAACTGAGGACTCGTAATCGTTATCCCTGAGAACTGAACCACCTGAGGCGACAGCAGCGAAACCAAGTTTAACGTGTGTTCACGAGTAAAATTTAAATTTTTTTTAAGAATAACATTATTAATAAGTTATTAATTTTTCTTTCATCCGAACATGTACAAAGATGGAACCTAGAATCTTATAATCCTTGATAAAAAAAAAAAAGCAAGCGTTTTTCGGGTATATTTCGTTGTCCTTCAGGAAATTAAGGGGAAAAATTCAGGTATTGGATATTTGTTGGTCTTCCCTACAAAGTAGATTAAACCATTTTAAATACGTACCAAGGCTGGACCGGTCATGCATTTTTATCGACCACATGGCCGATGTGGGCGTTTGAAAAAATTCAAACGCTTTTTTTTAATCGTCGACGGTAACGAAAGTGCTCCTACACACATGCGTGGAATTCCACAGAAATGCTTTCTTTTTCAGTAATGATGGAAATGTGTAGCAAACGTATTGTGATTCATTTTCAGGATCATAATCTTTAGCAACTCGGTGCGGTCACGGTCCTTCATATACTGAACATTGAAGGACCGGACACACCCCGCTTCCCATCTCAAGGAGATATCGAAGCGTTCCCGAAAGATGGGTGCATCCGGAATTTTATTAAATATATATATATAAATTTGTATAACAGAATAACAAGTCCAATTACAGGAGTATATGAGGTCCTTCATATACTGCAATTGGGCTCAAAATAGTGCTACTTAACCGTATATGCACCTCGTACACATGCTTCTTCGAAATTTCTAATGAATCGGCAATTGCCGGAATGTGTCTTCTGATTGAATGAGTAGCCCCCCCCCCCAACCTATCCATGTTGTAGGGTTGCGCTTGTATCGTGTTCATGCTGTCATCTGTCTTCCATTTTCTGAAGTAAAGGTGGAAATGCTTGGATTTTAATGTTAGTATCTGTGTCGTGTTGTAGGTCTGCCTACTCTCTGCGGAGAGGATTTTTAAATGGAAAACCGGCTCGCATTCGCTCTTCGAAGCTGGAAAACCGTAAAAAACGAACTTCAGCCGACCACCGCTGTTCCGTCATCGAAGTTCGAACCTGGATCCTCAGCGCGATGCCTACACTACCTCACATCGCAGCTCAAAATATTGCAACTGGGCCGCATTTGAAAACTGAAAACCTCACTTCCAGAGAAATAGCATATCCTGATATGAATTCATGGGATAATAGAAAAGACGTAAACGGCATAATAAACGGCATAAAACGTAAGGATGAATTTTTAATTATATCATTAAAATATATATCACATGTCCCTATTGAACTGTGAATGAAGTGTCTGAAAGAGATAAAAAAAATTTCGAATGATTCTAAAGTTGGTAAAAAATATTTAGCATTTCCCTTCGCGAAAATCGGAAACTATCCATTACAAACATATGGAATCTCTGCTGCGGCCTATGAAATAAAAACTAAACTATTTTTCATAATTTTAAGTAAAGTTAGTTGTTGGTTTGATGTAGCATAAAAATTTTATACCACATATTGGTAATATTTATTTCGTATATCCGTTCAAAAAACCAACAATCATTTTATTACATTACAACAGGAGGTATAACGCGTTTTACACGCGAATATTGTAAACGTGATGTTCGCACTTTTAAAAAAAACGTGAATTTTTTTTTCACTCTCCTAACCTTTACCAACACGGTGCAGTCACGCAATTGGGCTCAAAATACTACTACTACTACTACTACTACTACTTAATCGTGCATGCACCTCGTACACATTCCTCTACAGAATTTAGCCTCGGAAGAGATAAGGCAACAAGTTTCCGATTAGGTGCTTGCGCACACACACAGAGGGTGTGTCCATGTATATATATATATATAATATAGCATATATTTTACTATACAACCCCCTTGCAATATGAATGACATTTTATTTAGATACATTTTCTAACTGGAATTATTCATCTAGGAGATCAACGGTTCACCAATAATTAAGTAATGCAGGGCTAACCTGTGAGCGCGGTTAGCTCTTCACCCAGTATATGCAATGTTTTGTAAGTGTCTTGTATAACTTCGAACTTTCTCAATTATAGTTCAATCAGGATAAAAAAAGCACTGCGATGGGGGAGGGGGGATGCAATAAACGGTATGAGTTGCCATTTGCTGGCAAAGCAAAAATATTTTATACTTTGATGATGTCAATATTATCTTGAGTGATAATGAAATGCACTGTCAATCCGAAATACGCATAAACATCGGCGCCTGAGCCGGGATGTTCAAGCACCCATGCTAATCGGTAGCACAAATTCAAAACGACTCCAGAATCGATTCAGAAATCAACATATCCTATATAAAGCTAGAAAAATATTCACATGTTCGGAAAACTTTCGAAGCCAAGGATCATTCACACTTAATATCAATAATTAGGTGAGTCTTTAATACAAATACAAATACAAATACAACGCCACAACAGGCAAAATGCCCAACGAGGTGGCTGATAAAAAGATGCCCATAAAAATATGGATGTCATATGTTTCAAAAATACAGCAACTCAATTAAAAATGCAATTAACACAAATTATAAACAATATATACACATGATAAAATATTATACAACGCCCATAAAGAATACTTATGGTTGTCTTCTTCTAAGAATAGATAGCTTCTCGATTTACCCCAACATGTTTATCGTATTTCTTTTTAAACGTGTCAATTGTGTTACAATTTACTACCTCCGGGGGTAAGCTATTCCATTTATTAACAACCCTATTGGAGAAAAATTCCCTGCGACACCATAACCTTGCATTGTCCCTCACCAATCGATACTGGTGTCCCCTTGTAAAAGCAGTCGATTGGCGGTGTACTAAAAGTTCATGGTCCATCCTATCCATCCCATTGAAAATTTTGAACACTTCGATCATATCTCCTCGACACCTGCGTTCATCCAATGTAAACATATTCAAAAAATGAAGTCTTTCTTCATAACTCAAGCCCGGTGTGCCAATAAGGACACGCGTAGCTCTTCTCTGCACCCCTTCAACCAAGTCTATGTCCCTCTGTAGGTATGGTCTCCAAAACCTTACAGCATACTCCAGTCCAGGACGAACTAAGCCTCGAAAAAGCGGAAGAATGACTTTAGGAGAACGCGAAGAGACCTTTTTGAAAATGAGACCAAGCATTCTATTCGCTTTTTTGACAACCGCTGAACAATGTTCAGAAAACTTAAGTCGCTCGTCAATGAGAATTCCCAAATCGGTGACTCTAGTTGCATCCGGGATAGTGACACCATTCAACTCGTAAGAGAACCGTGGGTTGTTCGAACCAAAATGAGCGACCATGCACTTATCTACGCTAAACGTCATGCTCCATTCATTTGCCCATGCTGCAATCTTGTTTAAGTTGGTCTGGAGCAACTCCCTATCGCTTTCATTTCCGATTACCCCCATTAGCTTCACATCATCTGCGAATTTGCTAGTAATTCCATCGATACCCTGATCGAGTTTGTCGATAAAAAGTGAAAAAAGTATGGGGCCAAGGACACTTCCCTGAGGAACTCCACTTGTGACGTCTGTCCAACCAGAGAATTCCCCGTTCACCATAACTCGTTGCGACCTATCTCTTAACCACGATTCTATCCAATTCAGCAAGTTGCCCCCTATTCCAATCTCGTGTAAACGCTTCAAGAGTTTGCCATGTTGGACACGATCGAATGCCTTCTGGAAATCAAGGTAAACAACGTCGACATTTTTGCTCTTACCCAAAGCCTTAGTCACGTAATCATAGAAGCAAAGGAGGTTAGTTACACATGACTTCCCCTTCCTGAACCCATGCTGATTATACGACAATACATTATTCTCGTCTATCCACTTCACAAACTGCCTTTTGATGATAATTTCCAAAATTTTCGAGAGGGAGCTCGTCAAACTCACTGGACGATAATTAGACACCACTTCTCTACTACCCTTCTTAAATATCGGAACAACGTTAGCCAGTTTCCAATCTCTCGGGACGATACCCTCAGCAACACTACTCCTGTATATCTGTGCGACTGGCCCCAACAATTCATTAGCACCTTCCCTGAGAACCCTGGGATAGATATCATCTGGTCCTGGTGCTTTGCTTGCACATACATTTCTTAGAAGATTTAGGACCTCCCCGTCTTCCACTTTAATATCGTTGAGCGTTTTATTACCCCATGCAACACCCGTATATCGAATATCATTATCTCCATTAAAAACCGACGCGAAAAAGTCATTGAAAGCACTACACATGCCTACATTTCTCTCTCCTTTTGAGCCTCCTATCGAGAGGGGGCCAACTGTCCCCTTACATCCATTATTGACGTATCGAAAAAATGATTTTGGGTCAGAGCCAATGTTATCTGCCAACCTAGATTCAACTTGCTTTTTACTATCCCTTATCGCTTTCTTCAACAGTCTTCTTTTATCAGTAAACAATGACAGGTCACCTCGTCCACTTTTATACTCTCTGAATGCTCTTTTCTTTTCAAGATAAAGGTTCCGCACGCTATCCGTGAACCATAGAGGGTGTGATGTACAAACACGCTTTTTTCGAACAAAGGGTATGACGTCGTGCAAAACAGAGGACAGCTTCGTACTAAATTCTTCCCATTGACTTACCACCCCTACTGATTCCAACCGGTCTTTGAAAACTTCCGCTAACCTTCTTCGCAAAACATCAAAGTTAGTTCTCCGAAAACAAGGAACCAGTCTTTTGTTATCAACCTTACCCGAGGAAAAGTTACAGTGAAATCTGACGATACGATGATCACTGGAAGAAAACTCTTCCCCCACCGAAACATGTTCAACTAGATCCTCAGAACTAGTAAGAACTAAATCCAAAATAGCAGTACCCCTAGTGGCTTCTGATACATGCTGATACAAAAAATTTTCGAGCACCAACTTAAGAAAGTCTCTTTCATACTGATTTCCAGATGAAAGGTTCTCCCAATCAATACCCGGGTAATTGAAATCCCCTAGTATGAGAACCCTCTTTCACTTACACATGTAGGAAATTTCATCATGCATTTTGGCAATGTAGTTTTGATCCCTATTCGGTGGATTGTAACAAACCCCAACAATAAGCTTATGACGTCTTTTGCTCTCAAGTTCAACCCATATGGTTTCAATATCACTTCTCTGCACGTTACACTCTCTAGCCTTCAAACATGATTTCACGTATATCAACACTCCACCCCCTTTCCTATCAGATCTATTTCTGAAAAAAGTATCGTATCCTGAGATGTGTAAGAAAGATTCATCCCCATCGTTTGCCCAAGATTCTGTAATGGCTATAAGATCCAAGCCCTCCACAACTATCATAGTTTCTAAAAAATCTTTAACATCTATAAAATTTAGTAACATTGTTTATTTTTCTTCTGTAGCAACAATAATTGATTTTAAATTTATCGCGTGTTATATTTTCTGCTATAATAACTCACCATTATTATTTGTTGTTGTTATCGGCTCATTCACCATCTGTATCAAGATCTCAACACGGGAAATTTGATGCAGTTCGATTAACACAACTAAATTTCTCGTAAATAAACACAATTAATTTAAAGGAATATAGGAATACAATTTTCTTTTCGGAAAGCTAGATTTTAAGTACCGGGTGAAGATTATGTTTGATTTGTTAGGCATACGTGATAAAAGAAAGGAATTAGTATATATTGATCAGAAAGTGTATTCACTTGCACACAGTCTACAATACCAAAACTTACGTAAGAAATGCATTTGTGTTGAAACTAATATATTGATCGGGGCTTTCATCTGTTTATATGCGAAAATAAAGATGCACTTATTTTTGAAGCCGAATCGAAGAATCCAAATGATCAATTGAGTTTTTGTCAAACCTACTTGTTCTAGATACTAGTACTCATGTCATGAGCCATAAAGAGAGTGACAAAGCTAGGATAGATGACCAAAGTATAAATCAATGAAGAAGTAAACATTTCCATTGAAAATAAATTGGAAAACCCTGAAATACCATAATTAAATACATACATATTAGCTGAATGAAAATCCAATATACACACAATGTACGTATAATGATACTCTACTTATTTCAATCGGTTTTTAAACACATCCGAAAATAAACGAGAAAACCTTTTTTTTTTTTGTTCTCTTTTTATTACTCAGAAATTTTTCAATCGAATTTAACAGCAATAAAATAGCTGAAGAAAGAGGAGAGACTGTCAGTATAAGGTAAAAGGTTATGCAGATTGGAATGGCCGACAAGTGAAGGAAGAGCGAGGGGTAAAAAAAAAAATCAGAGTCTAGAGATTTAGGAAATAGAATGGTGGGAAATCTTGGAAGACGTTGGTGCTACCAGACACGAGGGAGCAAAATATTCGGATCGATGCACACAGTCAGGCAGAAGTCGAAGCCGATTGCGCCCCTCTCCATCTCCATAATTGCGGGAGATTGAAATTCAATAGACATTCGAAGAATAAGAAAAGAATGGGGAGGTGAGCGCGTTATTAGGAAATGGAATTTGTACTCTCCTCCCCAAACTTTCTTCTCCCGACTCCCTTCAATTTTCTTTTTTTCATCATTATTATTATTTCTTTATTCGCGGAATAAGAAATAAGGTGGGGAAAAAAAAACATTATTTTATTTTGCTTTTAGAATAAAGAAAGCACCACTGTCATCTAGATTTTCTCCTTTTCTTCTCAATTTTCTTTTCACTCTCTGTCTTCTCCCATCGTGTCTTTGTTCGTTGCGCGCCACTCCTACGTAAACTTTAGTGACAATGTTGTTGCGTTTAATACCGAAAAATGATGACTTTTTTTTTTTTTTTCCTTAATGTCTGCGTGCGTGTTACGTTATTGTTTGCCGGAAAAGTCCGCAAAAGGTAATTTCATTTCTCTCCCTTCTTACGTTTCCTGTGTTTGCTTTTTGATTTATTTCTTTTTCTTTATTCTTATATGTTTTCTCATTTTTCAGAAATTTTGTGGACGAATCATAAGCGGTGATGTCTGGAAAATTGAAATGCAGATTTTGAACAAGAATTTTTTTTTTTTTGCACCGTCACCAGCGGTTATCATTTTGATTATTATATATTTCACTTGCATGTATTTTTGCTTCCTTATATTATTGTTCTTTTCTTTCAACAGAATAAAATATACAACGTGAAATATACATTTCGGGTTGCTGGAGATGGCGTCACCTTGGAATCAGTTTCTGAGATGGTCATTGAGAATACTATGTCATGTTTGAGAATCTAATGATAATAGTTTGATACTGTTTTACTTATGTCTTCTTAAGTCGTTTTTTTGTTTGCCACAACTGCGTCAACTTTAGTGAGAGTTGCGTTTAATACCAAAAAATTGTGATTTTTTTTTTAACTTTTTTTTTAGCTCTTCTTACATGAGTGTTACGATATTTGCCGGAAAAGTCTGCAAAAAGAAATTTCATTCCTCCCCACCCCTTCTTACTTTTACTATGTCTGCTTTGATTTATTTTTATTCATGTTTATTCCTTTTTTTTCTGATATGTTTTCCTCTCATTTTTCAGAAATTTTGTAAATGAATCATAAGTGGTGATGCCCGACGAATTGAAATGCAGATTTTGAACAATATTTTTTTTTTGTTTAGCCATTTTCGTACCGTCAGCAGAGGACATTATCATTTTTATTATTGTATATTTCATTCGCACATTTATTTGCTGCTTTGTTTTATGTTTTTTTCAACGTAGAATATACATGATTGAATACCTTTCCGGGTTGATGGGAATGGCGCTAGCATGCAATTAACTTCTGAGACGGTCATTGCGAAAACAAATTGCCTATCTATATACTATGTCGTGTTTGGGAATCTGATTATCATAGTTTAATCCCGTTTTATTGTTTTGTAAGGAATTTTGTGTATTTCATATATGAAATTGAAAAATTTTCTTCAGATTCTGAAAATAACTTCAACAAAAAGGAAAGTAATAAAGATGTTTCCTATGTTTTGTTGTAGCGTTTTTCAACCTATGGGCTGGTTGTTGCGCGTTTTTCAACCTATGGGCTATGAGTTGGTTTGCACTCAGACTTGATAAAATTATTCATCCGTTGTAATTGATATTATTACTGCCCCTTTGGGTTGAATTAAAAACCTTCATGCTTAGGTTCACTTTCCGATCGTTCCGAAAATTCCAATCCTAAATACGTTATATCACTAAATTTTGCCAAAAATTTAAATTTTTCACCCTAAATGAAATTTGCCAATTACTGCAAAGTTTACTAAAGGGTTTGCTAAAAAGCTGCTGAATGAATGAATGAATGAACGCCCCAGAACTTTCCCACTGGACTTATCCATTTGCCGAGATCTCTTCCAGCCCAGCTTCGTGGCAGAGTCTGGAACAGCTAAAGAGCTGCTGCAAATCGCAGTAAAAAATGTATTTTGCGAAAAAAAAATTCATATGATCTTATGACTATATTTCATTAAAAAAAATCGGTAAATTGAGATCTCTAATATTAATCTGTAAAATACGGGTCATCGCCGATTGCCATCAAAAACGTTATCAGAAATGAACGCAATCAACAAATAATCGAAATTCCATAAATATTGAGGACAAAACGCGTTAAACATAAACAATATGGGAGATAACTATTTATATTTTCGTCATAATTATCATAATATAATTTATATTATAAAGACGCTGTCTGTATTCACGACTTAAGTAAATGCTACAAATTTAAATAAGTATCGTCGAAATAATGTGACAAATGTATAAAAAAATCGGAGCATCGAAAAGTACAGGAACGTCCCGTAATACGGAACAGAGGGACAGTCAAATTGTTTCAAACATCTTACTGGTCCTTCTTTACAGAAAGGTTGAGAAACACTGTTTTGTTGTATTTGGGTTCAAGTTCCGAATCCTAGTATGGTCGATACCAGAAACAAATTAAAATATGAAAATAATAATAAGCAAAAAAATAAAAAGAAAGTGTCGAGCCTTAATAAGAGTCAATAGCTTAATTATAAAAAAATGAAACGATAATTGAAGTAAATGTAAAAATCGAACGTTTTTTGGTATGTTATTTAATGGTATCAAAGAAAGGGCGATAAAGTAAAATTTACGACGCTGTTTGTATCATACCGAAAGAAATTCATTCCTGCAAAAATCATGACATTCAGAATTTCAATGATTGGAATTCCATTTTAATACTAAAGGAATTAATACTAAAAGGAAAGGAATTTCGAACCACCTGGAACGATGAAGAGGTCATTTTGACCGCAATATGGGGGGGGGGGAATCAACGCAAATTACTTTTTGTGTGTGTGGGTGCGTGCGTGCATGTGTGTGCGTGGGTGTACCGAAACTTAGTCTTTTTGACATGAGTTTGCATTAAACTATATTATGTACCGTCAAACCGAAAGATACCCAGGCCACATTGCCATATGGCAATATCGGCTTATTGTCCTCACGGACAGGATATATACCTCTGGCAATTTATTTATAAAAAAACATATATTACAATCATAATAAATATAATCATAGTTATGTATAAAATCATATAATTTAAGTATAAAATCATATAATTTAAGTATAAAATCATATAATTTAAATATAAAATCATATAATTTAAATATAAAATCATATAATTTAAATATAAAATCATATAATTTAAATATAAAATCCTAATTCGAATATAAAATCCTAATTCGAATATAAAATCCTAAATCGCATATTAAAATCAATAATAAATCAGATATATAATACATAATCGATTTCATCCTCAATTTAAATCGTTCGGTTCTCACGGCATTATACTGTTCTTGTGCCATCAGTCGGTCTTCTTTATAGTTGATCAATATGTTTTTTCATTGTGAACGGCGAGGTGGTGCAGTTTGTACACTTGTGCTATTGGTTGATATGACGTCTGTGTCTTCATTGTCTTCTATCCATCTAATTATTTTCTTGACTTTATTCACTCTACTTTTGTTTTTTAAACTCTCTCTGGTCCAGAGTGTGACATTTGTAGCAGCGGGCACAGCCATGTGCTTTAGATGTGCAGTTAATTTACATGTTCTCAATTAATAGATGGGAGTGACGATTTCACTACAAAGTGCTACCTCGTTTTGAAGTGGTGAAGGTAATTTGGAAAAGGTCCGTGATTGGTTGTAAAAAATATAAGTTCTCTGTTTCTCTGCGTTGTATGAAACTTTTGGTACATTTTGTGGACACTTCTCCCAGTTTTAGCATCATTCCATCGGGTCTGCCATAGATTATTTCTTTTCTTGCCTTTTGTTTCGCTGTGGATGATAGTAATAAAATTTAAATAAATGTGTGCCCTTGATTGTCACTGCTTTGGCTATTGCGTCTGCTTCTTCGTTTCCCCACTCCCCCACGTGCGCTTTGATTCAAGATATGTGAATCTGAGGGCTTTTATGGACTGTTGTAACAATTATTTTTTTTTGGAATTTCGGACAAAAGGGATTGTTATGACAAACTAATCCCGTGTTTTGTTGCTTTATAAATTGATATGACTACATGAATTTTTGAGCACTTTTAATTCATGGTTCCATTATCACTTCGCAGTCCATTAACAAGGTTTAAAGTATAATATGCTTGAGAAACTGAGGAAGAGATTTCATGTGGGGAATGAAAAAATCGGGCATAGCCACCAATCCTGAGCAATGCGAAATATATACCTAACGCAGCTTTTCAATGGCGGTAACATTATTCACTGAATATATTCATTTTTTTTAAATATCAACGACACTCATTAGTAGAACAATAACATTTCATAACATGTTTAAATTTTTTTTTTTTTGTGTTTTCAATTTTGTGTGTGCATAGTACTCTATTCCTAGATTTTCTCTGCTTACCAACTTTAGATTTATTTTTTGCTCTCCCGGAAGCACGGTATGTGGTAAAATAATGGCTATCCCAGACAGCAGTGCCTGTAAGCTGGGATATTTGCTGGGGGCTTCTCTCTATAGTGAATTTATAGTGTGAAGAAACAAAAAATAATGTCTCAATCGCGGACTGAAGCCATGAGTAAAACCATGAATTATGAAGATTCTTTTCATTCGCTGGACATTGTACCAGCGAATGCAATGCAGTAAAAACTCAGATTCATAGAAACGATAAATTAATTAAACAACGTAGGGCGACCAGCTTGAAATGTGTAAATGTTCACATAGAAAGACTGTTCATTTCAGCATTTTTTTCATTCATATTAGTTGAATATCTCTATAGCGGTCAGAATGACAGCTACCGTCGTTCTATGGAGATTTTCTTTTCACCACTACACTAAGTCTAGAACATAGATCGCTCCGCTCACAAAAGAAGTTCCACATTAAAAACCCGAGTACAATTATAAAAATTTAATATAAAAAAATATGATATCTTTGTGTAAATAAATATTGAAAAATACTACGTCACTGGTTGGATTTTTTTATTTTCAAAAAAAAAGTGTTCGTTACATTCAAAAAGTTTTTAAGAAAATTTGTTGAAAAAATATTTGAAAAAAAATGTTATACACAAACACAGCCTCAGTCAAAAATGGGTCACTGTTATTATTTTTTGTCCTTATATCCCTCTCTTGGGACAGAGTGAGAACCATGTTCTGGTTTGGTGGTGGTGGTCAATGTTATAATCATTTATTGATACCATCTTTTACAGTAAACGTCGACTGTTTACGAAATTAATGTTTCGAAATTTTCAGTAACGTCACTGGGCTTTATGCTTATCCTTATCACAGTACCATTTGAATATTTTTCATAAAATTTAACTTTGCAATGCGACTGGAAAGAAAGTTATAGTCCTTTCAGCTCCGAGCATTTATTTTTCGGAATTTTCAAAATATTTTACATTTTTGGTACTCAAAAAATGGATTAAAAACAAAAATTTCAGCAGAAATCTTTATTTTTTTCAATTTTCCCTTTAAATTTTCCAGATTTTTTTGTGAAAAAATGATTATTTCCATTCAATATTTTCACACAAAATAAGACAGTGTATATTCTTCTTCACAAAAAAATTTTAAGTAATAAATCACACTTTTACTAGAGGCACCATCTCATGAAAGCGATTTTAAAAACTCCCTGAAAGTTCGACATTAAGTGCTGCGTTCTGATGAAACTTCGCAAAGTTCATGTTCTAAATATTTCTATCTCTCAAAACTTGCACAATCCTTTAAGTCAGGGTTTAATTACCTGAGATTAAAAGGAAGAACTATACAGTGAGAAAAAGCAACCCACGCATTTGCGGCACCAGGGTCTGAAAGTGGTAGCAAACCTACAAATAAAAATAATCCAAAGAATGCTACTACTACTCAACCGTACATGCATCTCGTACACATTCCTCTACGGAATTTTTAAGGAATTGGTACACGCCGGAATGTGTGTGTACGTATTGTGAACATAACGTGAAGTTTGTTTGTTTGTTTAATTCTTGTTATGTGCATCGATGCCATCTACTATCAATTTTTATAACAATGAGTGAAGTATAATGAATGAATAAGTACCGTTGTAGGGCTGTTGCTCCCGGTGACGAGACTTTTTTAACGGGAGGATCAGCTCGTATTTGCACATTGAATATGGGAACCATAGAAAGTAAACTTAAGACGACCGTCACTGCAACGACGGTGGAGTTCGAACCCGTTGATTCCGTCGCTATGACCATTCGACCACCACAGCGACTCTAAAGAATACTTTGAAATGATTTTTACACATATTGAATACATTGTTTTATCGTTCTAGTTATTTATGCGGAAATCTGGGATAAAGAAATCAAGCAACTAGCTGATGTGCTTTAGGTAGTCGAAAATATAATCTAATGGAAAAAAAAAAAACTTAAATATATATATTCCTTTTTTTCAACGCTGCAGCATGGTTTAATAAAATCTCTTCTCGGAGATGTTTATACGCTATCATAATTTACGTTATAGGAAAGAGACGAAGTATGGATACCTGTTATTTCTTAAAACTGATCGATAATTTGATTTCCGTGGAACGAAACTGAAAATTTTCTCGACCCCCTTAACTGTTTTCTCTCGGTAATGATACACGATCGAACACTGCCTCAAGATATCGTAAACCCATGAATCGGAATACGCATTAAAACGAACCCGAGTGAACGTTATCCGAATGCCAAAACGTCAGAATTAAAACTTGATAAATCCGATTTTCCAAAAGGGCCATTAACGGTAATACATCATTAAAATTCCGAATCCGTTTCGTTCGGTTATTGCAGTGCTAGAACGCGGTAAATTTCCCGCATGTGTTTCGCTCCCACCCACTCCTAGCTCACTTCCGAGAGATCCACCCACAACTTAATTATTCCAAAAGGAAGACTAATATATATTATGCGAAAATTTTCTGCTTCTCCCACCCCCCCCACTATTTCACTTACCTCCCACCCCCTTTTGCCCCAAATGGAACATCCTTCTACATCCATGCTAATCCCCCCATAATACTGAAGCACCAGAGAACGTAAACGAGCAATTTGCGATAGCAGTTTGCAAGTTTGAAAGTCTCCTGCAGAGTGTGAAACGTGCCGCTTCTGCATACTCGAGATACAAAATGGAGAGGAATTGAAGGTAGACGTGTGTGTGGAGCAAAGAGTGGAGGGCGAACGAAGTTTCTAATTAAAGGGATTTTCTGAGAAAGTGGAGGAGTTGAATGTATGTGCATGTGCGTGTGTGAGCAGAATTTTCACTCCAACTGGTCGAAATTTCCCCCCTCTTCTGGATTAGATGGAGGCTTACAAGACGCCACACACAAATCTTCGGGATTAAAGAGAAAATCCAAGAGAAATAAAGAATTTCGGGCCTGTGTGAGGGGCTATATGTATGTGTACGTACGAGAGCCCATCTTCGGAAATGGAAATCAGAGCTGAAGGAAATGTGGAAATGTTAATTACCTTTTTAAACTTTATTAAAATATTTCACGATTAAATTATGAGAAGAAAGCATGTATGATTAGTTTCCGAATTTTTATATGGATACGTTCTATATCAGACTCTGAGAACGAATATTTATGCTCATATAATGAATATATTGATCTAGTGTGAAACCTCGATATAACGATTCTGCGGAGCTTTATTAAACCAAACGCGCCCCCACGTTAGTATTCCTGAACTTCTAATGTATAGGGGACGTGAGATTCTGTGGACCAAAAGAACGTATCGACGTACAGCAGTGGTTCCCAACCGAGAATGCATGCACCCGAAGGAGTGCGGTAGGGAATTTTTAGGAGTGCGACATGATAAAAAAAAAAAGAAATTACAACGTGTTGACTGATTATTCGGGAAAATTAAAATAATGTTGAAAATTGAATTTTTCAATTCATAAAAAAATATGAATCATACCAATATTTTGATGCCTCATACTCTGACTTCTGCTCAGAGAATTGTGTCATACGAATTTTCGGTTACAAAAGTTTGTTTTCCGATTACCGATCGTACTTGTTTTCCATTTCGGTTCGGGAAAGTATCATTGTTTACTTAAAATATTTTGTGGATTGTTTTACATTGGTATCTCGTATTATTAGCGTGTTGTGCTTAGATTTGATACTGTCGTCAACACACGATTCAGGAAAAACGTCAAAAAATTTAGTCAAGTGTCAAAGAAACATTAATTTACAGTTGTTGTGGCTTGAATCAATAAGTGAATAACTATTCAATGAATATGACATGAATGTCGCTCTCCACTTGTTAATACAAGGTATATAGAAGACTGGATGTTGTGAAGATATTTATTATTTGAGATGTTACTTTTTTAAGGAAGGAAAAAACTCATCTCTGCCTCTACCGGGAGTCGAACCCGGGTCCCTCGATTGCCGGACGAGTGCTCTGACCACTAAGCTACAGAGGAAATAGAGATTTTCCTTCGCTAGAGCGTATATATGCCGAACGGAACCGTGCAATGGACGGTGAAACCAATCAGCTAATAGCTCATGGACGACGAGCCACCAGAGGGCTATATATATGACATGAATGTCGCTCTCCACTTGTTAATACAAGGTATATAGAAGTCTTCTATATACCTTGTATTCAATGAATCCTTTGTTTTATTTTTCAAATCTCAAAATTATCTTAAAAAATAGTAACTTTCTTTTAGTTTCGTTTTTTATATAAATTAATTAAAAAAATGAAGCTAAAATTAAATATTAACCGAGACGAAAAGACATTAAACAATAAGTAGAAAAATCCATAGAAATTAATTATCAGGTAATTAATGTAACCAGTTACAGAGCAAAATACCTGGGTAATTATAACAGACAAAGAACGTATTATCCAAGGGGGTGCGCGAAGGAAAAACGATTAGGAACCACTGATGTAGAGGGATTATCGTTGTGGACTTGAAAGTAGCATTATCATCCTGCGCAATCAAATTTATGCTATTGCTGGCATCTTCCCCACTCAGCGTCATTAGTACAATGATAAAATCCATTTACAAGTATTTATTTGTCGCAAAAATTCCAATTGATAAGTTGATTAATAAAATTCAGTGACCTGTTTCACCCAATAAAGTAATTTCGTGCACAGTACTGTTGTGTGGAATACATAAAGTAGCTTCACAGCAAATTCACTAACACTTTTGGGGGGTACGTTGTGCCAAATACCGATGTTGTTTAAAATCCTCAAAAAAATGAAAAATGATGAGGAATTTGACTATATCGTGAAGTTACATTTGAGTGAAATATAAAAATTGTCGTCTTATCTCTTTTGAAATATCCTCAAAAAATATCGTTACAGAGAGATTTATCCCAGAGAAGGGTATCGTTATATTGAGAGGAGGCTATACTAATATATTACGAGTTAATTATTTAATATATTACTACTTAATACATTATATTCTATATATATATATATATATATTTCTATATATATATTCTATATATATATTCTATATATATATATGTATATATATATACCCAGCTCCCCAAACAACAAAAAATATCGTTGCAGAGGTATTTATCGTTTTCTCGAGTATCGTTGTAGCGACGCGTCAATGTATATAATTTCACTGTGAAATTTCCATATCTTAAAAATATACAGAGGGATTACAATTAAAGTTTCCGTGTACTCTGAGTAATTTTTCTTAAAAACTGCTTATCCGAATACAGCAATATATTTAGGATATCTTAATGAGACCATGGGAGAGAGATTTATGAAATAAAAATGTAAGTTTTCGACCAACTGATAAAAAGTGACGCTTTTATTACATTTTAAATTTTCCCATGGTTCATGTAACGTATATACCATGTTTCAATGGAATGCATCTATCAGAAAGGGCACTATATGGATCTGAGTAGCGTCAGTGTGCTGAAATTGCTCAGACCAATGTAGAACACATCAATATACTGACACACTACTCCAACCTCTATTCCACCCATTCAAGATGACGTATTCTATTGAAACTTGGTATACATGCTATGTGGTCCACGGGGAAGAAAGAAAATTTAATATAAAAGTTACACTTTTTCAGCGGGTGGTCGAAAACTGAACTTTTTTTTTTTTTTTTTTTTCACAGATTTTTCAGGCATGGTCTCATTAGGATATCCTAAAACTTCGGCTGTCTTCGAGAAACAGTTTTTGACGAAAAAGTAAGCAGAGTATACGGGGACTTCAATTATAATTACCCTGTACTTCAAGTTCAAGATATTTTCGTGACAAAGATGAAACTGATAAGTAAGTTATTTTTACTGTCTTTTTTTTACATTACATGATATCGAGCAATTTTGAGAACAATCATAGACACTGAACGCAACAACGTATAAAAAAGTTCCTGTTTGCATTTGTTTTTGAATAGTAGAGTTTCGTTTTTCACACTTATGGTTTGTTATTTTTATTTTTGGCACTTGAAACAAAAGCGGAATGATGAGAACAGAAAATACCAAAAGTATTCGCTAGATAATCCTGCAAAGAGCGCCTAAAATATGCTATTTATGTACTATAGTGAGGGGAGTATATATACTAAACTCCGATATTATTGTCTTCGAGGATTATGAACGTTTTCTTGCGCCTCGCTTAAAGACCCCAAGAATGTTTTGTTTTTGTATTTTTGTAGAATGTGTAGATGTATATTATGTATATGTTCCTGAGAATCTCTTCTTTTGTATAAATAGTTCTGTTTAGCCTAGCTGTATTTTACACAAATTTTTATCATCAATCATTAATATTTTGCCTCAAAAATGTCACTGTTAATACACAAACACCGATGTATGTTCGTATATCGGAATCCCTTTATTTCCTAGGAAGCTAATAAAATTATAGGTGGTAGAAAAAAACTTTCCAGCAACAATAACTGTTTCAAATTAATCACCACTTACATAAAATATCCATTATGTGACAAAAATAGTCAAATGATCCATAAAATTCGTGCTAAGAAAGTTTTAAACAAGATTCAACTAGATTTGAATCCTTCTTGGAAAAAAAGCTTATAACTCGATAGGGTTATATGATCCCTTTCAGATCTTGTGCGCACAAATGTGGGGCTTTGTTGCGTTGTAGATATTCGTATGGTTTTTTTTAAGTGAAATTTCTTTAGTCAGAGAGTGAATTTTTGTGAGAGAAAGGAAATTCGTTACAAAAAGTGAAACGCTTTCTTTTTGCTGAAAACCCGTTCCATAGAATAAGTGATTGTGTGATTAATTTCCAAGAAGCAGATGGGTTGTGGTGGTTGTGAAGGGATGTCACACACAATAAAGATTCGGCCGTGTAAGAAAATAAAGTTTTGGACTGTTCGTGTGTGTGTGTCGGGCAAAGTTTATTACCTTTCCCTACCCCCCATGAATCCGCAAACCCTTTCCTATAGGGTTTGCTGAAGTATGTCTCGCACGCAAGTTTTGTGAACGCAAGTTTTGTGACATCACAGTTCCAGCTCCTAATTGGCCGTACTCTCATAACACAAAATACTTCCAGAGTGGTTCACTTTTCTTTTTTTTCCCTTACTCTTCATCCTGACTTCCACACTAGTTACGTACTGAGTCTTCAATATAATGCAATTTAAATTACAAGTATTGTTGTTATACACTATCAGAATAATCCTACGATTCAATAATTCAACAAGTCAGACAGTGTATCTAATTTTATTATGGTTGTCAGTATAGGTAACATCTTGACCCCCTCCCCCTTATGAACATTTTTCATTTTTCTAATAATTTTTCATAGTAATTTTTTTTTTAATTTCTGTTTCTGCATTAATTTTCTATTTGAAATTTCGGAAGTAACATTTTTTTCTTTTATTCAAAAAATATGTGAAAGCAAATAAAAAAAAGATTTAGGTTGTTGGCTTGATATTGAGATGAAAAGTAGCATTTCGAAATTAGCTTTGAATTTGTATTCGCATTTGAAAAATTCATACTATGCATTTTCTCGCCTTCCCTAGTGAGCTGACAGATTGGAAATACTTTCGTAGTGGAAAACAAAAATGTTTTACGCATTCGATTATTTATTTGTCACACAAAAATGTTTAATATTCATTAAATTTCTGAATATACTTACGTGACTATGTTTATTAAAGTATATATAGCTTATAAATATTTTGTATATCATTTTATAAAATAATGATTTATTCAAAATTTAAATAATAACACAAATGATTTTATGTACAAATAAATTTTGTATGTAAAATTCTTATTTTTTACTCAAACTAATAGCATAGGTTTCTTGGAGTGCTCAAATAAGAGCTTAAATAAATATCAAGACAATGATTTTCGTGTATAAAAAGTTCAACAAAACTAGAACCTTTCGAGACACTATCGAGAAATTATTTTGTTTATATGGTTGAATTTTTAAACACTTTTTTCCCACTGAACTCTGTTCGGCCCCGATATTTCTTCACTGTTAAATGTTTGTGGTGTCAAACTGGTACATTAAAAAATTGTTTTCATGCGTGAGTCTTTTTGAACAAAATATATCAAGGAACGGCTCCATCACATTTTCAGGTGAAAGGAAAGAAAAAAATTGTTATACAGCTGATTTCCAGGTAACACGGTGCTAAAATCACTCATTGGACGACATTCTGATCCGTAACGATGCTTATCCGAAACGTGCTTTGGGAATGAAATTGTTTTACGAATACCTGGATAGCGCTGATGAAACAATTCTCGTTTACAAAAAACTTTTTAATTTATTTATTTTTATAAATTCCTTCTTATTTAAGTAGACTATGTTTAAATTTTTATGGCAATTAATTCATTAAAAGAATCACACATACATCAACTAATCACCTCGTACTATGTAAGCTAGCCGAAACACACGTTTGTGAAATAGTTTGGTAATAAGCGTGTGACTATTCAATGGAACCTACTGTCATTTTCTTAATACGTAATGAATTTCATATGTTTGATAAAAATTATACTTTCTAATATTTTGTTATCAAAATGGTGGCATCAATGTTTCGTGTAAATAGATTTTTTTTAACAAAAAAGCTCATCTCAAATGGGTTTAGTGTACTTTTTAAAAATCGTTAATTGTTTCTGTCGTAAATGTGCATTGAAATCTTGTACGGTACCTATAATGCTTACAAGTGTGAAATTTGTCGAGATGTAAAATACACTTTACTGCATTTCAACATTGGAGATGTATAAAATAAATATGCGAAGAAAATGAAGATTATATTCCGATTTATTTCATTTCTCCTCCTAATTTCAAAACGTTGTTAGGGTGATCTCCTGTTTTATGAAAATTTCTCCTATGAAAGGATCTGTCAATGGTTTTAGTGATAGGCATGAAGTTCTGGTCATATTCAGTATTATCGTAATATAACAGTTCAAATTTACCTGGAATAAATTTAATCTGGTTTTTTTTTTTCAGATCGTTTTTTTTTCTTCTAAAACAAATGCAAAAAATGTTTTATTCAGTTGACAGAATTGAAGTTGAAAGATGGATATAACATTAAAGAAGAAAGATATAGTGTGAGATATATATAAACAGGGAACTCCTTCTTCACGGTTACCCCTCTCTTTTACGGACAAATAATAATTCCCCCTTGTATAATAAAACCATGCATTTCAAACCACTGATTAACGGTCACCCCTCTTTTACTTTTTAAGATAACAATAAAATTATGTCAAGATAACTATAAAATAATAATACTTTATAATATACAATACTTTATAATATATAATACTTTATAATATACAATACTTTATAATATATAATACTTTATAATATGCAATACTTTATAATATATAATACTTTATAATATACAATACTTTATAATATACAATACTTTATAATATATAATACTTTATAATATATAATACTTTATAATATTTAATAATACTTTAATAAATCGAAATTTCACAATGTATTCCATATTCATAAAGAGAAACATATTGATTGACTTTAAGGTGCTCAAAGGTGAAGGTGCTCAAATTTCTTGCATCGTTAACCTCGACATAACGATTCTCTGCACATCAAGGAGCATTACCGATATATAGGGAATACCGTTATATCATACGGGAACATTACCATCTCTTGCCACCAAATTCATGGTGTCTGTTGACTTTTTTTCCGAATTCGCTTTGTTAGTACCATAAAAATCAATCTTATGTGCTTATTCGCCAAGCAAAAATTTTAAATTAGTTGAATGATAAATTTCAGTTAAATGCATTGTTAAAGAGCTTTACTGCATTGCACTTTTGTATCTTACACAGAATGTAGCGATATCAACAACACTTTCGCTTATTACGTGTTACAAAATATCAATACCGTTAATAGTAATAAAACAGGTGACGAAGTTGAAATTTAATTCAAGTCAATTTCAAGCCGACCATCCATGCAAAAATGATGTGTAACTGTTTGAAAATCTGTTTAAAAACTACCATTAAAGAGGAATTTATCGTTATGAAGGATATCGTTTTATCGAGACAAATTTAACATTAGACTATAGGCAATTCCAAATAAGACCTGAAAAAATATCGTTGTAACGGAATTCATCATTGTAGCTAAGTTTCACTGATTAAATTTACGTATATTGAGCAATATTCAAAACTTTTCATTTTTCGCACTCTAAAGCATTTCCATAAAAAACGTTGTCACACGAATGTCACAAAAAATGTTGTGATCAACAAAATGTTGTGTCAAGATTGAATCAAATTTTAGTCGCAAGTGTTTATTACTCATTAGCTGCTCATTTTTATGGTTAGCTTATCCACATTTCATTATTACTGTCGATGTTATTAGATGTTCTAACTAATTTATGGATTCAATAACACACACACATGTCCATTTTTCCCGAAAACTTTCTGCGGAATAGATTTTCCGTCCAGTACGAAAAAAAAATCTGTATAAATTTATACTATTTATAAAGATAGTAAGAAAATGCAAGAAATAAAAGATGTTATTTCATAAAAGATAAAACTAATAAAAAATATTTGTATGTGTGTGTGTGTGTGAATCAATCATTATTTTAAAAAAGTTACCTTCAGCACAGATAATCAAGCTAATGCAGTAGATCAATGCTAGGATGAATTTGTCTTGCATTTTTTGGCATCCAAAAATTAACGGTCACACATATTTCATCACTGGCAATACCAAAAAGTTATCCATAAATATGAAGTTTGAATTGTCCATCAGTCACTAAGTACATTCAGTTGAATTTCACACAAAGTATAATTAAATTACCACTTTTCAGATTTGTATGGATAATGAAAAGTCTATCACTCGTAAAGACACTTGTTTTTTCGCACTCACTTGCAGTAAAATCTTTCGATTAGTTAAAAAGTAATTTCCAAGGATATGGATAATTGGAATTAGTTATAACGTTGGCTCACTGATAATCTTTTCAGTTTTCGAAAATGATATGATTTCACGCGATTGATAAGATAATATAGATAAGTATGAAAACTCAGAAATACTTGTTATACATATCGAGAAATATCTTGCTAAGAATTTTCAGTACGTCCTTTTTTTTTTAAAATGACAGCAATAATTTCTCTGATTTTATATCAGAATAGAAAGTTGCAAACAATTTAGTTCGTAACGTGATTGGTAAATAGTAATTTCTCCATGGTTTTGTAATTGAAAATGCATTATCCTCTGCAAACCATCTGTTGTTTACTCTCGTGCTCGACGCTGCCGGCAACTACTTTTTGAGATATTTATTTTCGTTCTTTTCCTATTTCAAACTTTCCGCTCCAGAAGAAGTTGAAGAGATTCACTTTCTCACTTCCGCGCCCTCGAAAGACAACTTTCCTTCTATACATTGAATAGGAGTAACGTGATTTCACCACACAACATTCTAGTGAATGACGGTGAAGCCGGCATTACGAGAAACGACCGCCAAAAGTAGCCAAATTGTTATTATTTTCTTCCAAAGTGTTCCTATCACCTCATATTTCGTCATACGGAAATTTCATTATCCCTGCTTGGCTAAAAGTGAGAGAGAGCTAAAGAGCATTCCGGCATAAGTTTCTTTTTTATGTACATTCATAGCTATATAGAAAACGTTTATTCTATTTGCTCAGAAAGAAACAAAACGACATATTTCGTCATTACTATATTTATTTTTCTTTCTTATCATCAATTTTTCCCCATTAGGGAAGAATAGGGATAGTTGAGCCACATTTTCTCTTTTCAATTTTTTTTTTAGATTCTCTTAAAAAAATTATGCATAGGCGTAGTATACATAAATTTGACATTCTTTCCTAAAATTTACTGACAAAATATTTAGATTTCAATCATTTTCCTTGTCTCATACAGTTTTATTTATAGCTATACATATACATTGTGGATCAAGTATACCCCAAGGAGGGACACTTTGATCCAGGGTGAAGGATGCTCTAGCCACAGTTCAAAAATAAAACTATCTTTATTGATGTCATTGTTTATTATTGTTTCATGCATGGCCAGCTGCTTACGCTTACCTTTCGAAAGACAAATACAAATACAAATGCAAATACAACGCCACAACAGGCAAAGTGCCCAACGAGGTGGCTGATAACAAAAAACCCCTTAGGTCGGAACCAAAGATGTATTAATGCAAGTCTGTGTGCACTTTCGGTTATCATGTGATACAAATACTGATGTTATTGACACGTTCTCTGAATGGAAAAAACACGTGATGAAATTAAAATTGAATTCAAGTAAATTTCTCGAGCAAACTACAAAAAAAAATCATGTAGTGGTTCGAAAATCTCAAAAAAAGCTATCGTAATAGAGGGATTTATCACAATAAAAAAATAAAAACATCGTTGTATTGAGAAAAGCTTAACATAGACTATAGGCGATTCCAAGACACCCAATTTTTCTGAACAAAAACTTTTTCCATTGAAATATTTGGTTATTTTTAAAGAAACTTCTTTAAAAATAACTAAGGTCCTTACAGCTCGTATTTATTTATAATGCATTTGTTCTCTTTCTTATTAAATTTAACTTTTTTTATTTCTCTGAAGTGAACGTCAAAATAGCTGATTTTCTTTCTTCTGTCATTTATTCACTTTCATTATCGAAAGAAAATATTTTGAAAAAGACCGTACAGTTTCTGTAGTAACAATGGCTTGAAACATTGAAGGCCTAGGCGTAAGAGTTTTTGCAGGGCAATTTTTCTGGAGTTTTCCACTGCGTTTTCTCTTATTTCAGCTTCATAATGTATCTGAATTACAATAGTTACAAATAAATATAGTTTTTCGCAGTTGAAACGAAAAGTTAATAATATAAAGTTAAAAAATATAGAAACAACTTGACTAAACATTTACTTCAGATGGAAGAAAAGCTAAAACTGTCCAGCACACTTCCAAAATAGCACCAAAGCAACTGATTTTGCATTTTATTTTACACGTAACAATAAACATTTAACTATAAACATTTTAAGTTGACGAAAACTTTGGAAAGTAATAATAATTTACTGGAAAAAAAACGCAGGTGGATCAAGCATCCCTACTTTCTCTAATAATAGGAAACGATTCTCAACTCTAGACCATAGATCTACAACTGGTGTTCCGCAAAAACCTGAATTCCGCAGGAGCTTTTTTTAGGATTCCGCGAAATCAAACGTCACGGAAACCTCAGAAATCCCGGAACACGTAGAGATTGTAAATAAAAAAAAATTTTATTCTTATTCCAAACACCGTTATTTATTTCGCATTTTGACAGGGGAAAATTGCTTGAACAAATTCAGACCATTTGGATGACAAAATAACAGAAAAATAGTAATTCAAAAAAAAAAAATTCTTCCTATACCCCATCGGTCAAAAACTGCGGACTATAGAAAAATAGGTTTGCATTGCGAATTATACTTCCGTATAATTATTTTAGTTCATGTTAAAATGTGTTATATTTTTTTTTAAGTACCGAATTTCTAAGCGACAAATTGGCAACATCACTATGCGACGCGGTAAAACGTCATAAATGTTATTTTTCATTTCATTTTGAATCGTTGCGGGTGGGGAGGGGGGTTGACTTCATGACTCATATTTTAAAGGACATTTCAGTATAAGTCATAAGATCCACTGATTTTTGAAAACCTTTTTATTCACTAAGAGTGAATTTTCTTCAGCCACAAAATTTACTTGAACTTCATGGGACACCCTGTGTACTGGAGAAATATACAAAATTTGTTAGGATTCCATGCAATAAACACAAGATTTCCACGGAACAGCTTCATAATCATCAAGAGTTACGCGAGAGCTTTTACGTTGGAAACCTCTGGTCTAAATCGACTTCTGAGTAGGAAACGGATGTTTTAGAATTTAAAAAAAAAGTTATTTATCTCTCACACGGCTGTTAACAAATATTCACACACAACTAATTTTAAACACAGTAAACAAAGAAAATTTCTTCAGTTGAAAACTCAACAAATGTAACACAGATTTATCTTTATTTTATATTTGCATTGAGGTGTAAAAATGCATTAAATGAGGGTAAAATGGTTTACCCGTATTTAGCCCTGCTTTTTCCCAACTTTCCCGTTTTCGAATTCAAAGGTCTATGAATGAATATTGATCTTAGATAATTTTTTGTGTTTGCATCAACAGATATATACAGGACAACATTTTTGTATTTGCTTTCTTGAGCACGTAATGTCCGTGTAAAAAGTTAATTATTTTATTGTAATAACTAAACAACCCCCAGCAGCATTTATGATATATCTGAGTACTACACGTTATTTGGATACTTTTACTAATTGAAAGTATGCCTCTAAGATCAACGGTTCACCAGTAAAATTCCAGTCTCCGTTACCTATACACCCTGGATACACATATATTTAAGGCAAATTCTGACTTCAGGTATAGTTGAACCCTACGTAAAATCATCGTTGTGTCATTCATTCCCTCATTAATATTGGGACTATTTTCGAGAAAATAAGTGACAGTAGTCAAAAACACATATATTTCTTTCAAAAACTTCTCTAATCCTAATATGATGCAATGCTTCTCACAAGTTTGGTTCCCTGGTACACAAGTGAACCACTTACAGGTATTTTAATGATGGTCTCTTCATTTATGCATTTATTTATCTATTTTTTTTCATTTAGATATGAAATTGAATTCTTTATCTCAAAGAAAAGTTTTAATGATCAAAATAAAAAGAAGAAACTGTGTAAACTAAACTAAGCAAATAATAATGGCGTAATATTGTGTGATAATATTGTGTAAAATTGTGTGATAATATTGTGTAATATTGTGTGATAATATTGTGTCGTATATTGTGTAATACTGTGTTCCTTATGGTGAATTCTCAATAGAATAGTGTTCTATGGAGGAAAAATAATGAGCAAATACTGATCCAACCATCATGAAATTCAATTGATTTCGTACAAATTAAGATCCGAAGCGGAAAGCACGCACACACGAGACGATACGATTATCGATCATTGTCACGAGCTGTGATTAGTGGTTTAAGAAGACAAGCTTGAATCTGACTGGTATAAATGATGACTTGAGTCGAGTACGAAGCAAACTGTATACGACTTGTCATCCGCATTGGATGATAATAAATTACTTCTTTAATCTTTCATAGTATTCAACTTTCATGTACAGAATAGTAATTATTTGGTTAATAGATATACTAAAAATTTCCGGTATTGTGAATGAAATCATGAACAAGAAATAACGGTTATTGTTTCCTTAGAAGTACCGTGCATTTTGGCTGATTCGTCATGCGACGTTTAAACGTAATCATCTAACCTTGTATTGGTAGAGCAACAACGTAAATGCGACAATTAACTGGATTATTGTTTTTTGCAGCATTTTTATATAATAATCAAATCCTAATCTAACTTTCCAGAATTGATACTGAGCATTAAAAATATGCCACGACACCTATGTCTATTATTCAGAAATGGCTCCATTGACGCAAATAAAATGCAAATAATTTCAAGTCAGTATGTAGATTTTTTCATTAAAAATCGAAAAGGAAGCAGATAAATCGTAGTGTAAATGTTTTACGAAAAAAGGAACCTTTCAAAACGTGATTATCGCATATTTCAGTTCTTGAGCTTGTCTGTAAGGTCAACACAAAAAAAAATAACTGAACCAAAAATTCTGAAGTTTTTTAAGAATACCTATACGTCAAGTGTTAGTGAAAGGAACCTCGAATGGAGATGTCTAATCGTTCGTTCGAATTTTATGTATTTTAAAACTTGAAAAAAAGGAAAACGTTTCGAAAATCTGAATTCAGCATTATTTTTCCAAATGTTTCCCATGGTCAAACGCTTAATTGAAATTTATTTTCACTAACACATGTTGAATAAAAAATTCTACAAAATTCTAGAATTTTCAGAGCAGTATTTTCTTTCATCAAACGAATGAGCTGAAAAAATTCGATCTGATTATCCACATTAAATATTTGTTTCTTAGATTTTTTTTTACATTGTTATCCATACCTTCTTTCCTTTATTCTGAAAGGATGATTAAATCAATTTTGACGCCAATATTCTTCCATTTCATTTGAAATTGAATAAAATATTTTTCGACATATTCTTTGAAGAATCAACATTTTCAAGCCTCAGAGGTCTTCACACCCCCTTAACACTAGAAATACGGATCGGAAGATAGTATCTAGAAAAATGGGCCGAGGCGGTGTGACCCTAAAAAATCGTTAAATCTTGAAATGAATTAAATAGGAGTTCGTTATACCGGGATCCATTCAGCCGTTTCGGAATTTTCTCATATTTATCAAATTAGCCTATCACATTGGGGTATAATGCGTAATCACCTGTAAAAGTTTCAAGTACGTATCAAGTTTACCAGATACGAGTGTATTTTGTATAACCACCCCGATAAAAGTTACAAAATCATCCAACTCGCCGAGACAATCTTGATAATTTGATCATTTTTGTCGCACCACGGTCATTTTCTGCACACGAGGGCTAATTAGACCGGGACCTACAATTTATTGCCCATTCCGAACGGCAGGCTTGTTTTTTATACTCATCGAGAGGTTGGCGCGATAAACCATCGATGGAGGACTGCCTGCGGTAGCAATTTTTTGCTGCGGTGGTCGCCGTTTTTTGTTGTACCCCTGTGTCAGGAAAGTTTTCTGACAAGCATGAACCGGGTATAGAACTCGCGACAACTCTAAACATCCTTTAGTACTTTAGGCGAGCATCTTATCGACCGGACAACCGCGCCCCAAAATATCAGGTTGCCGAGACAATCTGGAATTGTGCATATATAATAACCAATTTATTACATTGATCATAACAATTACACCACACATATTTCGCAAAAAAATCAAATTACTCATAAATTAAATCAGTTGAGAGAATCTTAAAAACGCGTAGAAGTTATCATTTATTATCAGCCTGTCGATGTTATGTTGGCTTTCTTCGCATATTCTTCTATGTGCAATGAAAACAACATTACATACCAAATGCTCTCATTCATTTTTAATGGATACAATAAATTCTCATTCAACGAATTTTTTCGAACACCCCACCTCATACTCCAAATTTTACGATCGCACCTGATAAAACAAACTTTTATTTAACAAATACAAGGACGCAACAGGCAATGTGCCCAACGAGGTGGCTGAAAAAAAGATTCCTAAAACAGATATGGATGTCAAATATATTTTTAAAAGGCAGCAATCCAATTAAAAATGAAATTATAAACACTAAAGGTTATATACACATGATAAAATATAATGCAATATCCATAATAAATATTCATTGTTGTCTTATCTAAATATGGATAGTTTCTAGATCCACCCCGACACATACTTTATTCAATACACATCGTATTTCTTCATAAACGTGCCAAATGTATATGAATAGAAGCTTTAAGAATTTTAAAAAGATTTTACGAGTATATAGTAAAAGACCCCGGTACAACGAACACATTTTCTTACGGATTTTACAATCCAATCCACGATATATCGAACTCTTATTTGAGGGGTCTCAATACTATTTCGACTTTGTAAAATTCGAATTTGCAAAAATTACTTCAAAAAATATTTCATTCAATTCCAAATAAAATACTAGAGATTTCGTGTCAACCAGTTAATTTGTTCTTTCGTAATTAAAGAAAGAAATACAAGATTATAGTGTAAACGTATACAAGAAAAAACATTTTGAACGCGATTTTCTCAGATTAGTTTTTGAGCTCATCTGTAAGATTTAAAGAAAACTACTGCCCAAAAAATTCTGAATTTTTGCAGAAAAGTTTAGTCAATATGCGTTAGTAGAATAGACCTCGACTTTAGCAATCGACTAATGCGAAGTATTTTTTAAAAAATGTTGCATTTAGATTTGTGAAATTTATATATTTTTTTCAAAATTTAAATTTTATAAAATTCTAACGAATTGTCAGATATCAAAGTCCGAGGTCTATTCTACTAACATATGCCAACTAAAGTTTCCTGCAAAAATTCAGAATTTTTATTTCAGTATTTTCTTTAAATCTTACTCAAAAAACTGCAATGTGAAAAATTGCGTTCAAAGTGCTTTTTCTAGTATACGTTTACACTATAATCCAGTATTTCTTTCTTCAATTATGAAAGAACAAACGAATCAATTAACACAAAATTTTAGTATTTTATTTGAAGTCATACTTTTTGAAGTCATTTTTGAAAATTCGACTTTTTTCAATCGAAAGAGTAGTGAGACCCCCTTAACAAATATTACTATTACACCCCTGTATAACGGACTCTCATTTAACAACCTTAACTATATCTTAATTATATCAACGATGCTTGGGTATTATGGCACCGGCGAAATGAATTGTTTTAGAATTTATCAAATGTACCAACGACGCTTGGGTGGCATAACCCCTCGTAAAAGTGTTAAATTTATCAAACCCACCGAGTCAGTTAGCTCAATCACTAACATATACATGTATATAAAAAAGACCTTAAAATTGTAGGGGTTTTCAATACATGGAATGGATGCACATATATTCAAATAGAAACAGTATTTCAAAATGTTTTTAAAGTCATTTTCAGGAGTCACACGAGACGGGATTCCTTTTGTGGGGTTCGTAATTCCGTATCTCTTGTCATAACCACAGCGTAGTTTTTTTTTTTTTTTTTGAAAAAAAAGTCCTAGGATAGACGCCACCAGCAGGACGATGGCGATGTTCTCGTAACGGCCGCATAAGTGCGATTCCGTCGGGTGTGACTTTCCACTGTTCTTATCTATACACCCAGGCGATTTGCGAAGCCAACGTCGGAAGCCAGGCCGTTGCAGGGAAATGAATAAAAAAACATACCACGAGGACGATAAAGTTTGGAGCTTCTGGCGGATCCACTACCGGGAAAAAATTCCGGGACACCATTATCTGGGAGAGAAGCCGGGAAGAGAGTGTATTCCTCCGCTTCCTCCACTTTTCAAAAAATCACAGCAGTCGCTGGCTGCATTATATTTTAGTGTCGTTAGCGCGCTTTGTCGTGGAAAGTTATTTTAGCTTGCGGCGAGATAACGGAACCAGGCGTAGAGCTTGGGAAAACACCCAGTGATATATATATTTTTTCTGATGTATAGAACCTTTTTTTTTATGTTCATACATTTACGTCACATCAGAAAACATAAAATATGCTGCAGTACGTGTGCGCCGAGAAATCGCATCGTCCTTCCTCCCATGACACTCTTTTATTGTATAGTTTTCATCGTCGACGAAAATAAAGCAATAAAAATTTTATGTCAAGATGAGACTACTTTTTTATTATCATAAAAAAGGATTAACTCACAGCAATGGTGAGAAAAAACATGTTTTAATCTTCGCTTTTCACATTATACTGTGTTATCTGATTGGTTCCAGGTCAAGAAAAAAATGCAGGTTGTATGGAAGTAAATTATTTCAATAAGAGAATATTTCAGTATTACTCAAAATAGGATATTTAATGTCAGTAAATATTAATAATCTAGTAAGTAATTGTTAGTAATATAGTTAGTTAGTAATATATTAATTAATAACATATTAGTTATGCTAAATAAGGGTGATTGGATTTAACTTGGTACCATCAGAAGATGTGGCCTTAATAGCTTTTTCCCCTTCCGTCATTCCTCCTCAGCAAATTGAATGCAATCTTGTATTGGAGCCATCGTTGATAAAAGATAATGAGTGTGATTATAATTTAAGAGTCATCTCACATCATCTGTAAGATGGCGAAAATTAACGAAAAGAAATGCGACTGGAAGTACTTCTATACCCCAGGAGTTCCCAGCCACCTCCACAAGAACTAATGAAAAACGTATACCGATGATAATTGATGCCAACTGATAGTATGTGATAATATGATGCGATATGAATGAATAAAGTCACCATATGATGAGTAAGTTGCTGAAGATGCAACATGTCAATAGTGTTGTTATTGTTATGATAATAGCGATGTGACCAAATGCTATATGAATATGATATCAAAGATATGTGAGTAATGTTGAATACTTGAGATAAATAGGGAATATGTAATATGTGTTGCCATGAATATGTAATTTGCAATGCCATATGAGGTGTATCAATTCTGGAAATTCAATGTATTAAGTAGGTGTCAAAATCCCGAAACATTGGGTCCGGACATATCGAGAAAAAGTTTAGGTCTGTCTAAAGGCATCAGCGTTATTATAATTGGAGATTTCAATATCTGCATGTTCAGAGTTGAGAGAAGAATCACAAAGACTCTGAGCCTTTTGGCATAGTCCACGATTATTCAATCTTTGTATCTCTGCGTATATACATATTTCTAATATGGCAGGGAAACCTGGATTAAATTCCGGACTTGGATTAGATCTAACTTTGATGAATTGAAAGATTTACAGTGCAGTATTCCGAAATTCTTTTGAATGGTTATACAGGGTGGGTGAAAATTCCTTGACACATTTTTAAAATTGTAAAAAAAATATTAAATAATTGATATTTAAAAGTTAGATTCGCACCAAATCATTTATCAAGGCGTTGAGGTTTTTTTAACCAGTAATACATAGGTTCAACATTTCACTCTCAGATGACCCTGCATCATAGGAAACTCGACATGGCATATAAAATGCGACACAAACAGTGCATATCTAATTATTAGTGTTTCTGTGATTTGCTCTACATAAAACTACCAAATTTTAATATGAACACCTTTTCACCTGTTTAGCTCCACAGAGTGAATATAACTTCATGGGGTAAACTTTAAGAGGGGATATAAGACTCCTAAACTAGTATTTTTCGTCATAGAATGTGCGATTGAATCGCAAATAACAAAGACGGTAGAGGGTGTCCATAGAGAGTGCACAATAGCACTTCACCAAAAACAACAACATATTTTCTGATGGATTTGCTGCAATGATTGCAATCAACTATTCGAAGGTGCACGGTATTGTGATGTTCTAGGCGATCTTATGGTGCTACCTGGGTAACGAAATTCTTCCACGAGAAGTTGTAGTGGTTGATCATTTAAGACACAGCATAACCTTGATGGTCCATGCACCAATAAAAAACAAACTTCAATCCAATCCAAAGGTGCATATGCACCATCGAATGGTTGATGGCACATATCGCAGCAAATCAACACCACCTATAGAAGAAGACCTCCGCACGAAGCTCGTGACGTCACTGAGCAAGACCATTTCACCTATTGTCCTTTGGATATAGCAGGCAGAAGCATGCGATATCTTTACCTTTTTTTGCGTTATATCCAATGGCAATAGGAGAAATGGCCTTCTTCATTGACGTCACAAGCTTCGTGCGGAGGCCCTGTTCTAAGTATAAGTGGTGTTGAGCAAATCCGTCGGAGAAATATGATATTTGTGTTTTTGTCACGTGCTGTTGTTCACTCTATAAAAACACCCTCTACAATCTTTGCTATTGCGATTCGATCGCAAATTCTATAATCAAAAATGTTTGTGTAAATGTCTTATATCACCTCTTAAAATTTGTCTCATGAATTTAGAATTACTGTGTAAATTGTCGTTTATTGAAATGTCGCAGTTTTATGTAACGCAAATCGTAATAAACATTAGTTATTTACACTGATTGTGTCGCATTGTATCTGCGTTAAGCGGAGTTTTCCGAAATAAAGCGCCATCTGAGATTGAAATTTTAAACTATTTATTGCTAATCCAAAAAAATAAATATGTTGACGCCGCCTTGGCAAGTATGTTTTTTGTCAATTGCGTGAATTTTTATTAATTTAAAATTATCAGGACTTTCCACCCTCAATATATTTTATCCTTTTGATATTACCTATTTTGTAAATTCTTCAAAAAATAATAAGTTGATATATTTTAATTATTCTTTTATATATTGTTGCATAGATCAACCTTTGTTTTTTCCATTGGTATACATAACATAACATAATTTACATACGGATAATCACATACGGATCCGTATTTCAATATTGAACTTTCGTTATATGAAGCTGAGGGTTGTGTCTTCAATATCCTAAAGCGATTATTATCGTATGAGTGACCAATGAAATCAATGATGTGTGGAAGTGGTGCCCATTAATCTAGCTCCGGAATGGTCGTAATATGTGGCCACGTCACCCGGCTTTGACAAAAACTGGGGCAACTTGTCAGTATAATGGGGAGAAAGAATAAATTGTTTTCGGATATCATTATCATTGTATGGGTTAGTATCAAAAATGGTTATCATAAATAATATGACAGACATATTACTGTTTTCTTACAGCTCAAATTTATGAATTGACTTTTTTTACACATCCCATCAAAGATGCATTATGTCAGCTATAAATTGTATATTAATAATTATACAGGTTGATCCATTATTCCCTTACCGCATTTTACTGGTGAACCGTTGATCGTAGAGGCTTAATTTCAATTAGAAAAAAGGTATCCAACTAACGTGTAAACTTAAGATACGTCAGTCATGTTGCAGAAGATTGTGTGGTTATTGAAATAAAAATATTATTTGTTTATACGGACATCCTGGGCTCAAGAAACATATTACAATGTTGTCGTCCTATCTCCTGATACCAACACAAATTGTTTCACATTCCCAGGTGCAATATTAACTGAGATATTCGAAAAGCAGGGGAAAGTTGGGAAGAAACATCATTAAATGCAGGAAAACCGTTTTATCGCAATTTAATGCTCTTTTCCTCCGAACTTTCCTCCGTTTTTCGAATTCAAGTATCTCAGTTAATATTGCACTTAGAAACGCGGATTTTCCTTTTTGTTTACATTGGAAGAGATAGTACAACTTTCTAATCGGGTTTTTCGGGCACACGTGCACGGTATAAAAAGATTTTTATTTTATTTTAATAGCTATACAACTCCTTCCAACATGAATGGCGTATCTTAAGTTTACACGTTGTTTGGATAATTTTTATAGTTGGAATTATAACTTTCTAGGATCAATTGTTCACCATTAATGTCATATGCCCTGTTATCTATGCACCCTGTATAAAAAATAATATGAATGTGCTGTGAGTATATATAATGCTGATGAAAGTGCAATATAGCGTTCGACTATAGCGTTCACACAACTTTTGCGGTTCTTGTTCCATTTTTTGTTTTTTTGGCCTTTTTCCAAGTTCTTAGAAATAGAGCTGATCGGAGAGGGAATGCTCAGTGAATTTTATGATTTCATTGAACATTCTTTTGTTATTCTATCGCTACGCAACAATGGATATTTAAGAATACAAGACATTCCTGTATTTTCTCGTAGTTTCCCCATTCCTGGTTGTTTTACAAAAAAAATGTCCTATTTTCCTTTATTTTTTCAACAAAGCTTATTTTGGTCTATAATCCTGACTGAAATTCAGGCCGAAGATAAGTTGCATAATTTAGAATTAACATTACATTGCTAGTTATCATGACTAGTATTTATAAGTATAATTATTCATATTTAGACGCATATATACATGTATATGTTCTATATAATGTATATGTATCTGTATATGTATGTGTGTGCGTACGATGTTCAACTTTTTTCTTCGTGAATAGATTTTAATTCGCTGTAGACAGGGGTTAAGTGCTGCAGCACTTTACGAACCACAAAACGCGTATTTGTAAGTAATAATTGGTAATGTCGCTGTCAATTAACAACACTTGTCATGTTTATGATCCATATGTACCGCATTTTGCATAATAAATTATGGTCGATAATCGTAATGAAATTTCAACCTCATGTGTGCAGTATTTGATGTCTGTTATATTAAATTTTTAACATTTTAATGGATGTTGAGAACATCAAACTCGGTTATCAACGATATTTCACGAAATCTCCGATATCGTTACAACCGTGTAGTGTGACTGTATATACAGCGATACATCATTTATAACGATGTGCATTCCCTGTCCGTATAGTATCGTTATAAAAGCGTTTCAGTGTGTACTTTTTTAACCAGTAATGGCTCATTTACACTACACTGCTTGACAATTGCTATGGAACAGGGTTATTTTGTTCATTATACCTAATTACAGACATCAATTAAAGTTCAATATGTGTGTTCAATAGCATCCTTAAGATCCTGAAGTAACTTTATTATGCAAATTGGAACATATACTGTATATATATATATATATATATATATCGTTACATAGCAGAAAAAAATGAGCAAAAAAAAAAGGCACTCCTTACAAAAAATTTGGAACAGTTACGAAAATTGCTCGTTCTGCTGGAAGTCAGAACAGATGTTTCTTCGGCATATAAAGAGTGATGCACATTTGGCATCTGTTGTGAATGTTTAACCGTTGAAGGGAGCTTCAGGGATTATGTCCTGTCCCAATCGTTTTTTGAAGGTGGTTTAGAGTTGTATTGTCAAAGGAGAGTTATGTCTTTGAGCAATATGTCTGCTGAGTGCATCCCTTGCGTACTCGACGAAAGTTAGGTTCGGTGAACATGAAGGACATGGCATGCGCTCAATATCTTCACTTGTTAGTGTGTCAGACATTTCATTTGTTTTCCGTAAACGGTCATTATCATCCATGAACAGAAAGTCTGGACCCACTGCTCCACGGGAAAGACGGAGGAATGTCGTAGAATACCGCTCTGGTTTTATGGTACCTCCAATAACGATATGAAGCGGGGTTCTGCAATTGTGCATGATACCCGCCCAAAACATTACTACCCGGCCATAGCGATTAATTTCCTGGACATTCTGCTGATGGCGACGAGTTCCCTGTGTTTTCCGCATTAGCCGGTGTCTTGAATCACAGTTGATGCTGAAGCGTGATTCGTGATAGAACAAGATTCTTTACCACTGATACTGATCCCAACGAAAATACGCTCATTTCACCAGCATAAACTTTTTCGACGATGATGTGCTCGATGAGAAATACATTGTACAGGCTTCCGTGCATGTAAGCCAACATTATTCAGTCGACTTGACATGGCTCTCGCATGTAAGCGAGTGCCAGTGGCGCTATCAAAGTCTGCAACTATCTAGCAGGAATGGCATTTCTGTTTATTTTCACCACTAGGGTGACGTATCTATCCTCCTGAGGTGTGGTGACTGGTTTCATCGGAAAAAGGCGTTGTTCTGTATATTATATAGTAAAATCCGTCAAAATTGGGGAACCCCCCCCCCCCAATTTTAGACGGCATGGAATGGAGCTTGCCATATTCTTCTGTAACATGCAATGTCCACAATATCGTCCCTCTGTACCTTAGACAGATTTTAGTGGATAGGTATCTAACTTAGGTTTCACTCCACCACACAGCAATATATTCCCTTGTTTGACAGTTTTTTTTTCCTTTTTTTTCATATTAAATTAAAGAAAAATGAATCCAACGAGCACTAGAGTTTGATTTTTACGTAAAGTGTGAAATTAATAAATATATCCAACACCTGAAAAAAGTGCATATATTGTAGTGGTATATCTATAGTTTTAATATATGTGTATTCACTCAGTAATAAGTGGAAACTAGTTCCAATAAGTTGCTAATAAGTTGCAAAAGTCTTATAGAATATGTTTACAAATACCTCTTCGTAGAGAAGGACATTGGAAATTTTACCTCCTTTAAAAGATTTTCTCGTGAATCAAAAACAACTCGGTATTGAATTCTCGTCAGGATCTCACATTATATTTATAATTAAGTGAAGTAAACATTAATATGTAAATAGCCATGTTTGAAATGAATTAAATTTCACAAAATATCACACAACATTGTTCAAAGAAAAAATTAATGCAATTCAGAATTGCTTTGAAACGAATCAATATTTCAAGTAAAATAATAACTTCAGGAGCTTGGGAACTTTGTTTGACTGGATTAAACAAATACGCGCAAGAGACAATATGGTTCTTGTCTCCTATCTTCTAATAAGACATACGCATATTCCAATTCCTGGATTATTTTACAAAGAAGAAAAAAAACTACTTCGTTAATGGAATTTTTCCCTTAGGTCAACAAATCACTGATTACTAGAACGAAATGATAATAGCGTGGTATAAAGGAACAAAAAGCAAACAAGGGGATAAATAAAATAAAATAAAAATGATAATCCTCTTACAAATCCTGAAATTTTGAGATATGCGAAATCAAAGATTTTGCGTTCTCTCATGGCAAGGGAATGTCACTTAATGAAGCAGCAAAATAAGAAAAATAAATCCGAAGAAAAGAGAAAGTGTAGGGAAAAGAGATCTTTGTGTTTCTCTTTTGGTGGTGGCCAACCATAAAAATCTAGATGCAAGACCCTAGTAAATTAATCATTATTTGGAACATCGCCAGAGATAAGCTTTCAAGATTTTCTAGAAAGGATAAAATCTCTTTTCTTGTCTCATTTTCCCTTCCTATCTTCCAGCACTTTCTATGCCTCCATCATCATCACTTTCACTTGATACATGTAACATGATATCCAATCCTCTTTTCTCTGGGAGTCATCTCTATTTAGCAGATAGTGCTATAGTGAGGACTTGACAAGTGAGTCTCTGATTCAGAATCCAAGACGTTTTTGCATATGGCCTTTTTTTATCTATTGAATATGACTATCTTTCACACACTGTTTATTTTTAACATAAACCCTTAAATGCATGCATTTTTTCAGAGCTCATATGTTTTCTATTTTTTTTGTGATTCAAACTGCAGCAAGAAAGAATATCCGGTTCCAAACTTCAATGTGCAAAGAAAAAATATAATAAATGCACGTATAACTTCTTTTTTACCAAATTAGCGAAATCACGGCGGCACATGCTCTGCAACAAACAGAGCTGTTGTTGTCATTTGAAACATCTGCCAGCAAATTCAAAATTTAAAATGAAGATAATGTAAACTCACCTTATTTGTAAATGAGATTCTGAAGTTTTATCTTCAAACCGGCTGCTGTAATGAACGTTTACGAGTTTCCATACCCATGTGAGTTACCATTAAATTGATACTGAATCTAGCGTGTCGTTTCTTAACGAATTTCATTACAAAAAAATTTCGAGGACGCATCCCGTCTATCAGTGTTTATCAACAATATTGTCAAAATCTAACAACTAAGTTAAGCAACCAATCAATTTATGCTTTAACTTGATTGATTGGTTGAATTTGGGACATATTTTACGGGGATTCAGCAGACAATTGGTGTTGTAGATGGTATTAGATATTACCATCGCTGCATTAATACTTATTTACGCGTTGAAGGATTATTTTCTTTTTGTTTGTTAGAAACTCGATTTCAATTTTGTTTGTTAACCATTAAAAGTTCAATTTATTTGTTATTGATTTTTTTCATAGTTAAAGACACGTATTGAAACCCGGGGAAATTATTTAAAATAATCTATCTCGAATTTTACTACTTGTACAAGATCATAAAGGGGACGTGCAAAGCCTCAAAAACCTTGTATGAAGCAAATGCATTAAAGTAATACCACTTTCCAAATGATATGACTACCTTCTTTGTGTGTGATTCAAACTATATTAAGAAAATAATTCGGATTGTAATAATTATACTAATACTGGGGTTGTAATAAATAGTTCACGAGGTAAAAAAAAATGAGCATAAAACATTTAAACAAATTAGCGACATCACAGCCCCGCATGTTCTGCAACAAACAGAGTTGTTGTCATTTGGGACATCTACCAGCAAATTCAAAACATGAAATGAAGACAATATAAACCCGGATTATGTACAAATTATGCATGAGATTCTGAGTTTTTATCTTCAAACTGGCGGTTGTAATGAATATTATATATACATTAGCTGATACCCTGCGTACGTTGCCCGCCCTGTAAAAAATTTATATATGTATAGCTTATTAATTATTTCTTAATCAAAAAAATTTCCGCATTAAGTAAAAAAAAAATTACTTTCATTTTTAAATACTTTAATTAAAAACTGCAGGCAATCGCTTGTGGATACACGATATTTATTGTTTTTCTATCTGGTGTGTAGATGTATACATTTTTGGGATTGGAAAACCAGGTTCAAGTAGGTTGATACCTGCCACTGCTAACAACTGGCCTTGCGCTTTGTTGATTGTCATCGCAAAAGTTAAACGAATCGGGAACTGTAATCGCTCGAAAGTTAATTGCATTTTTTCCAGTGATAATTGGGATGCTTGGAATGAAAATGTCTTCTCCTTTGGCGCAAAATCCAGATAGAATCGTTGCTGCAATGATGCAATTGTGCAATTTCTTCACGCAGAGATACCTATACCGAGGCTACTACGCCACTCGCAGCCTGCGTACATATTCGACGATGAGGAGAACTACCTGCGGCGAGTCTCGGTGTCTCCAATATATATATTGATATATTATATATATAATATATATATATATATATATATATATCAATTTCTTTACAAAATAAGGGTTTTCAAAAAATAAACACAGGCCAAATGCATGGATCGGCTTGTGTGGCGCGGTTATCTAGTGGTTGATATAGAGTTGTTAAAGATAATTTAAAGTAACCCTCTAAACTAATTTTATTTATTTTATTAAGGTATCCGACTACCTTTCTTGTCACTTTTCTTTAAAATGGTTCTGGAGTGAACTTTAATAATACAAATACAATAATACAAATACAACACCACAACAGGCAAATTGCCCAACGAGGTGGCTGACTTAAGAACATCATGGATCCCCGAGTCCTTTTTTACCCTATCTACGAGCCCTACCTACTACTGCTACACCACACATGCACCCCGCCCACAACCCCCCCGCGGAACCCCCAACGAATCGGTACATGCGGGAATGTGCGTGTACGTGTAGTGAAACCTGACGTGGAGTTTTTTTGTTTCTCTGTAATGCTTGTTATGTGTAGTGCTGCCATCTGCCACCATTTTTTCAAACTATGAGCGAAGTGTTATGATTGAATGATTTTTTTCGTTGTAGGACTGTTGCTCTCTGTGGCGAGACTTTTTAACGGGGAGATCGGCTCGCATTTGCGCCTTGAAGTTGGGAACCACAGAAAACCAACTTCAGCCGACCACCACTGTGGGGTTCGAACCTGGATCCTCGCATCGCGAGTCCGTCACTATAACCACTCGACCACCACAGCGGCAAAATACATTTTTTGATAGAAAGTGTCTCGAAATGGTCAAAACAGTGACAAATTTTCGTCTATCTATTATAGTTTCTATGGAAAAGTCGTTTTTATGTCAAATTTTAGGCAAAATTCATGTGATATTCGAAACACGATTGCAAAAAATTTATTAATGCAATGCTTTGTGATTTTCTCAGTGCATTTGGCTAGTGATGTTGCAGGTGGTTATGAACCAAAATTTAAAGGATTGCATGATAAGTTACACCAAAATATGTTTAAGTATGTGTGAATTTTTTGAAATTCCATCCTACATTTTGTCTATAAAACACTGCAATTCAAAAAATATACGTGATAGACCTTAGAGTTTGGTTCATAACCCCAACAATATATAGCAAAGTATCACATTAAAATTTCATAAGGATGTAATGAATGAATCAATTTTTACAAATCATGTCACAAAGTCAAGTAAAATGTCAAAAATAGCATTCTTCGTAAAACAAGTTTAAAGTCTTTATTCGCGTATTACTTGTATGTAAAAACGCAACACTAAAGTGGATGTAACTTTGGTTCTAAGCATCATATAAACAAAGCAAGGCCCGTTTTGGAATCACAACAAATAGAGCTTCTATAAAAAATAAAAAAATGGAAATCCGTATTTTCTTCGAAAATGACGTTTTCAACGTAGTCGGATACCTTAATTATATTATTTAGAGTTTGAAAAGGGAATTTTTTGGTCGGAAATGGTTAATTCACATCGAAAAAAAAACCAAGTAAACTGAAATACGGAAAAAAATCTAACAGGAGCCTACCCACTCCTCCTCAGAGAAAACATTACTTTTGAAAGTGTCTGTTTAATAGAAGTCAATGAATAAATATGTTGGAAGTTTTGAGTACAAATTATTTGTCCTGCAGTGTAGGTGAATAGTTAGTTCACAGGTTTCTTGTCTACTTTCTGTTCCTGTGTTGGCTTCCTAGCAACGTCATTGATATTGCGCAAAAAGTAACATCACAAACATTTTGCCAATATTTTCTAACCATATTTCTAGTACGATCACAGTATAAAATTTTTATTTACTCATGCATAACTTCTTCTTCAACATTAAAAAAGGATTATGTATTTGTTGCTTTGTTGTATGATAAATTTCTGTATTCTATCGATGATTCATACAAATTTATTCATCCATGAATTCAGTATATAGTCATTATTATGTTATCTTTCCCGGAAACAGAATCTATATTCCAAAAGTTCAGTAGCAATAATGCGACACAATGTATAATAGATTTAAAATAATGAGATAAACGGAATTAAAGATACTGAAACTTGTGCAGAGATGAAAATTATTAATCGCTTATTAATTTATTTATTAAATTATTAATTATTAATTTATTAAATAATTATAATAGTAATCAATATATCAATCCCTAGAACGTCATTTGATATATTTTCAAATGTTCAAATATTAATAGAGTTTTTTTTTAACTTTACACAAACCTTTTCATGCTACCAGAACATTCAGATTGTTTCATCATATTAAATTCATTATTCATCAGTAATGCCAGTTGAAAAAAAATACCTATCTCGGAGGGAGAAATATTATAAAACTTCAGGTATCCAATTTGTTTTGAAATCTTAGAACTATCGTGGAAAATCCAAGTTAATTTAAAGATACTTTAATTTCCAATTCCATTCAGATAAACCAAATTTTCAATTAAATTATTATTCTTTTTTCGTAATTAATTATCCAGATTGATAACAATTCATCTGAAAATCCAGAATTAAATACAAATGTTGTTTACAGAGTATGACTATTATTATTTGAGTAATCTGCAATAATTATTATTTTTTTCTGATATTTCATCACTTTAGCTCTCTCTCTCTCTCTCTCTCTCTGTATTATTAATTTATTTGCATTTCAAATACTTTCAAATTTATCAAATGAAATCTTGATATTGTGGTATGATCGAGATAGTAAAAATATCCCTTTCGTCATTTAATATACATCATAAATAAGATAGATGAAACAAAAAGTATGTATTCTTAATTTTGAAGTAGGAAATGTTTCATTGAATACTTTTCTAAAAAGAAGTTTATTTGAAACGAAGCACCTGGAAGATAAGGTTATTATATATTATGTATATCATCTGTTATAATCACTGTTAGTATCATTTTATATACATTTATAATACAACAAATTATGTGTATTCTACGATGACAAATATCACACAAATTGACTATCATAAAATCTCGATAGAGAGGTCAAAATTAGGGGGGGGGGGTTGTTCGCAAAGTAACGTTACATAATGTATAGGAGGAAAAGTAATGGTTTATTGCTTCTGCTGACAATACTACCTTTGCTCACAATCCTTTACCATTTTTCTCGAAGTTTTGTCATTTCTGTGCCGATTTTAGCTTGAGTAACAAGGGTTTATAATGGTAGCCGCAATTCAGAATTCCTTCGATTATGAAATGCACTCAGGCATTCGTTTCCTCCTCAAATAGGAACACCAAACGGGTAACTACAAAGAAATCGCTTCAGTTTGTAGCACAGAATCGACAAAATGAAACTATGTGGTGCTGTAAATTCTCTGGAGGTACAATCGATGTTTATGAATCCAAGCAATAATCATCAGTAATAGGGGCATACGCATTCAACAAAAAAGCCAAGAAATTCAAAATTTCAATCTCAGTAAAACAAAACACTATTGTAACATGACTTGTTTTTAGGGACAAAGAAAGCATTAATCTGGTTTTTTGTGTTAATAAGCAATTAACGCTGTTGCATTATAGGCATTGTCGAACCTTGCATAGAGTATTCAAAACAAAAGGAAGAGCATATTGAAATGCTACGTCCTCTTGCTCTAGCACACACATTGCCACTTTTGGACTGTGGTATTTTTGACCATATAGCCTGGACCTGATGCCCAGTGACTTCCATTGGTTTCTTTAACTGTAGAAACATTCCTGACACAATAAATCCATGCCGATGACACAATGCAAAAATGAAATTAGAATGCGATGCCGGTGATCGGATATCTACGACACTACAGTATGGAAACTAGTACCCAGACCAAATAAATGTTGGGATAATGGCAGTAATTATACAGAAAAACGTTGCTTTAACCAATGAATAATTCTTAATGGATGTTTATCAAACCAAAATGTTTTGGATGAATATTCCTCGTTGTATCTCTACTTTCGGGGAAAAACCCTCGTTCATGAAAAATGCGACACAATTCAACGATACCTTATATTCTTTAATAATCTACATTGGGGTTTTGGATATCGTCGTATATCCACATGATACATAATTAACTTTTGCTATTTTTCAGATCATTATAAATGCATGAGTTTGTATTAAAATATCACTTTTCATTAAAAAAATTCACTAATTTCTTTCAAATAAGGGGTTTGACGAAACAACGTATATTAATAACCTTTGCATGATTATTTTCTGCACATAATTTTCATAGAAATTACATGTATCCTACGTCAAGACTACAGACTTCAAATGATAAAAGAGTATATGAACGTAGGAACAACCCCGGTTGCCGATAAATGCAAAATTAATAGATCTTATCAACAATAAAACAATGTATTTTACAGTAGTTTATACTTATTAATTCATATTCTTTTGGATTTTAATGACACATTTTGAGACATCATCTCCCTAGGAGACCAATTTTGTATGAATATAAATGTAGATAGATTTTAATGTACACAAGTAAATACAGAATATCATTAGGGGGCACGTTGCTGCTTACATAGATTCAAAATTGTAAATAAAATGTAGCTGCATAATATTATACTCTTAAAATGAGAACTGTAGCTGATGAAGTCAATGCGAATATGCTATGAGCTATACGAATTTAGACGTGATACATTACATTTACAACAATAAGACAATAATAGTAAATATCTAGCTCGAATCTTGAACGCTCGAAACCAGTGTTAAACATTTTTGTAGTTTACGGATCGGTGATAATAAGTGAACAATTTCGTACACCGGCATGAACGGCGTAAAAAGTAATGATAGGAAGAATATTTTCTAACTTTCTAATTATTAACTTAAATTACATTTTATCGTGTGGCAAACATAGTTGAGTTTGAACCCGTGCTGCCACCTATTAAGCAAAAGAAAACTATTCGTAATTTTTTAAGTAGCACTTGTTGTTGGTTTTAAACCGGTGTACGTCATGAAAATTAACAATTTATGGTATGGCACTACATATTTTTCATTTTCATGCTATGCATTGGTAAATTTTACGCGCCATAATACCGGTTGCTGTATTTTTATGCTTAAAACAAAATAATTTTGCAAAAAACATGAATATAAATTTACCGGTATGACGGCATACGATTGAATAGGTATGCAGTATTCAACTTGCAAAATACGGTACCATGCCATATATTTTTCATATTCACGATGCACAATGGCATAAAACTAACAGCCAACATTACTTGGAGAATTTTTAACAAATACAGTAGTAATATTCTCATCGAATGGGTGGCAGGAAGGTCCTAACGCAAAACTTCTTAATTTCAAGCAATAAATATGGGCATTTCTCGTTTATGCCAAAATATCATATCGGCAAAGAAAAATTAATTCGAACTCATTCACATCAATTTTCTAGGCAACATAATTTATCATTCTAACATCACATCCATATAATATGAATATCTGAATTTTTCACTATCCCGTGTTTTGGATTTAGTTCCCGATGAGGTGGGCAGGGTAACTCCCACTGTTGAAATGATGGTGTGACATGACTCGGAGATCAAACTTCAACCTTGGCTTTAATGCACTACTGCATTTAGCAGAGTGATGATGGAGATGAGTATGAGCTGGTATAGGCTCATCTACGGTAACCCAATATATGGAATAAGGTCCCCATTTCTTTCAGAAGTTGAACATCCACTGGTTTTTTTTTCTGTTTTTTGGTTAAAACTTACTTTATACGTGGCTTATATAATCGCTTTTAAAATACAAAGATTGGACGACAAAGCTGAAATACAAAGCATTGCAACGATTTTTTATGGGTGGTGCAATTTATTTTACCAAAATCATAGTTTCATTAATTTTTTCTGCTAATTGCTCTTATTTTCTGTTGCTATATTTTAGTAATTGTTTGACACCCACATTATTATGAACATATTTCTTCCAGCTACTTCGTTGGATATTCTGCCTGATGTAGCCTTTGTATTTGTATAAAAAGTTTCTATTACTCACCCAGCTGAACAATTCTTTTTTCACATAAATAGAAATTCCAAAAGCATCTATCTCACTTTTCGAAAGGGCAGCTTCCTCATCATGTAGTTGCTTCGAAATGTTCCGGGTTCCGGCACCAGTCGGTGGACCACTGGTTGAAGAACACTGCTGAAAATCAATATTCCGAATCTGAAAAATGATTCACAAAAACAAAATAAGCTAGCCAGAAAAAAAAAATATAAACTCTACAGAAAATATATTTTTACGGTTGATAGCGATGTCCTTGAATTATATATGACGAAAACTAATGAGTTTTTCTTCTCGTAGATATTATACTGGGGGAAAAATCGTACACAAAAAGAATTAAACTACTTTTTTCTCCTTTATTTACAGAAAAAAAACATTCTGAATTTATATGCATTATGAATAATATTTAATTTAAGTGAGAGGAAGAGATGATATATATATGCATATATATATATATATATATATATATATAATGCGGTTGCTTTTGAAATGCGAGACGCTGAGATTTTTCGTTCGGATTCCTTAATTATTAAAGTACCCACGTGTATCTCATTTCTCTCTTCTCAGAATATTTGTTTTTTTTTTCGTTAGTTTTTCTTTTTCTTTTCTGTTATCTTAGGCGCACAATGCACTCTCTCCTCTCGTTCATCTCGAAGTATAAGTATCATATAATACACAAGAAAAAAAAATCGAGTAGAAAATGATAATACGAAATTTTTCCTCGAGCGAATACTAATTTAGAAATTTCTCCTTCTCCTATCATATTCATTTTTGTTCCCATCCCCCGCTTTTCTTTCCCGATTTTTCGAATGACGTGAAGCGGAAATTAATGCGGAAACGAATCCGTCCACTCTAGGAAGAAGTAATTAATACGATTCCAAGCGCATGTGTGTATGCATGTGCCTGTACTTGAGCTTTCCTTTAGTAACGAGATATACCGAGCGCACATACTTCTTTATTAACCGCATTTTCTGAATTTGATGAGTAACCCCGCCTAATCCTCCCGGTTTTCTTGTTATCCCCTTGATTACTATGACTTTTTTCCACCCTTCGTTTTGAATTTTGAATTTATAATTTTGGTATATATAACGAAGACTTGATTTGAATATATAAACTCAAATAGATGGAATTTGAATTATTCTTTTACCCGCTTGCTGATTATTTTCTTTCGCATGAAAGTTTGTTCACGACAACTGCGGATGGATATGAATGAGAATACGTGTAGAATTATAAGGACTTACGTGGTGAGAATAGGCTGTTTTGGGTGGTCATCTTGTTAGAGTGAAACATTGTTTTTTTTTTTTTTTTTTTGTATTTTTCTCCTGTCAGCCACTAACGAAATGATGATAAGTTCGATTCAGGGCTATGTAAAAAGAGCTGTCTCATGACACGCTGAAGTCGGTACCAGATGACATCATCGTCCTGACAGAATCGGTTAATTACTATTAGCTATCCTGGTAGTTCAAGGTCGCGCTTCAGCTTTAAAATATTAGAGCAGTGACGCCACGCACCTGGTCCGAGACCACGCCCACTGAGCCAAGGTGGCAAGAGCGACTCCAGATGGATGAGACAATACTTTTATCGAAGAAAAAAGCCCTTCGTTCGATTCATATACAGTCAAACCTCGTTAGTGAGTCACCCGGTTAATACGTCACTCCGCTTAGCGAGTCACTTTTTGGAAGTCCCAATTTTCCTCTGGTAGGAATTGGCACAGCTATGGCTTACTCCGTTTAACGAGTCACTCCGCTTATTAAGTCATATTTTTGCTCTCCCAAGAGCGACTCATTAACGAGGTTTGACTGCACTTCAGAAGCGGCTGTCAGTGAGTCTGAATGCGAAATAATGGTGATATAATTATTCAAACATCTTTGGTCATGAAGTCCACTGTGCTCCATAAGGTAGTCTCCCATAACGGCCTTGAGGCAACCACCGATAGATGGCGCCTTCATTTCCAACCCATTCGGAAATGTCAGTAAATTGCACACAGCGATGTGGCCGGAGTTGGTGTGTGGTGACGTAGCTACTTTGACTCGTATAATGGTGTCAAAAATAAGTGTTTTTTTTTCTTAGTTTAGTAATTATACTGTGACATTTTTCTGTACTTTGTGACGCCCTAGTTTTCAGCCTCGAATTTGTCTTCACGTGCGCAAAAAAAAAACACATATTTTTTGTCAGTATAATTAATGCCCGCTGTCCCATGCAACCTCATAAATTTCTGTTCGAATTCTAAAATATGTAAAATATTTACAATTAAAACAGATCCGTGTGTTTCAAATACACACAAGATTTTCATGGGAGGTTTATGAAAATATCAAATGTTGTAGCATGTCAATGGAGACATGAAACATTTAACTTAACCGAAGCTGTGAATATATACAAATAAGACTTCATATATATATATATATACATTCGCCGGCATATTCGACACGATCACCATAAAGTCATGAATATCGATCAGGTTCAACTATACACATTTATATGGTTTTATTAAGTATTTAAACACAAATTTTCCCACTGTCTCAGTCTCAAATTCATTGCATTAAACGAACCAGTAATTATGTGCCACACACACACACATGCAATATTTCTTTTTAACCCCTAAATGCGTAGCTAAGTATATGAGCAAATAATTCTTTAAACACTTAATACTGCAGCCAGTTTGAAGATAAAAGTTCAGAATCGTCTTTGCACATAAAGTGAGATCATATCCTTTTCATTTGATATTGTGAATTCGGTGGTAGATTAACTAACTTATTGGTTAATTATAACCAATAAATGTTGTTGCGGAGCATGTGTGGGCCGTGATTTCGCTAATTTGTTTAAAGTGTCTTTTTTTGCATTCCTTTCTTATTTTTTACCTTGAGGTTTGCGATCCAAATTTTTTTCTTACTATAGTAATCAATCAATGAATCACAAAGAATGTAGTCATATTATTTGCAAAGGAATATTACTTTAATGCATTTATTGTATGCGAGATTTTAGCTTTGCACGTCCCTTTTATGACGTTATGTAAGCAGTAAAATTCGAATTATATTTTTTAATGATTCTCTAGGCCCTCAACACGTGTCATTAATTATGAAAGAAATAGGAGCTCGGAAAACTATTGAGCATTTAAGGGTTAATAAACAAAATTCAAAGCGAGTCTCTAAATTAACAAAAAAAAAAGAATCCTTCAACACAAATATAAGTATTCAATCACACAAATGCATCGATGACAATACCTCATATTATACTACAACATCGTTTTTCCGTTAAATCCCCTAATAACCGCAAAACATGCTCCACAACCACCCAATCAATTTATATTTTGACTTGATTGATTGATCAACTTAGCTGTTAGATTCTACAATGTCGTTGGAAAAGACTGATAGATGTGATGCATCGTCAAAATTTTTCGTAATGAAAGTCGTTAAGAAACGACACGCAAAATTCAGTATCAATTTAGTTTATGGTGACTCCGGTGAAGAAAGTAACATCACCGTCTTTTAAAGTATATATATATATATATACACACACACACGCACTGTCTCTACCTCACCAAGGATGAGAGCCATCTTACCGAGAGCGAGAGACGCGTCTCAAGAAATAGCTGTCAGCTGGAAGAGTGATGGGCCTCTGCTTCGTCGCTAGTTAAAATGTTATATTTCTCCGCTCCATTTCACGTTTTTTTTTTACTATTATTATTTTTTCCTAGTTTTCTATCACCTTTTTATTCCTTTTATTCTCTTCTCTTTTTTTCTTTCATTCCCTTCTACTTTGCTTTTCTCCTCTTCCTTCTTGAGCGTCAAACGACAGAATATGTCATCGCTCCAGCAGCTTTCAATATCGAACACCAACTGGGGGGCTGAGCTGCGCTAAGCTGATGGTCATTTATCACTGGCTATTTCCTACAACGAAATTCACTCTTCGTATGAAAATTGTTTCGGAAGAGGAAGACGTTATTTTCTTTTTTTTCTTATTATTTGATTTTTTTATTTCTTGTTATTTTCAGCTCTCTCTCTTCTTATTCTTCGATCGTCACGTTGCCTTGCCATCTCTCATTTTGCCATCTCGCCTGTCGTTTCCAACCTCCATTCCAGTGATTTTCACCTCCCTATCTCTTCCTCAATTCCCGAAATATAAATTGTTTCTTTTTTTTATGTACTATTTACATTTTTTTTATGTACTATTTACATTTTTTTTTGTTCTTTGCATTTTTAGATATTTATGCTGGGAATGGATGTAATCTGATAGGATGGCGTATATATTTATATATATACACCAGATGTCATCTGAATAATGTCTCTGTAAAATGTGTTCTTATGATATTGCTGCTGTTGATTTTTGAAAATGTATGAGATGGATTGTTAATACTTTTTGTTTCGGTAAAGAAGTATTTCACAACATAAACGTTAGCTGTCAGTGCTCTCATATATTCTGGATTATTTCATGACTATGTCGTCACACATTTGTTGCATTTAAAACCTACCAGTGTCAGGATCGTTTCTCAAATTTTTATGAGAATCAGTTATACCCTGGTGCAAGGGCGCATAACCGTTTCGGTTCGTGGGAAACATATGTCATATTTAAGTGCCAGAAACCATCACATATAGGATGACCATATGGCTCGTTTTTAATGGAACATTTCCGTGCATTTTCGACCGTCCCAACTTTTTTTTTTTGCAAAAAGTGCCCCGTTTTTCTCCTTTATTTTCAACGAAATTTTTGTTGATTTTTTAAAAATAAAGAACTAAGATTATTTTCATAAAGGAATTGTCGTGCAATTATTTTGGCTAAAATTGACAGCTTCACTTGTTTCTAACAATTCTCTTTTCTACAATTGGCAACTTCACTTGTTTTTGACATTTTTTAACAATAATTAACAGTTTTGCCCAGGGCTGTCTTAAGACCATTATGAGTCAACGTGAAAGTGATTTCCCTGACCGATTCGCATGCTTATATTCAAAAACGTTAAATTGATCTCATTTCCATGGGGGCCCCCCTGCACTTGAGGTTCGCGGGACGTGTCTGGTGCGCCCCATGCATTAAGACAGCACTGGCTTTACTTTCCTTAGAAAATTTTTGCTATAATTGGAAACTTGCATTTGAAAAATTTTTAGAGATAATTGGTTATGTCTCGTATGAATTCCGATTTCCTGTAATTTTATGAAGGAAATATGTTCAGGCTAAGTATTTATCGTGTTGAGTAAACTCGTACTTTTCTACCGGGGAACACCTTTCGCAAACTGGATGAAACCATTTGGCAGTTGGCTTGCGGGCTGGAGGTTGTGCTCTAAAGAATTATGTTTTTTAAAATAAATTGAACAATTTAATTTTTTAGAAAAAGTGAAACTGTTTGTTTGTGGCGTATTTAACGTTGAATGATACAAATATGAAGTTGAAATAAACCATGGAGAATAAAACAATGTAAGTAATTCTTGATAAACACAACATGGAAGGTATTCACGAGCATGGGGTTCACCGTATCCTCGTCATCCCCCGACGTCCGCATTAGCTAGCCGTAAAATCGGGGGAGAACCAGGTTTTTGAATGTGGGGAGTCTGGTCCATTCCTGGCATGCCGGGAAAGCTAGGTTCAATCGCATGATGCCTTCAGAAGGCCGATAATGAATCTATATTGCATATATACTGAATAAATTCGCGAGTTGGAACAAAACAACCATATATGTTATGGGCATCTTTTTCTCAGCCACCTCGTTGGCCATTTTGCCTGTTTTGGCGTTGTATTTCTATTTATAAAACGATAGTTTTCATCGCAGTAAACGTGTTTTTCCTTGGAGTTTGATAATATTAATAAAAATTCAGCATTTATTTATTGATCATATTAAGCCAGCCTAATACGATAAACAAATACAGAACTGTGTTTTGTACTGTTCAATTTTTTTGCATATTGGGAGATAAAAGAAATATTCTCTCGCTTCTGGTTCGAAACCCACCGTCGTCACAGTGGTGGTTGGCTAATGTTGATTTTCTGTGGTGCCCAACTTCGAGCCACAAATACAGGCCGATCTTCCTGTTGAAATGTCTCACCACAGAGAGACAGGCATACAACGATACAAATATTCAACCGTTACACTTCACTCATAATTAGAGAGACCGATGGCAGATGGCAGCACTATACATGTTAAGCTTTACTCAGTAATGAACTTACGCGCACATTCCAACATGTACCAATTCGTTTGAAGTTCTGCAGAGGAATATAGACGAGGTACTCGTGTGGTTTAGTAGTTGTTCTTGGTAACACCGTCTTTATTGTCGTATTCATGTTGCTCACCGAATAAGGTGCTAAGCGAAATGCCACGAGTGATCCCTAATTGTATGTATTCCCCCCACACAATACTTCTAACGCGGCTTAACGGTGTAATAATGATTATATGGATGAAATTTGTGACTTCGGGAATAATGATTGAGAAACAGCAGCAGTTTTTAATTCTTAAAGAAACTGTCATATTATAGCTACTACACGCATATTTTGCACATAATTGTTACATAAATACATATACGTTTATAGAATACCATATTTTATGCTTTACAGTGTATTTCGTTTATGAAATTTTCAGGATGAAACAATATCGACCGAATTTTCTTTTCTGTCCAATCACACATTGGGCGATTCTAAATTCATGGGACGAACTTTAAAAATCAATATAAGTCACCAAAACAAGAATTTTTGACCATAGAATGTATGGTTGAATCGCAATAACAAAGGTGGTAAAGGCTGTTAATAGAGATTGCTCAACAGCCACTTCACCAAAAGAAAATATCATATTTTTTTAACGTGTTTACTGTGATATGTTCTATAAATTATTCGAGGGTGCAGGAGGCTGTAATGTGGTAGGCTTCCCAGTAACTTATAATGAGCCACAAGTCATTGAACCGCTTGTCACAGCGAGGGTCCAGAGATGGGCTATGGGAGGGCGATCGCTCTTTCCAAGAGCTAAATTATATGGGAAAACATTGATGTGTCCCGTATTTTACAGAGCAATCAAACGAGCCTATACAATAAATTGCCTCCCTCGGATTAGGGTTTGGATTTTATTCGAGTGAGGATCATCAAAATTATGCTGCGTTGCCCTGCCCAGGTTGCATCATGAGGAGGCCTACCACACTGCATCCCCCCTGCACACTCAAGTAGTTCATAGCACCTAGCTGCTAAATACTTCGGAAAATATACTTTCTTTCTGTGAAATGCTATTCTGCACTCTCTCTACAGTGTTTGCTATTGCGATTCGATCGCACATTCCATGACCAAAGAAATGTTTGTTTTGGTGTCTTATATATTGCTTCTTAAAGTTTCTCTCATGAATGTGGAAACACCCTGTATAATCGTAGCGTATAAGTATTCTGACACAGTTCAACAATCAACGCAAAATTAGTATTTTAATTCCTCTTTTTGACATTCACAACTTTCCCGATTTCAATCCCTTGTATTATCGGAATCTCAACGAGCAATTTCCTAATGTACTCTAGCAAGCAATGAGAGACGAGCTACTGAACACATAAACTTCTTTTAATTTTCACCATTTCCATTTGTCTAAAATTAAAACCAGAAATAAATTAACTAGTAAAATGAGAGATTGCGATCTCTACATTCATTTTCCTTCGATATTGGTATTCTTTTAGTACCATTTGAATGTTCGAATTACTAGTTACGACATCGTTTACCGCATAACAACCAATTTCGAAAGCCTCATTTGTCAAGTCAAAAGAATTCCATGATAGAACACGGATTCATTTTTCTAAAATCTCCAAACATTATATAAAATTTTCCAAACTCCACGCGCATATTTTAAAAGCGGGACATTTTTTCGGCGTCAGATGTATGTACAAATAGAGGGATTGTGACGTTCGAGGGAAAACATTTTTTCCAGCACATTTTTAAGTTGTGCAGCTGCCTTTCAAACATCTCTTTCTATGTTGTGCCAATTTCGAACTAAAAGAAGTTTCCGGTAACCTCAAGCCGTTAGAAACTCCTACGGGAGAAATGGAAAGTCAAATATTTGAGTTTTGGGAAAAGCTACTCAGTAAACAGAAAACGTTCTCTTGGCTACGTACACCTCCATCTTCTTCAATCTCTCTCTCTCCTGCTTGTCTACAGCAAGTGCTCTCTCTCATTGGTTTCTCTCTGTACTTTTTTTCACCTATTTTTTTTTTCCTTATATATATATTTCAACTATCTATTCTCCTTTTCCTTAAGTTTTGCGTTTTCCAAAGCCCGTATTTCCCTTTGAATGAATTGCATAAAAACTCACTCTCGCTATTAGACTGCTGTTTTCTTTCCTGACGTTCTCACTGGAAAGGATTTCGAGAATAAAAATCTACACTGATATTCCTTTCTTTCCTCCTGTTTTTTTTTTTTTTTTTGGAGAGGTAAACTTTGCCAATCTCATTTTATATTGTAATTGGAAATTTATGTTTGCTATCATCTTCGGATATAATCATTATTTTAAGTCCTTTTTCCATTGTTTTCTCCTTAGCCATTAGTTGACGAAGCCTGAATACCTCACATCCATCAGACTGATTGATATTAATAACCGACTACGGTACACCATAGTAATTTTCATTTTTATTTCAGGTAAAGTACGTGAACACTTCTAATAAAGAAAAAGGTTATGGGAGATAAGTAGAAGAAAGCCATGGATTAGAGATCAGTGGATCTCAAACTGTGCGCCGTGGAACGGTGACCCTGAAAAATATTTTTCGAAGACCCTCTTTGGCAGCTCTGCGGAGCCGGCGGAGCTCGAGGATAAGCATTGAATAGGGTGAAAGGGGGTACAGCGGATGGAAAGAAGGGGTTCTCAAACAGATAATATGTAGAGAAGAGCTCCAGATGATAGATGAGAAGTAAAAACTTATCTGAAATCGTTTTATTTTCTTCAATGCCGAGCCCAGAAATCTCTCAAAAGTGAACTTTTATCGTAAACATGTTTGTTTTCTAATCCAACCCCACAACCTGTCAGTGTGCAGAGTCAGCTTTTATTGAAAGTTTGATACGAGAAGGGAAAAGACGGTATTTTATCCTTTAAATTTCATGCTTGAATGAATTACATGAAAACTGACTCTCGTTAGTGAACCTTTACTAAACCACACATGCACCTGCTCCATATTCTTCTGCGGAACTTCTAATGAATTGGTACTTGTTGGAATGTGTGTATAAGTGTTTTGAACCAAACATGAAGTTTATGTCTGAGTAATGATTGCTACATTACTGCTATCTGCCATCCATTTTTTGAGCTACAGCACACGCCGCTTGGTGTGATTACATCGGGACTAAGGTCTTCGGATATCAATAACTGAATGATCACTGTATCCAAAAAGAGCCCGGCATAAAGTATATTTGAACATACATCCCGTTTGGTCAAACGGGACATATGGTAAACAGGTATTGGTAAGACGGGGCAACTTTGTTTTTCTTTTCCACATAATTAGTTGCAAAATTTCCAAAACCGTTCCATTTCTTTTTCTTCTATTCTAAAACAGGACTTTTTCCCCCTTGAACTAAAATCCTGCATTTCCATTATTCAGCCATTGGAAGGCGTTAGAATGGAGCTGTTCAATGCATTATTATTATTATTATTTACAAAATACAATACTGGGTGCATTTTATAGTTCTCTTTAGAGAGCCTATCGGAAAAAGAAATTTTACATCTGAAAGAAACTGAAGGAAAAGGCTGGTTTTCCGCCGTGCATTTTCCTTCACTATAGGAAGGCCATTGAAATATCAACGCCACTAGACATTAAGACATTAAGTACGGAAATGTTAGTCAACAAAGAGTGGTGGAAGAGAACACCTGCTAGCCTCGTACATAGTCCTGCAGCCTGATAACGATTAACTTACAGAAAAAAATAAGTTTGGCTACATAAATACATAAACTTTAGCTTCTGAATGCATCAAAAATTAACTTTAGACCGAGAAGAAATCGATAACTTAACTGGAATAATCAAAGTCCTGATAATTGTAAACGAATTTTTTTCCAATGTTATGGTATTGGTCTGTTCCTTTTTTTTGCAAAAGTGCTAACAATATCTGTCAGATAACATTGCCTATGATTTTGATAATCGGCATCGAATATATCAATGAAGTCTAATGGGTAAATATTTGTACTTTTGTAGGCCCGTTTCTCCCTGTGGCGAGACGTTTTTACGGGAGGTCAGCTCGCATTCTAGCCTCAAAGTTGGTAACCCCAGAAAACCAGATTGCGCACTGATGTTATTTATTTTATTTTATATTTTGAGAGGCTAACATTGCCAATCTCATTTTCTGTTGTTATTGAAAGTTTATATTTGCTATCATCTTCCGATATTATTATTGTTTAAAGTTTTTCCTCCTCTCGACCATTAGTTGACGAAGCATGGACATTTCACATCCATCAGAGTGATTAATATTGATAACCAATACTGTTATGGCATATTTTACGTAAAGTTTGTGAAAAATTCGAATAAAATGCGTATATGGAAGTTTAGATATAAGAAATCTTATGTATAGAGGACCGCTTTAGATGACAGATTCAGCTTCCGTTCAAAACAATAAAAATATAGTGATAAACTCAAAATTTAATTTTGAATTTTTTTTATATTTCAATGAAAACCCATTTTACAAATTTTGAAACAAGTGCAACAGATTCGATTTAAAACCTGTTTGTTAACAGGTATTTATAGTAGTAGCACTTGAGCAATAGAAACGTTTATGCTAATTTTGTCCTCAGCGTCAACCAATAAGAAACATTCACAAATATTCTAATATTTTGAGAGTCCCCCCTCATTCTCCAGAGTATTCTAATTTTGTGAATGTGATTACAACATATTTTTAGTGAAGGTGTGAAAAAAAAAAAAATATATATATATATATGTATGTATATATACATTTATATAAGTCTGAAACGGTAGCAAATTCCAAATGAATTGTGTGCGGATAGTTTATGTGTAGAATATGAGACTAATATTTATCTTTCAACACTAGACTAATTACTTGCAACAAATCATCCGAAATATAAGCGATTGCCCCAGAGAGATAACGGCTGTTATTATATTCCTAACTACTCGCCCGAAGCATTTGTAGTATAACTAAATGAGGGAGGAGCGAACAATATATATATATGTCTTCAGAGCACGGCAAATTTTTTTCATCCATTTATTCACTTTATTTTTCAAGATATCATTTATTTTAAGGCATCAAACATCTATTTTTCACTATATTCTAATTTTTTGAATGGATGTTGTAAATGAGAAGTAGAAATTTATGTGGATAAGATTAGGCAACAGGATAGAAAATCAGTTTTCCGATAAAATACGTCTTGTTTTGATACAACTGTACAAAAAGAAAACGAGACTGTTTTTCCGTCTCATTACTTTTTTAGTGACAAGTTTTCATTGTCATTTCGTCAAGTCACTTCATTTGTCTTGTCATTTCATCAACCGAAGAAGCTCACCTACACTTCCTTATTCATGTTTGTTCGGAAAGTTACTGACCATCATTTTTCATGAGCGAACAAATGAAGCTAGGGAGGAATGGTTTCGTGCACGTATGTAGGCAATTCTAATGCTCATTGCTGGATTCTCTTTCTGCCTGCAGAAGCTGTCAATCGGTATCAGACTGCCGATAAGTGACGAAGTGTATGAATGAGTGCAGTCATATTTTTATTTTTATCAAAATGGAAGGAAAACTTGAACAAAAAACGGAACTGTAGTAATCGTGATGGAGCTGCCACTTGCGACGCAGAACCTCTTGGTAGTACAGTCAAACCTCGTTAGTGCGTCACCCGGTTAACACGTCACTCCGCTTACCGGGTCACTTTTTGGAAGTCCCAATTATCCTCGGGCAGGAATTGGCACAGCTATGGCTTACTCCGTATAACGAGTCACTCCGCTTACTAAGTCATATTTTTGCTCTCCCAAGAGCGACTCATTAATGAGGTTTGACTGTACTCCTTGGTGAAGGTTTTGTCGCGCGGTACGTACTCGTGATGAACCACGCCCCTGGATCCAAAGGAGACAATCCGCGTGACTTTCACATTGCATCTCTTGAAGACAAAATCATCAGTCAAAATTGAATGAACAGATACAATGCTAATTATCGTCTGCAAGTTCTTTGATCGTGAGTTGATACTCCCGCATCACCAGGGTCCTCATTTGGTCAATAACGATTTCATTTCTGGATGTCGAGGGCCTACCAGAACGTGGCTGATTCTCTATTGATATGTGGCCATCTTTGAAACGGTCGTATCATTCCTTTACTGGCTTGATGCTCATTCCTTCATCCCCGAAGGACTTTTGAATCTTGCGCATTGTTTCCACTCAAGAATCACCAAGCTTCATAATTTAATGCAGTAGCATTATTAAAGTTTTTCTTGTCATTTTGTCAAGATTCGATTCTTAGATCATGATTTATCATAACTATTCCGTTGATTTATACTCCTGTAATTGGACTTGTTATTCTGTTATACAAATTTATATAGAGATATAAACATAAAATACATTTTAATAAAATTCCGGATGCACCCATCTTTCGGGAACGCTTCGATATCTCGAGACGGGAAGCGGGGTGTGTCTGGTCCTTCAATGTTCAATGTCAGTTTGTCAAGTCATTTCATTTTTTCTTGTCATTTCATCAAACGAAGAAGCGACGACGCTCACCTACACTTTCTAATTCATCGGCGTTCTACAAGAAATTAAAATGCAAGCATGCGCACTAGGATGGCCTACATACCATGCTTCCCTAACTTGATTGGTTTATGCACGAAAAATTATGATCGGATACTTTTTGAACAATCCTCGTATTTTAAAGCACCTGCTTGAGCACCCTCAGAAGTAATTCAAAAAATCAAAATCTCCTTATAAAGAACAAGTCGAGCATCCACAAGTGACTTCCACTTCCGACGCATCTCCCGGCATACATATAACATTTTTTTTTTCGGTACTCACAAGCCAGCTTAGCCCAAGAACTTTTGGTATCGGTATTTTGATTAAATGAATATATTCTCTTTTCTTATCTTAATTTCAGTCACAATGAATATGATCGTCTGATAAATAATCATTTCATAAGTATTTTTAATTATAAATTGAAGTTATTTGAACCCATTACTAGTTTCTCAGTCCCACAAATAACAATCGACAGAAAAAATATCTGGAACTCACGGATACAACACTCAAAGATTCAGACCTGTTCTCGTGAAATCATTTCAAGCCGGTAAAAATGTTTCCACGAAAACTTCCATATTATAATCTTATAACATTTTTTCTCCTCATCATTCAGACTCTTTTTATCGCATCTTCATTGTAAGTTAAACATAACAAAAGAAGAAGAAAAAACTATTCGCAGCCCACGGGCAGAGCAAAACTATTCGAGACCATATTGGAAAAGTTAAAAAAAAGGAAAGGGAAGTGGTGAGAGGAAGCACCGTGTCCACACCTTCAATCATTGCCGAAGAGAAACGTTTATAGCTCTTCTTTATCGCGATCCGGCACACTCGCAAATTTTTAGTGATCTCGATTTTATGTCCTTCCCGGAGCGATTTTCTGGCTTCAGTTTATCCAGAAAAGAATGTTTTCCTTTTTTTTTTTCATCAGACCAGCCTGCTGTGGGTGTTTCTTTTTTTCTTTTTTTTTTACGAAACGCATGTTACGCGACTGCGATAAGGCAGCAGTTAGTATTTACGGCGTAATAATTCATCCGGTAAAGATTCCTTTTCCTCGCGACCGAAAATTTTTCTATTCGCGAAATGACCAAGGCAATTTCATACAAGGCTATTCGTTTTTTTTCCGCCATTTTATTTCTTTCTATCACGAGTATCATTCCCCTTTCATGCCTATTGATCAGGATCGCTTTACCGCGGTGAAGGATTCCTTATGCATGAAATTTGTTGAAGTTTTTATCAAAACCACTTTCAAAGAAGCGATCATTTTACTTTCTTGACTTATTTTAACGATCACGCATTAAGGTTTCATCAAGGTGTCATTATCTGCAATGATCCAGAAACTATATCTCTAAAGATGAAGCTGAAATGCGGTCTCTTACTATAAAACTTTTGCATATTCATCGCAATCTCATATTAATGTGCGTAACTATTATTTTTTGGTATATAATCATTGAGTCTTCGGAATAGTTTGGTTCATTAGCATGTACCAGATATTTCACCTTGCTTAATAATGTTCGCGTAATTGCAATGTCGTAATCCGGGAGTACTTTGCACCTAGAGCGGTAACTTTGCACCAATCTTGATTTAAAAAAAAGATTCATCGTTACTTAGCGGCTATTCTATAATGAAAATCTAAGATATTTTTTTTTCCGACAGGAGACATTATCGGTCAACTGATAAACGGCATTTAAGTTAGTGATGCATCCGCTATTTTGGATATTATTTGCTAAACATATCTGGGCTAGTTGTTTTCACCTCGCATTCGAGTGGTCGGGTGGCGACCACCGATAGATGGCACCTGCACTGGTTGGAATTGTCATTTAAATCGCACCTATAAAGTTGTAATTCACTGATTATTTATCTAGTCGATGGTTCTGAACGATAAAGACTGGGGCCAATCTTTTCTCCACCCGAATAGCCGTGTAATGTAACCCCAAAGAAAAGCGTTTCACTTCATAGTAATTGCTTTTTACTTCAGCTCAGTATGAATCCTATTACGTTCACAATGAATACAGCTTGTCTCTGGTTTCTTTATAAAATAAAACCGAAATCCATTCATATTAGTTGTGTGTGCTTTTTTTTGCGCATGTTAAAAGAAATGAGTTGCATTTTCGTAAATTTTGATCATTCTTCATTGAATATCCAAAAAAAATCCATTTCTTGCCACTTTCCCGCAGCAGTACTATGTGGCAGCACAATAAATTTTAAGTGGATCTACAGTGCTTCACAAAACATGGTCTTATTGAGAAATAATCAATATACCAAGTGGTGCAAGGTGTATCCTACTCTATGTGCAAGTTTGTACCAATTAAAAAAAATAGTAAAAATTAAGAAAAAAGTGATATCTTTTATGGAAACAGGCCTGTTCTCGCATCATCTTAAAAAATATCAACATCATTTTCAGAAGTCATTTTAAATATTTTCTATGCCAAAAAAGAGTTTTTTTTTTTTTCAAATAAAAAAGTTCAACGTAGACCCGAGTTACGATACTGTATTTAATTACGAAAAGATATAGGAATCCTGAATATTGCTATACATGTTTCAAAAACGGCATTATATGCCTTTCTAGTTAAGATTGGGAAAATCCATAGAAAATTTTCTTTGAGCGAAACGAAGAAAAACATACCCAAATACATATATCGAACTCATTTATATCACCAAATGAAAAATAAAACACTATGTGCATTCAAAGAACATTGAATTTCTACTCGTAAAGCTTTGGCGAACTCTCGAAATCACGAAATCGAATGAACAAAATCTATAAGGAGCAAGCAATTTACTACACATAAACATAAGAATCATTTATTTATGGCAAGACATTTACGTTTAAAAAATAATACAATCTCTTAGAACTAATTTGAATGAATTAGAATATGTTTGACTTTCAGAAAATGAGAGAAAAAAACTTTAAAAAAAAAAAACTTCATTTCGATGAATTAGTCTTAATTAAGCTGGGAATACTTTCCAGAATGGTATTCGCAGATTAGCAATTTGCTCAAACAACTTTCTTTTCCGTTACGACAAAGTGCATCGCCATTACCGGAGGGGTGGATGCCCGTAACAAGGTATAAGAAAAGAATTTTACTTCAATAAATTGCCAGACTTTTAATTGCGCATTTTCAGGAATGAGCCGAAAGCGAAGCTTTTACTACGAATCGCGTCTAATTTCGTCTATGGTCAATCTTCGTGCAAAAGCTCTTCACTATTTTTCTTCTTCTTTTTTTAATTTCACATGAAGTAATGAAAGCACGATCGGTAATGAAATCTCAATTAGAGCAAAGGAATCGGATTTTCACTTCAGGGAATGTAGTTATAGGGTATATTGCAAATGATTTCGAAATATCAAGAACCTTTTTAATAATAGACGTTCATATAGACCAGGGGCTCTTAAAATTTTTCAGCCGCTACCCAAAATAAACAAAATGATTATTTTCGCGACGTATGGAACTATCTGTTTTTTCGAAATCCCTGTTACGCAATAAGAAATTTATAACAGGACTAATCAGGTAAGGAAATTTTTACTACCTATCTCGATCGTTTGGGAGGAGGGGGGGGGGGGCAAGAGCCCTATGCCCCTTTTCCCGCATACAGTCTCTGGTCCCACCAATATGTGATAGTAGGAGGTAGGGGGCAGAGATGACGAAATTTTGCTGACAAGGGGGGGGGGATAAAAAATTGCTGACGTAATACTTGAACGACCCCCTTTTAACGCAAATCCCCATTTGATTCCAAATCCTTTTCCACCATCATTCTGCTTTGGCGGTGCAATCGAATTTTAAAGGATGCCAAAATGGCACGCGGTTTTAACCTTCAAATGTGTAGCGTTGTATATTATCGACGGGGAATGGAGAGAGCAGTGCTCATTTGGCAAATGTCGGTAGATCAGGATCAATTGAGGTTATCTCCGTGTTTTAACCGGACTATAAAACAGTCGACATTTTTTATAGTGACGCCAACCATCCCATCTTAAATTCCGAATCATTTCTGCAATTCGGACTTTGGTCAATATCTTGTCCAATTCGTGCAATGACCGGTTCCGTCGCGAATTGGCCGCACTTTGGGTTTGGTAGTAACACACACACATCACAGATACACAATTGGTAATTAATTGAAGGTGTGTGTGTGTGTGTGAAAGAAAAAATTTACTTGATTGACACGAATTTTTTGAACTCAATATAAAGTCTAAAATAATAAAAATATAAGTGTATATACGGTGATTATGTTATAACTTTTTACACCGTGCAAAATACGAATTCTCTTTAGATAATATTTTTTTAAACGTTCAATTTTTTTAATGTTCGTTTTCCGCGAAGGGAGGGTTGGCGTCACTATAAAAAATGTCGACTGTTTTATAGTTCGGTTAAAACACGGAGATAACCTCAATTGATCCTGATCTACCGAAATTTGCCAAATGAGTACTGCGCTCTCGTCGACAATATGCAAAGCTACACATTTGGAGGTTAAAACCACGTGCCATTTTGACATCCTTTGAAATTCGATTGCACCGCCAAAACAGAATGAAAATGAGATATGGTGGAAAAGGATTTTGAATCAAATAGGGATTCGCGTTAAAAGGGGCCGTTCAAGTATTACGTCAGCAATTTTTTAACCACCCCCCCCCCTTGTCAGCAAAATTTCGTCATCTCTGCCCCCCCCCCTACCTCCTATTACATATTGGTGGGACCAGAGACTGTACGCGGGAATAGGGGCATACCCCCCCCCCCCCCAAACGATCAAAAAATTATTTTTTTAACTGCAAAAAATATATTTCTTTAAAAATCAAAATTGCGAAGGAAAATACCTTTATATGTTATTACAATCAATTTCTGTTATTTTCAACGCTATTTGAAGGCTAAGAACTCAAAAATTTATTTTTAAGAAATTCATTGCACCCACCCTCTAAGCCATATAATGATAAATCCTTGGCCCATGGACCAAAATTGGCCCGGTGGGTTATCTGATGTGGCCTGCCTCCTCAAACCTAATTTTGTAAAATGAACTAAGCGGCGCATTTAAAGATCGTTTATGTGACCAATGGCACAATTCCATAACATTTAAGTGGACCGTGGCACATTTTCAGATAACTCAAGTAGGCCTGTGGCACATTTTCCAGATCACACAAGTAGGCCTGTGGCACATTCGCAGATTACTTAAGTGACAAGCGACACAGTTTTAGAACACTTAAGCAATCCGTGGCACATTTAGAAATCCCTCGAGTGACAGTAGGACAGTTGGCACAGTTTTAGAGCACTTAAGCCACCCCCAGTGCGGCTCTACATCACCCAAACTACCCGCGTTACACTCCCAGATTTCTTAAGTGATCCGTGGCATAATTACGCATCACTTGAATGATGCGTGGCACAGTTCGAGAGTACATAAGCAGGCCAGACACATTTGTAGATCACTTAAAGGATCCACGAAACATTTAGAGATCACTAAAGTGGCTCTCTAGGAGACATCAATAGGTAGATTGTTAGTTCAGGTGCCGACAAACCACAGTTCAGGATGTCATTAAGAATATTTCATATCTTCATAAAGGGTGCTTGATGACGTAAGCATCATCCAATCCCCCCCCCCCCACCCCTTTGTCATCAAAAGTCAGCAAATCGGAAACCCTCCATCGACGCTAACGTAAGACTTGAATGACCCCAAACAACGTGCCAGTATAACCAAAGTCGTCCTCTATTTCTCTCTGGCAAATAAATTGGCACTTTCCCCCAAGGAGCTTTTCGAAGCCAAATCTCATTCTTGGAGAACAATTGTTTATCGACTCAAGAAACCTGTGTGACTGGTTTTTTGGAAGAAGTTTTAAAAATATGCTGTTGACTAAAAGGGAAGTTAATGTTAGCCAGTTGAAACTTTTTTGAAAGAAACTAACGTTTGGATTCATTTTCAAGAACGAGGTCCCCCCCCCCCCCCCTACCCTAAAACCTGAAGAAACAATTATTAGTTTCCTTAGTCTATCGTTTATGCTCTTGACGTTAATTTCCTGTTTGAACTTTCATCGTTGGGTAATTTGCAAGTCTTCATCTCATTAATATACGGAAATTCCAAAATAATTGCTAAAAACTCGTACCAACTATTAGACTCTCTAGATTTCTTTCTTCCCAAGTTCGTTCATAAATTAATTTAATTTAATGAAACACAAAGAAATATTTGGCTTCCGAATATATTTTAAAACCATGAGAAGACGACGGTTAATTATTTACTAGGTCGCATACCGATCCTTTCGTTTCAAGGCAGAAAATGTCATTTTCCCCCTCGTTCATTATTTTTGAAGCGGCGTTCGGATGAATATGTATGTGTGTGTATACGCGTATGGAAGGGGTGTGCCGGGGGGTATTTATGGTGAGGTCTGAAACGGTAGCAAATTCCAAATGAATTGTGTGCGGATAGTTTATGTATAGAACTTGGGACTAATATATCTTGCAACGCTGGACTAATTACTTGCAACAAATCATCCAAACTATAAGCGATTGCCCCAGAGAGATAACGGCTGTTATTATATTCCTAACTACTCGCCCGGAGCGTTTGGTGTTGTTCGTTTGTAGTATAAATAAATGAGGGAGGAGCGAACGTCATAACCGAGCAACGAATCAGCAAAATTTCTCCTCGCTGGTTCACTTTAGTGCCGTTGATTCATCTACAAACCAGTCCCTGATTCCTGGATAGAATTCTGAACACCTAACAAGACTAATATTATGAAGGTTTCTGGGACTGAACGATACGAATACTCCCTGCAAAGCTAATTTTATGTGGGTTTTTGATGTCTAAAACATACGGATTCCTCCGCAAATTATTAGACAAAATTATATTAGGTTTAGGGTTTTTTTAGTCTGAGCGGTACACCATATAATCCCGATTATGAAAAACATTAAAATTTTTGAAAAGTGACTAGGGCTTTTGGAACCAGCTGAAAATATACGGACAGTGTCAACTCCTCATTCGTCAATTCTATTTTTTAATTACAGAGATGATCTTTATCCAAAAGGAAAAAAAAATCTTGAAGAAAAGAATATTTCTCCTAAGAGAAAAACTAAGAAGGCTTTGCCTATACGTATTTAATAAGGTTATCCTACTTAAAGTTAAATTCTTAATGATATCGTTATAAAGAGAGAGAGTGGTTATCAACCAGTTTCATGACAGACGTATGGATATCGATATCGATTTCTTATATTCCGTCACCTCATGATTCGATCTGACAGCACACGCCTTGATCGCAGCCCTTGTAAAATGGACCCACCCTTTCAATCCACGCAATTGAGCTCTATTTCTTTAGTAGCTCAGTTTAAGATTGTGGTCTTCATAGGGATGCTCAACAGCCCTATGACGATTACGTGCTATTTAGGTCATAAAGTATTTTTTTAAAAGTAAGGATATGTGAGGTGGGTGTCGTTCCACCAAATGGATGTTTTCGAAAGATTTTCAAAACATATATCGAACGATTGACCCAGATCAACTTGTCGATATCTTTAAACACGAAATTTGACTTTGAGAGGCAATTCTGGTAGACAAAATGAGGTGCACAGGAAGAAAATCTCACAGTCAACGGCGAAGTAAGCGTCACAGTATTTATCACTGATCATGACACTTACTCTCACTGCAAAGTGCGGGAGAACACCTAAAGAATGCGAAGACAGTTATTTTTCCAAAGTATAGAAATTCTGTAAAAATTTATGTTCGCGCGTCTTGAACTACAGACACCCACTTCAACTTATTTATAATTGTACTATATGATGGACTGCGTCCTTGAATTTTTAGCTCATGAACTAAAGGGTGATATCAAAATGTGGCTGTGCGAATTTAGGAAACATTATAGCCGTACATAGCTTTAGTTAATCTGGAAACACATTTCTATGAAGCCAATCCACTTTCGACACGAAGTTTGAAGATATTTGGCATATATTCTCACCTTGACACCACTAAAAATCCACAGAGAACAAGCTGATGCCAAGGACATCGGATGTGAATTCTTCAAGCTCCTGAAAGAAATGGAATATTAAATATCTGTCATGTTGTTTATTTAAGATTATGTAATATCGATGTAGATCTTCAATCCCTGATTCGAACGACATAAATTTCGGCCAGCTAACCCCAGTGGGTACAAAGAAAACTCTATTATGGTGCTAGCTGGTGAACGATGCGTTGTGTGATGATGATGAGTTCTTGCGCCGCCATGTTTCTTTCAACATGTTTCGCGGAGAGGCGAGAGCCTAAATTGAAAGTCAAGCCTGGTTGATACCTAGACTGATTCGCAATTGGTCGCTGCGGAAATAAATGATGGAAAAAATTTATTTACTTATGTTCAACCGTAGATTTTATTGAATTATTATACTTTTTATACTCGGATATAGCCTTGTTTTCAAGGCTACTACGTAAGCCTAAATTTTCCGCACTTAACGAACTCGAACTCTCCACATCTGAAGATAAATGGGAACAGGATGAAATTTCGTTTGCTGAAAAAAGCTATTAATAGCACAACGGGCGAAAACATCAGGAAAATGGCAACAAACCTTCAAGAAAAGAAGGCGATAGTCACTATCGAAGAAAAAAATGATTCCGCTACACATTCTGTGGAAGAACCGCAACACGGTAATTATGCCTTTGATGCTGCCAAGGAAATATGGACGACACTTACTGACCTCCATACGGACAGGAATGGAAAAGATCGACCACGAATACCGCAGAATGAACAAAAAACCCTGCAAGACCAATTAGTTTCTTTCATAGATGCCACTGGAGATCTCTGGTCCACGATCGTTAAGTCGGTAGAGAATGGTAATGGCAAGATTCGTAACCGTGTGCCATTGGGTGTGCAGAAGACGTTGCAGAAACTTTTGTCTGCTCTTGTGAGCGAAATCGCCAAAGATGATTACAAAACAAGGAGCTATACCAGCTTTCCGCAGAAAACCAATGAGGACGTCACAGCAGAGATAGTGCAAGTGAGTGACGGTGCCAGCGACTTTTCAGCTACCACTACGGTTAATTGTGAGGATAAAGCTTCGTCACTAACCACACAGACAGAAACACCAAAGCATCTTACACCGACGACTCGTAATAAGCAAATAGCACTGAATCCAATAGTGCTCTTGGGTAAGAGAGTGATATTAGACTTGAATACCATATGTCAAGATGATCACTCTTCCTCCAGAAAGACGAATGATGTGCCGTATATATCAGATGACTCCTGGCCACGAAAAGAAACACCTGTCGTCCTGAGGAAAGGCGACAGTCATGCAAGGAAAATACGGGACAGCAGTACTGAGAAATGCGACGAGGATCCGCCAATGAGGAATGACAATGTAACAGCTGAGCCATGGCCAGTACTACCTGGGGCATCAAAAAATAACACATATTTTCATTGCTCCCTACAGAGATGTGAGAACAGCTTGTACAACTGCTGAGGTCACTGGTATGGGCATCGATGATTATTCTCAGAGCACCTCTCCAAAGCAGCGAGCAGAAACTGTTCTTCCCCAATCACACGAACCTCTGGAAACTACGGCTCACGAACGGGAACAGTGGGACTCAAGTTCAAGCAATAAACAAACAAACTTCTGGTTCCCTGGACTACATGATCAATACATTATCGTGGACGAATGGCGCCGCAAGCAAGCAACACCTAGTGACAAAGTAATGTATAGCGAGGAGGAGCAACAGAACCCAAGTCCTTGCAGTGAACAAAGTAAAACTTGGTTCCCTAGTCATGGTGATGAATATTCTATCGTAGAAGAATGGCGCCGCAAACAAGTAACATTTAACGACAAAGTAGTGTACAACGACAAATCATTCACTAGGTTGAATGATACTCTCACCAGTAGTAGAAGGTCATTATCCACCAAACTTCAATGTGAGAGTCACCATGCTAATAGGACTATGGCAAAAACAAAGCCATCAAAGAATCATCGATACCGTTATTATAATTTTTGTGGGTCTACCAATGTAATGCCGGATCGTAGGTCGGTGCAGACTGGATTCAGCCGCATTCAGAGAGAGGCGCACTGGCGGTGCCAAGAAAACCAGTGGCGTCATTCCAACCCATATATTTCCACTGAATATGGGCAGACGGGATGCAAGGCACGGCGGTGTATCAACTGTTGGATGATGAACATGGCACATCAGACGGCAATGGACATCAATCATAAGGTAATGGGCCTAAAATGCTCCTCACACCTGTTAGTGTGTGGCCGGCGTGGCCTAGTGGCCGGGAGTTGGAGTTGCTAAATGTGAAAAACAGTGTTTCTCACAAGACTTATAATACCAAGTGAAACACTTTTGATGCTTCTAACGGACATCAATATCATTCAAATAAATCTTGATCGAGCCAAGGCGGCCAGCTACTTACTCGAAGTAACAGCAAATGGTCAAAATATCGATATTATGATGATACAAAAACCATGGGTTTGGCGCACGGAGCATGGCTATGAGCTAAAAGGTCTTCCGACAAGCTGGCCGCTGTGGTTATCGCATAACGGTAAGGCTGCAATTGTCATTAGGAATACCTGTATCCATGGGGCTTCTTTGGAAACCAAAGAAAATTCAGTGGCAATTCAATTACATGTGGATGGAGAAGAACTTGTCCTAATAAGTTCTTACTCGTCCCCTTACAAGAACTTATATGAGGTCATACAAGAAATTGAGGAAATGATCACGAAGAACTCAAAACATAGAATCATTCTATCTTCTGATTGGAACGGCCATAATAGTCTATGGGGTTATGATGATAATAATGAAAGAAGTCAGATGATACTAGAACTCATTCTGGCGAAAGATTTAATTTTGTTGAACGCCGATAATAAGACACCCACATATGGCCACACAGGAAGCTATGGATGGCCCGACTTAACCCTGACCAACTCTCCAGTGCTGGCACAAAATATAGAGTGGTACGTAGGGGAGGAGACGACACAGACTAGTCATTCTTATATCCATATGTCTATAAAAACGACTACCATGACTACGACAAGAAGAAGTTATCACACCACCCAAAGAAGGCTCCAAAACTTTACAGGATATCTTAAAAATTGCATTCCAGACCAAATAGCTAATATTAAGAGATGTTATACTTCACAAGACCTGGAGAAAGCGACTGAATCCTTGTTCCTAGTACTGACGACGGCGAGTTACCGGACACTTCTTGCAGCCGAGACCAATGACAGAGTCAATGACAAAAAGAATCAGTCGAAGTGGTGGAACAGAGAGTTAGAAATCGAAAGGAAACATTCAAGAGCCTTGAAGAGGCGTTTCCAGAAGGCATCAGAAGAGGACAAACCCAGGTTGCGGGCGATGTTTTGTAAACACCGGGCGATGTATACAAAAATGGTACGTAAAACTAAGATTGCGTCTTGGAGAAAGTCATGTGAAGATGCAACGGTGGTTTACGGCACCAACTATCGAGCAATAATGAAAAGTAAATCTTTTCCCCAAGTCATGATGGGGAATACAGGTAACGAGACAATCCTAGAAGCGGTCACCCGACACTTCAAACAATATATCCAGATGTCCCAGTCTCTTCAACCCAATCCACACAAGATTCTTATGAGGTAGCAGCACATCCTGACTCTCCTAGATATCGTGATAGACCAATTTCCAAATCAGAGATAAGAAGGATTATAGACAATTTAGACAATAACAAGTCACCAGGATTGGATAGAGTGAATAATCGAATGACCAAGGCAATCAATAGATCCTTTCCAGATCTACTACACACCTTATTCAACAAGTGCTACTCAATCGAATGTTTCCCAAGTCATTTTAAAATCGGAAAGCTCCTCTTATTTCTTAAAAGAGGCCGTAACCCCAATGACTTGAGGTCATATAGGCCAATATCTTTACTCTCCTCTGTTGGTAAAATATTGGAGCGAATTATAGTTCAGCGCATCATGTATTACACAGAAAGGGTTGACTGGTGGCACATTCATCAGTATGGGTTCCGACAAGACAAATCAGCTGAGATGGCTTTGGAAGATATGATGGTAGAAATTAAGTCTCAGCGAGACAAAGGAAACGATGTAGCCGTCATATCTCTAGACATTGAAAGTGCCTTTGATAACATAAGGTACGAATCTATCCTTCGCCGAATCGTGGAAATGCATGTCCCCTCCACAGCTCAAGGCAATTTTGTGTGACATTCTGCACGATCGACAAGCTGCGATTGGTACGTAAAATTGGACTACTAAATATCTGCAAAAGGGAGCACCACAAGGGTCGTGCTTGGGTCCTCTTTTATGGAATCTAGTTCTCGACGAGCTGTTGAAAATGGAGTGGCCAGCCAATATCCGTCCAGGCCTTTACCGATGATATACTTGTTATTGCGTCTCACCAGACGATCAAAGGAACTGCAGAGCTAGCGGAAAAGACGCTCCAATCCATCACAAATTGGTTATTATCCCATAGCCTTTGCCTGTCGGCGAGCTATGGTATAATAACCAAACGAGATTTCTCTGGATCTCAAAGAAGCGCCCCCCATCGATTTGGATGATGGGAAAGACAATAAAAAGAACTACAGTATTGCAGTATCTAGGAGTTTCCATTAGCCATGATCTCAAATGGGAGTCCCATATCCAGAAAATGAAGGATAAAGTTGCTGCTACCCTGCAGAAGCTGCGACTTATGGCCGGAGCAAAGTGGGGCATTAATCAAGAAATGCGCAGAATCCTCTATTTGACGGTGGCAGAGCGAACTATGGCTTACGGTGCGTCAATCTGGTGTGCATCGCCTCAGGTACAGCTTTCAAACAGACTGAACTCAATTCAGAGAGGATACCTTTTGTACACCTCAGGAGCTTATAGTACCCCGACAAATGCTATCCAGACTATTTTGGGCCTCCCTCCGTTGAGCCTGAAAATGGAATTTCTAGCTAAGTCGGCTCGCCTACTCCAGCTCCGCAAGACAGTCTTAACGACGGAAAATACATTGGATCCTCAGGCATATGAACGAAAAATAAAGGGTTGGTCATCCCACCCGTCAGTCGGGCTGCGGAACAGCCAAATACGTTTTGACGAACCAGAAAACGAAGGTGGGCTGCTTCAGTCATCCACACTTATATACTACACGGATGGATCAAAGTCGGAAAAAGGGACTGGAGCAGCATACGTTAAGACTAAAGGTAAGCAAGTGGTCGGTCAAGCTAAAGGATGATAACTCAGTGTTTCAGGCTGAGCTTTTCGCCATCTACAACGCAGTCTTAGATGCTTCTTTACATCGAAAAGCTGCCCTAATTAGATCTGACAGACGCTCCAGCATACTGGCGGTCTCTAATCTTCAGTCTAGTCATGAAATGGCTAGGACAATAAGAAAGCTTCTCTGCAATCACACCAGAATAAGCCTCTCTTGGGTAAAAGCACATATAGGCCAATGGGGTAATGAATTGGCGGATACCACGTCGAAGGAAGCTACCGAAGGCGGAATCATTACAGGTGATCTGCTGCTTCCCGCATCACACGCCAAAGCAATCCTATGGAAGGATCTAATGAATAAATGGCAACAGAGGTGGGATGACAACACAGAGCCCGGTCGATCAACTCATAGCATCCAGCGACATGTAATGCCTCGGAACCATAAATGGTCACGTGAGATGATTATGTTCATAACAGGCCATGGTCCATTTCCGGCTAACCTTCATAGGTTCAAATCAATCCCCAGTGATAAATGCTCATGTTTGGCCATAGGCACGCCTCTTCTCTATGCCCCAAGACAACGGCTTTCCACTTCAGAGAGCCAGCTGAACATCTGCGAATACCTTGGCTAGAGTGCATCCTGAAGCGGGAAGATTCGAAAAGTATAATACGTAAACTGGTCCGCTTTCTAGAGCAGCACCCTGATGATATCAGAACTACAGTCCCGGAGCCAGAACCAGATAGAGAGCCACCTATGCCAGTTAGGAGATCCACTAGACTACGACGTCAACTGCACCCAGACAGCGATCTCGTACATCTGTTTAGAGAAGAGGAAGAAGAAGAGGAGCCTGAGTAGTCGAGAATAGTTTGATCCACGCTGGCTTATCTAAAAGCTGGATACAGGCAGCAATTACTGACGAATGTCTTTGGACCAAATCAAACTACACGGTGCAGCGATTAGGTCAACCCAGCAGCAGATTCACAGCTTTCATTGATGTGATAGTTACTGATCCAATGAAAATCCCTGAAGAGAAGCAGATCAAATTTTATCAAGAGCTATTCCCGATTATGACGATTATTATGTGATTTATAACCTGTGATTTACAATTGTGATTTAATTACATGAATCACCATTTTTCGATTACAAATTTTATACTTGCTTACTGGCGAGGTGCGTAATGGCACCTGCCCATGTATGTAATATATCTTTCTCAAGATCAATAAATGGTTAGGTTTCCCCGGAGGCACCCGAGTCCCCAGGGACAATGTACTTATATCACTGAGTGTGACAGAGCCTGGGTGTCTCTCGGTTCCTATCACTATCACTAAAAATCCACACACACACAACACTAGATACGTGCTCAAACTGGCAGGTAAACGTGCACGGTACCGTAACAACTCATTCGCAGTAAATGGTCCATGACGATAGATCCGAGTTGTTGTGCTCGATTTGAAAGAAATAAATGTATATTCTCACCTCCTTTAGTGTGTTTTTGTTATACCATCATGTAAGTTCCGCATTGATGCACGGAGAAATTCATGTGCGCCCTCTGTTCATTTTCGTCGATTTATTAGTTCGCGTCTTTTCACGGTGTTACTAGTAGCTCCTTTTACCGTCAGGATGAAAAAAAAAAGTCCAAAGGGACCTCGAAAGATATTGCTCCATTAACCTGTTAGCAAAGACCCATTGGCTGACCAATTCGCTTTCACTGTAACAGTAGGGAAGAAAGTCATTAACTATCAGAAGAGAATAGAGGATGAGAGCCAAAGTCTTATATCTCGGCGAAATGGGATTAAAGACTTTGTCAGAGAGCGACTTCGGGGCAATAAAGAGGATCATTCAGCTTTATTTTCACTTTAGCTTGCTGGAGGGGAAAAAAGACGTGTCGTTCTCTCTTTCTTTCTTTCTCTTGTTTCCTGCCTTATCTCGTATAACCTTCTTTCTCTGTGGGGGCATCACGCTCGGAGGTGAGAAACTATCAACAAGAATGAATCTGTGTCCATAGGACATTTGATGTGTTGACGGAATGTTATTGAGAAGTTCTGGTAAGGGGGATTATACATATACTTCGAGGCAACGAAGTTACACATGAATTAAGACATTTATTATCTTTATAATTACGCACGGGGATTTCGACACAGGAAGACGCAAACGATAAGGTGTAAATAATTCAGGAAAAGTGGGGAGGGGGGAGAATTAAGTAAAATTAATTAAGTTTATCAAGTATCACAACCTATTAAAACATTATATAAAAATAGCTTTTCCTTCAAGAAGAAAGAAAATATCTTTGTTTCTGCTACTGATGAAGGGACTTCATATAGTTCCGAAACGCGTATAGCGGTGTTCGTTTTGTAATTTTGGGTACACCCAAATGTCGATTATTTAATCGTATTATCAAACCCAAAAGGTAATCCATTTCTATTTACTGGCATGACTTCTAAATATTGTCGTATTTTCAATCAAATCCTGAGGACATGAAGCATTCCATATATATTTCTGAAGACACAATCTTACCGTGTCTTGAACCAGATAATCGAAATCACAAGAGCAAATGCGCCTTGCTATTTCAGGAAAGGCAATGCGGGACAATTGTCCCTATATATAGACCCCTCTCATAGTTCCACCATCAGTAGTTACGACCTGAAGTTTGAGTAGTTTGATGAACATTTAGGTGACTGGTGGTGATAGGGCCAAGTTCACGATAAAATCCATTTTTTGTATTTTTTCCTCATTTAGAAGGGAATACAATGGATTATGCTCATATTCTATGCAACTATATGCTTAAGCGCATAATGAAGTATTTATCATTTTTTGCATAATCACAAAGCGATTATTGGTCTGGCGATGTGATAAGTGGGTTAAAGCATTTTGGTGCATATTTTGGTTACAGTTCATCATATTGCAGCAAAGTACCGTTTTAAGAAACTCGCATATCGATTTTATTACATTTTCGTTTGCATTTCTTGTTATATATTCTTTTAATTCTTCAATTCTATAATAATTACATATGTAGTTTTTCATGATACTTTAACTGAGCTCAATATGGTATTCTGCTCATAATATAGGGTCCACACTGTAAGATTGATGGTTTGTATTGGCTGGTTTTAGTTCATTAGTTCATGTTGGCTGTACTCGCTGCACATCTTGAAAAAAAAATCTTATTCAATTAGAGCTCGATTCTTTTGAGTAGAAAGATCAGTCATTGACTGAAAGGCTTGAGTTTTTTTCCCAACATGTAATTAGTTTGTATGACTGGATGACGGATAAGTGAGACAAATCATGACGGTAATGCAATCCCATTGAAAATTTTCCGAAATTTATGCGATCAACTTCGAAAAAGTCTTTTTCGAGTGGAAATCAGAATGACGGTCGTTAACGTAATTAGCGTCATTAGGAAAGTACCCAACGGAAATCTTATCTCCCGTTACATCGGTCGGTACAAGCGTGCATACGTAGATACGAACACACGGAAAACGAGAGAATCAACTAATGCAAACAATTCTGAATGACTTTTTGTTTATTGAGTTCGGTGATTGATTGTTTTGTTTTCGAACAGAAAGAGAAGTTTCGGGGGGAAAATGATGAATGGGTATCGATTTGGTTGCTCTGTCTCCCCCCGTCTCGTACGCTACGATGTTTCTCTGTGTATTTTGACTTAGGAAAATATCGCATCTATCAGAGATGATTTAGGAACAGCTGAAACGATAGATGCATTTCTCGAGAACAGCAGTCACTTAAATAAACTTGAATGAGGTTACATTATATCATGAAGATTCATGACATATTCGATAAGAACACGTAGGAAAAAAAAAAGAATCTTATGATTTGATATAAATGAAAAACCCACTTACGGAAATTAATACGCTGCTCTTTATTGCTCCTATTTCCAGCTCGTACATGAAGCTCGTCTCTAAAACACAATCTCGAAGGCTGTTGTGAGTTTTTTCTCTAAAGTAATCCTTGCAATCACAAATTTTTCTGCATTGATTACGTGGAAAAATTAGCTTGTTCAAATAATTATATTATGATTCCCTTGTCTTGTGAGGTAAAAAAAATCACCTTATTACCGCATAGTTTATTTATACCGATGCCCAAAAGTTTAGCGTAATCACCTCCGTATCCATCGTTTTCTCACAACACAATATTTTCCCTCATCGTCCCCTCCCTCCCTTCTCGAGGGATATCCTGTAGGGCAGTAGTTTTCAAAGTGTGGGTCACGACCACCTAAGGGACCACTTTAATGAACGAGGATGGTTGCGAGAGATTCTCTAAAATGAAAACGTCCAAAGAGAAAAATTCGTCACGTAACTTAAAATATGTCAAAACTAGAAAATACCTCAACTTAACTGAACATCTGTTGACTATACGGGTATCATTTGAAAAAGTTTTATGTACAATAATCAATATAGATCAAGTTAATATTTTTCGGTGAGCTTCAGAAAGAATCATGCGATTTCAAATGTTATTTTTGTTTTTGTACGTTATTAAAATAAAAACAAGGAATTATGAGTATCATGTGAACTGTATAAGGGAAACGTGTGTGTAAATTTTTCCGAATGTGTAATTTTCTACTTTTTGTGGCAAACCTTAACGGGTCACTCTTAACGTCATTGTATTCTATTCACTAACACGTCTGACACGTCTTGGTCACCCGTGGTATAGAAGTTATTTCTAATCGACAATAATAAAGCCATAACCAAATCATTATGCATCGTGTTACAGAAGCCCGACATGATTTGAAAAAATATATATATATATAAAAGAAGCTTTCGAAGCTACAGACAAATGGCTTCAATCAGATGAAAGAATAATTTTTAAAGCCCCCCCCCCCCAATTCCTAATTACTACAAAATCCCTGCATGCGCACTTTTAGTCACGAGGAGGATGTCAAGCCTACATAGCATTTGTAACATGGGTGATACAAGGAATGTAAGTGAGAATGAAAGTAAAATGAAGAGAATAGAAGTAAAATGAAGAGAATGGAAGTAAAAAAGCTTTGAAACCTTTCCTTTAAAATTCTTTAAGACATTTGTCTCTAACAGTTATATTTATTTTTTGAAATATTTATTTCAATACAGTTATGAACTTCTGGCCCACTTAGAATTTCATGCACGTATGAAAATACATATGAAAAATTAAAAAAAAAATCATAAATCCATTTAAAAACTTAGTGCAACAGCCGAAAAAAAATAAAATCCAATTAATTATAAATATATAATTTTTTTTTAAATTCATGTCATGACTTTCTGGACCACCCTGTATAGTCGATATTTAGAAGATCAGTTCCAAATATAGAAAACGAACAAAAATCACCCAATAAAGACAAAATTACTTATTTATGAAGATCGTGTAATTTATTGTGCCTCTAATAAATGAAAAGTAGTTCCTGGAAACATCAAACTGAACGAAAAAAAAAACCTCTTCATAACAGTTAAAACAGTAGAATTTCAGAGAAGTAAATGAAACTGAAAGTGATTTATTCGTCATTTTTATAATTCCCTGTTTCGATATCTCTAAGAAAAGAGGGGGGAAATGAAATATTTTCAAGAAAAGCAATTAAAGGGGGGGGGGGGATTACTTATTCTCTTCTTCGTCTAGGTTATTTGTGTACTTTCTCCTTCTTCCATCACCTTGGGATTACTATAAGCAGGGAGCACCTTTCCCTTTTCCAACATGTAATGAACAAAAATTATCCGGTCGATCGTTCATTCTAGTTAATTAGACACGCCTCGACCGTTTTCTAAAAGAATCAGGTTCTCTCTCTCTCTCTCTCCCTGTTCACCCGCCATTTTTCTACTAATAAAATTCGTGTCACGCAGAGAATACCTTCACCAATTTAGCTTTCTCCTCCCATGCTGTAAGCCTTCGTGCGTCCAAATTTCATTCATTTTCCTCCCTCCTACACATCCAACTTTTCTTACCTCCATACATTTCCCTCCTTTAGCTCCCACCTCCATCTTTATCTATTTGTTTAAGGGGCTTGAACAGGAAAGATGCCGAACACAAGGAGCAAGATCTGAATATGAAGGAGGGGGGGGGGGAGAGAGAAAATGGGAAAAAAGAATTTAAAAAATATACTCTATAGAATAATAAGTATAGGGGGAAATGAGAAGACCAAGTAATCGATGGAATGCAAGTATAACAAAAGAGTTAACAGGAATAATATTCTCGAAGGGGATAAGGAGAAAGAGGACAGAAAAAAAAATAATTGGGTTGCCTAAGTTAATAAGTGGCTACATTTTTCAGGAGATGTTTTTGATAAGCATGGAAATTGGGAGATTTTTCCTGATCTTCATTTTCCGAAAATGAGTTTGCTTCAAAAGTAATTATCTAAATTTTTTAGTAAAAATCGGTTTTTTTCTTTACTTTTCTTGCGTTAGTTTTAAAGGGAGAAATAATATGGAGTAATGTTGAGGAAAACGTCATTTTTTTAATAAACTCATAGGCGAACACTGTCAGTTTTATCTCATTAACGTGCTGAATCATCCACAACTTCTGTTTTAAGCCATATTGTACACTTTAATCATAGACGATTGTAATTGCTGTAAAGTTGTTTGGCTGCTCAAAAAGGAACAAAATCTTATGAGTTTACCCGAACTGGTGTTTATTATTCAAGTTGCAAGTTGCAGTCAAATATAATATATTTCTGGACATGATTGTCGTTAAGAACTCTCTTGGTACATAAATGAATTCTTATTTATTCTTTTTATATCCGTTTATCACATTTGCAACATTAGTTCCTAGTTTTCTTATTTCTGGTACTCGGGCGAAACATTTCTTACGCTTTGTTAAATTTGGAAGACAAGAGTCGTCGATCTACACAACTTTATAAATTTAGGTTTATAGTTTCGTAATCAGGTACTTTTGTTACATTCGTTTTCAGCATACGTGACAAAAATCATAGCAAAATTATTTTTCTTTTCTTTTCAATGTGGCTGCTTCTAAAATCGAGATCATGCTCTTGGAAAATAACGAAGGCTTTGATGGTTCATTCTCTTCAAATCTGAGCGAAAACTGACTATTAAAAAGTTCTGATTGATTTGTGTTTATTGTATGTAAAAATGATCTTTAAAAAGAGGAAAAATAATTGATTAATTGGTTTGTGTCGATATATTTACTGGGATCTATATTTACTGAGCCTAAGTAATTACTGAGTTAGATACACATATATGCGTATCTCAGGTCTTATATAACTTGAAAAAATAATCATTAAAACCATTTGAAATCATTAAAAATAAAGGTACACATATGTGTACCAGTATGTATGCGAAGAGGTTAAATGTGTCCATCATAAAATTCCGAGGTTAGTTGATCTTTTTCACAACAAAAGTTTGACTTCAACATTCGAAATGACAGCTGTCTGGAAGTTGCTGCAGCTGCAACTGATGCCACAGTAGTTGCTTGTTGATTTTGGTCGTAACACTTTTTTATTGATTAAAATTTGATGATCCAAATTGTTCTCCTAACACTTCCAAATGCAATAAGTTCGTCGTTAGGAAAATTGAAAGCAATTGGTCTTCAGAATCTTGACTGATGATCTCGAAGTATCCCTCTAAGATCAAATCCAAATCAGAGAAGGCAATTTTAAAGCGCGTTTGTGTAAACTGAGTCATTAATGGTCCAATGCCCTCATTTTTGTAGTGCCCATGAAATAATCTCAACCCTTTTGAAACTAGCTGTTACAATTCATTACGCATCTAAAAGTACGTCCACATGAGCATTATTTATGCGTTATCCTCGAATTGCTGAGATTTCCAATCTATGTGTAGAGTTGTCTTGAAATATTTCATCACGAGAAAGACAACGTGCACTTAATGTATGTCAAACTTAGGAGGGTTTGCCGACGGTCAGCCCCTCAAAGGGAGTCGCGTTGGATTTTGTATAGTAAAGGATGCGTGAGCTGTGCGTGGGGAAGGGGAAAGGAGAGAAGAAAAAAAGTAGGAAAGAGGCAAATATATCACGGCGAACAAAAGTTAAAGCGAGTAAGCATATGCAGGCACACCTTAAGGATTACGTGGAGGTACAAGTATTCATGTACGTTCAAAATACTGAACTATTCTAAAAGAGTCTTTAAGGAAAAACATTATTTAAAAAGAGTTTCTGTTGCACCCCCCCCCCCTAAAATACCAAATCTCGAACCGTACAAATATAAGCAATATAAGCTCAAATTTCAATATTTACTCATTTGCAAATTATGTAAACTATGAAGAAATCACGTTACAAATACTGATAATTGATAACGGTAGTAAAATGCTTAACAAATGAGGGATAACAGTAACAGTAAGCAATATCGATTACACAAATAAGATGTAAAGTGGAGGTATACATAATTACTTGTGCTACTTTATATCAAAATAAAAAAAGATAAAATATTATTTCAAAAGTAACATAAATTAAAAAAATCCTTGTAAAATGAATGACGGTTGCCAACGGACTATTCTTTATGACCTACTGGAAGGACATCTTGGGTATTTTTAAGTCCCTTGGGGTCACAGAGTGAATGTCCCTAATCTACCAGTATGTATTTATGTTTCTTGTTTTTTTCTGTATCAGATTGTTGATCATTTTTGTCGCACCACGGTCATTTTCTGCACACGAGGGCTAATTAGACCGGGACCTACAATTTATTGCCGACTCCGAACGGCAGGCTTGTTTTTTTATACTCATCGAGAAGGTTGGTGCGCTAACCTCTCGATGGGGGAACCCCCCGGCGGTAGCAATGTTTTGCCGCGGTCTAGTCGCCGTTTCTGGTTGTACCCCTGTGTCAGGAAAGCTTTCTTACAAGGACGAACCGAGTATCGAACTCGCGACATCTCTAAGCATCCTTTGGTACTTTAGGCGAGCATCTTATCGACCGGGCTAAAGCGCCCCATATTAGATTATACTTGTAGTGTTATTGCCAAATAAAAAAAGTATCGAGCAATAAGAGATCTAGAACCTTCTTCTCGTTTTACAATGAAATTATTAGTTTTTACTATTATTGTTGTTAACTATCTAAGTATAGGTATCCAAATGGACATTGATTCGATAGCTTCAACGCATGGTCTTTATATTTGTTTCGTCTTACGGTCAGCGTTTACTTTAAAAGCCGTCTGAAGGAACTTTTCGTTTCAAAATAAAAACAACAAAAACTGTGCGATGTTCCTACGGACTAAACGTCTAAAAAGGGCTTAAGTTGACATTTACTGTGACAAGAAAAGCGTCAACTTGCCATCCTGTTTAAGTTGTTTTGAGGAGATGGCTCTAGAGCTTTCACATTACTATATATATTTGTGATTTGAAAAATATTGTTATCAAAAAAGCATTTAAACACGATTTATTTGTTTTAAAAGTAGAATGAAATTATTTTAAAATTATTTTTTTCATCAATTTTATTGTTTTCAAATCACAGAAAAATATATCTTAAAAATTTGAGTTATTATTTTGAATTATTTTTACTCCTATCGACTAAACAAATTAAATTTTTAACTTGAAAATTTCCTGGTTTAACAATAATTTCAATTAAAATTGTATACGTTTACATTTTGCAGCCTTTTTGAACAACCTCATTTTTGTCAATGAAGTGCTATCTATATACATATGCCCGAATCTGCTAGTTCGCGAAGTAGCCAATTTTGTTATAAAATGACCCTGCCAATGTTCAAATTTCGAGCTTTGGCCAGCCAGTTGTTGAAGTGGCTGGAGATCCCTGCCAAAGTCCAAAAGGAAAAGGCATGATTCGGGGTCATCGCAATTTGGCGTATTTTTTCGTGATAATTATGTTCATCTTTAGCTATGGCAACCCATAATATTGCAGTCACGATGCGGTAATCATTTTTTTCCCTCACAACTTGACGGGATAAACTATATATGTCTTCATCATTATATAAATAGTTTTTTCTCTCAAATTCCTCCCCACATGGAGCTAATTAATTGATCATTTTTTTCGCACCACGACCATTTTCTGCACACGAGGGCTATATTAGACCGGAACCCACAATTTATTGCCGATTCCGAATGACATGCTTGTTTTTTATACTCATTGTGAGGTTGGTGCGCTAACACCTCGATGGGGGATTCCCTGCGGTAGCAATTTTTTCTGCGGTCATATCGCCGTTTCTATTGTCCCCTGTGTCAGGAACGTTTTCTGACGAGAATGAAGCGGGTATCAAACTCGCGACACCTCTAAACATCCTTTGGTACTTTAGGCGAGTATCTTATAGACCTGGGCAACCGCGCCCATGGAGCTAATCCAATACAGCTACTATGCTTAAAAATCGATCACACCTTTGCGATGAAAAAAAAACACAGATTTCTGACCTACAGGACCATGCTTTACATCAGCACATTGAACATTGGCCAGCTAAAGCCCGAATCATTTCTGAAAATCTGACTTTGGCCAAAACTCTCGTCAATTCACGAATTGGTCGCACTTCAGGCTTTGGTAGTAACACATATAACGAAGTCACTTGATTCGGTCAAAATATTGGTCGTATAGAAAATTCGCTACTGAAAAATGATCTCCTATGTACAGGGTGCATAGCAAACAGAGCGTATGACATTTTACATGCGAAAAGTTTATCCTAGAGGCGTACTTCCAATTAGAAAAAAAAAGTTTCCGAATAACACATGTGTGTATTACTCAGATATGTCATGCATGTTGCAAGGGGTGTACAGTTATTGAAATATAAAATTAACTTTTCATACAGTCCCAAACCGAATTATAAAATTATCACTTGTCTCTCCTGATGCCAACTAAAAAAATTACACGTTTCTAAGTGCAACATTTACTAAGATATTTGAATTCAAAAAATGGACCAATATTGGGAAAAAACAGTGTGTAATATGGATAATCCGTTTCACCCGCATTTAATTTTGTTCTCCCCAAATTTTCCTCCGATTTTCGAATTCAAATGATACCAGAATTCACCATGCCAGCTTCTTGTAATGTGCTGAGATTCAAATTGCATTTTACTATTGTTTTTATGTGATACAAAATGCATTTTGCAGTAAAATAGTATCAATCACATAAATGTGGGAGTTTATGTTTTAATTCCATTTAACAGAATTCGTTAGCCAGAGACTATTAAATAAGAAAAAAAACTATACTATTTTTTATAATATAGTTATAACTGCATATAGAAACATCCTCTCCACTTGTCAATCAAGAATCATCTTTCGATGAATCTTGTATTGACAAGTGGAGAGGACGGTTCTATATGCATATGGTCATCTGGTTCGCCTTTGTCATTCACGAGCTATTAGTTGATTGTTGACGCCGTCCATGTACGGCGCCTTTCAACATATATATACGCTCCATGGTTGAAATATTCTATCTGCTTCCATAGCTTAGATGGTAGGGCACTCGTCCGGCAAGAGAGAGACCGAGGTTCGAGTCCCCGTGGGGGCAGTGATGAATTTTCTTCATCTCCAGAAATAACCAGTCTCTCGATGAATCTTGTATAGTTATAACTCTCTGTAACCTCAACCATGCTACGCGCTGTAAGTCCCATATGTACCGGGTGGTTATAAATAAAATGCGCACTGAAGCGGGAGGATTCAAAAAGCAAAGTGCGTAGACTGGTCCGCGTTTTGGAGCAGCACCCTGAGGATATCAGAACTACAGCCCCGGAACCAGAGCCAGATAGAGAGCCACCTGTGCCTATTAGGTGATCTGCTAGAATTAGACCTCAAGCACGCCCAGACAGTGACCTCATACATCTGTTTAGAGAGGAGGAGCCAGAGTAGTCGGGAATAGATATGATCCATACGTGCTTACCTAGAAGCTGTTTACAAGTAGCAATTTCTGACGAATGCCTGTTGGACCAAATCAAACAACGTGGTGAAGTGATTAGACTAAATGATTCAAGTTCAATGAATGGTTCCCAGAGTCCCCAGGGACAATGTGCTTATATCACCGAGTGTGACAGAGCCAAAAGTGTCTCTCGGTTCCTATCACTATCTCCTGGTGGTCAAAAATTGAACTATATTTTTATTGAATCTTTCCCCCCCCCCATAGTCCATGTATCCTGTATACAAAGTATCATCAGAATACCTCCATCAAAATAGATGATACATACGTCTGAGTATTTCCAGGTTATTTATAACCATTCTATATATGAGTATTTTTCTATAAGCGAGTCTTCAAGTAAGTACCAAAAATTGCATTACCATTCCGGATCGACACACACACATTTACAGTTTTATAAATATTTGCGACCATCCAAAAATATGACTAACTCTAAAAGTCATGTTCATCACAATGCAATAAAAGTATCTCTACAAATACTATATTTTTTATCTCAAAAAATATCTTTATAAGCATACTTTTTATTTTAATATTCGCCAAAATATCAAAATTGAAATAATTCTAGAGCCATTAGAATGCCTCTTGGACCCATAACAGACAAAATGAAAACAGTTTTTTTTTTAAATGTATAAATGGAGAAGACAGTTTTTATAGGGAGTGAGATAGAGACTATAATACGTTTTCATCATTGTACACAATGCTTTTCTCTTTTTCGTATCTATTTTATTTATTTATTTTTGTACTCCCCGACTTCATAATGGCTACTCTTTTTCTCCGTCTCGATGTGGTGTTCGGAAAGTAGGTGGGAATGAAGAGATAGATGGTTCCCTTGGTGAATTACATTACCGGGGTTCGTTAATTTCCTATAGCCTCCGAGAAGTTTAGTGTTGGCTCTCTCTCTTTCTTGTGATCTCCCCTCCACAAGTTTGGGGTTCTAACGAGCAGAGCGTGCCTAATGAAAGGAGATGAGCCATCGATCGATCGATCTCCACAAAATCCGCTTCATCGTCGGCTAAATTTTCTTCGTCGTGTCCCCGCCCCGTGTGTGATGATGATCATCTTCTTACTGCTGCCGAAACACAACATTAGGAGCTAAAGGCAAATGCAGATTTACTCTCCCTAACGACTCCACTGCAATAAAAGTCACTGATGAAATATTCTCTCCCCCCTTTTTTTTCTGATCGGCTAGCCTTAAACGTTTTCCCGCTTTGGGATACAGCCAGGTGAAAGTTATCAAAAGCCCCAGCTGCCTAGATCATAAACGTATGAAGTTTAATGTACATTTCTGTAATCATAGATGATTCCGAAAGAAATGGATTTCTTCCTTATCTCCATATTTTTTCTCCTCTTTAATATGCATTTAATTGAAATACGGTTCTAAGAAAAGTCAATCGAAAAGTAAGTTGATTATCTCGAACATGAAACATGAAATTCTCAATACAGGGTGGTCATAAATAACTTCGCCGATATACGAGTCTCTAAGGAAGCGCCGCCGAACGGACGCGAGATCTTATGGAAACGGAAAATTATTTTACAAAGAGATCTGCAACGAGAAAACTACAACATATCTTGAACTATCTGGTGAATAATACAGAAACTGTTTCGATAATAACTGGAAGCAGTGAAGAAATTACTAGTGATTCGGAAGTAGAATCTGAAATAGAAGCAAGCTCAAATTAAATCTGCAAACTTACGCTCCTACACCATAATACATCAATCGTCTGGAATCAAGGACATCTGTGTAAGAGCAATTTTTGAAAGTAAGAATTAGTGTCCTCATACACACCCTATTTTAAAAACAACACACTCAGCAACCCTGTCGTAAACAACAACAACAATAATACAAATGTTTTAATATATAATTATAATTTTGTAACCATGAATATTTGTATCAGCACATAATATTTGCTCCGAGTATGTATTGTATTTATAGTAATGTTTATGTACATTCCCAATTATGTAAAAAAGGGAAAATTATGTCATGTAAATAATATATGAGAATAATTCAAATGTGAATGCCCAGCATTGGGAACGGAGGCTATGTTTTATTATTCCCGTCGCAGTGGAGGCTATGTGTGTTTTCATCTGTGTGTGCGTGTATATTGCATATTCTGTAAAAAGGAAGGGAAGCAAAATTGCTCAGCACTGTGGGCACACGGAGGCGTTGTTCCCTCGTTTTCCGTCACAGTGGAGGCGCTGTATATATTTTGTATGCATTGTGCATTTAGATCATTTGAATCTTCTACCTCAACATGCCAACTTCATCTTCTTACTTGCCCTACAAGTTTTATCCTCATTTGAAATCCCAAGCTCCGGTCCACAGACCTTATGTGCCACTGGGCGCACGTGCAATGTTTCTCCCAGGTCATTGGGTTCAGGAATGCATTTTTAGTCAAATGGCCTGTACGTTACATCGACTTGATAGCTGTCGTCATAGGAAGAGCGACGCGAGTGATTTGATACTTGCGAGAACCACTACTATTAATCTTTGCTTATTTTTCCGACACAACGCTTCCTCTTTTGAGGTAAAGGAAGTAAGGTGCTTTGCATCAGTCTGGGGTTGTGAGTGGCTCTATCTATCTACGAGCCTCTAATAGCCGCAAAAATCAACTGATCCGGTTGAAATTCGAGACATTAGAATGCGCTCGGGAATGAAGAAAAAAACAAAAAAAATATATATAGCTCTCACAGTTACGGTCACAGCAACAAAGTTTCGAAAAATTCAGATTCACATCAGATGCATTCAAATTCTCAGGCATTGTTAAGTTAAAGGCACAGTGAAAAGCCATGAATGGCGGTTTGTATGATACTTTTAGTAAAGTAGTTCTTAACCAGGAGTGCCCGCACCCCTGGGGATGGGAGATACAAAAAAAGGATTAAAACATGTTGACTGATTATCCAGGAAAAAGGAAAGGATGAAAAAATTCATTTTTTTCCGATTCCTAAAAAAACATGAAATTTTATACAGACTTTTGATGCCTTATCTTTCAACGTTTGTTTGTAGAAATTTTTCACATAAAATTCACGCTGGAAAAATATTTATTTTTCAATTAGCGTTCTACTTGTTTTACATTTCGATTTCAGAAAAAAAAACCGCATCAATAATACCCAAAATATTTTGCAGTTTGTTAACATTTGCATCTCCTGTTATTAGCTGTGCTGCTGTCTGATTTTTCTCATCTGAAGCCAAAAAAGCACGTTTCTAATTGCACTATTCGCTGAGACGTTTGTATACAAACATTGGATAAAAGTTGCGAGAGACCAGCATGAATGAAAGAAAAGAACATTGTTCATTAGTTTATCCTGTTTCTTCCCAATTTTTCCCTGGCTACTAGATTGAAATATGTCGCTACAAAACTGAAATTTTTTTGTCGGCCACAGAAGGGACAGGGCAACAATTTTCTCTCTCTCCGTAATTGGGTTTTTAGAACAGGGTATCTCTATTAACCTATTATTTATTTTATGACACTGTAATCACTCTTAAAACTGGTACAGCGTGATTTTTCAACACATTTTGATAATTTTTTAAACTGAAACCATTCCTCTACGACGAATGGGTGATGAGATAATGACTGACTTAGGACTCACAGGACAACCCGTATATTGTTGTTACTGCTACTTCACCATACACCAACTCCGGCCATATCACCCTACTGCAATCTATTGCCATTAGCGAGTTGGGTTGGAGATGAAAGCGCCATCTATCAGTGGTCACCTAAGTTCGTTATGGAAAAATATCATATCTACGTATATTCTTTCCCTGGGACCCGATAGCAATATTCACGGTGGTAGACGATCATGGTGACGTACCACCACGCCACTCAGGTTCATGTTGCACTGTCTTGAATTAATAAGTAAAGAGCAATTTATTGAAACTTTTTTTCCAAATTTTGAAAAATGTTAAAATTAATCAAAAAAATGAATATTAAAAGGGGCCGAAAAGGGGAATTAAAATTAATTAACTTAGATAACTTATGTAGTTGATTTCTGAATAAAAATAACGAATAGAAATCATTATCCAAGGCGAGTGCGAGAAGGTAAATCGTATTGCACTGTACACGCGAGATTTAAATAAAGATTAAGAACCACTGCTTCAGTACCGTAAACGCGGGTGCAGAAAGCAGGCAGAGACAGGTGGGTTGGTACGCTAACCCTTCGGCAGGTGAGCTTCCTAAGGCAGAAAAGTGATCTGCAGTGTTCGACAATTTTTCGTGTACTGCGTCCTGCGTTTATGTCGCCACAGATACCGTTTCAACGCCACATATATATTTTTTTTAAAGTGCCGATATCTTTGCAATGCATAAAAAAGAGTGTCTGTATTTGAATTTTTCGAAAATTTGTTGTTTAGACCGTAGCCGCGAGAGGTTTTTGTTTCTCTACTCACTCATGAGCGCATACTCTCGAGCACCAATACCTCAAATTTCATTCGCATTCGTTTATTTCTGCGGGCCCCGAGGGCTCGTATATAAGCAAAGTTATTTTATGACCACCCTGTGTATATAGATATACAAGGCTTTTATTGCATTATATTTGAATATTTTCTTAAAGGAGGGCTCGTTGGTTTTTTACGAGTTTTTCCCTGACACTTCATGTTACTCGGCACAGATGGCGATGTCTAAACAGAAAATGTAATACTACATAAAGTTCAGTTATAACAAAATTCATTTTTATTTTCATCTTTTACATTAAACTGATGAATCGGATTTGATAATCGTGTCTTTTGATTTAAAAATTGAGTTGATCAGTTTCTTCGTTTACGATATTCACAAAAAGCAACTAAGAATACCATGTGATTTATTACGGAATACGTATTTTGTTTTCCATAAGACAAGAATACTGAACTTGCTGCATACGAATATGTACGAGTTGCGATCCGAAAAACTCCGATTGTAATATGGATATAGTTGAGTGGTTACGATATTGTTATGGATTGCTTCCAAATTAATCGGTTTCGAGTAAAATGTACCTAACCCAGAGAGTCTGCAAATAATTTAATCATATACGGTTGATGCTTCTTCACAGGGTGTTCCATGCAACACTTGTGTTAACATGATTTTTTTCATATTGTTTTTCGTATTGTCCTCTGAGCTATAGTTTAATTTCAGGAAGCACAGAAAAAAATGCTAACGGTCGCATGATACAAATAGAATGAGGAATGGTGAAAATATTACTTCCTGGAAGAAATTCTTATTACTTGGGGGACATTGTGGGGTTCATTTTTGTCAGAAAAGCCCAATCCTTGACACACACACAGCCCATCCTTGCGAGCTTTTTCTGCTTCATCCTATCCCGAAGGCAGTTCAGTGCATATTCCATTAATTTGGCAGGATTAGCTAGAAACATATGAAACTTACATTTACTATATGAACAAAGCGTTTGACTAATTTCCTTCTTTCTGATTTTCTGTATATTGCCATACTTTGTGCTCGTCCAGAAAGGAGCAACCATTTCATTTCGTTCTAATGATTGTCGGCCACTAATAAAAAAAACATGTCACAAACAAATCTGAGTGGACAAAAACTCCGAGCGTGACCATCAAAAGTTTTCCTCAATACGTTAAACTTTATTTTTTAACAGTATTTTTTTTTCAAAAATTCATGCAAAACGTGTAATATACTCTGCTCTAATCCTTCACTCATTTCACCAGGGAGATGATAGACAACATGAAGAAATGTTGTGAATTATATTCTTATAAAACATAGCTTCATGATTTTAAAATGGCAATAAACCACCAGTCCGCATGCAGAACCCATCACGTTTCGCTGGCTGCTAAATTTGAATCAAGGGCCAAGATACGAAGTTAATGGAATGGGAAGCCTCTCACATGATTTGAAACCGCGTGTATCGGTAGCAGTTGAATAATGGCACCTAACTTTAATGTAATGGCACGTTTTCGTAACTTAACCCCTTCATTTTTTGTGCTGACAGCCCGAAAATCTTTCGTGATATGATTTCATATAAGAAAAAAAAAAAAACTAAATTCACCGTGTTTTGAGCACACAAAAGTAACATTTCAATTGATCTCATTAATAAATTTTTCACGACGCCATAATATATATTTCTTATGTTATTACACATAGCAAATAAAACTGAATTTTCTCCGAAATTCATCCATCCCTCGGTAAGGACTTTATCTCTCAAGGAAATCGGAACGTGAATGTGTGGTTGCCTTTTTTTAGGTTCTTCAGCACATCTAAAATTGAATTGTGAAGAAAAACAATGTTATATAGGAATATTTTACCATGAAAATTTATTTTTCTTTGGACAGTATTTCTGATCATTTATCCGTATCTCAAAATATTTACAAATGTTACAACAAAGATAGAGGCGAGTGACAAAAACAGAAAGAAATGGTTATTGTTCCAAGCCTGAATGGTTTTGTTCGCTAACTCTTGTCATACCAGAAACAAGAGGGGGGAAACTATTCAAGTTGAGAAATGAATGTTTGCCATTCAATAAATTTCCTTTTTTTTATTTTTGAAGGAGACAAAACAAAAGAGAAAAGTGACATCTTGTGAAAAATACTGAAATTTATTTTCTTTTATTTCATCTCTGAGATGTGATTTTTGCATTTGTATGCTGTTCTGTTTGCATCCCGTCCTATTTCCTTCAATCGAGCATAACTTCTGCCATACGGTGCCCCGAAAAAGACAAGACAATGGGTTTCAAGTCTGATAATGCTATGGGAAAAGACACGAGATGCGATGGGAGAAAGTTGTTCGTCTCCATCCTCCTACACAACATACATCTAGAAACACTCCCTCTCTCACTTGGCTTGGGTTCAAATCCGTCGCCCTTATGGCTTCCTTTGATCTCATGACTTCAAAACTGTTCTATGTATTGTTCTTTTTTTATTGTTTCGTGGTGCCCTCATTTCGGCTGACATTTTGAAAATAACCTTCACAAAAATTTTACGCGATCGTAAAATGCCCACACATAGTTCCATTCTATTACACGATGACCATCCATCTGGTTTACTTCTCTTCCGGCACTTATTTCATTAGTTCGCTTATCAGAAGCTATACCATATACAGGGTGATTCAAAATTCATGGGCACAACTACAAAGAGTGATAAAACACATCTAAACAAGAAAAAAATTGTGCAATGTGCATGATCATAGCGCAAGCATCGAGCTACTGGATGACGTGGCGCAGTCATTCAAAAAAAAAAAGCACTGATTTTGCCGTTTATCATCATTTTTACAGTGAATTGCAGAAGGAATGGTCCGTTTTATGAGTCGCGAAAAGGCGTACATACAAGACGGCGATGCTCTGAAAACTCAAAAATTGAACCGGGAGTGTTTCCAAACAAGACACGTGACAGATCACAAAATCTTTGAACAGTGTCCGTAGGAAACCACACATTTCTGGCACGTCGGTTTTCAAGACACCAGTGCAATCGCTAAAAATATTTTTGATAGGACACGGGTTTTGCCGAAAATTCCTCCCGGTACAATCTTTAGGCTTCCAAAGCATTCCGGTCAGCAGCGCTATTCATAAAACGCATGTCCACCATGTACGTGAAATCACCCATCCCATCTGCAATGCATAATAGAAATGATGATAGTGGCAGAATCAGCGTTTTACATGTTCAATGACAGTGCTGTCTAGCGGTTTACCAGTTGTGTTACGACCATCGCCATTGTATAGCAAAAGTTGTTTTCTTTTAATTGTTTTCAGAAAATTCTCCGTATATATATATCATACACATATTTATTTATATTTTTATGCATAACCAAATAAAATTCATAAATTATCATTGCTTCCATGTAAAATTACCTGATTTTATTACTTTGATTACCTTATATTACTTTGATTATAGATCGTCGTAATACATATGAAGTATTATTTATTAGTATTAAGTTGAAAGTGAAACATATACTAAAATATTTAGTTTTGAGGTTGATTTTTATCCAAATGTGGGAAAAATATAGCAGCACTTCTAAAAACAAAATGGCTCCATGCATATACGCACACTACACATTCCGGCACTAACCAATGTGTTGGAAATTCCCCAGAGGAAGGAATATTTACGAAGTGAATGTGCAGTTTAGTAGTAATTTAATTTATGCACATATGGTGTACGAATATCCAAACTCATTCCTTGTTTGATTAAAAAACCCTCGATGATACTCTGAATAGTATCATTTAATGATCATAACTGAAGCTGTGGGTCCACTAGTGATTTCAACCATTTAAAGTTACATCACCCCGGCATTTCGCAGCAAATTCCTTGTGCCGGACGCCATATCACATGCAAGTGGACAGAGAGATATGCACGGAAGGAAGATGCGTAACTAATTGTGGCCTTTGCTTATCACTTTCTTGCAGACTGTTCTCCGAATTGTCTCTTGCATATACGAATCCATATTCACCATAGTAATTGTTAAGGTTGAAAGCATCACAGTTTCTACTTATTGTAATTACTGTGTCATACACAGATAACCTTGATTAGAGACGTGCATGCGAGTAAATCTCATAGTTTTTTTTTTCTTCAGATCGATTTAATACGATCAGAACACATTAATTTTTGTACACACTTGAATTTTTGGGTGTCATGATCAAAACGATCTTTTCTTGAACTATTCTTGCAGAAATATAGTTACATCATTGGCGCATATTCGTTAAAAAAAATCTGAGAAAGATATACAGTCGAGCCAGATTATTGTGACCACCTCCTTTATTTGGTACCGACTACGTGTAGCTAATAAAATGAGGCTAGAGCCGGCTTGGTGCGAATATTAATTATTATGTAAGCGATCTGAAAGTGCACCAGTCGTTACTGTCACAGGTGGTAAAACCTGTTAAAAATTAAATAAATTTTTAGAAAGGCATGATTTTATCAGCTTTTCAGCTGAGCATTAATGTACATCAGAGCTCAAAAGTCTTCTCTCAACCACAAATGTTCAAGGACGATGTCACTCTCTCTTCGCTATCCATAAGAAGGTTTTCAACAACTGTCTGATGTGAAGCTGAATTCAGGGAGGAAATAAAATTAAACTGCGAGAAATCTAAGCCTTTTTTTTCCTTAGAAAAAATATTGGGCGATGAAAATTTATTTTGAATTTTTTTTTTGAAATTACTTATTTAGAAAATTTATTGGGCTTCATATAATATATAATTTTTTTTTATTTTTCCTAAATTCATCTTCGCATCAGTCATCTGTTGAAAACCACAAATGTGTCTGGAAATTTTATATTTGGATTTTTTAATGAAATCTAGCCTATGAAACAAACACAGTCTCATTACAAACAGTTATAAATAAAAAATATTGCGTATCTAAAACTTTTTTAAATTCAGAAAAAATTTAATCTACTTTTATGTTGGGTAAAACTTATTTCGACACAAGCAAACAAGAAAGCAAACATTCACTAACTAATCAAATCAGTCATACATTGAAGACCATAACTAAGTAGAAGAAATCGACATTTTGTTTCCATAAGTTTAGATTGTAAAACCACTTGCCATGTTTTGGCATGGGCTCGATAAGCTTGACCTATTGTCAGTGGGTATTTTTTGCAATCTTTTACGCACAATTTCAAAAATTGTACAAATATTAAAAGTCCGTACAAATATCAAAAATTCATAAAAACCGAAAAAATAACTCAACTAAAAAACGGTTCGCAGGGTAAGCATCGCTAGGTCACGAGAATTTTTTTAAGATAAGAAAAAAATGACTCAAAAACAACCGACAGGTGGCACAGACGTACACAAGTCAAAGATACGCAATACGCAAAGAAAAGATACGCAAATAACGAACAGAATGCCTACAAATCGTTTATTACAGCAGTAGGTGTTCCACATGACTACCAACACAAGGGATAACACATTGCAGGCGAGTCACAAATCCAGAAACGGCAGCGTGCAGCAGGTCCACATACACGGTCGGGCTCGTACTGGTCTATTGAAATCAATCCATAAATGCTTAATTGTATTCAAGTTATGGCTCTGATCACCCATAAAACTCTTATTTCGTTGCCTTTAAAGTAATTTCCAACGACTTTTTAGCTATATTTACGGTCACTGTTGTGCTTTGTTGATATACGCTTGTAGTCGAAGTTCTTGTTACTCCCTTATAGAAATTTATATAGATATACGCGTATATATGTATTACATATACTCATTCAATAAAAATCCATATACACCCATCGTTCGGGAATGCTTCGATATCTCCTTGAGATGGGAAGCGGGTGTGCCCGGTTCTTCAATATTCAATGTTCATTGTTATGCTGGCATATCTGTGACAAAGGCATGTGTCACGTTGTGAAGGACGATATGTGGTTATGAAATACTTTTCAATAACGAAACCTGTCTCTTGTGTTTGTTTCAGAATGGAAATTTTTCCAACGGTGTTGTTGGCAGCGAAGCCCCCCCCCTTCACCTTCGTATTTAACAGTAAGAACCTATAATACTTTAATAATTACCTTATAACTACCTTAGCGGTATTCACCGACATGGTTTAAACTATAGTCACAATCTTTTGATAAGAGATCCACACGGATTGGTTAAATTCCGGTTTTTAACCAATGTATGTTGATCTCTTATCCGAAAATTGTGACCAGTTTAAACCATGTCGGTGAATACGGCCTTTATAGAAACTAATATAGACCTCTCTCTAATATATGTATTATATGCAGTATTACCTATTTGTACCTTGGATTCTTTCCTTAATAAATAGATTGTCATAATTATCTGCCCCTCCGTTGCCCTTCTGTGATTATATAAAAAAACATTGATTTTTTTTTTCTCACTTGTGTGTGTGGAAGACAACCCAATGTTTTACAAGTGATAAGCTAAGCTCGCATTCAGTTCATATTTTAAATTACGTTCATCAGGTTTTTGGCCTCTCCTCTCTCTAGTCAACGTTTCTAGTATCTCTCTTTTCTTGCAATTTGATTGATCTATATATCTATCATACATTCTGTCTGCTTTTGTCGTATTGAAAGAAAATTATTCTTTAATTAAGACTAACGAAATTACTAAACAAGTTTCTAAAAATCACGAACTACCTTGAAATATAAAAATTATGTGTTTTCATTATGCGTTCCACACAATCCTTAATACAAGTAAATTCACCTTCTCCTGAGAAAGTCATCATCATGTATCGTACTTGTCAACGAGTCACTTGTTATTGTCCTATATGCGTTACAATATGAATACGCATTTTCTGAACGAACGAAAATGTATTGTAGGTCGTTGTATATAATGTGATCACCCGTTTTTCACATGCAGCGCAGTATTGTCTCAAAGTTCTATTTATAAATAACATAACTGTTTAATCTACTTATATTACAAAGAAGGTGAACACAACAGTCCAAATTCCACACGAGGTGGCTGAAAAAAAATGCCTACAAAAATATGAATGCTGAATATAACTAAATACATTGATACGGCGGTAACAGCCATTGCGCGCTTCATCTCTCCAAGAGGAGGTTTCGAAGAGTTCCCCAGGGCATGGGTGCATCCGGAAGTCCAACAAACCTTTATAAAATTCTGGAAAGGGACAAAAGAAGAGCGAGCCCACAAATTTGCTCGCATTATACTTTAAAAAAAAAATGCAATGAATCGTCTATGTATAAGTCGTAATAAATCATTGATTATCGTCTATATATAAAGCATGACGAATAATTAGGAATGGTCTATATATAAATCATGATAAATTGTTAAAAATCAGTCAATAAATAAATTAAAGTGAATCAGTAAAAATATGTGTGGATGAATTATCATCACTCAATAAGAATTGTCAATAAAAAGAAAAATAATAATATTCTGGCAATGTCAGTTGTGAATGAATTTATAACTAAATACAGCAACACCAAATAAGATTAGGTATTGCGGCACTTATCACACACTAAATTAAAACTAATAATTTGGATGAAATAAAACACACTTCCCATAAACAATTATGGTTGTCTTATTTAAGTATAGATAGCTTCTCGATTTACCCCAGCATGTGTATCGTAATTATTTTTCAACGTACCAATTCTGTTAGAACTTGCTACCTCGGAGGTAAGCTATTCGATTTATTAATAACCCTATCACAGAAAAACTCTCTGTGACACCACAACCTAAAATTGTCTCCTTATTGAAGCAGTTGCCTGGCGATGTATTAATAACTCAGGGTCCCTCCTATCAACCACGTTAAAAATTTTGAACACTTCGATCATATCCCCGATATCTGTGCTCTTCCAATACGAGTATATTCAAGAAAACAAGACTTTCTTCATAGCTCAAGCACTGTCTACCAAGAAGAGCGTCCGTAGCTGTTCTCTATAGAGCACCCTCAACCAAGTGTTAGTGAGGACTGGTATATTGTGGAGTGGTAAATTTTTTTCTTCCCCACTTTTCTCTCTCTCTCTCTCTCTCTGGTTTTCACGTTACCACATTTACCAAGACCTGCACTATTCACGCACTACATCCTTGAGGCATCATCAGAATAAACAATAACACGGAATCTAATCGAACAGGTACCAGACAGTGAGGAACATGCTATGAAAGATTCTTCACTGGTGAAATGTTGACGCGAAAATCACTCCGATAGGAGGGAATGCGCAATCCTGCATAAAACAGGTAGAATCAAGACTCTTTCTTTAAGTAGTTCCGTTATCTCAAAATTCTGGAGGGTGTCACTTCATCTAACTGCAGTCATAGTAAATGTCTGAAGAACATGTGCAGCAATTTCTCTTTCATTCAAACCTTAAATATGGTTCTTACATAACAAAAAAATTCGAGTTTCCCATTCCACTTCACAGTAAGGAAGAGAGATGGCAGCACCAGCAAAACGTGGTACATTCGTGATCTTGACAATTTAAACACATTAAGACTACGCATTTTACTCACAGTGCACGTTCCGCCGCGTACCGATTCGTTGGACATTCCCCAGAGCAATATTTACAACGTACATGTAGGTCGCCACTACCAAGTAACAGTAGCGATTTCTCTTCAGGAATAGGTTTCCAAGAAACATTAAGGTAGGAATTCGTAATACACTGGAATGAATCAATCCTCAACGATAGATTTTTTACTGACAATAAAATTTTATTGCAGAATACGAGATCGCATCATTCGAATAGTGTACAAATTTTGATAGCAATCCTGCAATTGGTCATTGCTGCCGAATTCTCGGAACATGCCCCATCTTATTACAGAATATTACAGCTTTTATTACCAATCTTATTACAGCTTGCCTATAGTAAACGGTACAAAAATGATTCTAACAACGTTAATCTTATATTCAAAAGACCAACGGAAACAATACATTTAAGTAAATCTCCCATTTAGAAATTCAAATTTTTCAATACAAAAAGGTGTGTGTTAAGGAAAAGAAAACAACCAAATTTCAGGGTTTCGTTTTAATTTTTCCTGAAGAATAGAGTACCAGATTGCTTTTATAAAATTCACAGATTTTTGCTGTTTAACGCATATATTTCTAAACACCATATTTATTAACACACACAAGAGCGTTTTTACGAACCTAAAACGCACAATACATAATATAAGCAGCTTATAGCGAAATAAAACAACAAGAGAAGAGGCAAAAAAAACATCATTAATATTCCTCTTGCAACCGAGAATATCCCAATTTGCATAATATGAAAATATATTTTCTACAAGGGTTCCGATAATTATATTCAAACAAAAATAAATATTTTTACTATGTTTGTCTCTAAAACCACCACACACATACAATGATAATTTTTTTCGGGACATTTTCATCAGCGGAGAGAGAGAAAATTTTACAATAAAAAAAATTCTTCTCTTTAGGCAGCATAAGGAGAAGAGAAAAAAATTACTTATATGAAGGAAAAATGAAGGAGAATAGAAAACAAAAATGCCAATTTGGTTATTGATTTTTCTTAAGAGATTATTGCACATGCGACTTAAATCCTGACGGGGAAATGAAGGAGAAATAAAAATGCCTCCCTTCGAAATTGTTTTTTTTTTCCCCTTATTTCTTAGTTTTTTCCATCATCCTTGTCCTCGTTGAATTTCCCAATCCGGCGGCCACTCCCTCGTCCACTTACATCCATTTTCACTACACCCACCACGCTACTAACTCTCGCATGTTTGTTTTGCCCATGGAAAAGATTTCGAAAGAGCATTTTCTCTCGTGGATCCGGAAGCATGGCGGGTATGAGGGATGTCGACGGAGAACTACACTGAATGGAGGAAGGGCAAAAGCTCCGTCTTCTCCCTCTTTGATTCTTTTCTCTACCACCACCACCATCACCAAGACACTCTACTCTCTCTCTCTCTCTCTCTCTCTCTGCCGTCCTTGTCTTTGCTACACACTGTCCTTTCCTTCAGCATCGTCCCTCGACCCTCACATCATCTCCCCGTGCCGCTATGTGCTCCTCCATCCTCCTCCTTCTTCTGCATTTCATTAGCGAGCGAAGTTAATTCTAGTGGAAGGGCGAACGACGCGTGACTAATTAGCTGGAAGAGGAATGATCGATCGATTGATGCTGCTAAGGCCTTCTGCCCCCCCCCCTCCTCCCCCTTTTGTGCCTGTACACACATTTTCTTCAATTACTTTCAAGGGGGTGGTCGGAAGCGAGATGAAGAGAAGGGCGAATCTCAATAAAAGTGAAAGTATTGGTCGGTGGTGGAGAGTAAAAGGGACTGTAGACCTCCGTCAAGGCAGAGCTTTCGCTCCTTACCCAAGACACAATCCGATTATTTCAGTCTTGGAAATAGAAATAACGGGCGAGAGACACGAAAATAAAGAAAACAACGTTAAAGAATGGGAGGGAAGTTTTATACCGAGATTTTTTTTTACTTTATTGAGGGCTGTCTCTGTCGCTTTTAAGGTTCGGTGTGGTTTGTGTCTTGTTGTATCCGGTTCGTTTCTGGTAGAAAATGACCCTTGTACGAACAAGGAAAATGATGTTCGTTTCGTATCTACTTATCGAATTGTAGCGGAGAAACTTGGAAAATCTTTGGTTGTACTTGTCTAGGTCTAGATTACTTGAATTTCGAGACTTCTTATTTGACCGTTAGGTCGATGCATCGTCAGAGATCGGCTGTTCAATTAATTTCCTTGTGACGTGAACAAGAGCTCGGGTCTTCACCTTGGCGATTCTGAAGTATTTTTCTTTTTGAATCTTTCGTTTCCTATGTTTTTCAACAAAGTTAATAGCGTTTCGAACTCCGGAAATCTAAACAGTCAACCCTCGAGTTATGAACAACAAAAAATGTTTAAGCTTACGAGCTAATCCCGCTTTACGAACACAAATAACGGTGTAAATACCGAAGGAAACACATTTCAAAATTCTGTGATGACGACTTTTTTTTTCGCGGAAGAGTTGGTTGAACAGTAAAAAATAAATCGCCAAATATGGCGTCTCTTATCCACCTAATAGAACAGCGGGTCATTTCAAACTTTATGATGCCTTGAAGAAAAGAATATATTTTGAAGTAATATCTGAACGAGAACTAACGTTCAGTGACTTCTGGAGAAATCATTACATGAGTCTGCGTAATTTTTACTTACAAATTTTGGCAACAAATAAGTCATTTACAAAATTATATTGCAGAACTATTTACAGAATTGTGAGTCTGGCTTGGAGAAACTGTTGCCATATTGTTTTCAGTCAAATATTTTGGCGGGTGTTGACACTGAGATCATATATGATGTTCACGAAAGCAGAAATTGTCATGGCGTTGCTTTCATTTCATCTTGTTCACGTTCAAGGTTATTTTTTGAATGGTGGTTGATTACCGATGATTATACGAAGAAATGATTTTCTTTACATAGATTTCTTCTTTCTGTTCCCGCATGCACTTAAGGAACGAATCAAGTTCATAAACTCAGAATTGACTGTACTGTGTAATTTTTGTGATTCATACTTCTAAATTAACTAAAATATAAAGATATATCGACATTTTTGCGGGTTCGACGGAGGATGTAAATCACATAGATTTGAAATGGGTAATATTTCATTTAAAACATGGACATTCATTGTTTTCGTGCACGTGGTCTTATGTTTTTCTGAGATTGAGCAAAATGTTACTTATTTTTGTAATCTAAATCGTTCTACAGGGCCATATTAATAGTATCATGGGTTCCTAAGCCAAGTGATTTTTCTGAGGAAACTACCAGGCAAGGTCTTGAAATTTTCAATCAGTTCCCATTTCTATGAGGCACCCGGGCCGTGCCTGAGTAGGCCCATGCGTTAAGAGGCACTATCTTAACGCATGGTAATTTTTTTATATAAACTGAAAAACACGAAAAAAATACAATCATATCTTTACGATTTTGAAAGTAAACACACACTGTGTGTGTCATGGATAGACTAAAACATATTCTATAAGTGCCAAATATAGTACATTTACTGTTAGATAAGTTTTTAAGTTATTTGCTTTTTAAGTAGATTACGATTTTTAAGTTATCTATGCACTTCTGCATTGAAAACGTCACACAAAATATAGGTACATTTTTTTTCAGAATGAATCAAGTATTTTTCCAATGGGAGTCTTTTACCATTTCCCCTCTTTTTTTCTTTTAAAATATGTATATGTTACTTTCTACAAACAATTCTAAATTTAAAAGAAAAGGAAAAATGAATAATGACCACATAAGGATGGTTTAAAAATGGATTACACACACATTTAATATATATCATTCTTCTGAAACATCTATAGTCAATGTTTGTCTATTTTTGTAATGGCGCCATCTATTTTCTTATAAACCAACTTTAGTTGTCACACTTACTTTTAAGCGGTTTGTAAAATTCCCACAATCCACATTGTAAATGTCACAGTTGAAGTCATCAAACTTTTTGCAGAATGTAACAGCTTTTTTTAAGAATCAAATTTCTTGATCTGCAGTGATAAGTGCAGGTGAATTTTCCTAGCGGTGAATTGTTGTCGGTGAATTTTCCGGCGGGGAATTTTCCGTAAACCCTTTGCATCAGTCCGGGGTTTGTGAGCGATTCTATCTATCTATCTACTCAGTCACCCTGTCGTAAACAACCGGAAGAATAATACAAAACGTTTTAGTTCACATGTTACCGTGAAAGACCGAAATCAGGCGAATGTTGACATTCACCTTGCACTAATGGTGAATGTTAAATTAAAATATTTTTTCTAAATGATAGCAGGGCCTTCGCCGTGCGCTTGCTATTTCCGATTGCTTTATCAGTAAATACGCGCGGCCCACCAAATATGGTGTGGCCCACCAGTGGCTTTGCCACACGTCCCGTCGATACGATCGGACGTCGCTCCGCTCCTCGGGCCGATAATGCCCCGGACATCAAAATAGCGACTCTGTTTTCACCACCACCGGCTAAAAAAGCTCCATAACAAGGATATCGCCTTTCTGGCTATGTCTCTTCTTGCCTTGCCGTTTGAACCCCCACCAGAGCTTATCAGTGATGCTCGACATTCACCGACAATGGTCTGAATGTACAAGAATATAACGGAATATTTCGGACATTCACTGGAGAATGTCGACATTGTCCAATATCCGTCTTTCACAGTGACATATACACTCACTTAGTATGATAATAATTTTGTAACCTTGAATATTTGTATGAGCTCATAATGATATTTGTTCCTAATATATTTTATCTTCCTTCATAGTAATGTTTATGTGCATCCCCGATTACATAAAAAAAGAGAAATTTATATCATGTAAATAATATATGTGAGTAATTCAAATGTGAATGTCCAGCACTGTGAACGGAAGCTCTGTTTCATTATTCCCGTCGCAGTGGAGGCTCTGTGCGTTTTCACGTGTGTGTGTACATTTCATATTGCGTGAAAAGAAATGGAAGCAAAACTGCCCAGTGCACTGTGGACGGAGGCTTTGTTTCCTCGTTTCCTGTCACAGTGGAAACACTGTATATATTTTGCATATAATGTGTATTTTTAGACCTTTCTTTAATCTCTCCCACCATGCCAACTTCTTCTTACTTGCCTCACACGTCTTCTCCACACTACTTTTGAAATCCCAGGCTGCGGTCTGCGGCCCTTATTTGCCACTGGCAGCACGTGCAATTTTTCTCTCCAGTCATGGGGTTCAGCCATCCATTTTTAGTTTTTAGTCAAATGCCTTGTACGTTACATCGAGTTGATAGCTGTCTTCATGGGGAGAACGACGCGAGTGATCCGATACTTGTGAGCATGGTGCAAGGAGGGCCACTGCTATAAATCTTTACTAACTTTTGCCGACACAACCCTGCCTCTTTTGAGGTAACGGAAGTAGATTGGTTTGCATCAGTCAGAGGTTTTCAGCGATTCTATCTATCTATCTATTAATATTGTGGAGATTGCATCTCGATGTGTGTGTTCTTCTATATACGCTAAGTTATTGTCATTATATCTTTTTTTTAGTGCAAGAGAAGAAAATATTACCACATTCGTTATAATATTTTTTTCCCCTTCTGAAGTATAATAATAAGATATGTGTGTTAAAAGGCACAAAATTAGCTGTTTTAAGTGCTTACACGAATACACCCATTTTTATCCTAAGATATTCTCCATTTCATGTTCGTTTTGATGTTCACCATCCATTATCTTTTTTGCTGTTCCAACGCTATCAAAGACTTACTCCTTTTACAACATACATAAGTAATAAGCCACTTTAAAACTTCATCAGTGCTCGACAAATAGCATTGTTCGAGACTGACGGCATGCAATCACAGTGAATTTTATTTCTCTTTAATCCCTTTACGATCAGGGACGTAATATTGCGTCCAAATGTGTCAGTAGAATAAATTAAGTCCAGCTAACTTCCCCCCTTTTCCTTCACCGGTTTATTGTGACCCTCATAAAACAAAGTTGTGTGTGTGTTTTCCTCCTATCTGTTCTCCTCAGCTTCCCTCTGCTCATTCTCCACGGCACCCCCGTTCACATACAATGCACCTTTCTCAGAAGTAATCATTCTATTACATACTGTACACGGAAGAAAGACAGAGAACACGTAGTTTAGGGCGAAAAAGCAAGGTACTGTACTTCTCTTATCTCCCTGTAACTCTCTTATCTGATCATCTGCTATGTCCTGTAGGTTTTCTTTCTGTCTTTCCCTTTCTTCCTTTATTTAACGTGCGAACAGGACTACTATATTCATCGCCTATACGTCTAATATAGATCATTAAAATACATTGCCCATTTGTACATGAAGGGGTTAAAGGCGATTCTATTCTTCCAGATATTCAATTCTCATAAATTCAACTAAACTTTAGAGTGATTGTTTTCAGTCTCATAATTTCCAAGGGGTCATTCAAGTATTACGTCGGGATCGATGGGAAGGGGGGATCTCAATTTGCTGACTTTTGATGGCAAGGGGGAAGGTGGGGGGGGGGGGGTTTGGACGATTCTTAGTCATCAATCACTCTCTACTAAAAAATATGAAATATCCTTGTTAGCATCTTACTCGGTGCGCCAAAAACGAGAAAAGACTTTCGCTAGTTTGTGGGCACCTGTGTGAACTAATTAATATACTCCCCTATAATAACTCCCCTACGAAGCCACTTTTGTGATCTCTAAATGTTTTGAAAATTCTTCAATTCTTCAAGAACTGCGCCACGCATCACTCAAGTGATCCGTAATTATGCCACTGATCACTTACGTAATCTGGGAATGTGCCGTGGGTAACTTCGGTGATGTAGAACCATACTGGGAGGCCGCTTAAGTGCTCTAAAACGGTGCCACATGTCTCTAAATGTGCCACGGATCGCTTAAGTGTTCTGGAACTATATCGCGTTAATTAAGTGATCTGTGGATGTGCCACGGCCTACTTCAGTGATCTGAAAATTCTCAACGGGCCGCTTAAATGCTCAGGAATTGTGCCACGGGTCATTTAAGCGATCTGTAAATGTGCCGCTTAGTTCATTTTTACCAAATTAGGTTTGAGGGGGCAGGCCATATCAGATAACCCCTGGGCCACATTTGGTCCGCGGGCCAAGGGTTTACTAAATATGGCTTAGAGGGTGAGTCGCAATGAATTTCTTAAACAAATGAGTTCTTCGCCTTCAAATAGCATTAAAAGTAATAGAAATTTATTATAATAACATATAAAGATATTTTTTCGAAATTTTAATTTTTTAAAAATAGTTTTACTTGAAAAAAAAAATTCGTCTGGGGAGGCGAGTCCCTATTCCCCCTCCCGGGTACGTCTCGGATGCCACCAATATGTGTGAGTAGGTGGGGGCGGTGCGGACGAAATTTTGCTGACAAGGGGGTCAAAAATGGCTACAAATTTGCTGACGTAATACTTGAACGGCTCCCGATCACTCTTTTTTTCTAAAAGTTCCGGGAGATTCATTCCTGAAATATTATCAAACTAGTTGCTATTTACAAGTTTATGAGGCTCAAATTTATTTCACAGTACTTGATTAAATCTAATGATCACTTACAATGAAGAATGTAATTCGAATTGATATGTCTAAATATAAATAAAAAATATTATTATATATTAATAAGAGATTATGAATTTGACTCTGATGAACTGCCTTTGAATGTTCCTTTCATTAAGGTTTGCCACTTTCAAATAAGAATGCTCGGGTAATAAATCTTGTCTTAGTGCTTCCAATTCGAATGTTTAATGCATTCGTTCCAACGAACACATTTATTTTGTGAATTTTTTCTTTAATATATGTAAACAAGTACACACTTTTATGAAATATTCCGCATCGTTCTTATGTTAATTTTTGTTTTGGTTATTTATAATTCCTGAATATAGGGTTGACACTCGATTAAAATTTTTAATTGGTTAATCAAAGTTTTAATCGATTAATCGAATTTTTTTTGTAGCTGTATAAATTGATAGATGTTACCAAAAATGTATTTTGTGCATGTCACACACCTATTCGGCAGATGTAAACAAATATAGGAATTAGGAATTTTATGATATAGATTAAGAAATTAAACCTGCCTGCTTGAAGCAATTTAATTCGCTGTACATATTGTCACAACTTCGAATTTCTTCATTTGAATCTCGTCTGGTTATTATTATTATTTCTTTAATCGCTTATTTTAAGAGTTAGTCACTGATTTTAAAACTAATTTTGAATACTGTTGCTTGTTTTCCTAGAAACTGCTCCCAAATCATACCAGTGGGGAAAACAGCTGATGCTTCTAAGAATACAAAGCAAAATACTGTTCATTGTGAACACAATAAATTTTGAACTTGTTTTCTAAAACTTCAATCAGTTTCAATTTGAAACTGGAAACATGTTTCCGTTGAATTGACTTTTGTAATGTTTTCATTGAGTCGAAATATTTGAATAAAAATATTGATTCAAATACTTTAAAATACGTTCACTTCTCGGAACATAATTTGTGAGACACCCAATCGGGTTTTTTTTCCCAAACAAATCTAGTTCATTTATTTTAATTCAAAATTATTTATATTGAATTATTTATTACTTTTTAATTAAACTTCATAATTTTTAATTGGAAACCGCTGCTGAGAATATAATGTTCATGTCATGCACGTGTTCCATACTTAGATAAGACAACCACAATATTTTTTACGGACAGTGTATCATATAGTATTTTTACTTTTTTGGTTTGATCAGAACATTTTTGTCGCGCTACGGTCATTTTCTGCACATAATGGCTAGTTAGACATACAATTTATTGCCGATTCCAAACGGCAGCCTTTCTTTATACTCACCGCGAGGTTGGTGAGCTAACCCCTGGATGTGTGATTTCCTGCGGTGGGAATCTTTTACTGTGGTCATGTCGACGTTTCTGATTTTTTTTTTTTTTTTTTGTCATATATGCTTTTATATTAAATATTTTGGTTATATTTCACATCCTTTATTTTTATGGGCAAATTGTTTTCAGCCACCTCGTTGGGCAATTTGCCTGTTGTGACCTTTGTATTTGTATTAAATAACTTGATACACAGGAGTTTATATACATGTACATATATATATATATATATATATATATACACTATTATTGATATAGAAGAGCCATTTGATGTAATGCCACCATTATTCCATCAGAAAATTTTATTAACAAGTTTAAAACACATGAATTACATATTCAAATATTACAATAAGGAAAAGAAAAAAGAAATGCATTGAAATACGAAATCTCGAAACAGTTAAAATGTTTTTTTAAACTATCGCTGCAGCTCACAATTACATTAGGCACTTTGCAGAAAATATAAGCAAGTCACGTTTTAGTTCGACTTTGCAAATACTTATTTTTTTATCCATGTAAATATACAAATATTACATTTATAGTATTCCACTTCAAATATTGACGACAACACAAAAAAAGCACAAGTATTCGGATAGGAAGTAAAAATCTATACATAGAAATCGGAATCAATACATCTATAACTCTTTTCACATTTGTACAACTTACATTTTGTAGAGCATAAAATACAAATTTCCAACAAAAAAATTCTTCAATTCATGTAATACTTCTTTTGATTCCTCAACATGTACAAAATACAGATAGAGTTCGTTATACAAATGCTTTCTAACCAGTGAATATATCGTCCAGTTGTTGTTTTTTTCACTTTAGGAAATATAAAATATAAAACTTATAAATTGTAAAATGAAAAATTACAATTTTTCTAGATTAGTTCAATTAAGTTTAGTTCTATACTATCAAATTTATATTTCTTGCAGTGCAGATAGTTATCCCATTAAAAGTGTTTTTCAGGAAATAATAATACTGGGAAAAAGGATGACTATGAAGTGAAGGAGAAAAAACGGGGGAATCGAATAACAAAGGATTTGGCAATAGCTATCTACACACATTGACAAACGTATGAATTAAGAAAAAAAATATTTACATATATGCAAAAATTTTTGATTCACATACTCACATTTCTCAACTAAAATTCCTGCCAATTATGCAAAAATAAATCCAGCTTTTTCTCTTGAATTTTTTTTGGCACAACTGATATCACTGCGTTTTTATGCTATCCCATATAAAGATCTTTATCGTACTTGAAATAATAATTCCACTTTCAAACCACGTACAAAAACTATATGCCATACAAGCTGATACGAGTTGTTCAAAAATTTACTCTTCTTCTCGTTATAACAACGCACTAATCTAAATACTGTGGGAAACGAACATAATTTTTCATTTGGCTATTATATTTTATATTCTGGTAGACATCAGTTGAATTCGATACATTATAAATGCACAACATGCTTCTACTAATATTTTGGAAGACGATTTTTTTTTCTGTCAATGGTTACTTTCCCGTAATGAACTATCAAGTAAACTTAAATTCACCTGAGAAAACTGAAAATAATTTGCATTTGTTTTTGCAAATCTAGCGATGTCAATAAGGAGAAACATCCACAAGCACGCTGGAGGAAATTGCGTTTGTTTTATGTAGAATTATTGTTTATTACAGAAAATATATAAATAGATCTATTTTCAATGTTTTTAGAAATTTTTTTTCCAATTAACTTTTGATTTAAAAAAATGTCTGATGATACATTTTTCAAATTTTTTTCAAAATAAAAAAAAAATTTGATTCGATATTTATAATATGAACTTAAATTCTCAAACATTTTGCCGGATTTCTGAATATGAAAATAAATAGTTCTAAATATTCTGTACAGATGGCGCCATACTAGTTCTTGTGTGAGATCTGCCTATTTTGGAAGTGTATTCACTACACAACAATATCTGGGAAAAAGACCAAAGAATGTGTGAAAACGCGTCAACGCAACAAAGATCGTGTACAATGGGAGATACTTCTCAAAAGCGAGCATACAGAGTTCGTAAATCCGTGAGCAGTTAAAAAATTCATGAAAATTGAAGAGAAGGAATCGAAATATTTCAATGCGGTTTACAAAGAAGTTATCACATACGGCGGGCATTCTCTCTAATCTCGAACCATTCTTAATTTGTTGAGGTACCACGATGCGATGATGGGGGATTCTTTTCGATACAGAAAAATCTATTTCAAATTTTTGTCAATAGAGTGCACTAAAGTAATCACAAGAAATATGCAGAGTTTGCGATTTAAAATGTCATTTCTCAATTTTCCTGTTATTGGGGCTTATATAACGTTTTCATTGTAATCTTCACATTGGTGGACATAGCACCATTGTTTTACTTAAGCCACGAAGAACCGGCTGAAGCTGTACGAACGTTTCGGCTGCAGAAGATATTGAAGAAAAATTCAGATTTAATCATTCTTCTAGGACTTTCGAGTTTTCCCGTGCAAAAAAAAAAAAATCGCCCTCTGTGCAGTGCCGTCTTAACGCATGGGCCCACCCGAGCACGGCCCGGGGACCTCACAAAAATCAGATCCAGTTGAAATTTTCTAGGATTTACCAGGTAGGGCCTCCGATAAACCATTTGGCCCATGATACTTTTGAGAGGGCCCTGTCTCTGTGAGAGTTACTCCTGCCATGAACTGTGCGCATTCAAATTTTTACCAATTCCTTCAATTTTTATGAATTTTTAAACGAGTTCCGATTTTATGGGACATATTATAATATAAAAAGTCAGGATAATAATAATTACCAAAGTGTATTTTATGGTTCACAAATTAATTTGCAAAAGACAATTCTTATACGAATTTACGTGAACATTTTCATTATAAATTTTTTATTCTTGGAAGTTGGATATAAGTTGTGAATTTTCGAATATCAAAGACCTATTGCATGGTCACATCACTAATTAATCAAAATTAAATAAATTACCAGGAAAAAGTATATGGATGATCAGATTGCAAATAGGACAAAAATGTATGGATATTATGTGATGTACCCTCTGAATATACTTAAAGAATTTCAATGTATTTATTAAGGAAGTGAAAATAAATCTTGTTACTGCAGTGGGAGTTTTTTATGACTCCAAGTCCTCCTTACGCGTAATTTGGTTTAACTTATTGTAGGTTTTGTGTATTTAATATACAGGGTGGACGAGAAGTCCTGGACGCATTTTAAAATCCATAAAGAATTGAACCAACTGGCATAAAATGGTGCAGTTTGCAATGAAATACACATCATGAACCGAAGGTTTCTGTTGATACATAAAAAAATCCAATTGCCACCCAGAGGTAATGAAAAATAACAATTTAAAACGGAAAAACCTCGACATTACACATAAAAAAACAATATAAACAGTATACAATTAATGCTTATGACAATTTTCGTTACATAAAACTATCACATGAAAGGAAGGTTTACCACGGACAACATCTGAACGTATGAAATGGTGCACATGTTGCAATATAGTAGTATATGTAATATAAATTGTAAAAAATAAAACCATTAATTATGCATTGTTTGGCCTGCATTCCATGTGTTGCGTCAAGTTTTTGTTTTTTTACGGCACCACCCGTGAGTGAAATTACACATTTTTTTAGTAATTAAAAAAAATTCCATTAGGCTGTGATAAGTATTTTTCTTCAAACCACACCTTTTTTGCCAATTGGTTGATATCTCATTAATTTTCAAAGTGGATCCAGGACTTCTCGTCTATCTCATATAATTCTATCACCATGTTCATTCGGAGTGTAAAAGAAGTTTTTAAATATATTCAGTTTTGCATCTCAGCAATATATGCCAATTTACCGTGAATGTACTTTATTGTAACACTTAGATCATAAAATATTTTTTTCTAACGGGTGTTCAAGATTAACAGATGCAAGAACTGTACCTCAGAATTCAATCACATGTACAGTAACAATAGTTAGACATGTTTTCTTCTTTTTTTCCAAGATTCAAAAATAATATCGAGAGAAAAAATTGTTTTGATTTTTATAATAACCTTGTTTAACAAATATATTCGATAGATTTTTCTAATATATAATCTCGTTTCCGGAAGACTCTATAGTTATTTTCCCTAAGAAAATTCCATTTCGTAATGACAAAAATCATGAAAACAATATGCAACATAATCACTCCCAACAAGGAGGTATTCCGGATAAACATTACAGTAATAATAAGTAAACGAACAACACACACACAGCAGCAGCAGAAGAACAAATAACAACGCGAGAAGCGAATGACGTCCATTAGGAAAGCAAATGGGCTTCATTTTCTCATCCCCCCATTCTGCTTTGTCTATCTTATACAATACTGTTGCTTGCTCTTCGTTTCAAATGTGTATCATATTTGTACATTTCACTTTGACGGGAATGTTATATGTTTTGATATTTAATTCTTTCTTGTTTTGCCATCTAAGTAGTGGTCCTCCTTGAGTTTCTTCGCCCCGCTTTCACAATTACAATGAAAAACACGTAAACTATATCAAACTCACGAAAAACAACAGTAATAAAATAAAGAATTCACAGGCTGAACAATTTTCAATATATATATATAAATATTATAGAAACATAAAGTATTTATCTTTGAAGAAAAAAGATTCTCACGATATATCGTCCTTTGTAAATTACCTATCGTATCTTCTAAATCAAGTTTTAATTTTCTCTTATTTATTTATTTTTAAAAACTCGTTTACCGCTATTTGTGTACGTCTTCCATTGACAAAGTTGTGAAAGTATTCCATTGACAAACATAATACATTATTAGTACATATTATAATACATTATACCAAACGCTTTTCATCATAATATGCCAGGTTTGCAGTTTTGTTTTTCACTGATACTGCAGCATTTTGCTAATGGTTTTTTTTTTTTAATTAATTTTTAAACAAACGTTCACGACCGAAACTTGTATCACGGGGGCTCCCGAAAAGGCTCGTACTAATCTACTTTTGCAGCCAAGGGTTTTTCAGCTGCGACCAAAACTTGATTCACAAACATTCCGAGATGAGTCGTGCAAATCCACTTATGCATATACACAGCCAGGGACTCTTGATGACAATGAGTCCTGACATAAACTTAATTCGCAGGGATTCCCGAGAAGTGTCATATAAATATTTGAAGCTTGATTAAAATATTAAGCTTGATTCTCAGGGGCTTCGTAGGTGAGTCATTTGAATCGCCTTTACAGTCCATTATGAAATCACTTATCGGGTTACTACTTTACTGCACAGCAACTGTGGTCACACATCGCCAAACAGTGGAGTTGGGTAGGAAATAAAGTTGTCATCATCCATCGGTGTTCGCCGCTAGCTAGGCAGGTAAAGAACTTCTTTCTAATGTTCTAGGCCTGGATTGAAACTCGTGGACATTGAAACGTTCATAGCGGGAGACGAGCATCTTACCACTGCGCTATTCGGGCGATTTCATGCGTCACTGGTTTCAAAATGTTTGGAGAGCAAACAGTCCTATGGGTCGTAAAGCTGATGTTGTTGATTTTTGCGTCGCGGCTGGAAAAGTTTAAAGACCCCTGTGCTAATGGATAGAATTTCATGAAGTCGAACCCATGTTGTTATAATAAGTGAAATAATATTTAATCATTATTTTTTCAAAAGAATATATTTTTATTGAACTTGGTTGTGTGGAAAATTGATTATATATCTTGATTACCAAAATATCTGGATCTTCTGTCGAAGCCTCCTTGCCTACTCTCACAGTCGACCCAATGAGAAGACGAAGATGATGATGTCCCTTGCAACTCATCCAGTAATTCGGGTGGAATGTGAACTACATCATCGAAAAAAAATTCACTTTATTAATACTCCTATAATGAGTAGGTCTAAACATCAATGAAATAAGGAGCGCAAGATGGTTCATTTGAGGAGCTTATTTTCAAAAGGGAGCATTTCTCATTTTCATTCCGAAATCCACTTTTCTTTGGGTTCAGCTCTGGTGGTTTCTGTAGAAATTATAATGGCAAGTTAGTTGTTTCAACCAAAAGTGGAACCTCCTTATATTCATTTCACCTTATTCATTGACTTTGATACTTTTTATTCCAAAAAGTACATAAGAAAAACGGGTTGTCCGATTTTCATTAAAATATATATATATTTTTCAAAATGTCATATTTTTCATAAGCGCTTTCAAAGTCGCACTATACAGTAGAACCTCTCGATAACAGACACCTACTGTTAGCGGACATGAAATTTCGTCCACTAACAAGGAGTGTCCGTTAATGAATAGTAAAATACATCGAGTCCCATAGACGCAACTCAAAAAAAGTGTCTGTTAGTGGAGGTATCAACGGAGGAAATGAGTGTCCGTTAGTGGAGGTCCCGCTGTAGAATGGTCGTGTTCTTTATGTTACTCACGTTAGGACAATGGAGCTACCTTTCTGGGCGAAGTGAAATTTTTTGGAATCAAAAGGTGGCGTAGAAATTTCTAACATTCCATACGTTACCAGCTCCAATGTTAATCAAAAGGTAGCATTTCCAGAATTCAAATTCAAATTAGGCCTTTTAATGTTTATCTAGAAACACAATGTTTAAATATCCTTCTAACATTCCCATATCCTACCTGTTGGGCTATTTTCTACTTTTGTAAGTCAGTTCATTCTGGAGAAAACAACAAGTTTAGTAATTGTGGAAATGTTTACTTTTGAAAATAAGCTCCTCCGTTTATCAATATTAACTCGCATCTATGAATAAGATACTGTTGCACCCGAAGAAACTGCACATCAATTGCATTTTCATTCACTCCTCCAACCATTATTGATTTACCAAATCTTTTATTCGGTTTATTATTAGACGTAACAACTTTATTACAATATTTATATATTACATATAATTAGAATGTTGCGTCTTTCCTTACCTGCTTCAAAGTTTCCCGGGTAGTGATATATGTGAACGTCGGATTTCGGGGGTCTGGGTGTTCTCTTCACAGTGGCGTATTGGGGTTCTTCTTGGAGCTAAAACAATTATGAAAAATCAAAATATGTCACCACGTATTGAATACAAATCTATATAAAAATAAGTGACTTTTTCTTATGTGTTTTTCCTTATTATTAAAAATTCAATGAACTGCCATTGCTCGACATATATGGTGCTGCCATCTCTATAGATGTTTGAGGATTAAAAACAGAAGGTTTAGAGATAGAAACTCTTTTCGTGGAGGTTTTAATCTGATAAAATTATTATATATTGTTCTGTGTTAAACCGATACAAAGAGTTGATTCCTTGCCGGCGTCATTTTCGAAAGATGCTAAAATTTTTCGTAAGGCCAGCACTACACCATCAAAGTTTTGTGAAAAGTATTTGATAAAACTTGAAAAAATTACCAAATATAAGCATATCGGTTCCAATCGAACAAATACAACCGATAAAAATTATTGGTTGCATTTCTCACGTTTTATAACATATTTTTTCATAAAGCTTTTATAGAGTAATGTCGGCCTAATCATTATTTCAAATGTTTATAGATATCATTAAATTACCATCGCCCCCTAACGCAATCTAACCCATAGGTTTTCATGTTATACCCGTGCCTTGTACCGCCCCCCCCCCTGGAACACTCCATCGTCCCCAAGGGGGTGTTAACGCCCACGTTGGGAATCACTGCTATATAGGATAAATGGGGTGGGTTTAAATTTGTTCTCTTACGTCTCTTCCTCCAGCAGCTTCGTAAGCTTTTTCTCTGGCGCATTCACTCTCGTCCTCCGAGGCGATATGCGTCGTCGCATAAGGAGTCGGGTAATAACCAGTATCTGTGCGATTGCCTGACCTCTGATATGGCGACGGCGACTTCATCTCGCTCAGGTGGACCGAGTCGGACTGAAATTTCCTCTGTGGCACTGACGTTGACACCTGACCTAAAACACATAGAAGTCGGTGCCTTTTCATGAGCGCACACCTCATAATATTTATTGCTGAGATCACTTGAATACTTGAAAAATAAACTCATTATTTTTTATACAGGCAAAGATGATACATTCGAAATTATATCGGAGAGAAATATAGTTCTGGTATTCAATGATCATCAGATACTCTAATATTGGGACGCAAATAGAAGATTTCGAATCTCTTGTAACAGTAACTGCTGCAAAAAATTCGAAATCTGTTCATAAACAACACCCTTAAATATTAAAGGAATTTATGAAATTATCGAAAGTAATTTATTCTCAAATTCAAAAATGTAATATAGGTCCTATAAATTAGATGTTAATGAATATATTCTTAAACGAGAATGTGATTAAATAATAGTAAAAACCTGTTTTAATGAACACTTTTCTAATCCCCCAGATAAGTGCACAAAGGAGCAATGCAAGTACCTGGAACTCCTTTATAACGAAATTATTTCATTATAGCGAAGTAGTGATTTCTCCGGTGTCTTGGAGTTCGTTATAACGGGATTCGACTGTAATCCCAAGTCATATTCAATCCAGCGAGTAACCAATATCTCATCTAGATTTAAAATTGTTTCTAAATTGTATTCCCATTTTTATTCCGTGAATTAATGAAATTATAAAGTAATCTAAACCTACCGTTTCTGATACTATCTGAGGAAGGATGCCTCTTCCTGACTATCATACAGACTAGGACCAAAACGACGAGGACTACAACGAGGGAAAGCGTCACTGGCAAAATGACTTCTAATTCCAGGTAAAAAGGAAGGTATTCGCCGCTCACCAGCACAGGATCTTGAAGAGAACCTACATAATAGAATTGAAACTAAGTTTGTGTTGCAATAAGTTTTTTCGTGTTTACTACTGATTACTAATGAGAAGAATGTAAAAATCATAATGGGTCGTCCACCGGAAGCTACTGGGAACGAAAACAAGTCGCGTGTAGTATGCGCGAGACAGCTATAAGAGTCTTCCACATACATGCGACTAGTTTTCGCTCCCAGTAACTGCTGGTGGCCTTAAGATCTCAACATTTTTAATTTTTTTTCGTCATGTCACATCATAATAGCAAAATTTCATAAGCCAAAGTTTTTTTTTTTTTTAGAAATAGATGAAAACATAAAATAAGTTTATGATAAGCAGTAAAAGTCCGTTATAAGGACAGTTTACGACAGTTAATTGTCGTTACAACAGATTTCTTATTGTAAGCGAATTTCCAATTTTGCTTTTGTTGGTAAAATTATAGAAAATTTCTGTCCTATCTTCATTAAAACATCTTTTATCGGACTTTTACTGTCATACTTTTTATATAGACTATTTTATTTTGCATTTGTACTTCACCTTTCATTTCTTGTGAGGTAGTGAAAATATATTCGGCTTCATTTGGACCGGCGTCGTTGTGCGCTGTCACTCGCAGCTGATACCAAGTGCTGGGTACGAGATTTGTGAGTAGTATATTCCTTCTCCTGTTTGGAGAAAGCCTATCAGCAAACAGTATCCACTGTTTATTCCTCTGCTGTTTATACTGGACCTGGAAATGCGTTATCGGGCATCCACCGGTTTTCCATGCTGTGAGGTCGATGGACACTGACGTCGAATTGACCGTCAGAAAAGCTTCTTTTTCTGGCGCAACCGGGGCTGGAACAGTCAAACGAGCAAATCGTACTTTTAAATATGAAGAAAAATAAATGTTTGAAATCAACAGGTTAAAATTTAAATAATATTTAAGTAATTGTATTTAAGTAATTATATTTAAGTAATAATATTTAAGTAATTGTATTTAAGTAATTATATTTAAGTAATAATATTTAAGTAATTGTATTTAAGTAATTATATTTAAGTAATAATATTTAAGTAATATTTGTATAAAAATAATTTCTTTCTCGGATCAACGGTAAAATAATCTCCTTATCGTATAATACCAATAACTAATACTTATAATAATTCATACGGTCAATGGGTATAGCACTTCTGTAGATCTGAGTCGAAAACGTGATACTAAGCTCAAAACCAAATCCATGGTACTAGTATTCCGTTTCAAAATAAATATTGTTTTTGAATTTCATATTTCGACATGAAAGAAACTAGCCATCTATCCACACATTTGACTCTTAACACTTTAATGACACGTGAGTTGGAAAATGCCAGCATTTATTCACACAAATCCATTTCAAAACGATTCACCTCAGAAATACCTGCCTTATATCTCCATATTTCGCCAATCTTATATATATACAATTCAAGAATTTTGTGCGTTTTTATCTTCTGATAATTATATGTTTATCTCATTTATTTTCTGTTCCAAACAATTCCTATTCCTACACTTACCTTCTCCTTTTGTCTTTGCCGTGATTATCTCACTTGGATCACCACTTCCAACTGAATTCTGAGGACTTATGTAAAGGTCGTACCTAGTACCACATTGCAGGTTTTCTAAGCTGGTCGTGTCTTTATCCCCGGGAACTTTGACCTCTTTCCATGAGCCGTATTCACGCTTGTATTGAAGACTATACCCTAAAGAGAGTACATAATAATTCATTTTCCTACCACAAAACTTTTACTGAAGAAATGAATCGTCATCATTTTGATTGTTAACCAATTGAAATAGAAGTATTTGAACCCTTTAGTCAAATTTTCAAAGATAAAAATTATGTTTAATAATAATTACAGCTCAACTACACGATTTCAGAAATGAACAAGGGTGGCGTTATTTGCTGAATCAATTTTCTGTATACAGTAAAAACCTTTTTTGAGTCCGTAAAACAGGGGTGACGATAATCCTAGGTTTGAAATGCATACTTTTATTATACCACGGGAAATTATTATTTTTTGCCCGTAAAAGAGTGAAGACCGCATCTGAGGGGAATTTGTTAAAAGGGGTTCATATTGTATTATACTCGTATAACCGAAGATTTACTTTTTGATACTCAAAACGCCACCTTTTTAATAGTAATGTGACAAACGAAAAAAAAAAAAATATATTTTGATTATCTATAGAAAAGATAAACTTACTTCCAAAAAATATAGTAAGAAATAATAGAAAAAGTATAAGAAAATCAGAAATTTTTTAACTGTTCATGAAAAACAATTACCTCACACAGTGTCTCATGAAACTTTCAAATTTATTGGGAAATTGAAAAAAAAATACTTTTTCAAACTATAAAACGTTAATGGTTTTAATAAAACACCACAGGCTAAACTAATTAGGAGGAAAGAGGAAATGTTTATCGCCAAATTATGAAATAACTTCAGTTTTAACGGTTGCAATAAATTTTATCTCACCTTAGGAATCGGATCCAAAATATTTACATTATTCTAATCGTTTTCAGATTAATGCTGTTGCACACACACACCACGACTTGCGTGATAAAGAATAATTATCGTTTAAGAGCAATTCGATAAACACCGAATTTGTTTGAGGGGAAAAAATAATAAAAATTGTTGAATCTCCCCCCCCCCCCGCAATTAAACTCAATAGGAACATAATTTAGTGTGGTTATTACTGACGTAGATGTAATTTAAAATCTATCTCGCAATGGTCAATTTCATATATTCCAATCAATTCCCAAGAGAATATCATGAGAGAGAGAGAGTATCTCCGAAGAAATAAAGCATTTCCTACAGAAGCGGCTATTGAATTAACACAGTAGCTTTCGTACGATTGTGCTTTGAATTGATACTTACAATGCTAATGCAATTTCATTCTATATAAACACCAATCATGTGTGCATACCTGTTATTTGATTACCGTCAGCGCCACTCTTTTTCCACCGGAGAGTTATCGAGGACACTGATGTGGTGACAATCTCTAAAATAGGTGGATGAGGAGGATCTAATTAAAAAAAAATAGACAGCAATTTATTTATATTTATTTTATTTATGTATTTTTAATAGATATAAATGCACAAATACATAGAGTAGCTCCCTGTTTACAAACATGAAATACAGATCAAACGTAAATCACAATTTATAATAGTCAAATTAGCGATAAAATAACTCATTATTATTTTTGAACGATTAAAAAGGTGATTAGGACATTGTGTTTGGGCTGCAAATTTCAACTGAAATTTATTTTTTGTCATAAAATAAAGTTTAATGTACTATAGAAATTTCTTCCAAGGATTTTTCAGCTAATTTTGTTCATTGAAAAAGTATGTAGAATTGGAAGATATGTACCCTTCTAGTTTGGGTATTTTAGTAAATCCCCATTAATTTCTGATGCACTGAGTTGAAACAGAACTTTATTACCTGTATTGCATTTTTGATGTTACAGCTGGGGTTTTTGCGTCACGACTCCCATGTGATGTTTTTTCCCCATTCCACTTCGAATATATGTTGCTAGCTGCAGATTGTGTGACCTGCTTCTGTGAACTGTGATGACATTTGCCTGCTTCTGTGAACTGTGATGACATTTGCCTGCTTCTGTGAACTGTGATGACATTTGCCTGCTTCTGTGAACTGTGATGACATTTGCCTGCTTATAGCCAGATCATGACTTTTCACCAATTTGACCAGTTCTTTTTACATACACTACACATTCATGCAAACACATATCTATCTACAAACATGTACACATTTTCTTCTTCACAGGCCTTCTTGGCCAGTTTTTATGCCGGCAGTTGGCCCTCGCGGGCTGGGAATCGGCTTAAAGTTCAATTCTGGTCTGGTCTGGTAGTTTGGGTATTTGTTTTAAGTATTGTTAAAACTTATCACTCCATACAAAACGATGTCAAAAACACTGAAAAATGTAAACTGAAGAAAATAAAAAAAATATACTGATTATTAAAAATTTTATTTTTGGTCACTGATAGTGGGGAAATAACTTGCTGCCATCTGGTGAGAAAAAGTAGAACTTCTAGAGTTCTTAATCACGCCAATAGATGGCAACAAAATTTAAGAAATAGAAGAAAAAAACGAAATAGTTTAAAACTTTCTTTATCGTGAAAATCGATTACATTTCATGATCCTCATTAGACGCATTTGTTACTGAAGCGTTTCTTAATTCTACTATAAAAGAAATTGTTACTGCCTCGAAATAAACTTGATGAATTTAGATAAATGAGTACCATGAAAAAGATCGAGTGAATCCATACGAATTACCTTCTTTGAGTGTCCGCGCTGTAACATCTTCTGAAGAAGGTCCAGCACCTTTAGAACTGAATGCTTGAACCCTTATGCTGTACTCTGTGTTTCTCCTGAGGTTCGTCAATAATGTCTCACTTTTACCAAGTTCAATATCTTCTTCATCAACTTCTATCGTTTTATAAACATACTGCTCCGTCGAATCTTTAACTTTGTATCCGATGTAAAAACCTTTTATCTTCCCGAACCGGAGTGCAGTGTCCGGAGGCTATGGGTCATAGGAAATAAATATAACAAAGTAACATAAGTCAAAATCTTACTCAAAATATGATCGTTCAACGTAGTAATCCATCATACAGCATGGGTGATAGATGACAAAAACACTGACTACTGTTTTTATAATAATCTATTTTTTTAGTAGATCCAAATTTCGGAGTCATAAATCATTGAAGACTCGCTTCAAGTAATCATAATATCAACTATAAATATAGTAATACCCTGACTTAAATCCTATCGACTTAAATGAAGTCCATTATACGCCATCCTTATACGCCATGAATTGACGTACGTCAGTCTATATGAGTATATTGAATTAGAGCAATGTTTTTCAACGTTTTTTCTCTCCGTGGCTCATCAGACATTTTCTTCTCCAGGAATCCCTACCTTATTCAGCTTCCCCCAGCTCACTATCCATTCGGAAGCATTACTTTTCGAACTTATTGAAATTATATTGTGAGTGAGCTTTGAGTTAACAAACACTTTTAAGGGAGATACTCCGGACCCTTGGACAAGAGTTCACTGAATTTCTCTCTAGTAGGGGGTTCTTGAGCTCCATACCAACCTGCAAGTAATAGCGTACATATCAACATACACTTATTACATTGTATTGTTCCAGCCCTTCCCCCCATGGACATGAGCCCCACTCTGGCCAAGCCTAGATGGATTGATAGTCACAATTTTCCAACCATATTTGATTTGACTTAGAAGCTTTATTTGTTCATGTGTTATTTGTTTCCAGCTGCCTGTGGATAGGTGTACAAGACCTCCCTCCCATTTTGTTTTCACTCATGGAACCTTTATAATATCCCAGGGTGACGAGGAACTATATAGCCAAAGGTTGAGCAACGCCGAATTACACATACTTGAGGCAAATAACGAAAGCTCTTTCGGCGTTCTAATATTAGAATATAAATATCGCATTAAACACTGAAGGGCAAGGCACACTTCGAAGTGTTCTTGAAAGATGGATGTGTATCCGGGAAATTTCATTAAATAATCAATAACATAGAGCAGCTTCCTATAAAGGATGTTCACGTGGGAAAATCGCATCAAAGAGACGAATATACAAGGAAAGAAATAAAGAAAATTATCTGTATTTTTAACTCCACTTCCTCGAGCAACATTTACATCGATTTACGTCTTTAGTCTTAGGTTGAATTACTGACGTTAGTCGGGGTTTGGAATGTACAATAAACAGTTGGTCATCACATTGAAAAAGATTACTTAAGCATCATCAAACAAGAGCAAATAAATAAAATTACTTGCTATTCTCACACATTAAAATATTTTCCTTAAAATTGAGAACACTCGATCTCTACGTTTTTGCTTTCCACAAAACTGCTCCACTGAAAACACTTCCGTGATTATAAGGAATTAACAATAAAAAAGGGGACAATAACAATCTATGAAATCCTAGAAAACCGATCAAATTCCATCGAAATACTCAAGAACCGAATCTATTTCACTTACAAAAAGAAATAAAATCAATTCGAAATAAAATAAAAAATAAAACAACAAAAAACATTAAAATAACGCACCTTAACGTTTTAAAATGATGACTTCATTCGGAGAAAAACCATAAGAACGAAATGGGAACCCGTTAGCGTAATTGCCATTCACCTTCAGAGAGTGGATAGCACTTTCAAGCAATGATTAGATATGCAAAGAATTCAAAAGCAAAAACAAAAAAAGAAACCCATTTAAACCGCATTTTCAAATACGGAAATGTACTAGAAGGATATGTGCTGTTAGCATTGGTCTAGGGAATTAGTAAAGGAATGAGTATACGTACACGAAAGTTGAAAAAATTCGAGTCAGTTTTCTGTGTGTTCATAAGAAAAAGAAACGAAATGTGATAGAGTCAATTAAAGTTATCTGATGACTTTAAAGCTCTTTTTTTTCTAATCTGCCCTACTATTTTTATTTGTCTTACATTTTTATAATTTTTATTCAAATTTTTTATACATTGCAAGATAGAAAAGCCATTAGAATAAACGTAAAGACAAAAAAATGGAAGGCATTCCCTGTCATTATTGTTCTACGATTTTAATATATTTAATTCTTTTTTATTCATTATTTTAATCAGTTTTCTTCTAGTCCGAATATTTTCTTTTATATTAATTTCTAGAATAAATTTTTTCTTCCGGAAATCATTTTATGTCCCTTCATCTATGTCAGCTTTGTTTTTTTTTTTTTTCATATTTATACTCTTCGTAATTTGAATAATTTTTTTTTTCATAAGGAGTGGAATTATAGTGAAAAAGTTAATTATAAAATTCTAATTAAGCTTCATTTCTTTTCATTTCTTATTTTGTTGAACGTACAGAATTCGATTATAACAGTATATGAAATCATTTTTTGTACTGTTTTTTTATAGCGTGATGAAATGAATTTTTTTTTATTTTTGCATAAATTGTGTTGTTAATTACGATTTATCAATGAAATTTGATAATGTGCATGGATCTGGGACTGAAAATGTTCGATATATATATTTTTACACGTGTTATGATATGCATATATACTGTTAATCGATAGTTACGATGAAAAAATTATGTTTAGTAATTATGAACTACTGCATCATGAGACGACGCTTTCAATTGCGATATGCATCAGGTACTTATTATTTTAATTTGATGACAAATATTTGTTTTTATTTTACGCTGGTATTAAACAGAGCGTACAGAAAGTCCTTACATAGTCCTTGGTTTTAGTCTTCCTTGTTTTCTATCTTCTCTGAATTTTCAAAAAAGGGGCGTAACGGAACTTAACGTAAAAAAATGGCTTCATATATAATAGTTTTACACTGTAACGAAGTGTAAACAATTCATTCCGAAGTTAAAAATGTATGTAAATGTATGTATTCTAACGTATAAAAATGGTTTATCAATTTTTAAAAAGTGATTGAATAAAAGAACTGTTTTATTCACTTAACTCTCTAAAATACATTCAAGAATTTATTTGAATGTATAATTATATGCAACAACCCGTTACAACTTCAATTTTTTTTTCAATGTTTATAATTATTATAAGTTTGTACATGTTATTAGTTTCCACATCTGTGACAACAACTGTATTTTCATAAATCAAAAGCCGCCAGTGTATAATTGTATTTGCTCATGTTTATCGTGCTTGTCGCATGTTTCTCGTATTATATTATTAAACATAATGTAACATATTATATATATATATATATATAATGCATATATGTAAAGTACCCTCAACTTTATATCTTGCGAGAAAGAGAAACAACCGATCACATTAACTACACTTTTTATAAAATTGTGATGATATTTCTTTGAACTTCATATAATATTATATGCATTTTTAACGTAGTTTGAATAAAATTATTATAGATTTAAAAAATTATAAATAAAGAGTTTCTTCTTTAAATAATTACCATACATGATCCAGTTACAATGACCATAGTGAATTATGGTTCTAGAAGAGAGTATCAAGAAAAGTTCGCGGAGACTTAAGTATTTTGTAAGCGCAATCTCAGTGTCGCATTGAAGTGTTGTGTGAGATGTAATGTTGCAGGATATTGTCGCTTACTTTTCTTGTATGTTGAAAAATACCTGACCAAAGTGACAATATCAGATGGACTACGAAATTGTTAGATAAAAATACTTTTTTTTTTAAATTTGTGATGGAGACGTTTTATCACATCGTTTAAGATCTCATTTTGAACATTTTCCACAGACTGAAACCGATCATTGAAGATATTGGGAATGGATCAAGAGCTACAATTCCGCGATGCTTTACAAATTTATAAAAAGCGTTTCGCTCACCATGAAGGTTACTTTGACTGTTGTTGATGATAATGGTGTCGGTTTGACAGATAGAGGTGGTCCACCCGGAGCTGAAATGAAACAATCTATAGTTGCGAATTCTATGGTACATGATGAAAAAATAAATAAGGCTCAATGATAATCATGATAAACTGTGCGATTAGAAAATAACTCACCTTCTTCGTCTGTTTTTGCATTGACTGGACTAGATACTTCACTATCACCTAATGCGTTAACTGCGGCGATACGAAAACTGTACGAAGTCATCGGCATTAATCCGTTGACCGTCCACGATACCTCTGAAGGTGGAATCGTTATGGTTCTCTCTTTTCCTCCATCTGCGGTTCTTTTCTCATTTTCACCTGTGACAATTCAAATATCAGTTATAAAATTGATCTTATATAAAATTGAATTCAGATTCATTCTAGAATGTTATTGCTAAGAATGAGAGAATTCATTATTGAAAAAAATGGCATATTGCCCTCCCCACTTAAGTATTATTAATTAAGTACTTAAAGTATTCATTCTTCAGTGCAACCTGGTTTATACGACGTTCAACAGGACCGCCCAGGTCAAAACATCGTATAAATACGTAAATCACAGAACTGAAACTTCAAGAGAAAATGACGCCCAGACTTACAAAATATCATTCAATTAAATGTGTTTAATCGCATCTCCAATTCTGTTTCTAAAAAGTCATTTCAATTACACTTAAGGATAAAACACACAAAAATAAAGAATTTTAAAATCGCATTTGGGAAAATCTCTCAGAGAAATAGAAGATCGCTCAGAGAATTAGCAAATCATTAGCTTAGGAAAATTTCCCATCTTGCACTCTTACTTTTTTGGCTGCAGATACAACCATCGCCAGCTTGGTATTCAATTTTATTTATTATATATTTCTGTTTTATAATCGTTCTCAAATTTGACACAGGGATGCTCGATTCTTTTACAAGATGAACTTTCGTCATTAATTCAAAATTGTTGTCAAATTCTTACCAAATTTTCAGTTTATCTTTCCGTTTTCACAACATTACGAATGGTTAGATGATGAAAATAAAATTAGCAGATCATGCTGGGATGGATTTCACACAGCCAGTATGCACAGCACTACAGTAAAAGAAAATTCAACTGGAAATGGTCTGAAGAACTGATATAATACTTTGTGTGTGAACCACATAGGACTCTTATTTGCATACTTGTGGACACCAAATGCTTATGACGGATTTCCCCACTTATGATGATAACATTGAAAAAATTGGAATTGAAAATTCCGAATCGACATATGACTGTCTTTCAAAGAGTTAAAACCTGCTTCTTTGAGGCACACCGCGTCTGCATATTCTCAGAAACAAGCAATAAACAAATCACTTTAGTGTCCACTTTAAACGACCATCAGCCAGCTCAATGACCATTTTCCTATATGTCAGTAATCACCCTGAAATTTGTGGCTTTTGTGGTGACAACATGCAGGAAGAACTGTTTCACTGGTTTTCACTGCCTGCCAAAATTACGCGCAATTAATGGATATAAATGGCGTTTTTAGTTCGAGTCGAAAAACTGAGGTTTGGGTCAAATAAAGGAATTATTATAACATAAAAATGTATGGGAACCAATTGCGCGACTGAATTCAAACGTTATAAATGATAATGCCATATAACTGATTGACGTATAAACGAAGTCCCACTGTATTATAAAATTCGTGCTATTACCATTGCTCTCTTCTTCGTACTGCAGCAAGTACTTGAGTAGTCGGCTATTGCCACTGTACGGAGGTGACCATACCAAGTGGGCAGTTCTGCTTGTTGTTCTAATGATTCTCAGATCTTGAGGTGTATCAGGCTTCTCTGAAGTACCAATGTAAAAATAAAAATCAGTGATTAGCAACGGATAATTGTGATTTTCTTAATTCATCTAAATATCCATCCAAATGACTGTGAATTAGATTGTAAAAACTTATTAAGGGTCCCCCAACCCCTCAAGCAGTTGAATGCTGATGAAGGATCCATATCAGTAAGAATAGCCTTCGTTTTACCCAGATGAGAATTTTTCTGCCGAAAGAAAAAATACATCATCGTATGAACCGAGTGTAGTATAATCCGCATGTGCCAATTCCATTCATCAATAATAAATCTTATGGTAAAAAAATGGCTTGATGGGCAGGTTTTTGTAGAGAAAAATTATAAAAAGTTGTGAAAAAAATGGCATTTTTTTTACTTGTGTATATATACGTCATTTTTTAATTCCTTTAAAAACATTTTTGATATTTTTTTTTCCAAAATGTCCATTCCAATCCCACACTCGCCGAAAAAAAGTGCAAATAGTACGCAGTGGCATTTATTCGAATATAGGAAATTCACATGTTTTAAGATATACAGGGTGCATGGGGGTAACAGCACGCACGAAAATGTAATTTACTGGCAAACTGTATTGATCCTAGAAGCGAACTTCCAATTAGGAAAGAGTATCCCAATAACGTGTTGATGTTAGATACACCATTCATATTGCAAGGGATTGTATAGTTATTAAAATGAGGAAAAAAAACCTTTTTATATATGGGGAAACACTGGGATCAAAAAACCCGATTAATAAGTTTTTTCCCAGTCTTTCCTAAGGCCCAGAAAAGGAATTCCTCATTTCGAAGTTCAGTCTTCGCTGAGATATTTGAACTCAAACGGTGTAAATTAATTGGGAAGAAACAACATATATAAATGTTACTGCCAAAGCCCGAAGTTGGCCATGTGCGAAATGGCCAGAACATTGACACCCGGCCAATGTCCGAAATTTGGACTTTCATCGGCCCCTATATATCCATCCCTATGATCCGAGGTCATCGTCGTGAAGGCATATTTTTTTGTGATAAATATGACTATTTACCATTAGCGCAGTAGCTTCTATAATAATTATGGTTAGTTATGGAAACCCTAATGATTAAAGGAATCTGAGTATCGATACCTTAGTGATACACTTATAGGAATCTCGACATAATCTATATACAGAGGCCGGCGAAAGCCCGAATTTCGGACATTGGCCTGGTCAACTAGGTCAACAAATGGAAAATACTTTTCCCCCCTCATTCATTCTGTTTTCAATTTTCCCTCCATTTTTCGAATTCAAATATCTTTTCAAATATTGCACTGAGAAATGTGTAATTTCTTTTGTTGGCCTCAGAAGAAACAGCGTAACATATTTTTAATTGTGTTTTTGACACAAGATGCCCGTATAGAAAGTTATATTTTATTTTGAATACTATAAGAAACCCCTTGCATTTTGAATGACGTATCTGAGGTCAATACGTTATTTGGGTACTTTTCCTAACCGTAAGTTTGCTTCTGGGATCAAAAGTTCGCCAGTAAATTGTGGTGTCAGCTATTAGCTATGCACCCTGTATAATCCACGGACTACACGCAATTCTAAAATACAGTAATCGGTTTTTATTTTTATGTGTTTCTTACGTATGAACACTTTGTTTTTCCTGAAATTAATCAATCTATAACGAGATTTCATAAAACGTGTTTACACGTAAAAAGTATTAGGTTCCCGTTAACATGATACGTCTCTGGAGTGTATATTATAGCGTTCGAGTTCGTCGACCTTCTATATCATTTTTATTGTTATGAAGGTGGAAAAAGAATTTTGCTCTCTGGTGGAAGAGAATTTCATCAAATTATTGGCCCGAAACGTTGACGAGGTCGGTTTTTTTTTTTGCTTTTGCTCTTCTCCGTTACCAATCTTTGCTCTGCTATTTTCTCTATTGCTATTGATCATTTATTGATCCTTTGTTTCGTAACGAACTGCGAGAGGAAAGAAGAAGAAGAAGAGGAAGCCTTAGCAAAAGGTTACTACCTTAAAAACGAAAAGGAGGGGGAAAAGGTTTCAATCGCATACACAAGGAAAAAGAAACAAAAGTTCAATTTATAGCGAAACATCTGATGGGAGAAACACTTTGCCATTTCTCCTTCGAATTCTCTTTTTTTCCCATGATATCATCGCACATTTCCGTTAACAGCCTCGGTAACTTTTCTTTTCAATCGTTCGAAATTAAAATCGCATAATGATGAAACTTTTCGAGAAGTTTTCGATATATATATTGTCCCTAATGGTTGAAAAGATCCTTAACAACATTTTTTCTTTCCGTAATGGAAATGATATTCCATAATTGAGGTATTGAGATTGAATGGGTTTCAATAGGAGCATTTATACTCAACGTGTGTGTTCGATAGAAATTATTCAGTTATCAAGTAATGAAGGACATAGAACCGATAATGTTTCTATCGGTGACATTAAATGGATTAATTTTATTTTCAAGTCTTACAATAGTTTAGATAGCCAAATGAAGATGCTTGTTGTATATTATGCCGAATTGGAGAGGCTGCAATATCTATTGAGCAAGCTACGCTACTGTGAGTGTTTTAAGGGACGAACGTTGATGTCTCTGTGGTATAATGGTCATTGTGCTTGCACGGTTTGCAAGAGGTACTGAGTTCAATTCCCGGTGGAGACAATAAATTTTGCTTCGCAAGTTGAGCTCGGGATAATATTCAGAAAGTAGCCGCTCTCTCTCAAGTATTACGTCAACATCGAGAGAAGGAGAGGGTTGCCGGATTTGCCGACTTTTGGTGAATATGGGGGAGGAGAGTTTGAATGATGATTATATATATATATATATATACGCCATCACCCTTTCTTTTATGAAAATATGGGAATATTCTTAATGACATCGTTATTTATTATGTGTGTGTGCGTGCGTGTGCGTGCGCGCGCGCGTGTGTATGTGTGTGTGTGTGCATTTACTATTCTTCCCTTGACCACGCGTGATGTGAGCCCACCTTGCTCTATAGTCAAGATCAGACATACCCGCAAAAATTAAATCATCGCATCAGTGGCTGAATTGAAAGGACTTACTTTAAATTACACAAATGGTTGTTTTAAGCAACCACCTTGTCATTGACTAATTCTCATATCTGGAATTTAGAGGAAACCATGATGAATAAGACGAGAGTTCAACACTTCGTAATTCGCACCAATTAGTAACGGCAATCTATACCACTCCATTAATGATCAAAACTTGAACGCACACAAGCTGAAAACATAGTGTGTGTTCATTCTGTAATCATGGTTGTTTTAAGCAGCCACCTTGACATTGACTGATTATCTCAAATATCTAGAACATCTCCGTACATACATAGAAAAGTTCACAGCAGTGTCACTCTGATGGTATACTCACTATGTATATTTTCGAATGGCGATCGCATCAGGGGCGTACACAGAATCGATCTTCGGAGGAGGGGGGAGGGGGATTTTTGGCGAAAAAAACATTGAAATCTCTGACATCGATTGTGATCCATTGCACCATGCGTCCCGATTTTGGTCCCGGCTTTACTGGATCAATTTTGTTTGGTCATGGTTATGACTGATAACCCCCGCGTAATTTATTTTGTAATCTCCCGCTTTTGTTTGGAAAATTGCTACAAATTCTGGTTCATGTGAATTTTTGTTTTAAATTTATTTTCATCCCTACCTTGTATTATCAGCTGAATGTTGGTTTCGTCACTTCCATAAGCATTCGAAGCCGTGCAAGTGTACAGAGCAGAATCACCTCTAGCAACAGATTTCATGACTAGCTCTGATAAGCTTCCGTTGTTGAAAACGGTATCAACTAGTTCATACCTGAAATTCCAATTAAACATGTACGCAACGTTGGAAAATCACATCATATTCATGAGTACGAGATCAAGTGTCTCACATTATTGCTTTTAGCCGATGTGTGAATCATTTCTGTTACCTGTTGTTCAACTTTGTTTCGAGGGGTTGACGATCTTTTGTCCATTTTATGGCTAAAGGCCTTTCACCAAAAGCTTTGCAAAGTAGTTTTGCATCTTCTCCTTTTCTTGTTATTTCCGCATGGAACTTCGTTTCAAAATGTGCAGCAACTGCATCAGAGCAAAGCATAATAGAAAATTTTTAAGCATGAAATACACACGTGCTCATAACATTTTACTCATAAACAAATAATAGAGAATAAACCACTAAAATTCTATGTAAAGTAATGTCATTTAGTTCACGTGTAGTATCACTTTATATAACTATGCATTCAATTGAGCTAATAATAGATCATAATTATGCGCTTCATATTTATTTGCAGGATGTAACACAAACTTGTACATCCGCAAGATGTTTCGTACCATGTTTTGAGAATATGAATTTTTTTTTCAGCTTCGCCCGTAAAAATATGTAGGAAAATGGCCACTAGGAATATGCTTCTCACTCACTGATAATGAATATACATGCATATGTTACTGCCAAAGCGCGAAGTGTGCCCAATTCGCGAAAAGGTCAAGAGGTTTGGCTAAAGTCCGATTTTTAGAAATTATTCGCGCTTTGACCGGCTAATTGACAAAGTAGATGGATATCCCTGTCCAATGTTCGATGTTCTTATGTAGAACGGTCCGGTAGGAACCACATACATTTTTTTCACCTCCAACGTGTGGTACTTTGCTATATACAGTGCGTCCTGTAAATGCTAGAACGGCCTTTATCTCATCAACAGTCCGTCGTATAGGTATGGTTCCAGTTTAAAAAATGCCCAACAGGCGTTCAAAAATTACCCTGTCCCAGTTTTGAGAGTGGAAATACAGTGTGTAGCAAAATTTAAAAAAAAAAAATTTTCATACGGTCCCCCGTGCTATAAGTACCGATTACAAAATTGTTGCCCCGTCTCTCCTGATGCCAACAAAAAACACCTCATATATATATAAGTGTAATATTCACAGAGATATTTGGATTCGAAAACACGGAGTAGATTTAGGAAAGAACAGAATTAAATGCGGAAAAACAACTTTACCTGCATTTAACGCTGTTCTTTCCCAAATTTCCTCTGTTTTTCGAATTCGAATATATCGGTGAATATTGCACTTGGAAACATGTTTTTTTTTGGCATGAGGAGCGACGGGGCAACAATTTTCTAATTGGAAGTTAAGAGGACAAGAATACCTTTGAAAATTTGAATTGTTTTCATTTTGTGATACACTATATTTCCACTCCCAAAACTGTAAATAGTTTTCAACACCTGTTGAACATTTTTTTTAAAATTTGAATCGTGCCGCTACGTCGGACGGTTGATGAGATAAAGGTTGTGCTAGTACTCTAGTACTTGCAAGACACCCTGTATAGTGTATCTGTATTGGACGATACTCCTTGTGACGAGAGGAAAAGAAGCGAAAATTCGAGAGAGGTTAACTATTTATATGATAATAATAGACATAGTTTTCCTGTAAAATTTGGGAAAAAAATTATTACTGTATCGTGACCACGATGTGATTTGTATGTTGAGTGAATCAATATAAAGATAATCACTATAGTGGTAGCTGTGTCCCTATGCCCTCGAAGCACCGTCGTTCGTAGTTAAGTGACGACCCCCCCCCCCCCGAAACCCACTCTGATTAGTGATCCGATAGTACAATACTTAAAAAAATAACACAAAAGAGAATTAATATTAAAACGCGACGACATACGATGGAAGCATGATGATTAATTATATAAAAGATTCAAAAAAAATAAGTATTATATTATTTGAGACATCGATAATCCAATCACTTTTGATCGTTAGAGTTGTCATAGCTAACGTGGCCATAATTATCACGAGGAAATACGGCACTTTGGCGTTGACCCAGAATCATAGTTTTTTTCGGACTTTGGCCAAAGATTACCAGCCACTTCGCAAATTGCCTGACCAAAGCCCGATTTTCGGACATTGACCGTGTGAATTTTCAAATAAATTTGACAGATACCACATTGGTGTATTTCGTGCTTTATATAGTAATATCTATAAATAAACGTAAACCACTTATGTATAGTTATGCAAAAGCATTTACAATATATATATATTACGGTACAATGTGTTGCATTCTGATATTCAGTAACAATTTCTTTATGTGGAACTGAAAATAACGAAATTTAAAGTTTCTTGTTATAATATGGTTTCGCCAAGTCACACCCGCCCGTAATGTAATTGTGTGGTTAACTGGAGGCTTCCGGTTATTTGATGCTTGTACTACAGAAATTCCAGACATGATTCGGTTTAAACTCACCATGTACAGAGAGTTTAATAACTTTGCTTATCCCGGAACCGATGCCATTGGATGCTCGACACAGATAATAACCAGCGTCACCTTCTACAGCATCCATTATCATCAGCGAACCGTTTTCAAATACGTGCATGTGGGAATTACTACTGATGGGTCTGTAGCTCTCTGGTACTTGACCTATGTAATGAAACGTATAATATGAACCAGTAAGTGGAAAATTGCGGAAAAAATAAACTTTATCTAAAATTGCAATGGCATTTTTACCATTAACACATAATTATAGATATATATATATCTCCGTATATATTTGATATAATTTAAAGCTTGTATTATAATAATTCAACCCCTGACAACTTCGATTATTGACCACAAACAGCCGTTGACTGGCCAACACTCTTACTTCATATGCATGCACCTGGTACATATTCCTCTGTGAATTGGTACATGGTGGAATGAGTTGTGTGAGTGTATGCATATGCATTGCCCTACGTATTTATTTTGTTAGCGCTGTACTTGTTTTCGTGATTCCACTCGTGCTGCCATCCAGCTTCCATATTTTTTAGTGAAGATGGAAAATGATTGAATTTTCATGTTATGTAAGTGTCATACAAGGTTCCTCGAACGACTGGTTATATTTTTAGAGATGATAATTACAAGAGAGAAAATTGATCTCTGCTCCCCATGGGGACTCGAACCCCGTCTCTCGTTTGCCATATGAGTGCTCTACCAACTAAGCCATAAAAACAGATAGAACACGTCTCCCTTGGAGCGTATATATATATATGTTGAAAGGCTCGGTACATGCACGGCGGCAGAAATTGGTTGAGCATTCATTCGGAAAACGAGAGACCGGGTTCGAGTTCCCGCGTGGTCATCTTCCTTGTAATCATCATTTCCGAAAATATAACCTCCGGACCAACCGTGGCCCCAGCTCTATACACCTAGGGGAATATAGTGAGACACAGCAGGGGCCATAGGTTAGTTGGTAGAACACTTGTTACAAAAATAAAACCAGTTTTTCGAAGAAGCTGGTATTAACAAGTGGAGAGGACATTTTTACATACATGTAAGTACCATGTACCTGCTTTCTGCGAAGATTAATTTTTTAAATTGGAGACCAGCCCTCATTCGCGATTCAAAGTTGGAAAACAGCAGAAAACCATGCAATATATTTTTTATCAAGATATATACCTTTTCCATAAGGGTTTTTATTCAGCTGACCACCACTGTGCCGCCAACGGAACTCGAAAATGAATCCCCCACGATGAGAGTCCAGAAACTGGCCACACTAAATTACGATCAGAACTTACTCAACTTCAATGATTAATTGCGGTAGAACAACATAATCTGCTAATTCAATAAGTTTGTACTTCGGTGACTGATAATCTTTTGATCAGCTAATTCCATGATTTCCGTTCTTTTACCACGATGGCAAGAATCTGGATACAGAAGGAAATTCGAAAACCCTCTTTCTTCGTATAACTGTGTGTTTTAGAAATAATTTTTTAGGTCACTAGTAGGTATACGGGAAAAATAACACACAAATATATTAGTATCCAATACATATTCTTGTGAAGTGTTACGTAATACAGAGACGATGTGCCCATTATAACGACCGGGCTTTAATAGGACTGTTCCGTTATGGTCACCGGTACGATAGGTCCCGAATATTTTCTTATATCCATCCCATGTCATAAAATATACGTCCTACAAAGACCATTCAATCCGAACTCAATTCTGTCTTGCCCCCCCCCCCTTTTTTGCAAAGAAATGCACAAAATCCGTGTTCTTCGTTAGCCAAATATGTGTGTATGTGTGGAGAGGACAAGAGGACATGTTTGACCTTAACTTTTGACATTGAAGAATCCGGTATTCAGATGCATGCTCGTGTAAGTGATTATCACAATGGTATTTATTTGTTTTTATCTGATGTATTTATTGTCAATGTCACTGCTTACATTATAACAAAACATGAAAACAAAATATAATATATGAATACCGTTACAAAGTTATTTTTTTCAAATGTTCGATATAATGACCTCATATTACATCGTCTGTTTTCCTTGCAACGAAGGGTCCAGTATAACGAACGTCAAATGTATCATGTTACATTTAAATCTTAAAGTTTTCCACAAAGTACGTTATCCGCATCTGAAACATTCAGAATTTTGCATTACCAACTTACAATAACGTCCACGTTTATGACTTATGTAGAATATCTTTAATTTTTGTCATTTTCATAACTCGGAAAATACAAAACAAATGGAGGCAAAGAGAGTTTCCGTGAACTTATACAAATAAAAGAGAGATGGGGTTAACTTTACCGAATTCTGAATTATTATCAGCATTGGGGAATTCTGCTTCGGAAAGAATAAGAGGGTAAATTTTTCATTCCGAACACAAAATTTTGCGTTTCTCGTCCGTTCATCCATGTTAAAAATGCATCAAGCACAAATCAATACTGTCTCATAAATTGTATGGAAAGGCTAACTCAGGTGAAAAATGTTAGATAGAAAAAAAATTTAAACACGTGTGTTACTCCCTTGCAGGTTTGAATATTGTTATTTACCACGGAATTTTAGGAATTTATGGCGTAAATCTTACGGAAAACGTAATTTTAAAATCTTGACGAAAGTTCATTTCGAGAAAATTTTCATTTTTCCTAACTTTCCTCGGCTCTTCAAGTAGGAGGAAAAGGATAAATTTCTTTCTCTGAAGTTGTTCACGAGTTTTGGCTCCTCGCTCTTTCTCTATGTACATCTTTTGCAAAAGATATTACCTAAACCGTGTTATTTTTATTTATTTACTTTTTTTTTGTAGTTGCTGCTGAACCAGCTTGCACCCTCTTTCGCTCTCATCCTCGGATTATTTTTCCACTTTTAAACATCCTTGGAGGAGCTCCTTCTTCGTAATTTAACATTCTAAGGGGGGGTATCACAAAAATCTTATATTTTGAAGAGTATATACGCGCTCTTTTATCTGAGGTCACCTTTGTTTCGCCTCCTTGAAGACTTTCCATGTTAAAGTACTTTGTACAGGAGAAAGGGAAAACAATTTTCTTCGTTATTTTTTTTCCCCTTCAAAGTACAGGGAATGCAGATAAACGAGATCCTGTTCCAAAAGGGAAGCTCGGCAACAAGGAATGCTATCTAGTAACTTCCGTAGTCTTCTCGAGGATGTACCGTTGAAAACAATGTAAAAAGTGTCGTACGTGGGAAAAAGTGGAATAATTCTTTTAAGAAATTTAGGATTAAACAAGTATTTAAAATCGCATTCAAAGTTCATTGAACTATACAAGAGAAATAGCTAGTGTAATCTAAATTTAGGCACTTATCTCGTTATACCTCGATGACATTTTGTATTTGGAGGGTTGACAGTAGGGATTCCACAAGAAGATGAACTGATGTTGGTAGACTTTATTTTTGTTTTACTTGAAAAACAAGGCTGAGTTATAGAAAAAAATTAAATTAAAATTTTAATAAATTACTACCGAGCGAGCATATTTTTTTCAGATTTCGTGATAAAGTGGGGGTGGGATCTCCCGGTAGGTTTGTTGTTGTCTTAATAGGCCGATACGCAGAATGCACGAGAAATGAAAATGCAACATTTGAGGGAATGCACTGATTTCAATTACCAATGATGACACCTATCCTTTGGGAACGCTTCTAAATCTCTCTCTGAGATGAGAAGTGAGGTGTCCAGTCCTTCGGTATTCAAAAAATATCAATGATGGCACTATATTGAACGCATTGAAAACACCAGGTATAAATAAAGAGTACTCTGTCATTACACATTCTCCCAAAAGCATTCTGAAACCCACTTTTTGCCAAACACATTTTAAATCACCCTTTTTACCAAAGATAATGCATAGTACTTTTTGCCAAAAACATTATAATTCACATATTTTGCCAAAGGAATTCTGAATAAAATGGTAGGACGGAGTCACGTGCATTTTTATATATCCCTGGCGAGTCGGATGATGGTGGTGGTATTTACGGTCCTATATTGATGTATAATTGTAATTTGTGTTTGAGCATATCCCTATGCCTCCTAAAAATCTATACATATATTTCTAAGACACCCAATACAAAATTATATTACACTTTCAGTAATCAAAGTATTTTCTTTCACTGGTACGTGTCTCTCATGAATTTAGCTGAAACACGAAAATTACACTAGCAATGTTTTTGAGAATTACTCATTCGTGTTTCCTACACCTTCCGGGAGCATCTGATATAATAATAATATCGTAAGAGAGAGAGATGTCCAACTCTTCATTTTTTCGTCATCCACTGAAGGAAATCATGTGGCGTGATGTGACTTGATATATAGATAGAATTTTTTGTCCGATCCTCAAGTTCGTTGGTTCGAAGCTAAAACTTCTATATGTCATAACTTGATAGATTATCAGGTAAGAGAGAAAATGCGATCCGCCCATTTTCTGCTTTCACGGTAAGAGGGTTTCCACGGAAAATGAGTTTTCGGGCAAGGCGTATGACAGCAAGAGCGGTTCCTTTCATATTATATCTGACGAGGGTGAAGCCTTACCAAGCAAGATACGACATGCTCTCTCTCTCCCCACCTTTTTTTCCGAGCGAGAGACTTTTGTTCAACATTTAACGAACCTTCATTTCCTTGACGGCTCGATGCTGAGTGAGCTTAATGCATACTGTATCATACTCTTATTGCTCGGAGCATCATACGCCTTACGTATTCCCTATCCAGCGGGAGAATATTCTGAATTTATGTGGACGTGCCCACATAAATCGCATGGATTACACATGAGCAGTAATAATTTTTTACTCCTGGTGACGCTTTATCATATATTATACTTGGCGCTTACGTTCAGTAGTGCTTCAGGAACTGTCCCTTACGGATAACGGCATCAAAAGCAAAATATACATTACCTAATGTGTTTCAAAATTATAATGATTGTATTTTACAGCGAAAATTAACAATCGGAAAAGTAATTTTGTAATATGTTATGTGTGTGTATGTTATATGTGCCGCTGTGGTGGTCGAGTGGTTATAGTGCCGGACTCGTGATGCGAGGATCCGGGTTCGAACCCCACAGTGGTGGTCGGTTGAAGTTGGTTTTCTGTGGTTCCCAACTTCAAGGCGCAAATGCGAGCCGATCTCCCCGTTAAAAAGTCTCGCCACAGAGAGCAACAGTCTTACAACGATAAATCATTCAACCATAACACTTCACTCATAGTTAGTAAAACTGGGGGCAGATGACAGCACTACACATAACAAGCATTACACAGAAACAAACTTCACGTCAGGTTGCACTACACGTACACGCACATTCCCGCATGTACCGATTCGTTGGGGGGTTCCGCGGGGGGGGGTGCATGTGTGGTGTAGCAGTAGTAGGTAGGGGCTCGGGGATCCATGATGTTCTTAAGTCAGCCACCTCGTTGGGCAGTTTGCCTGTTGTGGCGTTGTATTTGTATTTGTATATACTTGCATATTTGTCGATTAAGTATGAGTATCCCATTCTAATGAATTTTACCCTCTGTGGTAACGTATATATGTGGATAAAAATGAAAAATAGATGGTAAAAAACCCCATTATACCGATTTATTTTCTCAATTGTTTCGTTATTTTAGAAAGTACATCTTTTGGTGACATTTCAGTACAAAATACGGCTTATAACGGGTATATAAATACAATTTGTTTTTTACTAGAAAGAGTTGATTCCCCTTCGTTGCCATTTTTCATTTTTGAGAGCTGTTGGAATTTTACATGCTCAGAAGTTTATGAAATCCCACCAAATTGAGGCAATCGGAAACAAAATTTGAGGAAACAACTATTCAACTTTGCTGAGTAAGATCTTATCTGTCTATAGATGATAGTAAAAATAAAGACACGCAGTCTATTTTGCCCTTAATAACCAATTTTTCTAATTAAAAAATGCATTGTATTGATTATATAGCTCTGTTAGTTGTTTTTTATAATTAAAAATATGGTGAGAGCACCAATTTACATCCGTTTTTGCAAAATGAAAGTTAATACGTTTTCATGGGGGTGAACCATAGAAGGTTAAAACGGACAAAAATGTCCATCAGTTGATGTTGCGGAACTTAATACAGTAATCTATGAAGAAGCCAAAATGCACTCTTGCCCGTTAGAAACAGCCACCATATGCATTCAGACAGGTATCAAACTTCTTCAAGTGAAGGCAAATGCTATTCGTGGATAAGCTTTTTTGTTCATCCACTATGATCATACATTGGGTAAGCTTATTGAAGCTATCATGATTGAATAATTCAGCATGCTTTCGCGTGGTTTTGTTGGACGAAAATACTCATCTTGTGTCTGTCCCTTTAGAAGTTTGGTTGAAGTTCTGAACGAATAAAAATCGGAGTCACCGATAGATTTATTCTTATTTTCTACTAGTGTAATAAGATGGGTGAAGTATTTCAAAAATCGAAACATCCAAGATCAACCTCGAAGTAGATCATTGTGTTTAGTGTTGATGAGATAATCGCGAAAGACAGACATATATGATATTGTGAAACTGGAAGTAGGGTACATTTCAGTGCAGAGAATGATGGAAAGAATACATTTTTGAGAACTTTTTGTTCATTGTTATTCCACGTTAAGATACCAAAAACTATAAAGTTAAAATTAACTATCAATGAAGAAGGAAAATAATTTTGTCATGATTATATTGGAAAATAGGCAATATAGAACAATATAATTTCAATGTCTATCAAAAACACTCTAATTCAATGAGTTAACATTGCTTACCTATTGCCATGCTCCAGGAGAGCCTTGGACGAGGAAACCCCTCTGCTGAGCAATTAACTACAACCGAATGGCTTTTGATCGTTTCTACATCTGCGGGTTCATTTTTCCATTGAGGAGGAACTGAAAGTGTAACATTATCATTTATTTACTTTGTATTCTAGCATTTGCATTCTGTAAAATTGCAGGACTATTGAATCGAAATGTTGAATACGATAAGTTCATAAAATCAGATCAATTTTATGTCAAAATTAAGTTATGCATATAAAAAGAAGTGCAAAAGCAAAGTTTTACAAATTCGCCCTTTTCAAATTGGGCGCATCAGAAAGGCGAGAGTATACCTTCCCCCCCCCCCCATATACCTAAGGGGGCGAAATTTCAATCACTACATAGTGAAATAAGTACAAGTGTAATTTATGACGTTCCCTTTCATTTTGCAGGGTAGGCATAAATAAATTTTAAAATTCCATGTGAATTAATACTGAATATGCATGAGAATTATTCGAGTTTCGTGTTTTGAGTATAAATCTGCAGAGAAACCCCGCTACAACGACACTCGATACAATGAAAAATCCTTCTACATCGATATTTTTTCTAGTCCTGTCTGGAATGATCTATAACGCTTATCTCTTCTCGGTACAAAAATATCCTTCACGATGAACCCCTCTATAACGACATTTTTTGAGGTGATTTCGAAACTGCTACAATGATATTTATTTTATTTCGCTCAAAATCCCCATCAACATAATTTTAAATTCCTAGCCAGTACTTGTTCTTTCAAGGGTGTCTAATAGATATCTCATCGGTGTTTCGCACTACCCATTGAAAGTGTTTATGTAATTTTCTATACAGCACACAAGTATGTTGTCCAGTAAACTACTTCACAAGGTTGAACAACGAACTGTATTTCATTCAGCATCACTAATGAATTACGATATTTTGCTGCGAATAAACAGTACCGCATTTTAGGGTGGTACTAAAAACACCATTCCAGAAGAAGACGCCAAGAGCAGCATAAATTTGACGGCGCCTAATTATAATAATGCCAACTCTCAATATAACGATAATCCAAGATTTCTCGAATGACTGGTTATATTTTTGGAGATGATGATCACAAGGAATAAAATTTATCTCTGCCCCCAACGCGGACTCGAACCCCGGTCTCTCGTTTGCCTTTCTCCTTCGGTGCTCTACCTTTCTTCCTTGTAATCACCATCTCCAAATATATAACCAGTCTTTCGAGATATCTTCTATTAACAAGTGGAGATGACATTTCTACACATACATAACGATAATCTCTCTATTATGTTTTTCTTGGTTCGCAGAGTATCGTAATATCGAGGTTTCACTATATGCTCGATGTACAAGACTATGGGAATTTAATAATAACAAATAATCCTATACTTTATGGGGAAGTTTTGAACTGAATATTACGATATTTTGAATAACATTTTTGATCTTGAATGAACATAAATTTTCCTTTAATTTTTTTTTTCTTATGGGTTTTCTAAATCTCTTTCACAAGAAACGGATAAGAAATTAATTTTAGATACGTTCTACTCCCAAATACATTTGGTTTGATTTAAAAGATTTAAATCAAATCGAATCTAAAAATTTACTTCATAGAAGAGAATTCATGTCAACATCAATGTCGAAGAAAATGATAGAATTAAATAAAATATAACTAAATTATATATTGGATAATTTTGCATCTTTTTTTTTGTTTGTTTTACCCTTATCATTTCAGTTTCTTTTAAGTTTTATAATGGCCATTAATATCATAGAATTTGGTTTGGGACATTCGGTGATCCGTACCGTACCGTGAATTACCATTGCTGCTGAATGACTCTCGGATCCAGCTTCGTTGGAAGCCACGCAGGTGTAGTTTCCTCTCTGTTTTGGTTTGACGGCCTCGAAGAGCAGAGTCGATGAATAATCCGCCAGGTCATGGATGCGCAGGGTGTCTGATCCCGAAAGTTGCTTCCCGTCCCTGAGCCACTGGATCGACATCGGCGGATCACCTTGTATTACCGTACAAGAAATGCTCAACCTCTGACCCATGAGAACAGTGGCCGGCAAAGTAAATGGTTCAATAACTGGTCTTACTGAAAATAAAAATAAATAATTATGTCTAAGTGCTTGGCATCTTATATATATATGTAACAAAGGCATCTTTACAACAAATATATGAAATCCGAATCTTCGTTTTAATTCGCACTCATACCTCTGACTACTAAGTGGAATCCTCCAGTAGACGAGTCTCCTTCTTTGTTTCGGGCTGTACAAGTGTATTTACCTTCATCGGTCGGTCTTTCGACTTGTTTTACAAACAATGACCCATTAAGATACACCGTTTGCCTATGGTTATCAGGTAAACGAACTCCGTCTAATATGCAAAGAAAGTAATTTATTCGAATATAAAATATCAAGATAAAAATTTATTTCAAAACTTTATGATTGGTTTGCAGCAAGAGATGGAGGTTTTAGCTCCATTGTTCTTCCATTTAGACAAGACAGAGTCAGCCTCTCTTTCTTGCCTCATATGCTACGATGGCATTAGCTCTATATATTGAGAAACACAGAAACACTAACTGCTGGAGTTATCTTCGTCTAGCACTCAAAGAAAAAAATCTCTAACGAGAAAGTGGTCTTGTCTCAAAAGCGGAAAAACTGAGCTAATCATTTCTTGTTGCAAGCCCTTCAATTTACGCAACTTCCAGATCTAGGAAACAAATGTCATGATGAATTAATGTACCGTATTGCACAAGAAATCAGTGTAATTTTAATAACTTTCAATGCACTCAAATTATAACTTCAGTTTCCTAACGTTCCTACTAATATAAATAAGCACGCTGGTGTTATAATTAAGTCACTACGATTATATAAAGTCATTTTTATTCGGTTTCCGGTTGTATTATATCGAGGTCTGACTGCAATTAGTAAACGATTACATGAATATTTGAATGAAAAGTGTAATAACTGTAGATTGTTATAATAACAAATATTAATAACAAAACGCTTGTTATTTAAATAACAAGTGCTACTACTGAGAACCATGTTTCACACACATATAGTTAATAAGTATAAAATTTTTGATGTAATGTCGGCTCTTTTTGAGTAATTAGGTAAGACAGTAAATTATCCGTTGGTATTGAGCCATGCTTATGAGGAATAAAAAGATCAAATATCCCGTCAGAGATCAGTTTTAAGAAACTTCCATGTCATCGCGAAACATGTCTTATTTTCCTCAAGTGAAAAGAAAAATGCGTGTGGTGCAACGGTGAACATCATATGATAAAACAAAATATGTTTAAGAAACATTTTTATCACGCGATTATGAATAATATTCGTAATGGTTGATATGAAAGTTTCTCCCGGTTTAAACTGTAGCCGTTGAGTGAATGGGAAATGAGCCAAACAAAATTGAGAGTAACTTCATTTCCATAAACAAATAACCTTAGACATAAACAATGGAATCGACTAGGAAAATTATCGCATACAATAATCCTTTGTGATCTGGAAGTTTCTTCTTTAACACTACTTTTTAATCAAGCACAAAGGATACCATACATAATGAATTCATATTACGATATTCAGTAAAGTAAGTTGGCAAGCAGTAATAGCTTCAGCATGGTTTTGTCATTTCTCTCTTTTGCAGTCCCGTTTATCTCATCTCTCGGGGAGAGAAATATAAATTAGCCCGGCCAAATATTCAAAATTACGGGGCTTTGTTTTCGCGAGTCCTTTGTCAGCATTATTATTATCTCATAGCTAGGAAAAATGTGTATAGATATTTTTATTTGTTTATTTATTTGTTTTTGTTTGGCTTCTCATTATACGCTATCTCCGTTTCCGCGCTTCTGCGCTTCTCTGATGCGAGGGTGAATAATAAAAAAAAAAAAAAGGAAAACAAATAACAGGAGGCAGAGACGACGACGACGACGACGATCTTGCTCATTTCCTGAATACCAAGTGCAGCTTCCGAGCGAAAGACAAATTCCAGAAACAGAAATTTTCATTTCCTCTCCTTCCGAAATGCCCGATTTAGGGGACTTCCTCTTTACTACACAAAACCTACCCTTCCATCATGCGCCAGCGTACCATATATATATATATATATATGTATAAATCGCATCGCATCATAACCCGGGTACCTTCACGTTCCTCCCTCAATATTCTTCAATATCCGTACTCCATCTGTACCGACATACTTTTTTCCCGAAGAGGAGAGAGAGAGAGAGAATATTTTGTCCATTCCGAAATAAATCAGTTTTTCTCCTCGTATGTTCGCAAGTGAGATAAAATAATACGAGAGAAAAAAAAAACGCAATTGAACTGTGAGTTTATCTCTTGGTTATGTGCTCGTTTTTTCTCTCTCCTCCCCTCTCTTGTTCTATACATTATATATATTTTCCTCACATTTATTTTTCCTATTTGGAAATATCTTTATTACTTTTTTTTTCCTACAGCTGTTTCAAACAATATTTTTTTTCTCCCCAAGCTATTTTCATATGCTCTTCTATTTTCCTATTCTAATGCAGTCGTTGATGGTGCGACAGATTTTATAAGAAAAAGAACAAAGCGAGAAGATGATATATGCGTACTTTTGTTTTTTGTTCAGAAAAATATGTCCAATTTATTTTGAATTGTGGGAACATCAAACGTAGATATGTTTCTTTTATTTTGTGTGTTTTGGAATATAGGGTGGAATCGTTCATTTTGGAGGTGAAAATAACGGATATTTGTTTCGGTTAATCTAATTCGGGAATGAAAGTTTTATTAACGTGAGTGCATTTTTAAATGAAATTATTTCATTTCTGTGAAGAATTTCTTGTTGAAAAATATTGTTTTCACTCTCGTTTTTTTTATTCTCGTTGTTCATCATTCAAATGCATGCAATTATGGAGAACTATCAAATCACAATGTTCAATATTTATGCATTTAATGTTCAATATTTAAGCATTTAATGTTCAATATTTAAGCATTTAATGTTCAATATTTAAGCATTTAATGTTCAATATTTAAGCATTTAATGTTCAATATTTAAGCATTTAATGTTCAATATTTAAGCATTTAATGTTCAATATTTAAGCATTTAATGTTCAATATTTAAGCATTTAATGTTCAATATTTAAGCATTTAATGTTCAATATTTAAGCATTTAATGTTCAATATTTAAGCATTTAATGTTCAATATTTATGCATTTAATGATAAATGATTGTCATTGAGGAGAAAGCGGTACACATTGGTATCTATGCGATTAGTAAAGATATTATACTCAATTTTCAAGGTGAGTATTTTTGAAATAGATAAGCTACTATAGCCGCGTTCACATGTGTAACAAAACATCCCGGGAAGTTCCTGGTAACGGGGATTTTCACTACAAACCATTCACATGACGTTTAGTTTATGCCGGTAATCCCCCCCTTCTTTCCGGAAGTCATCACTGGTTACGTGGGTTGAACGGAAGTGCTTGATTCAAGATGGCTGACGAAGGAGGTTGCAGTAGTTTTCGTGGCGCTAAGGATTATGGGGGAGAATGTCGATGTCGACCACCTATCCACCCCAAGAAAGATGGGCTTTTTTTGATGAGCTTTTCTCCAACCTTTTTTCCCCTACCAGAAGGAAAAAGTTGCCATGCCGGTAATTATCACCAAAGCGACCCCCAATCTTGCATATGTGAACGGGGCTTATATGATGAAAATCTTTTAACTGTATATATACATAAGATATACAGGGTTTTCTGAAAGTCTTAATTTCACTTTTATTTCATGAACTGTTCATCCTGGAGTAATGGTTCCAATTCATAGTGTTCAAAATGAATTAAAGAATTACCATGTACCAGTTTTGATAGTGAAAATGCATTGTGCCAGGAAATTAGAAAAAACATTATTCCTATATGTACACCTGAACTAAAAAACACAATTGAGAAGTTATTGCTCAGTCTTTTCTGAGGTCAACAAAAACATTCCACATTCCACGTTCCTTAGGTCGGGATTACACTATAAAAGTTTTGTAAACGTGCTTTTATAAAACTTGAAAAATACAACCAATAAACAGATCGGTTGCGTTTGCTCGAATGTAATCAATCAGCTTATTGGTTGTATTTTTGAAGTTTTATAAAAGAACTTTTAGAAAACTTTTACAGTGTAATCCCGGCATTAGTGCAGAAGAGGTTTCCGATTTGTTACTTTTGATGACAAAGGGATTTGTTTTGATAACAAATGATTTTTTGGGAGGGGGGGGGGTTTGGATAATGCTTACGTCACCAACCACCTTTTATGAAAATATGAAATATTTTTAATGGCATCTTACTCGGTGCGCCAAAAATGAGAAAAACCTTTCGATAGTTTGTGGGTAATTGAAGTAACATCCCTCATATTGATAAGTGCCCTACAAAGCCACTTTAGTGATCTCTAAATGTTTGACGGATCCAAGTGATCTTAAGCCCGGGACGCTTAAGTGCTCTGGAACTGTGCCACGCATCACTTAAATAATCTGAGAATGTGCCGCGGGTAATTTAAGTGATGTAGAACCGCACTGGGGGCCACTTAAGTGCTCTAAAACTACGGCATATGTCACTCAAGGGATCTCTAAATGGGTCACGTATCGCTTAAGTGTTCTGGAACTGTGTCTCGGGTCATTTAAGTGACCTGAAAATATGCCAAGGGCCGCTTAAATGTTCTGGAATTGTACCACGGGACAGTTAAGTGATCTGTAAATGTGCCGTTTAGTTCATTTTTACAAAATTAGGTTTGAAGAATTTAGGTTAGGTTGGCAGGCCGCATCAAGTAACCCCCAGGGCCATATTTGGTCATGCGGGACAAGGAACTTATAATTATGAGTTTATAGCCTTCAAATAACATGGCAATTAACAGAAATTTATTATAATAACATATAAAGGTAAAATTTCTTCCGAAATTTCAATTTAAAAAAAAAATATTTTTTTTTACATTTAAGAAATAAATTTTTGATCGTGGAAAGGGGGCACGAGAGAACCCCCCCCCATGCCCCCCCCCTAAAAATTTGCTTACGTAATATTTGAACGACCCCTAGATAGAAATAGATGGGGAAAAAGAGCTCAACCTAAGGGACAGCGCTTCTCCCTATCATGACACACTGTATTTTATTTACAATAATGCACTGTATTTTCACTCTCAAAACAGGAACGGGTTGATTTTTGAATACATTTTGAGTATTGTTTTTTTTTTAAGTTGGAATCATTCCTCTACGATGAACAATTTATGACATGAAGGCTGAATTAGGAATATACAGGGTGATTATAAAAAAGCTATTCCGACATATGGGCCCTAACTATCATACCATTCACAGAAACTGAATGAAATTTTGGCATAAGGTATTTTGATGTACGCGCTCAAGAATGATATGGATAACAACAGTGTCACTCTAACAGTTACGGTTACAGTGAGAAAATTTCGAAAATATCAAATGGCAACACCAAGTTTTTTGTATTGGAATGTGATCTCCATTGTGAAAAACCCTAAATAGCGTTCGAACGGCAACTGTAGCATGAAAATCACCGGCGGTAGATAGGCTAAAAGTGAGGACAACCAATAAGGACAGAGAAGCAGCATAAAATAAAGCATTTTATTGTGTTTCACAAATTTTCCACATGACCTTGTGGAGGACTAATCAGGCTGGGATCTCAGCCGAAGAAACGGTGTGACGAATGAAACGAACATTAATGCTCTGGTGCACTGCAAAGTCCTTTTTACTTTTTCCTTGCCTAGCTCCGGGGATTTTCGTGCTGCAGGTGCCATTCCAACGCTATTTAGTGTTTTTCAGTATGGAGATCGCATTCCAATACAAAAAACTTGGTGTTGCCATTTGATATTTTCGAAATTTTCTCACTGTAACCGTAACTGTTAGAGTGACATTGTTGCTATCCATATCATTCTTGAGCGCATACATCAAAATTTCATTCAGTTTCTGTGAATGGTATGATAGTTAGGGACCCATATGTCGGAATAGTTTTTTTATAATCACCCTGTATATATACATAATACTGTCCTTAGAAAGGTATAGTACTGGTAGAAAGAATAACATATTTAAAATAAACAATCTTTAGATTTTTTTTTTTCAATCCAAAGTACATTTCTAACCACCGATTCATAAGATACACGGTGTATAATGGTATGACTTTACACGCCATGTGTATATGTTACACCTAATATTTTGTTTATTCCATGGTTCATAAACAGAGGTTATTTTATAGATTGAATGTTACACATTCTATTCGATATTAACTTATTTATCCATGTCAATATGCATTCGTATAAAAATTTAATTATTTAGGTCACTTTGGATTACAAAATTTTGTAAATTAAATGCTAATGTCAGAATCTCAAACTTATAGGCATTCGTAGTAATCAAAATGACTGTAGTTTAATGAAGATTTATGGTGCAATTTAATTATAGTACTTGTTAATTGAAGATTTACATCGAAGCAAATATGTAAATTCTGCTAATTCTTAGAATGAATGTAATTTTTTTTTATTACTGAATTTCCATACGGGAAATTGAAACCGATATCTATAAGTTATATTTATCAGAGGAACTTCACTTGGAATAGTTAAATAAATTTAAAATAGAATGAAGTCCGTGTAATATAATATCGCCATCGCATGATACCGATATCGCATCTATTTTAACAGGAATTTGGTGGATATTAACAGAATAAAAATTGTAATGAAACTCCTACATGCGCCGTAAATTTCTCAATTTCCACAACAGAAATCAATGATACTGCATTCAGTTCTAAATAAATCTATTTTTTGTTTGAAACTCAAATAAAAACTGTATATAAATGATGAAATAAATATCATTTCATCATCTTAAAAATGATGATTTAAGAAATGCGTTTTGTATCAACGATATTGCTTTTCTGTTTTTTTTCCCCTGCTTTCCATCTCCGATTCCCCTTTTAGAATTATTTTCCTTTTTCTTATTTTCAGACCGAATGTGGAATCTTTTATATCCCCTATATACCACAATATATACTTATCACCGAAATGGAAAACTGAAATGTATATTCAAGATTATTCCGGTGAATTTTAAAGGAAAAGAAAGCAAAGGTCAATTTCTTTCGAGATATCATATTTATTTTGGTGGGTATGAGGGAAAGAAATGTATATAAATATAAATTTTTGATCAATACGGATTTCGTAAAAAAATACCTATTCATCGCATCATCTGATCGTATTATACTGTATAAATTTGTAACTACTGTAACTTATTTCTTGGCCTATCCGCAGCGCTGCTAGCGTTTTTAAAAAAAAAACGTAATGTCGGAGGATTGGAGGGTGCTTTCAGGTTTTTTTACGCAACTTTGAAGCACGCGTTGCTTGCACACACACACACACAATCACTATAATATACCTCGTATATTGATTATATTGCGTATTTATGCATGTATATATACGCAATGGTATATACATACATATATACATGCATATATATATACCGGTTCCCACTGGACTGATACTACAATGATACTGTATCACAACACGGATTGGTAAAAACTCATCCTTGTTTCTGTTGCGGTTGTATCGCTTACCATATCGATGCAGCGTGAACCCGGTTTTACATTTCGACTCCCGTGCGGCGGATAGGCCGATAAATACGATATTCGAAGATCGGATCATACAGGTTGTCTTTTGCACTATAAACCAAAATTAAAAAGATGATAGCACACGTCATGGGAAATAATTTTTGAAATTTCAACCAAGCATCCCAACCTACTTATTCGGAGATAGGTGCGTCACCCTACTTCAGAAGCCAGAAAAATATGGCACCTTCTTCACACAATGAGGAGAGACAAGGAAATTTCATAGAGATGTGATTTCACAGTGTGAGAGGGATGAAACGTTTCTTCCTGCAGTCATGGGTAATTCCTTCTGACGACCCAGGTCCGAACCCCAGTGGTGGTCGTCCAAAGTTGGTTTTCTGCGGTTTTCCAACCAATAGGCGCGAATGCGCTAGCCGGCCTCCCAGTTGAAAAGGTCTCTCTGCAGAGAGCAGGCAGACCTACGACACGAACTGAGATAACATGAAAATTCAGCATTTCTATCTTAACTTCAGAAAATTGAAGACAATTGGTAGCACTAACACGAAACAAGCACTACTCGACAGTATAAATGCGTTAGGGCCACGCATTCCGCCATGTTCCGATTCGTTAGAAATTCCGTAAAGCAATGTGTACGAGGTGCATGTGCGGTTAAGTAGTAGTAGTAGTAGTCGTCATAAGCAATTGCCGCTGTGCGGTCGTGTGGTCATCGTGACGATCCAGATTCGAAACTCATTGACCCACAGCGGTGATCGGCTGAAGTTGGTTTTCTGTGGATTTCCAAGTAGGCTTAAATGCGAGCCAGTTTATCATTTAAAAAATGTCTCTCAGCAGTGAGTAAACAGATCAACACCATGGTATTGGCATAAAATGAATATTCAAGAATTTCCATTTCTATTTCCAAATATAAAAGGCAGAATAAAACACCAGCAATAAAACAAGACAAGCACGATTCTGACAACATAAATATGTTAGGACCACACATACACTCAGAACACAAATTCCGGTATTTAACAATTGGAAAGAAATTCCGTAGAGGAATGTATACAATGTGCATGCACGGTAAAGTAATATATAGTCATAGGTTCCATTTCCTTTTGTTTTCGATGTACTGGTTCTCAAACTTTTCCCACCAACGACTATCTTAACCTTGTAATCGTTTCTGCGTGGCTTCCCAGAATGATAGGGAAATGAGTCATTAAGCACTGAAAAGGCGTACATCCATACAGTAACTCTGCATGACGCCCTTAAGAGCTGCAGCGCACACTTTGAGAATCGAACGAAATCATGTGTTTGTGGAAATTATTTTTTCCCTTTCACACTCAGTGTTACTTTAAGACCGTCCAATCGCTCTCACCGTAAGCTAAATTAGAATGTCATTTGCAGCCCTGGGAATTATGCAATTTTTTTGTCTTGATGAGCACTATCGATCTCCTCTTATTTTGGGGATATAGTTCTAGGTGAACCTGTTTATCAGTCATTCAACAACAAGCTTTTCAGTCCGTAGGCCAGGTATGAGGTAATTCTGCCTCACTGACAACTTGTACACAGGCGGGACGTGACACGTTCTGTCAAACGAAAGAGAATGATAGACGAGCGATGAAAAAAAAAGTCGTGTCTTAAAAACCCAAATTTGTGAAGTTTCTGAGTGACCTACGGGCAAACTAAGTACATATTTGGAAAGAAAAGAAATATTTAAAGTGACTATTTTCTTCGAAAAATATCTGGATTTAGTGGCGAGCTGCAAGCGTTGAAAGATTGTCAAATTTCAAAATCGAATTGTCGCTAATATTTTTGATCCTCAATTTCACAAACACCCTTGTAGCTACAATCGTGAAATTTACCAAAAATTTGTCCACTGTATCAGCTTTTGAAAGAGCCTACCATATTGGTGTTCTGGTTCAAGAGAAATTTAGTCTTTTAAGTTCGCAATATATTACTGAAATATACGTTCATCGAAGCAATTTTAGCAAGTTATGGAGACAATTCGAATTTTTACTTCACCAATCCCTCAATGTTTGAAGCTCGCCATTAAATACCGATATCCTGTGGATAGAGATAATGTAACCTTATAGGATTTTTTTCTGCAAAATGAAATAAAATGAAATTGTCACCAAAATCTGTAATTCCGCAAATTCTGAATTTTCATCGAATATCTACTTCTACGAATACAGATTTGCGTGATGTATTGCAAACAGAAGACTAAATTCTGCTGAACTAGATCACCAATACGATCTATTGTAGACTCTATTCGAAAACTGATGCAGTGGACAAGTTTTTGGTAAATTTCAACAATCAAGGGTAATTGCGGAATTAGCGATTGAAAATTTTGGCGACAATTCGATTTTGAAATTTGTCAATCTTTCAGCGCGTTAGCTCTCTACTAAATCCAGATATTTCAATGAAATTGATATCGCATTAAATTAATGTTTTCTGCTATTTTCAAATATGTGATTAGTTTTTGCGTGGATGTTTCAAAAACCTCACAAATTTGGTTTTTTTAGAGATGACGCATTATTTCTCCAGAATCGATTGTCCACCATAACTCGAAAACGGTTCTAGATAAAACAGGGTTGGTTGGTATTTCGAGTTCCACTTGGACCCCTCTATCACCCCCTTTTATTTGGCAGAACATGTTACGTTCATGCTGTATATAGTTCACCTGCATTTTACGGAACATTCCCGTTATTTTTGTCATTAAAACTTTTTCATGAAATGTCCAGTTTTTTCTTTTAGTTTCCATGTTGCTTTCTTGAAGTTTTGAAATCAAGATTTGAGATTATTCTCATGATAATCTATCAAAAGTATAAATTGAATACTTTTGAGAACATTTTCGGTTGTAATTGACAACTTTACTTTCCTTTTACAATGTTTTATCCATTATTGGTAGCTTCACTTGCTTTGACAATTGTTTGTGCTGTTGCTTTACGTGCCATTAACAATTTTTTGGTTCTAAGTTTACTTCCCTTTTTAACGACTTTTTTGGCTGTAATTGGCAAGTTTACATGTTTTTGACTTTTCGCGATAAACTGTGATATTCAGTATGGATCCCAATTTTTCACATTTTCATGAAGAAAATGTCATCGGCCTACTATTATATCTACTATTATATTATGTGTAGTGGTGCTTTTCTACCGGAACAACTTTCGCGTATTTTGCCTGCGGGCTGGAGGTTGTACACCCGTGCTGTATATAAATATTCATTTTCGCATGCCCTACTAGGCTGGGAGAAAGAAAGTTTGTGTACACAAATGCGTATTCAGACAAAATAAATTACTGCATACTGTATTTTTCTCTTACTGTATGAATTTTAGTAGTTTTCAACAAATTCAAATCTAAAAGTTTACGTGCTAAACTTGATAGTTTGACTCAGGATCGTATTAACTGATAAAAACAGCTTAAATATTTAAATAAAATCATTCCCCGTTTCACGGTTTGATAAATCCTTATTAGCAAATACATCTTCTGAACAATCAAATGAATGCGACGAGTTCTTTGTTAAGTCTCGTTGCTAGGAAGTTCATTGCAATGCCTGGGAATTCTAAAGCATTATACTCCTCCATTCTTTACCTCCATCGCTATCATGGCAATAAAATACGTCAAGTTCTGTCCCTCCGATGGGAATTATCGTGCCATTCCTTGGGTTTTGTTACACCTAAATAATTCATGATCCTTCTCTCTAGTTCTCAAACAACCTTGTGAATCGCTTGTATCAGGGAATCCTAAAGCATTGTGAGTCCCATACATTAACAATCTACTGGTCAATGAACTTATGGTTCCTTTCGTTCGGAACCTTGCGACACGACTGATTTTATTGAAATTTCGTCGAGGGTATAATGACATTTTTGAATTTTTTATTTAATGAAAATGATATCGAATCAATGTTATATGATATAATACAGTATCTCAAAAACTGTTTTTTTTCCCGAATATATAAGTAACATGATTTTGTCTGAGGGTTTCATGGCCGGCATTCAATGACTTGCAAGCGGTATCCAAATTATTAGGCCATGGTCTGAGGCATTTCCTTCTTAACGTCTCACCCTCATCAGTGGCAGGCATCTTCGGAGGTAAAACTGATATTTATGTCACTACTGCAAGCGTGAGTCATACGGCCTCGCATGAAAAACAACAATATTAAAGAAGAAAATCAGGAACCTCGAGCAAAAGTATATATACCATACATCCGGGAAGTCACCAATCGAATCGGAAGAGTTTTGGAAAAGTTCAACATCAAGACCATTTTTAAATCCATCAGAAACTTAGCATAATCGCTACACTCGGCAAAAGATCCGAAAGACGAGCTTTGCATGACAGGTTTCCACGGTCGTGTGGAAAAGTATACATAGGAACAACAAAAAGAAGTTCTGCTACAAGAATAAAGGGACACCAGAGTAGAGAGCTGCCACCTGGGAAATAACGAAAGTTCGGCCATTACAGAACATATGTGGGTAACAGGTCACAAAATTAAATGTGAAAAAACAAAGGTAATATCGTCCGAGGGTCACTACCATGCTAGTCTTCATGAAGAAGTCATTGAAATATTCAAGCACTACAGCATAAATCTAAAGGAAGAGACGATGAAGGTCCATCCCACTTAGGTCCCGTTACTTCAGCTGCGCAGAGAGTCGAGATGTGCACCCGACGAGAGCCAATCAGAGCACGACACATCCGCACAAGCCAGACAATACGGATCTTCTGCTGCCGATAAAGCCGATGACACGCTTGACGCGGAGGCCTACATCCGTTTAACCTTAGGAGATTAATTGTGGTAGGCCTAAGCTATAGTCGGTTTCAGATAAAGATAACCTTAGAAGATGCCTGCCACAAATGGAAGCGAAACGTTTGGGAGAAAATGATTTTGACCATGGTCTAATAGCCCGGAAACCACTTGAAAGCCATTATACACTTTTATTTTACTCATTTCTATTCTCTGGCTGTTGGAATGATATGTATGATAAATATGATGAAATGAGACTGTTCGAATTCTTATTATTGTGAAGGAAAAAAAAACTTCGTTTTCAATTCACAAAATAAATTGCAATTTCAATTCAGTAAATATTTATTATCACTATTCCAATATTAAGAATCGGGAATGATATACGATATCGGTGTTTTTTTAATCATGAAAATAGTAGGCATTAAGCACGATCTAGTTCCTCTACTTTTGCATATTTACTTGGACCTGAATTTCTATTCATAGCTTATAATGCAATAAAATATTTTGCTTAAATATTTCTTATGTAGTCTCTTTAAAATGCTGATAACAAAATTAAATCTGTTTATTGTTTTGAATTACTTATATATTTATTTGTTTATTCATATATATATATATATTGTTGATACGCTGAGTAATCGAATTACCAACTAGTTCAGGGACCAGTAATTGGATAGCAGTGGGCTGAATCTGGCCCTCGAGAACTTAATATGCATTTTATGGCCTGTTATGTAATCGAACTTTTTTAATTGAATTTTCAAGCGTGTTATACCACAGGTCTGCGATGAAAAAAAAAGAGTTTCACAAAAATAAGTGTTTCTTATAATTTCAGGGTGCTAATTACTAGAAAAATAATTTAAAAAATCCATCACGTGTAGTTTTTGAGATAAAGTGAAAATTGTGTTCAATGGTAATACATAAGCAACATATAAATAACATTGAGACTGTGCGTTTCAAACAAATATAGTAAATCATTACCAACAATAATTCAGTAATTTATAGGATGATATGGGAAATGATTCCGAATTTGTCATTGGGTTTTGTCATATTGGCACTACTTTTTTTGAGAAAAATAGCTATAGCTATTGTTGGATGCTTAAGCGGGAAATTTAAGACGCAAAAAAATGAAAACGCAGTAGAAGTAGCATTAAAGAGAAGAAAAAAAATGATCCGCAGCCAACAACAGTGAACACCGGTCGTCTGTTCAACACTGGAAACTAATAGAAATCTTGAAACTGTTTTATATTTTCATTACCTACGGTAATAAAGGTGCACTGTTTCTTCGCTTTTCTTTCTTTACCATTATAAATAAAGGCCGTTTTAATAAAAAGCTAACCTCGGTTAGCCAGATCATTGTACGTAATGGAGAAAAACTGATGTTATTGAGCCATTAAGCAAATGTGTGAGTTAATGACCAGTGACCAATGAAGTGATTAAACAAGTGAGCAATGAAATGATTAAACAAGTGAGCAAATGGATGACCAAGTGAGAAATGAATGGCCAATTGAGCATGTCAACGAGTGAATGAGCAAGTAAGTGACCAAGTGAGTGAATACGTGTTAGAGTGAGCAAAAGTGTGTTCAAGTGAGTAAATTAGTGAGCGAGTGACTCACTCATTTGTTCATTCACTCATTTATTCACCCAGTCACCGACTTGCTCATTCACTCACTCGTTTTCTCACTTGGTCTCTGCCTTGGTCAGGTGCTCACCCACTTGGACCGAATTGTTTGCGGATGAATTTTCCGTAAATTGCTTCAGTGTAAAAACTGGTGTTTGTGTCATTTTCCTTCCGCCGGTTGCACATCGTTTGCAGGCCGAAGGGAAATCGTGCATGTTTGTGCGAAAAGATTGAACATGCATTCTTGTCAAGCTTGCTGTTACGTGTGTAGGCACTTCTATAGATTGTGACTACGGATGTAATATTATTAAAGACGTTAATATACGGTCAGGACCCGTTATAACACACTCCGATTTAACACAAATTTCTTAATTCAATGATTTTTTTAAAATTTTTTGTATTTCCATTTATGATAACCTCAAACCCCGATACAAGACCTCTCTGGATTAAACAAATAAAAATTTGTGTTTTGTCCAATTCTTCAAATCGGGGTTAGATTGTAAATGCAGCTGGTTAGTTCTTTGTTGCACTTTAGCGTGCTACCTCTTGCCCAGATGGCCACGATCAGGAACGGAATCTCATCACACGAAATATGGCGAATTTTGTAGAACGGATTATAACAAAAAAAAAAACGCAATTTCCTACGCATAAATTCATATGCATAATTCAGCTACTTTCAGTAGAAAATATCACCATGTATGTGTAGTCTGCTACGGTGTGTAATCCTTACCTGAAAGTTTCATTCATCGATAATGAAATCTTGAGGAATTTCAAGGGGTTGTTTGCCGTAGTTTTTTTAGACAAAATGTCGAGCTTTTTCTACTCACATCTTTACGCCATTTATAAATCTTTAAAAAAAAATCGGATTTTTTTTCCGCGCCAAGAAATTCCAATTTATGTGGTTTTTTAACCCTTTAAGCGGCAATGACGAGATATTTCGTCTTCATAAAAGCCACTTATTTTAGCATCGCCAAGCCCAGGGTATTTTTTTAAATTTATTTCTCAATGAAAAAGTTTTCCTCCATACCCTTAGTTTTCATCTGCATAAATTCGGGAGAAAACCTACTTAATTATAAAATATATGTCAGTTTCAAGGGGGCATTTATTGATTTCTAATTATCACTTATATAAAGGGTAATCCGTGGATTATAAGCAAGAAAATGAGTAAATATCTTCTCTTCTCATAGTGATTAAATAGCATCGTTCATGATCGAGTAAATTCATTTGTACACTAAAACGCATAGTTTTAATAACCGAGAATTATAATAGTGTTGCAGGTGTAAATAGCGAAATGTACGTACCTCTTTCCCATGAGATCTTGTGTATGGGATAACCACCTGCAGGACACCGTATACTTATGTTATCGCCGGCAACAACAGTCCGGTTCCTCATATTTCTAACGATGGGTTTACCAGGCACCCTCAGCCAACCCGCGTGACTCCTGGTTCCGGCGTCGTTGGTCGCCGTGCAGGCAAACTCACCGGCGTGATCAGTCCTCGCACGAGTGATGTTAACGTAGCTGATTACGGTGTTCTCCATCGTGACGTAATCACCGGAACGGAAGCTCTGATCCTCGGGAACGGGCATTCCGTCCAATGCCCACGTTACCTGCGGTAATGGATTCCCAGAAGCGACACATTTCATCGACACCGCTGAGCCGACTTCGACGGTGGCATTTCCAAATGTCTCCAGAAATTCCGGGGGGTTATCTGAAAAGTGAATGCATTTCATCTTGTAGTTCGATAACTGATACATTTAAAAAATGTATTTTAATGCAATATTATTGGAAAGTATTTTTCTATTCGGATGATTAACCTCCTCGGTAAACGATCATTAACTTAAGAGTTAATGCCTCTTAGATAGTATTGAATTCGTTTTTTTTTTTGTGTGGTTGCCGAGAAATTCCATTGTTGTTTCTTACAAAGTCCATAACACCCTTTTAGTTTTTAATACAGTTTGCTCCTCTATAAAGTGACACAGTGATAAAGAGGGATGTTCTTCTTTGTAGTTATTATCCCCAGGTGGCGGTCGCAAGATTGAAAGCGACGCCATCAACGACACAATAAACGCTGGAACGTGTCGCTGTTTAGGAACGTAGGGTAAAAGTGTGTGTGTATGTGTCCTTACCTTCTTTATTGCGAGAAAACCCGTGACATTAACTTTTTCTCGTATCACTCAAATACCACCAACTCCCAGGGATTACAATCAAGTTTTGGGTCACGATGAAACTGATAATCCCGTTCTACGTTTTATGGCTGTTACGCTCGTAGAGAAACGCCAAATGGTTATTGTGCCTGCTCTGGCGATTTTCGGGGTACTTCTTATTAGGACGTACAAGATGGAAGTCGTGGTTGTAAATCCTCGCAGTTAGTATTAGATATAAAAGGCAATTTATTAGTATGTTGGTTCTTGCACTACTTTTACCGTTATCTTCATAAATCGGCTCTATATTTCGTTACCTCCCAATTGTGCATAGAGACTCACTTGAAGTTAAATCACAATAGCATACGTGGATATATATTGAGTTGAAACTTTAAATTGATTGAACGCAGATTATCAAGTACTTAAAGGCATTTGAGGAGGAATATAAAGATTTCCGAGTTACAGCTCCCCTTAATGGGTTATGATAACCTGAATGATCCAAATGATCTCAGTTTCCATGATATATTGGGCTGAGAAAAAGCCGTCTATCTTTACCGTCCCACCTGGGGGCAATTTACTGAAGTTAAGGTATGCTACTAATGCCTCTACTTCAGCGCCTCATGACACAGTGCGTGAAATAAGGAAGAGCAGGGTCGTGTAGCATGCTTCCGCGGTTTGCAAGAGGGCCTGGGTTCTCGTCCCGATAGGGACCAGATAACTTTATCCCCGACTTCACCTCGGCATAAAATTCTTAAAATATCTGTTTCCTTGAAATTAACTCATTCCATCACCATGATGATACGGAAATTCTGGAATTTTATTTGATTATTCCATGGTGAATTTTTCAATGCCTAATGCTTCGTTTATGTTATGTTCGGGGCAATGAAAGTTATTAAATGTCAGACAAATGCATGAATAAAATCAATATATATCTTCCTTACCCGAAAAAGAGGAAATAAAAACTAGTATCAATTCTATCGCCATGATATATGGTGCCACAAGTCTTCGCAATATCGTTCCGTCATGAAAGGCACCAGTGTTATTCTCGTGGTTTACATGCGTGTATTATGAAGCTCTCACGGACAATAACTTCCAAATATTTTATTCCTAGATAGATAGTTTATATGCCTTCTAAATTTTTAACCAGCAATTCATCAAATACTTATGAATCGGTCTTTTCGCCAATTCAATGAATATTCAAGTGCCAATCAATGAAGACAAAAAATCACACCAGCATTATAATTTCATGGTATTCTATAGCCACATGAGCTGCATTATATACGGTGTCCTGTAGGTCTTAAATTCGCCATTTATCTTATCACCCGTTCGTCGTAAAGGGGCATGGTTCTAGTTTAAAAACAATGCTCAGAATAAGTACAGAACTCACTCTGAACCAGTTTCAAGAATGAAAAGACAGTGTGTTGTAAAATAAAAAATATGAATTTTTATGTGGTTTCCCTATCTTCCAACTTCTAATTACAAAGTAGGTTCTTCAGCTGTCTCTCTCGCGGCCACGAAAAAAAAAATTAATGTTTATAAGTGCAATATTCGTTGAGACATTGGAATTCGAAATTAGGAGAAAAGTTGGGAATGAACAGCATAATTTAACTCTCGTTTGTACTGCCCATTCCTAAAATTTTCTCAGATTTTTGAATTCAAATATCTCAACGAATATTGCTGTTGAAAACATGGACTTTTTTTTTGGTGGGCACAGAAGAGACAGTGCGAGAGTTTTCTTATTGGAAGTTAGAGGACGGGGGAGTATAAAAATTTAGATATTGTATTGTATTTTTTGTGACTGTAATTTGGCTTTCCAAACCGGTACAGTATGATATTTGAACACATTCTGAGCATTGATTGAACTACAACCATTACTCAACGACGAACGGTTGAGGAGATAAAGGGTGCATTAGGACTTACAGGACACCCTGTATATTACATTAACGTTTTACTTTGCTATATTAAGCAGTAGAATTCACGAATAATGATGAATTCATGAAATAATCCAGGGCTGCAACTAGAGGGGGCGGGGGCAACTGCTCCGGGTGGAAAAATTTTGGTGGAGGGTGGCATTTTTAGGTGGGAATGAAGAATACCGTTTAAAACAAAATTATTGAATTTTAAAAATGTTGGGACGGCAAAATAATGTTTTCCCCGGACGGCAAAAATTCTACAGTTACGGCCATGAATAATCAAAATCTTATATATTATATTGGTCACGTATACATAAAAAATATATATGTTAATGATATATTTCCTGTCATACGCATACTGTCGCAGTTTGACCAAATTGGTCCTTGCGCCAATAAATTTAAAATCCATTAAAATCCAATCCGTCATATGCATCCAGTTCTCACCTCCTATCAGAAGCTGCGCTGCCCCCTGAGCAGAATCATATTCGCTAGACACGAAGCATTGGTACATGCCTTTGTCCTCACGCCGTACAGGCTGCACGATGAGCTCAGTGGATGACAGCTGGCGTATTCTACCGCCTAAAGGTATGTTCGTGCCATCTTTTTTCCAATTCACTGCAGCTATCGGTTGCCCAGTAAGTGTGCACTTGAGAGACACGCTGCTGCCTACGTCAGCCATCATGTCTTCAGGATGAACCGTCACAGAAAGTGGAGCTGCGTAAATAAATAAAAACAATAATAATGAAAACGGGTTAAAACAGGGACTGCATTCAAGCTGCTTAATATAGGTCCAAGCTGGAATTTATTGAATTCACTTTAAAACCGAAAAATTTTCGAGTTTATGATTCGGACATTAAGAACGTTGGTTATACTTACCGATTATTATGAGTTCTGTTTCTCCCTGAACTTCGGATGGTCCACTTGTCACTACACAGACATACCGTCCGCTGTCCGTTTTCTCTGTCCTTTTTATTAGGAGGTTACCCCCGTTCTCTACCATGGCCAGGCGGCCACCTATCGCAAGTGGCTTGAGATCACTATCGATAGGTCCTTCTTTTCGGAACCATCTGTACGAAGGCACGGGAAATGCTTGAGCGGCACATGGAAGCTCAGTTCTGTCACCGCTTTTGATCACAAGACGAGATATGATGTGCGTGATTCGCGGTGGAACTTGTCCATAAGGTTCTGCAAAACACATGCACACACATGAAAATGCATTCAACGGTTTTTTTTTCAGAAATATGTACCATTAGAAATATAAAATTGAAAAATAAGATGAAAAATTCTACAATTATTTTTTAATTGAATTAAAACGTAGAAAATAATCATACAAATATTAAATTCAGTTCCGATAGAAAAAATGCGTACTTGGATTTTATGCCAAGGTGAAACAACACCACATGTGTAACAACACAGCTATCTAGCTACATAGCATCGTGTAGCTGGGGTGATGGTATTGGGTAAGCTAGGAAAGAGAAGTCATCTCGTCTCCACTGGGAATCACAAATCCTAGTCCTCTTCCAATCCGGGAAAGTGCGCTACCATATGAGGAGCTAGAGACACAACTTTGTGTGTTTTTCTTATCAGTTGGAAGAGTTACTCTTGTGAAATTATAATTAAGGGAAATTTTAAATGAAAATTTTCATCAGTTGGAAAAATTCAAACCAGTGAAAATTGTGCATTTCTTCATTTTTAGTAAATATAAATACTCGCCCTGAAACATTTGAGTGGAAATTCATCGAAATATGTGGATGGCTTCATTTTAAGATTTTTTGCCTTTTAATTTTGCTTTACGTATGGGAGATTTGGTTTAAAGAAAGTGACTGAAATCGGGAATTTTAATTACTGATTTTCCAATGAATTTTTGTTATCACTTTAAGGAGTAAATGTTTTCTTCGGCATGGCAGAGAAAGGAACAATTTTTACTGTTTATTCATTAATTTACTATTGGAACTGAAAATTCGATTTTTTTTCTTATTTATTGGTACTAGTTTTCTTACAAAAAGTTTACGATTTCTCAAAAGTATCTTTCTACGGGAGCGAAACCGTCAGAGCTGAATTTTCTCGTTTCGCTAATTACCCTTCATATTTTATTTTTCTATATTTTTATTTCAGTTGAATTTTAGAAGCAGCTAAATAATTTACATTTCGGAAATGATAAAATTCTTTGGAAAAACATTTCCATTTAATTTCTGTGAAACACCTGATGTTTTTCAACCAATATTTTCTTAAACATTGATCTTTTTTTATATTTTTGTTACCATAAGCGAAAAATAATTCATAAATTATTCGAATATTTCGAAGATAAATATTGAAGAGCGCTATAAGAGTAAAAATATAAAATTTATTTATGTTTTGGGAAGTTCCAGAATTTTCATAGACACTAACTCAAGAAATTGACTTTAAAAAAAATTATAATAATCTAATGACATCAAATCCACCGAAACTTTCGACGATATTTAAGCTTTTAACGAGTGTATTTTTTTCTTCGTATAACTCGTCGAAATAAGAACAGTTTATAAGTCGTTATTATTTGAAAATTTTCTCTTCCCTCAGCAATTACCCAGGAGAGAAATTACTGAATGATTAATGGAAGTTACTGTTTGATCGTTCGAAATATCTCGACGCAGCAGATACATTCTCATTTTCTTTCTGAACAAAAATTACAAGAAAAAAAATATTTACTCGCTAAAAAGCCGAAATTGTCGACGTTATTCACATTAAACAAAATTATTATTGTAATTTTCAAAAAAAAGCAATATAGTTTATCATGTATAATCATAAAAAAAGTATGTGTTCTATTCATGCATATTATTTTTTCATGCAAGATCTTACTGCTAATAGGTTTGAGATCGAACAGCCGAGAAATAATTTTTCAAAACAATGTGAATGATTTTTATAGTGGCTCTTATGGAATTTTTACAATATTCAGGAGCAATGATTTTTTTATGAAAAAAAATCGAATGCGATTATAATACTTTCAATCTTCTCATTACTTATGTATATATTTTGTACGTGTATTTATATCGTATTTGGGTGACAGATATGTTTTGAAAGAGATAAATGAAAAAAAATGATTTCACTATATTATATCAGGATAGATGATAATATGAATAATAAGTGTCATCTATACACATAATACTTCTTGAATCTGACATTTTTTCTCAGTGAAAAATATTGGTTCTCTTAAAATATCTCTAATTGTTGCAGAAAACAACACCTCTTAGGTGAATGAATCCATTTGTAGCCCTTCTAAATCAGTAATTAATCAGTTAATTACGTTTGGAATAGCGTCAAATAATTTTAGAACTTCATTCAATTCAAAAATACACGTCTAATATTTTCGTTTAATATATTTTGTTTCCGATAGCCAGACGGTTTATTACAGCATCAGGAATCAAAATCATCGTCTAACGATATCGAGATTTCAAATCATGAGGCAATACATTCCCTAAAGGTTCGAGAAAATTAAGTTAGTTTCATGATGAATACCGTCCGCGTATAGCTTTGAAGATTGAGATCCCGTGGAAAATAAAGGAAGAAAATCGCGAAATGAAAATAACTTACGGGGTAAAAAAATATGTAGGGACGACAGAAGTATCTTATCATGAATAAAAACTAAATTATTTCTGCTTCTGAGAATTTACATATTTCAATAACATTATTGAACCAAAACTTACTGCAATGAATGTTCTATATGATTTATGCGACTGTATCTCATCAATTTTAGTTTACAGCTTGAATGCAGATTTCCCATTTTTGGAATCCTTTCTAATAAATTGAAGTTTTTTTATGTCATAATGAAATCGCCGAATATCAAAGTACTCATTAGTATGAATATGCACCGTGACCACTGATTCGTAGCACCACCATACGTGAATATAGAGAGGGAGGTGGCAATAGGGGCTATCACTACCCCCGTTCGGTAAAAAAAATGTATTATTGTCATAGACGAGAGAGCGTAATAGGCATTATCAAAGCCGCTTGAAAGTTCTCCATTAAAGACTCTTAATGCAGCTATTCATACTCTAAGTGAATCGCAATCCCCTCCCCCCCCCCCCATTCGAAGATCATGTATCCCCTTAGGAGCACCACAATAAAACTATGCAACTTTTCCAGCGTTCTATAGGCTATTATAGCCTACCAATTGTTGCATGAAAGATTCTATCGTCAAGTCGGATTTGAATCTAATAATGTTGGGCCAGAAGTAAGACACCCCGTTTTATAGTATGCATGATGATTCCAAAATAAAAGGAAAGGGGAAAAAGGTTAAGGTTCCACATCAGTGTTAGCACCACAAGCCCATATAATTATGTTTTTAAACCTCAAGAATCGTTGCACATATTCCAGAAACAGAAGAAATATCCTCGGAAAACTTGTAAAGAAGAAGACATTTCTTATCTTACATCGTCATAAACGTGCTTGTAGCATATGCCAATTTCAAATGGCATGATTGAATACACATTGTGTAAGAGAATTCGCGTATCAGATTCAACTCTATATAGCTATAGCAAATATCCTCGCTATGCCTTCTGCATTTTATAATTGCTATGGAAAACTTGATAGAAACACGTCGCTGCGTAGGAGTTTCAAAAATTGTACATCCCCCATCGTACTTCTGTGAATTCTTCAATCATTTCATAAAATGCAATATTTATTGAAAATATTATTTTCCTCTTTGATGTTTTTTTTATATGAAGAAAGCAAAAAAATTCGAAAAAGAACTAATATTATTTTTCTGAACAAACAAATCATTAAATTTATTCAATTTTGGAATTCGGGGGGAAAAGCATTTATTCAAGGGTAAAGGATATTTTTCATCCTCATTTATTTTTTTATTAATAATATTTCTCGAAATTCAATTCTCTAGAGAATACGATAATTTAATTATTATTTATTATTTTCTCCTTCCACGTTGAGGTTCCTTTCATTTAATTGTGTGCCTTTTCTTCCGAAAACAAATACTCCATAATTTTAATTATGACATTTCAATCAGGTATTCAAATATGTTTTAATTCAATTTAGAAATTATTCACTGCCTGATGGATGCGGATAGTATCTTTTAACATACAAATTATCACATTTTCTCAGCATTATATGGTTTGCAATAATCCGATGAAGTATAGGTTATTTTGAATGACGAGTAGTATCAAGTTTCTTTCTCGCAATGTAACAATTTTCGAGAAGTTTGAGTTTTCCATTATTTTAAAATAAATTGTTCCATCGTTTCTTAGGGTCTTATCATCCTAAAACTATTTATCATCTTACCTTACGGTTCGGCAGTGTAATAGTCCTTTCATAAAGTTTTTCGGATTTGATTCCTCGCTTTGGAATAGAGGACATATATAAGGTTTTACTGCCTTTTATTTTTTCGTTTTTACGATATCTGTCTTATCCTTCGGGGGTTGGAGGAAAAATCGATATTCGGAGCTCAATTCCGTATCATTTTAGGATTTTATTTTATCCTTCTCTTCCCTCTCCTACTCATTCTTCTCTCGCTGTAATACATTTTTTTTAAAATATTAAATTGGGGGAAAAAATTTCGGAACAACAGGATTCATTTATTATGATCCACGTTTGTTCAAATAGCTTTCAACGTTCAAAACGAAGTGCAGAATACTCACTCCAATAAAAATTGTAAAAAAGGGGGCGGAAGGGAAAATGTTATTGCTTTTATAGAGAAGAAATGACGTCTTAGGAAAATTTAGGAAGATTTATGATGTATGTGAAATGAAACAATTTCAAATATTCATCGATCATTGGATTATTTGTAAAAGGGGTATAGAAAAAAAAAAAAAGATCCGATTTTCTTTTATAAGGAATTTTCTGTGCAAAATGGTATGAAATGAATATCAAATTTTCTATTGTCACCTTAAAATTGCATTTTTTTTTCTTTCTATACTGCCTTCAGGACACCATAAATTTCTTATTCGAAGTTCTATGGAGTTCACATGCTACACGTCATTTGAGTAAATTGTATTTTATTATTGTACGTAGCAAAGAACAGAGGTATATTTCTCTCTTAAATAAAAGAGACAAAGAAGGCTTTCTTCCGAATTTTATGTGACATTCCAGAACTAGAGATAGTTTTGAAGTTCTTTTCTTGCAATTTGTGTATGAGCTTTACAAAAATTCTGTTCTACAACATTGGATTTATGATACCCTATCAATGGTGTATGAGTGTTTCGTCGAATGGCATGATCACCATTTCATCTTATACGTGACAACTGAGAAATGGTGAAAAAATTATTGCTGTTTATCATAGCACTGAAATATGGAGGCGCTATTAATAAAATGGATATACTGCTAATACTACTACTAAACCACACATGCACCTCGTCCATATTACGGTGTGGAATTTCTAACGAATTGAAGGATGGAAAGATTTTGGAATGTGCGTGTTGTGAACCTAACGTGAAGTTTGTAATGCTGTGCAATACGTAGTGCCATCAATTTTTCTAAACATGAATCAAATGCAATGATTGAGGAATTCTACCGTGTAGGCCTGTTGCTCTGTGTGCCAATAAAATGGATATACTGCACCTGTTACAAATATCCTTCCTTGATTACTGCTAACTACAGTCCTTCCAGAAAGACGGTGTTTCGTCCTACAGGAGTATGAATTCGCTGCATCTTCTTCCTGAACATTGCGTATATGAAGTTCTCCCGTTGGCAACATACTATACCGGCCTGTTATATTCAAAATGATTTGTCATTAAAAAAGTCCATAGAATATGTTACAATTTGAATGTTTCATTTTTGAAAAGTTTTGAAAATCAACTGAAAATCAGAAATTTATAAACAATCTATATAAAATGGTTTTCTACAAAACTTAGAAGTAACTTCTTACATATTTCTTCATTCTGGCATTGTAAGAAATTTGCATAAAAACTCCATACGAATACCTATTTTAACCCTTAGATACCCAATTTTTTTCAAGCCCCGATGGTTTTTTTTATAAAACATGCAAAACAAAAGAGCAAACAAAACATTTTAACAAATAAGTGAAACCAAAGCCACACATGTTCTGCAGCAAACAAAGAGTTGTTGACATTCACACTGGAAAGACGGCAAGGGTCTGGGTGACCCTGCGTGATGTCTCTCTGCTCCCCCTATTTCCTATGTATTATACTAAGATTAAACCAAAAGGCTTGGCAATTTCTTGACTTTTCCCAAATTATTTAGCTGTTATTTTACGCTAAAGTTCTTACCGTCATATTTCTTAACAATGAATATACGTACTTACTAACATACCTAATAAATACGGAAAGGGGAGGTCACACTGATACTTCGATGCATTTTAGAACACATTTGGTTTATAATACTAACAACATTGCCATAATTGATTTTGTGTGGTCAGAACTCTTCTGATGGTCTCTGTGCATCTAATATAGTGTAATTCCTAATCGTGAGATGATTTTTACCTCCATTCTGATCTGCAGATATCGATCAGCTGGTGTCTGCTCAGCAGGTAACAAAAAAACTTTTTATCAGAAAAATTAGATATAAATATATATTGAAAATTGACAAGCTTTCAAGACAAAAATTTTTAATTGGTCGACTAGTCGACGCGTTTCGGCTTTATTATGGAGAGCCGCCATCAGGACATTGTGGTCAGAAATCACATTGAGTGAAAGTGAGACGTTGAAGGGGTGATGTTCAGGTTTGTTCGTCCGGAGAATTCACCTTTGTATTTGCTGAGGCCGACTGGTCTTTGGATGCGAATTGAGGCGCCATCTGTTGCAAAGTGTTGAAAATTCTGTCTCAACTGAAGTTAATAAAGCCTGTCCAAGCTCATGAAGTAGGTGGCGTGTTCCTTCCATCATTAACGACGAAATCCCTTCATCAGAACTTGCCAGGATATTTTATTATCACATATATTTAATTACAGTGTTTCATAGACGATATGTAGGATGGAATTTCGAAAAATTTACACGTACATTAAACGATTTGAGTGAAACTCCCGAGAATATCATGCAACCCTTTAAATTTTGATTCACAATCTGCATCATTACTATTTGAATGTACTGTGGAAGTAACAAAACATTCCATTCATCGTTTGTTTTGCAATCGTGTTTCGAATATTACACGAATTTTGCTTGATATTCGACATAAAAATGCCTTTTTCACAGAAATTGACATAGTCCAAAACGTAATATTGTTTTCACAATTTTGAGACACTTTCTATCAAAAAATATTATTGAAGTTCACTCCAATACTATTTTATAGAAAAGTGGCAATACCTTAAAATTCAAATAACGATGAATGATTTTGGGATATTTTTCCGTCCTGTACTTACTTCCGGCTTGTGCGATTTCAATTTTTTCAATGTGGTTTTTGATCCATGCTTCAACGTATACTTGGTCCTTAACATAACCAGGTATGTGGCAACACAGAACGGCAGTGTTACCTTTCAGAACAAATTCGTCTTGCATTTCTACCGCATATCGTTGAGGCATCACTGTGTAGAAAAACGAAATATTTCAATGGCATTTTATCACATGAATATATTTTCTATAAATTAATACTCATATAGAATTTTTATTGAATACACGCTGATTCATGGAATAATTTTCCTCTATACAAACCAAAACTATAAACTTGAAATCATCTCATATCAATATGTACCGATCAAAGTAATTCATTTTAATGAGATTCATTGAAAAGCATAACTTTTCTTCATCTTTATTATTGTATGGAAAGAAAAGATAAAAAAAAAATATATAGATTTCGGCGCTATCAGAAATCGAATCGAGCTGAAGTCTCTAAAAACAACTAATAAGGGAATTGAAATCTAAAAGCTATCAAGAACTTATACCAGTTTCTTTGTTAAACATATATGTTGCGGTGGTTATGCTAAATCGGATATTATAAATAATAACTTTTCATTATGAATAATCGCCAGTCGTCTCAGTAAGTTTATCAGTTTTACCGGTGATTTTGCATTATACTCAAGCGTCGTTGGTAGATTTGATAAATGCTAAGAAATAGTCATTTTACCGGTACTCTAAAAATTCGTTAAACAAAGAATTTGTTAAATGAGAGTTCGTTATGTATGGCGAGTACGATCGTAAAAAAATGTTGAATTGGAATCTACAGTATCATATCGTGGTAAGATCATAAAATTTATGAAACGAGAGATCATTATATCGGAGTGTCACCTTAAAATGGAAGAATAAGACTTCGTTATATTGAGGTCCGATTGCAGAAATTCTCAAACAGGACAAAATTATAGAATTTATTACTGGGGATGTTCAGAAAAACTCATCAAATCAGATTTCATTTTACCCGGTTCAGAGTCTGTCTCATAAGTCCGGCCACCTAAAACAGAAGTTTTGTCACGACAATATAACCGAGTAATCATATTTAAGAAATGATAACAAATGTAATGAATTTAGTACGAAATTTATCATGTTGACCAACGACGCTTGGGTATTATGAGTCGCTAGTAAGAGTGAAATATTTTGCATTATAGCTGGATTTATAACATTTACCATAACATATACAGGGAAATTACATAATTCCCTTTGCCGCATTTTACTGTTGAGCCGTTGATCCTAGAGGCATGCTTCCAATTAGAAAAAATATCCAATTAATATGTTGAACTCAGTTACATCATTCATGGTGCAAAGGGTTGTACAGTTGTTAAAGTAAAATAAATAACTTTTAATATGGACACCCAGTTCTACAAAACTCAGGAAGTTGCCGCCATGTCTCTTCTGAGGTAAACAAAAACTTCCGCGTTTCTATGTGCAATATTCACTGAGATATTTTAATTCAAAATCGGAGAAAAGTTTGGAAAGAACAGCATAAACCAATGGAAAACGTTTCTTTCCTTCGTTTATACTGTTCTTTCCTAACTTTTCTACCGATATTTGAATACAATTACCTCCAGTGAATATTGCACTTGGACACGCGGATTTTTTTTTATTTATTTTTTTTAAACTCAGAAGAGACAGAGCAGCAATTTCCTAATGGTTACGTTTGGACATAATCCGTATAATTTTTTTTTTCATTTTGACACTAGAAGGACCACGTCTATCTTCTCACTCGATTTAATGATTAAACAGATTGCTTATGATGTTGAAATTTCACGACTTTTTATAAAAAGGCTTGAATATTACGCTGTCCAACTATCATAAAATTTAAAAAAAATCAGGAGAGATTTTTTAACAAAAACGACCATCATTCTTCAATTTGACCAGTAACGTTATATGGACACTTTCATAGCCATGACCAGCAAATATTTCGTTGAATCGTGGCATAAAATTTCTACTAATATAGATGTTCTCCCTTCGGCTAATTGAAAGCATTCTTAATGATCAACCATTCTTAATGAATCTTTCCTGAAAGCTGGTAGAAATGTGGATAGGTGATTATTGTCTTTCTCCATGAATACGTGCTGAAATACTGAAGCAGAATAATACTACCTTACCTTGGTAGGTATAATAACGAAAGACTTGAAAAAGAAATTTCACCTGAAATTCGGCAGGAACCCCTTTATATGAAACAACACGTTTGACGCGTTTAACCATAAACACATTATTTTTTAAGATTTCTGAGGAAGAAAAAGGAAAATACTCTTCCTCTACGTTCGATGCATTGAAATATTGAAATATAGAATCTCAAAGTGACGAAAATTCCTGAAGCAGTCTATTTTTGCAACGAAACGAAGTATAGTGTTGATCAGATGGCTCAAATGCAGGGATTTACAAATGTGCGTTTGGCACAACTTTTGACGCAACCTCAATAAATGCTTTGTCGATTTTTGTACAGAAAAGAAAATAAGAGAGAGAGATAAAAGAGAATTAATTTTGTCCTTGTTGAAATTAGCTAAAAAGATTAGACCCTCTGTTCAAGAATCAAAATTTTGCCATCGCTCCTCTACCAGGAAAAAACATCGATGCCAGATCCCGCTATGCAATAACAGAATTTTACAGTAGTTAAGTGTATTTCTTACCGGTATCGGTCAAGGAAGAACGAAATGTTGGTCCTTCTAGTGTTAATACCTATGAAACCCCTTGCAGCATGAATATCGTATCTGAGTTTTAAGCGTTGTTTGGATATCTTTCCCAATCGGAAGTATGCTTCCAAGATCAACGGTTCACCAGTAAAATGCAGCAAGAGAATCAAGTAATCACCTTGTACACATTCGCATTTTAGATTATTTCTCTCTACACAGGCCTTTCTTATCCATACATAATTTATTATAAAACTTTGTGATATTAACAGAGGAAATTATGACAAAGGGTATATAATGATTTAATTATTTGCAACAATGTGTTCCTTTCCAACGCACAAGCTGCACGGATGAGAAAAGTCTTGTTCGGTTTTCCCAACACATACAGATGCTGAATATGAGAGACGAGGGTCTCGAAACAAGAACTTGTTGAACAACGGATATCTATCGCCGAGGTTGTTATTCCATAGCGAAATCCACAATTCCATATAAATGGGACATTTTATTTCCCCTGAGCTTCGCGATTTCGTCCTTGTTTCTTGTAGCGGAAAAGACTTGGGGCCTCCGCTTATTGCCTCGGTGACATCTGGAGCAGCTGTTACACGCGAAAATCGATTGTGTGTCCCACGGTACAAATATTACATAACGTTTCCTCTTCTACCTCCATGGGCTTATTTACCAGAAACAACATTTGTTTTTGTCTCTTGTTAATGTTCCGCAGATTTCCAGAGTCCGTTATTTGGGTCAACTGCATTATTTGTCAAGATCACTGGACTGCTGTTGGATAAAGTGAAAAACTTCCTAGCGCGTGGGGGTGTCAAATCATTAACTCCACGTTGGACGTGCCCAATTCCTATAGTACAGGATAAATCGCGTTTCATATTTTTGTTTCAAATGGGCATATAAATGGAGCTTCAAGAAACTGGAAATTTGATGCAAGTTCTATGTCAAGCAGTACCTTTAGAGTCCATTATAACTAAAGTTTTATTCTACCTACAACACCGATACCGATCAAAATGACCGGGGTTTGACTTTCACTATGAATTCTTAAGTTTGATTATGCTTGGATGTACATACATATGATTGCGTGCGTGTGTGTGTGGGGGGGGGGGATAATCAATAAAATATGAATTATAGAATATTTTCAAATAAAATTACATAACTAAATTTTATTTTAAATTCCAAAAATATCCTTTTGACACACGATGAAAAGTATTTACATCCTTAAAATTACGGTTGTATTCGCACATTTTTTACATTTCTTTTTATATATTTTAGAATTAATTATCATAATTATTTAATTAATATTCATAGTATTAATTCACATTTTTCTACACATTCTGTTCTACATTTTTACTTTTTTATATTATAAATGCATTTTCCGCTCACATATTTTTTTACCATTGAAAATGTAGCCCTTGCTTTGCTATTGTATGGCGGTATCTGATGTCTTTTTCCTAGTACAGGAGAGCTTGTTATTGTAAGAAAAATTCTGATTTCTGAACAAATACGGTTGTCTAAGCTTTTTAGTTTATTTTAACAAGAAAAAAGTTACTTTTTTCCAGTTTTAGTTATTTATTTACAACAGATCGAACAAGTATTTCTTTAGGTCAAGTGGAATTTTGTAGAAAACGTGCACTGTGACGAATGAATGGTATTCGCACGGAATACTTCCGAGCCATATGATCAACAATATACTTTTTTTCATTGTGAAACTCAATGGTTTCAGGAAATTTTCCTTACCTTGAGAATATATATTTCAACATTTCATTACACTGAACTTCGTGAAACAATATTTTTCTTTTTCTTACCCTGAAAACACCCGTGACGTTTTTATGTGTAAATGCATCAAACGCATTTCATATAAAGGGGTCGTTGTTGAATTTCATGTGAAAATACCTTTTCGATTTTCATATTAAATCCATCAAGATAGTATCATTCTGATGCTGTTTTTCATCACGTATTGGTGAAGTAAAACAATTTTCGAGTGGTCACATTCCTTCTAGCCCTCTGATAAGATTCGGTGATTAGCATTACTACATTTTTGACCAAACTGTCAGTAACAATGCATTCAGTCAGCCGAGGTGAGAATAATGTTAAATTGTTCGGTTATGGTCCTTTCAGGTATGTTTAAAAATATCTCGGCCGATATTTTTTAAAACTGATGATAAATGGACAGTATGCTGTTTCAGTATTTTTAAGAATAGCCGTGAAATTCCACCATTCTTCCGGTTCATTATGAAAACAGAGCAGGAAGATTGCATGTCACGGTTAAAACCTTGTTAAAATTGTAATCAATATCATATTTGGTGTTTGATACGATTAACAGGTCGCATTTTCCACCAATTTTCACGCAAAGTTCTTTGAGAAAATCTTACATTCATTTACTTATGATTAATAACCAAAAGAATAAAAAATTCCAAATTGATATTTTGATTATAATTCCGCTATTAATCTTCAAATATTTTTTGCCGATCAATTTATATTTCTTTGAAAAATGTTGAAAAAATATTTCATTAAACGTTTTAATAAAAGTAGAAATTATTGAAAAAAGTATTTTTACTCATCAAAATCACGATTTAATTAATTTTCTAATTATATCCCTCTGAGAACATAAGATGCCGTTGTGCAACGCATTTCTTCTGAATTGGGAAATCGATCAAACATTCTGTAATGCGTGTGATTATATTTATCCTAAAATAAAACCCTTGATTAAACCTATGTTTATTTTCAAACATATATTTTGTGAACAAATTAATTGAGACAGATAAAAAAATGTAGGGATTTTATTGTTTTTTCCCCTCCTGTACAAATGTTTCTCCAAGATTTTAGCCTAGGAAACAAAACTGCCAAGTTTTTAATAGAAGTAAGAAGAATTATCTTTCAAGGAGAAAAGATAAAAGAAAAAATAGGTGATGTAAAATTTTTGACAAGGAGAGTTCATGGATAATGTCTTCATTGTAATTAAGTAGGAGAAATTTAATTATAACAGCGGACGTTGATAAGTGGCTGGAATCTAATAAGAATAGGTTAGACTTGAAAAAAAATATATACTTCGCGAAACTTCGAGGACTTCTAAAGAAATAAGCTCATTATCTTGAAACAGCTTCGATTAACTTGTCGCATATCACAACGTTAACCTAAAAAATAATTTTCTTATAACAAGGTACTCGAACATCTTTTACTCGGCAAGAGAGAGAAATAAAATATTCCTTTCACTATAGATCAGTAAGAAATTTAGAGTATTTCTCGTTCGGAAACTTTATTTCGGAGATATTCATTAAATTCATTCGTTTCATCATCCATTCGTTTAATTGGGTTTAAATATAAACCACTATGTACCTTGCATATTTCTCGTTACCTATCTCTTAAAATTTTCGAGTTCATTTCCGATATTTAAAAAATATATAATTAAAAAATAACTGTTAATTGAAGCTTTTATATGGAAATCGGAATCGATCAAACATTCTGTAATGCGTCTAATTATATTTATTCTGGAATAAAACCCTCGATTAAACCTATGTTTATTTTCAATGTATATATTGTGAATAAACAAATTTTGAGAAAAAAATGTAGCGATTTTAGCAAAGTATTTAATATATCGATTTAATATATCGATTTAGCAACGTGTTACAAAGCATGTTCAATGTAGCGTTCACCATTTTCTGAAAGCAAATCAAATCGCATTACTGCGTTCTCAACAGTAGCTCTTAGCATATCAGGAGGAATATACGGACATGTCAATGTATCGCATTTTTAAATTCTGCCAAAACCCCACAGTTTCGTTTTAGGAAACGATTAAAAACCTTTTAAACCGATGTCTTAATGTATTATTTCGTTTAACAATATTGCATACAGCGCCATTCTCCGCTGGTGGTGAGTTTTTGAAATTATTTTGCGAAAAATTGAATCCCATGACCTCTGTAAACTTTTAACTAAGTTTGGTAACATTTTGTCCAGTTTTTCTTTTATAGTCGTTGCAAAGTGGAACTTTAATTATAAAAATCCCGTATATTCAATACCAAGTTTTTCGCAAATTTTTAAAGAGATGCATTATTAACACAATCGGAGCATGGTAAAATAGCGTGACATCAATGTGATGAAACAAAAATTGATTAATATAAGAAAAAATGCGTTTAATTCAAAAATTGGCAAAAAAAGATTTGAGATCTATTCATAAACACTCGTAATATTTAAAATATTGAACGTTTTTTCTCAGTTTTAAAAATTACCTCATAATTGAGTTAATTAAATATAAATTCGTTTCTCTTCATTTCGTAAACTCAATAGATTCCTTTATTTTTAGTAAATTTTTCCATTGATGTCATGTCATTTTATCTTGCACTCAAGATATCAATAATGCATATTTTTGAAAATTTTCAATAACATCAAATGTTGTAGATGCGTGAAACTTTTTGCTATCATGTCTCAGCATATAGAATCAAATACATGTGTACCAAATTTAAAATACGTCAATGGTTAAATAATATGTGTAATGGTATTTCTACTAGAGTATAGTAGAATTTCATTATTTTTTTTTTAGGGTTGGAGACAGTTTAATGCGAAACGAATTGAAAAAAAAATGTTCATTATTCTTAATGGAAAGTTTTCTTTCAGTAGAATTGTCAAAAACGAATTATACTCGTAATTTAAAATGCATTGCATTCAAAAATTATGAATAACCCAATAACAAAATGAATTGTTAATAGTATCGTGGTTCACATTCATTGATACAAAAGGCCTACATAAATGAAAATTTATTACAAAAAACTTAACAATCAGTTTTTCAAAACTTCACTTTTCGGAGTTTTCCTCATATAAAGAATAATATACGACAAGATTAGAGAGCATATAAAATTACTATCATTTCATAAACATGAAGTAATTAGTTAGAGTGAATTAATTTCCATAAATATAACCGTTGTTCGCGAAACAGGATCCATTCAGAGAAAAGAACGTGTTGCCACAATCTCTGCCAACACCATTGTTAGCCGGAATTTCATGCAGTAAACTCCTCGTTCAATTTGGCGATTTAAAAGCGGAAAATTCGCTCGTCTTTTCGGAGCTAAAACTAAAATACCAGGAAAAGAGAGGAAACTAGCGGAAGTTTGAACGGATAGGAAGGACGGATACAACAGGGTTGTGGTGGTGGCTCCTTCAATATCCTTGCCTTATCATCTTCGTAGCAGAGGCCTCTCTCTTTTCTCTCGGAGGACAATGAGAAATCCCTTGCTCCGGTAAGAGCCACGTGAGGGTTATGGCCTCATTTGGCAATTTTCGAAAAGTTTGTTGAACTTTTTTATTATTATTTTCCTTTTTCCCCCCTGTATCTTTACATTAACTCTATCCTTCAGTTAGGATTTTTTTTTTTCTCTCGCTGTCTTTTATCTTGGGGAAAAAAAAGAAACTAAGGTAGGAAAAAACAGAAAATTCACTTGAAATCTAAAAAACAGTTCTCTCTATAAGCAGAAGAGACTTGTAATCCCTCAAAGGCACCTTTCATTTTCTAGACTGTCCCTGCTTACCCAACGACTTTTTAGAAACTGGAAAAAATAGTATTTCCTTTCCCTGGTAGGATTTTTATTGTACTTCTGGAGCAGGAAATAGTTTTTTACTGTTATTATTATTTTATTTATTATTTTGTTCGGATTTTTTTTTTCTTACCATGAAAGGAATCTCCCCGATCGTATTTAATTATTTTTCTCGAGTTTTTATAGTTTCATATGAAATCTAAAAACTGTCTCCGGCCGAAAACCATTACTGATTATGGGAACAATGTAGTTTCATCTACGTATTTTGTTCTTTCTGGTTTTGAATGAGGATAAAAACCATGAGAGAAAGAACTATTATCTATAGGGTTATCGTGAGAGAGAGTATAATATCAGAAAGTAGCATTATTATTATTTTTTTGAGGATTTGAATAGAACGTGGAGCAGGCATTTTTGTATGTGTGTGTTTCGTATATTAAATCCAAAGTCCTTGGGCTCAGTTTATTATTTAATAGAACACATGTCACTAAGCATTGTAACATTTAAGAAAAACTATTGATTCGTCTCGATTACTTTGAGTGTTTTTCTTGTAAGATTTTAAGTGAAAAAAATTGGTTAAAGTAAATTATTCTTAAAACTTGTACTCAGTTTTCCCTCATATCTGTGGGGTATTTTTGGATGTTTCTTAAATTCCTTCCCTGTATGATTTGGAGTAAATCAGACGCCTGTTCATTCTGATCGCATCTACTTCAGCTCACACATTTCTTTATATATACAGGGAGATTCCAAATTCATGGAACAAACTTTAAGAGGTGATACATGACACCTAAACAAGAGTTATACGTCATAGAATGTGCTGTCGAATCTTAATAGCAAAGGCGGTATAGGTTGTTTTTAGAGACTGGTCAACTGCAATTCACCAAAAATAAATACATTTTTTTGTCGTATTTGCTGCAATATGTGCTAAAAATATTCGAGGTTACATATTTGTCTTCTGATTAAATTGGACTGATTTTTTTGAAGTTGTTCCCATGAATTTAGAATCACCCCGTGTACTGAACCTACACACCGGCATTGACGAGATGTCTCACCTTCTAAAAAGCCTTTTATTTTAGTAATGGCAATCTCAAATATTTTTAAAAGCTAATTTCTCAATGGAACACGTTGTCTTGGCTCCCTCACTTTGCACGATCAAAAGAAAGTGTTACATCCTATTTCATATATATATATGTCGAACATATATATATATACGTTTTGCAGGTGTTCGCTGATTTCAGCTTGGCCGGTTAAAGGGTTCAGGGAAGCAAAGCAAATAAAAGTTACATTATGCGATAGATTGATAGTGTCTGAGAAAAAAAAAATCGGCTTATTGAATCATGTTGAAAAGGGGGATTGAAAAGAAGCAGGTCTTTTTAATTTTAAGAAGTCATCCACGAATAAGGCGAATACACGAAAAATAGAAAATTCCTTATGCATTTCGACATACAATGGGTGTCGTCTTCAGTAATCACGCTGACCGCGTATCCCACTTTGGTTAAATACCAAATCTTAACTCTTGGTTGCTCAGCGGAAAAAAGCACTCCGTTCACTTCAAACGTCGTGGAGACAACACCCATTGTGTGTCGAAACGCATTAGGAATTTTGTATTTTTCATGTATTTGATTTATTCGTTGATGACGTCTTAATATTCTTGGGCATAGTTGATCTACTCCACCAGGTCTTTTTAACCGTGCTGTACTGTTCGCATTTACCCTATAGTTGTAATGTTCGGGTCAATAGGACCCGACTCGTTTCTTTTCCAATTCAATACTTGCTTATTGTTTTAAAAAAACCAAGAACTACAAATCATCGAAACAACTGTACATAAATCCAACATTTTTGGGTTTACGCGTTGCAATTTTAATTTTAATCATGTTAATTAATTACATAATTAGAGAGATATCTCTTTTTTGTCCAGATTAAAAAAATGCCATGTGAACCACTTTTTTTATCCCTTTACAACAAAACAAATTACTTGTTTTATCCACACAAACATTATACAGTAAGATTTCGGTATAGTGTCGACCATTTCTAACGTCACCCCGGTTATAAGAACAGTTTTTGAAAGATCAGTTTTTTTTGTATAAATATCATGTTAGTTGACATGTTATCAAGTCACCCCTCTTATGAAACCATTTTATTCGGTCTCCGGGGTGACGTTGTACCGACGTCAGACTGTATCATGAACGAGACGTTATGTCCCCCCCCCCTCTTAGTATTTGAAAAGGGGCGGGTGGTAGGCTCGTGAGCCCAAGGTGAAGCTATTGTTTTTCAGTTTTTTACCCAATATATTTTCCCTGCAGGATTACTATCCAGGCTCAAAGATAGTTGAACTATGTAAATTGTTCGTGTTTCAATATCCTAGGGCTATTCAGCGATTTCTAAAGCACCAATACTTACATGTTGAGTGGATCATCGATTAGTTACAATTTTCACGAAGGATCAGTTTTAGGAAAGTTCTCCACTCGATTTTACCACCAAAAATACTAAGATTTGCAGCTGATCCAATTTCTATGAGTTGTGCCTTATTTCATGACATTTTTATGAAAGCATCCACTTGTGAGATCAAGGCGATTCTTTTGCACCGGTGGGAGCTCTTTGAGTTATATTTCAGAAATAACTTCTGTATTTAGAAAACGTGAATAAATACCGGTATTTTCATAGCATAGAGAGAAAAAAAGTGGTAAGTAGTTTGGTTACGAAAATAGCACTTTAATTCGAAAACCATGAGAAATGAATATAATTAGAAATATAATAAGTCGCCTGCATTAGCATTCAATAGAATTTTGAATTCAAAAACCTTATTCCAGCAATAAACAATGTGCACTAGCTGAATGATTTTGTATAATTCCCTGAAGTAATTTAAAAGATCCTTACGAGACGTTTTCGTGGAAAATCGGAGTAAGCAGAAAGCTTTTCCAACACTGCTTCTCTTCCCACACAAATTTATTTATTAGAAGACTTAAAAGTGTTTTTCAACATTTTAGTTTATGCGGAACCTCTCAAATCAGATTCTTGGTCTGAGGAGTGTCAAATATAATTAAAACTGTTTCAGGGTGAACCCCTTTTAAGTTAGGACAAAAATATCAAGTTAGAGAAAATATCAAGAAATATTTTCCCCTGCCGTTCCTTACTATTTCTCGATGAACCACTAGCAAAATGATGTAGACCCCTCAGGTTCCGGGGATCACCGGTTGGGAAACACCATGCTCCAATGATCTTAAAAGGAATTTCAGATACCCACAAGTCTGAATAAAAAAATTCCATCTTGAAAGAATTCTTAAGGCCTTTGAAAGGAATTTTCTTATTCGGGTGATTTTGACCCGAACGTAATAGAGATAGAAAAGGAAAGTTAAGATAGAGAGAGAAAATATATAAAATAATACAAAAATGCATATACGCCTGATAAAGTAAGAGTAAAAATGATTAAGTCAGAAACAACCATAAAAATTCCTAGAACAACAATTATCTAATAACGATGAAAATTTCGTTTCGGATCAAACAGACCCGAACAGTGCAGCAGGATTAACTTGGTTTCAGAAAATTTTGGTGTACTGAATATTGATTCTCACATGTATTGTTTTCACAGCCCCTTTATTAATTTCTGATTTGGTAGATAGTTAGCAGAACCTGAGCTCATAACATGAATGATACTTGACGCACATGCACGCTTAGGTTCAACAAAAACGCAATTCGACTGAAATTAAACTTTAGTAAACTGCTTGTACTGAGTGTCCGGTGTTATAAATGTACTGTCAGAAAAATTAAAGTTAAGGACTACTTTAACGAAATTCTTGCGAACTGTAATTTTAGGAAATGTTTTTAATAAATAAATTTCAAGTATTTAAAAAAAATTCGGATTTTCTTTTATTTTTTGCGTTTATTACTTTCTCATACCGCTGTAAAAGGTCTCAAAACCTCATCTTCTAGTCCGAGATCGTGACTTATGAAATGGTTCCTGTTATTTGTTCGCATTCCTTCGTATTAATATTCATAAACATTTGAGTAGCATAAACTCTATTTTTTATGAGAAACTCAAAAATATAAAATTCAACGTCTATTAGCCATAAAACAAATTTTTAACATGTTCTCTCATATAACGTTTTCGCTGCTCATGAGTGAGACTAATAAGCGATTGCAAAATTACTGAAATTTCGGAAATTAGGAATATCTTCACACGATATTTATTTATTTAATAAATTGAAAATTATAAGCACCTTGAATTTTGATATGCAACTATTATTAGAATTTTATGAATTTAAATAGTTGGAAAAAAAAGGAGGAATTTGAAAAATATAAATACAATATTTTTTACAAATATTTTCCATGGGTCAGTTGTCAATTCGAAAGCGTATTTTACCAACACATGTTGAATGAATATCCCCGCAAAACTTCAGCAGATTTGGTAAAACAGTTTTATTTTCAACTTCTTATTTCAGTCTCCCGAAGATGAGCACATTACAACTTTAAAATCTCGATCTGTGACAAACAAGTTAAAAATTTGTTTCGTCAATTATTTTTCACTTTCATTAATTTGTTTCCTTTTATTTCGGAAAAACCAATTAACATATTGGCACGAATTCTTTTTCATTTGATTTGCAGTTAGATAAAATATTTTTTATGAGAAAAGTCATTTTTAAACAACTGGCATTTCGAAGCCTTTTAGTCGTGAGTCCTCTTAATCAATGCAATAGGATTTCAACTAATTTTATCTTAACCCTCAAATGAACAATTTTTTTTTTTCTTTCTGATATTTTTGTTTTCATAGTTACTGAAGGACGTAAAACTATGTAAACAAAATCTATTTTGAATTGCGCAGCGCATGCAAGACCGCATAAACCGCATATAAATAGCACTGGAGTAATTGTACTTTCCAAATACATAACCTACCTTATTTGTGACTCAAACTAAAGTAAGGAAAAAAAGAAAATTCTGATAGCAAACTTCAACGTAAGAGAAGAACTCGAAACAAAACATTTTTACAAATTTTCGAAATCACAGCCACACATGCCCTGCAAGAAAGAGTTGACGTTTTCGATGACTACTTTGCTTTGAGATTCGTCATAGATGACTGGGTCATCTGCTAGTGAATTCTTAATATAAAATAAAAAGAATATGGCCTCAGATTATATGTGCAAAGGTGATTTTGAATTTGTGTCTTGAAATTGGCTGCAGTAATAAATGTTTTTAAGAACCCTTTGCACACATGAAAAGCTACGCATTCAAGGGTAAGTATCATAGAAAGATACACACTAGTGGCTGAAACACACGCATCTCATCACTTTCGGAAAGACCTAATACTTGCTATAAGCTTTGAAAAAAAAAATGTATTTACTAACATTGATGGAAATTCCGTCCATCTAATGTAAAATAATGCTTCTCGGAACCTAAAAGACGCTAACAAGATAATAACGTCCCAGAATTCTGGTACTTTTATATTTTCAGAATTTCTTTTAATACAAATATTTTTTTTTTCTACATTTTGGGAAGCTCTTCTCCAAGTAGAATGTATTAATAAACTATATGTATGTATATGGTATGTGTATATAAGAATAAAAGATCTTGGAGAAGAATTTCTAGATCCCTTGTATGTCCCGTTATCCGCTGCTGAAATGATGTCCTTATGTTCAGGCCTATTTAATGGTTCCTTTAACGTTGCCACGCAACAGCATGTCCTCCGGTCGGATTTCCTATATGTTCCCTTTTCCTCCATCTTAACAAGTTCTGCAACGACGAACAGTGGGAGGGAAATACGACGCCATTAAAGGCCAGATAAAATATATATGTATAAGAATGAAAATAAAAGTAAAAGCCTTGCAGGAGCTTTTTCCACTTGTTGAAGTTCTTCGAACTACCCTCTTTTTTCCGGTCTTTTACGAAACAAAAATAGAAAACTTTTCTTCTGCTTCTAGTCTTACAACGAAAACTTTCGTGGAAAAGTGAAGGAAACTATTTTTTATCTGCTTACTTTAAGATGTACTGTATGGAATGTATTTTCACGTATCAGAAAATTGATTGAAATTTCACGAGTGTACCAGGTTTGTTGACAGAGAGATGAATCGTATACCTCAGTCTTCGGGCTTTGTGTGTATATGGTAGTTTATATATTTGGTGACAATGGATTCGGGCATGTCTTTCCAGTAAGAGCAAAAAAAGAGGTTTATTTGTTGCAGACGCATATGTGATTTATTGCTCGAATGTATTTCTCCAGAGGTTTAAAATTTTGTTTTGTTCAGAACCAGACTTATCAAAAGTGATGAAAAAAAATTCATTTCTCCAAATAACGAGTATCTCACAATGGTCATAATTTTTCAAATTTATCATGAAGTTCGAGAAATTCCAGATACCCCTTTATCATGTCTCTCATCATCGGTATTATTTTACCTTTAAGCTTTGTGAGAATAGTAAGAGCTTATCAAACATTTCCAGACACACTGATAAGAGATATGGTATTGCAATAACGAGTTCGGTGGTACTTCTCTTTCTATGATGGTGTGAGGTCTTGTTGCTATCATGAACAGAATACCAACAGTTTCGTCTAAGTCAATGTGCGCATTATTCCTGAAGATGATTTTCTGTTGTTGTGTATGTATGTTCTTTAAATATTCTTATATATATTGTTCTTACTCTCAAATTTAAGCGGCAAAAAAACGAGCCCATTCTTCTTATAGAGAAAAGAAGAAAAACATTACCACAGTGTCTGAAAGACCTAAATCAATTAAATCGCATTGATAAAAACTTTCATCCCTGTCAGTTTCTAGGTATAAATTTGAAAGAATACGCTCGGAAAGATCAATTACAACATTTGAAAATTATACATGTAGCGCGCAGAAAATAAACTGCCGACTTGTTATTCCTTAATTTTGATGACAGGTGGCAGCATTTCTCCAGCAAATTACATGCATTCCCCAAAACAATCATTTGTATATTACGTACACAATATATACACAACACTGTCCGGCACTGCAAACCATCCATTACAAATTTCCCAGAGGAACGTTTATGAGGTGAATATGCGGTTTATTAGCAGTGATACTCATTTGGAAGAAAATTGCTCAATTAATTATATCAGATGGCAGCACCTGAATGGTTTAGAAAAAAAAAATGACTCCAAGTAAAATAATAAACTTCGAGACATTGACGTCAGATCCTGGGAGCTCAAAAGCTCCAGTCACGACACTCCCAACTCATAATCAAAACAGAGTAGGAGAATAAATTGCATACATTTATCTGGACACGTAATTACAGGTTTTACTTATAATTATCTGTCCATAACGTTGAAAGAAATATCAACGTTAGTTCAGTGGTAGCTCCTTGGTTTACGATTTCCCCATTAAAAAGTCTTGCTATTTAGAGCAACTAGCCTACAACGGTATAAATACCCAATCAGATCTCACACTGTTGGTTACACCCATTCACACTTTCGAAACAACTCACTCCGTAGTAAATTGCCCATGGCAATAGGACTGGAGTTTCTAGGACGTTCGGTTTGAAAGAAAAGGTACCATCCCGGTTTCATTAAATCTGGCAAATTTTATATATCACTGCATGTCATTTCTGTAACTACACACGTTGATGCAAAAAAAAAAAGTTTTCCTACCGTTCCTTATAAAACAAATAACCGAATCGCAATAAACATTCTTCATTGTACTATCTACATTCAATAACGTTTCAGGCAGTAAGAAGCAAATTCCATGCATCTAATAAAGAAAATGATCCAACCAGAGGGGATAAAACCCCAGATCATGCCTAAAACATTGTTTTACAACAAAAACGAATTTAAAAGAGAAATTGAAAACTCAAAAAGATATTCCTCACATCGAAAAAATGCCATTGTAAATCACAGGTGATAAACTAAATCATTTATTTAATATAATAACATCATTTCATAGCTTCAAATTCATGCATTCTCGATATCAAAGAATCCCCAAAAAAAACCAAGTCTACTTTTCAGGTATATACGCGCATTTTCTATAAATCACAATAATAGTCTTTGGATTTGAATTTATAAATAGGTTGAATCAAGATTAAGATTGTGAAGACCGAAATCATATCGCACACTTTAATCTCTTTTCTTCCACTTCGATTGCCATCTCTTTCTTTTGTTAATGTGATGATTGGGTATAAAGATTGAAGAAGAGAAATACTCGTAAAAATGAAAGAGGAGCTATCAGTGGGAATGGACGACCATTTCCGTGAGAGATCACAGTAAATATCCTCTAAATCCACTTTCTCTGCCAGTTTCCCTTGGAGGCTTTAAGGAAAATATATGTATATAATAATAAAAAAAAAATATGAAATATATATATATGAAGCACAAAAACGCAAAAAATTGTATTTGTTTCTTCACTTCCTTCGCTGTTTCCGCAGAATCGATCCGTTGTTGGTGAAATCAAATTACTTCTAGGTAAATAAAACTATATAAATTTTCACGAGATCATTTCTAAAATGAAACTCAAGGCTATAATGCATAAAATTTCAGTTTTTTCTCGAATAAAGTGCACTTTGTTTCGAAAAGATTGCACGTAATTTATCCGATGCGTGTACACATGTTTTCTTTCGGTTTCCATAAATTGTTAATAAAACTTGGTTTTCTTTGTTAGCATGAAAAGATAAATTTGTTTGATATTAGATTTTTTGTGGAGAATGTCTCCCGAGGATGGGTGTAGATGCTTTTAGGTATATATTTTATGAATATTTAAATATGTTACGTTGAAGCTAAATATTAATTCAATGGGTTTCGGGAATGAAGGAGAGTTCTGCGGGTTTCTTATTCGAACTTTTTTACTTTTCTGTGATGACATTGTGTTTGGGAATTCCACAACCTGATTTCATAGCCAATTAATTTACCACTTGGATTTATTTGCTTATTTTCATATAGATTCTTTCTCTTCCGATATTTTCCGAAGTTATGTATCGAAAATCATGTCGCTACTCGCCGAAACTTTGAAAGATGGCGTTGCAAATTCCTCAAATACCGATAGTGTGAGGGAATTTCATTTTTCGATTCTGCTGAGCCGATGAATAATCCATTAAAGGTCTGCTTCGATTTTTCCGTCAAAATTTATGATATATACGTGCTTGTCGAGTGCTCGACATCGGATGTTTCCAGTGGGAAAAAAGGATGATTTTGCCAGTCAGGAAGTTTAATAATAATTGTTATTTAAGTCCATAAACGAAGACTAATAACAGATATGCAACAATAAATAGTTATCATAAATCTGGTTATGTTGGTTAAAGGAGTTTCTTTCATGAAAATTACATGGTTGTAAGTGACATTAAAAGTTTTTCTATTCACTTTAGATAATTTTTTCTGTGAAATTCTGTGAATATTTCTATACAATCTAACGACAAAGTTTTTGGGATTTTGGCTTTTTTTTTTCAAATATGAAAACCACAAATAAGCAACTCTTTTTCGTCATTTGACCATATTTTATGCCATAAAGTTGCTTGAAATATCTCCAGATAGAAATCATTTCGTATGTAACACGAGAAAACATATACAAAGTTTCATGATATTTCAGCGAGTAGTATTGAAAAAAAATGTTCCTTATCTGACAAGAAAACCAAGTTTTTTATGGAGGACTATTTATCATAATCAACTCAAGCCGCACCATAAATTGAAATACATCTGAAATACTATTTTTGGAGTGAAACAAAAATGCTCACAAAATTAGGCACAGAAAATTCCAAAGTATTTAATACTTGAAAAATTCGTGGTTGGTGCACCACCACCCGTTTTCCTGGGAAGCTCTAACAAGAACCGTGTATTCTTACGTTAAATGATTCTTAAAAAAAAACCGTGAGCATCTCAAATATAACTAACAATTAATAATTCTTGAAATTTCTCATACGTATGTACTAGTTCCTTTTTCTCTTTATTATGATGAATTTAGTGGTTTCTCTCCTCTTAAATAGGAACGTGTTTATGAAGTATATGCTAATCAATACGAATATATTATTGGTGTGTTTGAAACGTCATGCAAAAATCGACTCAACTAGAATCAAACTCAACTGAAAATAAATAAATAACTTAAAATTAGGGTTCATCGGTTTTATATTTGTTTGCGATAATTAGCAATATTCATTAACTTAGAAAAATTGTGATCTTCAAAGACACAAAATTTAATTAGGTGAGTTCATGTGTTTTTTTGTTTTTAGATATATATTTAACAATTTTATGAAGAATCTTTCATCAAAAGATCATTGAAGAAGAACCGCGGTGAAATTTCAAGCTAGTGTTTTCTCTTTTGTTTTTGGGGTTCACGAAGACCTTATACCATTGTAATTTATTATGGCAATACACGAAATAAAATTACCGCAAAAAATAAAAGGAAAGAGAACAAAGAAAATAATAGATTTATATAAATCACTGGGCCCAGTATCTCTCGTGTGGCAGATAGTTTTTTGTTTTGTTTTTTCGTGGTTGAAGTAGCAATTGTGCAAATATCTTTTGGCTCGAGTACAATTGAACTCCTTCCAGTATAATGCTACTTCAATAGCAACAACAACAGATTAATCTATGAGAGTTGAGCAACACACAGAAATTAAAACCTATTCATCAAACGATTCTGGATACAACAACATAGTGTAAGGTGACCCCAAACGTCCAATAAAGCTGCGGGGGAATTTTATTTGCAGAAAGGGTGCAACGACACAATCAATTTCACTCGCATTCTATATTGGATTTCGATATTTGGTTTAAATCTCGAATTACATTTCCCCCGTCTTTTACGAATCGTAGAATATTTAATTCAATGCGGAGTATTATTTATGAGGCTGAAACAAGCGCAACTTAATTGATTGCTCGCAAAATCTGTATCCATAATATGCATTGGATCGGTAATGGGAACATATGAGTGTAATTACGTTCTCTATCAAAATCATAACATTGTATACACAATAATTTTAGGTTTGGGAATTTAAATATCAATGCATATCATGTAGTTTTGACAGAGACTATGTTAATGATAACATGAGAATAGCCTAAAATGTGGAATCATTTACTGTTTCTAATCTCCCGATTCATTCATTACTGATTAACCACCTGACGGATCTGGACTTTCGCACAAAATCTTCTCCCTAAGGCAATTTTTAGACAGCATAGGTAATTCTAATGAAAATCAATAATTCTTCCCCCATTTATTTTTCTTATTATTGCATTGATGTTTTTATTATTGTATTTATGTTCTTATATTCATATTGATGTTCTTATATTCATATTGACGTTCTTATATTCATATTGATGTTCTTATATTCATATTGATGTTCTTATATTCATATTGATGTTCTTATATTCATATTGATGTTCTTATATTGATATTAATGTTTCTTATACTGCTTTCCATAATCAAAATAAATACTTTCAGATACAATTGTTGGTTTTCCCGATGTTACTTTGAAGTATAAAATTTTATACTTCATTCCTCGACCTTTTCAATTTTTAGAAACTTATTTATCGGATTGCATATTATTATGTAACTTATGACATAATTTATAAAAAAATCCCTACCGTGTTTCCCCGAAAACAATACCTAATCAAGAAATAAGTCTTGATTAATAAGCTTAATTTTTCATGATGCTCGTAATATGAGCTCAGTTAAAATCATCAGCCAGAAAACAGTATTTTATACGATTGTTTCTACAGGTCTCCCGACGGGTGTATTGAATTATCAAGTAATAATATATTTTTGAATAATATACACGCCCTGACAGAGAAAATGCAACACCATGAAAGAATGAGTAGAATGGGGTGAAAATTATCAGGCAGATAGGGAATGCATGTAGAAATAAGTGATTTTAATTTCAATCAAATAATAACAGATATCGAGTATACAGGTCAGTTAGTTGGAAGTAGGACCACCTCGTTCGGCGATATAAGCAGCTTTCCTTCAAGGTACAGATAAAATAAGCGTTTTGAGGATGCCCTAGGGGATGGATGACTATATGCTTTCAAGCGTACTCCACAGTCCGTCCTCCGATTGAGGCTGAGGCCGATCAAGCAAACGACGGCCAATAACGTTCCACAAATACTGGATGGGTGAGAGATCTGGGGGCATCGCTGGCTAAATACGTAGCTTGAGTACCTTGCAGTGTTTTTCTGCTGATGATCGCCGTGTGTGGTCGGGCATTGTATTACTAGAAAACATCATTTTGCAACCGCTGAAGGTATAGAAGTACACGCGTCTGTAGCACTTCATTCACGTACCGTCGTGCCGTCATTGCGCCTTCGGTACAAAGTGGGGGAGGGGGTGTGTATCCATGGCGATGACATCCAAACTATGATACAGCTTTGTCGAGAAGTAGGACGTTCAGCAGTTGCAGCAGGGTTGGACCTGTCTCCACGTCCAATCGGGAAATAGAGGGCTACTGGAAGTCGCAATGGTAAAAATGTAATTCACCAAAAAAAGTAGATGTTTGATAATTATGTGAGAAATATATTTCTATATGACTACGTAAATCAATTATGTTATTACCAACTATGAGTAATAATTACCATAATGTAATCTAAAAGTCATGTTTCAAAAATTTCAGTGAGCTTCATCGAAAATAAGGGGGAAAACGTGACATTTAAAAAAAAGTGACGGGAAAAGTACAGGAATGTCTCCAAAAATACAGGTCATATGGTCACCTTATGTAAACAAGTCTCTGCCCACTAGTGGCAGAAATACCGCATACCGCATATGTGCCCCCCCCCCCCCGTGTGCTAAAAAGGTTGTGCATCCCTTATCTAGAACATATAGACATAGATCCGTTTTATATTACCGAAAATTTTAATGTTTAAAGTGATAATTTGAAGGGAATGCGCAGATTGCAATAACCAGTGATATAAGTAAAAACTACAAAATAATATAATATATCGCACAGATTATTTTATAAAATAATAACATATTGTGTTTTACAACTATTGTGTTGTTACAACTGTGTTTTGTAAAAAACACAGGTATAAAATTTCAATTAATTGGTAATAAAGTACCGTACACGCGAGTGTGTTGTACATATACTCTGAAATGCTGATCTTTATTTCTCCCTAACCGTCCACAACCCTGGTCTCATGCCATTGAGACAATTTACTTCCGTTGTAACCGGAAGAGGGCGAGTTGTGTCTAAAGTTATTTGGTGTATGCCAACGGCGGTACGTACGCAGCGATATGCTTGATTCAGCGTCGCCAGTCTTCCAAATCGGCATGTATTACATATGAATGCATATATGTGTTGTAGATCTGGTACTCAGTGTGGTGAGATTTCCCGAATGAACCTGCTCGAACTCAAAACCTTCAGAACTTGAAATCTCGGAAAACCAACTTCAGCAGACAAGATAAATGCCACTTGTTTACATATCAAGTGATACTCGTCCATAGGACAAAACGCTCGATCACGGTCTTCGTGGACGGCGAAATTCCCGTGGTACAATGTGGGGCACCATCTATCGGTGGACGCATTAGGTTCGATAGGGGAAAAACTTAAAATATTGGTTGTATAAAATATTTTATGGGGTAAAAATAATCACTGCCCAAGTTCAAACATTTTAACCTTTCTTAGGCACTCGGAAACACCAACAAAACTAAAATATTGTAAAAAATAAGGAAAAAAATTGTATATGTATATATTTCTTGTAATTGTAACAACTCTCAAAATTAATAAATGTTCGAAATTAGTAAGTGTTTCTGTGGAAAAAGAGTAGATAGTTGTTTTCACGAGCATGAGTGCATCATTAAACGTGAATAATCGTCATAAATTCTATTAAAATATTGTGAAGAAGAAAAAAACGTTGTATAGGGGAAAAAAAGCAGGCACTTCTAATATGTTTTACCGGGTTTTTTTTCATTGCAAAATCATAGATACAGACAATTGAAACTTTGTAAAGTCAGAAATATCTTAATCCGACTGTTTGTCAATAAATAGATTTTTTCAGATAGTTGCAGTCAATTTGAAACACGAAGTATTTTGCATTGGAATTTTTATCGTCTAATTATCATACTTATATATCCTTAAGTACAGGCAAAATGTCATAAATGCCTTTTATGCCTGTTATCAAAAGTTTTGGTAAAAACTCCTTTCTTGAATTGTCCTGCCATAAATGCCTATTTTTACACAGTTTTAAGTTTATTAGGGAATTTCAGAGGCCATAATTTTCAAAACCTGGATATTGTGCGCACTCAAAAACAAAAGGATTGGTTTTTTTTTTTAGTTGAAAATCTCGGTATTAATAATCATTTAGAAAGATATCCCCACTTCCAGTGCCATTTAAAGTTGAATAAGTGATAGTAAACTTGATGCATACATTGACCTTGCTTCGACAGAATGATTTTGGACGTAAATGATTTTGTTTCAGATGGCCCAGCCCATGTTAGAAAAGCAGAGGAAAATTAGAAATTTGTTTCTGCACATGCTTGCGTGACATGTCCCGCTCAGACATTGGACCGCATGTATATTTATAGCAGGCCAATGATTATCCCAAGAGGTTATCAGTTGACTACTTGACTCACACAAGGCAGGGTAGAAGTAGACAGGGCACTGGGGTCCATGCTGTATTGATTTTGTTTATTTTTACACTATAATGCACTGCAAAAGGCCATAACTATTTATTTTACATACAAATATATATTTAATATTCGATCAAATTCACCAGTCTCCGTCAGGGTTGCGCGGCAGGTGCGGATACACAGGGTGCCACGCCTAAAGTTAAATTTCTTACAAGAATACAACAAGCTATGTTTCATGTATAGAAATGATAATTATATTATTTCCAAAAATTCAACAAATAAACGAGAATTATACGAAACTCGAAGGAGACGCATAGATCATTTTCTCTACAGACTCAGCGTCTGGTAAAGATGGCCCTGGAATTCCCCTAATCCTGAGGTTCTACTGACCTCAAGTAATTTATTTTTGGCTTGAGATAAATTTAACTTGGGGTAATCATACAGTTACATTATAAACTACAATTAAAACAGTAGAGAATAAACGTATTATGTGCAATCAATTTTTCAGCTAGTTTTTGAATCCATACTACCTTGGTTTTTCGATTTTTTCATCCTTCTATATATTATTAATGCTTTCTTTTTTCAGAACCTATTTTAGACATTTTTAGTGTTCTTTTGCCTGCCTATTTCCACCATTTTTAGTGCCTAAACCTCCAGGCTTTACTTATATGTATTTTGAGCGACTTCGTTCCTTTTATTTCGAAATGACTAATTATTTTTTTAAGCATTCTTTATGTGCTCATTATTACATATTCTAACACTCTCCAGGTCTAGCAATTAAAGTAAAAGACTAAATTTTTATTTCTCCTAGCTAACTCATGTATTATTCAAACTCAAGTTAATCGGTGAACGAACACGATTTAGAGCTGAAGACATTCTTCTTAAAAGTTAACTGTCAGGTACGGAATGTGCTCGAGTGAAAAACGAAACGCAAACTTAACTTCTCTTAATACAGTGCTTCTAACAAAAAGAAAAAAGTAAACTAGAACGAAATCCGTGTGTTATAAGCTACTGAAGGAAATTCTTAAAAAATAGAAGGAAAAAAAAAAAAGGGAAACGCGAAAAAAAAAGGAGAATGTGCCGTAAGAAATGCAGATTTACATAAAATAGAAGAAAAGACAGAAATGCTGATTCGAGAGAGAAAAAAAGAAAAGTTTTCGTTGAATAAAAACAACATTGGGATTTTTTTTCTTTCTTTCCTACTTCATTTTTTATGAATACCGGGAATAGAGGAAAAGAAGTAATATAGGAGAAAAATTCTCATTCCCTTAAGAATCAGATGGAGAAGGAAATAGTCCAACGAAAAGAAAGTAAAATGAAGATGTTCTCTGAAGTTCTTTAGTTTTTCTCATTTTTCAAATTTTTTTCTAGCCTAAAGAAATGATTTTTTTTTCTGGTTTTTTTCCTCACAAAATGAAGTTTTCTTTTCTACGTTAGCCCTTAAAATAAACAGCGTTTACAAATATATATATACACACATTGCTCTTTGAATAAAAATTTGCTACCTTTCCTCAAGCATTCCATTCGCTATCACTCTACGTAGAGAAAAAGATATTTGTCAAATGTAAGAAAAGAATATATTTGTCATATCACTCCTTTCAAGATCTTAAGGTTATGCACATAAAAGTGAGTTTGCTAATCATTCAGTTGAGTTAGTAAAACTATTCGCGGAAAGAAATGTAATTATTTTTCATCACGACATTTTGAGGACCCGAATAAAAATCTTACCCACGTGTTACGAAGGTCAAGGTTTTTTTGACTGATTAATTTAGTGTAAAAAAAAAGGTAGACATACGGCGTGTTTAAGTTAAAGTCTGTGTGTCATTAAAAATAGAAATTATTAAAATATTTTCAGTAATCCACATGTTTAGACAAAATTATATCCCTCTGGAACATAAAGCAGTGTAAACTCTCTTTGGGTCACCACTGTATTACGGTCAAATGATAATTAAGACTAATTTAAAAACGTTCAATAATGACTCCTTTTTTACGGTCACTCCTATTTTACGTATGGATTTTTTTAAATTTCTTTGTCCCCAAAACAGCCGTTTTACAGTACTCATTGAAATCTGGGCTGGACGAATCTAGTGCCCGACATGAACGGAGCATATAAAAGTTCCAGCCAGGCATGTATTTTTTTTTCCGACCACTGACGCGGACATATGTGAAAAAAATAACACTTTTTTTTTTTAATTTTTTCATAGACATTGATGCAAGCGTTCTGACACACACAAGCACAATTAAATTACACAGAAATGCTTTCTTTGGCAGTCACTATGCAAATGTGTAGTCAACATATTTTGAAAAAAATTTCGATTTCAAATCTTATCAGCCCGGTGTGGTCATTGGCTCCCCATATTCTGCAACTGGGCAGTTCTTTGATAAATAACTTCAGAGCAACGATTTGCGATCTCTTTTGTTAAAGATCACTCCTAAACATTTGTGTGTGTCATAAAGAAAAATTAATGTTGTCGAGAGCATTGATTAATGAGTTCGAGAATTGTGTTCGATTTTCCGTGCCGATAATTTTTGTACGTAAGAGAAATGCCCATGGATATTGCTGGGTGGCTGGAACATCTGCTGCCACTTAGTGCATAAAAAGACTATGGGTTATAATTATTAAAAAATATATGATTGTTGGTCATATACGAGTGAAAAAAGAAACAAAACATACTAAAACTTTCTACACACGTTTTTTTTTTCCTTTGCTGCACAATTAAGTTTTGTTTTTCTTAGAAGAACAAGTGTTAACGCAGTCATTAATAACTATCAGAAGAGTGTAAATTGAATAATGCAAACGCATTGTTTTCCTTATTATTATAGTCTTATTCTTCGATTATTATTATGGATGTAATATTATTTATGTTCGCGTTTTTTCCGTGGGTAACACTACTATTTATCTGGAAGTCTCTAGACACAGGTTGCATAGGAAAGTCCGTTTACCCTGGAATAACTCGTGTACAATTGCTTTTAGATATATATATGTGGTATTTAAAAAAAGAAATGCGTAGTGTATTTATATTAAGATATAGACACGTAGACACTCAGCAGAGCAATTCCATAACATCAAGAATAATGAGAATTTATTTAAAGTGGTGAGAGCAGATGAGAGCTGCTGCCACCCTTTGCAAAAGACAAACCTCAACTGATGCGAGTACATGGGCTTCTTCTATACACTCCCACGCAGACAGCGTGACCCCCAGACAGCATGACCTATATTTACATTACCATTCTCAAGCACATTCCAAGAATCCGAAAACATGGGGGGTACACCAGCACCTAGTACATGAGGGAACGTTTCTTTCTACGTAGAAATACAACATATACTCCCCCAATAACAAGAGTGAAACTCTGCACTTAAAGGGAGGGTGGCTGGGAATACATAATAATAATATAAAAATATATAAGAGCCACATATGAGAATGGCATTGCAAAACTAAGAAAAACATCACAAAAATACAAACTCATAATTTCTAGAGTAAAATAAAAACAATACACGATTGAATGTGCTTTTGGTTATGTACAAGTCTTTTGACATGACTGGCTTGAGAGTTTATCAGCATATTCAGTAACATTGACGAAACATGATTTCACATCAATATTAATAATTGAAGATATTTTCTCGATGATTGTAACATTCTCTATATGACACAAAACCATAAATTTTACATACAGCATTACGCACACATATGAAATAGGAAGAAATAACAATAGCAATAATAAGAAATGAAATGGAATTTTCCGAATACAAAATATTAATAATTTTATGCAAGCGTTACCAATATCTGAAAATGAACATTCTGAATTACTAACAGCATAGACATGTTGATTTTCAACTGATTTGTGCTCAATCGATGAACTGCTCGAAGAATTTGACGGTATAAATTCTGGAGCGAATGGAGATAAATCGGATTGAATTTGTTCTAATTTAAGAGTTCGCTCATTATCAAAAAATGGTAATTCACTAAAATAACATGATTTTTCAACAATGCTATCATCGTTTTCATTTTGAACATCACAATAATATGGTTTTAACTTATTCACGTGTATAACTTCACTATTCCTTCGTGTGGGTTGGTTCGGTCTGTCTATTTCAACATTTTGTGGACTTAATATTGATATTATAGTGTAAGGTCCAGTGTAAGCTGGACACAACTTTCCGTTATCTGGATGAGGAAACACCTTAACCATGACCTTATCACCTGGTTGAAAATTATGTGGTGGATGTTTCTTATCGTGGAGAGCAGCGCTCTTTTCATGTTGTTTTTGAGATCTAGAATACGCTAAACGTCTAGCTTCTTCCAGAGGTGGATATGGGTTTACATGCTCTGTCAAATCGGAAGAAAGATCTCCAAATATGAGATACTGAGGTGGGAATCCTGTAATTGTATGAGGAGTTGAATTGTATTGCTCCAAGACCGTTTTTATATGCTTTATCCAAGAGTTTTTTTGATTCTCAAAATACAATATTCTCAACCTTTCAGTTAAAGTTCTATTTAACTTTTCATTTAAACCATTTGTAGATGGGTTGGCGCTTGATGTCAAAATATGTTTTATCCCTTGTTTACTTAAATACTTCCGAAATCTGGGACTCGTAAATGAAGGTGCTCTGTCTGTTAACAATAATTTTGGTTTTCCAGTTTCAAAAATCTTATTAAGGCATTGGATATACGCATTGATGGAAGTAGATTTGGAAGGAAAACCCCATGCAAATCTAGAATGATGATCCACAACCACGTGAAGATAAGATTTCGTACTTCCGTACTTGGTCAAACCTCCAATTGTATCCATAGCAAGTAAATCAAAGGGTACTTTGGCTTCCGGTAAATTTCCTAAAACCCCTAATGTTGGTCCTACAGGTTTTTTTACAGTCTGACAAGTTGTACAAGACTTAATGAAATTTTTTATGTCTCTAATTATGTAGGGCCAATAATATTGAGGAGAAAGCAATTTAATAGTTTGAGTAATACCAGTATGGCCATGTTTTGTATGCGCTCTGAGAATGAGTTCTTTTCTTAAGGATTCCGGTACGAAAACCTTTCGAATGCCTTTTCTCTGAATATAAATGACATCATCTTTATCTTTGAAATATCTTTTGTCAGACAGAATTGTATCGTCTTGTGAATTAATAATTTCTGTAGGTGACAAAAATTGAACCATGGGAAGACGTGATAACATGTCTGCTTCAACATTGGAATTTCCCTTGATATGCTTTACAGTGAAGTCGTATTGTGAAAGACGCAATGACCATCGGAATAACCTACCCGTGGGATTTTTTATGTTTTGAAGATATTGAAGAGCTGAGTGATCAGTATAGACAGTAAAATGACGTCCGTGAAGATACACATGAAATTTTTGGATTGCATCTAAAATTGCAATGCATTCTTTTTCACTAATAGTCCAATTGAGCTCATATTTTCTAAGTGCACGACTGAAATATCCAACCGGATGCAGTTCACCATTTGGATATTGCTGTTTGAGAACCGCACCAATTCCTGTGGAACTCGCATCACAATACAGATAACAAGGTAATTGAGGGTTATACATCCTCAAAATGGGTTTTGACAGTATCGCATTTTTTAACTGTTCAAATGCCTGTTGACAATCATCATTCCATATAAAGGGAACCCCTTTCTTCAAAAGTTGATTTAACGGATGTCTAATATTCGCGAAATTCGGTATAAACCTTTGATATACAGTTACACTTCCTAAAAATGATTGTAAATGCTTAACATTTTTTGGGACTGACAACGATTTAATCACTTCGATGTTTGATATAGATGGAGAATAATGCCCTGGGGTTATATCAAATCCCAAATAATTAATTTTCTCCTTGAGAAATTGACATTTTGAGTATTTAATTTTGAGTCCCTCTTTTTGACAAATTTCAAAAAACTTTCGGATATGTGATATATGGTCATCAACATTGTTTGAAAAAATAATTATGTCATCAAAGTAGTGGACCAAGAAAGGAAGTTCATATTTTTGCAAGATTGTATTTAATACTCTCTCAAATATTGAGGGGGAATTTGCTAAACCAAAGGGCAACCTTTTCCATTTGTACTGCCCTTCTTGGGTGACAATAGATACTATTTCTTGATCTTTAGGATGGAGAGGGATATGCCAAAAAGCCGAAGCGATATCAATTGATGAAAATATTTTTGCGCATACCAATTTATCTAATACATCGTCTATTCTAGGGATTGGATGATGTTCAGATCTCATGACGATATTAAGTTTTCTAAAATCACATACTAATCTTGTTTTAGACGTAGTTTCATCATCTTTTTTCTTTACCAGAGAAACTGGAAAAGCCCACGGTGATGCACAAGGCTCAATGATTTGATTTTTCACCAAGTCCGAAATTTGTTTCCTAATTTCTGATGAATCAGAAAAGGTCGGTCTATAAGGGTGAAGGTGAATCGGTGTTTTGTCTTTCAAAATTAATCTAGGGGGATCAATATTTAAAGGTGGAACATCATATTTTGATTTTGCAAAGATATTTTGATATTGTTTAACCAATGACTCAATGTGTTGTTCCTTTGCTTCTAATTTAGAGCAGTCCTTCTTTTCAACTCTAGTAGAAATAGGAATCATAGGAGATATATAGAAACTTCTATCGATACCGATATTATGATTACTATTTGAAATAGAAATAACCTTATCAAACTGCAAAACACAGAAATTTACAAAATCAATTTTTAAGACAAATTTCCGAAATTCTTTTAAAGATAATAACGCAAAATTTTGAGGAACGTCTAAGACAAAAAATTTCAGATACCTTGAAATAGTTCCAATTCTGATCAGCAAATTGACGGAACCGATACTATTAATGTCACCACCGAATGTAGAAACAGTTACATTGTCCTTGCCGTTGATATCGGGACAGTTGTGAAAGTTCGCTAGTAGGTGTAGAGGAATGACATTTATACTGGCACCTGTGTCTGGAAAAATCGGTATAGTCTTTTGTCCTCTTGATATACCTTCAATCAATAGCTGTCAGAATCCTTGCTTTGGTTTCGTGCTCTCTCCACTGTCGCAGTTGCACTTATTCGGTTGGCTTGGCTGACATCCATGGGTAGCTTGTGATGAGCATGCCATATTATTGTTATGTGGATTATTCTTGCGATACTGGTCCCTTGGAAGATAGCAATCGGATAGCCAATGATAATGACGCTGATTTTTCTGCTGGAGATGTCTTGGACAAGGTTCTTTAGGCATTTTTGATGAAATTAACATTTGCCGCTCAGGAGAAGGTACATGAAAAGGCATCTTGACTCTCGTTTGAATTCCGGGTTTTGGATCTGATGTGTGTGATGGAGACGAGTGCATCTTTTCCGCAACGTTTATCAATTTGTAAACAATTTGATACCACTCTTCGGTTGTATTTGGCTCATTAACTATAATTAGTCGTTGAATATTAGGAGGTAATCCATGGGTGAGTCCTTCTATGATTTGCTTATCTTCTAGTTTCGCGAGTTTCCCGTATTTGCACTTGGTAGCATAGTAGTTGTCAAGTCCATCAGGAAGGTCGAACACCTTGGTCTCATTGAAGAGTGTGAAATACTTCAACGGTTTTGTGGGGATGATACTCTTCAAAATTTCAGATGCTGTGGACCATGACATATGAACGTCATATTGAGTCAAGAAAGAATCCAGCACGCGGCCTCCAAGAAACTGAGGAAGAAGAATTACCAGTGCCGCATCTTCAAGTCCGATAATCTTACCCATTGATGAGTAGAGTTTCAAATAATCCTCCACTGCCATGGTCGAGTTTTCATCGAATATAGGTGGTTTGAATTTCAGCGATGATGGTAGATTTGATACAGGAACGGATGGCATAGGGAATGAAAATGATGATGACGATGGCAGAGGTTGAGATCTTCTTCTTCTTGGCATCTTTTTCCTTGATATCTTGCCTTGACAATTCCACTGAGTTAATATCCTGCCGACTTATTTGTGGTATTTAAAAAAAGAAATGCGTAGTGTATTTATATTAAGATATAGACACGTAGACACTCAGCAGAGCAATTCCATAACATCAAGAATAATGAGAATTTATTTAAAGTGGTGAGAGCAGATGAGAGCTGCTGCCACCCTTTGCAAAAGACAAACCTCAACTGATGCGAGTACATGGGCTTCTTCTATACACTCCCACGCAGACAGCGTGACCCCCAGACAGCATGACCTATATTTACATTACCATTCTCAAGCACATTCCAAGAATCCGAAAACATGGGGGGTACACCAGCACCTAGTACATGAGGGAACGTTTCTTTCTACGTAGAAATACAACATATATATTATTATAAAGTGGACAGAACGCGACATAGAATGACATATTTCCACTCCACACATTAATTTCCCGAAAGCATGTGACATGGGAATTATGTCGGTGTGAAGTTAAAAACATACAAGGTGCATAGGCAACTCCCTTTATCATGGATATGTTGCATTGAAAGAAATGGAATTTACTTTGTTGGGTTCAAGAGAGACAGGGCAATAACTTTCCTATTTGATTTTTGATGACAGGGTGACGAATTATATATTTTCTTATCTTAATAACTGCACAATCCCTTGCAATATGAATGACATATATCGGGGGTCTACACGTTATTTTGATATTTTCCCCTATATATATAAATACATACATGATCTCGGTTAGTATTGAGGCAAGGTACAACGCGTAACACAACGTGTAACAAAAAGCGTGAAAATTCTTAGTGATCGCTGCCTTCGAAAGCCAACCCCATGTAGTATAGTATAAACAGCAAGTGTCTCCATCAATAAGATATTGGCCTTCTCTTTGTCCAAGTTAGTTCGGTGATAACTACTACTTTATTGATAGGTGGCAAAGAGCAAAGACGAAAGGGTCTCTTTCAAGATGAGACCGTGATCTCCCTCTTCCTCGCACACATACGCAGCATCCGTTAACTCAATTTCATTTCCCCTTAGGTGAAAGAACGTGTATTTGCTGTGAGGTGACAACAGGAAGAGGAAGTCTATCCTTATATAATTCCGACTCCACGTTTTTCCCCGGTGGCTCGAAAATCAGTCACAATACAGAAAGTTCCAAGCACAAAGACCAAGAGATAAGTTGGTGAAAGAGAGAAATAGAGTTGAGGCCCTCTTCAGAAATAGCGTAGATCCACAGATTCAGCGAAATAGGCTGTTAGAAGAATTAAGTTCGATGTTAGCCAGCAACAAGGAGAGGTCGCTCCTTTGTTTCTTTTCTCCTTGCTGTTTCCTTTTTTTATTCTATTCCAGGAAGTTAGCTTATCTCTTCCGTTAGTGCGCAGAGAAGATCTAGAAAAATAATCAGAAGAAACACTTTTAGTTTTCCCTAAGAACTCAGGAAATCACCATCAGAGAAGTTCCTGGACTTGGATTTTCTTATTTCTCATCTTCATCTCCACCCACGATTCGATTAAGGACTGCTAAATAGGTATCCACCTCTTGATACTGATTTCAATTTTTATATTCCTTAAGGACTCAAGAATAAAGTATGTCCAAAGTCAGACCTTATCTTTCATGGTAGAAAGAACCTAAAAGATCGACTAATGCGATTTCCTTCGGAAAAGAATTGATTTTCCTTCGACTCGATCCGATTATTCTCTTCTTATTATACATTTTTTTACATGCTCTATAAAGACTTCAGATATCGAAGTGTCTTTTTTTTCTTCTCCTATTCAATATAAAAGCAATCGAGGAAATTACTTCCTGATTCAGGGTCTTTCATTTCCTGCATTAATGGGAAGAATTTATTCTGGAGGATTTTCCTATTACTGGATACCCCCGATTTTCACGATTCGAAGTTCGAAGTTGCGTACAAAAAAAAATATTAATCCCACTACCATATTTTATGATGAATATTGTCTTGTAAAGCAAGATAATAGTTATATTTTGCCCCATGGATAAGAGCGGAGTCAAAAAGTTTGCAATATTTTAGTCCTTATTTGTTCTATTTTTCAGATCAAAACAAAAAGCGTCAGAAAATGTCATAAAATTTTCCTTCTACGGTTTCCAATTTTGAGGTGCAAATGCAAGCCGTTGAATGGGATTGGTGTACGCAAATTTTCCAAAGAACACATTTTCAAATACTAATAAATTTTATCCGTCTAACGGTTTTTGTTCTGCCCTGTACTAGAAATACTTTAAAAGAAAATTAATATAAACTGTTACTAGGCATTATATATATAAGTGCTAATGTTTATCTAATGCTAATGTTTATGCTCGTGGTAAATTGTATAAAAATGTCTATAGTATTTGAGAAAAAAAAAATGGTGCCCACAAAGTGAATAGAAAATTGTGCAGTGTTCCTTAAAAGGAGATTTTTCCCATAGGAAAGCATTGGATGCCAAGATCGTGCACCAATACTATTGTTTTTTTATTTATCATCAGAAATACTGTGAGCAGTAATGTCCTTCGTTTTCTTTGATAAAAGTCGAAGTCTGAAATTTGTCTGCTTACGTAGGCGTTCACTTCTCGTCCAAGAAAGCCTGCTAGGGTGTAAACGAAAATTTAATTTTTGTTCATATTATTACTTATTTCAAGTATAAATTTCAATGATATTATTTATTTATATTTGTATTTGATAATAAAATCGTTATCATTTTAAATAGCTCAATGCATCCGTCATGTATTGCAACAACATACTAAGTGCGTCTCAATGACGATTTTAGCTAGGGCTTATTTTCGGGGTAGGGATTATATTTGGAGCTTCCGGAAACATCATGCTAGGGATATTTTTGGGGATACACGGTATTTCAATTACTTATTTTGCTTATTCACAGATAATAGCATAAGGTTTTTAGAGCGAAACGATGTAAATATAGGATGACGTAATTCGGGTTATCATTATATAGGGGATTTCTGAATAATTGCGGGGTGGGGGGGGTCTCAGAAAAGTGTCATAAAATTTTGGGGGTGCTTCAGTACCCACTGCGTTCCTGGCACCACAGTTGAGGTTCCCTGTGTATGGACCAAGGTTCTGAATCAAACAGTGGGCCCCAAAAGCATTGAAAAATTTCAAAAATTCTAAAATTATGTCTCTTCAATTGTGAATTATTTGTTTTCATTAAATTTCGAACTGTTCCGCTTATTCTTTTTCGAGTGTTTTATATTGATCAATTTTCGACGTAAACAATTTTCACTTTTACATCCGATTCTGGTGTATTAATGTTTAATTTTCACTAAATCTCGAATTATCGTACTTCAATCAGTCAAAATTATTATTAGATCTGGAATCTTGACCCTTATACTACAGATGGGGTCCATTGGACCAACCTCATGTATTAAAACGTAATTTGTGAGTAAACTGTGCGTTTCCGATAGCCAAGCTTCACTGACATTTTTTATTTTTTGTTCTTTTTTATAATGGGCGGTCTTCCTTTTTTTCATTTTTTTCAATTAAGCCTACCGATGCAAGTCGAATAATACAATTTCCAAGGCTACATATTTGGTGCTTGTTCAAAGCAAAGTTCTTCAAAATAGTTGCAAGTAGAAACAAGACTTTGTTCTGTTTTGCAGATTCATATACAGTTACCGTAGTAAATTGAGGAAAATGCATAAATATTCAGTGTAGGTCCATTGGACCTCATCGGTACTGAAAGGTATAGGAATTTGCCGGTATTCTAAGTGCTAAAATAATTATCATTTTTTTATTAATTTCTTTTCTCTTTTAGTGGCATTTTATGTTTAAATGCGTTTAGCAAGAACGGCCTAGTTTTCAAAATAGTGAGAATTGAATGAAATCCTTCATCTGTACGCTAATAAGTATGGCATGTCTATTGAGTCTATAGAGGTCGCTAACTTTCCCAATGAAAAGTAAAGATCTTAGATATTGTGATCATATTTCATCATCATCATTTCATTTCATTTTTTATGTCTATGATATATATATTCCAATTACTTATTACCAAAGCTTTATTAATATTGATCCTTCATCTTTTTCCAATATTCAAACTATGCCAACAGTGTTAAACCGCAATTGAATCGTTCCCCGCGTAATCGTTTACACTGCTTAATCGGACATTGTGTGCTGGAACCGTTGATATTCGTTGCTGGGCTGACTGCATTGTGAGTTGCTTCTGCTGCGAAGTAACCCAATCTAATTCCTCGAAGAACACGAGTCTAAAACTTGACAAGAAACATTCTCCAAATTGATAACTTTACACATTGTTCTTCGTCTATGTCAAATATCTCATGGAAGTAAGCAATGCGCAGTCTATCTTCACCACGACATCTAATACAACGTAATTCATATACATACTTTCTGTTCTTGACTTTCCGGTATGGTGGCGATTGACTCCGATCTGATGGCATACTCGCAAACCATACATAAAGATTGTTGACTCAATTCAATAATTATAATAATGCCTTTTCGAATATGTTTATTCAAAACATGGGTCACCAATCAGGAGAAATAATCCACTCTTTACTCGAGGTTTAGTTTATCGTTCTGAGTTGGAAAGGGATGAATTGTAAAAGCATTAGAAAGGGAAAGAGAAACTTTATCGATTCCAGACAGTAGGAGAGTATCAATCACTGTCTAAACGAGTTATCGAGTTTTAATTAAACCAGAGTGGTTAGTTGCACATTAATAGCCCGCCGATAACTTAATGAGGAAGCAACCAAAGAGGGAGAAGGAAAAAAAAAACATTATCAAGAGCGCTTCCTACTTCATTTAAATCTAAATAAAAGTTACGAAATTTAGAAGAAAAGAATTATTCAATATACATACAAAGTTTATTTGAACCTCCTTTTAAAATCCCGTGGTTTTAATTAATGAAATTTCTGGATCTCCTCATCCAATTATTTTCTAGTTACGTGGGAGTTTTGATCGTGGGATTTGCAATTTCCCAATGTAAGTCACTTTGACCTTCATGCTGTTTCATAATGAATTCAGGGAAATAAAAATTAAGAATGCGCATAAAATTTAATAGAATATGTACTTTGAAACAAATAATATATATTTGTAGCAGTTGATAGTTGCTTCTTTAAAAATGTTTCATCTTATATTGAGAAGATAATTCTGTTCTTAACCAATTATCTAGTTACATGCAAAAACTCTATTAGATCCTATAGGCCACCCCATTGGCCCGCTTGTTAAGAGCGGTAGAACGGCGAACGTGCCGCGGAACCGCCGTAAATCGTTTTATTCAGGTCAGGTCAGGAATTAGAAATAAAAACAGGTAATCCAAAAGAATGATGATCTAGTGAACTTAAAATTCCAGGCATTTCGTTCATAACTGCGGTAGTCATCATCGCCAAGACTATGACAGTAGATGAAACCAAATCAGTCGTCTATCAACAGCGGTATCCATCACTGGTGACGGGAGGGAGGAAGTTAACTGTGATCTTCTTGGAGGTTCAGTGACGACAAAATCATTTGCTTGATGTGTCGTCTTTTCAAGTAGGTAAGGCAATAACTGTACCCCCTCCATTGGTGATAATGTTGCAGATGTAAGAAAACGTCTGCAACATCAGACCACGGCTTCTAAATCAGTCTGGACGACGGCTCGTAGGTTTGTTCTAAACACGGCTCCTGGGCGTGGTAGCCCAGGTCGATAAGATACTCGCCTAAAGTACCAAAGAATGTTTAGAGATGTCGCGAGTTCGACACCCAGTTCGTCCTTGTCAGAAAACTTTTCTGACACAGGGGTACAATAGAAACGGCGACATGACCGCAGAAAAAATTGCTACCGCAGGGAGTCCCCCATCGAGGGGTTAGCGCACCAACCTCTCAATCAGTATAAACAACAAGCCTGCCGTTCGGATTCGGCAATAAATTGTAGGTCCCGGTCTAATTTTGCCCTCGCGTGCAGAAAATGACAGTGGTGCGACAAAAATGATCAATGAATACGACTCCTAGATAGAGCTAAGGCACTGCCCTACCCAAGTTGATCTGTACCATGTCTCTTTAATTTATCTGAACCACGCCTTCTAAATTTGTGCAGACTAAAACTCCCTTTATAGTGTGGGCCACGGTTATCTCAATAGTTTGAAACACACTCCCTAACTAATCTGCAACATGAATCCCTAATATGTCCCCCCGATTGATCTGAACCACGGCACCTTAATTGGTCTGACCTACAGTCCGGACCAGTTAACCAGAGTCTAACTTTCTTTTCATCACGACAGTAGCCATCCAAGTAGATTACGATGATGTCATAATTGTAATGATAATTGTTTTTTGCTTTTACTAATATATATTTTAATATATTTTCATCCAGTAATGAGTCTTAGGATAAGCCTATTGCTTCTATATTTCTTATCACTGAAATGATTCAAATCGTTTTATGAAACAATGAAATCGATCTAAACTCCGCAGGCTCCATGAAACCATTTTCTGATTACATCCTTTACTTATCGTAATCTCAAATGACGTGAGATTAAAACTCGCGTGTGCTTGTGCTGAACTAGAAATCCAAAGGATGAGCTCGATAGTCATTTCCAATTTAGTTAATAATAAGTAATGCACTTATTTGACTGGTTATAAAGGCAAGGATGTCGCTTCTGCACCGTAGTGCGCATTTCCTCTCGTTTATCGTTCCTATCGTACGTCTGAAATGCATGTCGGAGCCATTTAGTGAGCCAACGTGAACGGTATTTAATTAAATATTAATTATCCCTCCGCTCCTCAGCCAAAACACAATGCATCCTTAGAATACATGATTCATGACATGGCTCGCTCCAAGTAATGCATTCATATTGATCTCTCAAAGGGGACAGGTAGCCTTAGCTATCAATCACGCTATTAGATCAGATTAGCGGGAGCAAAACATTAACGATTTTGGCATTTATGTCCTCGTGCTCTCGGTAACTGCCGGCAAGATAAGCCCATTGTCTCTGTTTTAACGACCTGAAGATGCATATCTCGCATTAGGTGATGACAGGTCGAAGCGGTGAATGATTTTATAATCACGAACTGAGAGGACATATACGTTGTACACGCACCGAATACTACCACTGCTACGTACTATTCGTACTGAGTCCGTTCCAAGCCGTGGGTGGACATTCTTCCCGGCTGATCGTGCCATTAGTTTATCGAGTAATCTCGAGTGGATTTTCTCCCGTAATTCGATTAGGTTCTGTGTTTGATCACGGGCAAGAGACGGAGAAGTGATTGCATTTACTCAGAGATGCAAACTCTATCTTCTTGATATCGAGGTCATGTTGAGGAAATAAATTAATGTCAGCTTATCATTTTTCCTCTGAGAAGGAACCGGGAAAAAGAAGTACGTAGAATTGATGAAGAAACCTATCAAAGATGTCAGAGCGTACCTTGTTTTACGAGTTTTCTCCTTCATCCATGTCCCAAGGTGAATCGATTCGTATCGGACGAGAATATCTCCAACCTAATCATCTACGAGATTCGTTTGATATTTCAATACGGTTCTGATTTTTTTCTGTGGTTGGCAACTGACGAATTCATTACCTAGGAAACTAGCTAGACATGCTTGATGGAAACTTACGAATCCGAATAAATTCGTTTGAATATTAAATCGAACATAATTTTTTGCTCTTGCACATGCCTATAATTTAAATTTGCTGGTTTTATGTTGTTTACCGCTTTAATTACCTATCAGTAAGCTACAAAACTTTAGGAATGCCCGTTGATGAAGGCGTGAAAAGGAAGTTGAGCCAAAAACAAGAAAAACCTTTCAGTTCGGACATTTACCGCTGGAGGATATTTTCTATGCCAGTTTTAGTGAATGTGTGTGTGTGTTTTTGCAAATATGTGGTGCAAATGTTCAAGCTGTACATGGGTTCACATTTTAATTTTTTCTTCATTAAATTTATGAAGTTGATTCTACAAGAGCGTGCTTGTAAAGTCAACAAGCGCAAAACTATTTTATTAACAAAATGATTGCTCACCAAAAACAATGCGGGGGTTTCCGATCTCCAACCTTTTGCGGTCCTATGTCAATGTTTAATTGACACCAGAAGAAAACGGTACTTAATTGCTGTAACTGCCCTTTATGATTACAGGAAGGCTCCTATATGTTATCTTCTCCCTCCCTAGATATTTGTGTTTTTTGGATAGAGAAAGAGAAATTATAAGTACAGTAAAACTTCGAGATTTTAACCGTCCCTCGTTTAACCATCAGTTTCTGTTATCCACCATCGTTAAAAAAAACGAAAAGACAGCATCTGATTTTAAGGTCCAAAAAGATCGGATCACTGCTATGGTCTGTGCTATAATGTCACTGGCAATCATAGATTACTCCTGCGTGTACTATAATTGGTAAATTAAAAAAAAAACGTGCTTCAAAAATTTAAGTATGAACGCATTTCCGGTAAAATACACTGCTGGCCACCGTAAATGCAACACCCTGAAGGAAGCATGCAAATAATATGAAATTTACAACATGCATTAGCGGAGGTGAGATATGCAAATGATTAGAATTTCAGCGCAGACACACATCACGCGCGCCTGTGGCGCCACTTCAAAGCGCTATTTAAGGCTTGGAGATTTCGAGGATTTGAAGTACGGAAATTGTGTTTTTCTTGTGGTTTTTTCAAAAAAACGATCAATTATGCCTCGTAGAAAACAGCGATCATCTTTTGATCAAGTATCCGAGTTCGACAGAGGAAGGATAGTGGCCTACCGAGATTGTGGATTATCTTTCAGGGAAATCGGTAGTCGTGTTGGACGAAACCAAACAACTGTAATGCGGATATGTGATCGTTGGATGCAGGAGGGTACGACGGACCGACGTGTGCGATCGCATCCACCTCAGTGCACCACTTCACGTGATGACAGGCGTATTGTGCGTATGGCAGTGACGGATCGCTCAGCCACATCACGAACCATAGCACAGCACATTCAGTCTGTACCGCATCATCCAGTGTCTGCGCGTACCATTCGACGCCGTTTACAGCAGAGTGGTGTGTCCGCAAGACGTCCATTGCTTCGTCTACCCTTGACGCAGAACCACAGACGTCTCCGCCGCCAATGGTGCGATGAAAGAAGGATGTGGACGGCACAATGGAATGAAATTGTCTTTACTGACGAGTCACGCTTCTGTCTGCAACACCACGATGGTCGGATTCGAGTCTGGAGACACCGTGGAGAGAGGATGCTGAACAGCTGCGTTATGCACCGCCACACTGGTCCTGCACCGGGTATTATGGTATGGGGCGGTATTGGATATCACTCTCGCACTCCTCTAGTACGCATTGCCGGTACTTTAAAAAGCCAGCGCTACATCTCCGAGGTGTTGGAGCCAGTTGTCCTTCCTTACCTTCAGGGCTTGCCCACAGCCATATTTCAACAGGATAATGCGCGACCACACGTGGCACGCATTGTCCAAAGGTTCTTCGTCAATCGCCAGATTGAATTGCTTCCCTGGCCAGCTCGCTCTCCGGATCTTTCGCCGATAGAAAACATGTGGTCCATGGTTGCTCAACGATTGACCCAGATTACATCCCCAGCTGCCACACCAGATCAACTTTGGCAACGCGTGGAAGCTGCTTGGTCTGCTGTACCCCAAGAACACATCCAAAGTCTCTTTGAATCAATGCCGAGGCGTGTGACAGCGGTGATCTCCAACAATGGCGGCTACTCTGGCTACTGATTTTGGCAGGAACCACACTTCACAGAAGTCTATAAATTTAATCATTTGATGCTTGGTCAACATGTTATCTACAAAATAAATATTGTTGCGATATCTCTTGTCTTTCTTGGTGTTGCAATTTGGGTGGCCAGCAGTGTATTATGCCAAAAAAGTGCTCGGATGACAATATTTACAGAATTTTTCCACAAAGTTTTCGTGTCTCAAGTTAGAGCTCATATGACCGAAAAGCAGTAACCACAGGAAGCACTACTGTTAATGGGCAATGCCCCGACACACCCCTCTTGTGATCTCAAAAGTGATGCTCACCTTCATCAGATGATGGCCAAATAACTTGCCTCTTTCTCCCAGCGAATAGAACTCCACTTATACAGCCTATGGACCATGATATTATTGAAATTATGAAGCAGCGACGTGTTACAGAAAAGCTTTTACTGAAGGCTTGCTCTTATCTGATGACTGTCAAAGAATTTTGGAAGATATACAACAAAATGGACGCTATTTTCTATGTCGCCACTGTCTGGGCTAACCCTATATTGAAGTTTATAGTAATCGTTTTGTAAAAAAAATGAAATAATATTATTCAGTTCAAAGGATTTTATTCTCATTTTTTATCCCAAGCCCATAGTGAAATCACGTCACTGTACATAAGCATTAAGATATTTCTATTATCTGTCTATTCGGTTATCCGTCACTGCCCTGGTCCGGACGGTGACGGTTAATCGAAGTTTTACTGTATATAGATTATGATAAAATACAAAAGCTAACATCTAGGGGGTCTGTCTGCAAATCGTGATTACGGAATCTGGCTAGTAAGAGTACGGATTACAAAGTACCAATTAAATACCGAAAAAGCCGCCAGAAAGCAAAGAGTTTAAAGATATTTAAAAATTATTTCCATCTTAATTCATCCGTTTCTAATGTTTCAGAATGAAAAAAAAAATCCCATAAGTGAACTTTTCCCAATACACCCTTCGGAAAGGGTTCGATAATTCTCATGGATATGAGAATCCGGATGTGTGTCTGATTTTTCAGTGTGCTCAGTGAGCTCTTTGAGTTGAAAAAGCCAAGCAGACTCCATATCTTATGACACATGATGATTGCTGACTAGATCTTTTAGAAAACTAACTGAAACTAACCTTTCGAAATATGGGATCAGTTTAACTACAGTAAATATATCATGAACCAAAAAAAACCCATCGTGACATTGACTTTACGATGTCGTGCCCTTACTCTGAGCACATTTGAGCCACCAAATTCCTCGGCAGATCCAGGAAGAGCCTGAAACTGACTACTATCTTACAACATCCAGTCTCCCGATTTAATTTGAGATAGGACTTGTTGGATGGCAATCGAAGTATCTGAATGCCGACTTGTGCTGTCTCAACTAATTATACACATTTGAAGAGAAATTCGTTTCGGCATAGACAGTTTTCGGACATAAAGTCGTCTTCAGAATATGACTATTGGTATATGGGAAAATATCTATTGGTGGTTAAATGCGGTCACCGAATACGCTAAACTTCTTATCAGTACTTATTTTACAACTGACTTCAGTCCAGAACAAAAGGACGCGTTAGTAGCGCATTGGTACTGTAAGATGATCGTCTTCCATCATGAAGGTTACCGTAAGGGGGTTACAGTATGAAGAATATCGGAAACAAGTTCTTTACATACTGGGACTGGGGTGACCACCGATAGATGGCGTCTTTATTCCCCACATAACTCCATCCGTAGGAAATCGCCGTATGGCAATATGAGCAGTGTTGGTGTGCGATAAAGTAGTCCAGAACAACAAAAATAAAAATAAAAACCCAGATGGTAATTTCTTCTCTTGATGTATGTAATGTACGTGCACTGAAATATGTTGATTTTTCCTCAGGTAGTGTTTCAACTTTGGTAGTGCACCAGGTTGAATAAAAGTAGGCAATTCTTTTTTTTTTTTCCTTCTTTTTTTCATATAGCTCCCCTTGCTACAACCAATTACTCTTGAATTTCTGTTTCTCAACAGCGCTGCCGTTATAAAACACATACGAAGTTAAAATAACGCATCATGTCTTTTAAAGTGAAATTTAAAATGTATCGCGATATCAGTTGCGAGATGAAACTCGAATCCGCGTACAATCCCGGACCCATTCCAGCGATGGTACAAGTCATTCTTCTAACAGGTCGCTGCTTAGCGACGAAATTGTGAGCGAAACCATGTTGCGACAGTCGCTTCCTGTAATTCCCAGAGCTCAGTTTCGCATGTCATATCTCTCGCTTTCTCTCTCTCTCTCTCACGGTCCATTCTCCTTCACGGACAGAGTACACCTCGCTTTTGCAAACGATTAATACACCTCTCGCCGTTTCGCACTTCTCCACCCTGTTAAACGACCCTGTGGAGTACATACACGGTCTACTTTTCGCAGTAGCAACCCATTCTGCCATCGATCGGGTGAAATTTAGCTGCCTTTTCGGTAGTGGGCTGGCTATGTGATGAAGAGCGAGAGAAGCTGGATCGCACGAACCACCATTCCCCATACCCCTTCCTCTCTGCTTACGCTACTGGAGAACAGCGGCGTAAGCAACTTCACGCTGTTCTGAATTTCTTTGATAGAAAAATATCTTTTTCCTCCATTTTATACATATATAGAAGAAAAAAGATTTATACAAAATTGAAATTTTTCCTTTTTCGCACGTTGTTTGGCATTTTTCTCAGTGATTTTTATATTGTTATTATTTTTATTCACATTTTGCTGAATATGAGTTTTCTGTGGGAATGGGAAAAAAATTACATCCGGCACAACATCCGATTCCCATGAGTTAATATTCATGGAATTGAAAAAAAAAGTTTCGTATAAATGAAGTAAATTCTGTTTTTGAAAGGTGATGGTTGAACAACTCTGTTTTATAAAGTACGTACACACACAATATATATATTTTTTTTGTTATTATTCCGATACTGTACACGTTTTCTCATTAGTTAACGTGAAAAGTTCGACGTTCTAATACCTTGTGGGACAGTCGCGTAATTAAATTATTTTCTTTCCGATGCAAGAGAAAGGGAAATGGTGCACTTATATTAATTTATTCTTTCCGCGAATTAATAGTTTCTATCGATCCCTTATTTTCGGTTTCTATAATTATTTTTCTACGATATATATATGCTTTTAATTTATACTAATAATTTATTACCATTTTCCGATTAAAAACTCATGTACATGTCTTCTTTTTTGGGGGGTTTTTATGCTGGAGTTTGATAGCGAGGCTAGAATTGTGTAGAACTTAGCAGGTTGTGACAAAAAAAATATATAATTCTCCTAGAGGCAATTTGCTTCTATATAACAAATACTAAGGATACGTCTTTAAGCTTGAAAACTTGTTTATCAGTCTTTAAATCTAACTGAAATGTTTGCTTTAAAAATTTAATGTAAATATATTTTGATGATTTGCGTTAAATGTGTGAAATAATAATTTCAAGTGAATGTTCCTATAACGAATATAAGCAACTTATACTACAATATCTGGCTATACGTAGAGGCTGTTAAGCTTAAAACTATCATTATCTAGCTGCAGTCTCTTTAATATGACGTTCACATTTGCTAAATTGCAATGAATTGAACCAATCAGCGATGTATATTAATTTACAGTTTGTGAAGTTTCCGAATATCTGTATTTGGTTTTGTTTGATGGTTTTTATTTTTTTGTCTGTTTTCAGATATAAAGTATGCTAAAGTTAATAGCAGTCCCACAACATATTAAACGCAGAATTTAAAAAATGTATTTATTTATTGGTCATTGCTTATAGATAGGCGCACCTTTTTTTTTTTTTTAGTAGTACGTACCTGCAATCAACAATTCCACCACGATACTTGAATACTCAGCTTCGGGAAAGATATTACCTGATGTTTATGCAATATGTGAAATTTGCAAGCAATAGAAATAGTTATCTAGAACTGCTATTTCAAATATTCGCAGCTCATCACTACAAGCGTATCACTAGAGACAACACTCAAGGATGTTTTTTATGAATGTACAGAGCTATTCCTCTTGCTGCATTTTACCGGTGAACCGTTGATCTTTCAGGCGTACATCCAATAAGGAAAAAATATTCAAATGGCGTGTAGAGATCAGACATGTCATTCATGGTGCAGGGGGGGGGGGTGTATAGTTAAGAAGAAAAATCAAATTTTTGTACGGGAGTCTCTCTTCAAAAACCCAAGAAGGAATTTATTGCACTGTCCCTCATGCATGCCAGCAAAAAAAAAAAAACTTACACGTTGTAGTGCAATGTTCGCAAAGATAGTTGAATTAAAAAATCGGAGGAAAGTTGGAAGGAAAAATAACATAAACTAACGAAGAACGCTTTTTTCCCTGATTTATGCTCTTCTTTCCGAACTTTTCCCTAATTTCGAATTCAATCAGCGAATATTGCATTAGGAAACGCGGATTTTATTTATCTTTCTTTTTTTTTTTGGACTCAGGAGAGATAGGGCAACAACTTTCAAATTTGATTTTTGAGTACAGGGTGTCTGCATAAACAATTTTTATTTATTTTAATAACTATACAATTCCTTGCCAAATTGATGCATCCGATCTCTACACGTCATTTGAATATATTTTGTAATTGAAGTATCCCTCTGACGTCAATGTTTCGACAGCAAAAAATGCGTCAAGAGAAATATTAAGTAATCAACCTCTATATAAAATTAAAGTATCTTTTATAACTTACTAGCTCGAACATTTACTTTCCTACTGAGGACGGACCCTATCGAATTGGAAGCGACGCATCTGTAGACCGTGGCATGTACCTCCTGCCTGTATTGTTCACCGGAGAAAGTATGGAAGACGAGTGCACCGTCAGGTCTGAAGTGCCTCAATCCCGGAAGATCTGCTACCACCGAGCCATCTTGGTGTATCCAATACAATTTTGGTAGCGGGTGGCCTCTTGCGGCGCAATGGATCACTGTCCCTGTACTGTTTAGAAATTCTTCTTTGAACGGAGGTTCTCGAACAAAATACGGTCCTCTACGGCGGTCACCACCTGGAATGGATAGCAAAACATAGTTTCGTTTAAATGAAATACTTAATTTACTGTCGGAACTTAAAATTCAGTACCGAACTTAATCACTAAAAAATTATTTCCTGTCAATGAATGTGCAGGAACTGGATATATTCAAAATATAATAATCAGGCGATTAATTGATCAATCGTGAATTATCAATAATCGCCGGTAATTACGCTCGTGCTTGATCACCACTCATCTCTGTAAAGAAGACTGTTCCCAAATGAATTTGGTAAGTATGATAAATGTTGAAAAGTTTATGAGGAAATATCACTTAAATATTATTATCACGAGTTATGTTTCCCCGTACGTGATGGATTCACTACACATATTTTGCGGTACAAAATTAATTAAATGAGAATAAGTGTTATATATATATAAGGATGGAAACGTATAAATTATTATCAGCTTGTAATGTTAGCTTTCTTTGTGCGTGCGTGTTAACATGTATCAATTTATATATATTTTTTTTTCAACATCACCGATCGAACCGAGCCCATCATTCTAGACTGACGTTAGAGCAAAATGACCGATAAAATTAGGTATTCGATTGACGATTTATCATATTTACAAGTACGAACTTGATATTATACATAATCATCGGTAAATGTGATAAATTCTCGAAATTTATCAAACTTGCCAAAATGATTTGTGTTACACTAATCGCTATTTATTATTATGCATAGAATAACCAAATTTATCACATTTACCTTAACATATATAAACAGTTTAAAGCCGGTTGGCGATCGTGATTCGTTCATTCTAAAAAAAAACACTTTAATATCGAATTAAACGTCCCCCAAAAGAAAAATGATGGGGACTCAAATTATTCGTTCCACGACAGTCTCCTTCCCACCATCGCTACTCTTAAAAGATAGAGTTTGGAGGGTGATTTATATTACATTAATTTATTTCAATTCATATTTGGTATTTTTCTCGGGATGTTACAAAACAGCCGAGACTTGGCTCTAAATCTCCCTTCCATTAACACAGAAGAGTGTTTGTAAGTCTTTCATGGACATAATCTACGAATGTCATTCCCGTTGTCAGTGACATCTTAACGAATGAGCCCATATGGTATAGGAAGAGGGCAGAAGTCACAAACAAGGGCCCTAAAGTGTTTTAAACGTTTTTGCATCAATACTTAAATAATATGTATACATATTTTTTGGATTTGGTCCTTCATAAAAATTATAAAAACACCCCTCTTCCCACATAGAATGATTTGGACGGAGCCCCCGCCCCCCCCTAAGCTCGTTAAGACAATTTTATCACGTGGGACTCGACAAACAATGCTAATATGCCTTTTATGGAAGAGTCCTCATCTATGCCTTGGTATACTTGCTACTCGTATTGGCTTCAAATTGAACTCGCATACGCGTACTTGTATTGCGCGAAATTTCTGGTTCATCGATCAAAATCTGTTGAAACTATCAACATTTTTGCTGGTATTGCGCAATGTTGCTCGTTTATCAAGTCGAAAATTATTGAAACTTTTTACAAAAAAACTCGTAAATCAAGTTACTCGTGATCCGAAATTTTGCTGTAATATTTAAATATGCAAACATTTTGTCACATTTATCATTTCAATCACGCAAACAATCCAATGGATCAATTCGAGATGCATCAACTGAGAACCTAAATTTCTCACACAAATACCTCTAAAAGAATTCAAGAAGTTTGCAAGAAACAGCACTGGTACTATAACAAGTCATTTTATTTGGTATATATATATATATATATCCATTCGTTTTTTTTTTTTTTTTTTTTTTTCTTTTTTACAGTTCTAATATATAACGTCGACGAAAAATGTTTTTACGATCGTATTCCAACTTTTTCTTTCTTTCTATTGCAACATTTTACTAAAACTTGATGGTTTTTGACAGACAAATGCTTCAGTAGACGCTTGCATTCAAATTTAAACCTACGCATATTTTTTAAACGTCATCAACATTCATGAAATAGTACATCAAATAGAAGAGCAATTCGCATATGCCTATCGATATGCAAAAAAATGCGTGTAACTCTACTTCGATTCAGTATATCAAAGACCACTTCTCTTTTTTTTCATGTTATCTGTGTTTTCAATTATTAATATTCATCTGGAAACTGTCGATATTTTATTGAGATTTATTAAAACAGAAAGACCGAATTGTTCTGGAAAAATCAACATCTCGGGTATAAAAAGTAAATAGAAATGAAGCACTGGAACATAAGAATTAAAGTGTTTAAATAGCAATAAAAAAATTCCACATTTGTAAATCGCACCATTTTTTTTATTATATTCAAATAATTTCAGTCTGAAACATTCGAATGAAAATCTTACAGATGCCGGAGTGAATGAAAAATTCACATATATTGAACCAAGTGAAGAATTCGCAGAGACATTGAATAAAATGAAAAATTCGCAGAGACATTGAATGAAATAAAAAATTCGCAGAGATGAAAAACAATGAAAAAGATTCAGAAATATTGAATCAAATGAAAATTCGCGAAAGTAAAAATTCGAATGAAAATTCACAGATATATCGAATTGAATGAATATGCCTTGACAGAGATTGGAAAAATCCTGGTTTTTTCCAGTTTTTACTCTAAACTTCGTATTTCCTTTTAAACTTGGTGATTTTAGAACGTGAAAAAAAAGGGAAAATTATTTAAATAAACTTCGATATGATTATAGAGATGATATATACAAGATTATATATCTTGGTGAATTTCCATTGAAATATTTTGAATGACATTCGTCCAATATAATACAGAACGGCTCAAAGGTGGCTTTTTTTGGATTAGAGGCCAAATAAAAATGTTATATCTTGCACTTTTCTCAGTTACCCTATGCAATATAATTTTTTGTTCCCGAGAAATCAACCTCATTTCCCAATGACTTACGACTAATAAACGCAGAGAATAACAATTTTATGTTTTAAACTTTACTTTTGAATTTGTGAGAGTAAATTTTTGTTTTGGAGGTCATATACGTGTGTGAAAAGCCGGATTACGTGAGATTTTACCCTGAAGATGTAAGTTATGGATACCCAAGGGTGACCATATTTATTTGAGACTAAAGGGGGTCATGCAGCCAATCATCGCCGATCAATCATCAAAAAGACCAGAATGCTTCTGATTACCAAAACCAAAGTTAGGCCAAACGAAAAATAGATAATTTAGACCAAAAACTGCGGATGCATATCCAACGGTATAAACAGTCTCAGCCTTTCTTCACTCAGCATTGTGCATTGCAATGTTGAAATTAAAAATAAAAATAAACGAAAACCAACATTTTACTTATTTTACATGACTGATCTGTGAAACATTAATGCCGCCATTATGTATAAAAATTGGTCACATAAAATACGTTGCCCTCGCCCTATATAGATGAGAAATCAGCAGCATTAAAACACCTACAACCTGTTGCGGGGCAAAGATTAAAATAGGGGTTTTCTTGAATTACGTTAACGAATGTTGAATACAAGGAACTTCTAGAAAAAAACAAAAAAGCAAGCTTGGGATATCTTTGTTTACATGCTTAATGGATTCTAGGTCAATCCCAGGACCGAAACCCATCTTGATTTAAGGAACAAATAAAATCTATACAAAAATTCATTGTCCAATGCCATTCCAAGTAGTATACCACATCCTCAACGGTCACTTCTATAAATTGAAGGAAAGCTTAGATGCTTAATGCTCAGAAGAGCACGCTCGTAACGGAATTCTCAACATAGCATCTGTATCAAGTCGAACACATCGAAAATATCACACAGCGTTCTTTTGGGGGCTAAAACGTGAAGATGAAGTGCATATGAGAATAAAAATGGGAAATGTCCAATCATTTTCAAAATTTAAATTTTTTTTTTAAAGAAAACGAGGAAAACAGCGCATGGCGAGAGAGACTACTTAGCTGGTCCATCAGGCGCACAGTAGCTAGCGACACCCCAATCGTCAACGGATCACGTGCAGACGTCGTTGGTGGGCGATACAGGAGACGGCTATAATATGAAGATGGACAACAGCGTGGCAACATCGCCACACGAGTATGTATCGTGATTACCGAATACCGTCGTATTGTCAACCGGCGCGGACACGATGGGCAACAACGCGCGGACATGGATGGAGATTGCCACGGTAAACTGCTATCCCGAGAGATCCACAGATGGATAACCGTTGCCACTTCGCCAATGCCTTCAGCGCGAACGAGTATGTGCTACTTCAGCTGCCACAGGCCCTTGCTGCATGCGATTGACTTGTAATGTCTGTGTGCAACCATTTTATTAATGAGATCGATAATTAAATTACATATTACTACTACCAAAACATATAGTTAAACACTTATTATGATTTCATCTCACGGCGTTTCACGAAAAATCTACGGTGTTGACCTGAACTGTGTATAACCTATTTCTTTTTTTTTCAGTTCCAGTCACCCAATCAGCCAATGGTAAACGACCGTTTCATGAGTATCGATCCCTCACAGCAAAAGCAAAGTGTTTGGTGCGTCGTTAGTGCGTCACTCCGCTTACCGGGTCACTTTTTGAAAGTCCCAATTGTCCTCAGGCAGGAATTGACACAGCTATGGCTTACTCCGTTTAACGAGTCACTCCGCCTAGTAAGTCATATTTTTGTTCTCCCAAGAGTGACTCATTAACGAGGTTTGACTGTATATATATTCACTTTTTAATCTTAAAATCAACATGAAAGCTTTATTCCTTTCAGGCACTCTCTGTGGAACACCCTGTATGTATGTATGTACCGTAAAACGTTGAAAGTATTTTAGAAAATTGACCAAAGAATAGTTGTAATGAGTTTTTCGTATCTAAAAAAAGTTAATGGGTGCCTATCACTTTGATAGAGATTTTCTTACATCAAAGGTAGAAACATAATGATATTTCCAGCAATAGCTAGAAGCAGGTGGCTCGAAGTCAATCTAATCCATGAAATCAAAGGCTAATCCAATGGCTGGTTTGACACGTATACGTTAAGTATTGATATAACCGTCATCACGATGGATCAGACGTGAAGGAGGAGTCGATGGAACGAGAACAAGATCAAAAACATTCCCACTTTCCCGGAGGAATAAAATCACTCTTTTCTCCAATCTCGGTAAGTGCATTAGACTTCTTTGCACTGCGAAAGCATCGATTATTTCTTCCTTTGGTACGTCACTCGGAGAAAACTGTTTGTTCAGGCATACCAGTATGTGACCGCTTCATGGGTGAATGTCACTTCTGCCACTTTGCTCAATAGCAACGTAATTAATCCAATATTTGGGAAGGAGAGTTCACAGTCAATTGCATAGCCCGTATCTAAATAAAATGGGGGGAAATATCTTGTTCTAAACACACATACGCATAAAAGAAGGCGTATATTTTATTATGCGACCATAAAAAGCACTACGTAATCATGATATTGCAATAAAGGAAAAGCTCTTGAATATTTCTTTATTCCGGGCCAGACTCTTATAGGAAATGGTCAATATACTACCCATATTTTACCGTTATTAATGTAATTTAGGCTGTATCCAACTCTCTTTTAAAGGGTCTTTTTCTCCCTTTCATTTTCAACGAGGCTAATTTTAATTTTGGAAATCAAGAATTACGATTATTTTCATGACTTATAAATTATATTTCGATAATTATGACTCTAATAATCATAATTAGTTATTGTCTATGTTTATATTGATTCACATATTTGTCAAACATATATGGTGTTTTTTTTTTCGTGAATTATATTTTTACCCACTGCGATTTGCGGTAGCCTTTATTTTCCGCCATTGGCGATTGTTCAGCAATTTTAGCGATGGGTGACAAATTCACTTGTTTTAGACCATTTTCAAGGCTGTAGCTGCCTTTGATTATTTTTTTATCTGTAATCAGTAACTTTACTTGCATTTGGCAAATTTTTGCAATAAATGGCAAATTTACGTGCATTCGACAATTTTTTCCGGTAATTGGCGATAGCCCTTATACATCCCAATCTGAGAAATATGGTCAGCATCCTAGGCATTTAGCCACTGATGATCGTGTGGTCATAATGACAGACTAGCATTCGTTTTCTGTGGCCCAAACTTCAAGGCGCAAATGCGGGATTATAGTGACGGACTCGCGAGCGAGGATCCGGGTTCGAACCCCACAGTGGTGGTCGGCTGAAGTTGGTTTTCTGTGGTTCCCAACTTCAAGGCGCAAATACGAGCCGATCTCCCTTAAAAAGTCTCGCCACAGAGAGCAACAGTCCTACAACGATAAATCATTCAATCACAACACTTCACTCATAGTTAGAAAAACTGGTGGCAGATGGTAGCACTACACATAACAAGCATTACAGAGAAACAAAAAAACTTCACGTCAGGTTTCCCTACACGTACACGCACATTCCCGCATGTACCGATTCGTTGGAGGGTTCCGCGGGGGGTGGTGTGGGTGGGGTGCATGTGTGGTGTAGCAGTAGTAGGTAGGGCCTCCAAAAAATGGCTCGGGAATCCATGATGTTCTTAAGTCAGCCACCTCGTTGGGTAATTTGCCTGTTGTGGCGTTGTATTTGTATTGTATTGTATTTGTATCATCTCCCCGTTAGAAATTATCGCCACAGAGAGCAACACGTCTACCACGATTCATTTATTACGCTTCAGTCATAGAAACATTGATGGCAGACGGCAGCACGACACATAACAAGCATTACGCAAAAAACGATTTTCTTGTCAGGTTCACTATACGTACATGCGCATTCCAACATGTACCAATTCATTAGAAGTTCCGCAGAACAATAAGGACTAGGTGCATATGCGGTTTAGTAACCTAGGCATCGTTTTGAGCGAATGTATTGATACTTTTTTTATCGGAGCATCCTTCGTGATGCATCCTTCATCCTACTTGGATGAAACCCCTTGCCGGGCCACATTTAGCCCGCAGGCTGGTGGTTGTGCACCCCCATTCTAGTTTAATAATCTTTCATCTGTTGACAAATACTAACCCTAATCGTTTTTTTTTTTACCCATGATTTTGAGACTCGTTATTGAATACGAATCCACTTTGACAGCGGACGTTCCCTATAAAGTTTCGCATTCGCATCTTTGCTCAAAAAGGTACGAATGCACGAGAGTATGTTGATCACTTTGATAGAGAATGAATGTTATTTTGCAATTTGGGGTCGACTGAAAAAGAACTCAATTAGGAATCGCTCTCATTATGAGAACTCTTCCTCTCGCATATGAAAATTCTAATCACTCTGTTTCAAGAGATCAATCAACTGATCTTTTGCCTCCAGTGAAAAGACTTGAGAATTATTCTTGAATGTGCGCGGTTCCATGTTAGAGTAACCAACCATCAACTGTCTTTTAATTACACGCGAAACGCTTGGGTACTTGGAAACCGGGGAGATTCGTAGTTTCAAGTAGTTCCTTTCAAAAGAGACCAACGCGTCATTTGGAAAATTGAATAGCGGCCCCTGGTTTTGCCAAGAAGCAATTTTGGCGGCCAATAAGTCCTTATATACGAGAAGTAACAGCATTTGAATCTCTTTTCAGGCTTCTCCCCCCAAGAGGGCACTTGAAAACAGCGAGTAATAACTTCGGGGTCTCTCTCTCTCTCTCTTCGCTCTTACTTCGCGCCCTACTCTTTTCGGTTCAATCTCAGCACACTTCAGCGCTACCTCGTCTTCCATCTTAGGTTCTTTTCTCGTGGCTGGAGTGAGTGGGCGATCGGAGAAATGGTGTATCGACTGGAAGTGTACACAGAGTTCGATCCATCTGAAAGTAAAAGGGAACAGAGAGAAGAAAAAAAAAGGCTGGCATAGAGAAGAGGAAAAATAGTACTAAAACGGAAAGAAGTCTTATAAGGAGGTGAAAGCTTATTCTTTCTTCTCGAATTTATTTATCTTTTTCTAGTCGTGTTTTCTCAGGACACTAAAATAGAAAGGTTTCGCTCATAAAAACCAGCAAGAAAAAAGGTATGAAAGTTTTTCTCCTCACCCGTAATGATCAACCATTTCTGTGCCACGTATGGACACTTAAAATTGGGCAAACTGGCCTCAAGGCATATATCGTCAGATGCGACGGTAAATAAAAACTGATTGTATTGCATTTTCTTCACTTGAGAATTGACTAGAGAGAGAAAGAGAGAGAGCCCTCCTGTTGAAGGATTTTGCGAGAAAAGTACAAGGATTTGCGAAGGCGAAATGCGGTGATGTTCGACGTAGAAAGGATAAGAAGAAGCAAAACGCTCTTTCTTCTATAAATCAGCTGTAAAAAAAAAAAAAAAAACAATAATAATAGTAAAGAGAACGGAGTCGAAGGAAACTGTGTTTAAGCGATTGTGGCATCCATCGGATGAAAAGCTTTTCCGTCTTTCCTTTTCAGTAGATTGAACAATATTTTATTCTCTTCGTGTGAGAAAGACCTTGAAGAGTTTCAAACCATAAAATATCGCACTTCACACTGAACTGTGAAAAGTGCACATTACCTGCGAGTTTGATGGACGACATGCATTTCATCCAGCGAATAACCTAATATATTTTCTCATGATTTTAGTTCTACTTTTGTTTTTGCCATAGTTCTACATAGTATTCAAATTATTCTAACGGTAAATACCAACAGAATTTATCACAGCGGCACTCGTCAAAAAGTATAAATTGATTAAAAGCATTAATGAAATTTCCCAATCAATAAAAATACTCAATTTTATCATCATATTAGTTACCTTTTGCTTAGCTGTCTCCGTTCATTGCATTTATGTACAATTCATTTAATTATTCGTGTTTTTTTTTTCTCTGTGTACACGTAGCTTTGTTTTTCTTATATCGAGTTATCAATTTGAATTTTCATTACACGTATATATTTTTGTATTATGTATATATTTGACAATTTAATTCTTTGCGTGTACATTTGATGAATTATAATTGTTATTACTTTACTTTTCTTCGATATTTTCATTACTTTATTATATTTTTATGTTTGTGGTAGTTTTCCATGTCTGTAATTGGGCCATGGACGGAGATACGGTGGGCATGCCCCCCAGCGTCAAAGGTTGAGTCCATTGATATAATTTATATGTATAAATGAATTGACACATCATCATCATCTCGCCCCCCAGCAACAATGGTCATGCCCCCCCCCCCAGGCTTCCAAGTCTATCTCCGCCTAAGAATTGGGCTCAGCCTGTTGAGATGGGCATATAAATAAACACACCCGCCATAAAATCCCGCATTCCTTCTTCATTTTATAACTGTCCTAATTTTCTGCGATTTTATACTAGTTTTTTTTTATATTTAATAGTGATCTTATTGGAAAAAAAGAGAAGTTTTCGCAGAAAAAAGCCACCGTCGTGAATTGATTTTTCTCAACGTTTTCCCAACACCAGCAGTTAGCATCCTCAAGAGGTGTTTAGGTTGCAATACTGCAGGAAGGGGTCTTTCAGACAATGCCAGCTGAATTAAACTTTCCACGATGCCAGCCGGCCACCAAGTTATGCTGTGGTATTCTCGGTTATATTGATAATAGGGTTCTCCAAATTATCATTTTCTTTATTCGCTGTGGAATATATTTATTTCATTAAATTTTAATCCTTACTTATTTTCAAATAACTTCCATTCATTAATTAATTATTTTTTTCGTAAGTTATTTCTTTTATTGTGTGTGTGTCGGAAATAATTCTAAAATTATTTTCTCGCTTATTTTAAATGTTCATTAATTATGAAATTATTTCTTTCAGACATACTCAATTTTTTCCATGAATTATGACTTTTAACAATTCTGAAATTATTTCTATCAGTAGTTCTGCAACTTTTTCTTTTAGTAATTTTATAACAATTTTTTTCATTATAGTTTTAAATTTTCATCAATTATAAAATGATTATTTTTTCATTAATTCTAAAATTATTTCTTCCATCAAGGTATTTTTTAGCATTTGTGTAAATTCTGTAATTATGTATACCTTTTTGATAGCAAAATTTGCCTCTCGAAATGAGTAGCGTATATGAAATCATAGGCCTAAAAAACTGTTTTGGCTCTATGTACCCGAATTCATTATGACGGCCCTTTTAATGCATCAAATGCACAACATTACTATTGATTCTGGAAAGTATCACATAGTTCTAATTACAACAGTATAGATTTCCGTGGCCAACACTTTTTAACAATTTGTTTTTCGAAATTTAATTGTTTTTCAAAGTAGTGAAAGATGGGTGAAGACCCCCCCTGCATTTAGTGGATATTAAATTCGAAGATGTACGAAATCCTCATGATGATGATGGCAATCGCTGGTGTTGGAAAAACGTTTAGAAAAATGAGTTCACACGGGTGATGAAGGGTTTTTGCCTCGAAAAATCTACCTATTGGCAACGGCCTTCAAAATCTCTTGTGAGTTAATCATAAATTTTTGAATTCTTCAATTTTTTTTTTGCATTTTTTGTTTTGTCCTTTTTTTATAATTTTATAATTTTTCATAAAATTCGATGAAATGCATTTATTCATATGTTTAAGTCCCGACAGACCAGACACGACCCACGCTCTGTCCCTCCCGGGATATAAGCCTTTTACCCTTGCAGGTTGGGTCGCGCTGGGGAGGACATGTTTAAGTCCCAGCATATACTCAATGGATTTCAAGTGTTACATTTTGCCATGATTATCACCAGTGTAAGTGAATACAAAGGCCACAACAGGCAAAATGCCCAACGAGATGGCTGAAAAGAGATGCCCTTAAAAAACAGGGATGTCAAATATAACTAAAATACAGCAACAATGAGAGCAATCATCACGAGAATGCAGTCGAGCCCGCCTATAACGATATCGGATATTACGAAGCATCGGTTATAACGATATGTTTCTTTCGTCATAGTGAACGTGCAATAATCACTGAAATCATTTTAAAATTATCGCTTATAATGAATTATTTTTTTAATTTCGGATATAATGAACTTTTGTGGCCAGAATAGAACTTTTCCTTTAGGATAAAGTTACATGAAATCAGAAACTTTCGTGACGAAACACGAATGTGATTACTACTCTACTATTTCAAAAAAGAGGCAACCTGTCAGTGTCATCTATTGATAGATGGCGTTCTCCTAGTTATAGATATGCTGGTTCTGTTCATTTGCAGGACCGCTCTAAATAAATAGAAACGGGCAAAATCCCCCACCTTCCGTCTTTGTAAACTTCGGGACCATTAAAATGATTGTTACTTTTTGACGAAACCACTTACAGCCGCGGTTTTTTAAGTTTCTGTCGCCCGCAACTCCTTTATCTTAATCAACGTTTATCCGTTTCTCCCCCCAAAATAGCTTAGTGAACAACCACTTCAAGTCAGTAAACGGGCATAGAAAGCATTGGAAGCTTGCTTCTGCCGTTCATGACATTCCTAGAAGCCACGACACGGACTTCGGGAACTGCTTTCAGCGTATGGCTAGCTCTAGTCCGGTACGGCTATAGTCCGCGGACCAATAGGTTGAGAAACGCTGATTCCAGTAACTGATACAGTAGTTAGTGAGTGAATGGCAGATTGGTTAGTGTTGGTGAGTGAACAAACTAGTGAGTGAGCGTGTGACAGAGTGAGTGACCTAGAGGTTAGAGTAAATGACCTAGTGAGTGAGTAGGCGACCTAGTGAGTGACCCAGTGGTAGACTGAGTGATTTAGTGAATGAGCGAATGACAGAATGAGTGACCTAGTAAGTACGTGACCTGGTGTCTGAGTGCGTGTGACACAGTGAATAACCTAGTCAGGGAGTAACACTTTGAGCTACCTAGTTAGTGAGTAAGGGAGTGGCAGAGTGAGAGACTAGATTATTGATCGTACAGGGTGAGTGAATGACAGAGTGAGTCACCAGGTGATTGAGTGTATAACAGGGCAAGCAACCTTGTGAATTGATGAACAGTGACTAGTGTGAATAAGCGACTAGTGTGTGAATGACGACGTGAGCAATATAGTGAGTAAGTAAGTGACATAGGGAGTAAATGAGCGTAAACGATCTTGAAAAAAGATCGAGTGAGTGACCGGGCTACTGACAGAGTGATCGAGTGAGTGACCGGGCTACTGACAGAGTGATCGAGTGACATACTGTGTGAGTGAGTGGCAGAGAGAGCGACCCACCGAGTGAGTGATAGAACGATCTACCTAGTGATTCACTGATTGGAATGGTGAATGAGTGTGCGAGAGCGAGCTAGCTGTAGTGTCACGCCCGTTTCGATCATTCATTCACTCAAGTCGAAAAATTATATCATTTTCCCACCGAATTACTTTCCGTTCAGCGAATTGTTTTGCCGGTAAAATTCCGGACACATAAAAAAACAACAATAAAAACCCTAATATTTCTAATTCACGTTCGAAATTAATTTTTTTAAATTATCAAAAGCTAAAATTAGTCGAGAATATTGTATACATTCATAAAATTCATAAAATCTCAAATATACATTAAAACATACTTTCTTACCAATTTTTTCCTTCATAATTCGCGATGGGGATTCTCATCTTATCTATCCGAAATGGAGACACATTTGAATTTATAAGATTATTTCACCAAATTACACGCCGCTTCTTTATGCGCATAATTCATGGCGTTTCATATTTAAAAAAAACAAATAGCTAAAAGGTTCAAATTAAATACATAAATCGGAGTAACATTTTCCTCGTATTTGCGCAACTTCTTTCATCCAACACAATCAACTAAATATTTAATGAACATCACGAAAGTAAACAACGATGGTTTGTTAACTGTATCTTTTTTCCTTCTCTCACTAATTCAAGTATTTACAGAATGTTTTCTGCGGTTTCAGAACCACTCGCTAAAACAACTTGATTATGTTTACCCATCAAGAGACGGTATAATGAATAGGCTGGCATTCTTTCATTGAATCAATCTTTCTTCTGTGTGTTGCTATACAAATATACGTTTACGGAGAGACGGAGAGAGAGAAAAAAAGGCAAAATCCTACGATTTCTTTCTCCTTATCTTAACTGCGAAACAAATTAATATTTTGTAAGATTAATAATTAAGGCTTACTTAAAAATAAGACGCGCTTCTTTGATTAAAAAAAACGGTTTTCGAGGTGACAGAAATTAGTCTCCACAAATTATTTGAAAAACCAATTTTAACTTATAGTGTTCTTTCCCGTTTTTAAATCCTTCCTTATACGTTATGGCTAAAAATATTTTTCGGCGACTCAATCTTTACGTCTGAAAAGCTCCAATTTCACGCAGAGATGGCGAAATTTAATTGCTCTCCCGTGGCGAGGAAAAGCCGCTTCGTTTTCCACGACCTCTCTCTCTCTCTCTTCCTCGGTGGTTTCCTCATTTAACTGACTATAACGCAGTTGTATGGAACCTTGGAAGTAACCGTTAAAACATAGTGGTATCTTGCAATGCGGCTGTTGATCTGCTACAAAACGCTCTCTCTCTCTCTATGGCCAAAGTCATTTTACTTCAGGTTCTCTCTCTTTCTCCGTAGCTTAATTTCCTCATTCCTTTCTCCAAGATTTTCTGCGAAATGGATAAGAAAAACAGATTTCTCCCTGTCTCTGTTTCTTAAGCTGTTCTGTTCGGTCGCTTATCACCTCTCTTTCTTTTTCTTTTGTGTCCAACACACTTTGATGATAAGACTTCATCTTGGCTATTGTCCGTAAATTAGATTACATTTCCCATCTTTGTCCTCTATGGACTTTGAAGTCTTCGTTTTATGTTTCGAATTTCTCGTATATTGATAACAGGATATAATAGGATATAAACGACGTCTTATACCGTTTCCATGAATGTTATCAGCTTAAGAACCTAAAAAATGTACATCTAAGAATACTTATGATAGAAGAATTCTTTCTTTTAATGTATATCGGATTGAATTCTTTTAAAATTTATAACTGATAACATTTTTTTTTTCAAAAATAATTCCAACAGTGAGGCACATATTCTATCTTCCAATATGAATTCGCAATCCTTTCAGAATGTCGTGTGCGTCTGTCTGATATACTTGGGTCTTTTGAGAGTTTAGTGCTGAAAAATCACAATAGCATGTTGACTGGTTGTTCAGTTGCGCATTTTATGAACTTTTTGAAATTTCTTTACGCCGGGAACACACTATAAATGTTTCACGAAAGTTCATTTATAATACATGAAAATTGCAACCATTATGTGCAACGGTTACATTCGTGTGAATGTAATCGATGCTCTTATCGGTTGGTTTTTTTTCAAGTTTTGTAAAAAGTATTTTGTCAAACTTTTATATTGTATAGGCCGGAATTACAGTATAAAAGGTTTATAAAACTTCTTTTATAAAATTTTAAAAATGCAGCCAATAAGACTATCGGTTGCATTTGCACGAATTTAGCCAGTACAATCATTGCTTGGATTTTTCAAGTTTTATAAAAGAACATTTATCAAACTTTTATAGTGTAATCCCAGCCTAAGGGACATAGTATCAAAATTTGATGAGGGAAGGAAAAGCCGTCACAGAAAGTGAAACGTTTTATTTTTCCTCAAAACCGGTTCCGTAGAATAACTGATGTGTACCGTTTTCCTCCGACTTTCAAACTTTGAGGCGTGAATGCGGCCGGTATCCCAATTGAAAATAACTCTTTCCATGAGAGCTGGCAGACTTTCAACGAGATACTTGCATAACGTGAAAATTCAGGCATCTACCATTTTCACTTCCAATATGGAAGACAGGTGGCATTACTCCTCGAGTATGAAACATGCATGACTCTGACAACATGAATACGTTAATAGTCAAGCATACGCATACGCGCACACACAAGTTCCTGCTTGTACGAATAATTCCTCGGAGGCATATTTACGAAGGATATGTACAGTTACTTAGTGTGGTTAGTCATTATTGCTAGCACGTATGTTTGGAATGGTTAGAACAGGATAATAGCCGTAACTCAGTTAGAATAAAGTTGGTACAGTCATTGTGATCCGAGGATCCATCTTTAAAAAGTATAACCGGATAACTCCGACACATACACTTTCTGTACCATAATACCATAGTGCAATAATTTCCCTCACCCTCAGTCTTTTCATGAGCATGATTCGAGAATTTGCCAAATATTCGCCTCTGCACCAGCTATGCCTGACTAATTTTCCTACTCTTAAATCTCGATAAGTATACAGAGCATGCGCACACAATCCTGACAAGATTTACTGATGGAATTGGTAGATATATTACGGACTGACATTTGAACAATCTTCGTTAATGTAAAAATGAATTTTACTTTGGCACCGTGGTTCCCAACAATACGTTTCAGACGTGTATATGCCTTTACAATGGTTTGTCACATCTTTAATGCTGCCATTATAAGAGTTTATTGCTATATTATGGTTTGTCACTTTTCCAATCCTCCCAGTAATTGAAGAAAAGCCGGGAAACGCCGGGTATTATGGCTAGTAGGCATATAAAACAATGTATGGCCCGCGTCGAAATTATTACGTGCCCTGGGCATGTCGATCAATTTTCACAGCTGTTTCCTACATTCAAAACATAATAAACTCTAGAAATATACACTGAACTTTATTTTAATGGTTCAGACTCATGAAAGAAGAAGAAACATCGTATTAACCGATATTTCCCTGTATCCGATGATTTTATACGTGGACACAATTTTTTCAAATAATTAATGATTTTGGAAACTATTGAGAGATTGATTTGTTGGATTTAAAAAAAGCGATAGAATCTGACAAAATAGAACTAAAATGTATAGCGTGTAAAACTGTAAAATAATATTCAATGTCAACGATAGATTACGCTGAAAAAACACCACCAATTTATTCCGACGCGTACAAAATCGAAACTTAAACTCACTCGAAATGAAAATAAAAATTATAGTAATCGATATTTGACAGCACATAACTTTTCTATAACTGAATTCAACTGTAATAAATTTTATTTAAAAAACAACTTAAAACATAATTTTTACAGAAAAAAAGAGGTAAACATGTCCTTATAATATCCATTAATTCAAAAACTAATGTTTTGTATTGGCAGCAGAAGACGCTAATAAAAACCATTGTTTTCTTGCAATCGAAAATCAACACATTTTTATTATAGCACTTTTTTAAAACAAATTGCACATCATTTTTACATATAATTACTGGTTACTTAAATAGCATGTTTCACAAGTTTTGAAATACCCTTCTTCCCCCCATTCCACCGTTTAGAACTGAGAGAATCAGACGGAACAATCGACTTGTTCTTGCGGGAACGCGTTTAAAATTCAAATCCTTCCATTTGGAGGGCAATCGACCGACGACTGAGTCCCTTAATACTAAGGGCTCAGAATTAAAAAAAATAATAATAATTAATTGTTCTCATTGCTAAAAACATTCACATTCTACAGAATATGGCCTCTAAAATCCACGAATAAGCATATAATAATATCGAAATAAGAATTTACGGCAAGAAAAATTCAAAAACGGCAATTTTACAAGAAACGTTTGAAATAAGCCAAAAAAGCATTTGTGGCATTTTGCCTGAACTTTCAGGCTGTACTTATCACATTTGTGTGTTTTTAATTTTTAGTAAATATACAATTTTGAAATCGGGTGATTTTCTCTGAGTCACCCGAATTTTATTAACTTGATATACGTATTGATGTATTGACACACGTAGAATTTGTATACACATTGTATTTTACACGGTAATTAGCTCAGCTTTGCATAGGCATTTTTCAGTTTTTACATATTTTTGAAATAAAAATGATATTTTATTTGAATGTTTTGAGTTTAGAAAAGAAAAATGTCTCGCGCGACCCCCCCCCCCCCCCAGTTCATTGACACGACCAACACTTTGGAAACCACTGTATTAATAGGTATAATACTGAGAATTATTGCCTGAGAAATTTCGGTTCTAATTATTCCATTTTCTATATAATTAATGATAATTATTAAATTATTACTTTTTTATATTATCAACATTTCATATCAAAGAGACAGATTTTGATTACGAAGTTTCCTCTCTCGCAAATTAAATCAGTTTTGAATTCCGGTCTCTGCTGAAAATAATTAAAATTCGCTAAATTGTGTAGGCCTCACACATGCAGCAAATCGTTCCATTTAGTTTTATGAAAAGGAAATAATTCATCATCTTCTAACTCTGCTGCTGGCGAAAATTTTCGGTCCTCCTCCGCTGGGCCTGGCAGATAGACAGATTATAAAGTACGGCCGCGTATAAAAGGTGGCGGTGGGACCACCAAAAAGGGCGGACTAAACACGCGCTTTTCTGTCCGGAATAGAATAGATGCCTCGGTATTGTGTGTGTGAGGATTGTGTGATGGAATTCAGTCTTTTCTCTCTCTCTCTGTATATGCAGGCATGCTCGCACTCATACTGTCTTCGGAGCCTGATTACTCGCCGAGGCTTTATTACTTCATGTTAGAAGGAATGTGAGATTATGATCGCGTTAATTATCGTTCTGCACGACTACTAAAGCGCATTCTTCTTCGTACAATGAAGGGTGCCTTTGTTCTAGCGCGAGACCCCGGCCCTGCCAAACAAGGATGCGCTCGTTGTTTGCAGCTCGAAATTCGAGCTCGATATCACTGTCTCTCTCCTCCAGAAAGATAAGGGAATTTAATAATAATAATACCATCAGTAGTTTCCCGGAGCAAGAAAATTTTTGTTTGCTTTAATTCTTTCATTATCGTCGGTACTTTTCTAAAGCCTCTCTTTGCATTTCAATTCTACTTATCTTTGTTCTCATCATGTGACAATAATGACGTCCTCTTGTATACATCGTTCCACTTTTATGAAATTAAAGCTCATATACCAGATGAGCGCTTACTTTGCGCTTTCACATTTTATAAAGCATTAGGGATTGTTATGATACCCTTATATATATATTACGGTGAATGTGATTAATCAGGTGTTTACATATAATAACCGGATTTATCACATTATGCAGTCGCTGAGCGTTTTGGTAGGTTTGATAAATTTCCCAAAGATTATCACTTCTACTGGCGATTATGAAGAGTCCCCAAGCGTTAGTAAACATGATAAATTGCATTATATGATATATTCTTTTCATATTTCATACAGGGTGTGCTGTAGAAACTTTAAAAATTCATACAAACCGATAAAATAACCGAAATAAAAAATGGTTTGCAGGGTTAGCATCGCTAGGTCACGGGAATTTTTCTCAAACCGGAAAAATATAACTGTAAAACAGCCGATAGGTGGCGCTGACGTACATAAGCAAAAAAATATACGCAAATAACGAACAGATTTTTTTTATTGGACTGAACACAATACATAAAACGTACAATCAAATTGAGGAAAACACAAAACAGTAAAGCTCCACAACAAGTAACATTACGATGACAAGACACCCTGTGACCTCAAGAGACTGATAGTCGTTCCAATGGGTCAATATAAGTTAAATTAAAGAGTTGATCGAATTATGCAACAGCCTAGTTACAGTACTAATTGGTTAATAGTGTTTAAAGACATACATATGGTGTTAGACATTTTTAACTGAACAAAAGAAATATATCTTGCTCAATTACACAGAAGCGGAAGAAGTAGAAAGCTATGTATACCTGGGACAAGAAATTACCATGGACAACGGAATCATTAATGAGATAAACCGAAGGATCAGGATTGCATTTAACACTTTTGGAAAAACTGTTTAATTCTGAAGAATCACATGCCATTTTGCCTAAAAAGAAAAGTTTTTAACCAGTATGCTAGGCATCACAAGGAGAGGCAGAAAACGAGTCACTTGGATAAGGAACCGCACAAAGGTGTATGATATCAAGGAAAGAATTAAACGTTTGAAATGGAAATGGGCTGGACATATATATTGCAAGAAGACAGGAGAACAGATGGACCACAAGTATTCTAGATTGGTACCACCGTGGTGTTAAACGTCCGAGAATGCGTCCCCACGCAAGATGGATTGACAAGATCAGGAAAGTGGCAGAACGCAACTAGATGGCTAAAGCATCAGACAGAGCAAAATGGAAAAATTTAGAGGACACCTTCATCCAGCAGTGGATTGGAAATGGATGTTGATGATTATGATATATAGAAAAAATTTACATTATGAAAAAATTTTAATTTTTGTCGAAACTCACCAATACCGGCGCCATATCCAGCTGTTATATGCAGTGTAGTGAAAAACATTGTTAAAGTTCCATTTTTAAATGTGAAAAATTAATTATTTGAACTGGATAGAGAAAGAAAAAATATGGGCACACATTCAAAATTTCAAAAAGAAATTAATCGACTTTTCTCAATTTTGAATTTTCATTTTTGAATTCTTCAATTAATTTTTTTTTGAATTCTTCAATTAATTTTTTTTTGAATTCTTCAATTAATTCTTTTTTGAATTCTTCAATTAATTCTTTTTTGAATTCTTCAATTAATTCTTTTTTGAATTCTTCAATTAATTCTTTTTTGAATTCTTCAATTAATTTTTTTTTGAAATTTTCAATGTGCATACTTTTGCTTTAGCCTTCCAGTTCATATATTTATTTTTTTCACATTTAAAAATTTATCTTTAACAATATATATATAAACATATAAAATTATTTAGTTGACGAACGCGGAATTCACGTACAATTTGTATTCACATGTATTTTTAATTTGATTACAGGAATGGTTATATTTTTTTGATGTTTTTAGAATGAATTATTTTAATTGTGTTGTTTTATGATCTATTATTGTTGTAGTATGGATTCTAAACTATTGCTTATTGAGAATATAAATATATTGTGATTGGATCTTATGTTATTATTTGTATGATTAGTTGCATTGTATTGGTTCATTATTTTCGGGGCAGTATATACATCTTTTGGATTAACGTTTTATTTGTTTTCGGCACTTGACATAAGCCATTCAATCTAGATTAAGTTCTATTTTGTTTCGTTTCTAATCAATGTCTCCAAATCGTTTATTACAGCAGTATGTGTTCCACATGTGCACCAACACAAGGGAAAAACACATTGCAGGAGAGTCACAAATCCAGCAACGGCAGAGTGCAGCAGGTCCGGATGTATACATGACACCTCTCGGTCGGATCGCATCTTTCAGTTCCGACATATTGGACCGGATCGATACACCTGCGACCGTACGACTCGTACCAGCGCCACCTATAGGCTGTTTTCCAGTTATATTTGTCCTGTTTTAAAAAAATTCCCGTGACCTAGCAATGCTAACCCTGCAAACCGTTTTTTATTTTGGTTATTTTTCCGGGTTTTAAGAGAAACTTCCTATATCGTTATCATCAGGAGCAGCCGGGAAATTGACTATGCAGTATCTCAGACTTTCGAAACCCACCGTCACCACAGTGGTGGTCCGCCCCAGTTGGTTTTCGATAGTTACCAACTTCAACGCGCGAATGCGAGCCTATCTCTCCCTTTAAAAAGTCTCGCCACAGAGAGCAGCAGACCTACAAACATCACAAATGTAATTCAATCATAACACATCACTCACTTCACTTCTGAAATATAGATGGCAGCACTGAAAAATCAAACACAACACTACATACGCACTCAGACTGTTGGGTACACACAGACAGTTATACTGCACTTACTAGGTAGTAAATCGCTCATAGATGGTAATAGACCTGAGTTGTGCTCGGTTCGAAAGAAAGAAGGAAAATATCTCAGACTTAACCATCTGAGAAGAATAATGCAATTCCCAAAACATTAACAGATTCGGAATGACGTGAAACTGAAAAACCAAAGTAAAAGTTAACTCAGCAATCTTTCAACTACACCTTCAATTACATGGGCTGATAGATATCCATGGAAGCAAAATCTGAGTGATATGATTCGTGTTTCAGCTGCTGTTATTCGAACTTGTAAAGGATTTCCTGTGTTCCATGCTGCATTGTGAAGCTGAGTATTTTGTCATGAAAAATAAAATATTAATTTTTCATTTCCGTATTAACACTGATAGTATTTTTATTCGGGGGTGGGAGTAAGAAAATTATCTCTTAACGAAGTATTAAGAATGACTTACACGAAGTTTCTGTTATTATGGGAAGTGGCAGAGATGCACCTACATTTTGTATGCAATTTGATTTGCAGAATTATTTCACAAGATATTGGGGGAAAGAAAATCTATAGAATTATTTGATGGACATTGAGATAAAATGCTTGGAGAATTGACTAAAATAGCTGAACGTGTCTCTTGTTACTTTCTAGTAAATGATAAGCGAACCACATAATTCTCATTTATCTATCGAATTTTCATATACCATATTCATTTCTAGGCCTCAAGCTTTGATCAATTAATAGAAATTAAAACGCAGCTCTCTTTTATCCGTTATAATAAAAGACACGCTTGTACTCTTTTGAAATTACACGTTGATTTAGGCGGGAAACACCGTAAACCAGGCCGTATTCAATTGCAAAATGCCAAACTGGAGGTAGAGATTCTCAGGTTCAAAAAAAAAAATGCCACGCAACTAACTATAGATTCCATCGATTGGAAAGACCTGAACACGATCGATCTTGAAATCGATTAGCTCTAGAGAAGTTCTACTATTTCTGTTTTTTTTTTCCTACATCCACCCTTCAAATATGTTTCCATTATACTGAAAGAACGATACATGGCCGTTTATGAACTCGGCAATATTACGAATGCACGCTAAAGTGAAATCATGCATGCTTTGTTCTTTCAAGCTACTTATTCGGCATTGATAGCTATCATCCTGTGGAAAACGTCACGAATGATTTGATACTTGCGAGCACGGGTCAAGGGGGGAGAACTGCTATAAATCTTTGCTAATTTTTTCCGCACAAACCTGCCTCCTTCCAGGTATCGGAAGTAAGTTGCTTTACATCAGTTCGGGGTTGTGAGCGGTTCTGTCTATCTGTACTTATTCGGTAATCGTTCACCAAGAAATTCATGAATATACATCTCATTTGATTATTCAGCAAAAAAATGATTATTATCAAATATTTATCAACTTATACCCCAATTTGGACGTGATTCTCGGAAAAGAAATGAAACTGAATTATTATGGCATTAAGTAAACTTAAAAATATTTTATCTCAAATATAACGATAGAGACTTAAGAGTATTTGACCAAAAAGTGTGGATTTACGTGTAGTTCTGCAGCAATTTTTCCCTCATAAATTACGTATCGTTGAAGGTCCCGTGGCGTCTTAATACTTTCGAAAATTACGAAATCGTATCCAAAAGTATTACCAAAATCACGCTCTTAACTCATTCCTTGGCATTCTACTTCGGTTAGTTTCCTCTAGATTCACCGCCTTCAGAATCTCTTTTCCCATGAACTAACTTCCCATTTATCAAAGGCTAATGCAACTGGTTGACAGCAAGACATGATGATGATGTCCTCCGAGTTTCGAGTTATTTTTGGTGAAAGTTACGGCGAAGAGAACTCTTTGCTGCATTTTCAAACGGTGGAAGGGAAATATATTGATTTAATCTGAATAAAAGACAGTTTTAGAAGAACTATCCACTCAAGTTAATTTCAAGATTTCGTTCAGTGAAATATATATATTTCACATCATAGACTTCTTGTTTAAAGGAAATAAATCCATTTTGAAACACTTCAAGCAGAAGAATCAATCGGTGTGAAGTATGCGTAATTGAGCAATAAATTAAAATAGATGTAAACTCTAATAACGATGAATATTGCAACATGGAGGAGTTAAAATCATTTGACTAATATTGAAGAAAACTTTAATAAAGAAAACTAATGTTTAAGTGAAAGCTACGATAAAGGTAAATAACAATGGCAAATCATGAAATTATAACGAGTCACAACTTACTATGAGTGACCACTTAAAGGGGTTTTTGCACGCAAATTTTCCAAAAAAAAAACCACATTTTTCAATTTTTTAAATACTATGAAATTTTCTGCGTCTAACGGTGTAAAAGTATTTGTTCTACCTTTAATAAAAATATTTTTAAAATATTTTAATATGAAAAATGCTGGCAGGCATTACACATGCTAATGTTTTTCTCTCACTAAAATGCTTTTTTCTCAAAACTAATTTTTGTTGTTGGAAAAGGAATATTTTTTCGAACACATTTTTTCTTGAAACCTTTGTGTGTCTCACAACACTATGGTATTATATACTTTAGCATGAGCTTTTAGGGGATTTTAATTGTTGGTTATTTTTTTCTTGATTTTTCACTTTATATCTATATGAGAACATACAGTTTTTCAAAAATCACCAAAATTTACTCATATTTTGTGCCATAAACGTTTTTTAAATGATTTTAATAAAGAATCTTTGCATTAAAGTGTATAACACCATAGTGTTATTGAGTGGTGTTCTAAAAAATGTTCCTCATCTGACAAAAACTTAGTTTTGAGAAAAATATAAATTTTATTAAATAAATTACGCATTATAGTGAAAAACACTAGCATGTGTTGCCAGCAGTTTATATTAAAATATTTTTAAAATATTTTAGTACTGGTAGAATAGTATTTAGACCATTCTCGAATCTCTCCCACTTTAACATGCCAGCTTCTTTTTCTTCTTTCTTGCCCACAAGTCTTTTCCACACTTCTTTCGAAATCCCAGGCTGTGGTCTCCGGCCCTTATGTGCCACTGGACGCACGTGCAATTTTTCTCCCTTGTCAATTGGATTCAGTCACCCATTTTTGTCAAATGGCTTGTACGTTGCATTGAGTTGATGGCTGTCTTCATGGGGAGAGCGAAGCGAGTGATTCGAAACTTGCGAGCAAGGGGTAAGAGGAGCCACCACTATAAATCTTTGCTAACTTTTCCGACACAACTCTGTCTCTTTTGAGATAACGGAAGTAAGGTGCTTTGCATCAGTCTGGGGTTGAAGCGGTTCTATCTATCTATCTACTGGTAGAACAGAAACTTTAACACAGTTAGACGCAGAACATTTCAAAGTATTTAAAAATTGAAAAATGTGTATTTTGGAAAATTTGCGTGCACCAACCCCGTTGATCGGATAAGAGATAAATGGATATCCCGCATAATCAGACAACAGATAAACGAATACCCCGCTTAAATAGCAGTAAAATTTATTTTATATATAGAGGCTGTGTTAAAAATTCTTTCTTTGAATGATAATTTTAGACTTTTCACAGCTTAATCGAATATTACGCTTCACACGTCAACCACTAAACGCATAATGTTTTTAGTAAATGAAACATTTGTAATTGATGGAAAATATGTGTTACTGAGTTAAGATTAAAAAATACATTTGGAAGTAGGTACTGGGGCTAATTATTTTTGTTCTCTGTTGAGACGATAGAGGGCTTTAATTTCATTTTTTATATCTGATTTATTCGAGAAGCTTCTTCAATAATGTACTTCATCAGTTTGCAATATATTAAGTTACAATGTAAAATGACAATTGAATTTTTACCCGCATACACAGTTACCTCGGATTTTATTGGCTTAATCGGATATTATTCTTGCTACAATTAATTCGGTTAAAAACCTAAATGTAATTTACTGTAAAAAAAACTACATGTTCTAACAACTAGACAACGCATTACGGGGTACTTGAAATTGCATCAGGATGCGGGATGTTTCAAAAATGTTTCCGGTCTTTCAATTAAGCCATTACTGATGTTTCATCTGATCGATAGTTCAAGCTGTAAACAGCTCGAACATGCCAACATCAAATAAATTTACCCTGTACATGTGTTTAAAAATAAAATCCATTTTAAACACTTTATTGTTTCACGATCAACTTAATTTGAACTCCATTTATGAAAATATCAAAAATCACAGCATAATTTTTTTAAATATTTATATTTTCGTCCAAATTGATGACGGTAATTACCGTTTTTCCAGACGGTTTCTTATATTCCTTACTTAATGCATCAAGCAATAATCAGAAAATTGGGTCGTGATCCTGCGTCATCAACCATTTTCCTTTTTACCCCGCATCAAAGATTATACGCATAGGACCATGTACGCGGAATGAATATAGAAGCTCAAAAGAAAGTCACATAGATGGGCAGAAAGAAGTAAGTCATGTTTCATACGAGATAATTTTTTAAGGGGAAAAATAAGAGCAGGTCAGTGGAGTATGAAAAATCACCTAAGATTAAGGGTAGGGCAATGTGCAGTTAGAAGTTGTCGTTGTCATGACAACGGGATGAAGGAGAAGAAGTAAAAAAAGAAGTAAAAGAAGCCTTTTGTGATAGTTCACCGACCAATAGCCTTCAATAACCTGAGACTCGCGACCATCCCTTTCCAGCTATTTCTCACACGCCACACACACATCAAACACATACTTCGTTCGACAGTATAACTAAGAAAAAAACTAAGATGAAGTGTCACATCGTGAGCAAACAATCGATAACTTTATAATAACACCCTACCCACCCTTCTCTTCTTCTCAGTGACACATTGGAAAACATTTTTCTCGCCATCTTTAAATTGACTTTATTCCAGTGAAACTCCTGGAATCTGATTAAACGATGGGAGTCGTTCAGTCAGATTCTGATAAACGGCGGGAGAAGACACATTAATCTCATGGAGCTACTTACTGCCACTCGTTTTGACGATTTCTTAAAACTATTTAAGATTTTTTCCTACCAAAAAAAAATATTTATAAATCTTTACACAATATTTTAAGCACTGATTTATATACAATGTAATTTATTTTGACAGTTATCATCACTTTATTCATTTGATGGCATACTCTAAATAAATATTATCACAGTTCCCAACGCTCATTAAAATCACTTTTATCCAGACGATTTTGATTTTATTAAGATCCATCTTTATAAATAGTGAATAACAAACTGAAATTACAAATACATATTTTTTTGACAAAATTTAAAAATAAAAAATGCACTGAAGTGCAAGAAAAACTATTACACCCACCTAATATTGCGTAGGTTCTCCTCGAGTTCTCAGAACTGCCGCTTTAAAAACACAATTTGAAAACGTTTTTGAAATGAATTTCATCTGCTGAGTGAAACTCAAAAGGGAATTCAATCGTGAGAATTAAATATTTGGTTCCATTTTTGGCACCTAGATCTCGATACCGGTAACTAGAAAATGGAAGATTTCAACGTGTATAAATCAAGTATTTCTGCTGTCTACCACAATGATGCACACTTTATTACAGTGAGGAGAAACTGCAAACGTTACTAAGAAAAAATCCTTAAAGCATAAATCATAAAATCAAAATAGATAACCAACCTGAGATAAAGCTATGCAAAAGTGTTTTAAAACAATATAGAGAAAATAATGACAGAGTACATTATAATTTTACATTGCTCAGCTTTTGTTGAAAAAAATATGATTTTTTATTTTATTTCGTGTCTGATTCGCCGATTATAGTAATCAGCCACTTAAACCAAAACTGTCTGGGTACAGGTGATTTTATTATGCAGCGGGCACTGTATATCAAAAGCATTACATCGCATGTTCTGTCATTTCATTTTTTTTTTTAATTAAAGCCAATGAAATAATTGTGTATGATGACATGAGTGTACTGTGAAAATAGATCGAAAAAATTACAGATCAAAATAATTTCAATTTAGTTTTAATATGTGAGAAAGATATGGTACTTTATAATAGTTCCTTAATTTTAAATATCTACACACACACAAAAAATATCTATAAAACGAACAGCCAAGAAACTTGTTAGAGGAAAGTCTGAAGAATCATTCGACTCGCCATGGAAATTATGAACCAAAATGTGTTCCGAGGGTCAAAAATGCTAGTACAAGACGCATTATATTGGGAAAAATCATTCAACTGGAGCCCCTTTTCTGTCAACTATCAAATAAAAAACTTAGCTGTTATGATTATTCAATTAGAGAATTGGGTGACTGGTTTTTGATCAATGTGTGTGCCGCATGAAGAAAACAATACAGTATGGTATTGTATTTTATAAGCAATATACTTTTAGTTGAATTGTCAAATTTTCTTCAAAATTTTAATAGTTGATTATTGTATACAGTTAAATACTAATATTAGTATTACGTGAAAGTGTTACCACCTCATTGTATAAAATTACCATCCCAAAGTAAAATCAAATGATTCTGGTTGTATAGGGGGGGGGGGGGGAGCATTAATGTTCTGTAAATTCTAATAATCATTTGTAACCTTTCACTCTGTTTTATTTATTTTAATATGTTTGTCAAATGCTCAAGAGTCACACTAAATGGTTCTGATGGCTTTGTTGGGGTTTTCATGCATATAAACATATCACCTTTTCCTCTGGAAATATACTGTGAAAGATGTTGTAAACTTTTGTTTAAAAGATTGGTAAATTTTGTAATTTCTGACAAAAGTAAATCACTTTAGTGAAATTATATTTGGTATTGTAGATATTGAGGATGTTTGCAATCATCGAGATTTATTTTTAAAAAATATGTATGATCTGAGAGAAGTAGTAAAAGATGTTTTAACTTTTGCAAATTGTTGAAAATGCAAATCAATGTACTAATATTATATTGTAGTAGTGAGAATATTATATATATATATATATATATCTATAAGGGTTTTATTTAATATAAAAAAATCAGCGATGGTTGCTTTTAAGCAATCATTTTGCCATTGACTGATCAATATCTCTACCTAAGTAGAGAAGACGGGAGCTAAGTGCTCGGTACTTCGCATCAACTAGCAACGGCAATAATCTCATTGATTTCTTGTGATTATATTCCAAAACCATGTAAAACTGAAATGAAGTTGTTTTCTAGGTTTGTCAGAAGAAGCTAACGAGCGTTATACTCTGAGAGTAATACGAAAGTCATTTAACTGTTAAAATTTTGCAACAAACTAGATATTTCAATTTATATCATTGCTCAAAAAATATTATTCTTCACGATTCGCTTTTAAAGGATCATTAACAGTTGAGTTTTTTGTTTGATAAGTGGCAGAAGGGGTTTTTCATTTAAATGATGTTTCTTAATATAAATATATCCTGTACTGTATGCAAGTTAGTTTCTAAAAGGATATTTTTCTGAAAAATTTACTTTTTACTCATTTGTTAGTTATGGACAAAAATAACGAAGAAAGGCACCATTTTTCATGGTTAATAAGTTTACAAAAAAAAAATGATGATTAGAGTCTGAGAATGGCTAAGAATGAGAGTAATTCCGTGTACATAGAGTTTCTGCTGCGCAGAAAGAAATTCCCTATATAGTATATGAGCAGGATAATATATTAGGAGGATTTTTCCTACTTTTTCTATGAAATTCGAGCAATTATCAAGGACCACACAATTTTAGGCCCTCCGATGAAGGCTTTGCCCTCCCCCCCCCCCGGATAGAGATTCATCGTTTTGTAGCCTGTGGGCTGTACAAATTATTTTGCCACCAATCATTCTAGTCTAGTTTTCCTGACTTCACATTCCTTCAAATTAGCTGCCCCGGACTATAGATAACCTGTTTAGCCCTCCCCTCTCCCCTACAGTTGATAGATGGCACTGGTACGAGCAACTTCGGTGGAAATATGCAAATGAGACGGTTATAAGAACTTGCGCTCCTAATTCACAACCAGTTCTCCGTTGTAAACCGTGTATGTGAACAAGGATGCGGAGTGCGAAGGATAAAGCTTTGTCGGCGGAGTTGTTTTTCTTTCGTGAAAAAGGGATCAGCAACCAATACGCCAGACTTCGATTGGCCTGAGTTAAAGCCCACAGGCATATTTGCCAATGAAATGACTGACAAACTTGCCAAGTATGCAACAAAAGATGACCACCTTCGGCCAAGGAGTTTGGTCCATCGGGTGCTTAGAGAGAACATGTTGCTGGCATGATGGACCAACTGGAATACATGTACAGCAAAAGATGCCTATAAGATACAAAGTTGGGGTCATTGGCATTTGAACGTATGGCTTAGAGAATAAACAGCCGCTATTACCGAGCATGGTCCTTTTCCGGTGTATCTTTTCGTTTAAAACGCTCTAATAACAGCGTATACATCTGTGATTCAAATGTTTCCCTAGGGAATTACGTCACCAAGTGCCCTCAGACGAAATACTTACACTTTGGCCAACTGCCCGAGTCCAGAATGCTGGCTTGGAAGATAAGAATTCTAGACAGCCCTCTGAGATTCCGACGTTTGCAGAAGTTGATTCAATTCCTGAACGAACTGCATCTACTCCACAATAAGACGCGAGCTGTGAGAACAAATGATCGACATTCACACACAGAGGACCCGTCTTATGAGCAAACAAGAGAGGTAGAACGGATGCCCAATAAAAAGTATAATTTACAGCCAAGAAGACAAGCGACAGCTGTTTCATTCACAACCTCCAGTTGTGAATGAAATGGAGGTGCTGGCCAAAGACGACAGTTCGTATTTTATTCCGGTGCGATTGCTTATACTGCAAATCATACACCAAACGTATAACTTGGCATTTTTAAAAATACATTAACCCCTACACAGAAATCTAGAAAACAACAGAGATATAAAAACAAGTTTTTTCTCCTAACACTTTCAGATAAGAGAAAAAACTATTTTTACAAGCCAATCAGAATATGTTATTTGCATCTCACAACACTAGTTTTACAAAAGTTATAGATAAGCGTGAGTCATTTTGTTTTGTTCTCCATGAAGCATACTGAGTCCATGTTATTTTATACTTTATATTTGGTTATAATTCCTAATTTTATGGCGTTCAGCGTACAAAAATATTGTATTCGAACTACGCTTAAAAATTTTTGAGAGGGATAAAGTTATTCCTTAAAGTTATTTTTTGGAATAATACAATGGATCTAATAACTACCATAAAACTAAACGTTTGTGAATAGGTTAAAATAGACAAATTTTAGGCCAGAGAAAAAAAACATTTTCATATTCGAAAAGAAAATTTCAATGGTTTTAGGGTATATTGCGGCTGCTGATTTCAAAACTGGTGTTGGGTTTGCCGAATCGGCACTAGGTTTTAAGATAATGCATAATATCAATATTTCAACAGTCTGCAGAAACTAATTTTTGTGTGGAAATGTTTCTTTCAACTTTTTATTTACTTTTTTATTTTATTCAACAAATCATTACCAGACATCAGTGATCTTTATGTATTGATATTAAGTTTATTAATGATTTGCATTTCGCACAGTTTCAATGTGATTTGTATGCTGCTTGTGGCATGAGCAGATCCAGAGCCCGTTGTTGGCAGGGGTGATTTTACAAAAGTCCAAAGAAATATTGATCAACATGTAATCTGATTAAAGCGACATCGTAAAATAACGATCGCGCAGTAAGCACCTATGCACACTGTATGTGCCGTCCGTCAAAGAATTTGACTTGATAGTGAAGGTAAACAAATTGCCACATTTTGGCACAAAAGTGTTAATTTGGCTAAAAAAACACATCTGATTTGGCTAAGACTTTACAAATCTGGTGATAAATTTGCCAACATAGTGGACGAAACTGAAACATAAGCTATACGTAATAAGAGGTTATAATATCACACTACATGGAGGGAAAAAGCCACCATTCGCGAAAGAAGAAGGGCGAACTCTTGGTTTCTAATAGGACTGTGAATATTTTAGTTGAGTTTCAAGAAGTGACAACCCTCTGCTGGCGGCGAAATGTGCTTTCGTTTGGAGTTTGGCACATAACTGACCGTTAGAAAAATGGCACGTCACAAAATTTCAAAACCCTATAACTCACTTAATATTTGTCCGATCCAAAACGTGAAAACACTCTTCTATATTAGTTTCTCACAAGGGATCACGCATGTAATTATTGGGTGGTCGATAGTTACCACCCTGTATATACAAGTACACATTTATTTATTTTTACCTCTTAATTACTTTTCATGGCTATATTATTTCAAATAAATTTGCAATGCACATATTCATTTATGTGTACATGTATGCAACTTCTTTATATGTATACCCAATGGTCAAGAGAATGCTGAAATATCTGGAAATTAATTACTTATAAATAACAAAAATTTATTTGCTCATATTTAGAACAAAGATGAATGATAATTGAAAAATATCAGTTCATCATACTCGTATTACTTTGTTAGTATTTCAAGGAAGCACATCTCCATGCCGGAAAGCGTATCGTGACTAACAGTGACTTTATCAAATATTTATACGATAGCTATCTTAATGTAAACGGAACAGATGCGTTGCGTGTGCGTGTGCGAAAGAAAATATCCAACATACAGCTGGATTGTTGCTTGAGCTGCATCACGGTCTCCTATTCATGATTCAGTAATTGCGGAAAGTCATTTATTTATCAGTTGGAATCCTCTTTCTCCTAAGACCTCTGCATACAAGCGAAGACAAATATAGACTATGGGTCCATTACCGGAAGCTATAATATGAATTATATATATCTCCCCATGTCTTACTCATATATCAACGATGAATCGAGAAACCTGTATATGAATTATCTCGATATATGGCTGTAAAATAAACATGGATGTACAAGGATGCTGGCGAAATTGTAAAAAAATTCAGTCTTGAATATAGTGGATTTGGAATTCGTAGATATGTAATATATAAGCAGATATATGATGGTAGAAAGCTGCTGTGACTCCCTCTCTTCCAAATATTAATTTACCGAATGATATTATTCATACTATTTGATACTTTTTTGAAAGCAAGCCTCTAGGATCAGTGGTTTGAGAGTTATTCGAGTATAAAAGGACTTTCCCATGTACCCTGTATATATATATATATTTATTTACACACACACACGTATATTTGTATATATTTTTATATTTCTTCAATATATTTTTACTCACTTTCCATTCCACTTTTTTCGTCCATGTTTTTGAGAAGGCAGGCGTCGGGGAACAAGGGTTGGCATTTTTAGTGCAATAAGGCATAGTCACCCTTTAGAAATGCGTACACTTTTCGAACCATGCATGGGGTTCCCCACGACGAAAACTCACTGCATAGGTTCTATTTCAATCTCATAAAATTCAATTTTTTTCCTTTTCTTAAAATAATTCTTTTTGTATATATATATTTTTGAAAGAACAAGTGAGCAGACTAGCGCTTTCATCATTGAAAATATACTTTTTTACTACCTCTTATTTGAATGGTAATATGTATATATACAGGGAGGGCAACAAGTTTGTAGAAACTTTGAAAATTCATAAAAACCCGAAAAATAACCGTAATAAAAAATGGTTTACAGGGTTAGCATCGCTAGGTCACGGGAATTTTTGTAAGAAAGGAAAAAAAATTAAAAAAAACAGTTGATAGATGGCAGTGGTACGAGCAACTTCGGTGGAAATATGCAAATGAGACGGTTATAAGAACTTGCGCTCCTAATCCACAACCGTTGTAAACCGTGTATGTGAACAAGGATGCGGAGTGCGAAGGATAAAGCTTTGTTGGGGGAGTTGTTTTTTTACGTGTAAAAGGGATCAGCAACCATTGCCTTGCGTAAAGTTCAGAAGAATATGAAAAGACTGGAAAAGGGCATTTAAAACAGCGACAGGCCGCGACTTCAGTGGTTTGAGGAAACCGGAAAGTTGGAGAATCGTGTAAGCAAGAGAGCTAGACGACCATGTTTAATGAAGGCACGTTCGCCACGTGTTGCAGCCGAAGTGGAAGCGTTAGCATCCGAAATCAGCTGCAAGGACCAGCAGTACTCTTGAAGCCGCCAGACGCTTGGACTTACCATCATCCTCTATACGCAATATTCTTTATGGAATTCTTGATCTATACCCATACATATTGCAGTCGAGCCATGAACATTTACCAGCGGATACCGTACAGAGGGAAGTATTTACGAGGTGAGCTTTCTCTAAAATTGAACAGAACGTTAATACCCTTAACAGTCGCATCTGGGGGCCGTCTAATCTACGTGAGTACACGAAGAAACCATTGCATTCCCCCCAAAACTGACAGTGTGGTGTGGATTCACAGATTCGTTCATCATAGGACCCTTCTTCTTTGAAACGCAGTGTCCAGTAAATGGGTGGAAAATGGCTACGGTGAATGCGCAGCCTTATTTAACGTTTCTGCGCAAGAAGGTCGTGCCATGTTTACGTGAAAGAGATGCGCTTTCTACCATCACGTTCATACAAGATGGAACTATTAGTCACACTGCTATTCTGATCAAGGCATTCCTGATACAGACGTTGGGGGAAGACAAATCATTAGGAGGCGTTGCGGGTTCCCACGGCAGACTTCTGGTTACGGGGATATTTGAAATCCCGGGTGCATCGATTCGGTCCATCCAATCTGTCGGAACTGAAAGATGCGATCCGCCGAGAACTGTCATGTATACATCCGAATCTGCTGCATTCTGCAGTTGCTGGATTTGTGACTCGTCTGAAATGTCTTATCCCCTGCGGTGGTGGTCATGTGGAACACATACTGCTGTAAAAAACGATTTGGAGGCGTTTTCTGTTCGTTATTTGCGTACCCGTTCTTTGACTTGTGTACGTCAGTGCCACCTATCGGCTGTTTTTTTAGTCATTTTCCCTGTCTTAAAAAAACCCCAGTGACCTAGCGATGCTAACCCTGCAAACCGTTTTTTAATTTGGTTATTTTTCCGATTTTTATGAATTTTTTATGTTTTTACGGACTCTTTGCCCACCCCGTATATAACATTCTGTTAATGGACAGACAAACACAGAGGGTTGTTAGTAGACATCAAGTAAAAACAAAGGTTGCAATGGATCATGGTGTCGGAAATCACGTTGAGAGGGTGAAATTCGCGAACCACGCATGCAGGATCTGAGTCCAGAGGAGATGAAAAAATGGACGTGAGTTGATCTCTGAATGCGTTCCTGGGTTCGATCACCATATCTGACGTCTATGGACACACCGGAGGATCTCATAGCGCGGATTTTCGTCGCTGCGGCAGACGTTAAAACATACCTGGTATCGTTTTACGTCACTGTAGACTCTGCAATGACTCTTGTAATAATTATTCAAATAAATATTTTTGTAGTTATTATTGGACTTTTTGTCGTTCCAGTGTGACGTCGAAACCTGCATACGATTTTCACCTTCTGAACGTGATTTATGACCTATGTTCCATTGCAATTTTTGTTCCTTTTGATGTCTTCTAATAACCCTCTGAGTTTGTCGGTCCATTAACAGAACACCCTGACATATATTTTTCAAGTTTCATTGTTTATATATACAAAAACTGAAAACAAATTAATTATGTGATCAACCGGATATTGAAAACAATATACATGAACATTTAAAACCTTAAAAAAATTTGAAATGGAAAAAATTGAAGAATTCAAAAATGAAAAAAAAGTTGTAGCCACTGTCTATGACTATCATCAGGGGGGAACACCCTGACATTGGCTTAACACAGAAGCTTTCCAAGAGCATCTTTTAGTCTCCGAAGCCTAAATAGATGCTCCATTCCCCGACGTCCTGCTGTAGTACTTTCGAATTCAAAAATATAGAAAAATCAAAAGAAAATAGCCGAAACGAATGTTTTTTGTCAAGTTGAAAATAAAAGTAAAGTTACAGTCAATATAAAATATAAAATTAGATGCAGAAGGTACAAGTACATACCATGGTCAAGGCCTAGCTATGCCGGTCAGATTAAAAGTGAACAGTTATAGTTATTGGTGCGTGAGGAGAAAGTAAGTCGAAGGTGTAAGGAGGAAACCTGTTGCTTATTATGATATTTTTGAGATTAATTAATGCATTTTGATAATCGTTGGCATTATTACAGATATGTTTGATGCGAGATGGTTGAGAAAATACAATAGTTTTGAAAATGTTTTTGCTGATATTTGAAATGTTTTTATATATTGACTGCAACTTTCCTTTTATTTTCAATTTGACAAAAAAACATTCGTTTTTTTGGCAATTTTCTTTTGATTTTTCCATATTTTTGAATTCAATGGTACTACAGCAGAACGTCGGGATCGAGCATCTATTTAGGCTTTGGAGGCCAAGGGATGCTCTCAGAAACGTTCTGGGTTAAGCCAATGTCAGGGTGCCCCCCGATGAGAGTCCTAGACATTAGCTACGCCTTTTTCTATTTTTTAATTCTTCAATTTTTTTCATTCTAAATTTTTTTGAGATTTTCAATGTGCATATATATTGTTTTCAATTTCCAGTTGATCACACAATTGATTTTTTTTCAGTTTTTCAAATATAAACAATGAAACTTTAACAATGTTTTTCCACTACACTGAAAATATTATACCTGCCTATGGCACTGGTATCGGTGAGTCACGACAAATAAATTAAATTTCTTTTACATTTTGTACATTTTTCTCTTTCTATATATACTCATCAAAGACACGAATAGTTGTATATTTAATCTATATATACTCTAAGGTTTCAAGCACTTTTATTCAAAACGGTTGCTTATTGGAACCATTACTTTCAAGTACGAACTTATGTTAAAACACTCATATGTATTATTTTATGTAACATAATTTTTTAGTTTTAAATTTCAAAACACTTTTGCATAATTGCCGACTATCATGTCATTATATTGTCGAAATGTATATAATTATATTTTAATATTTCTAACATTATGCAAACATACCTAAACCGTACACCATTCCGATCTATCACTATTGTGATTTATTATCGATCGTCGCTTAAGGGAGGATGTTGTCCAAAAAGCTCTTTAATCATCCATCTAACATTATATTAACAAAGACTCTATATATGTGGTGTTAACTGTAGCGAAAAGTATACGATGATTAGCAGTCGGAAGAAGAAGAATATTGAGCTGCAAAGAAGCGTTTAATGTGTATGTTGGGTGTTAAGCAACGATAAAACTGAGCGTTAGAGATTTCTGTGAACATCATTAATTAACAAAGTAAAATTGCTTCTCCGTAAGTATAAAAATTGAACTATTTAACTTATATAGATATCCATTTACAAATATACTACAAATGAGAAAAATACACAGGAGAACTGCACACAAAATTGCTTTTCCACATGAATCAAATTCCTTCATTTCCAATTTTTACACATAGTTTTAATTTCTTTTGAAACCTATCTTATTATTTAATGAGCCAAATGACATCTGATAACTTGTACTCTTCATGCACATGCTATAAGAAAAGTTTTATAGGAAAATCTTGAATATATATCAAATTATTTCACGGCTAATATGAAAAAAAAAATACTGGTTGTTCAAGAAAGAGAATCATAAGATATAATAATGAAGAACCATCGAAGCGTCAGATTTGTAAAATCAAAAGTTAAAGTTGATTGTAAAGTATGTCGTTGAAATACCGTGGAGCAATATTAAACAGGATGTTTAAGTTTTTTATAGTTTGGAAAAAATAACCAGACTAATATTCAAATATGCAAAGAATGATAACGCGCGTAAGATAGCACATTCAAGTTTTTTTCATTAAAAACATATTTATTTAATGTAAAAATATATAACTTATAGATCAAATTTTCTATTTCCAAGCGAAAAATAATCAAGTTAAGGAAAAGACTTGCTTTGTCTCCATCAAAAAAAAAATTTAATACTTAGAACGGGAAACTAGAATGATACTTTTTGATAGAATTTATATATTTTAATTTTTTTGAAATAATTTGAAATCTCTAATAATTCTAACATCCATAGGTTTTCATTTCAATATATGGTTAAGAGAGAAATTATTACCTTAATATACAGTATTCTACTGAATTATATTAAAAAGAGTAAGTCCGGCATAATTACTATTTAGTAAGTTCTCCGGACGGATATCAATTATCAAAGCAAATTTGCAACACTGACTTCTCATTTCCTTGTCTTAAATTTTTAACCATTTGTCATTCTTCCAAGAATTAAAGTATAACCCATTTTTCTCCGTTGAAGTGATATAATCCACCTCTAATGACTTTAGTACTTTGAAGCATCTCAGAAATCACTTTTGCCGATATATAATTGACATTTTACATCCACAAAAGAAGACAGTTAGCCCTTACTTTGTGAGCTAACGGCAAGAAAACTTCTCACATTTGCATGGTTCTTTTTTTCTTAAGAGAAACAAAGTGTTAGGGTTTGTCCATATGAAATATGTATTTGAAGAAAAATTGTTTTTAAAGTATCTGATATTTATTTGTATAAGGGGCCGTTCAAGTATTACGTCATCATCGATGGGGGGGAGGGGGGTTTCCGATTTGCTGACTTTTGATGACAAGGGGGAGGGGGGCGGTTTGAATAATGCTTACGTCATCAACCACCCTTTATGAAAATATGAATTACGATTCAGAGGGGCTGATCTGATGACGTAATTTTGCTGACAGGGGGGGGGGGGTCAAAAATGGCTAAAAATTTGCTTACGTTATACTTGAACGGTCCCTAAATAAAATAGAAATTCAGAACTTTTTGAACAGTAGTTGGTGATTTAGGCGTTTCCAATATTATTTTACGTCAAGATAAGTTTCTAACGTAGATGAATAACGTTTGATAAATATTTTTCTATCTAGAACAGTAATTCACAAAAAAAAGTTCATAATGTGGATACAGACTTGTGTATATTCATATCGATTATTAAACAATGATAATTTTAATAAAAGTATAACGTTATCATGCATTTTTTTCATTTGAAATCTTCCAAATAATTTAATTCTAAAAACTAAATAGAGTTACATTAAGAGATCAGTTGCAGTTATTAGATCAATTAATAAAAAAGCAATTATTGCAAAAATTGAGTCAATTAAAGTTAGAAAATTATAGTGGCTTAATTCAATAACTTTCTAACTAAAATGCAATTAAATTTTTCTATCTGGTTTGAAGTAACTGAACTAATAGATAAACCACCGGACTGCCGAGCAAACTAATTTTTTGGTTAGGGAACTACCCTCTAACTGAGTAGGTTTGGGTTTGAATTCCGGTTCATGCGTGGATGTCTACTAAAACTAACTAATTCCCTGGAGGTATCTTACGGATCTTTTGGGGATACGTGAGAATCACGTTTTTTATAAGAATTAAAAATTAAGTTTATTTACGAATCAATTGTGAACCTGATAGAGAGAGAAAATAAAATGAAGTAAACGCGGCATTTTTTGAAAGAAGAAACGGGCTATATAAATATTTCGAGCATTGATATACTTCCCGAGTAAATACATAAAAATGTTTACAAAATTTCTTTCTTTTAAACAAAAATGCTAAACCGCTTTAATTCTTTTTTTACCAAAAATTTCAAATCGTTTCGATATAATGTTTTCAGTATATCTAGCGTTTGATAATGTTAATTAAATAAATTTATGTACTTAATTCTGATTTCCAAACGAACGGAACATATGGACAGATATCAATCATTGATTACAGCAATTGTTATCAAAATGTACATACCTGGAGATTTTCTGCTCCAACATCCAACAACAAGCATCACAGAAAGTATAAAACCTGACGAAAATAATTGTAGCATATTTGAATATCGGGTATATTCCGGAAACAAACAAAGCAACAAAAAACGCAATATCCACTCAAAACTTTTCGTTGATTATTTTTTTTCTCACTTTCGTTCAAGACCTGATCACAGACACAAAACCAATTGTACAAGTTTCTTTCCTCTCTTTACATTTTGTTTCTAACATCCGGAAACTTTGGTACTTATTTATTTAGGGACAAAAAAGTACAAAATTTCCACGTTCCTCAAGAACCGTCATTTTTCTTTTATCCTTGAGAAACAGCGTCGATGCTTTTCATGTTCAGCCACGTGGTGAATACTCTACTGTGTTTATAAGTATTTTTATATAAAAAAACAAATACGTCAGAACTATTGAATAATGGCAAACGGAAGTGTTAGGTCACGTTTTCTGACCCATTATCCGGAACAGAGAGTAAAAAAAAAATGCAGTAAAGTAGGAAATACGGGATGCGTTAGACTTAAGTATTGAAAGCCGCTACCGGAGAAGGAAAACAGGCAAATACAGTGGCCCTTGGCTTGGTGGAAACGATCGGGACAACTTGATGGTTGGCGCCTGCGCTGTTGACTTCACGGCAGGGGCTCACTTGTAGCGGTGAAAGCTACTTGCGGTGAAAGTGAAAATGAGAAAACAAAAGACGAAGAAGGCTTTAGTTTGAAAAAGAAGTAAGAGTTACAGGAAACCAGAGAGAGAGAGACAGCAAAAGAAAACAATTTGCCTTCGTTCATCCTTTCATCCTCTCCTATTTACCTCCTCGGTTAAATGTGTAAACGCCACACGCACACAATCTGGAAGTAAAAGTTGTATCGAGGTAAGGTGATGACGCCGCTCTCTGAGATACCGTTGGCACCAATGTTTACTTTTCTAACATCATCCCTCTCCTCATCCTGATCCCCCTCTTTTGTTTTCCTACATGCTGCTGATAATTTGGTAGCCTTTTATGGGTATACATTTTCAAACGTGCTGTTTTCACAGAACACATTTCCGGGCGGTTGTTAAAATACCGTCTGTTCACTTTATAGCTGTTAGTGGATACGGGACATTCTGTCTGGAAAGTATCTGATCAAAATTATAGATAAAAACGCACGGCTATCTTTATGTGTACAACTGAGACGTTTTACTGTGTCTAGAAAGTGCTATCTGGAAAGTAGCCGATAGAATAATAAATTTAAAAGCATAAGCGTGTGTTAACGTATATAACTAGCTGACATATATCTTTTTTATATTATACACGTAGCTTTGATAAACGCTTTAGTTTTGGCATATCCGTATCCGGACCACAATTTTACTCCTTTACTTTCTATGTTATCTTTAAGGCTGCAACTAATTTTTTTTTCCCACACCATTCAAGTATCAAGAAATGTTATGTAAAATGAAATCAAAAAATATCATGTAATTTTTGCTCCGATGAAATCGGTTCCCCCACAAGACTCATAGATTCAGGTTAAGAGTTGGATTTTGACACACAACTTATACTCTTTGAGCTTCATTCGCACGTTTCCAACACCTATGTACTGTTTTTAATGCTGATGTTGTTGTTTTTTTCGTCTTGGAAAAAAGCATCCTCAAAAATATCTTAAATTCGTGATTTCTTAAAGTCGACAAAATTGTGTCCATATTTTTATCATTTGTTCCTCTGAAAAAAAATAACCCTGGCTGATTTGATTCCGGTGACTGCAGAGATCACACTAAAAAAATTATTTAAAATTATAACACACTCATCCATAATAAAACTTGTAAGAGAGGAAAGGATCCGTGTTGTGAAGCCTGCCGTCGTAATTGTAACATTGTGCATGTGGATAAACGGTGCATTATTTTATTTTATTTTTCTATTGAGGGTGTATCTGCATTACGTGAAAAGTCAGATAATTTTATTATATTCAATTTTGTTAAATCTGCGATCTGATGGGACTTACAAGTGGTTGCTTTCATATATTTTTACCAAGAACAATGCGTGTCGGTGCTCCCTTGCAGAATAATATCCCCTCACTTTAAAATTTAAAACAATGTGAATTCTCAAATCACTTCAATTTATTCATATTTGATTGGGTTAAAAAAGGGACATCGAACCAAATATCATAAGATATTACTTATTATCGAAGTTAGATCTTAGCATTATTCGTTATGATTACCTACCATTAGAAAAGAATTGATTAAAATTGTGCTGTATATCAAGTATAAGATAACCAATCAAGTATATATATATATATCAGTGAATTACAAAGAAAAATAATTGTTGGAAACGCTTATTTATTCAGAAGTCCGGTGTCATATTATTTTTACAGCGAACATAAAGTTAGTTACCAGAATTTGAATAGAAAAGTTTCATTCTTTCAAACAAAAACCGTATACAGCACTTAACAATTATAATTTTTGATAACGGTCACAGTTTTGTGGTCCGGATGACAGACATGTTTTTACATTAGAGCTCTGTCCGAATGAATATGACTAATGTTTGTGAAAATGAATGTTTTTTAGCTTGGTCAATTTATTAAAAAAATTGATTTTTGTTTTATTTCAGATGACACTTCAAAGAACTTTTTAAAATAACTTAAGCCTCGGAGATAGTATAAGAAGTTGAATCTTATAAAAATTTCAGTGATGATATTTTCTTCACACTTGAAGTTTCGGAGATAATTTAGGTGTAAATATTCACAGCACGTTTACGGTTTGAAGTAACTCTAAGAGTAATAGTTTAAGAACTAACGCTACAATGAATTAACTCAACCATTCGTTGTAGAGGTATGATTTCAGTTTAAAAAATGTTCAAAATGTGTTCAGAAATCATTCTGTACTTGTTTCGACAGTGAAAAAAAAATTAGAGTGTCATAAAATTAAAAAATCTAAATTTTTCTACGTTTCCCTTATCCTCTAACTTTCGATTAGAAATTTTTTGCCCTGGCCAACAGAAACTCTATGTCTTTAAGTCCAATATTCACTGAGATATTTGAATTCAAAAATAGGAGAAAAGCTCGGTAAAAACAACCTAAATCAGGGAAAGAAGCGTTGTCCGTTAGTTTTTGATGCCCTTTCCAAACTTTTATATAAGATTTTCCAGGCTTTGCATGTCTTCAATAAGATCCTGCATAAGCAGTAGAATTCAAAATGGATTTCTTTAATGATTTTTTCCGGCTTTCTATACGTGTCATTAACTATGAGAAAAAATTATTAACTAGAAAGGCAAATTCACCCATTTAAAAGTTAAATTAAATAAAACTTCATAACAGAATAATGTTTATAAAAATTTCAAGTATATTATTTAAAAAAAATTCTCAGTTTAATAGTTTATTCCTGCAATAACGTTATCTATAAAATTATGATAAATAACTGAAGAATTTAATTATTTATCATTACCATAACTTAGCCAATGCATTATAAAATCATAACAGAAGTGAAAAGTCTTTTTAAACTTACATGCATGTGCAATGTATTAGTTTTATATTACATCGGACAACACAAAACATCCACCGAAAACACTGACTTTTTCTCCCCTCACTTTAGAGATAAAAAAATTGCCACCTCTCCCAATATTATACATATATTTTCTTTTATTCACATAGAAAGAAAAGTTTGTATTTTCCCCCATAAAATGAGCCATATTTTCCAAAGTCAAAATCGCAAATAAATGACAGGGTATTTTGTGTCTTATCTTTCCTCTTTCCTCTCTTGTGTCCACTCGAAAGAGGTCGAACGACTGAACTGTCACAAAATGCAGAACATTTGAAATCAGAATCACAAGAAGGGGAAAAATCGAAAAACAGAAGAAGGATTTATATATATATATATATATATATATATATATAAAAGAGGCAAATTGTGGAAACGGGGAAAGGGACGTAGACTGTATTCACGCATCGCCAGGTTTTCGGGAACTAAAAGTTTCATATTACATTATACGGAAGATTTTTCTTGATATCTCTCCAGGGGAAAACTGCTGGCGCTTTGTCAAGATTTATTCTTTCTCTCCAAGATAAATTCTTTTACCCTCTCTTGGACTATTTCGTTTACTTTTCATTTTTTCGTTTCTTACCCCGTTGTACGTTTTCTTTCCGAGAATTCCGATTTTACTCTCGCGTAAGTTAAATGTGCTAAGACATTGTTTGCACTTGCGTACAAGCATCCATCCGCAACCGAAACAAATAACACCGTGCATGTTTCGGTAAAAATAGAAAAATACCCTCCGTCAATGCCAAGGTATCATCGCAGTACCGAGGGAAAAAAATTCCCACTTTTTTTTTTTTTTACTTCAACAATTAAGTGCCCATAAAATTTACTGTATAGAAGCTGTTTTGAAAAAATAACATCGTTTTGGAAAGGATATTATAACAATATCTAGGATATCCTATTCCCCCGCATTAGCCGGCATTCCATACATATTGGGGGACACAAGCTCTTTGAACGTAGGAGTCTGGTCCGTTCCCGGCAAAATGGAGGTCAGTGAAGTTCACATGATGCATGCATTCAAAAGACGCATTATTAATCAAAATTGAATACTGAGTAAATAAACGGATGAGAATAAAAAAAAAGTTTTTGCTGTAGCCAACATGTTTTGTTCAGGAATTGATAATGAATACAAAAATCAGGCATTGAGTTATCGCTCTAACCAAATTATTGCCAGTTTTATATGAAATACAGGTTACTGATTTAAACTGATTTCTTTTTTTTGCCCTCTCAAAGAGTGAAGAAATATATTTTTCTCCAAGTATTATAATATCATGTTTGACGTGCAACTTTTTCCTTGTTCTTATTCTAATCTTAAATACGCGACCAAAGAATGTAAAAATACTTCACAGTCTACTAACTTTTATACTTAGCACATGTAATTAACGAGAACATGCGTAGCATCCGACATTTGCAATAAACCAAGATTTATGGTAGTAAAAGCAAATATAAAGTTAGAACTATTTTAACGCAGTTCGTAAAGCTCAAACGATCCTAAAATACAGAGAACAGACAAGCTTCAAATCAGCCAATTCAATGGATTCTTAGAGTCTAGATATTGAAAAATTATCCGAAATTTAAGACTCGAACTTTCCAGCATGACCGAAAATCCTGTATTCCTAGCTCGGTAGGTGAAGAACTTGTTTCTGATGGTCTTGCTCAGATTAGAACCCGACGACCTTGACGATAAAATTCACAGAGGAAGACTAGCATCTTATCACTGCACCATTAGGACTGGTCTAACTCAGTTTTCCGGCAAGCCGGTTAGTACGGTGTATAAAGTTTAGTATTAGATCAAAGATATACTTTCGACGTCAGTTTTAATTGTCATGCGTTATTGCAACTACTCAATTATAATGACGTGCACGATGAATCCCGAATTTTTTTCGTACCCATCACACTTAAGTCTTTTTATTCAGTATAATTTTTACAATTCAATATAATGCACGAAATCAGCTCTGCCTCCTCTCTTTTTTGCAAATAAATGTATGAAATTCGATTTTTTTTAATTGCTAAAATTCTTTGGCCTCGATCCTTGATGTTGGAGAACTCAGTGAAAAAAAGGGGGAGGTTCATGTAATCAATTAATAAAATTTTATTATTTTTTGACTTGTTGCATTTTACTGCAACTTCTTATATTGTAGCGAAATCAATGATGTGATATTTAATTCCGACTCGATGTGAAGACCCTAAAAAAGCTGTTTTTTCCAAACTTTCGATATAACGACATACTAATAAAATATTTTGTTTTCTATAGGAGAGAGTAGTTATAATTAACTAATAGTATAACATCTTTCATAAAGGAGAAGAATGGAAGAAGAAATGGAAATTGAATAAATTTCAAAGGTGAGGGTAAATATCTCCATAGAACTGTATAAAGGCTTTTTTTTCATGCTACCGAATACCAGTAATTCACGAAGCTGAAAATTGTACATATACTGTACAAAGCTGAACACATTTACCTGTATTTTTCATATTACAAAAGTCTAAGAAATTATTTGTGCTTTTCTTTTCGGTCGCTGAACTAGTGAGCATCTCTGAGTGCGCACTTATGTTTTGATATCCATATGTAAAAATTATTTAAATTTTCCTGGTTATGCGAAGCTTAAGAATTTTTCCTGTCGTTTCAATGAATGTGTCGTTTTACATAAATCCATGTCTATATAGATTCACCCTTTCAATTGGTCTCACACTGTCTGCTCTCAAAATATGAATTATATGGAAATATTTACATGAATATTTATTTGACAAAACTGTAAGCGTTATCGATATTAAATCATTAAAGAGGAAATTCTTTTTTTTTCTGCATTATTTTATCTTTGTAATTTTCTTTTATTGACGATGTAGCTCACTCTTTTTCACGACATTTATTAGAAGAAATAAAAAAAAACTACGCAATCCAATATACCGTAATAAAAAGCACACATACGTAAGGTTTGATTATCCCATAAAACTTCTAGTGTTTATCTGGAATTGTTGTTGACGAAAACAAATAACATCAACGGTAGAAAGCAAAAGAACAATCTGAGAAGAACAGCTTCAAACGTCATTTGAAAAGCGGTTTTTCTCTTTGAACAATCGAAATTGACAATAAAAATCGGGATTGGAATTCTTCTTGAAGATTCTTTTTCCTTTTTGTTTTGCTTTATATTTACGTTTCAGCAACTTTGAATCTTGTTAGATCTTCAAGTTATCTCAAAGCTATTCCATTGTATGTTATTTGCATATCACATTCAAGAGTGTGTGATTTCTTAAATCAAAGGTAGAATAACATATCACATGTAATCCCGGAGAAAGGTCGCTTGAAATTTGACTTGTTTCTACTCGGTGTTGTTATTTTCATGATTCGAATCCGAAAATAAATTTAACGAAACGCTATTTACATGTAATGGATGAACTGGAATGACACACTGTGGTCCTTTTTTCGGTGTTAACACGCTCATGAAAAGCTTAATCAAAACAAGTTTTCTGAACACAGTGCACACCGCTTAATGTGATGGCATTGGAACAGATAACATTAAACGATTTATAACTGTATCCGGAAGTTACCCAGAATCCAATATTATGACCTTACGTACTGTTTGGTTGAATGAGACGTACGAAAATGGTACAACAACATTTTTCTTTCCCACATAACTGATTGCAAAATATTCAATCCCGCCATCTTTTTTTTCATATTGCAAAATAAAGAAACGGGACCTTTCTTCTTTTTACGGAGCTGAAATCACACCTTTTTTTCTTTTACTTTACCATTCCAGTGAGTTCGAGTGCAACACTGTGAACACTGCGCCTAGTGTTTCACGAATTATATATAATATGTACTTTTTCTAAATATATGGTGCATTCCATAGATTCTTTTTTTTTTATAAAATGCCCCGTTTTTCCTCGTATTTCAAAGGAAGTTTACTTGAATTTTTGAAATCGAGAATCGGGAATATTCTCATTACTAATAATAATGCCTTTGTGACAATATTTTTGGCTGCAATTGGTAATTTTAGTTTCCTTTGACGATTCTTGGCTGGAGGTTTTATTTGCCATATACAAATTATGTGGCTGTTATTTATAAATTTACTCACCTTAGATGATTTTTAGGTCGATAAGATACTCCCCTAAAGTACCAAAGGATGTTCGTGAGTTCGATACCCTGTTCATCCTTGTCAGAATCTTTCCTGACACAACAGAAAACGAAACCACAGAAAAGGACTGCTACCGCGGGGAATCCAACACTGAGGGGTTAGCGCAACCTCTCGGTGAGTATGAAAAAAGGCAAAATTTCGAGCGCCGCCATTCAGAATCTACAATAAATTGTAGGTTCCGGTTTAGTTAGTCCTTCTGAGCAGAAACTTACCGTACTGATCAAATGATCAGTTTTTTTCTGTCTGTTATTTGTAAATTTACTTCCCTTAGACAACTTTTTGGCTGTAAACGGCAACTTTAGATCATTTTTGTGATCATTTACTGATACTTTACTTATTTTACAGATTTCCCGTATTTTTAATGAAGGAAATGTGGTCAGCCTAGGCTTTTATTGTGTTATGTGTATTGATACTCTTCTACCGGGTCACATTTCATGGGTCGGATGAAAAACCTTGACAGCCTTGGGTTCGAGGTTACGGGCCACTGCTGTAGGAAGTTTTTCGCAAAAGCGGCTCCAGACGTACTACTAGTACAACTACTAAACCACACATGTATCTCGTCCATATTCCTCTGTGGAATTTCTAACGAATTGGTACATGTTGGGATATGCGTGTCCGTGTTGTGAACCTAACTTGAAACTTTTTTCTGTGTAATGCTTGTATAGTGCTGCCATCTGCCACGTTTTTTTGAACTATGAGTGAAATGTAATGTTTGACGATTTTACCGTTGTAGTCCTGTTGCTCTCTGCGGCGAGACTTTTTATTGAGTAGCCGATCTCCTTATTTTTAATAACAATAATAATAATAATAGCCTTTCAACGGGAAAAAATATATAACATAAACCAAAGTCTTGATAAGTAAAACTAACTTTCCCCCGTCGTTATATTGGTTTGTTCCGTTCAAAAGTGATAACAATAAACGGATAATAAAGTTATCCATGATCCCAATAAGCGGCGTCTATGGTATCTCGTTGCGCAATTCATGTAGGTGCTCGAGAGATGTGAATGTTGCTAGAGATCCCATAAGGGCATTCAATTTAAACAGCTTGCGCGAAGAGTACATCACGTAAACGTTCCCCTCGATACATCAACCTATACAGTTTGACACGGTGTGATTACCCGATACTTCAAGTTGTCCTAGTAGATTGGCGTAGTCGATTCTGGCACTCACCTCTCTAATGAACAGTCATTCCAGCTATCCGTCGTTTGAACAGCGTATTTCGTGTGACGAGGGCTCTGCATAGCTATTAATTACGGTTCTATAAATGATAAACACTCGGACTGAAACTGTCATCTCATCATTTATGGAAAAAATAGAGTTGGAATCATTTAGCGAGATAGTCAATACTGATTATTCCAACAGGTAACATAGCATATTAAGTAGGACTCTTTCTATCACATACAACATGATTCGAATGCGAGTGAATACCTAGTCGGGAATATTTCACTTAGATAAGTATGTATAGTAATGTGTCTTTCCAGTTTATCTTCCAAGGTTAAGGAGACAACTGCCGGCCTTCGGATTACTTTTTTATAATAAAAGTTCATTTTGGATAAACCGAATATGGGTTTTGGTTTAGACATGGTATAACATTAATAAAATAAATGCGTTTGTTATTTCACGAGTATTTTGGCAAATAATAATAATATTGAAAATTTTCTATGTAAAATTAGCATATTTCCAGTACTTCTGGGGCCATAAAAATTCCCAGTACAAACTACTGCTTGTATCAACATGTTTCTCACATAGCTTATTGCTATGCTAGAAACTAAAAGTTTTAGAATAGTATGAAAACTTTGAGACACATGATTTTTTTACGTGAAAAATTCACATTTTTGAAAACAAAATACTTTATGATCATGTAAATTGAAAAGTTTCAAACTCATCGCTTGAATTTCAGTTCATTGGACAGCCAGGGCTGTTTAAAATACCTTGGGAAAGTTCAACATAGAGAGATATTAAGTAGTAATCAATAAAATATAATTATTCATTTATTTACAACAAGAACACATTCTCCGAGTTTGTGTCAAATGTCTCACTATGTATGGGCCTTATTAAATAAAATAATAAATATGTTAATAAATGTTCTCAAAAATATTAGTTTTTCAATATTTTTTCTCGAGAATATTTAACGACCACATTCGTTTGCATGGAGCGCAATAGCGAGCAGAAGCGGCTATCAGTATACGACTTCGGACTCAATGTCGCGCGGCTGTTGCCCCCTCGCGTTGCTTGCCGCATATTGTCGCTTCCAGTAGATGGCCCTTAACAGAATTTAAATGCACTTAAAAATGTGCATACAACGAACAAACGCCAGAGAACTCTGTCGCCAGACTTATCTCGTTGCCGAGATCTCTTCCAGCCCGGCCTCGACGCAGAATCTGGAGCAGAAACAAAAATGTATAAACAGTAGAACCTCTCGATAACGGATACCCATGGAAACAAAACTCTCGTCTGCTAACGGGGAGTGTCCGCTATTGGGGAGGTACGATATACAGTGAAACCTCGTTTGTACGACTTTCACATTTATACGACGCTTGGCTTCTGGTGCAATTAGTTCCAATGTATATGTTATTGTGTGTAAAAATTATATACGCCGGTGGTTATGCATAATCATCAATCGTCTCGATAAGGAAAGTTTGGTTAAATTTCACTACATTTATCACTCTTACCAGTGATTATGCATACTTCCGAAACAAAGTGTGATGAATATGGAAAAATTTATAAAAACATTTTTCCTCTTCGTAAAACGCATTAATTATTTTTACTCGCACATGGTACGTGCACTTCACACATTTTGCAATAGAAATTAAATTAAATTAAAGTAAGGTAAAGGAGAAATAAACGTCCATAACAACATTATCAGTTATATAATTATATAATTATATTGGCTTTCTCCACACGTATCAACAACTAAAACCACATTACCATTCGGAATCGGCATCCATAGTTATGTTCAGTTAATCAAGTAATTAATTGACGGAAAAAATATCATAATGTATTTACCACTACCAGCTGGGGATTATATATAATTACCCTGAGTATGATAAATTCTCGATATATGAACAAAAATTCACAAATTAGAGTTTGGAAAAATAATTAGTTAGTCTAATTTTACTGTCCGCTATCGAGAGTGTATGCTAACGGAGAGTGAAACACATTAAATCCCTATTCCACGTGGCCGGGGATCCGAAAAGTGTCCGTTAACATGAGGTATCCGCTAGCAGGGATTGACCGTTAAGGGAGGTTCTCTCTCTCTCCCTCTCTCTGTCTTTCTACTCTACAAAGATTTATTGGGAATTCACGGCCCACAATTCACAGACGGAAAATTCACTAACAAAAAAAATCACCAATGGGTGAAATCACCTGCAGTAGTTTGTCACCAATGTGTGAATGACCGTATGAGTGATAAAATGATTGGGTGAGGGACAATATGGATGATGAAATGATTGAGTGAGTGACCAAGTGCAAAAGCAATTTTTTTAGTGATCGAGCGAGTGGGTGAGTTACCAAATGAGCGAATACTTGGGGAAATAATCGCCCGTATAAGTGACCAAGTGATTGTTTAAGAGATTGATTGAGCAAGCTACTGACGGTGTGAGTGAGCGATTCACCGAGTCAGTGACCATATGAATTACCCTCTCACTCTCTTGCTTACCTGTATACTCACCAACTCCCTGACTCACTTGCTCACTTAATCCATTGCTCACTGACTCACTCACCTCCTCATCCACTCATTCACTCACTATGTCAGTTTGTTAATGATTTATTTTAGCGGTGAATTTTACTTTCGGCCAATTGCGTTGTTGTGAATTATAGTCAGTGAATATCCGGCAGGGTGAAAATCATTGTCGATGAGTTTTCCGCACACGACATACAATAAGTACACAAAAATAATAATTTATTTCATCCCAACCGTTTTTAACGAATCTTTCTTCAAGAAAATTTGAAATTTAAAAAATAAATTATTAAATTTTAAACACGAAAAACGTGGGAAAATAACATTTTTATTAATAGTGGAAAAGAAAGAAGTATGTGTCACAATCCTAATTAGTTTCTCGGATATATTTTCAAGCTTTAGGCAACTTTTACAAAGTCTTCTGTTAAAAACTTTTATTTATTTTGTTTAAAGTAATTAACTTCACAATAGAGGTTGATTTCAAAAAAATAACAATCATTATCCGAGACAATTTTCAATGAAACAGACAGAGAATGTTTACATATCGTAATTGGCTTATCCACGGTATTCAAGCTGTTAGAAAAGTGATTTATTTGTAATATTTTTATGAAATCCATTTAATGGAAGGTTTTCTAATAGTTAAATGCTTAAAAAATGCTTAAACTCTTCAAATAAATAAGTAAATCTCTTAATTATTATGACGATACAAAGAGAAGTTTCTCGTCTTCCTTTACAAAAACAGATTATGTTTTCTTCTTTTTGTTTTTTTTTAAAATCCATTTAAAAGCTTAACGTCGATTCGATTTTTCCCTAATCCTATACCGAGTTCAAGATTAATGTAGACGGATACAGACTATAGTGATTGAAAAACATTATATTGAGGTTATTGCATTACCCTAATCGAATATGAATTTGGTTGGGAAGAATAAATATAGAGGGTTTAAAATCATAGAGCATATGGTAATATTCGTTTTTGAATAGATTTATCTACGACGTCGATGCGAATTCTAATTAATTGGGGCTCAAAATACGTTAGATTTTTAAGTAACGCAGTTACTTCTTGCAACTCAAAAATATTTGTATAGAAAATTCATTGTTGAGAATTAAGTTAAATTAATGGAAATTTGAGCATTCCGTTAAACACACACACACATATTGTAAAACATGTGTTAAATACAGTAGCACACAGTTCGCAATATAGAGTCTGCATCGTAATTGGAAATTCATAATGAGCTGTTCGGAAGAAATCTAATATTCTAGACTGACTTTTTTCAATACATGATCTACAGGTAGATTTGCAAATTGAATTATAATTAAATGAGAATTATTTAGTTATTATATGCCATGAATATTGGTTTCATTCGTATGGGTTAAAATAAAACCGTTAACCTTTTTATGATCACGGGAATATAACGTGATTCTGGAAACCCCCAAGGCTAGCTCAACCACAATATTTGTGTAAAGTGTGAGGTATTATTGCTACAGATGCGTACGATCCAGATCGGGTAAAAAAAAAGTGGAAATTTGAAACCAAATTCAAACAGCTTCTTTGTGTTTTCTTTCCTCTCTCTTCAACATCGGGAAGCTTATAATAACCCTACCCACGGACGTTGCTCTTACTTTCCCTCCTTTTTCCTATACTCTGTTTTTTCCATGCGTATTATGTATCTTACTACTATATACATGCATCGGCAAAGAAAAAAAGTAGGGTACTACTTACCTAGTAGTCTACTAGGTAAGTAGAGTGAAAAGAGTACGTACTCAGAAACTCTCTTTTACCTACCTCATCTACTATACTTCTTATTTTATATTTTTCCTTTCCTTTCCTTGCGGTTTGGTTAGGAGAGTTATCCAGTAAGTAACGACCGCGTGCGTATTCCCGCTGCGCAGGTCACGCATCTTCGTCATTCAAGGTCGTCCAGTCTCCCCAACTATTTTCTTTAGTTTTCTGTGCATGTTGGTTTCAAAAGTTAATTTTTGCGGATTGCCACCCAATTAAAATAAACCGGTGAGTAAAAATGACTCCGTCAGTGAACTGTCAATTGGAACAGCAAAGCTTCTGTAACGAGTAATGGATGTCCGATACTACTGTAGAACCCGGATGTCCGATACTACTGATCTTGCAAATAAGTTCGTCATTTATACAACATTTTACCACCACCTTTTCACATTTCCTTCATCCATTATTGTATCGGTGTACACTTCTTTTAATCGACGATGAATTAACTCAGTGCACTTCACAGTCGGCGTGATTTTTGTTCAGGAAATTCGTTTTGAATTAGCTAAAGTCCGCAAAAATACACTTTTTGCGACAAATACTCCTCCATAAAGAGAATAGTTGGGATATTGTACGGACGACCTGGAATGACACAGTGCGCGCGACCTGCGTGATGGGAATACGCAATCGGTCGTTACTTTCTTGATAACCTATGTAAAAGATACCAATATATGTTTAATAATACATAATAATGGACATTTATTTATTTTACTGCAAAGAAAGCCATGACTTGTTTTACTCATTTGTTAGGGAACATTTTGTAGATGTAGTGTTTTACTGTATCGCATCTGTAGCGATAATACTTACCTCACACTTCACACAAATATAGTGGTTGGGCTAGCCTGGGTTTTCCAGAAACTGTACCTGATGCCAATGCAAAGCTGTGACGTTTCTACGAAAGATAATTTCTCTCCTCTGGTTATTTTTTATTATTTACGGAAAAATACGTAAATATTGTTTTATTTGCAAAAAGTTTAAATATTGAATTATTTATATCATTTATTTTGTCTTGAAATTATGCTGAAATAAACTCGGAAAGAAGAGTTTACGGGTCTCCTCCGGGAATTGAACCTAGGTCCTCTTGCAAAAACTGAACAAGCACGCTATCCGTATACACTACAGGAGAAATGACAATTCCTCTCTTGAAAAAATTCAAAATTATCTCGCTCTCATTACATATATGAATTACATATATATTACATACACATAAATTACATATATATTACATACACATGAATTACATATATATTACATACACATGAATTACATATATATTACATACACATGAATTACATATATATTACATACACATGAATTACATATATATTACATACACATGAATTACATATATATTACATACACATGAATTACATATATATTACATACACATGAATTACATATATATTACATACACATGAATTACATATATATTACATACACATGAATTACATATATTGCATACACTATGAAAATATATTTTGATAACAGTGAATAATGAATGTGTACTAGAGCCCCTTTTGAAGAGAAATTCAATGAAAAAATACAAAAGTACAGAACAGAAATGACCTTATGAATGTGTTATTTGCCATTGCTGACTATATTCTGTGAACATTTTCCATCACCATTATTCATCACGTTAGGTAAATTTTACTTTGTGTAATCTTCAACCTAACCATGAAATATCTTTGGAATACTAGGCGCACAGTACGTGTTTTTCTATTTATATACCCAATTTCACACACGCATGGAAATTTACCCTCTCGGAATATTTGAGACTATTCATTTTTCAAATCACGTTTTTCTACTTTCGGTTCCCTTTCTCGTCCCCTTTTTTTTTTCGTGCGGGCGAATTCTCATCACCCACGACCTCCTTTCGTGACAGCAAGACGAAGAAGAGAGAGAGGAAAACACACCATCTCTGAATGATGAGAAAAAAAAAAACTTAGAATGAATAGAAAAAATTGTGAATAGAAAAGCATCAAGAGAGAGAGCGAGAAAGAATTTCGAGAGTAAGGAATTGAGAACTTTTCTTTCGGAAAAGAGAAGTCGAGCACCAACCACTTACACTGCCTAAGACTTGGAAAGTTCGACCGAGCGGAACGACTTCGTGTCGTAATTGGTCGAGACTCGGACTCCTATCGGAACTTCCTAGAACGTCGTAAACCTCTTATCCTCCTCCCAACCCTTTATTTTCCTCTATAGAAACGCCGGCAGCAGCTGTTGACGGACTAGTAAACAGACATACGCGGCCATTCACCAGTGGTTTTCCTCCTCTTGGAATACAGAGTGAAATCGACCGATGTAGGAGTCACTGGACCAACTAACTAGGGCTCCTTTGCCAAGGAAATAGGTTCTGAGCTCCCCCATTCCGCCTCATTTGTTATCAAGGACAATGCTTCTCACCTTTTAAAGTATGCCAGGGACTTTCCAGCTTTATACGTAATTGATCCTTCCTGAAATTTTCGTATGGGAATTTTCTCTTAACGTGTGCCGGGTTAAGTCAAGCTGAAAGCGAAGTTAGTTGTCAAGAGACAATTTGTTCTGTTAATGAAGGGTTATCTGAAGCGTTTCATAGTAAACGATCAGCACCGGGGTGAAAAATCATCACTCCAATTTTAGTCTGAGTTCTTTCAGGAGAAACTGCTGTACCCTTAAACCTTGAAACTCTCGAAATATTTTTAATAGTATTGCGTTCTAGCCCATGCTTGCAAGAGATTAGAAATGTGTAGCCTCACAGCTGAATGTTGTTTCAGCTAGGTGTCTGTGACCTTGCCAATGATCTTGAAAGTAGGCACGTTTTAATAACAAAATTGTGAGCTTGTTTTCAATGTTTTTCTTCTCAACATTGCAAATCTAGTGAACTATACTCAGTACTATAAGCTATACAATGATGAACCATATCAAGATCTCGATCATACCACTGTGAATAAAGTTATTAATAGTTATTTAGACAAAAACTTTGTCAAATAATCTATAGGTTAGTTTGCTTCTTATTTGAGTGATAGAACAATCGTCGTTAGGCTGCCATCAGGAAATCTTTCTAAACCATATACAAGCACGTGTGGTGTTCCTCAGGTGGTCCGTTACTATTTCTAATTTAACGCGAAAATTGAATCCATTGCTTTACAACTTCACCGTAGATGCAACAGCTACAGAAAGAAAGAGCATGGTATTGGATTTAGGTGTAATTTTTAAGTGATTTGAACTTCAGCGTGCACGCGAGAAGTCTCCTGTCAAAGTTCAACAAGTCACTTGGCTTTACGGTTTAGTCATCTTGTCTATTCACCTCTGTTCCAGTGACGATACGGCTGTATTTCGCATATGTCTTATCCTGACTTGAGTATTTCTCATTAATATGGAGTCATATTCCTACAGCGATAGGCGAACGTATTGAACGAGTACAGAAAACATTTTCATGTCATTATTCCGGAAGGCTTTTGGTGGTACATTCCAGATGTATCTACTTCGGATCTTCACTCTTTTTTCAAGATTATATCTCTCGATAGCAGACATACAATGCGAGAACTATTATTTATACACAAAGTTTTTTTTACGTCAGAATTGATCACTCGTTTTTTACGAGTCTAATGAACATGTCCGTGCCATATCGCAAGTGATGGTCTCTAAGTTCCCGCAATGTTTTTCATTCAACTCGTGCATGCACGAACACTTTGAAAAAATCAGCTACTTTGCGACCATGTAAACATTATAATATATATATACGGGTGGATTTCCAGATATTTTTCATAAAGATTATTATTTCATAAGGAAATAATTAGATTTCCGACTGGAAGATTTTAATAAGGCTGAAAAATCGAAAGGCTTCCGGGTAAATCGAAAGCATTGGAACGTATGTAAGATATGTAAAACTTCACAGAAGGATAGGATTTCGTATACAATCAAGAACGTGTGTAAAAAATTTGAAATAAATGGATGTGTAAATAGTGCTGTTAATAATATTTCTATTAAACACTGTTTTTCACCATGTTAAAGGTATCAACTTCCCTTAAAGACATATAATTTCCCCACAAGAATTTTGTAGAATAATTATACATTTCATCTGCATAAATACGCTTCCACCTTCATTATTGTTAGTTTGTGTATTTCGAGTAAATTTGACCTATTCTGCGAAACAAAAAGGGGTAATAGAAGAGCCCAAGAGGATCATGGGAAACACACCCCCCCCCCGCAACCCTGTCCTATCTCGAACCGTTTTCGTGGTATGGTGGATGATCGGTTATGGAACAAAAACAAAATGTGTGAAGGCTTGAAATAAAGCCGGAGTTGTGAAGTTTCTGAGAAATCTAGACGAAAACTAAGCACATATTTGAAAAAAAACAAAAAAAAAACAGGAAAAGCACTATAAAGTGACATATCAATTTAATAGAAAAAATACCTGAATTTAGTGGTGAGCAGCAAACACCGAAAGATTGGCAAAGTTTAAAATCGTATTGTCGCCAAAATTTCGATTGTAGCAACACCCTTCTAACAACAATCGATGAAATTTACCAAAACCGTGTCCAATTCACAGCAAAAAAGTCCACAATAAACCATGTCGGTGATATGTGATCTAATTGAGGAGAAGTTCAGTCATTTGTTTGCAATATATCACTGGAATCCGTACCTTGGCGGTTACAGATTTTGGTAATGATTTGGTTTTGCAGAAAAAAATTCTATAAGGTGGCATTACCTCTATCTACAGGATATCGGTATTTAATGGCGAGCTTGAAGTGCTAAAGGATTTATTGGTCAAGTGAAAATTTGAATTGTCGTCACAAAACCTACTAAAACTACTTCGACGAACACAGATTTCAGTGATGTGTTGCAGCAAACGATTAAATTTCTCCTGAACTAGATTACCAATTTGGTTGATTCTAGTCTTTTTCAAAAGCTGGTGGAATGACCAAGTTTTTGGCAAATTTGATCGATTGTAGCTAGAAGGGTGTTTGTGAAATTGGCAATTAAACATTTTGGAAGATAATTCAATTTTGAAGTTCGCTAATCTTTGAGCTCCTGTAGCTCATCATTATATCCAGATATTCCAAAAGAAATTAGTGCGGCCTTATAGGACTTTCCCTTGCGCTTAATTTACGTGTAGGTTTCTCAGAAACTTCAAAAACCCGGATTTTTTCAGTCTTTACCCATTTTTTTCCCATAATCCATTATCCACCATAAGTCAAAAACGTTTCAAGATAGGAAAAGGTTGGTGGGGTGTTTCATGATTTACTTATCTATCTTTACTTATCATCTATCACTCCCTCTCATTTTCGTTTGGCAGAATATATTGAATTCACCCTGTACAGTCAAACCTCGTTAATGAGTCACTCTTGGGAGAGCAAAAATATGACTTGGTAGGTGGAGCGACTCGTTAAACGGAGTACGCCATAGCTGTGCCAATTCCTGCCTGAGGACAATTGGGACTTCAAAAAGTGATCCGGTAAGCGGAGTGACGTGTTAACCGGGTGACGCACTAACGAGGTTTGACTGTATATACAGGGTGCATTGCTAATAGCATGCACCGCATTTTACTGACGAAACGTTGATCCTAGAAGCATAATTCTAATTAGAAAGTGTCCAAGTGTCCACGGGTGTACTCAAATGCATTATTCATGTTGCAAGGTGTGGTATAGTTACAAAATAAAAATGAAAAAACCTTTTTATACTGACACCCTGTGATAAAAACCAATTAAAATGTCGTTGCGTTGTTTCCCCTGAAGAGAAAAACAAATTCGTGTTTCTTAGTGCAATATTCGCTAAGATATTTGAATTCAAACAACAGAGAAAAACAGGATACATGCGGCTGAAATACGTTTTACTGTACTACAGTATAAGTACTCTATACTATAGTTTATGGAGTACAATGTATCCTACACGTGTGTAACTTTATTTTTAATATGTGCATATTACTATGTGTGTAGTTTAAGAAATGAGAACATAATATTGATAGAAATGAATATAGCTTCAGTTTATAAAATGCAGCCTACATCCATGTATCAGAGTTAGTTTCAATCAAGAAGAACGTAAATAAGCGAAAATTAGAAAAATTAAAACTAAATTAAAACTTCAAAAACAGTAGAACTTAATTCAATTTTTATCGTGTAAATACTGTATATTTAGTTGAAACAGGCCATTGTTCATTTTTAAGATTATTTCGTCGAATAATACTGAATAAACTTTACCATTTACTTTTTTCGTTTTATTCTGCAATTCAATAAAGAGCTAGAATTTCATTATCTTTATAATGGTCTATTTTGACTTTAAAAAGAAATACTATCTCCAAATTGCAAAATTTATTCAGAAAATATATTAGAATATATACATATATTATCGGATAAATTTTAAAACTTATCTTTCAAAATGAATTTCTAAAATTATTCGTAATACTTCCAATACTAAAATTCCTTGAATTTGAGGAAAAAATCGTGCCAGTTAATTTTCTTCAACAAATTTCCATAAATTCAATAACGATATGCAATAATTGGATATCTCTTGTGCTCAATCTTCGAAAATTCTCGTAATATATTAAAAATATATATTTCTGTGAATGTGTTATTCTGGAATATATATTCTCATCTAATGAGCTTAATTATGTATTTTAAATGCTAATATACTAATGCATACAAAATGAAATGATAAAAATGTATTAGTAAGGGGATTTATACAGGGTGCATAGGTAACAGGGCGTATAGCATTTTACTGGCAAACCGTTGATCCCAGAAGCATACTTCCAATTAGAAAAAGTATCCAAATGGCGTATAAGACTAAGACATGTCATTCATGTTGCAAGCAAGGAGTTGTAGTTATGAAAATAAAGATGTTAACTGTTTATATGTACACCCTGTGCTCAAGAACCCAATCACAAAGCTGTTGCCCTGTCTCTTTTGATGCCAACATAAGAAACAAATTCCACGTTTCTAAGTGCAAAATTTACTGAGATTTTCGAATGCGAAAAACGGAGGAAGGTTGGGACGAAGCGGCGTTAAATGCGGGTGAAATGGTTTACCCGTTTATAAAGCTGTTTTTCATAACTCTGCAAATAGGTTGTGTAGCTATTAAAATAAAATTGTTAACTTTTTATACGACATCCTGTGCTCAAGAATCCAATTACAAAGTTTTTGCTCAGTCTTTCCCGACGCCAACAAAAAATCACGAGTCTAAGTGCAATATTCGCTGAGATATTTGAATTGAAAGTTAGAGAAAAGTTAGGCAGGAACATCATAAACTAACGGGAAAAAAACACTTTTTTTCCCTCATTTACGCTGTTTTTTTATAACTTTTCTTCGTTATTTGAATTTTAATGTCTCGAATATTGTACAGAAACGTGGGTTTCTTTTTCATTGGCATCAAGAGAGACGGGGCAACAACTTCGTAACTGGATTTTTGGGCACACGCGAACGGTATAAAACGTTATTTTCTTTTATTTCAATAACTATACAGTCCCTTGAAACATGCATGACGTACCTGAGGTTTACACGTTATTTAAGTAATTTTTCTAATTGAAGGTATACCTCTAGGATCAATGGTTCACCAGCAAAATGTCATACGCCCTCTTACCTATACACCATGCATAAAAAATAAAATATCACAGAAATTAACGAGTTTTTTTTTTCTTTAATATCTTTTTACAGCAAAGAAACAATTGCCAAAAACTGTGTGCGTGAACATTCTTCGTACTCTCATTTACTACTTCCTCAAATGAAATCTTATTATGTTTTAATAAAATAAAATGAAAACCGATTTCGTATTTGAAAAAAAAACGGATAAGACGACTATTTTCTAACCCAAATTGAATGTACAAGAAGGTGAATGTTCCTCTTTGGAATTCTTGTATCAAACAAAAGAGGGGAAAATTCAAATTTCACTTTGAGTCGAATCAATGTCTAGAAGGAGGGTAAACGTGAAGAAGCAGCCGGTGCTACTTCGCCGGGAATCAATTCCACGAAAAAATAAGAAAGTTTCTTTTACGCTATATTTTCATTCCTTTTTTTTTCCTTTACCTAGATTTTTTTTCCTTTACATTTAGTATAGTGAAAAATAGGAAAAAAAAAAATATCGGAACCGGAAAAAAGAAAAACTTCAAGACCAGCTATTCCCATCATTCGTGGCCAGAAATGAAAAGGAAAAGAGAAGAAAAAGCGACAATTTTTATTTGTCTTCTGGACGAAAACCCCGTCCAGAAATGGCAAAAAAAAGCAAAAATGTTTTTTTTTTCCTTTTCTGAAAGGGAAAAGGAAAGCTGATCGATTTCCAATTGAAACACCACGTCATTTGCATGCAAGTAACATTATGTCTTCCACGTTGAATGATGCGGTCCAGGAAAAAAAAAATATATAGAAAGAGAGCTTGGTTTTGAGGTTTTTTTTACCGGATTTCTTTCGCGTACTTCTCCTGCATTCGTAAGTTGGAACATGAAGCAACACGAGCCAATGCAAATAGCATCTCGGATCTTGGAATCACCAGCTTGCCACGGAGACAGCAGTGAGTGTGTGTGTGTGTGTATGCTGTATAAGATTTCACGGGCCAAGAATAGATGGTAGGCTTGAAGCACATGCATGCGTACAAAGTCTCCGAAATAGAAATTTTGGGGACTACATCTGAGGAACAATCAAGTTTCAAACATGTGATGAATACTGATAGAAATAATTCGTGAAATCTTACTTACCTGGATATTTTATACATGAATAAAGTTTGTATGAATATATTTGAAATATACAGGGTGATTCAGAAAAGATAGGAAAAAATTTCAACAAACGTTAAAATGACATTCCTATTGAAATTTATCGGGAGAAAAATAACACCATGCATGCAAATTTAACCTGGGAAGAAGAAACCGTATGAAAATCTGCATCAATAAAAGACGCAGACACCTGCTCTGCGAAGTTGTTCTAGCGTGCAACCGTTCTAACAGTTGTAAAGTACGCTTTCTGAAAAAGTAATTCTGAAAAAGCAGACATGCATTTCATTTACGGAACTGCAAACGGAAGTACCACAGAGACAGCACGAATGTACGGTGAGCGTTTTCCGCACAGGTGGTTGCCCAATCCGAAAACATGTTTACTCTGTTGAGCCCTTTGGCACGTTTGCATTTCATTTTAGACCATGCATTCCTCGATGACAATTGTTTGTATTGGTGTGTACTATCACCTCTTAATGTTTTTCCCATCTTTTCTGAATAACCCAGTATCATATCTACATTACTTGTTAGGTTGTACGTAAACTCTGTACTTTCAACGGATGATGAAACTCCGTAGAATGTTAGAAACAAATGTTGATCACTTTCGCCGAATGTGAAGCTAATTTCAAAAATGTATGTGCAATACAGATTAGTTTCTTAAATATGTATAAGTAGCAAAAAAACATGTTTATATGCATATCGTATATAGGGTGATCGAACTTAGAGGGTCTAGACTAGAGTTTCTTAAAATTCATAGAACGTGAATACACTTTCATACAAGTATGCAGTTTGCACGCCGCAATCGATGTTGTAAACGTGTGTGTGTTTATTTAGCAGCTCGGTACGGTTAGCCGCCATCATATAATGCAACTGGGCTGTTTTTGAAAACGAGAAAAACCTAACTTCCAGCGAAATATTACCCTGATGATATTCGTGGAAGAAGAGAAAATTCATGGAAAATAAAGGTATATAGTTTACATTCATATTTTTCCAAAGGATATGTCTGTTTTATACGTTATATAACGCATTCGGTCGGCTGAAAATGGTTTTCCGTGCTCTCCAAATTCAAGAGCGAATACGAGCTTATATCCCTGCTCAAAAGTCTCATCACAGAGAGCAACATGCCTACAACTGTATAAATATTCAATAATTGCGCTTCACTCACAATTTGAAATATACATTGCAGAGACTGAAAAATCAGACAAAACACTAGATATGCACTCAGACTGTTAGGAGAAAATACTCACACTCCTGCACCACACACTGTGTAGGAAATTGTCCATAGCGATAGGACCATAATTGTGCTCGGTTTCAAAGAAAGAATGTGTATAAAATGTACGAAAGGGGCGAAACTTCGGGGTGGTTACCTACGCATCGAACGCTAGCAAAACTGATATACGTTCTCAGAAATAATTTTGAACCGGCTCCGTCGGAGATCGTGGAGCGGTTCAAATTCAACTGTCGCTGTATGAAGGCGGGAGAATCTGTGCCAACCTTTATAGCCGAACTTCGAACTCTCGCCAGGTTTTGCAATTATGAGCATACCTTAGCGGAAATATTACGGGATCGGTCTTTTGATCGGGCGTCAGAGATCGCGATATCGATGGAAGCGGCCTCGAAAAACGTCTCTAACCTGCGTGGTGACAACGCGTCTCCACCGGAAGTGCTGTTTGTGAAGCAAAGCCAAACGAAGCAGCCACGGAAGAATTCCAGAGGTCATCCGTGTCCGAGCTGCACCGTATCACCCGCAGTCAAATGGGTTGGCTGAAAGAACGGTGCGCTCTATGAAGGATGCGTTGAGGAAAATTAAGGGCGGTTCTTTCCATGAAAGGCTTGATGGATTTGTGTTTCACTATCGAAGGATACCTGTCTCCGCACCTGGTCAAGTTCCTGGTACGGCGATGTTCCACAGAGTCATTAGAAGCAGGTTGGACCTGCTGAAACCAGGTCAACATCTGATGACGGATCCCGATCTCAAACCCAAGTTTGCACCTGAGGATAAGGTACGGTGCAGGAACTACGCAAGTGATCCAATGTGGATTCCAGGAACGGTGTCCACTTCAAGGGATAGGATCATGTCGGAAGTGCGTACTCCTTCAGGTCACGTGGTTCGGCATCGGGACAAATTGCGTCAACGGCTTTTGGTGTCACCTTCACGTTCAGCTGGTTCCGAGGTATCCCATGAGAGCAATAAATCAGAGGGGCCCGAACAGACTGAGCACGTCAGAAATGACCGACGAAGGCAAGTAATCCTCAAGCTGTTGATTCATCACCTCTTCATCTGAGGCGATCACAACGTCGCAGGCGACCACCTGAAAGACTAGGTGTGTAGTGGGTTGCTTAACTGAACTCGTGCATTTTAGTTTGCATCGACTTTCTTTTAGATGGAAAGGTGTTACATATATGTTATATCTATGCATGACTTGGCAACAGCGGAGAGCGCGAGCTTCAATACGCGCGCGCCGTTCGATTGCTGTGGGGATTCGAGTTCTGGCGGCCATGGTGGTCGGTTGTGTTTCTCCGTAGCTAATGTATTGCTGTTGTAATAAAGCTTGCTAATGTGTAATTTCAAATGCTCCTTCAGTCTGACTCTTATATATGTCTAGTGAGAGGCGTTTCAATTTTCATTTATGAGTTCCGAAAGAATTAAACTTCCATGCAATACGACAATACTTTGGTTTGCATAAACATGCGAGAAAATTGACGGAGTTTTAAAATTCGAAAAAGGTAATACTGTGTTTTGTGTTCTTCAAATGCGTAATTAAAAGAAAGCAAATGAACATTAATTAATCAAGAAAAATTCGAGTAATTCCTTTTTATGACAACTCGTTTGAATATCTGAAATTCGGCGTTTTCTGCTGCATGAATGCATCAATAGGGAGACTGGAATCAGATCGGCCACGAGTCACTCCGCTTACGAGGTCATATTTTTGGTCACTCAAGAGTAACTCATTAACGAAGTCTGACTGTGTACTTCCACCGGTCGGCAATTGCGAAAAGGTTGAAGAACACTGATTTAGAGAGAGAAATATAGACGAATTTACTCCTTGATTTCTATTTAGGAATTACAAATCACATGCAAACACGAAATGATGCCGTATAGAAAACTCATTTAAAAGAAACAAAAAATACCAGTAATAAATAATCACTCTATATTATACACAGACAGATAACATCATTTGATTCATAGGCCAATTCTATGAGTGAAAAAAAAATCCTATCCTTATTTCAGATTCAATAGGAAAGAATAAATCAGCACACGCGCGTACAAGGGAATCAGAACATAATAACATACGGCAAGTTTACGGTATATGTGTGTGCATTATTTTCCTTAAAGTTACGTAAGATAGAGATTTACGTTTAGCAGAATAAGAAAGAGAAGTAATATTCCAAGCATATATCTGTGAAATTTCCAACGTGGACTTTATTAGTTTTTGCAGTTATAACTCCCTTTTCCCGAAATCGCGTGTTTCGGTGTAATTCAACGAGTCTTTTTCTGGAATAAATGGAAGTTGGAGGGCACTAGGATATATATATAGAGGAGAAAAGAAATTAAATTACGGATGTGAATGATATTCTATTTTTCTTTTCTTGCTTCGTGTCTTATCCAGTTGCTAGCATACCGACTTCTTTTCGCAATATGGCGTAATATGATTCTCTGCTGAATCTTTTCATTTTCTGGTTTTTATACATTTTTTTTTCCTGTGTGTGTATATATATATATATAACAACTGAATTTTTCCGTAGTCACCATCTTTATTTTCTCTAGCTTCAGCTTATTTTTTTTTTCTTTCACTTTATTCCCGTTTTTTTCTCCTTACTTTTCCTTCAAGAAAAGTATAAGACGGAAGCTTCCTCCCAAGATATCTTTTTTTCGTCATTTAGATTCTATGAAGGAAGAGTTTAGTTTAGGAATAACGAAAAACAAAAAAAAAAGAAATATATGGGAAGATCCAATTTTGACAGTCCGCCGATCATCCGATAAAAATTCGATCCTTTCCCGATATCGATTTTATTTTCTTTTTCCGTTCAGCTTCACACATGTCAATCGAGCTGATACACTTTGTGAAGCTGTTGATGAAGGAATAGTATAGAATAAATTATGTTATGGGATCCTTTTTATATGTGAGATACGATGAAAAGATAGAATTTGATTGAATATGCAGAATAATCATGCCTTTTAAAATTCTATTTGATGTCTTATTTGTGAATTCTCAATTGTTAATACTCTTTGAAGTTTTATACATTAAAAATGTGAATAAATCATGCAAAACGTGTTTTTTTTTTTGTTTTTTTGTTTTGTATTTTTTCTTATGTGAATCAGTTTAAACTACTTTATGTACATAGTCAAACGCGGTTACAACGACATCGAAGTGTTATGGAGAATTGGAAAAATTAAAAAATTGCGAACATGTGAAGAGTATGTGGGTTGTTGAAAATGTAAAATATTGAAGTATTGGTTCAATATATATAGTGATAGTGATAGGAACCGAGAGACACTCAGGCTCTGTCACACTCAGTGGTATAAGCTCATTGTCAATGGGGACTCGGGTGCCTCCGGGGAAACCTAACCATTTATTGATCTTGAGAAAGATATATTACATACATGGGCATGTGCCATTACGCACCTCGCCAGTAAACAAGTATAAAATTTGTAATCGAAAAATGGTGATTCATGTAAATAAATCACAATTGTAAATCACAGGTTATAAATAACAAAATCATCGTAATAATCGTCATAATTGGGAATAGTTCTTGATAAAATTTGTGTGATCTGCTTCTCTTCTGGGATTTTCATTGGATCAGTAACTGTCACATCAATGAATAGGTACGCGTTGAAGAAAATTATTATTATTATTTATACGATACATTTACATACCACACACTAGATTTTCACATCAAAACATGTGCCCCAACACTAATGAACACTACACGTACCCAAAGTAAATATATTGGTGTGTTTTGTTGCAATACTACTGCAGTGATTATAGTAAATTCTTCCTGATAAATGCCTTTTTACTACGAAGTTCGTTTCATGCTGTATAGTAAACTTGCGGTAAAATTCATTTCCAATATATAACTAAAAAACAAAATTACTTTTTTGGCTCAGCTTCACCGTTATAGATTATTTTTATGAGCGAATATTTCACCGTGGTAGATGAATAAATGTGCTTGAATCGAATAGATATTTCAAGCATAAAAGGCTAAAATATGCTTTGTATGTAAAGATATTTTTTATAGAGAATTTCAGGTGTATCGATACATTTTGGTATTCTCTAGAGTGAACTTTTGGGATTTCGGTGGTCGCATGTGATAGTGACTATAAAATATTCGCGCGCGGATTAAGTGGATTTTTGAAACATGATAAATTTATGTAGAATAAAAACTTGGAAGTTATAGAAAAATTCAAATATACGTCTGAACAACCCGAAACCAAATGAATTATCGAAATTCCAGACTATAGTGATATTCACAAACCTCGCATACTTACATACACCGTGCTTCCAAAAGTTTGTGTCATTTTTAGAAATTAGCCATTTTCTCGAAATTCTAAAAAAATAGTGGGAGAATCGATCTGAAATTTTGGGTCATTGTTACTCACCGTTTCCGGTGAAAATTTTGGTAATGGAAACATTTAGAAGACCGCGAAAAAACTAAATAGGAAAAAAATTATTTTTATCCCTGTTGTATTCGAAAAAGATGCAGATGATTTGCAACTTTGAAAAAAAATATTGGACTAAATTTGCGCAATACTTTTGCGCATTTTCGTGAGGATAGCACGTATATTCATGGAAATATAAATGTTTCCGTGTTCCATTCTATAAAAATTCCAATTTTTATCGCATGATTTTTGCTTATAACATCAACCAATTTTCACGAAATCTAAAGAACACATGAAGTTATACATAGATCATAGTGTATAGAAATTTAAGATGTGACAAATTATTATTCAATGAGATATGGGTATTTTTAGGAAACCCTAGTCTACAAAATTATTCGAACGAAAAAAAATAGCTGTTCTTAGTTAATTTTTGGTTTTTTATTCCATATCTTATTTTAAAAAAATGACCATGACGCCTAGTTTTTTTTGTTATATGGTATTTAATCTGGAATATCTTTCAAAATTTACATATTTAGGCTATACGCGTGAAATGGTACTAGAAATCATATATTTCTATTTGGTGCCATCTAAAACATAGGGCATAGCAGCACTGAACTTATCTCTAACTGTAACCGAATTCTCCGTTTTTCTAATTGAAAGAGGAAACACTGGCTTTTTATGTTTATGCACAACCCTTTAGTCAAAAATGGAGCCAAATCAATGTTACGGATGCATTAATGCTCCGAATAAGTTTTGCTTTATATTTTGCTTCCACCACTTCACATTAAATTGGGGCTGATCAGAGGTGTACGCAGGGGGACATGGAGACTTGTCTCTCCAATTAAAAATATTTTTTTTAATATCTTTGTAAACAATAAAATATCGAAAGATTGCAATGCCTTTATCAGCTGTTTTAATCATTCTGTTAACTTAAATGTTTTTAAAGGTTAATAACTAAAAATTTATCTGAACAAAACACCTTGTGAACCACTCGCCCACCCCACTTTTGTTACCTTCCGGGACCCCTCCTAAGCCGTTCCTGGGTTCAAGTACGTTCCTGGGACTGATGGAAGACATTATGAAGGCTGTGTTCAAATCTGGCCCATGTTCCTCGCACCTAAATGAAATATTTTCCGAAATAAAATGGGACTAAACTAAAAGAAGACGTACTTGCAAGTCGTCAAATAAGAAAACTATCAAGTGATTTTTTTTATCATATAGAACTCGCTGCATGACAATCGTTCACGTCTGCAGTGAAGGGGGTTTTTAGGGAATCAAGGAAGCTGGGACTCTTTAACGATTACTGTTGGTTTTTGCAGAAAAAAGACAACACGATACATAAGAGAAAAATGAATAAACTTTATAAAATACTGGAAAAATAAGTATAAATTTCATTTTGTGTACATTCGTGTGCACTCTACATGTATGGGTATGAGGAGAAAAATTTTTATGGATATTTCATATATACCGATGTATGGATATAATGAAATAACTGTCGTAATAAATATATTATAATTTGTTATTAGGAAAGATCTTAGGAAAGATATGCCAAAGATCTCCATTTTCAGGATGAGTAAGTTTTCTATAGTGTGTGTGTATTTCGAAAAATGACCACATCATTCATGCAGAAAAAACTGTACGTGATGGAAATTTTTTACATCGAAAGAATTTAAATAATTCAATAATCCTTATTTGAACTCATCACCAAAAAAATTGGGCTAGAAAAACTTATTTCACTCATGTTATAAAAAAGTTAAAAATTATTGATCAATTGCACATGCGTAAGAAATATAAATTTCATTTTTCATAGTTTGGTTGCCATATATCGTACAACTCATATGAAAATTACAGTTGAAGTTCCTGAAAGTTCATATACACGATATTGTGAGTTGTAATTTCCAAACTTGCTTGTAAGTTGCAGAGTAACTGAAAAATAAGGAATTTCCTACAAATCGGTGTACGATAGTTGTCTCTTATTTGATTATTTCGAGACTAAGCCCACAGCATTATGTGAATGAGCTAAGACGCGTGTCTGATGCTATGCAAGAGAGGCGTTTTAGCATAGCACGCGTGATAATGTCAAAATAAACGAAATAAAGTCAAAAATGAAATAACAGAAAATGAAATTGATGCATAATAAGGGATTTATACGAAAATCCCTTATTATTCAGTTACTTTCAGCAAGGTCCGAAATTACAGCTCATCATATATATATTGCGTATATCTTTTTCAGTTTTCAATAACATTCAACTGGAATTTTCCTATAGCTGCAATATATATTTATTGGTAATCAAATTATGAAAAGTGAAATTTATATTTCTTGTGCACGCGCAACTAATAATGATTTACTAAAAATACTCATACTTCATTGAATAACCATTTGCCACATCTTAATTTTATGAACACTATGACTCATGTATAACTTCCTGTTTACCATGTTTTCCATAAATTTCGTAAAAATTGGTTGGACACTCGGCAACATGGGATAAAACTTGGAATTTTCATAGAAACCATGTATATTTTCTTGAATATACGTGCCATTCTCACGAAAATGCTCATAGGTATTACACTAAGTTAGTCCAATATTTTTTTTTTCAAATTTGTAAATCATCTGAGGTTTTTTCTGATACAGGATTGATCAAAAAGTTTGTTTCTCTTATTTGAATTTTTGCGGTCCCCTAAATGCACTCATTACTAAAGTTCGACTGGAAAACGAGTAACAATATAGAGTATCATGACCGAAATTTCATATGGTATTGCCCAGTATTTTTCTAGCAAATCGATAAAATGTCTAAACTTCAAAAAAGGACACAGACTTGTGGAAACACAGAGTAATTTCAATATATTATATTGATTTATTTTTATTATCAACTTATACTGTTATCCTACAGAATAGAATTGTTTTCTTATTCGGAAATGGTGACAGTTTGAGGTTATAAAGACAAGACTGAAACAAGCACATATTTCACGGTTGAAATCAACAACTATTCTGAAATATTTGAAACTGTTCGAAATGCAGCGAAAACCCGTGAGGTTTCTATAACGTATAGTGAATTAATTTATTCCACGCAATCTTTTACAGCACCATTATATAATGCTAATTTATGGCAGCCGCGGGTTTATAATTAATGCCGCAAGGGCTACGTTGTTCGTCGATGTAGACGAGATTAAATTTGCAACCAGCGATGAAGAGATGGCTATTCTGAGCAAACTTGAACACGCTTCGGAAATTAATGTCGAAATACGGTTGCTGAAGCTGTAGCTATGGTCTGGCCAATTTAAATTACTATGCGAAATACATAACCGAAAATATGAGCGATCACAACATATTTCTGGAAAGAAAAATTATTACTTCATCTTAGTGAGATTTATGATAAGGAACTACTGATTCTTTTACCGTCTTCTTTTTTTAATCTATTGAAGAGAACCCGGGTATTATAGCTAGTGTAAAATACCTTTTGAAATCAAGCAATGTTACTTTTCACTATTAGATATTACTTAAGATTTCAAAAACACTCCGTACATTTGTCGTGGTTTCGAATAAGGACTCCTATATCATTATATATACAGCCAAATCCCGTTATAACGAACTCCAAGAGACCGGAGAAATCACTTCGTTATAACGATATTTCGTTATAAAAGAATTCCAGGTTTTAGTATTGCTTTTATGTGAACTTATCTGGTGGATTAGAAAAGTGTTCGTTAAAGCGAGATTCGACTGTACGTATTTCATTCAAAAATATTTCCATCTCATTATATCATACTTTTATCGAATATGTCGCCATAAATTATTTTTAGTTGCAGTGATTATAGCATTGGGTTTTCAAGGAAATACCATTGACGAAAACGGAAATATTAATAACCATAGTCAGCTAGAAACCCAGAAACTTTGAGATGGTCTTTCGATGACATGATATCTTGTCGCTCTATGATGATCTTGTTCGATGAGATATCTTGGTTTATGAACCATATTATCACACATTTGTTCACATTCACGTTGGCGCTGTTGCATGCATTCTATCTTCCGGCATTTGTAATCAGCTCCTAGAGGTTACTTAGTGCCTTCAAGAGCTTCCTGTCGGTTGGAATTAATATAGCATCGTCAGCGTATATCCCCAAGATGCCATTCAGAACCACAGGATAATGATCCATGAAAATATTGTAGATCATCGGGCCTAAGTGTAACCTTCGTAATTACTGCGGTTATGCGTCTTTTTTCTGATAATGAGTCGTTTATCTTGACCTGAAATGTCCGAAAAGATAAGTATGAACTCAAAAATTTGATTATGATTCAGGAAAGCCCCTATTTATCATTTTCATTTTTTTTTGAAATAATAAAAAATCCCTATTTATCATTTTCGTAACTGATGATAAAATTTAAAAAATTGATTATTATTTATTATTATTATTATAATTGATTATTATTCTCTAAGTGAATGTTGATTAATCAGTTGTAATTTGTAATTTTTTTAAGGAGGGGGAAAGCGATCTCCTATTTTAAAAAGTCTCTCCGCAGAGAGCAGACAGACCTACAACACGGTACTGACGTAACATGAAAATTCAAGCATTTCCACCTTTACTTCAGTATATGGAAAACAGATGACAGAACGAACACGAAACAAGCGCAAAACTGCGACAATAATTCGTTAGGGCCACACAAACACTCAGAACACACATTTCGGCATGTGCCGATGCGTTAGAAATTCCGTAGATGAATGTGTACGAAGTGCATGTGCGGTTAAGTGGTAGTCATTTTACGGATCTGGGATAGATAATTGGCTAATTCGAACTTTTTTTCCAGCGACGTTGGACCTCGCAATCCAAGTTTGACCGTATTATATACCATATACATATTGTATATACAGAGAACAGGTAAGCTGTAAAAATAGAGTGCTTAGTTTATTAGCAAATTTTACGTAGTTTATGAAAAATAAAAACTCGTTCTCACACACACACATTTTTTTAGTTCTTTTAAAAGACAAGAAAATATGCATCGATTTCTGAAAGAGAAAGATTTCAAAATGACTCATCTAATACTCGTGTGAATATTTTGCAATGTATACAGCTGTGTGTATGTTCTCTTAGCCAATATATTTCATATAATTAAATTGCTCTTCTCAGAATAGAAATTAATTAAAATTCCTTTGAATTACTCATTATTGATTTTTGAGAAGTAATAATTCTCTTTTTTCGACGACGGAAGTTTCGGAAAAGAAATTTCAACAATTATGAGAATTCCTTAATTTTTTTTGCCTTGAAGTGCTTTATCGATGGATAATAATTTCTTTCAAAACATTTCGGTATTTTACTCGTATGAAAAAAGATATCTTATTTTTTTTTATATTCAAATATTCTCTTAGTTTTCGTTACAAGTAGATTTTTCCCCGTCATTCTTAAGTATTCAGTTCCATTCATATTCATTGATGATCTCATTTGATTCAAATTTTGCTTTTATTCATCCATTCATCGGTCAATTTGGATTCTTTTGAATTCCATCATCAGTCATCACGTCATTTTCGCCTATCGTTCTACTACTCACTTCTCATTATTCATTGCCTCTCGCGCTCATCGCATTTTTCCTCCGACTTCTTCTCTTTTGGCTCATTCATCACAAACTCATCTTTGCTTCATCGAATCCCTTTGCCGGAAATTACGCATCTCTTTCCCGAAAATCAGCGGTGCAGCCAGGAATGAAAGCCGGAAAAAAAAAAGCCTGGGCATTAGCTGTCGTTCTATGAGCAGCCGCCCATAACTAACTAGAACGGCTAGACTAGTGATAAGATGCAAAAAAAAGGCGCAGCGTAAGTACTTTTTGTACCATCTCTTTGTGCAAGCAATAAAGTTTTTAAATTTATCGGGCATTTCCGAAATTACTTATAAGAAAAGAATACGGTATTTTATCCGTGAGATTTCGTAATAAATCAGAGTCGATACATGACAAAAACAATAAAACTGCTACTTCGAAGTCATTGATGTGTGTGTGTGTGTCTCTCTCTTGTTTTTAGGGGAAAACGAATGGTTAATGAGAATCGATTATTATTAGACAGGGTCCGATATATTGCAACAGAATTTATTATGCCACCATTATCATTGGAAATATAGAGGTAATTTCTATAGATAGCCACTCATTTATTTCGCTCTACGCTTTATAAATTATAATTGTTTTCGAAAATAGTATCGGTTGCACTGTATCCATAATTACGAGCGAGGTATTTACGAACTATATTGTGTTTGAAATCGAATGAATATCAAATAATAGATAGAACATTAATAACATAAACATAACATTGATAATATGAATACAGTAAAACCTAAGTTAGAGAAGTGTCTAGGATGTAGAGGTACACTATAGTGTTCATTCTGTGTTTTGGATTGTAGTTGCTGCTCCATTCAAAACCATGTACGGAGGTGTCCAAACTGACAAGTTTTACTGCAATTGATATTATAACAAATCGATAGAACACGGCTATTTTTTTACCACAGAACACATGGTTGAATCGGAATATTAATAGCATTATATGACATTAAGAATGGTGTTACCTCAAAAGTCAATTCCATACCCTCCTTGTTGTATTTACTTTAGGATGTTCTACCAACCATTCGAAAACAGCTGCGATTCCAGCATAATAGAGCGTCAGTCATTAGCACCATAAAAGCTGGCCTAATTAGACCTTTATGAAGGGTGGACAAAAAGTCCGGTCAGTAGAAACTTTAAAAATGAATAAAACCCGGAAAAATAACCGAAATAAAAAGCGGATTGCATCACTAGGTCACGAGAATTTTTTTAAGACAGGCAAAAAATAACTCAAAAACAACAGATAGATGGCGCTGACGTACACAAGTCAAAGGAAAGATACGCAAATAACGAACAGAATGCCTCTAAATCGTTTATTGCAGCAGTGTGTGTTCCACATGTTTACCACCACAGGAAATTGTTTCCGGTGGAAACATAACAAATTCTCTTTCCGAAGATCTCCTTGTGTGGCGAGATAACCAGAAAATATCTTTCCTTGACTGACCATTTTTCTGAACAGATTATAAAGGTCTCTTAGAAAAACGTCAAGGTCACGTTATTTATTAACATGAATCCCAAAGAAATTCCTGAATATCTTATAACTGGTGCGATGTGTTGACAGTATCTATGATCTCAGTGTTATGAATTTTTAGTGTCCCAGAAGTGCTGCTATACATCTTTCGCAGTGTGTTCATGTTGATTATTATCTCCATATTCTACTATAAACAATTTCAGTTCTCTGCTTCCTGAAGGAACATTTCCAAGGTCTGTCTAGTTTTCGCTCAGGATCATGAACAAAAGAAATCTATATATATACCAAATATTTTATAACCAACACACACACACAACAACTTATCCACTCTGGCTATTGCCCCTTGGAATGCATTTTTAAACAGAAATTTCACATTATAAGGGAAATTCTTTAGGTTTTTTTTATAAATCACATGATTGTCAACGACTGGTACTCCTTTTCTTTTCCATCAAAATGTGTCTTTGTTTTCAATCAGGTATTATGCTAAGAGTGAAAAAGTATTGCAGATTATATATTATCAATTCTAAAGTTGAAGTTTGTATATGCTTATTGAAGATGACAGTTGTAACTTAAAAACTCATTATTGATGAGATTATAAATAAATTTGATTTTTTGCCCAACAGTGAAAAAAAAAAATTCTATGGATAAAACTTGCGCATCTCTCACAAGATACCGAATAAATTTCGTAAGATTTTCAAGAAAAATTCACTGACGAATCGATTGTCAAAATTTTGAATGCTGGCCTCTTTTTATTTTACTTATTTATTTGTACAATATGGTTGGCGCTAGGCCTAAACAGGACGATGCGGTGAATTGAATGAGACATACAGCGTAGTTCTTTTACGGTAGTCTTTGTAAGGTGGTATAAAAAGTTTAAGGACAACCAAAAAACTCCCGTATCTTAGAAACTTGTGCATGTAGGCGCATGAAAATTTTAAAAAACATTGAACACCGAATGACCGGGTGCACCCCACTTCGCATCTCAGAGTGATTTCAAAGCGTTTCCCAAGGGGATGTGTGTGTGTTCTTAAATTTCATTAAATAACAAAAGCAACATGGCAACAAACATATAAAATAATCAACATAAATGGCAATATTAAAATAAGTTAATTTAGGTGAAATTAATGTCTTGAATCTATATCGTCGATATGGAACAGGATAGAATAAAAATTTTATTTACAGGTTTCTGGTATATCACCCATCTCCGCTGTTTACAGATTAGATCACAGATTTCTTTTTTGTATGATCTGTGAATAATCGTCTCTTTCTGAGGAATGAAAAGAGAAAGAATATTTTCTTTTTCAAGCCATGACTCTCGGGACCTATTTATGAAACTATAAAACCCAACAGTCTTCAATCTTTTAATTCTTCTCACCATTTCTAGGTCAGGCATACCGTTTTCTCTGAGAAAAAGCTCTTCTTCCCTTCAATATCCAATGAATGTATTGTCATAGAAAAAAATATTTATATTACGATAGTTCGAAAATAATTCGTTATGTCTAGAATTCCATTCGTTAAATTGGGATTTGGAGCTTTATATTCGTCAGAATTTCAGAAAAAATCTTTAAATCGAGGGATTAGTTGAATCACATCAGGGCCCCCCACTGTACTTCCATTTGTAGTTTATCACTGTAATATATTCATACATCTATCAGCACAAGTTTTCAAGAAATGGTGGATTTTCGGATGTCCTTAAATTTTTTTCCACCAACTCTTCAGACGTAAAACCCCTGAAATGGCACACAAAATAAGACATATATAATCCTCTTATCGGTCGTGTTACCTTGTTCAAAATGAACAGGAGAAGTTTTATTTCTTTTGGACACTCTTCGTGAAAGAACTTGTATACCATTACAGCTAATCTGCTCCCATGCGAAATTCTCTAACTTAAGCAAGTTTCGTTCCAACTACTGAATTAATAAATTATTGCTCACCATGCATTTTGGAATCATATCACGTATATCTGACGATAACGTGGAGAAAATGAATGAAAGAATAAGTAAACCTTTAAATCGAAGTGACCAATCGATTTCGAAGAGAAATGTCGACGTTAACGTCCATATTACTCGGATAAGGAAAGATATCAGCTGTTATTGCGTGGATGACATAAAGGAGGGAGAGCAATGATTCCACTCGCTAACTTATTCTTCCAAGTCGGTGGTCTTATACTATTGGAGAAACTGTTTCCATTTTTGGCTAGCCCGTGGCAATGAAACGAAACGAAAAGCATTTCGCCGTAATCTCTCTTTCGCGGTGAAGACGAATGAAGATTTTCGAGCTCTCAGGAAATGAGTTCTGGATGCGTCTCTTTGACTGTGACTGCCGCTCATTCTCGAGTAATAAGATGTACACCAGTACACACGGACATTGAAAGAGACGACGAGAAACCCGCAAGGCGAAGACTTAACGCAATCCCGATACTCATTTCCGATTTCCAACGGCAGGCACAATAGAAATTTTCGAGAGTCTTGTATCCAGCGCGAATGATAACTCGCCTGTCTCTCAACCTACTCTTCAAACTCTCAGATATTCATATCCAAGATGATAATGTGTGGTTTCTTACCTGTTATCATATAACAGAAGTACAATGTTAAAGTGGTTCTCTGGATATTCATATCGCCTTTATATTTCTCTAAGTACAGCAGATACAGCTTATTATAATCACGATAATGTTGTCATTCGGATATTGTTATCACTTTCACAAAGTACGAAACGAGTCAATATAATTGCATTGGGAAAAATTCGTTTATAGTTACCAGAACTTCGGTTTATGTTTTCTAATCTTTTTTGGGGAGGCATTTTAAGGCTAAGATGAAAATAGATTCATTTTTCCGAACATAATCATCATCAACCTGCAAGTTTGTGTGGGAAGCCAGAATGTGTATCCTCTCCCTTGTTTACAAATATTTCCGTACTCAGTTCAGAATGTTCAAATCCTTCAGTGCTTGGTCAGGTTCTTTAAATTGGTCACATTTACAGTAAATCAGCCAAAGCACTTTCCTCAAGAGAGAATGTACTGTATATGGAATGTACCGTACATTTAAAAAAAAACTAAGGCCGCTATACAGGGTGCATAGCTACCAGCACGTACCGCATTTTGCATCCTACAACTAGACACATACTTCCAATCATAAAAAATATCCAAATAGCGTGTAGAACTCAGATGGATCATTTATGTTGCAAGAGTTGTATAGTTTTTAAAATTTGAGAAAAAAAATCACACGGACACCGCGTGCTTAAAACCCCCAATTAGAAAGTTGTTGCCCTGTCTTTCCTGAGAGCAACAAAAAATTTTACGTTTCTAATTGCTGTATCCACTGAGATATTTAAATTCAGAAAACGGAGAGAAGTTGGGAAAAAGCAGCATAAAAATGCGGGTAAATACCGTAGTCTACTATTTACTGTATTGGAATCAAATATTTATCGCGTATAAGGTACGTAAAAAATTTATTGTTTCCAAGCTGCATATAATATTTGTTTCCTAGGTGCGTATAATAGTTATTGTTTCCAAAGTATTTGTTTATTACCATTTCAGAGACACATACACATAATAAGACAAACGTACAAAGGAAGTGAACAAATGCAGTACAAATACAGTGAACGACATAATATGAAACAATGCAATATAAACAACACCATCAAGGGAAATAAGGAAAAGTAAAATATGATGTTGAATAATATTTATTGTTCATAAGGCACTCGTATAAAATTTAATTTTTTCCTAAGTGCGTATAATAGGCATTTTTTGTTATTATTTTACAGACATAATAAGAGAAAACTACAAAATACAATAAATGACTTGATATAAAACAATATATACAGCACAATCAAGAGGAAAAATAACACATTATGATATGTGAATTGTTCCCAAGGTACGTAAAATATTAGGTACTTCCAATTTGCGTACAATATTTTTTGTATTCGAAGTAAATTATCTATTATCCACAGTCGAATGTACATTCTATACAGAGTCAAATAATTATGTACGTAGAATCAAACATTATCTTCAGAGGGAAATGTCCATCGTATGTATATGCATCTAATCTAATATTTATTGTGTTTACAGGCTTTTTTGTAATTTCAGTCAATTTTTTGTTGTATTTTGAATGGAATATACTAAATTAAATATTTATTGCATTCCAACCCAATTTTATCATTACTAAATTCATTTGACGAAGATTTAGTGAATGTTCAATTCATTCCAGCCATGATTATAGGTTCCACCAGAGCCTGTAATACATATAAAATACCAAATATCTATTGCTTCAATTTTCCGTAAGCCTGAATAATTTTCCACGTGTCAGTACATTGAAAAATAAAAAAGAGTAGCAATTTGTTTTGACATTAATTTGAACGCATGTCATTTCTTTGAAAATAATTCATTCTGCAATGCAGTGAATAATTAAACTTCTAAATCAGTATCGTTTCGTAAAAATCCCCCCCCCCCTAATAACGTTGTATTCTATCCTCTGGGGATTGCAGCAAACGAAAGAGGAAAAAATACGTCTCTTGATTCTGAGAAGAGAAATAAAAATTTAATCGCACACATTTTTAATTCTCATCAGTGAATTCATGATTTGGTGAAAGCCGCAGAACTATTTCACGGCGTAATACGTCGAATTCCCTGCGATTAAGTACAGAAGCGTTCAGTAGTAAACCCTCTTATTGTAATCACGGATAATGTTATCATTCGGGTATTGTTATCACTTCTGCCAAATATGGAATTGAGACAAATATCATAACACATGGGAGAAAATTCTTTCATAATTTTTAGGACTTCGATTTATGTTATAATTTTTTTTTATCGAAATTTCTTTTTTAAAGCTAAGGGATCCTAAAAAATCATTTTAAAGCTAAGGGTTCAACTATACTCATATTTTTCGCTGGAAGTTATCGTTATCAACCTGCAAGACTGCGTAGTAGGTTTGAAGGTGTACTCCCCCCCCCCTATAGATAAACATTTCCGTACATGAATGAATGAACGTCAGGACTCTGGAACCAGACTCATTCCGTTGCCGAGATGTCTTCCAACCCAGCTTCGTGGGAGAGTCTGGAACAAAGTGCGCATGCGTGTAACTAACAGTCTGAGTGCGAATCTAGTGTTGTATGTGACTTTTCAGTGCCGCCACCTATATATCAAATTGTGAGTGAAGTGTAATGATTGAATGTTTGTACCGTCGCAGGACCGTTGATCTCTGTGGGTGAAACTTTTCAACGAGGCATTCGTGCCTCGAAGCACCACTGCGGCAACATTTCCGATCACTGTTCACAGTCTCCTAATCGAGCCATACTAGCGGCTATTATCCATGTACATGTGGGGCTGCTTTTTTCAATGGCCTTTCTGCAGTAAAGAAAAATAAATGTAAGATCAACATTGCATTGAATTTGGTCAGTGTTGTTGAGATCCATAGTTTCCACTGCAAAGACTTTCAGTGGATCTAAGAAACGTACAATGTGTGTTTGTGCATTAGAAAAAGTATATATCGTAATTCGTGAAACAATAGGCGATTACACTCAAACTAGGTTAAAACAACATTCAAAATTACTTGAGTTTTTGTCGTTATAACCGAGGTGTCGTTACAACTAAGGTTGCCACTTTCGAAATTTTTTTGAAAAATGTAACCACGTGGAATTAAATTCTGTGCAAAAACTGTTATTTGGTTTTTGCAAAGGTGAATATATTTGAACAAGAGGAAACGGTATATTGTAGTCATAAATACGTGATGTGATCGATTCTTTTCAAAAAACATTAACAACGGTCAGAGAAATTGATAAATATGGCTAACGAATAACCTTTGATGATAAGTGCAGTACTAGAAAATATGCAATGATTTAAAATGTATTTCACGTGGGAAAAAATTCAACTTGACAAATAAGTGAAATGAATATTTATAGTCATATTCATTTTTACATAATTTATAAAATATGCAAAATACCTCCATCTCTGATTCCAGTAAACATCAATAATTAAAATAAATTTCACCCAAAGTATCGGAAAAAACTGGGCATTTTTGTAATGAAAGAGGTCGAGGAGGTAGGAATTACGGGAAAATTACAATAATATCCCGTGTACGGAATATGTAAATTAGGATCACGTCAAACGCCAAACTTCAGAAAATCTTTTTTTTTTCATCGTTAGGTATCAAAAACTCCATAAAATATGTAGTGTAATTCTGTATGTTCTAAATGATCACAATAGCCGAATAAATAATGGGGATAAAAATGCAGGTTTTAAATCCCAGCATTTTTTTGCAAAAAGAAGAAAGGCATTCCCCTTTTTAGAACAATATAAAAAAAACAGACAGTATTGAATATTTTGCAACCAGTTATGTGGAAAATAAAAACGAAGTTGTCCCGTTTTTAAACGTCTCGTTCGACTAAACGGCACGTATGGTCATCATATCAGCTGTAGGATTTATTTCGGATATAGTTATCAGTCGGTTATTGGCATCAGAAGTCCAGAGTCCCGATCTGATCCTATCAAGTGGCGTGTTCCATAGCAACGTATGAACTATACTAAAACGTTAATAGCAGTCGCGAAAATGAAAATGACATTAAAAAAAAGATAATAATGGAGAGAGGGACACCGTTCTCTCTTCGCTCAAGTCCCAGGCTCATTTTCTGTTCCACATCACCTGGCTTAATACCCAGAAAAGACCGGAGGTGTTAAAACTAGTGCAATAGAATTGATGGCGTTTTCACTTCGTGAAGCTTCACATACGTGGTATGTCATCACTCGAAGCCCTACCGTCTTTTTTTTTGTTTTGTTTTGTTGCCTTGTATACCCCCCTGTCCTTCAACTGATAAATGACTGCGACAAAGTTTGGCTGCATCCACACAGTAGTGGGTAGTAGAGATCGTATTGCATTAACTGGGCTCGCCAAAGGCACCTTTTATTTATTCCATTGATTATGGGGAGACGTCAACCTTCTATTTTTTTTTCTCTCCACCTATCCATGCCTCCGACTCCCTCCAACACGACCACCTCACATACGCACACACACACGATGCAGCTGTCAAGCCAAGTTATCAGAGACCGGCTGGATGCCATTATATGAAGGTACGTGCATAACATTCTTTGCTCACAGAGAACTCCACTCCCCGCTGCCGACAATCTTCGCGAGATGAGAACGAGACGAGCAAAAAAAAGTAAATAAATAAATAAATAAAACGAGATGAGAGAGAATGGAGTTGATGAATTTTCTGCACACACATCCGAAGAGACTGAAGGGATGATTTATAAATTGCCGCGCTGAAATGATGGACGGTTTATAAATTCTGGTCCGGTGAATGTTGCGTATCGAAACCTTGTCGTGCTTTGATAGCTACTCTTAATTTATTACCCATACATATTATCAAGCTTTTGTTGGTACTTGGAAATAAAACTACAGTAGAACCTCCCATAACGGTCACCTCTGAGCAACGGCCGCATTTTCTTCGAACAGAACGCACTCCATTGGATCAGCATTAAGGTTAACCTCCGAGCGATTTCCGAACAACGGCCATTTTGAAATTAAAATCAAACAAAAGGATGTGTTTTTACATGAATATTTGCTTTAGAAGAGTTTCTCCTTCTTTGAGCCTCTATTTCAAGCATAAAAATAACTACGTATTCTTCCCTACGTCAGTAGTTTCTGAAATGTGGTCCGCGGACTCCGGAGGTTGCTCGTGTAGATTCTAACGGATGCATCTTCAATGCAAAAATATATGTCATGTGCTACAAAAACACAGCTTCTTCTTATTTATCTCATTAGATGTTCTCATTCTACAAGTAATCAAAAATTTAATATATGTTTCAGAAATACTCACCCTCTTAACAACGGTAACCTCGCAATAATGGCCACATTTGCTCGGTCCTTCCAGTGCCGTTGTTGGAAGGTTTCACTGTGTATTGCTGTTGCCACAACGTAAATGCAAAATCTATTACCCTGAATAGTATGGAAATACCCTGGAAATATGTTAATTAATAAAATTAAATTTTGGATGTTTTGTCCCTGTAAAATATTTTATTGCATTGCACTTTATATAGTGCAACGTGGTTTTTTTTTTTTGGTAGGGGCGTAGTCACTTCTTCAATGCTCAAATTACAAAGAAAACACGAGCAGCACCCAGCATTTCACTCCTCCTGAAATTATTTTTAACTGGTAGTTTTGTTAAAAAGAGGAGAACTTTTTTTGTGTTAATAACTTTAATGTAATTAAAGTAAATTAACTAAATGTAATTAACTTTATTAAAAAAATTCACCTACGATTTGAAGGGGTATTCTTACTTCTCAATGAAATTTGGACGAGTAAAATTAAATTGCGATGCGGGAATCACGCATCTAGATGCGTATTGGAAAACACTAATGACGAGGAGGCTATATATTTTGAAAATAATATAAACGACCAAAACTCATAATGGAAGAAAGACAACGATGCACGGGAATTAATGGAATCTAGATGATATAGTTCACACTATTTAGCAGTCTACGTACGACACCGTGAACACGCCAAATATACAGTCCGCGAACTTTTCTAGGCAAACGGTGTAGATGTAGACAAAATTTACTTCTTAGTATTTCAGCTGCTAATGGCATTAAACGATTTTATTTCCCGAAGACATAAATACCATAGACTAACTCAGCCCGTTTTCTTTAAAAACTAAGGCTTTTGCCTCTCTAAACTAAAATATGCATGATAATTCCTCTTGCGTGCATCGTTAAACCTGAAACCTCTCTTCTTTTTCTGTCTTCTTTTTTTTTTTTCATTGGATATTCTTGTGAACGAATAAAAAGCCCACGCGTCTTCAATTAAGTGCTCGACATGCAAAAATGCAAACCTCTTTTTAATTATTGCCCAGAGAAGTGTGTTTCAGACAAGAAAACTTTGAATCTCGAAAACCCGTAAAACTGTTTAGGAAATTCTCCCAATGAAATTTTTATTACCTTCACGCCCTGCGTTCACAGAACAACATTTTGAGATATCGTGGAACCTGTGCGAAAGTTCCACGCAACACCCCTAGCGCCCCGAGGTGTGAAAGTGTGAGCAGCGATAAAAGTGGCCCCAAATAATCGTTAGTCATTATGGGGAACTTCGGAACCGATAAACACCGCCATGAAGATTTAGGACAGAACGTTTAGGGCGGTGGAAGGAGCGTTGAATTCTCCAACGTCACCCGCTGCCCACCTTTTTTACCACCACGTCGTCGTCATCGTAGTCTTTTCACGGCTTTTCAACTACCGTTTCTCACCATCCTCGATCGATGACAACCTTTTCGATGAAGGCCGTTGTTTCCTCGAAAGGTTCACTTCTACCCGCTATCGCCAAACCACCGCTAACTAATAGAACAGGCCGTAGTCGTTTCCATGTGATAAGTTCGTTTTAATTTCCTGAATTCAGCCGTCACATTCACTAAACTACGAATAATACGATTTCTTGCCGGTACTGCACGATGGTATTTCTCATCGAACATTTTTTTGGTCCTGTTGCTCTCATTGCAAATATCTGCCCCATTTTCATCTTTTGCTCCCATCAGTATTTATGCATTCAAACTACAGTAAAACATTTTTTTTTAACAATCATCCCCCCGCAGATGCGGTCACCACTGTTTTACCGCTAAGTATAAATATCCCGGCAAAAAGCCTATTTAAATAATGTATTTCGAACCCCTGCTCAACGGTCGCCCTCATATACGGTCACAGAAGCCATTTTCATCATTCGTTCCATTGGACTAAAACCCCTGTACGGACACCAATAGCAATTTTGATTCAAACTATCGTCACTAGATTGCAGGCCATGTCCTAATATTTAATTTCCCTTTTTGGCTACCTTTCAATGAAATTTTGACTTGATGTTTGTTAATGTTTGTCAATTGTGATGTCAGTTTTCTGGTTGTGTTCTCGTACATATTACGTGACTTTACGCTGTTTAAAATGACCAGGCCTGGTAATCAGCGCTTGAGTGGCATGGTGGTAAGATGCTTTTCTGCCACCGTGAAGGTTGCTGTAACTGGCTCAAACTCCAATAAGATATTTTCCCTAACGAGCTTGAGACGACCACTGATAGATAGCGCTTTCGTTTCCAACCTATATCCTTAATGGCAGTAAATGGCAATATAGCGATATGGTCAGAGTTAGTGTTTGCTGAAGTGGCTCTAGTAATCGTCTCTCTATATCACTGAGAGAAGAGAGTTCTTAAAGAGAAAATTGATGTCATCGGATACAGTGAAAAACGTAAAATGGGAGTTCGTGCTTTTCCAAATGTCGGAAGGGCACGGATATGTTCCATTTTGAAGCGAAAGGAATATTCTCTATAATGTTGGCTGGTAAGCGGATATCAAGCTAGGAAAAATAAATTTCTGAAGACAGAAGAACCTGCCGTGGTTGAGTTTGTATGATTAGTTTATTTCAGCAAGAATTTAACTGTTTCCAACACGATTCTGCGAGAAAAGCTCGAGAAGCTGCAGAAGAACTCGGACTCATCAACTACAAAGCTTCAAATGCCCGGTTTGTGTTTCCGTGTGCGTCACAGGAAATTGTATTTAAAAAAAATCAAGCGGCGAATACGCTGATGTCAATGATGTACTGTGCAAAGAATGAAGAAAAAATCGTCTAAGATCGAGGGACTTTTAGCCAGTGATATATACGAGAAGGAGTAAATACAGCTGGCGTAAGGGCCACATACGGTCAATGTTTGAGAAGGAGGAGAAGTCGTTTGAATACTCGGAAAAATCCACGAAACACAGATTGATAATGTTTTGCTTGAAGATGTGAATTCAGTGTATAAACTTTGCATAACATGCAAGTATTTTATAATTTAAATTGTGCAAAGATCATACATTTTCATTATTTTAAACGCATCTCATATTGTAAGAATTTCCTTCATTTGCAAACAAAGAACCATTTCAGTTATTTTAATGTTGTATTTTATAATTTCAACAACCCTTCCCCTAATGCGGTCACCCATCTTTTACGGAAGTCAAGCGAGTGCCCGCAAAAGAGGATTTCACTGCATTTCCGATCACTCTCATACTACGACTACATTGGGCTATTTCGACTCTTGCAACACAAATGATTCAAGATTACAGACAGCAGTGGGCTAGACTGGAATACTCATGATCAAATAGACTGGCGCATACTTATAGAAGTGTTTCTCAAAGTGTGCGGTGGGCGTCGCGGCTCCTAAGAGTCACCTTTTGTCAGGAACGTTATGGTGAGCTCTCGTTATTTACGTGAGCCTATTCAGTGCTAATGAAGTATAGTTATTTTCTATATTATTTTAGAAAGCCTTTTATAAACAAATGGTGACTGAGGCAGGCCAGCCGAAGTGTGACGAAAGACTGAAAAAAATAGTAATACAGTGTGCTTTTTTAATATACAGCTATTCAATAGAAAAAAATCGCAATTTTTCATGAAAAAGTCGCATTTTATCAAATGGAAACCTTTCGAGTAGAACTAAAACGAATGGAAATGTATATATGATGGCAGGGTACAATTCAACAAGCAATGTTGCTCGCGTTCATTAGAAGTAGCCACCATACCATACAGGTCTGTGTCGAACTTCTTAAAGAGTAAGTGAATAAGAAGGACTGGTAGTTCTCCCATACAACCACACATTAGGTAAAATCTAAGAAGCCATCCAGAATAAAAAGTCCTGCACGCTTTCTTTCATGTGGCGCGATTTTATTAAACAGTGCTTTTTGCCATGCTGTGAACATTGCTCAAGGTGCTCTTGCAAGAAAAGGATGAGAGGTTCTTCATCCTATAACCTCGATGTGTCTCCCGTAAGGTTTCCCATTCGAACCTTTTTACCGTTTAACTGACATTGACGAGATATCTCGCTTCCTTAAATCCTCTTATTTCACCACTAACAAGCCCAGATGTTTTGTAACATATGTTTCTCAATAAAACTCTTCCTTCTTCCCCCTCATTTTGAGCCTGCTGAAAATCGGAAGAAAGCCTACTTCATTAAAAACGATATTGGAAGGACGTTTTGTGATTTTTTCTGTGTCGCTTAAATGGTTATACAAATACAAATACAAATACAAATACAACGCCACAACAGGCAAAATGCCCAACGAGGTGGCTGATAAAAAGATGCCCATAAAAATATGGTTGTCATATGTTTCAAAAATACAGCAACCCAATTAAAAATGCAATTAACACAAATTACAAAGCTATAGATAGAATAGAAATTAATAAGCTATAGAGTGTCATGACTAAGTATCATTATAACTATGTGTCATTTGGGTAATTAGCATGCCATAAATGAAATTCTGCTACACAAACTCCACTGTCTCGGGTATAACACTGGTTATACTCGTTTAAGCTGCTTCTTCAATGTGTCATCATCATAGCACATCCATAACCAACTTCCTTCACGGATCGTATTCACCTCATTCTGATGAAATTGGACGCATATCTGAATTCTTACGGTATCTTATTTCAACGAATAATAGAGTAGTCTGGTTCCCCTATTTCCCCTCCGGATGTATCCATTCTTTCATCCTAATAAATTCACTCTAACAGATATCATTTCGTCAACGTTAATATATATATATATTATATATATATATATATATATAACTATATATATATATATATATATTATAATGGTACAAGGATGATTTCCACTTTAGATGTATGAAGTTCCAGAAAGTCATCATAAAACTCTGTCGATTGAATTTCAACACAGTAAATATTTGGTTATCTACGTTATCGATGGATATAGGTGCTATGTCTCTCGGTACGTAGCATAATTGATATACAGGTATATACACCGAAATGGGCTTCAAGAAAATCAATATCTAGTCAATTTCATTTGCCCGAAAACGTCTATATTTGAAGAGTCCATTCAGTCGTATTTACATCAATTACAGTCCTATATATATAAATTTCATTTTATACATAGAAAGATGAAACTCCACGATAACATTTCTCACCCTGAAGTTAACCCAGAACCATTTCCGTTCTTGCGAAGCTCATTATAAATGAGATTGACTCTCAAACTCTCTCTCTCTGTATACGTTTCCTATCTCTTATTTTTTTCTATTACCGACGTATTTCCAATGGATATGCCATTAATCAAGGGAACTGTTCTTGTCAGACAAGAGGTGTTGTGATTCAGCCAGTAGAGGAAAGAGGAGGGTATATCTATATATTGATGAATGACATTGACTACAGAAAATAGCTACTTTTATTTAGTTATTTATTTTGATCCCCATTCGTAAAGGGAGCCAAAGTGATAGGTTCAAGCTTCCAGGGAAGTGATTACGAAAACGATTCGAGTTCGTGGATTTCTTTCAAGTTTTAGTTTATTCCAAAACAAAACATTTTTCTGTACATTTTTCAAACATTTTTTCTGATAAATATATTTTTCAACACGAACGATTTATGAAAATTACTTTTCAACGCCACATAAAACCTATAAGTCTGTATTATGATCGATTTTAGATTTTTTAGTGATAGATATACTAGTGAACTTGGTTAATTCAAACTTGGTTGATTCAAATTTTTGGATAATTTCAATTATAGGAATTCCCCTTGAGGTTTCAATTCAATTTAAGGGTGAAATTACCTATTTAATTCGATTTTTTTCCTGTTGGTTTGAATAACTCAAAATTTGCTTCCGCTAGGAAATTTGCAAATTTATCTCTGTTCTCAGAATTCCTGGCTAATTTTTATCGTTGTTTTCTTTAATCCATGGTTTACTGTTTTCCCCCTTAGCATAACACTTAACCTACAAAAAACATTTAAAAAAAGGTTACAATCAAAAACAGTTAAACCAGGGATTGGCAACCTTTTAGGGCTGCGGGTCGAAATCAGCCAAAATGTATGTCTTGAAGTCGTTTCGGGTATATAGGCAACGTTATATACCCGAATATATAATTATACTTTATTTTCGGAAACCAAGTGGGTCACTTGAAATGCTCGGTGGCCCACGGCCAACAGGTTGCCGAGGCCTGATCTCAACTCCTTTTTTTTTTTTTTTTTGCTTTCGTTACCAGTTTTACACATTGGATTTGCCTTCCTTCTGCAGCTCACGAGATCTTGGAAGATTTTATTAGCACCTGGCAATGCCTGCAAATGTAAATGCTACTATTCAGGATATATGAAAATTTGCGTGCGTTCATGTTCTAATCAGCCATTCCACAAACGGAATGTTTGAAAACTGGAGTGCTAAATGCTATGTTATTTTTCGTTTATTTTAGAGTATCAAATTCAAATCAGTAACATTTTTACCACGTCCAAACCAGGTCCATACACTTGTTCAACGGGAAAAAATTGTGATCAATTTATTGATGACTTGATGCGGATACTGGTAAAAAAGTATAGAAAGAATGAAGTTGCATTGAATCTTTTCATGAAGAGGATTTAAACGAATTTGAGAAAGCAGTTCTCCATCCCAACACTTACAGAGGCTACTGACGTGTTAGGGGAGAAAATAAGGCTGTTGAGACTCGAAAACCGCATCTTTCATTCATTAAAAATCAACTAAAAGATTTTGTGCAATTCAAGAACATCGGAATTAAAATGAATGGAAATAGCAAATGAAATGCGGAGTTTAATGTGATCGTTGATGTTGTGTAAATACAATGGTTTTCGTGATCGTTGCGTTTTTTACAATCACTAATTGCAGAAGCAAGGAAACTGATACATTAAGTTATGGCATTAAATAAAATTATTTTTAAAAATTATCAAAAATTTTCAATTTTTCGTGAATGTTAGTTCCAATGTTAACACAGTGGATAATTCGAACCCTATCAGTTTTCCCCTTGATCTTCGAATCACCAAGTTCGACTGTATCGTGTAAATTCAACGAGTGGTGATAGTTCTTTGTCAAATGATTGACATAGAAAATGCCTATGTTGATTCTCAGTATTCGATCATAAAGATATTCTAGATAGGTTTTCGTTAATGATACTCGTCTGATATTTTGCTCCGCAGCTTAATTACCGATGCATTCGTTCACGTGAATAACTCGAAACTTCGAGGAACCGTGAATACCTGTCATAGTTTCACCAAACGCATCAAAGATACTGAATGCCGACTTTGCTTTACAGTCATTGCCGTTTTCCTCCATTAGCATTACTCTCACTCTCCTTCTCTGTATCTGCTAATGCATGCGGAATGATTTGTTGTACTTGAAACGCTCTAATGAAGTGTGAAAACTTACTTGCACGGAAATATATGCACAAAGTATTTCCAGCAAACCTTTTAAACTGATGTTATATCTCAAAAGTTTCTAATTCCAATTATTTCTTAAGTTTCTGACACAAATATTCGGTATTCAAGCACAGATGCTTTTCAGATATTGTTAACTCAGAGAAAATTAAGCAGTCGTTCTTTTCAGAAAATTGCAAAATTTGTTAATTTTATTTACAAATTTAAAATAAAATTATTTTATATATGTATTTTTTTGTATTTTATGGTTTTAATATACAAACAAAAGTAAACTGGCATGACATGGGATGAGTTGTGAAATATTATGGGTTATAATTTTATTTTGCTAAAATTGGGAGGGCATCATTAATTTGACAGATCAAATCCATAACGCCAAAAAAATCATGAAACTTACATTAGATTTCAGAGCGAGATTATTTATCTGTTAATCTATTTACTATTTATTATCTATTTACACATGAAAAAATGCATTCTAAACATGTAAAATTTCATTGGCAGAAAAGCAGCCAAAAACAAACAAATTCACTATATATCACGAAAAAGTGGAAAATATTGAATAAATAAGCAAGTACAACAAGTAATAATGTTAATAAAAAAGAAAGAAATATATAAAAACAAGCAAAAAAATACCAAGTTAAATATATCAAAATAGATAAACAAGAAAAAATACTATAATAAATAAACAAGTGAAAATAATGAAACAAAAAAAAAATAAATGAACAAGTGGAAATACTAAAATAAACGCGTGAACAAGTTTAAATTCTAAATTTACTAAGATGAATTAACAAGTAAAGAAATTCAAAGAAAACTCCCACCCCCCCCCCCCCCCCCCGCCATAACGTAGTAAAAAATACAAAGTAGTGTAAGTAGAAAACATCAAAAAATACTTTTTAAAATTAATAGAAAATACATGCATAAAATTAAAAAAATAACAAAAAGATGATCAAATGAATAAAAATAATTTAAAAAGTTAAAAATAATAAAAAATAAAAAGTACTGAAAATTTAGTAAAAATTCGAAAAAAAAGTATGATAAACATATAAACATTAAAGAAGTTGAAGTGCTTCAAAATAAGAAAAACTGCTTGAGAATCTCGCGCGATATAAGTGAAACTTCTAGGTTTGGCATTCAAGAATTTTCGAAAAATTATAATTATTATAACTATGCCAATGACATCAAAGTTATTGAATAAAACTTTATTGAAAATAAAAAATTGCGTTATGTCGGCGCATCCAAGTAGGAGCTGGCACTGTGATGTCACAAAACTTGCGGTCGCGGGCGAAATATATTTTCGTGCGTTCAGGGGCGGAGGTTACGGCGTCATGGGGAGTAGAGGAAGGTAATAAACTGTTTTTGTCCCACACAAACCAACAAAACCACCCCCCTCCCCAACTTTATTTTCTTACACCGCCGAACTTGTTGATATCCCCCCACCAACACCACCACAATTCATAAGGTGCTTCTCGCACCTTAATCAGACAATCAACTCTAGGAAAAAGAAAGTTGGGTTTTGAGTAAAAAGAAAACGTTTTAGTGTTTTTGTGATGATTTTCCTTTCCCTTACAGAAATTCATTCTTAAATCGCAATAGAAGTATCACTTCAAAAACACCAGAAGTTTTATGAAAAATATGAAAAATAGTTGAAATATTCGGTTAATAGAGGAAGCACACACACACTCCACATACTTACGTAACTTCAAATACATTTCTTCCTAAAGTACTGCATAGTCTTAATTTGAATTTTTTTTAACCATTACTATCCTTCAAGACACAACACATTTGCATTTCTATTTATCATGTATACAGATTTTGGAATCAAGAACTGTGCCTAAAATTTTCTATCCATGTAATGCATTTATTTTCCGAAAATAAATACCGTTTCCTTTCGATATTTCCTTTTAGTTAGTTTTCCATTGGAATATGAAACGGATTCTTTATGTTTTCTTGTGTATATGAAGAGATTTTTGTTTTCTTTTGTATCTCTTGTCTCCGGAATATTTTGTGGGAAAATATCCCGTTTTTTTATTTTCTAGCTTCTCAGCATCAGTTTCAGTTTTTTCGTCTACATGCATCATAAATATATTTTTTTCATGTATGCTCTTTGATGCGTTGAGTTTAATGTTATGTAAAACAATTTTTTTCCCATGAATACAGATATTCTTTCTTTTGGTATACTTAGTAAAATTCTTATTCTTCCTCACTTATTCATTTTATATTTTTCTATCTGATAATACATGAATTATCCACATTTCTCTAAGAAATTATTTAATATCAATTGGCATAATTATTGATTCTTGAGATTTTTTCGACTCTAAAATGATTGTTTTTCTACTAATTTTTGGAGCTGATAAATGTTCATTAGAATTGAATTTAAAACGATTGCATAAATCTTGAGAAATATTAATCTCGTCTTTCTTCATCACTAACTCATTTTTTATATAACTATCTCTGCTTTCCATTGTTATCACGCTGAATTTCAGCATAACGATCACGCTTGTATTTTAATTTCCAGAAAATAGGAAAAGAAATATTTTAATTTCGAGAAAGTAGCAAAACCGTATTTTGAACATTCCATCAACTTTTCATGTCTCTGAGTAAAGAGCTTTATATAACACGCTTCTAATTTGCACGACAAAATTTTGATGCCTAGGCTTATAAAAGGGTAACAACATAGATCTGAAGTCTAATCCGGCACAGTGGAATCAAATTTCCCCTAGATCACCTTTCTAATTTACGGAATGCAAATTCTAATTGCAGATGCGGATGGGTGCAGCACTTATACTACCTAAGTCTTTTCCACGTAAAGACATCCCCGTCATTTAACACGGTGAGAATTTCATTTAGACAACGGTTTCAAATTAGCATCACTCAACTAAGCTCTTCCTCATTTGCACGACCGCTAGACATTTTAGGCTCAACAAATTTGCACTTTCTATGTATTTTCGAGCTACGTGTAGCGCAGAATGACATTCTAATGAATGTTTTCCCTTTTCTGGCTCTGATTTGAATAACGGGATCTCAGTTTTACATTATTTTATTTATTTCTGTTCTTCCGCCTAACGGTTTTACAAATGCATTTCTGTCATTTTAAAAGTTCCATTTTACCTTGTGTCATTGGTTGTTAGTTCGTACATTTGATTTATTGCCCGTAAAATAATTTCTGGTAAATCGAATCTAATATTTTTCTGTTCTAACATTAGAATAACCTATATTTCCTCTACTGAAAGCCTCATTTCGAAGAGATACAAACAGAATCACAACATCCCAAATTCTTTGCTTATTGTGTAAGATTTGTTTTTCATTTCAGTAAAATTATAAAAATAAAGGAAATAAAAATTCCATTAATTTTATATTTCAATTTTGCTGTTGAATTTTGTAATGAATCATAAGTACACATTTTGTCTGGAAATTATAACACACATGGTGCTTTTATTTTTGTGTCATAAATTCAGAAAACACAAGTTATGTATCAATAAAGAGAATGAGTATGGTTAATATAATTAACTTTTCTTTTCAAGTAAAGTTCATTGGGAAGCAACAAGTTTATCTGATATTAGGCCACCAAATTCAAAGGTATCCTTCCTTTATTATTGCAATGTCCACCGGAAAAAAAGAATTTGATATTTTGTATTCTATTTTTCTCTATTTTAAATACAAATGCAGTAGAACCCCACTAATATAAACTAATTGGGACCGAGACCTGTTCGGATTACGAACATGACTTTTAAACATGACATTCTTCAAAACTGTAACAATAGTGAGTATCCCGACGGGTGGGGAAAAAGTTGTAGACCGATAATCCGTTTTGCAATGATCAAAACAAGCAAGTGTTTTTTTACTTCAAGTAATGCACTATTGCTTCAGGCAATGAACCAAGGGGCGTTACAAAGCTGCTGGCGATAAAAATTCTCTGAAGAGTGGGCGATGGAACAAAAAGTTTGGGAAACTACGGGTTTAATCAATGTTTCTCCCAATTTACGTCGTTTCTCTTATAAACGGTCAATTTTTTTCAAGGATGTTGCGGTGAGCTGCGAACATTGATAATTGCCTATTCAGTGCTTTGGAATGGTTCGTTCTCAGACTATTCTAAGAATAAACGTTATGTTAGCAAGGGATTCATCGATTGCACAAGTTTGAGAACCACTGGGTTAGAAAATAATGCTCCATCACCAAACCACTCAAGGCTTTAGAAGCTATGGTAAATTCTGAAACTGCAATTCCATACGTTTAACAGAGTGATAATGCAACCCTTGCAGGCATGATTCTGAAACGATGACGATGTGTAAAGCATAACGTGTCACAATGCAGCATTTATGAGTGTCTGTTTTTTTCATGTGTTGATTCTTCAACTTTCTTTCGTTTTTTCTTTTTTTTTTCTCAACAGCCGTTTGGATTAGCAGGTTTCTACATATTTCGTATTTCTATATTAGATTTATAATGATGATTGTTTAGAAGCAAGTAATGACTCGCCAGGTAAAGTCGAACTCCAACAGGATAATGAAATGAAAATTTACTTACGTGATATCATACACATCAGTGACTTTCACTCATGTTGAGTATCATTTTCTTCTATCATTAACAGTTCAAATATATTACCGCTCGATTCCAAAATATTTATATCATGATAAAATTGATTTATTGATAGATCTTATTTTTTACTTTTTAACACTGAAAAAAAAAATTCAAATAAATAATATTGTTCTGAATTTCGGTAGCAGTATTTAATTAAAATTGAAAACGCACACAAGTTCAGATTTTTATATGCATTTACCATGTTTGTTTTTGAATGTAGAGAAAAGAGAAATTTAGATTTTTAATACAACACATTATAAACGACACCCTGAAAAAACGTTCTGAAAAATTTCCCAAGCTTAAGAAAATAGATGACAACACGTAAGATGCACTTTCCATAATATTGTCTAACTCTCTAATATTTCAAGCTTCAAGTTTCATTGATATTTATCTCGTCACGATAATGATTAATATCACAATGTAAGACAACATAAGTCAATGCCATTCATTACTTTCAATAACACTAATCGCTGATATATTAATGATCATTCTCCCACAGAATTTATAATCTCCCTCCTCAATAATATACGGGGTGTCCTGTAAGTTCTAAATCGACCTTTATTTCATCAACCGCACCACGTAGAGGTAAGGTTCGAGTTTAAAAATGCTCGAATTGTGTTCAGAAACCAATCAGTTCTAGTTTTGATAGTGAAAATACAGTGTGCCACAAAATAAAAATAAAATTATACGGTCCCTCTTTCCTCTATTTTATAATGATAATGTTGTTGCAATGTCTAAATCTGAGCCCAAAAAATTCATGCTTCTTGCTGCAATAATCGCTAAGATATTAGAATTCCAAAATCTAAGAAAAGTTAAGACAAAACAGCATAATTTAGGAAAAGAAGTGTTGGTCATCAGTTTATGCTGTTCCTTCCCAACTGTTCTGCGATTTTTGAATTCAAATATCTTTGTGAATATTTCACTTGGAAATGTGGAATTTTATTTTATTTATTTATTTATTTATTTGTGTTGGTTCAGAAGAGACAAAGCAACAACTATCTAAATTGAAAGTAAGAGGGCAGAGAGACAGTATAAAAATTTAGATTTTTTTTTTTATTTTGTGCCGATTTTTACTCAAAACTGATACAGGGTGACTTCTGAACATATATTTTGAGCATTTTTTTAAACTAAAACCATTCTTCTACAATGAACGATTGATGAGATAAAATCTCAATTAAGACTTACAGCAGCGTTTCTTAACTTTGTTTTGCCCGTGGCCCCCCTTTGAAACATATTTTTTTTCTCGTGGCTCCCCTGCCTTACCCAGAGTTCTCGACCCTCATCTAGAAGCAAGATCCTTTATACGTATTGAATTGATTTTTTTCAGTGAATTGATACTGAACGAAAATTTTGCAAATAAGATTGGCCTCCAGCCCACTGGCCTAGAATTTATTGATCTCCCCGCTAGTCCGAGTTCTGTTCAGATACTTAGCTGAAAATAAACAGCCTACATATTTCCTACTTATTTTCAAAATTTATTGTACTATACAAAGGTGGGGTGTGTACTATACACTTATGGACATGAGACCCCCGGGCATGACCTCTCACAAGAGTGGGACAGACAGAACTGCAGCCCAGGGACTGATACGGTTTTTCATCATTTTTTGTTTTTCACACTATAAATTAAATATAGAGGAGGGATCTGTGAAAAATGTAGCCGGGGGCCTGCGAGAAAACCCCATCCCAGGGAACCTGCTGTAAAATGTAGGCGGTGAGGTCCGGGTGGTCTCCATGCTCTAAGACGGCCCTGGGTTTAAGGATGGTTTTGTTGGATTCTGTATAAGTGTATAGTCACTAATATAAAAGCTTTATACATATATTTCTTCATACCTAAATTTATCTTCTCAGCTCTCTGCAGCCCACCAAACCACCTGCCATGGCCCCTTTCTCCATTTTCTTCCGTGGGCCCCTTGAAGTGTCCCAGTACCACTAGGGGGCCATATGGCCACAGGTTGAGAACTACTGACATACAGGCCACCCGATGTAAAACGCAATGCAACCAGAAAGTGTTTTATTCTGAGCCTCCACTTTATCCATAGGCATACGATACAGCTGTTTATAGGAAGAAATATAGACTTTTAAAATTTAGATTTTTTTCCTTCAGAAATTTAAGCTCCAAGTGATTATTCAATCAGATTATTTATAGCAGTTTTTTTTTATTTCCTTCATTATTATTTTTTTTCATAAAAATAAGGAAAAACACTCAATGAAAATGAGCATAATCGCTTTTGTTCTTTCTGAAAGCCAGATAAGGATAAGAAAAGAAATGCAGAAAGAAGATCGATGCTTAGCACAATGAAGAAATGTGTTTATCAAAAAGTGTTCTTTATATTCAACAACGAAAAGAATAATGATGATGATGTTGACGAAAAAAAGAAGACAATGACAAGAGAGAGGGGAAAAAAATGAAACAAAAATTTTATTATAACCCTGATGGTTTATTCATGCGGAATTAATGCATTTCTTCTGTTACGTTTAGACGACATAATTATGCTCTTGGAATTCGATGGGAAGTTGACTTCCGAAAATTTTCACTGATTTTCTAAATAACTTTATTTTTTATCCATCTCTTTTCATGTTTAATTAGTGCACAGTTTTTTGTTTTTTTTTAATTTGCAACTTGTTGTGAAAGGTCTTTTAATTTTATAATTAACTTTATTTTGAATTTACAGTTTAAGAAGAATGAGATTGAAAATATTCAATTAAAATATTTTAAACGCGTTTTTTTTTTTCATTTTCTTAATTAGTATAGTTATTTATAAATAAAATATTATGATAAAAAGTTTATTTATCGTAGAAAGATTTTTACCCGTGTATGCAGTACCGTAACGAGCCATCCCTGTGCCCTGTGCAAGAATTAGCATTTAGGCGCTTTCTGGTCCATTCTGCGTCCCCCTTCGAAGTAGGCCCCGTGCAGTTGCACATGTTTCACCTGATCCGTTACCGCACTGCTTGTATGCGTATTGATAAGTGCATCCGACGCTAGTTATAACGACCGTGCGTTAGAGCAACCCATTATAACGACAGTATACGATAGGTCCCGAATATCTCCCTAATAATGGCATGATATTTTTCATCCAATACAACGACCCACAAAGACCATTAAACCCAACGCAACGTCCCGAGAAAGCTCTACCTCGATATCAGTGATCAGTGGGCATGCAATTAATAACTAAAATTCCATAATTATATTTTCTCACCCGATGCATTTCCATTTCAACTGCTTACATTATCACAAAATTGATAATCTATTCTTTTTTTATTCTATCGAAATATGAAATTTGTCAGAAGAATTTTTTTTAACTTTCAATATTACGACCTCCCAATATTACGTCCATTTTCCGTGAAGCAATGGGGTCGTTATAATGAACGTCGACTGTGTATTATGATGCAAGTTTAATCTACAGATAGGAAATATTTATATCCATGTATGCGTATTTATACTTTTCCGAGAAGTAAGTTTCTGAAAAATGTTTAGCTATGGATGTTCTTTTATGGAGAAAGTTTCACGAAAAGTGTCCGGAGGGGGGAATAATAGTTCTACGGTCCATTTTAAATTCTAGGTAAGGTGGAATTCGCTAGCAACCACCGGCATGCCATAAAACATTAAAGTGCACCAGATTTTTGAATGTTGAGCCGAATTCTCGGTGATTAAAAAATCCTATACCGTATAATTTTTATTTATTTGAGTACGAAATTACCCAAGCCTCTCTTAAAGAAATGCGGTGATTGTCGTAAATTCTCGCAAAAATTAATAACTTTTACCAGCAATATAGGTTATCATGGAAATTTTCTTTAAATACAGTCGAATCCAGTTATAACGAACTCCAAGAGGAAATCACTTCATTATAACGAAATTTCGTTATAAAATAATTTCAAATTTTTACATTCTACCTATGCAAACTTATCTGGGGGGATTAGAAAAGGTTTTTTTTTAAAACGAGATGTTCGCTATAACGGTAGTCGTTGAAATGGGATTGAACTGTATTACGGTGGAAACATGTTTCAATAAGGTAATGAGGAACAAAAATCAATCTTACTTTTTGTCCAATACTGTAGCCTTGTCTGCATAAATTGTGAAACATTTGCTAAAAATTTATTTTAACAGAAACTACATAATAATGCTCTTTTAACGTAGCGTCGCCGTTCGTGTCATGCGTAAAAATTCTCATTTTTTATGGCACTAAAAGCTTATTCACAGGTAGTTCCGTGTTCTGTAAAAAATGTGTTAATACATTTCTACAGCTGCCTATCGATCTTTCTATTGGTCAGAAACATATGACATTTTTACATAACACGGAAACACGTATGAAGAAGAGTAAAAAAATTGAGTTTGACATAAAAATATTCACTGAGACATTCGAATTAAAAAAACTGAGGAAATTTGGGAAAGAAAGGCGTTAAATGCGGGTGAAACAGTTTTGCCGTGTTTTTAGAGCTGTTTTTTACCAACTTACTTCCGATTTTCGAATTCGAATATCTCAGTGAATATTGCACTTGACATGTTTTGTGTTGGCTTCAGAAGAGCCATGACAACAAATTTCTAACTGGGTTTCGGAGCACACGGGGACTGCATAAGTAGTTATTTTTAAAAATATATTAAGACTCGGCCATTATTTTATCGGACACTTTTCGTAAATGATGTAAAAACCCTGAATAATTGTTCCATTGTTCATTCATGTCTTTTTGTCTAGAAGTTATTTCCCAAAACTTCTACGTTTCTTCGAAATCTTCCCCCATCTTTGAGGAACATAGCGGATTAAGATAGGATCGTTGTGGAAATCCATCAGTAAATCAGTTTGTGAAGAAACCCATCTGATTCTCAATGATCCCGAATCTTTGAACAGAATCGAGAAGATATCAAAAAAATACGGTCTATCCTGAGGAGATATTTTGTTTTCTATGTGTGTGTTTGGGTGCAGGATATATATATACCAGAAGCAATATCCGTATGTTGGTGCATCGAAACAGTAAGCTGTTATTATATTTATATACAGTCAACCCTCGGTTTACGAACGGCTCTGTTTGCAAACGATTTGATTCACGAACAACACAAATTTATTCAGTTTACGAACAACGCAAAATTATTCGATTTACGGACAACACAAAAGAAATGTTTTGATTTACAAACTAGTCATGCGCAGTAACTCAGTTTAATAAGATATTCACTTAAAGTACCCAAGGATGGTCAGTGGTGTCGTGAGTTTGATACCCGGTTCGTCCTTGTCAGACACTTGCTATATCACCTTTGTCTTGACACATGGGTGCAACAGAAACAGCGACATGACTCCAAAAAAGATCGACAGGTTAGTGCACCAATCTTTCGGTGTGTATAAAAAAAGCTGCCGTCCGGAATCGGCAATCTAGTTCCTCTCCCGATCTAATCAGCCCTCCTGTGCAGGAAATGACCATGGTACGAAAAAAACGATCAGCGAACTAGTCTTTGTTTATGAACTCACAAGCCAGTAAAAATGAAGCCTTCCAAACATGTAAAGCAGACTAAGTTTCGAAAAAAGTGTATTTTAGACGTCTCGGACCCCATGTAGATTTTTTTTATTTTATTTTATAGAAGAGTTGGTTGAATAATTATTATTACTGTATCATATTATTTTCTAAAGTAAAGCCCCACCCAAAAATACGACTCCTATTCCATCCCATGGATCAGCAAGTCATTTCGAACATTGAAAAGCTCTTCACCAAAGATTTTCAAAGTTGTTTTGCAATTACATGTGATATAGAATTAACTAACGCTCATAAAGAATTCTGAAAGCATTATTTTAATACCCTTACACATTGCATAGTTTTTATTGGCAAATCTTGGGGCAGGAAGGATGTCTTAAAGAACCATGTAGTTGGCTGTCAGAGATTTTGAGGGCTTCGTCACTAAGATTATAGATGAATACGAACATAGGCCTGTCATAATTTTCATTTCTGCCATTTCATACGCATGGTTATTTTTGCAATAAAATTTTAATGATATTTATTGGTTTTAACGTCATGCACAGAAGCTGTTGTAAAAAAAATCACACTAGAAAAGTTTGGGGTCCCAGGAACAGATTAACTCAATTTACATTGATTCCCATCAGAGAATTTGTTTCGGTTCGTGAGGAATTTGCTTTAGCAACATACTTCAGAAATAATTCAGTTCATAACCTGAGGGTTGACTGAATAAAATAGTGCATGAACTCGTTATTTCTTTCTGATTCAGGGTACAGGCAGGTATTGTAATTATTATGAAAATGTCGTATCGTTCTTATTATTTTTTTAAATTTCTGGTACATGTATGTTTACATACATTACTTACAGTTTAATGTAATTTATTTAATTACGACTTATACATCTGTAGATAATAAAAAAATCTATCAACGAAAGAAAATCTTGAATTAAATGAATTACGATTGTTCTACGCCATGGGGGGTATTTTTTACTTTTCTGTAATAGTATGTTGAGCAATTTTGTATAATTCTCTCCCATATTATCCAATAATATTGTATTTACAGCCGGAAACTATAAACACAGGAAATGATGATCAAAAAATCTTTAGCTAAAAAACGAAAAAAAACTGTTGTTAGAATTGTGTTTACTTATTTGAGGAAGAAAAATTCTCGTTCAAGTAATATTTTTTGTAGCTAAAAACATTATATATAAGAAACTTTCAGACAAGATTTAGAAAGAAATGTGTAATTCTTTTTGTTTCCATTAGCTCGTTTGTTTTATTTTCCCCCGAGGTACCAATGTGAGTAAGTGTTAGTCATTCAATTTCTTTTCTCCTTTCTGCTGTTTGTAAAAAGATGGCGTGGAAAAAAAAATAGTATATGGAATTTGACCATTTTCTCCGGAAACATCAAAATTTTGCCAGGTTTCCTCAGAGACTTCTGGAAAAGTAAATTGCTGTCGCAAAAGTCTAATGCACCGTGAATTTCACACGTAAAATCATTACTGCCGTGTCATTTGGTTCCTGCGAGAAGAATTCATTTTGTCGTATTAGAAACAGCCCCCCACGCGCATAAAAATTTCTTTAGGCTCAAGTCTGAATTGACTCCATTTTATTTCGCACCATTCATCACTTAGCAAGAAAATGAGCTTCAACAGCTGCCGCATGCATTGCAACGTTCAATTAGCTTCATAATTTATCTGAACTGCCTTTATATTTATATTTGTTCTTTTAAACTTTTTTTTTCTAATGTTGTTCTCTCAGGAAAAATACGAGAAGAATAACTTTTGTAGAATAATTTTCAATTCCCCTTTCTCATCTTTACTGCTTAGATTTGTTATCATTTGAAGAATAGTATGTTTGCTCCTTCTCAATTCACCTTCGATTGGTAAATCTCTTTTCGGTTATATGGGTATCATTTCCATGCATTTAGATGGGAATGTGTTTCTTGAATACGGTAATTATGATGAATATCAGTAATATATGATAATATCATTATCTATTGGTAATACAGAGGGTGTAAATGAACTGGCACTACTCAGACATATGTAGCGCCCACTCGGATGTAGGCATTTTGAGAAATATTGGCATATAAGATAAGTGGGGAAAAGAAAGATTCAATTAAAAAATAGTTCGATTTTTTTACTAACAGGTGAAAAAAGTGGTGCTTTTTTCCTCCGTAATTATCTTTTTCCCATGGTCTAAATAACATAGCCAAGTTTCCAGTGAAATACGCCCACCACAAAGGTCGAAATAGTGTCAGTATAATTAAGCTGAGTAGTGTCAGTTGAATTATAATGACACTATTCCGAGCTATGTATAGCTACTGCGGTAAAAAAAAAAAACGTCACTTTTTAACTTGGTGGTTAAAAGAAAAATTTGTTATTTAATTTTCCGCCATGGTACATATATCCTATATGCCAAGTTTCGTCAAAATACCCACATCAGAATAGGCGCTAACATACATCTGAGTAGTGTCAGTTTATTTATAACTACCATGTATAACTACAGTATAATAATAATAGTAAATTAACTTATAGTAACTATATATTAGTAAACACAGTAAAACCTGTCTTCAACGGAATCGCGAGGACCAAGATTTTTTCCCGTATAAGACTATTTTTTCACAGGATAGGCAGCAATAAACAACAAACTCCGATCCAAAGGTGCCCCTCGAATGGCGAATAGCACATATAGCAGCAAATCCGTCAGAAAAATATGATATTTGGTTTTGGTGAAATGCTGTTGTGCACACTTTGAAAACACCCTCTACCGCTTTTGCTATTCGATCCGACCGCACATTATATGATCAAAAATGCGTGTTTAGGTGTCTTAGATTACCTCTTATAGTTTGTCCCATGAATTTAGAATCACTATGTATAATAAATTAAAGCGTCTGCCGTAAGTTAGGGTAAACTTTACGACAAGAATTGTATATTTTTGAATATACAATATACGTTATGATATATTTTTCATAAAATTTACAATATACGTTCGAATATACATAGTTTCTAATGGAAAATACAGCTACAACCCTCAGCTTAATATTTTAAATAATTTATAAAATAAATAGAGGATAGACATAATCCCGTTGTCCTAAAGTTACGCCGCTTTCCCCCATTCGTTTTTTCCCTCCCAGTTAAGCTGATTTAATTGTTTTTTAATTTAAAAGAACTAGAAATTTTATTTCCATACAGTTATCAGCAATTAAATCAAAAAGAGTTAATTAACCCGAACAAAACAATAATTATAACAAATGAAAATTCAAGCTTTTTTTCTTAAATATAGGTGATGGAAAATTGTAAAAGGTAGAAAATTATTCACTTGTTTACAATGTTTTATTGGAACAAAAAAAAATAGGTGAAAGTTGTACAAATATTAATTCATTGAGATCAAATTAAACCTATCCTTCCTGTCGACTAGAAATAGATCACCTTTACTTTTTTGGGGTACAGGAATTTCTTTTATCCAATAACTGAATTCTAATTACCAATTCTTTTAGCAGGATACCAAAGTTTGTCCTACTCGTTTGGCCACTTAATTTTCCTGTCATCTGCATACAAGTAACTTAAAGAACTCAAAGGTCAGAACAAATGAAAAAAAAATTATCTAAAGTGCTAAAATGTTTGGACAGCTATGACCTAATGTTACCCCCATCAAATGCAATTTGCTTGGATTGTATTAGTTGAAAAATTACACAATTAACATACAGAAACAATTCAAACATAAATCAATCATTATAATACTCTATGAATTAAATAATGACTTAATTTTTTGTGTTCACTTGACATGCGATTTTAACTAATCAAGGTTTTAAGATGTTTCACAAAGTTATGAGATTTACAAAATAGAAGAAACAGGATGCAAGCAATCACTAAGAATTTATTTAAGTACTTCGCATTCTACGGATTGTTGTGAACAATTCTATGTCAAGAACATGCCGATAGCACGAAAACTCAGCCCACAACATATTTTCAAATATGGAAGTAATGCTTGTGGTAAAGTTACCCCCGGTTAACGGTAATAGAAGTTTTAAAGAAAACAACAGGATATGAACCAATAACTTAAAACCAATTTCTTTGTGACGCGGAACAGACATTACAACTACTTAACCGTAAATGAACCCCGTGAATATTCCTATGGGGAACTTTTAACGAATTAATTACATACAGGAACGTGTTTTAATCGTGTATATGTTCAGTATTTGGCCCCAACGTATTTATGTTGTCAGACTTGTGCGTGTTTGGTTTCTAGTGGTGCTGCCATCTCTCTTCCATATATTTTGAAGTGAAAAATTATATATAGTATGTCTGGATTTCCGTGCTACGAGAGAAACACAGACACGGGCCTTTTTACACTACTCTTGTTTCGCTAATGTGGAGTAAAGTGTGTTAGAATTCTCTTAGGGAAAATTTTTGTCATTTTTGCAGAGTGTAAATAACCAGATCTACGCAAATACATTGAAAACTATGCCGCCAGATAAGCTAAAAGTTGACGCGCCAACGTCTGATTCATGGATCAGTGTTTGGACATGAATGCAGCCGCTTAGCACGTCCGAAGATGACTCCTAATTGTTGGGCTCGATGTAGCCGAATCACGATATTAATATAAAATAAGTAACTGTTATGGTTATATAAGATTAATGAAATAATTCGTATTTATGAATTTTACACACATTCTCTTCAAAATAAAGTTATGTTTTCACCCATATTCCATGGTTTACCGAGATACAAATCATTTGCTAATGCATTCATATATTAGCTTATTTACACATCAGCTCCTTATCTTTTTTGTATATATACTCAGAGAGAAATTAACAAATTTTAAAAATACCACTCAAAACATGCTATTTATTATTGATCAGTTCATTCGGAATGTTGTTCAATACATTTTTGGATTCATGATCGCTATGAATATATTCATAATTTGCCTCGAATATTCAAACGATGTTCCCTTACCCGAACGTATCTGTATACAGAATTAAATAAAATGGTTAATGCGAATGTGTGTGCAGGGGAAACGTTTCTTGTCAGAAAGAAATGATTTCAAGAACGAAGCTTTTCGAAGAGCGTTCTTGTTTTATAAGACTCTTGCTTCCTCATTTAATGTCCCATAGCGACTGACTTCCAGAAAATTCTCGCTCTCACATCACGGACTTTGACAGAGAGATTAAAATTTTTATCTCGCTTTTGTAATCACGATACGTGAATGAACACATCACCGACGTCATGTTCACTGAACCCCTTTTGTTCTCATGTTACGAGCGAAATGTTTTAGAAATCGGGCGAAAAGGTATTATTATTTTATTATCTTTGTTGTTATTTTCGTTTCGGAATGAATGACGTTCATGCCGTGCATAAGTTTTGTTTCTTTAGCTTCGGGCACCCTATATTATTGCTACTTCTTAGAGACACACGTCAGCGAGCAAGATCAGCATTTATTTGAATAGGAAAATCTTTTCTTCTCCTCTTTTCCCGTTTACTTTCAAAATTAGTTATCGAATTTCTATTCGTAGTTTCCATTGCTCTCTTTTTTTTTTATTTTCTACTCTTGTTTCCAAATATTTTTGAACCGGATTCAATGAATAATAAAAGGCATTCATACAGGAATAATGGAAAATAAATTTTCCCTTCTCTTTTCTCTCTCTCTCTCTTCTCTCTATATTAAATTTATTTTTATAAATAAAAAGTAACATGTAACAAAGTAACAAAGTAATAAAATAGACCAGTATTTTCGATATTATAACAAAAACTTCAATTATGTTTCAGTTACATGAAATAAAGAGAAAAAACTAGTGACGATTTTTAAAAGGCTTAAAACGTGTTTTTGTAATTAATTTACATTTATTTAGTGTTTTCGCATACATTCGTCATATGTTTACAATATTTACTCAACAGTCACTAACCAATAGTATTTTCCAAAAAAAAATGCATTTATAAAACCTATGGATGGCATCTAGTTACAATATTTTTAATTTTCATATGCATTCTAGAGAGTGGTTTATTAAATATTTGGACATTTTCAAACAGCTATCAATATTCGTTATATATTTTGTTTTTACTTTTCGCAACATTAATAAGAATAATGGCATTTAGAATTATGAATAAATTATGGCCATGTTAATGAATGTTGATATTTTGATTTATTTTAGTGTACTGGCGATACGAATTGGAGGTATGAAATTAGATAAAAAATATGCATAGCCTTATTGCAAAAAATTTGCTATGCAGTATTTGAAATTTTAGTAGAAAAAAGAGCGAGTTTGGAAAGTCCAAAAAAATTAAGTCTTTTATTCATTAGTAGATAGTTTTGACTAGTTTATGATAAACATTATTTTATTTTTAATGAGACTCATTTATATCTTGTAATTTTCAATTGGTTTTTTTTACACTTTTCGTATTCTTATAATTATTTTTATTCTTCTCACGATTCTGGCCTCGTTTTACGAACTTTTTCTGTAACCTTCGATTTGAATGTTATCAAATGAATAAATCATAAACTATGAAAATTGTGCTATTATATGTGAAGCATATATTATCAAATTACCAAAATTAATTAATTTCTGTAAGTTTTTCGCAAATTATTTAAAACTACTGTCACTCTATTTAATTTTCCATCTAATTTCCCAGTAAATCATGTGAATAATATTTTTCCCTTTTATTTTTAATTAATTCTACATTTACCTTAAAATCAAAATATAATATTGATTATTATACAATAACCAAACAAATGAATATTTATACTATGAACATATGTATGTCTTTAATATTTGAGGCATTTCGCAAAAAAATCCTTTTAGTTTTTACTGATATCAAGTTCATCACTATTTAAATAAAAGAAAATTAAAAGCGGGAATAAACGGTCTTTCATGTAAGTGTGGTTCTAATTTGTTCCGCCCTTTTTTTTTGTTATAAATATTCAATTTCCAGAAGAAAAGTTTATTCTCTTTTTTCCTTCCAAATATGATTCTCAACTTTCCGTTTTAAAATATCATTAATCTTTCCCTTTCACAAAGTAGGCACTGCAAACATATAAAAATAATTTAAATGAATGAATAACGAAAACTAATGTATCAGCTTTCGAAACGAATCATCATTATATTTCCCGATTTTATCTTTTAAAACTGGAATAACATGCAAATCGAGCGTTAACATTTCTGTTACCTGTTTTCATTTGAATGATTCATAATGTTGCCTTCATGGAGTACTTTACAAACATTAATTAATCAAAACATCGGTATTTGGTTTCTATTTCAAAAGGAATTTATGAGTAGTCAGTATTTATTTACTTTCTGTATCGAATGCCTCATTCAATCAATACATACACTAATTAAATATAAATCAATTTTAATGCTTCACTTATTTATAATTGAATTATTATCTAGTCAACATTTTAGCATAAATAATATAAAATATGGATGCTTGACTAATATATAGAATAGTTATTTTCCGTAACGAAAATTTGTTTAAAGGCCTACACATTTAGTGTGTGTGCTGAAACCAGCATATGTTGAAAATCTATTCAGAACAAAATTTTCTCGTCAACTTAGACTAGTGTAGCCCTAACACCATATACAAATAGTAAATTAAGTATCATAAATATGCACGCAATTAAAATGGAAAGTACAATACTTGTAAAATATTGCACTGCCAGGTTAATTCAGACAAATATACTTTACAAGTAACACAGTGTCATTTTTTATGAATATGCACCAAACAGTAGTAGTAATAGTTAGTAGTACTATAATAGTAACAGTTATTACTATTATAGATTATTGTATATTAATACAATAAATAAATTTTTACCAAATTTTCGTTAAATTTAAAAAATTTTAGATCTTAATTAAACTTTCATTCGGTCTCTATGACCAATTACGTGTCCGGAAAATTCACCGCCAGCAATTCACCGCTAGGAAAATTCACCGACCAACAATTCACCGCCATGAAATTCACCGCTAGGCAAATTCATCGACCGACAATTCACCGCCATGCAATTCGCCACTAGGAAAATTCACCGACAATAGTTTTAGTACGAGTCAGTCAGCGAGGGAGTGAGCAATTGAGTTACTGAGTGAGGGAGTGATTGAGCGAGTGACCGAGTGAGTAAGTGATTGAGCGGGTGAGTGAGTGACCCAGTAGTGACTGAGTGACCGAGTGAGTGATTGAGCGAGTGATCGAGTCAGATGCAAGAGTTAAATGAAAACTTGTCCCCAAAATCGTAACCGACTTCCGTAACACAAAAACGTAAGAGATTTCCATCACTCAAAAAACGTCACCGACTCCCGTAATAATAAAATCGTCACTAATTTCCGTTGCATAGGAAGTATATATATACGTATATAGTAAATATAGAGTACATATACTAGATACGCACTAAGGCGGGATTCCTGAAAGTTCATCACGTGAAATCGCGGGTAACAGCTAGTTCATCATTAAAAAAATCCATTGGTTACTGATGTTCAGCGATGTTTTTTACAATATCAAAGTGATAACAGGAGATGATTTTAAGCATTTTTAGGGGGTTGATTTATCGCGTATCCACTTACTTTATTATCTTTTAATTCTGTTATTATCCCTTTTAACATTTCATTAGAAGTTTCTGAGTAAAACAGAGTTAATGGAATTTTGTTGAATATACTATCTTGTATTGGGCAACAGCAATTTGTAATTTATACCAATACAAGGCCACAACAGGCAAAATGCCCAGCGAGGTGGCTGAGAAAAAGATGCCCACAGTAAATATGGATATCATATATTTCAAAAATACAGCAACCCAAATCCGTATCATCTGAATTTCTTCTCATAAAGCCATTATTTGAACTTTCCGCCATATCTTTAGGATATGGCACTTACTCACTCAATAGATCACTCACTCAATAGATCACTCACTCAATAGATCACTCACTCACTAGATCGCTCACTGACTTACGGACTGACTTACTCGCTTATTGAATCAGTAACCCACTCGCACACTGACTCACTGAATCACTTACTCACTGGGTCACTCACTCAGTAACTCAATCGCTCATTCCCTCGCTAACTGACTCGCATAGAACTATCGTTGGTGAATTTTCCGGCGGTGAATTGCATGGTGTTGAATTGTTGGTCGGTGAATGGCATGGCGGTGAATTGTTGGTCGGTGAATTTTCCTAGCGGTGAATTGTATGGTGGTGAATTTTCCTAGCGGTGAATTGTCGGTCGGTGAATTTCATCGCGGTGAATTGTTGGTCAGTGAATTTTCCTAGCGGTGAATTGCATCGCGGTGAATTGTTGGTCGGTGAATTTTCCTAGCGGTGAATTGCATGGCGGTGAATTTTTGTCGATGAATTTTCCGTAAACCAACCAATTATGCATATTACGAAATTTTTTTATAATAATGAGAATATAGTTATCTTTTTTAAACATAACCCATTACTATGGTTTTGCAATTTTCATCTGCATGAAAACAAATTTGGTGAAACACTAGCATATACAGCACATATTTCTCGTAAGTGTTACTTACAGTTTATTCCCAAAATAATTGTTGTTTGATATCTTGCATTACATTTCATTTAAACAAAAAATCTACGAGGAATTCCAGAACATTTTCCATGATATGTGGCTGCTTGCATTATGAATATCCCATTGGACCTTTTACGGAAATCAATATCTAGGATTATTTGGATATTACTGTCCTGCATTTCCTAAGAATAAGTTTAATTAAGTAACTTAATGGGGTGAACATATAAAGGGGATTTTATACTATACAGTATTTTATGACCAATTTTTCGGGTGGACAAATTTAGAAGGTTCTCTCTCGTGTTATTACACAAGCTATTTTTAGTTCCTTGAGAAAAATAGTCAAATAGTCCAACTTTATATCGATTGCGAAAGTCAATAATTCAAGAATAAATTATCTCAAACATTTCCTTTCAAATTTTCTGACAACTACAGTTTACTGGAAACAAACAACCCGCATGCTACTGGCGAACCGTTGATTCTAGAAACATGCATTCAATTATTAAAACAAATAACGTGTAGACCTCAGATACGTCATTAATAGTGTAAGGACTTGTGTAGTTATTGGAATTTAAAAGCAAAACTTTTTATACGGACACCCTATCCTAAAAACCCAACTGGAAAAAACCTCTACGTTTCCAAAGGTAATATTAGCTGAGATATTTGAATTCAAAAATTGGATAATTGAATTATTATAATTAAATTCAAAATATGGGATTAGAGCCGCATAAATGAGCGAAAGAAGCGTTGTCCGTCAATTTTGGTAGTTATATCTTAATTGTTCCCTGATTTTTGAATTCAAATATCGCAGTGAATATTACACTTAGAAACGTGGAGTTTTCTTCGTTGACCTCAGGTGTGACAAGATAATTACTTTTTGATTGGGTATTTGAGGACAAGGTGTCTGTATAAAAAGTTGGTTTCTGTATTTTTATACTTATACAATCCCTTGAAACATGAATTGCGTATCTGACCTCTGCACATTATTTGGAGACTTTTTCTAATTAAAAGTATGCCTCTAGGATCAATGGTTCGCCAGTAAAATGTGGCCTAGTGACTTTTCTTACTATCCTATATAGCGCTGTAAGATGTGAAAAGATGTATTATGCATACTTGAAATAACACTTATATAGCAATTGCAAGAGTAACTACTTAAAGAAATTCTGAATCATATTCCAAAACATTTTGAGTGAATAAGAAAACTCATCGGTACATCCTTTTCAATTACCCGCGACCATTCCACAATGCACAGCATATTCTTGTGATTGTTATGTAAAATCCGAACGAATAGGAAAAAAATGAATCCCATAACTATAAAGAATAACGAAGAGACACATATCAGTTGCATACATACATGCTCAAATACATATAACCCCCCCATCAAATATTGTTTCAATCTCCACGCTGAGATAATAGAAAGAACATGGAAAAGAAACACGATAACCAAGAATGAAAAATAACAAATTCTTGATTCTATGGTTTCTCCTTTGATAGTAAAGAAAGGACTACAAAAAAAAATGGATATTTATTCTTTCACCACGTATGAAAACCATTGTAGCGATAAAAGTAATGAATATGCAAGAATGAATGGATATGAGGGGAAACTATTTTGATCATGAGATGTTTTCCTTTCCCCCCCCCCCTTTTCTTATTCTTATTCCCGGCTGGAAGAGAAACAGGAATCTCACCAATACTCCACCCACCATCCTGTTCAAAGGAAAAAGCTGGCAGAGCGATGAGAACTCGACACTGAAATATCCTTTGTTCTTCCACATCAAGAGCAGAAAAGACGGGAAAAATCCAAGGAGAGCAGCCCAAGATATATGATAGGAAAAAAGTCTCCACACACCACCACCATCAGAGCAAGAAGAGATCTGTTTACGCAGAGCCTGACTCTTTATTCAACAGTAAGAGGAATAAGGATATAAGGAGGGGGAAAAAAAACCGTATGTGGAAATAGGAGGAAGCCATTATACCTGATGGTTTATTCATGCCGAATTAATGCATTTCTTCTGTTAGGCTTCACTCAGCTACATATGAAGCTACAGAATTTAATAATAAGAAAAGAATGAAGGAAAAAAACACAACTTTCGTTAGTTCAAAAGAAGGAAGAATATAAATTCTAATAATGGTTTTTCTTTCATTTCTTCTTTCATGGACGGAATTCTCCCAAGAGAGGTGATTGGTCCATTGTTCAAGTTAAATGAGTTGTTTAAATACCAAGACTCCATTTAGTACACGAGGATCATTTAAATCCGTCTCAATTACTCTTTTTCTATCTCTTTTAAATGTGTTAAAATTTGGTTTTAGGTACATTAACGGAAGCAATTTATTCAGTTATACGAAGAGATTTTCATTCGGCTATTTTAATAAAATCAGATAGGTATGTATTAATATAATTCATGTGTTTTTATTCATAAAAGAATTTCACAAATTATTCTGATCCCTTACGATGATTCCGGCATGATTTTGGGTTGGTATTCGAATGTTATTTTGCGGTAGAAATTTGTTTTAGTTGGGGGGGAGTGAGGGAAGACATTTCCTTTGTTTTACTGGTGCTAGGAACTGTAAAAGTTCATGCTAACACAATACTTCCAATCATGCATGTATCAGTTTTTTTTATAAATTCTTCAGAGGTTTGTTTACGGACTGCATATGCGGTCCAGTAACGGTAGGCATTTAAAAAATACTTTTATTAATATGGATACAATACAAGCCTCAAAGTCGGGGTCCCCATGCAAAAGTTTACAGGTTTCATTTCGGAGGGGCCCTGGATGAATCGCAATGATTTCTGTTGTTTAACATTGTAAAATTTGCAAAAGCGGAAGCCTCACGTAAATACAGTTTGGGGCCCACACTAAAAGTATGCGAAGTGGGTCCCGGTTTGGGGCCCCTGGATTTTATTCGTTGGTAAAATAAATATAAATGAAAATTTTCCTAGGTCGGCCCGCATAGAAAAGTTGACAGGTTTCATTTCGGGGGCTCCCGGATGAATCTCGTTGATTTTTGCTGTTTAACACAGTAAAATTTGCAACATCGGTAGCCGGAGATAAAGACAGTCTGGGCCTCCGCTAAAACTCTGCGAATTGGGTCCCGGGTCCTTCATTGGAAGTCCCTGGATATTATCTGTTGGTAAAATTAATACAATTGAAAATTTTTCGTGGTTCAACAGGGTTCCAGTCTGGGGAACCCCATGGGGAATTTTTTTGGGCGTACTTGATGAATCACATTCGTCTTTTGTTACTTCATTATAGTAAAATGTGAGTACGCTGGTGCTTTCACGTGTCACTTTTCATAGCACTCTGATTAAGTGGGACGAAATAAACAAGATATGTTGTGAAAGAAAGGGGGTGACGCCAAAGGCGGCAGGTGGCTCTACCTCCTCCCCCCTCCCCAATAGGTAATAAAACATTGTATGTGGTGCCCATTGACAGAATCCGAAAAAGTATTCATTAATGGGAGATTTTTACTAACGAGGAGTGTTAGTCCGTTATGTGAGGTTCTACTGTGTCATGAAAAATACCCATTTGTATACTCGTACATACTAGAAATCCATCTGGAATGAAGCATTCCATCATTCCTTGTCTGCCCCCAAAACAGTCAAGGTAAACCCACAGAGAAAAGGGCGCCCATTATTCCTAGACATGTCTTCTTTCATCTTCCTGAACTTTTCATCTTGAAGAAATATTCTAGCCCAACTCAGATGAGACTTATAGTAATCTATATAACCCAACAAACCATGTTTTTTTTAACATCTAACTGAGAAGAATTGCTAACTAAAGAGTGAGCACAACATAACAAAACGCAACACTTGTGAAATATATTAGGCTTGGTTCAAAATTATTGGGAACATTTCGAATAGTTAATAAACACTTCTGAAAGCTTGGCTGAGTAAATTTCTGAAGAAAAGAAAAAAACTACTCTTTTCTTATAGTAGGTGTGATGGTGATGACGACACTGACTTTAGAGCAGTGGTTCTCTCCTAGGGCCATATGCCCCTGTGATCCTAGGATATCTTGCAGGAAGGGGGGGGGGGGGTTACGAAAACAAAATAAATTGAGAAGAGACCAGTGGCAGAAAAAATGCGTGAGAATCTCACGCGATAGAAGTGAAACTTCTAGGTTTTACATGACGTGATTGATTCACGAATTTCCGGAAATTTATAATTATTATAAGTATGTCAATATAATATAAATTATATCAAATAAAGTTTACAAATGCATCGGAAACAGCTGATAAAATAACCCGACATCAATGTAATTGAATAAAAATTTATTCATAATAAAAGAAATTGCGTTATGACAACGCAGCCAATTAGGAGATGGCACTGTGAGGTCACAAAACTCGCGTTCGCGTGCGAAATATACTCTCGTGTTCCAGGGCGGGTGGCATCACGGGGAGCAGGGAAAGGTAATGAACTTTGTCCGACACGAGCCGTCCAAACCAACCTCCCCTTCCCCCAACTTTATTTTCTCACACCGCCGAACCCTTGACTCTGTTGGCATCTCCCCCACCACCACAAACCATCTGCTTTTCGGACATTCATCAATCAGTTCAGGGGGAAAAGAAAGTTTGGTTTTGAAGGAAAAGAAAGTGTTTCAGTTTCGTGATGGATTTTTTCTTTCCTTCATAGAAATTCGCTTTTATGCCGCTGCAGAAGTTTCACTTCAAAAAAACAAAAAAAGGAAGGGAGCTTCAAGTGGGAAAAGAACACGTCACTATTTTCAAAATACAACAGAACTCCCCCATTGAATCAAAACCATCTTAACGTGTAGACCCGATTCGGGCACAATCAGGGTGAAGGGTTTGCTCACGTCCATTAGAAGTCTTCCTTGATGAAATCTATAACTAAGATTTGAAGGATAAGTATGGAAATATGTTCGGTGTAATTTCAAACCAAGTATGGAGCCATGGAACATTACCTTCTCCTCAGGCCCATGCTATTAAAACCGCCCTGCATGAACCCTCTCCCTCCCTCCCCCAAGAGGTAAGCTCACTCAGTCCAGCGGTCTGGAGTTTATTCATTGAATTTTTGTTTTATGGAACCAATAAAATAACTGCAGAGGGTCTCACTCTCGCATGAGTAATCCCCCCGCTCCCCTAGATAAGACGGGGACCACGAGAAGAATATGTTTTCCAAAGGGTGGGGGGGGGGGGGTCACGGACTGAAAAGTGAAACTCTGCTCTTAATAAAAATGTTTACGGGGACATTTTGAGGTCATACCTGAAGGCGTAGATAACATGGTATTCGGCATTACCGGCTATTAAATGATTCCCTTACAGTATATACAGTATACAGTATATCCATACGTATATGATGCCCTAAGTCACAATACGCTTTAATAAATCAATATATACAAATAACTCATTCAAAATTCTTTAAACATCCATCAAAAAGCACATAATGTTGTTATAAACGTTCACCACTAATATTAGATACAAGTTGGTGGCATCTTGTATCATTTCAGTAATATTTTCTAGGTTTCGAGAAATTCGGAAACGTGATACGAACCGATGTGTACCGCAATATTTTTTTTTTTAAGTATGTGAAATGGTAAGAACATTTCTCATCCTAAAATATGGAACATATTTTGCAGGAAACTCTCCAAACAAATACTGCTACGGAAAAAAACAGTCATTATAGCTTTTTTTTCCCACATCGAATGTTTTCCATTCCTTTTTTTTTTTTCTTTTCCTGTGAAATCTGGAATCGGAAAGTAGTCTCCAGGTGATATTATGAATCCATTCCCCATCTATTGCACTTATTTCTTTTTTTTTTACCCACACACCATAACTTCCGCAATGTGTATGTTTAAAAAAAACTGTATATACGTATTCGCCCCGAAGAAAATCGATGCACAGGAAATTCTCGTTTATAGCTTCCTATTTTTTGAATTTTTTTTTAAATAAAATACAACAGATGTGCAGTATTTTTTGGGATGGAGGAGGGATGCAAATAGCTCTCTTCATTGCTGTCAAGGGAAATATTTTCCCCCTTTTTAAACGTCCCAAACTGAGTAATCATCAAAGTGAAACCTAACGATGTATTTACGTACACTTTAAAAGAAATAAATAAAGTATTTAAATTTTTATTTCCAGTTCCATATTTAAAATGTTCGTAAGTCTTGCATGATCAGTATTCAACCCAGAGCAAGAATACTGATATTTATAAGTTTATCTCTGAGTGGTTGATGCATTGACGTTTTTGTACGTGCGTGTTTCATAAATTAAGAAGAATGAGTTTTTTGTTTATTTGTTTGTTTTTGTGCGTGCGTGCGTGCGTTTCTCTCGTACGGGGTGTTTCAGGAAGAGTTTCTAAAACAAAATTTCTTGATTTAATAATTAAACTAAAATATATGAAAAGAATATCAGCAAAAAAGAGGGAAACCTTAACTCTAATAGTAGCAATTCCTCAAAATAATAATCGAGGGGAAATATAATTATCAAAATTATTGTACGGTTTAAAATCAGAAATTAGAAAAAAATAAAAGGCTATTTATTCGGCTTTTTATTGCACTGAAATAATTTTAGAACTTTTATAGTGTAATCCCGGCCTAAGGAAAAAATGGTGTCTTTGATTGTGAATACATGAACTTGTGCTATCCCCGTGGAAAGCGGGGATTTTTAGCGCTTTTTTAGCTAATCGAGTGACATGATGCAACAAATATATCATTATTATTTTTTCCCCTTATCTGTTATTAGTGAATATGTGTTGTGTTATGGGGCCATCAGCCAATCATGAGGAGAATACACCTAAAACCAATATATATATATATATATGAATATCTCTTGAATATCTCTTGTATATATATATATATACACACACAACGATTGTCCCAAACAAGGAAACACAATTTACGGAGCAGTTGAAACGACTGCGCCTGGCCGTTCTAGGTATTAAATGTCGATATCTCCCAAAAAAAAAACCTTCAATCTTAAAATTTTTGTATATCAAGAGATATTCCTATCTATTAGAGATTCTATACCTATATCATAGGTATAGAAATAATCGCAAGTCACATGAAAAACTGAGTGTGTACGTTGAATATCGTCGAGATTATAGAATTTTCAAAAATCCAAAACCGTCAAAATGACTGCTCTGACCATTCTAGTGTTACAGAATTTCACCTTCAAGAAAACAATTTCTAATCATCACAGGGAATGACCGAGCAAGACACTACGCTCATCATCTGTGGATGATAGGGGCCCTCTGAGGGTTAATCATGCATTTCACGTGAAATGGCTTGAAATCTGTCGGAAAAAGAAAGATAGGTTTATATCTACAAAGTGAGATCCCGAGGTGAAAAAGGATTAATCTCACTCGATTGGCATTGGACTCATTTCGATTGACGGGAAAACGTAACTCACGACGCGGCTATATTGTGTTAGCCCAAGCATTCATATCAACGAAAATGTTCGTTAGCTAATAGCCGTATTTTATACTGAGATAACACTAAAAATATGTATTTTCTAAATTACCAAAAAAATTGAAGAAATAAATGGGTATAATAGCTTTTTGTCGACCATTGGTCATGTATATTCAAATACATGAATACCTAGAGGGTTCAAATATCGATTTTTGTCACATTTTTTCTGCTATAAAAAACAGCTTTTTCCCATAATTTTTAAATGTTCGAGAATATGTTAAATATTAAGGTTAAGTAATTCAATCACGTAAATATGTTTGAAATAAACTTGAATTAATGATTCATTAAAAAGTCTAAAAAACATAATTAAGTCTTGTTAAACAAATGAACACAAATTTAGCATGAAATGGAAATATCATAGAAAACTAATACTCGAATGTCTCATGTTAATCTAATCCCCGATTAATCATCAAAAGAAATGAATTAAATATTCTTGTTTTATGTCTCGAAATTGATTCAGGATGGTTTTAAAATCAATAGCAATACATCATAGATTATTTTTCTTTATTCTATTTGTTTACCAAGTCGTTGTCTTGAATTTCAAACTGCAGGTTATTCATTCGAATAATTTGAAATACACGTGAGATCAGTGAGATCAGTTAGTGGGTATATATTCAATCTCTATTTATGAGCAGTGGGATAAAAATAATTGTCTTTTGTCATCAGAAATTGAAGCTTCAAAAAGCAATTCGGTGACATATAATTTCTTCACTAATTTATCTAAAGCTTGGAAGGAATTCGGTAAACTTTAGATTTTGTGTATGTGTGTGCGTGTGTGTGTGTGTGTTTTAAACTACTGAGAAAAAATAAAATTTATTGATAAAACACAAACTTTAAATTATTTACGAATAACGTTTCCTAACGAGAAATGTTTTATATTTGTGTATATATAATGTTTAATATATAATGTAAATATAATGTTTATATTTCTTATAATTTAAGTTTCTCCTGAATGCTAATGTATCATGATACTTTGCTATTACTAATGTGTAAGCAGCAATAATGTTCTTAAAAAAGTTGGATATTTTATTCATGATGCATTTGTACTTTAGAAAGTCACAATCTTCAATATAAACATTTCACTATTTTGAAAAAAAAAACTCCCTTTCCAAATCCAGAAGAAAAATGACAACTTAAAGACATTTTACTTTCATTCGACAAAATTAAGATCGACATTTTAACACGTTTCCGTTGACAGGATAAATACCTTTTGATAAATTTATAAATCATAGTTTCCAATTCGCATAGAACGTATTAAAAAGTAGAAAAATATATATTTAGACGTTATATCTATCATCGAAAATCCTATAAGATGAACAAGAAAATATATTGAGCGTATAAAAGATATAAAAAAAAACAAGTTATAAACGGACGGTAAAGAAAAAAAGAATTACGTTTGTTTTGTTACATTGGTCCTGTGTTTCGTTGTTGGATGGTTGATTCTTGCTTTTTCTTCCTTGTTATACTTTTTGGTTGATTTGCTGATAAATGAGCGAATACGGTCTACCGAACCTTTGACAGAAGTAGGTCAAGCGAGTGAAGAACTGTTCGGGATTTGGGAGAAAAAGAGAGAAATTGCTATTTGACATCCACGCTAAAGTTTGTATCTCGAGAGAGACTTTTCTTTTTTTTTATTACGATTTTTTTCCTACCTTTAAGAGACGGAGAAATACGCTGAACGGCTGTAAATTACTTTCTAGTCTTATCGGTAGAAGTTCCTATAAAAAGAAAAAATCGTTCTCTGAAGAGCGAATATTACCTATAGAAAAACCTTCACTAAAGCGTGAATATGCCTGGCTTACTTTAAAACAACTCTCAATCATTGTCTTCAATATTGCCTTTTAAAGTCCTGTCAAAAACTTATTTTGTACTTTTTTTTTTTGGATTTCTATCTGGTTTTAGTTCAGAAATGCTCTTCATGGTTATTATCTTTTGAGTTTGCATATTGAGGATAAATTTTTCAGAGCACAATAATAAATTTTGGAATCATTCAAATGAACATGGAAATTGTACTGGTAAATTCGAATATTGTCTAACGTCGACTTTAGATGCAAAACAATGTATCGGCTTCGAGTGACCTTTGTGTTTAAAACACGTTTCATTCAGATTCTCATATCTGTATGCTAATGAATAGTATGTATTTTATCCATTTTTAATTGCCTCGGCATGCTTGAAACTGTGGATGTGATACGGACTATTGAAACAGTCAAGGGAAATTATTTTCTCACACTTGCCAAGGGAATACAGCATTTATCTTCCGAGTTATAAGAGGTTCATATCCTCTATAATTATGGCACAAACAATTTCTTTTATTGAAGAGAAACTTCTTTAGGCTTGATAGTAAATTTTCAGATCCACGTTAGATAAAGTGAAATGGAGGAACGGAAATGACGTAAGCTTTAATTTTCCTTAAAAACGGTTGCCTGAACCATTTTGCGGTTTGTACCAAACAAAGACAGTTTTTTAACTTTCTCTACTTCCACCCCGTGACACCACTGGAAACGCAGATCCATTCCAGGGTAAATATAACTATTTTAGCTATTCCTTCGTTGTCTATCTTCGTACCTCTAGAGATTTTCTCTATATGTATATATATTATATTGTTATACAATATGTTTCATGTTCCCATCATTTTTTCCAAAAATATATATATACGGGAAATAAGAAATTTATCAGCAATAAGGATTCAAAGAATGGTTTGCCAATGTAAAGCTTTATTTTTCTTTCAAACCTGGGACAATTCAGGTCTATCGCCATCTATGGGCAATGTACTACCTAGTGAGTTGTGCCGAAAGAGTGTGTCTAAGTACTTAACAGTCTGAGTGCGTATATAGTGTTGTGTCTGATTTCTCAGTACTGCCATCTATATTTCAGAAGGGAAGTGTAATGATTGAATCACGATTGTACCTGTTTGTAGGTCTGTTGTTCTCTGTGGCGAGACTTTTTAGAGGGTCGATCGGCTCGCATTCACGCCTTGAAGTTAGAAACCACAGAAAAAGAACTTCAGCCGACCACCACTGTGGTGACGGTGGGGTTCGAACCCGGGACCTGGCGATGCGAGTCTGTCACTATGCCCACTCGACAATTACAGTGGCGTAAATGTAAAGCTACGCATTAAAGAGTCAAGTGATGAACAATAGAAAGTAATTTTCCAGTCCGAGTAAAACATTAGAAAATAACTTTTCCAGACAATGGCTCAACATCTCAAACGTTTTGTACTTCATGATTATAAGTGCTTCCTAATGACTTAATTATCAATTCACAATAATTAATAAAAGTTTCTGAGTCTAAACTAACCTGAAATATGCCAGCAATAACTAAGTATAATTGCATTGTAAGAATTTTTTGGCAATATTAAGCATCACTTCGGGAAATGATTGTTTTTGAAGTAGGATAAGATATCCTATTTTATATATATGATATCCTAGTGATTTAAATATAGAATCTTATAGGATTTCATTTCTGATTGTAGTTTTTGCATACAAATTTATTTTCTAGGAGGAAAATGTAATTTTCTTTTCTCTAACTCAAGACTGTTAAGCTGATTATCACTGAAACTTACTTCTGAGACTGTGAAACGTGCATCTTTGATTTGAAAACTATTGACACTTGGTAGAGATGGTCCCTATGTAGTATTTTCCTGTGTATTATTCATTGATTATACGTTAAAAAATAGCCTGCAATCTGAGTAAAAAAATTAATCTAGAAAAGAGTCATAGAAAAATGTGACTAAATATATTTGTACTAAAACATTGAGAACAACCAATTTTTATTTCTCAAGATTCCACTATTAATGAATAAAATTTTCGCATGAAAAGATTACGATATTTTCTTCTTTTTTTCCCCACAACAAGAGTGTTATTTGTGCTTCTGCAGATTATACGCAGGTAATTACGGTAAGTTATTCATATGAATGCTGTACGTCTAACTTTGATTTATAAGTACGAGTTTCAGAATAGTGCCAATTCATTATGATCTCAACTAGACCGACCCTTTAAGCGGCATTGATGAGATATCATAAAGCCCAGATATTTTGTAAAGTTTGTTGCTCAATGGAACACATTTCTCTACACCCCCTAGTTACCCCTGACTTTGCACCTGCTGATAATCGGAGTTCCTACTTCATCAAAAAGGATATGGGATTTAGGGGTGGGGGGAGTTAGCGATTTCGGTTGTGCTGCTCAAAGATCGAATCTTAGAGATAGCATAAGATTGGGATTTCGATTGAATGCGGAATTGGGAATGCCGATCACGTTTACAAAAAAATAAATTATCCGATTTTTATTTGTTTCAGTTTGGTTTCCGTTTTGAAGATTTACTGGCAGAGTTTGTCGAACTCTCTTGTATAAGGGAAAAAAGTAAAATGTTCTTTTCCCAAACTGCTGCTAATCAGCTAATTACTATCCCCTTGTAAAAATACTGACTTCGCCTTGAAGAACTCTCTCTCTCTCTCTCTCTCTCTGAATATGCACGCATCGTCACAGTGGCAAAAGCCTTAATGACTTCCGTATACTTACTTTCAAAGTATGACTATTTATAGCCATGGTCGAACAATTAAGCCTCGGGTAAATCTCCACGTTCATTTAACCCAAGTTGTTGCCCTGAGCGCGGCGAGAAAATAAGTGAAGATATCAGAAACTAATGAGTCGTATTAATTTCGACAGATTTCACAGCAAAACTTCGCGGTTCCTATAATCTCTTGTTGGAAACTTTATTGGTAGGAAGGCGATATTTATTGAAAAGTAGATTCCAAGGGAACGTCACACTGAACGTAATTACTTCCATCATCAATAAAAATGGCAATTATCCTACATATACAACTAATCTCTTTGAGGTTTTTCATTCGACAAGGAGAATGCAATCACGTTGATTTTCAAGTAAATTAGTGTAGTTTGGATATGGAAACATGAGAGAGAATTTAGTACTCTCAATAGAGTTTACCTTCAATGAAATATATACTCAAAATCTGATCGCCATTAATACATATAAATAGAATCCCAGAATTTCCCTGAAATAGTAAATCGATACCAATAAAATATAAATGCGATATTCACAAAAACATATTTCATATAGTGATATTCAACAACATATTTTCAAAGAAAACATTTTTTATTATTATTTCCAGTTCTCCATGAAACTCAATATGATTCCATATCTCATTTTGAGAACGCATACATGATAGTTCAGTCTTTTTTTTCTTAATATTCCTCATAATTTTCGTACATGTTTATATTCTTAAAACATTTCAAAATCTTTTTTTTTCCCTTAAAGGCAAATAGGAAGGCTAAAATTTTCAATGATCAGGAAAGGAATATGAGATAGAATAATCTCGAATGAGAGATATACACATTTGAAGTGTATTTAATTTTTTTGGATTTACATTTCGGTACATTTGATTTGTATATAAGAAAAAAGAAACAAAAAAGATCGAATAAATACCGCATCAAGAAGCAACATTTATCTACATTTTGTTGATTTTTTTTTCGTTTTGATAAAATACAATCACTAATATATTGGAAGAAAAAACTTTTTATATTTACAAAAATGGCTAAAAAACAGAGATCGGAATATATTATATATATATTTTTTTTTTTTTTTGTATATATATAATGTGAGTGTATGTGTATACTGTACATCAAAATGAAATGATGGAAGTTCATGTTTTGAAAGACGCATATCACACAAATGACTAGTCCTAACATATCACTTCATTGAAACAATCAATAGGAATTTTTTTTTTTCATATATGTACATAAAGAAACAAACATAACAAATTCAGAATCGATAATTATATCATAAAATGATATCTTTAGTAGAAAATAACTCATCGCAAGTAAATAGTAATAATTTAAAACACTTTTTTTTAGATTTTAATCACAGACGCAATTTTTTTCATATTTCTCTTTATTATGATACATTTTATACACGTAATTGCAAATACTGCGAGTAAATCCGTTTTCCCTTAACGTGGTTTTTTTATATAAATTATTTTTTAAATAATATATATTATGTTGATAATATATTAGATACATTTGATTCGAAATTCTGATCATTTCTTTTTGTTATTATTATTTTTTTCATGTTCGGTTGTTGGAAATTTTACTTTCTCCCCCAATTGATACCTAAGGTATGTTCTAACAGAGAAGTATGAATACACATGTTTGCAGAAGATCACATTTGTGCAGAATTTCTGGTAATAACTTCTGTTATCGGTATACTCTATGAATTACTGCGGTCATGTGTTTGGCAAAACTTATGTATAAACGTTACGTTACTCATATTATTAATGCACCTTCGTTTACTTATCATGAAGACATCATTGTGAATCTTCATTTAAATCAAGTATTCCTTCTTCTGTGGATATTTCCTTTTTTAGGTTCAAAATATATTGTGAAGTCCGATTTTGGGCATTTGCCTATGCTCCCACATGCGTCATTATACCATTAATAATTGTAAACAACAACAGGTAAATTTCCCAACAATGTGAATCCAGTTTTAGTTGTTGTCCAGTTAATCCAGTTGAGTTCTGAACGATGTTTCAGAAGTTTGTAATAGGTCGGTGAGTTCTAATAAATGTTTTGTTCCTTTTTATTGGTTTCTATTGATTAGATTGTGTATATATATATATATACCCTTCATTTCTTTTCCTCATATTTTCATTGCAGTGCATTATACTTAATTGTTATTATATAATATCAATATATCCATTATTTCATTATAGTTATTTATAATTTTATCAGCATTTCATTTTTGTGATTATGATTATCCACATGGAACTATCCAATATCTATGCATGATAAAAAAATACTTAAAATTATACCTCATTCGTGAACATTCCCAAGAATGATATTTAAAATACTTCAAAACATTCAATTGTGTTTCTCAAAAAAGTGTAAATGCTTGTAATTGGCAAAGTTTCATTTTATATATCTTGTATATCATCATTTCCTTTATTTTAGTTTCATGCATAGCAACCCATGAAACAAATTTCAAGGCATGATGAAGCTTTCACTAAATTAACAAATTAACACACAAGGAACTTTATTCGAACAAATACAGTGCACTCGAAATAGACTTTCACACTTTTTAATATCCTTCACACGAGAAAATCTTTAGTATAAGACACTGCTTACGTAAGAGAAAAATCAGTCCCACATTTCATCTAAAAAAACAAGAGAGAGTCACCCTCTATCATCTTCTAATTTTTAAAATTTCTCTCATGATTTCAGATACAACCCTGTAATTCGAAATTATTGTGATTATTATAATTATTTCATAACTGTACTTGCATTATGTATCACCATTGTTCACTAAGCAAATTTTTAAATATACAACTGTTTAATAACAAAAAAAGACAGTATTTCCTTGTTGGCAGTGTTTTACGTTTTCTCGAATAAAGTTATTTAATAAACTTCGGTGTTAAATCTTTTCGAAAAAAGAGTTAAGTCTTATGATAAACACACAATCTGATAATCTTCTCTTCATTATTGCAGGCACGATTTGGAAGGGAAAACATTTTTCCATTGATATTAATATTGATTTCCTTTATACTATTTGTAAATAAGGCATAATTCTCATACGTTAGCATAGTTAATACTTTCTAAGTCTGATTTCAAATTATATGATATGAATTATGATTCATGTGTTTCTGAAATTCTATAATCTCTTAGTTTTTACTCATTCATTTATAATAATGAGAATAGTGATAATAAAAAATGATATAATCAAATTTTTTTTCTAATTTTTTGAAGATTTGGATTACAATTGATTTTCCTTAAAAATAAATCCGAACTATTGAGGATTTAATTTTTCCTACTCATACCCATGCTCACGAGATTTACTTGAACCTACTTTGAGTTTTTCCAAGTTGGTCCCGGTTCCTATAAACTAGGATTATCTCGGGGCTGTTCCAGAAATATTTTAAATTTAATATGTAATCAGTGATATGAATTTCGAGCTCTTTAATTTCAAATTTTTCAATTAGTATAAATCTTCCTTGGAAAATCGAGTTTGATCTAAAATTTTCTGGTACTCTATATTTTTCTTGTTAGTAATACATGAGATATACTGGTTTATTAGCTGGTTCAAAAGCTGCTTAAATTTTCTTCTAGAAGTATGGATAACTTTAACGTATCTCACTAAGCTCTTAAAATACTGATTATAAATAATTGATACAATTTTTCTGTGTGATGCAAATGCATATCATCGAGTAAATCATCGGTTACCTGTTCACATCAGAGCTATCATGTACCTACTAAATAAACATTTCACTATAGCATGGATCACACACGTGATATCGCTTAGTATAAAAGCGGAAGAGAAAACAAATTATACTTCAATTCACTGTTGTAGAACACTGACAGACTTCATTACTGCGATTGATTTCTTTAAGTTTGTTAAATACACATGAGCAATAATAGCAATAAAATGGATTCCGCAATTTTATGCTTAATTATAAACTTATATCAATCACTTTTTTCCAAAATATTCTAAATAATTCTTACAGACAATACCCAAAACATTTTAAGAATTATTAAGTTAATAATTCTTACAATTTCACTTATCCCAATGCAAAGAAGGATAAATTGATCCATCAAAGTAATGCTCCATGTAGGTCAATAGCTGAGCGAATATATGTGTTCTAATCTCACAAATTATTTTCTTTTTTACGAGAAAAGTAGAAATTCATAAAGTATCAAGTTTATGACAGTTATTGAAAAATCAGTGAAGAAAACCTTATTGTTTTCATGAGGTTATGAGAAATTCACTATGATATAAATGTATATGAAGAGTTATTATTAAGGATATATTTTTAGTATACTAAATTCCAATTTCGAAAAAAAAATAAAATTAAGAACAGAAACAGAACAGAGAAACTACAACAGTTTCAGTGAAAAATTATATCTTGAATTCATGTACAGTTCTCTCTTCATAACATATTTTTTGTTGAATCCATGTAGGAATATTCAAATCGGAATTACAGTCGTGAAAATACTTCATGAACAAAATCAATATATCATTTTAGAAGTGAACAGGATATTTATATAAAATACCAAAAAAAAACAACATCTGTCAATAATAGTCTTAGCTACATCGATAACAGTAAATAATACCTGATAATTCTACCATGTCAAGTATTTGATAGCCTCTTTCTTTTCATGATCCAATGGGGGAAAAGTATTTCCCAATTAATGAAGTTGTCAATTTTCTCTTGATTAGAGGTGATGTCCTTTCCAATTTTTCCGATTACTTTCTCGGTATTCACGATCAGTGACGCACATCGTAGCAAAAATGTCCAACTACACAAATCATGTGTATTTACTTTCTTAGAATAAGCTGTCTTCTCTGAAGAAAGCACATTTCCATCTCCGAATAGAAAGTTAAGCTCAACGGAGTGTTCAGAGAATCAATCAGGTTCATGTGCTCAATGTTTTGGCACGTACAAAAAAAAGCAGCTTTAATGCACCATATAGCTCGTTTTATTTTTTCACTCCTCTGACTAGTATGATGGAAATATTTTATAAGTGGGGGGAAGGAATATATTAAAATTATGTATTTCTTGGTTGCCTCGTATCATCTGGCCTCTTGGAGCAATCTACTGGATAAAAAGAAAAACCTTCTTAGCTACCGATACAGAAAATTCGAAATACATCAAGCACAATATCATCAGATAGCAGGATAAGGAAATAAATACTACGTTCTTTTTAAAGAAATTTTATGTATTCATCGTCTTTCCATAGCACTGCCAAAACTTCTGTACATTATACAAATGATTTGCATACCAATAGTTATCTGCAGTCAAACTCCGTTAGCGCGTATCCCAGATAACACGTCACTCCGCGAAATGGGTTACTTTTTAAAATCCCGATCGTCTTTTATGGCATTATCATGTTATTAAACTCCTGATAATGCGTCTGCACACTTTGCTGAACGGGTTACTTTTGTGAAAGTACGTCCTCAAAAAAAAATCGTAAAACTAACGGTTTACCCACATTCGCATTGCGGTTTTTCTCCAACTCTGTTCCGTTTTTCGAATTAGAATGTCGCGGTGAACATTGTACTTAGAAACGTGGAATATTTTTTTTTTTTTTTTTTTTTTTGGCATCAGGAGAGACAAAACAACTTTTATTTGATTTTTGAGCATACGGGAACTGTATGAAAAGTTATTTTTTTTATTTCGATAACTATAAAACCCCTTTGCGACACGAATGTGATATCTGAATACTACACGTTATTTGGATACTTTTTCTAATTAATGCCTCTAGGATCGACGGTTCACCAGTAAAATGGTGTACGCCCTGCTAACCAAACACCCGTATAAAGAAAGCTGATGACCCTTCAGTCAGGGGGCCCGGCTCTAAAATAGAGAGCTGTGTTGCGACAAAGACCTCCAATTTTTATATTCAAGCATCCCCCTACTAAAATATAATTGCCGATCACTGATAATTTATAATACTGTAGACTGTTATTAATGTTTTTTTTCATTTTGTTGTCATTTATCGAGGAATGAGAAAAAAACCCATTGTTCGAGTAATTTAGCGACAATAACTGCGAAGTATCATGGGATGCACTTTAAATTAGTTTAACACGTTCCACTCGGAGGCCAAGCCTAATGATGTAGTAAACCTGGTATTCAATACTATCCAACTATTCCATAATCCCCGCACTGCCTATGTACATGTATATGAATATACTTTTATTTATCAGCATTGACTATATATATTTTTACTATTTCCATTGATAAAACCCAGGATTCACAAATGTTATGGCTTCTAAGAAGCATTAGATAAGAATACATTAGTTTAAAAATATATCAACAACCATTCATATTTATCTGTCATTTTCATGACCATTAATTACTAGGATAATAACTGCGAATTATCATGAATCACACAACAAAAAAATTTATTTGAATACAAAACATTGGCTCATTTTCTTTAAAACAAAGAAATGTCTATTGCGTACAGAACACACTGTATATGTATCTAAGATGACGCAAGGCAACGCGTTATTTAATGATAATTTCTGAAAAACCTTAGCACTTTATAAATATTATTTCTCTATATTCCTAACTAATTAATATTCGGTTAGCATTGCTAAGAGAAAAAATATAAGCTATGATTTTTGGTAGCAACGTCGATGCGAAGAAGATTATGTTAAAAGGGAGATTTTTCCCTCTTGTTTGTAGATGTAAGAGAATGAGTGCAGAATACCGTCGATTTTCTCAGAATGTTGAAATATCCTGAGTAGTTTACATAGAAAGAGAGAGGTGAGCGAGAAAGAGAAGAGTGGTGTTGCGGGGGTATCAAATCCACTGCAGCGGAATGCATGAATATTGATGAGGTAAAATCTTAATTACTTTCGCATCCAACTGCATTTACTTAACTTACTTACTGTTCCTTGAGAAGTTTACATTTAATTTAGGTTAACTTTACTGTATCTGGTGGTCGTAGACGATCGAAATATTGGCTCACCGACGGCTCTATTCATATTATACGTGTGTATATTGAGAATTTTCTTAATCCTTTTATGCGTTTATGAAAAGATGCATATCATTTTGTTTGAATTAATTTAAAGTTTCTCCCTTTACAGTGTCATCGATGTTTTCCTTCGAATAAGTTTGTTCTTTTCGAAATGGAATAAGTTATTTTGATACGGTATTTCATTCATAATATATAAATTTAGTTTAAATATGTTTTAATGGTCCATTTTTATTTTTCTTAAAGAAAGGCATAATAACAAACAGAAAAAGTCGTTGTAAACTATTACAGTAGGGTACAATATTCAAATGACGCTCACTGTCGAATATTGTTCATGTTTATGTAGAATAGGGATTCTTAAATATGCCCATGGAACCCTAGGAGGTCCTTGAAGACATTCCATTCAACTTGAGTGAGAAAACATTTTTTTTCATTATCATATGTTGAATACTGACTATTCTATAGAGTAGTGGTGTCATGGCTTTTATTTTCTTAGCACAAGAGGTCCACGTCCTTCATCTATTATATAACATAACAACACCACTTTAATCGTATCCCTCTGGATTGGACGGTTAACACAAACACGTGGTAATCGTGCGTACAGTCCTTTCATTTGGATCCTTTGGCTCACAATGCAGGCAGATATTGTCTTACCAAGAGACGCTGTAACCATGCAAGTAACAGTCGGTAGAGGCAACACCCCCTATAGATAAGATTATCTGGGGTACGATCTTATCTACTGGGGATGTTGGTGGAAATCGCTCGTTGATTCCTCCTGGTTGGTATATCTATATATCGATTATGAAAACAATTCGAAAGAAATCAAACAGTTGTCTGGAGACCTGTGCCTGATCCAATAAGGGTTACCCCACCTCAGTATATTGCTGTAGTAGCCAAGCGAAATCGACGAGCTACCTCCACAGCTGTTACATACATGTCTGCAGCATCACTGGGTATGACAATATCTGCCATTATTATGCGCCGAAGTCTCTACATGAAGTGAATGTACGCCCGAGTACAACATGTTTGTGTTTCACTAACCGTCCACTCTAGAGGGGCAAGATTCAAGTTATGTAAGCCGTCGCGTACTTAACTTTTGGAAGCCAGAGTATTTTAAGAGAATGTTGGATTTGAGTCGCATCGTATTGATCGAGCACATTGGTTTGCAGTTAGTTTGACGAGTTCATGGATTGTAAGACGTGACCGACAGTTATTTCCCCGCACACCCCGTTTATTAGTAAACCTAACTCACACTCAGTATAAGCTAATTTCAACGGATAACCGGGAAGATATCGTTGACTCCGTTTCCATCACAAATGTGGATGAAACGATTGATAATAAATAATGCCCATAGACGACAACTCTATCGTGCGGAATCTCCTAAGCTGATAATTAGCTCTTAAATGCGTAGCTTTGCATATGGGCAAAGAGTCCTTTAAACGTTCATTGCTGCAGCCAGTTTAATGATTCAGAAACGCCTTTGCACATAAGGTGAGGTCATATTCTTTGCATTTTATATTTTGACTGTTTTGGTAGGTGTCTCGATTTATAACAACTCTTTGTTTCTTGCGGAGCATGTGTGGCTTTTTTTTCCGCTAATAAGTTAGAATGTGGTTTTTTGCATTTCTTTCTTTTTTACCTAGGAGTTTGCAACCCGAATTTCTTTTTTACTATGTTTTGAATTACAAAGAAGGTAGTCATATATTTGGAAAGTAATATAACGTCAATACAATTTATTTTATATGTGATTTTACGTCCTCTTTGAGACTTTGTATAAACAGTAGAATTTGAAATAGATTTTTTTAATATTTTTCCCAAGTCTTTGTATATATTTGTCAGTAACTATGAAAAAATTATAAGCTGGAAAAAAAAATTGTGCATTCAATTTTGAAGTGTTCAATAAATTCAGAGAAAATAAATATTCACAGAAGTAATAAAATAATATTATATTAAACATAAGTATTACTTTATTACTTTTAAAATACTAGAATAAAAAGAATGTAATTTTTCCTTTCTATTGAATGTTCGCAAAATTTCTTGTTCAAACATGGATCTATTGATCTTATGTGTGCACATGCAACGTAGCATCTATCTCATGCTAATGTAGTCTCTAGATCTTACATTGCTATATATAAGCTAAACTCAATCAATTATAGTTCTTAGAGATAAAAGTTTCACAGAAATAGGGACTAACATTGAAAAGGATTTTGAGATAAATCGAAGATCGTTCGTGATCGAAATTAGTTGTCGATGTCCTATACGTATTGGAGTGAGTTATTTGAGTTCAATCGCATCCGTCAGTATTTCTAAATGAAGTACATGTATTCCCGACATATATTTTTGTATGTCTTTGCTTCTAAGAGAAAACTTTCAATTACAAATAGGAAATTCTCGATTCAAACTCTCTGAAAGCATTTTGATTGCGCGTGTTTGCTTAAGAATGTTCCCTCTCGCGCTAGAGAAAAGAGTTCTCAAAACTTCTGCAGTTCATTGTGAATAGCATTCACGAAGAATGAAAACAAGATGGAATACTAGTTCGTGAGTGAAGATCCAGGGTTCGCTGGTTTTACTTTAAATTCGATTTTCATTAAAGTGGGGTTTCTTAAAGGAGTAGAAAATCTGAATTAAATCAACCAAAAATTCCACGGTGCAAATATTCAAGGTGATCTATCAAGATACATATTGAAATACGAATAAACTAGTCAGAAAAATTTGCATAATTTTGATTTAATTCTGCAAACATCAGTAGAATACAAAATCTCTACTTTCAGCTTGTTCGTTAGAATTTGTATGTAAATAATGCATCGATTTTGACGCTTGTATTGGAGCAGTCCAAAAAATTGAATAACTAACTTAACTGAAATTTTTTTTCACAACCATTCCGGAAACACCTTTTCGTATTTTTTAAAGTCATTATAAGACATCGTCTCGTGTACACTAATCAACGGCTATTCTTCAATATCATCATAAACGACGATCATGAATGAAACGCCAGAACTGTGTTACCGGAATTATCTCGTTGCTAAGATCTCTTCCAGCCCAGCGTGATTGCAGTCTTAACAAAGTGTGTACGGTATACCTAACAGTTTGAGTGAGTATCTAGTGTTGTGTCTGATTTTGAAGTTGTTATAGCATTCGACTGCGTAAACGATGATTAGCGAAGTTATAAAGTAATACAGAAGTTTATATTTGGATCGATTTCTCTTAAATTATCGGTTTCATGTATTATTTTGAAATAAAAATATACGTTGCATAATGAAACATTCGTTATTGATCATTACAAAATCTTTATAAAGCTAGTTTTGAGAGGTAGGCCAGGTCTGTAATACCTTCGCTTAATACACCCAATATGCGTTCCGAGTCAAGATGAGTTCTACCCGCAACTAGTGTTGTCAAAATCTTACATAGTCTCGGGTATTACATCGATTTGAAGTTGAAAAATGGGGCTGAGACAAACGTACACATGTCTATAAAAATCTCTAAACCAGCAGGTTTAGCGCATCAGCCTCTCAGTGAAAGAGACGGGGTAAACAGGTAAAACGCAGCCTGGCTCTATCTTCGAATCGATCGTACAGACGTCCATCGCTAACCTTATTAATTGATACTGTGAACGAGGACATCCAACACACACATCGCTGAATGCACACATCAAATCAAAATCGCCACTTGCGACAAATCGCCAATTCCAAGGTATTGCCACGCTAAAAAAAGCAAAATTACAGCTTCTCGGTTTGCTTTATGTGTCATACTACGTTATAAAATTACGATAAAACTGATTTTTTTTTTTTTTTGGCTATAAATTGAAATCGATTTATATCGATATTTTAGAAAATGCAAACATTTCGGATATTTTATGAAAGAGAGGATAAAAACACAGACAGGACCAAAATACAAACTGTCCTCCATACTAAAATATGAATATCTGATAAATGGCATGTAACATCAAGTTTCAATTAGCTTGTCATCAATCAACAACTGTGAAAACGGAACATAAAATATCAACATGTTTATTTGATCGGAACCATTATCGATTTCCATTTACCATTCTTTTTACTTTTACTACGTGTTTTCAAATTCTTTCTCTTGCAGCTGGTGATTGAATTATGCATTTTTTCTCTTAAATCCATGGTCGATAAGTGCTACTAATCTATCCCGAATTTCCATTTTTAATCGTATAATCGGATACATAGGATATTTTTTTATTAATAATAGTTTTTCCATTAATACTTTCAGCAATTTCCTATTCATCGGAGACGAATGGATTTTTTTATCGATTTTTTTTTTATTCTGAATAGTGCATTAGAAAAATAATAATAAATATGTGTATTGAGTTCATTAGCATAATGTAATGACGGGAAAAAGAATGTTTTCATTTTCTCTACTCTGTAATTTAGGGTAGCATAACTTCCGTCCCGCGGGCCAGATGCGGTTCGCCAAGGTGTTCCATCCGACTCGCGAAAATTTTTTCGGTGGAAAAGTATCCATATGTACAACACGGTGAATATCTGGGCTCATTATATCTTCCTCGTAAAAACACGGGATATTGCCAGAAAAAAGTTGTCAAAGTAAAGTTGTAATGTACAGCCGATCAAATTGTGAAAGACAATTAGAGTTGCCATTTACAACCAAAAACATTGCGAAACAAGAGTAAAGTTGTAACTTACAGCTGAAGAAATTCGCCAAGGCAAGTAAAGTTGATATTTACCACCGAAACATTTGTCGAAGGTGAATAAAGTTATAATTTATATCCGAAAAAATTACAAAGGCAAGCAAAGCTGCCTCGATTACAGCCAAAAAATTGTCAAAGACGACTAAAGTTGTCAACTACAGCCACAAAAGTTGTCAAAGGAAAGTAAATTTGATATTTACAGCCAAAACACTTGTCAAAAGCAAGTAAAGCGCTGCAATTTACGTGTGTGTGTGTGGCCTGCAAGTGTCAGAAATACCACCCGTGCTTAAGTTATAATCGATGATATTGACACGTGTCTTAAGGACACCTGATAAATGAACTTTTCCAAATTATTTCATGCAATATGCAAAATATTTTCTGCTTGAACAATCTGTTAATTTTTTTTACAAAAACTCACGGATTTTCTACACCTGATTTATTAGTAATACATACCAGGAGATAGCAGTTCTGATTCTCCATCTTTCATCCTAACTATCATGGCTGACGATTTGGAATTTTGTTTTTGGGAATCAAGCATGAGACCTTCATGGGATAGAGTAAACAAATTAATAAAAAATATTTTGAATTTCAAAATATACAAAGCGTTTGTCCAATCTTAAATTCAATTTTTTTAATTCGTCTAGCATCGCAATGATTGTATAAGTTTAATACTGTATATATATATATATATGTTTGGTAAAAGTGATCCATATCGTTAATTATGCATGATCCTTGAGTGTTATGCATATTTACAACTCGTCTCGTTAAGTTAGATAAATTTCACAAAATTTACCACTTTTACCGGTGATTATGCAGAATTATAAAATGAAGTTGGAAAGTTTTATAATATGGGAGAAATCATTTGGAATCACTTTAAAAATTTATTAGTTTAATTTAACAACGTATATTTAGGTATTTCCATACCTGATACGCGCGCCACACGTACTTTTATTTAAAAGAAAGCAAAAAAACTACAAAATGTTAATAGTTTTGTCATGTTTTCTTTCTTCATATGAAACAACATAAAAAATCAAAGCCAACATTACTAGTTGAATTCTTCATATATAATGATATAAAAGTTCAATTAACAATATTTAATTGCATTTCATGCATTTACATATGAACTGCAAGTTCCATATTTGGAAAATGCAGGTGAGTGACTTTGTCGTGGTTGATCAGTGGTTAACCCGAAGTTTTATTCTAAAGTTAGAGATCGATCAAAATTATTTGTTAACTGAATTTTTATACGAATGACTTCGAGGATATTCCCTTGCAAATACCATACATACACATATGTATTTCTGAACCAATTCATCAAGAATGTTTTTCTTTCTGGTCAACTCCCAACCTCGTTCATCTCAACACAGCGCATTTCACTACCTTTCTTCAAAAAAGCTGTCTACTTTTCACTCTGCCTTGCTTAGAAGTTATCTTGGTGGTTTCTAAAGATTTTGTGAAAACTTCCCACAACTTGTTCATAGACTGAGCGAAAAAATGTCAGACAGAAATAAATTACAGACTTTCTCGACTGGTTTTGAAATCTTGCGCGCTCAAATAGATCACTAGTCACCCTCTTTTCTTTTAAGGTAAATACTGTTTCTACTGATTTTACCGCATTCAACTGAAATCGAATGTTTTCTTGAGTAATGTCGAAAGGGTATTAGTATAAAGTACATACGAAGTTCATACGTACAATTTTCTGTTGATTTCAGAGATATAATAATCAAACGACACTCGAGAATAATACATAAAAACAACTCCAACCACAAAACTTACGCGTCTGTCCATATGTAATGAAGATTCATTGAATGTACAAGCTCGAAAAATCTAGAGGCTAAGTTACTGCCTTCGCGTGAGGTTATTTATTTATTTCTAGGACAGCAAAAGTAATACACCCACGTCGAAAAGCCACTATACAAAAAAACTATTGTTAAAAAAACGTCAAGCACGTTTGATCCCCCATGAAGTTATCAAAATAGGATAAGCATAAATTGGGAAGATATTTTTATATAATCTTATAACCTTTAATTCAAACGTTATAATTACACAAAAGAAAGAATCCTCGCAAGAAAGTTGAGTTAAACAAATAATAAAGTTATTTATTCTTATAAATCATAATTTATTCTTCTATATCATAATTTATTCTTATAAATTCAACAGTAGATATTCTTTTTCATTTGTTTCAGAAATCAATATCAAATAAACTGGTATACACTTCGTGTGTAAAGCATCTATTATTAAATCATTATCATCAGTGATATTTTCTACATGCATATGGAAGAGCAAATGTCCATGAACGTAATTTTAAAATCACTTCCACTCCATGTAGTTTATTTAAGTGTTTAGTTTTATACAAGCTGTCCTAAATTGTTTTCACTAGAGATATCTCTGCAACCGTTGACTTTAGAAACACTTTCAACTACAAATAGTTTGCGAATGACGTGCAGTTACTTGAAACCTGAAAATTTGTTTGAGAGGTCGTGTACATAACAAATCAAGAAATTAACATTTTATATATGCCCCTTGTGCTAAAACTTGCATTTATTGAAATGTAAACTTCACTCTGGAAAGTCATTTGCAAAAAATTCTATTTTTAAATGTAATATTTATCGAGATATCAAATATATGAAACCACAATGTTTTAGCGATTTATCACTGGATCCAGGGCTGAGCAAATCTGTTGACCAACATGCCCGGGGTATATAAAAAGTTGAAGCGACGCAAGCATATAAAAAACAGAATATTTTTAAAACACATTCGTTTCTTAAATTTTAAAATTACTCCTGAACTTACATAAAAAAAACGTTGTCAGAATAATAAATTATGTTGTCTCGAACATTGATGAATGAGTTCGAATTCTATTCGCTTTCCCGTACCGATAAAAATTGTTGTATAGATAAGAGAATATTGCTTGAAATAAACTTTCCGTTATAATACTTGCTGCCAACTATTAAATAAAAATAAAATTATCTGGTATGATTCTGAAAATAAATTGATTGTTGATTTTAAACCAATTAATACTTTGGAAATGAACAGTACGAGGTACGAAACTGGTTTTTTTTTACTATACAAATACAAATACAACGCCACAACAGGCAAATTGTCCAACGAGGTGGCTGACTTAAGAACATCATGGATCCCGAGCCATTTTTTGGAGGCCCTACCTACTACTACTACACCACACATTCACCCCGCCCACACACCCCCCCCCCCCGCGGAACCCCCCAACGAATCGGTACATGCGGGAATATGCGTGTACGTGAAGTGAAACCTGACGTGAAGTTTTGTTGTTTCTCTGTAATGCTTGTTATGTGTAGTGCTGCCATCTGCCACACTTGAGGAAACACTTGTACTCTGCATTACTTGAGGAAATATTTCATAAAAATCCAAAAAATATCCAAACTACTATATTTTTTAGTTTTTCACGAAATCACTGTAAATGCCAAAATATATAGTAACCGGCATTTTTTTTCTTTGATGCATGAAAGTTATGCCGGTGCGCAGCATAAAAATAAAAAATATACTTTTGTACAATATATCGTATATATTGATGCAGCACATCAGTTTTCTATTTCAAGAACTATAACAGCTGGTTTTGTTTTTATTCGGTAGGTGACAGTAGGGGGATTTTAGCTTAATGCAACTTCTCGTATTGATAATAGAAAAGCTTAGATATATGAACTATTATAAGTCAGAAGGTTAGAAAATTTTCCTCCTAATTTTTCTCCCCGACAGTTCTCAAATTATTTCTCCCATTTATGCCGATTCACGAAAACTTTTTCTTAATTTCAGAAATCTGCAATCAGAAAAAAGTTTAAGTCTACTGAGCTGAACTGTACAAGCCGTAGGATTTAGTACCGATAAGTAATTTAATCTGTTCCCTAACAATTCGACAGTATAATGCCCTCTGAAAAAAAGACATTTAAAATGTTTCCCGGTTTTTACAAGTTAATTTGTGTTATGTCCTGTGCTTTATCAAGATTCAGCTCTCGCCAGCCCAAGTCCGGTTCCGTTCCGTAAATCGGCAATCGAGTTGTTACTTGGTAACTTATTTTCCGACTCTGACAGAGCGAAAAATTATAATAAGCGGTTTGATTAACTTTAGATTGTTAATTGGTAACCGCTTCCTTTTGAATTTAATTTTCTTATTTCTTTAAACACTTCGATTTGAAAAAGAAAATTTTTTACCCCCCTTCTCCGATATTTTTATGCAAATAAATCAATTTGTTTTCAATTTTTTAAGTAAGTGCATAACTGTGATAATATGTTTCGGGCATGTAAATTTGTGGAGATTTGTCAAGACTTGGACTGTACCCAGATTCAATGAAAACAATCGTTTTATTTTCTTAATCGCAATAAATAACAATCACATTTAGGCAATTATACAATTTTCACAACTTCGAATTTAATATGTGATCCACAACCTCAATCTTTTACGTTAAATGCTAAAATCTTCAAAGTAAAATATCTCCGATATTATTGCATTTAAAAATATGCAATTTTATAAGAAATGATTTCTTAGACTCGTGCTAACATTTCACGCGTTGCAAGTTTTAGCACATAGGGTCTACATAAAAAAACAATTTATACACTCACTGCCATAAAAATTTGCGCACCCAGAAGAAGTCGTCAAAATGAAACGAAATTTTACACATGTAAGTACTACGTTGATATAAGTAAGTGATTAGAAAATCCAAGAAAAAGGATCATTTATTGCAGAAAAAAGTACAGATGAACAAAAGTTTTAGTACTCTGTTGGACCCCCTCTAGCGCGAATGCACGATGCGATACGAGCGGGCATTGAGGCATACAAGTTCCGTATGATGTCCTGAGACATCTCGTTTCACAGTTGCTGTAAATGCGCCTCTAGTTCGACCAACCTCGTAGGGTGTCCAACTTGCCGTCCCAAATGATCCCAGATATGCTCGATTGGTGACAAATCTGGGGATAGAGCAGGCCAGGGAAGGGTGGTAATGTGGCGGAGGCAGTCTTGTGGCATCCTTGCTGTGTGTGGCCTAGCATTGTCTTGTTGAAACATGGCTCCTGGGAGCCCTGCTATGAGTGGCAACACATGTGGCTGAAGGATGTTATGGACGTACCGCTGGGCTGTCATTGTGCCATGGATCAATATTAGGGGTGGCCGTGTATCGTAAGCAATGGCACCCCATACCATGACACCAGCTGTGGGAGCGGTGTGTCGCTGTAAAGCGAAGGCAGGATTGAAGCGTTCACCACGGGGCCTCCACACACGAACACGATTGTCATCACTGCTCAAGTTGAATCTGGATTCGTCGCTGAAGACGACCTGGCTCCATTCCGTTGCAGTCCAATCCCGTCGTGCTAGACACCACTCCGTCTCTTCTGTCCACTGGTCCCAACACTTCCTCACAGTAAAATCAGAACGGCCTAGTTGACGAGCTGATCATCCAGCTTCCATCATCCCGATGATTCTTCCCCTATCGAACTCTGACAACTGCTCATATGGTCTTCGACGGCGGCGTAACGGCACGTCTACCTCAGCATTTCCTTTGCAAACGATTAAATACACTCCAGCAAGCTCTGCTTACCTGTTTTATACTCCAAGGAGAACGAAGTTCAACGCCCTCTAGTGGCATTACGCAATGCGCAATCACGCTGCATTTGTAATCATTTGCATATCTGCCCGACATGTATCTTCAGGCCAACTTTCGTTTCGATCCCACAATTATTTCTTGGTGCGCAAATTTTTATGGCAATGAGTGTATATATATTTTTTTAATGTTTGCGACTCCTTGAGAAATTTGAGACAATTTGAGCCTCACGTCATTTAAAAACTTTTTTGTAATTGAACGTATGTTTCTAAAGACAACGGTTGGAGAGATAACCTCTGTGCAAACAATTTTTATTTGAATTTAGAGGCTATTTACCCTGATTTATAGCTGGCAGGTAACAGTATCTTTATATAAGAGAATGTAAAATTCTCCATTTTCTGGAGATGAAATGCCCCCACGATATTTCTCTGATATATCTACTGATAAGAAAAGCTTCATTTTTCACGTCCAAGGATCTCGACGTTAAGGTTCAAGATTATTTGAAAGGAAAGCAACTAAATCCTTACTAATTGTGATAAATTGCTTCGTGTTTCTTCTTCTTTTAGTTCATTAATTTCGGAAATTAAAACTAAGCTGAAACGTGTCATTCCTAAATTTTTTTCTTCGTTTTACTCTGCTAGTACTTTGTACCCAAACAAGAAAATATTTCTATTTTCGAAAAAAAAGTAAGCTAGATATATGGATGATTTCTCACGTATAATTCGTTTTGTTTCCCTCGCGAAACCTCGTAAAAGTTGCACTTAGGTTGTACGTGTAAATATCGTATGATAGTGCTAAAATAACTTCACCTGGACAGTGGTAGATATGCCCGTCCGTCCTCGGCGGCCTGGGTGTTCTTTTCACAGTGGCATACAGCGGCTCTTCTTGAAGCTATAATCAAGATAAATATGAATCAATTTGCCTTTTCCCAAAATATAGGAAACTCATTTTATACAAATAAAAGGCCACAGCAGACAAAATGTCCAACGAGGTGGCTGAGAAAAAGGTTCTCATAAAAAATATGGAAGCTATATATTTCAAAAATACAGCAACCCAATTACAAATGCAATGAAAAAAATTAATAATATATGCGTTTTGAGTGTGAATTTGTGTTAAATTTATGAGTTTGATAATGAGGATTTTTGTTTTTGCCTACTTATATTTCTCTGCCAGTTAGTTTTCCCTGGACTACTCTCATGGGTGAGTTTTCACCCCTAGAAATCTTCAAAAGTATACCATTAGACAGCAGTGCAATGCTGGGGGTCATCATTCCAACTAATCTTCCTTAAAGTGGTGTACTCCTAGTTATCAAAAGGATAGGTCATTGGAAACACATGTGGTTTTTATTATTTGTGCACAGAAAATTTGCATAGGGTGAAAATCCCCCCCCCCATATTCACGAATTTCTTTTACTTAGTAGGAGTCTAGTTTGGGTTTTTGGATATTTTGCATTGTTTTCAAAGTCATAAATATTTATATGCAAATTACATGAGTAATAATAAATTAGACATAACAACAATAAACATTTATTGCAACCTCCTAAAGTGTTTTGAAGATATTAGAAGAAGGGTGAGCAAAGGGGGCGTTGGGCAAAGGGGGAAGAGTAATGAACTTTTCGAGGATTCTGTTGTTTACAGGTGACTGGTACAAATGAAAACGTTTAATATCACGAAAGCCTGAAGGCTCAATACAATTGCTTCAACTAATCGAACTAACAAGATTTGAATGCATATGAAGACACGGAAGGTATCTCAAAAAATGGCAAAATCGTGTCAAATTCATAAAGAGGAAAGAATATGTGTGTGTGGTGATCATGAAAAAAAATCATGCTGTTAGCCAATTGTAACTAGAGATGCTGTTGACAGAAAACATTATTTTTAGTTTACACGTTATAATAATTGCGCAATTTTTATTTGAATAAATATATATTTTTGTTCAGTTGTTTGCTAAAATTTGGCAGAGACATTATATGTATGTCCTTTATTTATACTTTTTCCAATGCTTTCTATATACTGGGTGTTTATAAATAAATTGACACTGCTCTGACATATGTATCACCCATTCTTATAGAGGTATTTTGATGACACTTACTATATAGGATATATAGACCATGGAGGAAAAGAAAGATTCAATAAAAATTAGTTCAATGCATGACCACTAGGTGAAAAAGTGGCGTTTCTTATGGCAGTTATATTTTTCTTATGGTTCAAATGACATAGCAAGGTTCAATAAAATACGTCCACTACAACGCGGGTGGGGGAAGGGGGGCTATAAAGGCTATAATAGTGTCAGTATAACTACTCAGCTTAGTTATGTCACGGTTCATACATCGTATATACAGTACCTACTTTCTTCAAAATACCTCTATCAGAATAGTAGATACTTACGTCTGAATAGTGTCAGTTTATTTATAAACACCCTGTGCTCATTTAGGACTTGAAAAAGCCTCTGAATAAATATATAAAATAAGTTAATTTTATTTCAAAATTGAAATTATTGTTAAAAAATTGTAGAGGTGAAAATTCACACACATGCTATATCAACTATACTATATGTGAATTTTTACACGAGGGGCCTACTAAGACATGTCGGGGTTAAAATGAATTTTTCCAAGATATTTTTCTGACCAAATTTTACGTCATCGAGTGCTCCCATAGAACCAACTCCCGAATAATACCGAATGGATGTGTGTCGGCAAGGTATTTTGCGTCTGTGGTAGCACTACTAGACTCTTGTATTTTGAATATGGTGACGTTTCCTCGTAACCGTGCGTTTGAAGGTAAAATTCCGATCATTGATAACGATAATTATCATACCTGATTGTAACCACTGTCTGCCAGGTCTTCCCGCCTTCTACGTCCGGCAGTTGAAGATGACGACAAGTTCGTTGTCGCATAGGGTTGAGGATAGGGGTTAGAGTTTCTTTTGCCATTCATGGACTTTTCAGTTCCTGACAGGTCCATCGTATCACTGCCCTTACGTTCCCCACATGGGCTAGCACCTACAATCAGAAATGAAAGTTTTTTGACGTTAATTATACGAGAAAATTGTCACAAAATTGCAAAGTTGTTCAACACGCATTATATGCGAAACATAAGTATAATTTGTATTATTTAATTATGGCATATATTCAACGTTTGTTACAATGACCTTACGTTACAGTGGCCATTTCATTAACGACCGATATGGTAAGTCCCAAATGTTTCCATATAATGATTATCTTATGTTTTTTCGTTTCGATATAACAACAAGGGTTGTACGCATAGACGGAGGAATAAGGAGCTCGCCTTCCCCCCCCCCTCCCGAAGCCACCAAATGTAGGGTTTTTGGGGATTTCTTTTCAAACATCTTTGTGAAAAAATTAAAATATTGAAAGGAAATACCTTTCAATATGTTTTTTTAATGTTAATTTTAATGCCTTTTGAAGGTTGGCAACTCAAAATTTCTCTATGCCCTCGATAACGACCACTCGATATAACGTTGGTTTCTGGCGGAATGATGTAGGCAGTGCGTCGAGACTTCATTTCCCATGTTATATACAGAGTGTCCTGTAAGTGTAAGTAATAATAAAGTATTTCCCTTTATCTCATCAACCGTCCGTGGTACGATTCCACTTTAAAAAATGCTCAATAGGCGTTCAAAAATTACCCTGTATCAGTTTTGAGAGTGAAAATAGTCTGTAACAAAATAAAAAAATCTTCATTTCCATACGGCCCCCTGTGCTCTAACTTCCAATTGCCTCTCGTCATCTCATGCTAACAAAATAAATTCCATGTTTCTAAGTGCAACATTCACAGGGATATTCGAATTCGACAAACGAAGTACATTTGGGAAAGAACATCGTTAAATGAGGATAAAACGGTTTTTACGCTATTCTTTCCCAAATTTCCTGTATTGCTTTAATTCGAATATCGCTATGAATATTGCACTTAGAAACATGGAATTTATTTTCTTCGCATGCATCTAGAGAGACAGGGCAGCAACTTTCTAACATGAAGTTATAGCACAGGAGGACCTATAAAAGTTTAGATTTTTCATTTCATTATAGCCCTGAGTAGTAGTAGAAAATAATTCAATGTTATATTACCGTAAAGAGAGCTCTCCGACGTATGCTTCTTCCTCACAACAAGACATACAGCAACGAGCACGATGACAATGACCACGAACGAAACGATAACCGGTAAGGCTATGGTCAAATCCAAGTAAGAAAAGATGTCGAAAGTTGATGTCGATTCCCGTGCTCTATTCACAATCGTTTTCGGAGGAACGATGACTTCTATTTAAAAACAAAGGCAATATAATACTTAAAAAATTTGAGTACATAATAAATTTTACCTAATAAGCAGAAAACGAACACAGGGTTATATATCAGGGTTTTTTTACCTTTTTCAGTCATGACCAAAATCAACGATATGATCAACTTCATCGGTCTATCTTTCAGTCAAAAATATTTTATCAAATATTTCTGATTAACAACATGGTCATTTCGCGAAATTTGTGAAACCAACGCATGGTATCTTGGGCCAACGCGTGGACCAACAGGTCGTGAGCCTAAAGCTCCGAATAAAACGATGGACTCCAAATTATGGAAAACTTCCACAAATTATGAAATTATTTCTTTCATAAATTTTCATGAATTTGAATTTTCTATTCATTCTGGAATTATTTCACTCACTAGTTTTAGAATAATTTTTCACTAGTTTTAGAATAATTTTTCACTAGTTTTAGAATAATTTTTCACAAATTTCAGAATAATTTTTCTCTCATAAACTTTAGAATAATTTTTCTCTCATAAACTTTAGAATAATTTTTCTCTCATAAACTTTAGAATAATTTTTCTCTCATAAACTTTAGAATAATTTTTCTCATTAGCTTTAAAATAAATTTTTTCAAGAATTTCAAAATAACTTTCACGCCAATTCCATAACCGATTTTTTTTTTCCTTTCATCAATTTCAAATGCTTGCCCAAAAATGCCTGGTTGCCAGTCCAGGCCGCTGAAACGTGCATCGTTAAAGACGCCCTTGAAACCAGTGGTGCAACAAATGAATTTATGACCTTATTGTACGAGGATTCGCATCGTCCCAAGTTTGGGTCGCAACCCATAGGTTCAGAACCCCTGTGCTAAATCATTGAACCATAGTTTTTTTTGTTGTTTTTTTAAAATTTTTCATGATAAACACTTTATAACAATTTCTTTTTCCGATTGGACGTCAAAATACATTCCTGAAGAACTATTCTTTCGGGTGGGAAACAAGGTATCAGTATTTTTGTCTTTAGGGCAGAAAAAAATACTCGAAGCACAAACAGAGTGAAAGTATGCAGTAAATGTTATTTTTCTCCGGAATATCGTGGAATATAAATCTAGAGGGTTAAAGAAACGCGGTTAGATGGTATTTTTTCGTCCCATGTGATCCTCAAAGGAGACAGAAAGAAAGCGGAATTTTCTTGATCAATGGCGACGTTATCCATTTGTTTGTTGACCCGAAGTGGCATCTCTCTGGACATTGGGAGAAATAAATGCACTCGTTTCCCTCACTATCTCTTAGCCAAATGCCGTCAAAGCTAGTCCCTTTCTTGTCTTAGCGCAACGGGGATTACATTTGACTTCAAAGGCTACTGCCCTTGATTGGGTTAATACTCGTACTTTTCTGCGTTGCATTATATTCCGTCTGTTGTTCCGGTGTACTCGTCGGAAATATTTCCTCTTCTCTTCGAGAATCTCGGTAAAGATCTTTGAATTGAAGTAAATATTTCTAGATAGCAGTCATTTTCTGTTGCTCATGTGAAAAGTTCTCGATCACATCGAATAAATATTTGAACGAGACTAATGTCAATTCTTTCAATAGTTATACATGTAGTAGAATGGAAATCTATCCGCAAGGAGTCTAGCCAGGAAAATCTCAAATATTTTTTTCAGAATCGCAAGATCATGCACCCAGAAGCAAGTCATAGTTTTGCCGCTGACGGATATACAAATTTTGTTTCATTTTTACCTATTCTAGACCGTCAAACCGAAAGATACCCAGGCCACATCGCCATATGACAATATCGGCTCATTGTCCTCACGGACTGGATACCTCTGGCAATTTATTAATAAAAAAGCATACATTAAAAAATATACATTACAATCATAATCTATGTATAAAATCATAATCTATGTATAAAATCATAATCTATGTATAAAATCATAATCTATGTATAAAATCATAATCTATGTATAAAATCATAATCTATGTATAAAATCATAATCTATGTATAAAATCATAATCTAAATGTAAAAACTGGCCTATTTTCTTAACCACCCATTCCTCCAAATTAGCTGCGCCAGTTTATAGTCCTCCAAGTTCCCTTCCCCTCACCGTAAATATTCCTCTCTGTTTATAATTCACTCTTTTGATCATTCACATTCAGAACACTGTTTTCTTCCCTTGCTCAGCGAGACAATCGTTTGGTCACTCACATGCTTGTGTATTGGTTTAATCCTTCACTTGTGGTGGCTCACTGATCTGGTCTTTCTTTTGGTCACTGACACGCTTCCACACTGTTTCGATTACTCACATGCTTGCACAATGTTTTGATTACTCGCTTGCACATTGGTTTGGTCACTCATATGCTTGCACAATCTATATTTGACTCTTTTGGTCGCTCACTGACCTATCTCCTTGCTTCTGCTAGCAGAGACGAATTTATGGTTTGTTTCCCTTCTCTAATTCTGCTTCAATTTTCTTGGTCACTCATTCTTTAAATTTGCCACCCTGGGCTAAAGCCCTCTCAGCTTCCCTGTAAATACGCCTCTGCACTCACGTTTACCACTTCGATTAAAGAGAGCCTAAACCACACAAAGGTGAATCGGTTGGGTTAACCCGCATATGGATGATTCTCAGTAACTACAAAAATAGAATTCATGAAGCAGGATGTAAAAGTTTTCCGCTTTTTGGTCCTAACACTGTTAACTCGGCCACTCAAGGCGAAAGCACTGCTTTGCTCTAGTACAGTGTTTCCCATGGTGGGCGATGGAATGGTCCAAGGGGCGATAGAACCTACTGATTTAACATGGGATCCTATGGGTTTACTTGAGTTGGGGGCGATGAGAGGAAAAAATTTCTAATGAAGGGGGTAATGGAACAAAAAATTTCTAATGAAGGGGGTGATGGAACAAAAAATTGATGGAACAAAAATCTAGTATGTCGAATCTGTATCCAGCTGTGTGGCATGCGGGGTTGTAACCAAAAAATGTCTGTGACATTGACCATGACATCGTTGTAAAATCCAGCGCTCATAACAGCCTCATTAATACTGTCAGGTTTTCTGATATACAGGGTTTTGATTTACAGGGCACCAGTGACTGAATTTCACGTAGCATGGGCCGAACAAAATTCTCATTTGCGACTCTAGGTTCTATCGCCAGAATTGTTCGTCTTTACTTACACTACCACACTCTGACCACTCTTATTTTGAGGGAAGATTGTGGGATTATTCACTTCCAGCGTGGCCCAGGTCTTCGACCACCTGCTAAAATCTCTTCATTGATACAGAGCGGCGGGCCGTGATCTGGTTAGAAGAAGGAGGGATCTCACTCAAACAACAAAACTTGTATGTGTACAATCCGCTCTTGATTATATTGTGACATTTATATAAGGATAAAGTTTATTTATATCAAAATTGTTCTTTTCATAAAATAAAAGAAGCAATAAACATCAGAGATACCTAAAGATGGTGCCAGAGCTGCAAACGTGTATTCGACTTCCGTACTCCCAGCGGCATTCGCCGCTGACATTTGCACTTGATACCAGGCTCCAGTGATGAGGCCATTGATTTCTAGACGACGAACGTCAGGCGGTGGAGGAGGCCCTTCAGTCAAAATTGTCCATTCTGGTTCCTTCTGTTCTTTGAATCGGACCAACATGTGCATCAAAGGGCACCCTCCGTCCTCCCACGAATGAACGTCGATGCTCGCAGCTGTCGCATTCGTGTGTAACAGTGTCTTCTTTCCAGGAGCCACGGGAGCTGCAAATAAACAGGACAGCATTAAATGAACGTGAATATGAGGGTTTGTTTTTATAGTAATGGCAACTACTTATTTGTACTCAACACTATGGGATTTTAATGTAGTCACTAGCATTTCGTAAATCATACTCCCATTGATGTGGAAGTTATCGGATGCTAGTGATACTCCCTATTGCAGAGAGAGCGGTCTGTTGCCTTTAGAATGCCTGTATTTGTTCCGAATTGATTATCCAATGGTATTTTCATCTTATGTCAAGTCTTCGAATTGAATGAGAACAGGAACGGGTAATTTCTTCATAGGTCAAAGTTCCAGGGACTTGAATCAAGGAAATGAAAGAGATGGTAGAGCATTTTCTGAACCTCATTTATTCATAAAGTCCACGACAGTGATCATTCTCGAGCATCCTCCGTTAAAGGATTTTACCAATCTCGCTACTGCTTTTTTTTAGGGTCTTAAGGATTCCCAGCGTATACATCTTGAAGTACCCCCACCTCGTCAGCATAACTTATAGTGTATATTTTGGTTTTCTGGTTCTGTTTTAAACGCAGTCTTACTTCATTACGTTTACTCCAGATGGTCTCTGCCCTCCTCATCATTGCTTAAGCACATGGAGTAGAAATGGACAATTCATAGCATCTGAGACAAACCATAAGACAGGGGGCAATGTAAGCAGCTAGAATTCCACATAAGAGCTATTAATTGGGGGTCCGTTTTATCCACGCCCTAATAGCAAGGATGGTACTGTTAAGAGATGACCTAGTTCCTGTTCATTTATATAAAATTATCCTAGGTTATCTATATCTATAAAATCGATTTTTGTATGTCTTCTTGTGTGTGCGTATGTCTCTATATAAAAATTCAATTTTGGACCGATTTTCGCAACTTTCCATATATTTCAAACAGCACCTGAGTTACAATAGGCTACTTCAAAAGGTCGTCAGGTTTTAAAAGATGCCAAAAATAGGCGAAAAACCAAGAAGACACAATACTTCATTGGCCTCGGTATAGAATTTTGAAATGTTTACTTTGGTTACCGTGGTTCCCAATGAATCTATTTCAACCATGATTATCTTTTTACAATGATTTTCACTTCAGTATATATAGAATACCCAATCAGCATTGCGAATTTTTCGCTATTTTGCTATAAAGTTGTATAAAATTCGTACCACGGAGTATCACAAGCAATGTCAACTGCATCGTTGTTATCAGTATATGTTGGCAATTTTCTGCCATTTTCGTTTAAATTAGGTTTACGTTGGAGCTAACGTAATATAAAAATCGACGGAAAATATATCAAATTTCAATAAATTCGGATTTGGCTATCAACTGGTTTCAAGTACACGCACCAGAAAATTCACCTTACTGTTCAATTTATAACTACGATATTTTTTTTGTAAACATGCCTTTCAACAAGACAGAGCATTTAATGAGGCACTTACTCGTGCCTTTGGTGCTAGCGGTGAGTGTATCGCTGGGCTCGCCATTCCCGGCGCCGTTGTAGGACGTGAGCTGAAATTCATACCGGGATCCACAGCGAAGACCACGTACATCAACCCATCCTTGTGATCCAGATACGTGACTCTCTTCTTCTTCCCAATCTATGCTCCCTTCAGGACGATATCTTAAAATGAAACCTACATTTTTGGAGACAATGAAAAGAAAAAAAAATACATAAATAAATTCCACAGACAATAAGATGTGTCGTACAATATCGATAGCATCTATAAAAGATGAAACATGTCATGTCGAAGGACCTTGCAGTCAACAATTTATTACACAATGTACTCAGACTCAATTTTTCGAAAACAAATAATTTTTTTGATTGTTTGTCTGATCCGTTGGGGTTTAGTCAAATCGTGAGGCGCGTTCCTTTAAAGAAGCAACGCGTTTTTTCCTGGGAGTTGAGAGGGAACTTGAATGTTTCAAAATGCATTCGTTTTTAAGTTGTGTGTGTGCTCAGCTAATTTAAAGTCCGCGCCACAGTGACTCTCCAGAGTTTCCAAAATGTCCCCGTCTCTTACATGCTCCATATCTGTGGAATCAGTTCTTAAAAGAGCTTTATACAAAACATTCTTAAGTTCCCAACCGTGTTCAAGAAAGCGCCCCTTACAGTTTGACAATCCTGTACCTGTTAAATATTCTTTTTCCTCATCTCATTTGAAACTGTAATGGAATTTTAATGTGCTCAAAACTTTTTTTCATTTAACATGATAGAATAATGAATCAAATTTATTTTCTTCAATCTAGTCTTCATAATACTTTCAATGTATTCTTCATGAATTCCGTGGATGTAGCCTACTTAATGTTATTAGTAGTTTAAACAATGTATGATTGTTCAATCATGAACTGACTTCAGAATATCGTTTGAAAATAAAGCCTATTATCTGTGAAAGGAAGTGAGGGGAATCCATCGATATCTTGACTGGAATTTTGTTTATTTTTAGGGCTGGCCCGATTAATCGGTTTGGATAACTGATCATCACAGTCAAAAAGTTTACTTGAGTAAATCCACTCGATCAATCCGATCAAAATTTGATTAAAATTATAAACAATTTATAATATCACTTGATTTGTTTGACTAAACCTATTTCATATCTTAAATTATGTTCTTACACATAACGTTTCAGATAATGGACAATATTTAAAAACACCCGAATCAATATTTTGATGAAATTTTTCCACATGAGGAAACACATTCGATTCAACGAAAACTAACGATTTCTAAAATTGCTGATTAAAAAAAACCAAGATCCAAGTTGAGTAATTCCAGGATATGACAAGCATGTTCAGCATATCGTCCCCCTTATGCCCGTCGCATATGAATGTGAAAATTTTCACTTTTGTGTTTATCAGCTGGTTGGACCACTTATTTTGTTAAGTTTTACTAGAAACGTGCGAATGTGTATCCTTTTATTGAAACACATTTTACAAAACATTTTAGGAGAACAACTTCCATTGAGTGACATGGATAGAGTAAACATTCAAAATCACCTCACGTGATAGATTCGAATCCATTCTCGTAGACGGATTATATTAATTTGAAACTTCTTACAAAATATAGGACTTATTGAAAATAATTAATTCCCAAAAAACGAACAGATAGATACAACTTTTTGCTTAATTACGCTACCCAACATGAATAATTTACTAAATGGTAATGCTTCACCGAAAAATGATTCTCAGCAGGCACTACATAGCTCAACATTGGATAGTTGAATATTTCATTGAAATTGATTTTTTTATACCACTGGATTGAATATTTCCCCATCTTCAACGCGAAGGCAAAAATCGGCATGAATCCGTCAAATAACCCGTTCGGCATATATATCCTGCTGATACTGCAAACATACAGTATATGTGAGAGAGAGAGATAGGGAGAAGGTTTTCCGTCCTCATCCTCCATCTTTCATTCATCAATGCTTACGTATCCATTGAACTGGCTCCGAAAACTTCAACAGAAGTCTCTCTCTCTTTCAATACATACTGTAAATAGAGAAGCTACACCACAAGGGAAGAAAGTCCTTTTTTTTTGTTCGAGTATCCTACATAGCACTGAAGGAAAAATTTCTGATGATGTCAGCTACTCCGTTTCCTCTTTCGCACATCTCGTATATACTCCTTGGCTTGATATAGATATATTTGCCTTTTTTGCCCTCTCTTCCTATATTTCTCGTCTCCTTCTCTGACTTCTCAAGATTTTCTTCAGGGGAAATCTCTTTTCTTTTATACATAACAAGAGGAAAGATTTCACTATATATTCCACTTTTCTTAAAAAGTGTTTTCGAAAATTATTTGTATTAAAACAGAAGGAAATTATATATTTAAACCATGCAAAATTAATTTTATTAAAATCTCCGTCTTTACGTATATGTCGCCATCTGGTGGCATTGGTATCATATGCGATCAATTAAATTATTACTGTTGCTGTCCATCGCAGGGCACCGTTCAGCATATACAGTATACCCTTCAACAGTGTAACTCGTGGGAAAAATTGGCCAAAATTTGTGAAAGTGGGAAATTTCTTATCATTTTTGTGAGAAATTTCGGGAGTTCATAAGACAAAAGAATTTTTTGAAAAAAAAAAATTAATTAATGCAGTGCAATACTTTTTTATTGTAAAATACTTGGTTACGTACTTTCCCCGCTAGATGGCAGCGCATTTTTCGTGGGAAGAATGCGTGGGAAAAATTTAATCCACAGGGAAATTTTTGAGGGAAATTTTACTGGAAGAGGTTACCATCACTGCCCTTGAAGGAGGTAACGTTCCATCTGTCTCTTTATCGTAGTGGAAATCCCACTGTTCTGGAGAAAAAAAATCAGCATCTCTACATATGGCCAGTTCTCTGTACATCTTTTGTCCTTTAGGTTCCATGCCAGGGCCCCAATTTCTTTTTTCTTTTTTTTTTGTTTTATACAGTCTCGTCTCGCACTTTTGTGTATATTAATACTAGTACATGTTACTTTATATCTCGTAAATTAAATGCCTATTGCCAAAGGGTCTTCTAGGTACCCAAAAATAGAGCCCCCCCCCCCCCGAACTGATTGTACTACCTGATTCTCTTTGTTATATGTTTGTCCTCGCACATGCTTTTCGTAATGGTAAGGAATGCACATAGGGGTCCTTTAGGTCCCATGATAGGGACCCCAATTATTTTTATTTTTCCCCCTTTGTAACTGATAATTTTCTCCAGCACGACCATGCCCTTCGTGACAATGAGATTATACCGCGTAAGCGACTGTGGATGCAAGTGTTGTGAAGCTAAAGTGAAGTTCATTTCTGTGTAATGCTGCGATTTGCCGATATATATACACTGGAATATCTTTAATCTATACACTGAAACAAAACGTTACTTATATGTCACTCTTATTCATATTTCTCTTTATATAAATGAACAGTATAAACAATCGTAATGTGTGCAGGAAGTAAAAAGTTCAGAAAAATATATCGATAATAAACTCGAGTTAAAATAATGTACGAAGTTTTTGTTTATTCCGACCGGTTTTAATTCATATAATCAAAGGTTCAAAGACTGTAAGATGTGATACACTGTTGTGCTACTAGGATGGATCGACTGGGGAGTCGTTCCAGGATCATTTATCAAGAACGTTCATGAAAACAAGGATACATTCGCGGAAGCGTGTCTCCATCCATGGTGTATGGTTGGTTACGTATACATGCATACTTACAAGCAATTTCTTCGAATATAAATGGAATGAAGATTATAAATTTTGAAAATGAAAGATTTGTTTCAAGTACACATGGAAGTGCGGTCAGAAAGAAGAAATGGGATGACAATGATTGAAGACTTTTCGTATTCTTTGAAGCGTTAAGATAGAAAAAAATTACATGTAAATAATTTTTAGGGAATTTTTAATGGGCAAAATAGTATATTTCACATTGATATCCACTGTTTAGTTTGATCATTTTAATAAAATGATGAAATGGCTACTTTAATAATATAATTTTAATGGGGGGAAAATCAAATGAAGTGGGCGTTAATTGAATAAAATTCAGAAAAATAAAATAGTGGTGAAACATTTTTCGGTCATTAATCGGTGTCAACGTTTGTGCTGCCATCTGTTGCTATTTACAGAAACATAACCTCCTTAGGCAGATATCGAAATATTCCGTGTTAATTTTTCCGATTGGTAACAGAGAAATATGTATCTCATACCGAAAACATTGATTTAATTTCTATAAACAATTGAAAATTTAATACGAATTATAATCTGATAATACAAAATCGTGTGCAGATAATTTTTTTTTACGTTATTTTAATTCAAGTTTACTTATTTAATTAATTAGTGGTGGCCTAAACATCCAATTGTCTGATTCTGATCAACCGGAATTTTTCCGGTCGCGCATATTTAAATTTTGGACGCTAGTACTTTCCCCAAATCACACACTCCCCAAAGTGATACAAAATATAAACAGTTTTGAGTTTAATATCAGTCTCTCTCTTTGATACTAGCACAATTTTTTCCATGAATGATCAATTATCCGAACACCCCCAGTCCCCAATTGTTTCGGATAATCGATGCTCTTCTGTAATTTCCGGAATGAAGATGTAATCTCAGCCACATTTAAAAATGTTTCGCCATCTTGGAGATGGTGTGAAATGACTCTTAAATTGTTACTATCCTTATTCTCTTATAACAACCATGACTTCAGCACTACAATTGGCAGAGTGATGATGAAAGGGGGAGGGGCGTATAAGCAGTTAAAGCCTGATCTACGACACCCCCGATATACGAGTGAAGGTTCAAGGTATTTAACCAGGCAAGTTAAATAGGCAGTCTGTAAATCGCTAAGCAGCGACGAGAAAAATTATATTCGGTCGGAAGTATTTAAGCAGATATATCCTGATATAACCACAAATTCCAACGGAGCAGTACCCGTAGGAGAGAACTTTTAGTTGAGTTTTTTTTCAGTCAGGCGTTTAATCTTTTAAGCACATTGACAAAATATTTCGTCTGAATATTAAAAAAAACTATTTTTTTTCAACCCTGAGAAGCAAAGATATTTCATATAAAGTTGATTTCTCAATATAAAAAAATTTCCCCTATGCCCGTTAGCTTGCACCTGCTGAAAATCGGAAGAAAGCCTGCTTCATTAATAAGATATGGCATATTGAAGGGAGGGGTTTAGTGATTTCTAATTTCCACTAAAAGGATTAATTTAGAAAAAATTAACTAGAAATATTGAACTTTTACCAAACGCATTCATAAATGTACAAGAGAACATCATCCATCCATTTGCTACACATAAACACCTTGGTGTGGTTTTCGATAAACGTCTTCCGTTCGCCCATCACTGTCCTCAAAATTTGCAGGCGTAATGATGCTTTTTCTATCAACAACAAACTCATTTTTCATAAATTGGTCAAACGATCTACACTACTTTACACAGTCCCTGCCTGGATGTATATGTTGGAAATCCTAATATTATTATTCTAGAACGTTTCCAAAAACGTAACACTCCAAAGTTTTACCAGGTTCCCCCTCCCCCCTGCTCCATTCGAAATGATCATATACGCAGAGATACCAAGATTTAAACAATCATGGATTATGCAAAAAGGCATTCTGGGAACTGATATGATTCTCTTCGCAACTCTGACTATGATTCTCTTCACAACTCTGACTATGATTCTCTTCACAACTCTGACTATGAACATCTTCGTAAAATCTCCAGTTATAATAGCACTGACAGTCTTTTGGACTTGAAATGCCTGAAGATTTTCTCGATATGTTCAGAACCAATGTTCCGGGACTTAGACATGTACTTGTATTTTATGCCTGATTTCTCATTTCTGGTAGTGTCAGAATTGATGCAAGTCAGCGTTTTAGGCTTAATACAAGCTGTTCCTTTCTGTTCCACTCGTTGTTTCTCAATTAATTTACTACTAAGAAGTTGCATAGTATCACGAAATCTTGCGTCAAATAATTTGTTGGGAAGCCACCTCCCAGTTTTCGTTTTTACCTTTGGTTCTGAACCGTTTTTCCATTCAGCACCTATAGGGCAATTCGATTTACTACCTCCACGCAACCTTTTGAACAACGTGTTGTCTATTTTTCAATTACTGGTTTGTGATTAAGTGTATTAATTGTTTTACAAAAATTCTAAACTTTTTAAAGATAATTTTAAAATGACTTTCGTGAGGAAAAATACACACAGGTGTATTAAATGAACGCAAAAAATACAAAATTACACGTTGGTTTTCAATGATTTCGTTTTTCATAATAGAGTTTTGAAATTCAGGGAGGTTTTTTCTTTCAAAAGGCTTATCATGACTTACATTACACAGCGATTATTATTTCTTTTTTTTAACCCCATTTCGCATGATTCTGTTTTTATAGCTCCTGATTTTTGTCAATTTTTTCTTAATTTTTTGTCTTATCCATTCAAACATTAGGGGGAACAAAATTACGAATTTTCTTCTTTTTTTTTACGTATTTATATGACAACAATTGTGTAATAACGAGCTTTGAATGATATTAGTATGTAACATTTTTTATTTATAATACTTCTTTTTCATTCAATTATTTTTTTTTAATAATCCGGGTTGAAATCCTGTAAGTATTTATGTAATACTTGTATGTATTTTTATACAATTATGTTGTGTTCCGTATATGGTGATTTAGATTTAGTTTTTGTGGATAATCCGTTTAGAAACCTTCAAGATTAATGTAATTCAATTACTGTTTGTATGTGTTTATATTAATCAATTTTTTTATATTACCTTTGTTACCAATCTTGAAATTATTTGTGCTGTATGTATTTTGATCGCGATTTAATTTTTGTTCATTTTTTCCAAAAAGCTTCACATGCGTGCGCCTTTAACCCCTTGACAGAGTAATTTATTTCAGACAAAGCACCAAAAATGGGTATATTTTTCTCTTTGTTGTTGTACATTATATCAATTAAAAAAAAATGAACGAACCTAATTCGGGCTTCACGAAAAAGAAAACACAATTTTTTTGTCACAAACGTAATCATCAAATCAAAATTATTAAAAAAATTTCTGTTGCCCGAACTGAACGCGGGTGTTACTTTCAAGGAGTTGAGTACAGGCCTATATGTGTGTGTAATTATGGTGGTTAATATTTCGAATACATATAAAGTAAAGGTGTGTTATAGCAAGTTTGGCTGATAACGACAATCTCGATATAACGAGTTGTTTGAAGAAAAAATATCCGCTTTTATATAGAAAATCCGTTATAACAATTTCTTCCGCGAGTGTGAACTAAGGTTTTAATGGACTTCTACTGTACATTCTCAGCATCTATAAATTTATATGTTTTTTCTATATTTTATTCTTATATTCAGGCTACATACCTTGTATGCATATTTTTTTTATTCATTTATTTACTTTGTTTTTGCTATTTTTCTCGCCCTGTACACCCAGGTTGGTACAAAAGGATGCAAAACAAATCAAGTCAAGAACCCATCTCGCAAAAGTAGGTGTAAGAGAATGATAGAAGTGTTTGCACAGCTGTCTTCGCTAGTTTTGAAAGTGGTTCAACTGAGCACACACCGGAATCGTCTTAAATGCGAATTTTGAAATTCCATTTCATACCTGCTGGTTTATATTTTAATAAGATCGCATCTTTTATTAAATTACCATCATTAATATTAAGACCGAAAAAAATGAATTTATTATCGCTAACAGGAAAAGAAACTCTTGCGAAAGATTTCGGTCTTTCAAATTTCTTCAAACTTGGATGACTTTTGCGTGACTCATTTCTGGGAACAAAAACCCAAAATAAAATGTGGTATCGAGTTTCGCATTTTTTAAAGAATTTAAAAATGTTTGATTTTTAAATCATTTCAATCTTCTGAAATAATTAATCTACGTTTAGTTTTTTGGGGTTTTTCTTTTTGCTATCTCGCATACCCCCGAAGAATACTTGGGCACTTCTAATTAAGGTATACCAGAGGTCCTCCTTTTTGATGTCATTTCCTTTACAGGTTTCTGGAATTGTTTTTCGTTCTTTCTGGGAATTTTTTTTTCCATGTTGAAACATGCATGTCTTTATTGACATGGTTTTTTTTTTAACATATTGGCCAACAGCTGTCGAAATTGCGAATTTTTTTTCCGTTTTTGCTTTTTTTAAGTGGTTAGTTGTGAAAAATTATTCTTGTGGCCGGTTTTATGGATGAAAATCGGGAAAAAAAAGTGTTGTTATTAAAGGTAAGCGCGCATGTGTCTTCCTTTCTCAGTTTTCGAGTCTGCTAGCCCATATATGTATAAGAATCACTCATATTTAACTTTATTTTTGTATTTCAATGGATGTGCTGCCATCTATTATTAGAATAAGTAGTGAGCAATATTTTTCGGCAGAGAATAAGTCAGTTTTGCGTTGCCATAGATACACACACACACGCAATAATCATATTTCGTCAAAAAAATACCGAAAATAGAGATCCCAAATGGCTAAAGAGAGATCCCAAAAATAGGGGAAATAAGTAGTGTGATCATATGGCCCGTATTTCTCAGGGCATTTCCTTATTTTCACGCAATTCTGAACATCCCGACTTTTTTATCATGATTAAAATTAATATCCCAACCCTCAAAATATATTACTAATTATATATACTTGATATTATAACTGTGTATATGAAAGTAAAAATTACAAATATGCGATAATAATAGTTTTTTTCGTAAAATTTTCATTTAGATCTAGTTCGATTTGTACTAGTACATTTCCGACAATTATATTTTGGCAATTTTGTTGAGAAGTGGTAACCTCGTTCATTTTTTACATTACTTTTTGGCAGCATTTGACAACTTCCCGTACTTGGGATCCCAATTTCCCATATTTTTCTCGAATAAATATGGTCAGTCTAGGAATAAGAAATATAGTTCCTTATTCATAAAAAAAGAATAGAAAACATTGCTATTAATGGCTATAAGTGCTACAAAAATTTCGAATAGGCGGGAAATTAAGGATTACCACAAATAGCAGTGAAATTATGCATTTTATGAAGGCAATGTTGAACACTTGACAAATACGTGAAATGTATATTTATAGTCATAACTATATCGTAATAAAATCGATAAATAATAAAAAAATCTCTTCGTCCACAATTTTAGACAAAATTATAAATTCAATTCGGCTTTATTAAAATTCCAGGAAAAACGGGTATTTTATTAAACGGTTACATATTACTTCATACATCAAGACGGGTGTGCCAACCTCCAGTCCTGCAACATGCGTCCTGCCAAACCCGTTCCAGTGGAAAGTATCAATACATACGACACGACAAATATCTAGACTGATCATATTTCTTTCATAAAAATGCGAGATATCGTCGAAGAAATTGTCAAATGCGAGTATAGTTGCACGTTACAGCAAGAAAAAAATGGCTAAGGCAAATAAAGTTGTCATTTGCAGCGGAAAAATGTTGTTAAAGACAAGTGAATTTGCCCCAATTCCATCCAAATAGATTTATCAAAGGTAAGCAAATTTGCCAATTACAAGAAAATCAAAAAAATTGTCAATACTACTACAGCCAAATGACAGTAAAGTTGTCAGATACATTAAAAAAAATTATCAAAAGCAAGTAAAGCTGCCAAATATCGTTAAAATTTCTGAAATATTACCGATCGCAGAAAATGGCGGGTAGAATAAAACATTTTTCCGGAACACTCACACTCGGTTATAAGGACGTTAAAGATTCCATGAAATTTTGTCGTCACATTCCACGTTGAAATTTTTAAGACGTGAATTGACGAAAAATACAATTAGATGCTATCAGATAGTATGGCATTGCTATTTCATCAAGATCAGAGTGACCAACCATATTGGGAGAGAAAAATGCTTGAAATTGGGGAACATAAATACGTGTCACAGATTCTTCATATAAAAATGTTGTCAATCGTCGGCGAAATTGCCAAATATTGCTTGAACTTTTGTCGAGGAATACAGTAATATAGCCAGTCTGTAAAAATGTATTTCACGGGACAAAATGAGCATGGCAAATATGTGAGATCAGTCTTCATTAAAACACAAAATTTACAAAATTATACAAATTACTTCCATCCCCGATTTTTGTAAAGATTCTGCATTAAAGTAAGCTTCGTTGAAAAACTGAGAAGGGGACATGTATATTTGTAAAAAAAAAAAGTAAGGTAGGGTAAGGTATAACGGGTATATACAAGGATGTCCCCTTTACGGGTCATGGCAAAATGATCGCGTCGAAGCATCAAATAAGTAATAAATCAATTTTAAAGCTAGGTATAAACAAAACAACAAAAATCGAATCAATGTGCTGATCTTTCCAATCAAGTCCATCATTTTCTCGGCAAATCGTTATAGAAACGGAAGCAGTACCAATAAAAAAATTATATCCGAGGTCGTTTTGGATTCCCATTAATGTCCATGGAGAATCGGCCCGCTCTACCAATTATTGATGTTACAGACGACTCTCACTGTACGTACTATGGATCACTGATAAGCATTAGCAATCACTCTTTTTTATCATTTATTTCCTTACACACACTTGTGACACACCAGACCAAAATAGAATGTAGAGCCGATTTCCATCCAAGCCAGGACGACTGTCGGCATACGAAATGTCCAGGAAGGAATATGAAGAGGGAAAGAAAAAGAAAGGGAATGAGGTAGGAAAAAAGAAGGAAGAGAGGAAACATGATCGAATTTCATGAGACAGGCTAAACAAAATTATGCCAGGGAATTATTCCCACCAAACCTACACATTCACGCCAGGTCCATGATTCGGGATCATCAGGGCGCACTATCAAAAAACACCACTTAGCCAATTCAGTTCTCAGGTGGAAAAAAGAGGAGAAAAAACACTGCTTGGGTGTCGCAGAGCATAAAACCTCACATACGGAAATGAAATTTATCCAGATATTTAGAAAAAACTTTCAGATCAAAACTGCTCAAAATATTGAGCACACACTGTGTGAAGATGTCACTTTTTTTTTCTTTTTTTGCCACAGAAACACAAATTCAAAGTATAATGTTAATTTCAGTGCTGTTGATCCAAGTTAAAGAACAATTATAAAACCCACGATAATAATATATCAGAAAAAAAAATTAATATAAATAAATGATTTCAATGCCTATCACCATATAAAGATTGAAGGACCTTAGTAGTTTCTTTGTTTGAAAATAGATGGCAGAAAACATTCTGTCTATGGTTTCAATTGCTTGCAGAAGTTTACTTGCGTGTCAAAAGATGGCAGCAGGAGACTCGGTTTTCTATCGTTATTTCGCTTCGCTATGGATATTAATGAAATTAAATATTTTTTGCCTTGAAAATAATTAACGTTTGCATAATTATTATTTTTAATTTTAAACTTGAAATTTGACGAATCAAATTGTAAAGCATAAAATTTAAATTCTGTGGATTCATATTGTGGGATTCATCGGTGTAAATACAGTGAAATACCTCTTAACGGTCATCCCGCAGATACCTTTACGACAAAATAATGATTTTTATTTCAAAGGCTTTTATATATATATATATTTAAAGACCATAAAACCTTTTTTATGGTCACCCCTCTTTTACGGACAAATTTTTTTTCTCCCGCAAGTGTTCGCAAAAGTAGAGTTTTGCTGTATATTTTCGAACCATATTTTCGTATTTTCCCCATAATTTTGGCATCCGAGACTCATAATTTTCCAATTTTATCACAAACCTTACATGAATTCGCAATGGTGACAAAATCAATTCCTCTGCCCCCTATGATATTTATTAATGTAATGTACTACTTCCAATATTATTCAGAATTGTGAAGAGAGCCAATTTTCTTTTAGAGTAACGCAGGGGGACAGTTCCTCAAGAAGGGCCAAAGACATGCTCCCCTGGAAAATTTTGTCATTAATTCAATTCTTCAAAGGGATTTCATACTAACTTAAAACAACTGAATCAATTTTGATCACAAAGGAATTTGATAAAATTACAAAATAAACTTTTTCGGAAACGTTGATTAAAAAAAATGTGTGTCGTGCAAAATACGGGTCACGTGGTCACCACATATTAAGAAAATACGGCACTTCGTGTTGGTCGGCAAACCACGTTGTGGTTCAAACCACGCCTTGATATAACCTTGGTTATCAGAAACATGATATAGTGAACAGGAGAAGGGAATGGATGTTACACAGATTATTATGCTTCGTCTCGTCACGCGAAAAAAAAATTGTCACTATAATACTGTCACCCATCTATACACTTTCTTTGGAATCTATTCCTTCTTTCAAATCAGAATGCGATGGATTTTGAAAATGTAATATACGTATTTATTTGTTATATATCTATGTAAATTAGAAAATATAACACATCTCTTAAGTTGGAAAGTATTGAAAAAGCATGAATTTTCACAGTTTGTAAAAAACGACTATCAATGGCAATTTCTGAACCTAAATGATGATCTTCAACGTTGTTAAGATATCGGTTAGGCTCACCGCACAAATTATTTACACTAATGTTGCGTTGATAGAGAATTATTATCATTGTACTGCATAGATGCTGGGATAATGCGAAAAAATATTAATAAACAAAAACCAGCAGATTACTCGTATTCAGCTGCAGATTTTGACTTCAGTCGGATCTGGGCAAAGCAGAAATTATGTCCCCCCCCTTCCCCGCCACCCTGCAACTTGTTTCAGAGATATTTGAATATATTGTTACGAAAATTATGTAGTCATCATTGATTATGTTTTATCATTTATGTCATTTATCACCCGTTGATAATGGGTAGCGATATTTCTGTTAGCCCCTCGAAATAAACGCCAAGTTAGCACGTTTAGTTTACTTGCGTGTCAAATAATATTAGTTTGAAAAAAATAAATAATAAATCTTATTTCTTAGAGTTATTTTTTAGCCAATGGGTGCCATCGTAACCATTGTGAACAATGTTCTGAACATTCCCCCTCCCACTCATATGTACATGACCTAAATCATGATTTTTTTTTATAATCTAAAGAATCAGCATGCTCATGTCGTGTGATCGCCATTTTCTCCTTTAAAATATTTAAACTTCTGAAATCGCATAGGTAGAATCATCCTCATTTTAGTCATAGGCAAACACACTTCTCTTTGCTTTCCTATTATGTCTTACTTACCACTTTTTCCATGTACATGATTGATATACATTTATTAGCATATACATACATATACACTTATTAGCCCTACCCATTGAAACATAAATTTAGATATCGTGTCGTTTCCATGATTCAATTAACCATTCAATTTACAGCGGTTTTTTTGTAACCGTAGAAGTATCTCCAAGTTACACTCACTTCTTTTGCGGCTTCGCGCGTGTAAGGATTCACGTATAAATAGTTCCCACGAGTGTTCATAATTCTTGAGCAGTGGAGGCCCCCTTCAAATATTAAAAAAGTAATTAAAGGCCATTTTGGCCTGACTCTGGCCGAAAGGGACGATGGTGACGAGCAGTTCCTTCGTAAGTCTTATTTTTGTGCGTGCGTGTGACATTCTAAGTGGATAATAATGTAATCTTTCCGTCCATTTTTGCAAAATATTCAAATATTGATGTTATTTAATATCGGCGCAAATCAACTGAATATTTCTTCAAAATGTTTGTTTATATATTTGACAATTTCATCGAAAGTACATTTGCGGTACAAACGTAATGTTCACATGTTTTTCAACGTGTAATGTACCATTTAATATATTTTAATTAATAAGTCTCGCGATCCGGACTCGCGACATTCAAGAATTATTATTTAATTGACAACGCGATCAGTATGATGATTTATTATGCAATCATTACACCGAAATCAATACACACGCTTATTACTTAATATATAAATTAATATTTTCAGTTGCTCATCAATATTTTAAATTTATTATTTCTAAAAATATGTTTTTAAATTTTTACAGGAATTGAATCAGGGGAAATCCCGGTATTAATGAAAAAAAGTGGCCGTGAAAAGAATGAGCCTGCGAAGGTGTCGCCATCTAGTGTGATTTGTTTAAAATTCAAACATATTTCCCTATATTTAATGTTTACAATTGCCGGATATGTAAGAGAATATGTTAAAATAAAAATTAGTTATGTATATATATAAATAACTTGTAGGACTATATATACACATTTCATGTAATCTATTATCGATGATGATTTTTTATGCTCATGCCAAGAATTTGTACGAGTCCTATTTTAATCTTTTTAGACTGGTCGACCTCCTCCTACGAAGGTTTTTAACTTCTGGCTAATGCGAAGATGAATTTGGAAAATAGAGAAAATTCAACTGCTGTTGAGGGGAATCGAACCCACGTCCTCTCACTAGATACGCCTCATCTTAACTAGATCATTGCCCGACGCTCTGTCTCAACGAAGAGATACTTGCGAACCAGTGAAATTGAATGAACAATTTCTCGCGGACCGGCATAAATCCTCCCCCACTCTCATAAGGGAGTTTTTTTTTTTGTTGGTGTATTTAAAATACCCATAAATTATGTTGCACATGTGCAATAACCACTCTTAGAGTCACCCCTCAGATGCGGACACTCCTATTTTACCGCCAAAAAAAATATCCCACCAAAAAGCCTATTTGAATAACGGATGTCGAACTCCTATTTATAACGGTCACGGACACCATTTCAATCATTCGTTCTATTGGACTAAAACCTTCATATAGACACAACTAATTGCAATTTTGATTCATATTATGCTCACTAGAAAGCAGCACATATCCTAATATTTGATCCACTTTTTGGCTAATTTTCAACGAAATTTTGAAATTTTCACTTGAAGTTTATTAATGTTTGGCAAAATTTTAAGGTGGTTGTGCTCGTATATATAACGTGATTTCACGCTGTTTAAAATTACCAGCTCTGGTAATCATCGCTTTCTATCACTAAGAGAAGAGATTCCGAAGAGTAAAGATTGATGTCATCAGATACGGTGGGAAAACGTAAAATAGGATTTCGTGTGCTTGTAAACGACTTCGATGTCGGGAAGACACAGATATGTTCTATTTCAGAGCAAAGGGAGTATTTTGGCAAGAAGAATGGCTGTAAAACCGAAATCAAGAAATTTTACTGTATTATTTATTTATCAATCTCCAGAACTAAAAGGGAGGGTTTTCCAGGAGCTGTAACAAAAAAAATAGTGCTGATAAATATAAGTAGTATCAGTATATTTATTAGCACTCAACCAATGCTGCTACACTAGGGTTTCTAAACTTTTCTCAGCTGTGACCCAAAATCCGGTGACATGAACAACTTCACGACCCATTTCTCTCGGTCTACTTTTAATTAAGAAATCCTTATTTAATATTTCCGTTTAACAAAATGTCAAGTTTTCGAAGTAAGTGAAATCAGTCCGTACCGTCTTAACAAGAGTACCAACAGGGCTTGAATCCAGAGACAAGAATCCGAAAAAGAATTCCCAAATTTTTGAAATCTGACTCTAATTCTGAAGTTATGTCTTTTATGTATAAATTCTGGAATTTTTTTCTTTCATTAATTTTTAAATAGTTTTATTAATTTTAGAATTATTCTTAATTAAGTTCAGAATTATTCTTAATTAAGTTCAGAATTATTCTTAATTAAGTTCAGAATTATTCTTAATTAAGTTCAGAATTATTCTTAATTAAGTTCAGAATTATTCTTAATTAAGTTGAGAATTATATTTAATCAATTATTTTTCATTTATTTTAGAATTATTTTTTGTTAGTTCTGTAATTATATGTTGTGTTCTCTCATTTCAAGTTCTGTGTCTAAATTTTCATTACTGATTGGTTAATGTGTGTCCCTAATTTACAGACTTTTTTTTCCTTTTAACAGATAATTTTTAGCATTCCTGTACATTCTATACTAATGACATGCTATGCTGGATGCCAAACTCCCCAATAACATACTTTACATAAAATCATGAGTTCAAAAGGGTCCCCAAAATGTCTGGAGTCTGAGCCCAGACCACCGAAATCGCAAAGATGTGTCTGAAACCAGTGGTGCAACAAATAGAGTTATAACCGAATCGTATTCGACCCATCTCAGGAGCCTTTGGGTCACAACCCATAGGTTAGGAACCCTTTTGCTACACAGTTCTTTACCATTATTACTATAATAATACTTGGCGAGTGAGCATCTCATTATCATAACTGTAAATTTAAATATCGGAACATGAGTGAACATTTTTAGAATGACAAATTATCGTGATTTACGCTCGTTATCTTTTGCATAAAACGGTCATTTTATTCCCGAATAAACGAAGATATGCATATGCATGAAAACCTCACTAGAAAGAGGTACAATCAAATGTATTTGTTTTTAGAAGATCTTCTCATTGAATATCATATTTTCTTCTAAACAACCCCCTTAGCGCAAAATATGCTTCCATTGTGTTTTAATGTCTCTAAAATCCATCCATGCCCGAAATGAATATCCGAACTCAGTACTCCATAAAAATCCTCATACCCACGTAATCTGCTCTTGATATGCTTATTATTTTTCTCCCGCTCATCATCAAGAATGAATGACATAAAGACTGTCAACCGCCCTGACAACGAGGGTATCTTTACTTCCCACATTATCTCGAAATGGGAGAATATTATTGAAAGATGCAAATTAAAAAAAAAAAAGGAAGATTCTGCCTTGGGCGTTAATCATTTGTGAGCGGTCGGTAATAGAATAAGCTGTATGTTTGAAGGTACAGGAGCGAGATGAGAACAAGACGTTCCGGCGAGACCACGTGTATAATGAAATTTAGTTCCCATTAGCGTCAATTTGGAACGTTCATGGAAGCAGTCGAAAGAATCTCTGACGGGTTCAGGTAAAAAAAAAAAAGAATATAAATTCATATACTTATCTTTGAGAAATGCACTTATCTTCTTAGCGTATCAGCGAGTTATTAGTAATTCAAAAAAAAGAAGAAAAATTCAAGTTCAGTATTAAAAGAAATAACTAAAGAGACGTCCATTCCTGTCAACTACACGAGAAAAAAAGTTAAGATATTCAATCTAATAACCGATCGTAAATAAGTCAGCTTTCTTTATTATAAAGTGATGCAAATCACTATAATCGAATCTATTTCAATTTGGAAAAAAAAGTTATAAATGTGATTAATGGACTGCAGGGTAAAGATCGATTTCTGATAAGTTACTGGTTAATGCACTTTCTTATCAGTCACGATATGATGCAAGGTATCGCCATATATCTCTCGGTATATGCGCTTCACGAGATGTCGTTCGCAATTTGGAAAAACGTATTTATGTTAATTTTGTAGAAATTTCTTAGATTCTATTACAATATTCATCCAAGTAAGCAAGACACAAAGTAAGTAATCAAGTAAGCTTAGAGTCTATTCATAAACTTTTGCGTAAGATCTAAAATTTGCTTGAATCCAGTTTTTCTGAAAAATATTTTTTTTTTTAGTTTCATGTACAGGATGATTCCATAATTCCCCTTCCCGCATTTCAATGACGAACCGTTGATACTAGAGAGGCATACTTATAATTAGAAAAATTATCCAAATAACATGTAGAACTCAAACATGTCAATCATGTTACAAGGGGTTGTATGGTTATTAAAATACGGAAACTAAATTTTTATGCGGACACCCAGTTCTGAAAAACCCAATTAGAAGGCTCTTCCTGAGATCAACAAAGAAATTCCACGTTTCTAAATGCAATATTAACAGAACATCACAAACGACTGGAAAAAGTGGTATCCGTTAGTATATGCTGTTCTTTTCCAGTTTTTCTTCATTTTTTGAATCCAAATATCTCAATACATATTACACTTACAAACATGGAATGTTTGCTTCAGGCGAGGCAGTGAAACAACTTTCTAATTCGGTTTTGAGGACAGGTTCTCCGAATAAAATTTGATATTTATGTTTTAATAAACATACAGTACCTTACATATATACAGGGTGATTATAACAAAACTATCCCGACATATGGACCCCTAACTATCATACCATTCACAGAAACTGAATGAAATTTTGGCATAAGGTATTTTGATGTATGCGCTCAAGAATGATATGGAAAACAACAGTGTCACTCTAACAGTTACGGTTACAGTGAGAAAATATGAAATGGCAACACCAAGTTTTTTGTATTGGAATGTGATCTCCATTGTGAAAAACCCTAAATAGCGTTCGAACGGCAACTGTAGCATGAAAATCACCGGCGGTAGATAGGCTAAAAGTGAGGACAACCAATAAGGACAGAGAAGCAGCATAAAATAAAGCATTTTATTGTATTTCACAAATTTTCCACATGACCTTGTGGAGGACTAATCAGGCTGGGATCTGAGCCGAAGAAACGGTGTGACGAATGAAACGAACATTAATGCTCTGGTGCACGGCAAAGTCCTTTTTACTTTTTCCTTGCCTAGCTCCGGGGATTTTCGTGCTACAGGTGCCATTCCAACGCTATTTAGTGTTTTTCAGTATGGAGATCGCATTCCAATACAAAAAACTTGGTGTTGCCATTTGATATTTTCGAAATTTTCTCACTGTAACCGTAACTATTAGAGTGACACTGTTGTTTTCCATATCATTCTTGAGCGCATACATCAAAATACCTTATGCCAAAATTTCATTCAGTTTCTGTGAATGGTATGATAGTTAGGGGCTCATATGTCAGGATAGTTTTTTTATAATCACCCCGTATATATATATATATATAACTTTGCTACGTATAATCCTAAGATGCAGATTTCACTGCTTCAAAAAAAATGTCATCGTATAATCCGCATATGCAAATTTCATTTCTTTGGTCACGTTTAGTAAAAAAAATTATCTACTCAAATTCGGACGCCATTCATGAATCTTTAAAAAATTATGTATTTTTAATCATAACGTGGGAAATTTAAAGTGATGTGTTTTTCCGTTGTTCTAAATTCCCTGAAAAATTATTCGACTCACGACATAAACCGATACGATTGAACATCTCTGTAAACTTCCCCGTGCTGCCACAAAAAAAAATATTTTAATGTGATAAAGACAAAACCAGGAGAAAATTATTACTGAGCCCATAAAATATTGCTCAGAACTTTCGGGACCACGTGGTGTGTATTACGCCCTGTCTTTAATATGTTGAAGCACTGCCATCTGCCTCTGGGGTATTCGGAAGAAACAATTCGTCAGTTTATTTTGCTTGTAGCACGTACTAAGCGTGAATTTGAAATGCTGCTGGCCTGATTGTTCTTTTTAGAAAGACATTTTAAAGGAAGATTGCATCTTGGAAAACCACAGAAAGCCGGCAACTGCTTCGAAAAGCGTCTCGACGGTGCCCATACACGGATTTAGCAGAATTTAGGAAAAATTGAACTAAGTTGTGTCCCAAAATGGTAGTCACCTGTATTTTTCGGTTGTCATAAATATACGTTTATCTTGATAAGAGCTGCTATAATAACACCATAACTAGCTTCAATGAATCTTTTTCAGAAAAAGTTTTCTTGAAATTTCGAAGCATCAAAATTTTATCGCATATTCTCTCTTAAAGAGTGATCTAAAATGACAGAGCTACTTGGGTTTATCGCACCGTCATGCAAATTTCGCCGTGTTTGCGCAGTGAGTTTTCGTTGCTAGACCTCGACCTTTGAAGACCGGCTACACCCCGTTTCCCATCTCAGAGAAATATCGAAGCGTCCCCGAAGGATGGGTGTATCCGGAAAGTTTTATTATAAACAACAAAATATCGTCGCCTCAAACGAAGGCAATAAGAAATAAAATATATATAAAACAATTAACAATTTGAAATCATATAACAGATAATTAAAATCTAAACAACATATGCCAATGATCAATCAAAATTATAAAGATTATAAGATGATGACATATAGTCCATCCCATAAAGAATCTAGCAATCGTCGATTAATCGAATGATTGTCGATATTGGAACATAAAATTTCGAATCACAATGAATCAACTAATCACAGTCATCAATGTTTTTATAGTATCCAGTTTCAGTTCGATTGACGCCATCGGGTCTTCAGCAGTCATAGGTCCGCCGTCGTCTAGGCCACAAGTTGTATATCCTCGCCTTTACTGCTGCACTCTCACGAGGGTGGGTATGTGACGTCAGTAACTCCTCTCAGTCTTTGTCGCAAGTCGTACACCCTCACCTGACTGTTGCACTGCCTCGATGGCACATACGTCGGGTCGGTGCTTCCTTTCGATTCGCGTGCTCCTCTGGTTTTGTCGTGCATTTGATGCAAGCTCTGATCCAGAAACCTGACAAGACCTACGAGGCGGCGGAAGTTCGTAGGACTACGAAGGGTCTTTATCTTCCAGGATAAGGTATAAGACTCTGGCATCTTACTGAAGTGGAACTGAGCCGTCATTGGACATCGCGTTGCATAGTGCGAGAGGGATCCAGAAGCTCCACAATTACAAGCAGAGTGAGTTGAGCGCTTAAACCGTTCTAAATAGACCGGAAATGAGCCGTGCTCTGTGACCACTATTATATTTTCTGGGCCAAACATGATGGTGCCACCGGACTCGTTGTTGGATTTTATAGGCATCTTTGGCCGCATTGGAATTCCAACTACATTGCCACGTCTTCAACAGATCCTTGCGCAATAAGCGTTGGCCAAAGCTCCTCGGCCATGGGTGTTTATCTGGAGTTTTGAAGATTGGTGGCTTCCTTAGAAAGTTAGTCAGCTCGTTGCCAGCTACTCCAGATTGCACCTTCAACCAGGCCAGCATATTCTCGAATTTCCACACATTAAATGAAAATTACTTTACGAAAAATCGAAATTGAACTACAAATAGATATAATCGAGTTTATCAAATGCCAAACCCAAATAAAACATTATATGAAAAGAGGTTTTCTTTCATTGCCCCTAAGATATTAAACATTTTTTACACTGAAAATCAATTTAATAATAATGAAAACATAAATAAATATTATTTTTGACTTTGTCAGACGCATAGATTACGAAACCATTTAGATGAAAGTATTGAAAAAGTATTTAAAAACAATATATTGAGCTGAGTAAAAGTAAAGGGTATAATAATAAAAAAGATAAATGATGAAATGATGTACGATAATTATATTATACTGAGCTTCACGATAAGCAACTTAGATATATACATAAATGAAAATACATTTGAATACATGTCTAATAAATATAATAATGCTGTTGCAAAAAGATCCTATAGCTTATTCCTTTAGTCCTGCTGGAAGGACTTTTCATTCCCTTCAGGCTACAAAGTGTTTTTTTGTAATACGTGTGCATGTATTTCTTGTGTATTACATGTTTGTATTCATGTAACACATGTCTGAATCTGTGTATTAAATGTTTGTATTTGTGAAGGAAAATAAATGGTTGCGGCGAATCTCTCTGACATTGTAATATGGTGAGCGTGGATTTTTTATTGCCCACAGACTTGATGCACTGTCTCAAAATATGAGCACTGGATGCTGTTTCATGCCGCTCATTTCTTTTGGATTATTTTACCACGGGTAGCCTGTACAATACAATTGGATTTATGTTCCACGTCATTTCCCCTAGTTCTGGATATAATCGTGTACAACTTTTTTCCAATATGAAATTTCCCTCAAACTGATGGCACATGGTGCAATATCCATAGCTCAATGTACTAGCTGTTTCTAAGATTACGTTATCTTTCAGCGTTGTATCCGAACATGGAAATTCATTGTATTTATTGAGATTTTGTTTTCAGAGAATCACAAATGAATGGTGGATATTACTTATTCAACACGAACAAATACGAGAAAGCTCTTATTCCGACACGTATGCGTATGTAAAACATCTCGAGCGTACGACGATCTGTGTAATTTTCGAAATTAATTTGCTCAGAATTGCTGGTTGTTGACACAAACTGTGTTATGTTATTTGAGGGAAAAAGAGCACACGCGCAAAGCAAATATTTCAGGCACTCACACGAGCGAAACATCGTGACAAGAACAAAAAAATTAGCATGAATATTTGCATGTACAATTTTTCTAGAACAAATGTTATTCGCTTCGTAAAAGTGCTATTGATAACAACTGCAATCATTACCTAATCAAAGAGCATCAATCTAATATCAAATTAATTAAAACGTCGTGATTCAAAGCCTTGATTGTTTACGTAAAAAGGTAAAACAAGGATATTATTCGTCCTTTTGAATATATTCGTAAATAAGGTCTGTGTAATGAGAGATATCGTTTATGAAAGCAAATAAATCACCGTAAACACATTTCAACGAGAGAAATAGAATAAATGTAAATTTGAAACTTCTGATAAAACAGTGAATGTACTATTAGTACCTGTTACTGGGTTCCTATTATCATAGTTGATTTCCCAAGCCAAGCGAATCGAGGATGGTGTTCTGTCAATAACGCTCAAAGGCGGTGTTATAGGAGGGTCTGAAAATAAAAAAAAGAACTATTCACGTAAGCAATGTTTAGCATACTATGAGATGAAAAACACTAAATTGATTCCGGAGAGAGAAAGAAAAACGTTGTTTACACGTTGTTTATGCAGGGTGCATATAGAAAAATGGAGGTATGGCATTTTATTGACGAGCAGTTGATTCTAGAGGCATACTTCCAGTTGGGAAAAGTTTCCAAACAACGCGTAGTACTCAGATATGTTATTCATGTTTCAAGGGGTTGTATAGTTATTAAAATGAGAAAATTAACTTTTTATACAGTCCCCGTGTGTCTGTCTCTCCTGATGCCAACAAAAAAAATTACACGCTTCCAAGTGCAATATTCACTGAGATATTCTCGAATTCGTAAAACGAAGGAAATTTGGGAAAAAACAGCTCTTAATGCAGAAAATTCGTTTTACTCCAATCTAAAAAAAACTGTTTTTCCACAAATTTCTAGTTTTTTCGAATTCGCGCATATCCCAAAGAATATTACACTTAGAAACGTGGAATTTTTTTTATTGGCATCAGTAGATACAGTGCGACAACTTTCCAACTGGGTTTTGGGGCATACGGGGACTGTATAAAAAGTTTTTTTTTTATTTTGATTACTAAACAACCCCTTGGAACATGAATGACATATGTCAGTGCTACACGTTAATTGAAAACTTTTTCCTAATTGGAAGTATACCTCTAGGATCAACTTCTCACCAGTAAAATGCTATACCTCCAGTTTACTTTGCACCCTGAATATAGTCTGTTCCACCATAATTGACCGAAACGAATTTAAATTCTATGGTTCATTTTAAAATTCAACTAAAACATGAAAAATGATCAGCAAAGACAACGCAATCTATTTGTGATAGTTGAACCCCCTCCAAAAAAAATCATTATTGGTGGAAATACAAAAATTAAAATTTGCATACGGCCCCATTCTGAAAAATGTCAATTAGTAGATTTTGTGCCTCCCTCTATGAAACTCAAAGGAATTTACCCGTAAAATTTGGATCAAAATTCATCGAGATAGTGATAGTCTAAACTCGCGATTTTTGGCAGTTTTCAAGGAAAATTTTTATATGGACTTCAAAGAACCAAATGGGGAACGTCAATAAATTATGTTTGTAAAAATGCTGGATTAGAATTCCAATGAAAAATTAATAAAATAATAGTGTTTTTTCGTCTTTTTTCAGCCATAATACAAGATGGAGTTTATGAGGAAAAGTATATTGCAAATGTTTTCATTATTATTCATTTATCTAAATGAAAGCACAAAATTCCGAATGACGAAACACCTTCAAACTTGGTATTATGCCTATTGAAAATTTCCATAAATCATTGAAAATGTTGAAGATGAAATTATTTAATAATTATATAATAATTATCTATCTTATAATTTTCGACATCAAAGAAACAATAATTAAAGTAATTACTCATAATTTATCCTGTCCATTCAGAAAAATTCAGTTTTTCCTTCAGTAATGTTTTCATGTAGGGTTCAGAACACGGACAAGCATATCCCCCAACATGCATCAATTCGTTTGAACTTCCGCGGAGGATTATGGATGAGGTACATGTGTGGTTTAGTAGTAGTAGTAGTCTTCCGTCCGTATCCCCGGATTTATGTTCCAGGAGTAACGGCGAGTACGTGAAAACCACGAATAATTCGAATAATTTTTCTTTAGGCATCTCATTTTTTACAGTATTTCTTTTATGTGGAAGAAGTAGAAGTGGAGGTGGGGAACCAGAGTGATTCAAGGTGATGCTTTCTGGAAAGAACAACGTGGTATCTGTTAGTAATTTCTTTTGAATTCCAGTCAATTTGTTGGAGCAGCAGTTCTCAACCGGAGCCCTTGGGCCTCCCTGTCAACATTCCAGGGTATCCGAGGCCACTCAGGGAAAATAAAATAAATCAGAAAATTTTACAAATACACACAAACTCGATTATAACGACATCGGATATTCCAGAAATTTTGTCGTTATAATCGAAGTATCGTTACAACCAAGGGATCGACGCTTTCAAGAGCTTTTAAGTGTGAAAAATCTTTTCAGATGCAGTCAAGTTGTATGTGAAGTTACTTTTTTATAATCAGAGTGACCATCTTTGATCAGGATAATCACGTAAATATAAAGATCACAATACAGGACATCGCCAATTCGTGCTAAAATGTTGCCAATAGTCACACAAATCGCCACTTCCTTAGAAATGCAGTGTTTGACCGGATCTTATTTTCACGAGGCCCTCAGAGTGTGCCTGGTGAGCTCATGTATTTAGACGGCATTGAACATTTCAAATATCTGAGGTTAATGATTATATTTATAGTCATAATTACCACACACACACACATATCGTATTTTAGGAAGGATTATGAATTAAAGTAAGCGTCGTTGAAAAGAAAGGACATTTTTAATTTAAAAAAACGTAGGGCAAAATTACGAAAAATTCCGTATACGTGTCGTATTATCACCCTAATTATGATAAAACGGAATAACGACAACAAGTGTCGTTATATCCGAAGTCGTTGCGTTTCAATTGACGTTACAAGCAAAGTTCGTTAGCATTATTCTCCATGGGGATTAGTCAGAACCGCCAATTAATGATGCTATAACCGAGTTATCGCTACAACCGAAGTCGTTATAATCGAGTTCAATGGTATATAAAAAAAGATGCCAACGGAGCTTCGCCGCAGAAATCGTGTACTAAAAGGGCTCCGAGTCAAAAAAAAGGTTGAGAACAGTTGCGTTATAAGAAGGCTTCTTTTACCAATTTTTCTACGTGTGAAAAACGTACCACAGATGGATCTATTTCATGGAGACAATCCATTGCCGATTTAATCTTACAAATGCTTTTTTATGTTGCTCATAATAAACTTGCCTTCAGAATTTGCAGATTAAATAATATAAGCGGATAGTGTGCAAGTTACGCAATACATAACTTGCATACCTTTTTGTCGCACCCATGGAAAAACAACTTTCCACGTGAGAGACATGTGGATCCAAGGCTATACAGTAGTATGTGCAGCTACAGCAACGACTGATCGAATTTTACGTTCTTATTTCCTGATATGCACTCATGCCCATAAATTAAGGATAATTCAGAATCACACCGAAATCGAAATCTAAAGTAAAAATTTCACCTGTAGAATTATCACACACATCTGCAAGAATGATATGCAGATTTTAGGAAACCACCAGATGATGCCGATGGTACGTCACAATGACGAGAGTGTAAGAGGGGGGGGGGGTATTTAAGGAATGGTGGCAAAGAAGTAAAATTGTTCACAAGAGTTCTATAAGGCGCTCAGTGCCATAAGCGAATAGTTATGACACAGAGGACGCATGTGGATGATTTTTTACGTGATAGAACTATCGGCCGCCTGGAATGTGGGCGTACTCAGATGGAAGTATCCGAGGAACTTGGAATTGCCCAAAGTGTCATCTCTAGGCTTTGGCAACGATTCCAAGATAACGGAAATGTCAGTAGACGTTACAGTATAGGTCTCCCCCAAGTTACAACTCCGAATGAAGACCGGTATTTGGCAGTAACTACCAGAAGAAGCAGACGGAGCACAGCATCCGACCTGTCTCGTCAGCTATCTGCAACCACGGGTACCACAGTTTCAAGGCAACCCGTGTACAGACGTTTGGGAGATATTGGTCTATATGCTCGCAGGCCTGTCAGATGTGTTCCGCTCACGGCAACTCACTGTCGGCAGCGATTAGCCTGGAGTAGAGAACATGCAATGTGGACATCGTCACAGTGGGCTTGTGTGATGTTTCCCGACGAGTCCAGGTTTAGCTTGCAGTCTGATTCACGTCGGACTTTCATATGGAGAACGCCAGGTACCCGTTACCATCAAGACAACATCATTGAACGACACCGTTACGGTGGTGCAGCATTGCTCGTTTGGGGTGGAATTAAACTGGGATCCAGAACAGATCTGCATGTTCAAACCGGAACCATGAAAGCCCAAATTTATCGGGACATCATTCTGGAACAACATGAACGTTTGTTTAGGGGTGCCATGGGCGCAGAATTTGTGTTTATGGATGACAACGCCCGTCCTCACCGAGCAAACATCGTAAACGAATGCCTTGAATCTGAGGATATAACCCGTATAGAATGACTAGCATTCTCACCTGACTTGAATCCGATAGAGCATGTGTGGGACATGCTTGGCCGACGAGTTGCAGCCCGTCAACCACCTCCTACATGTGTACCGGAACTTCGGAGAGCATTGCTTGCTGAGTGGAGTGATCTTCCCCAAGATCAGATCGATAATTTGATACTCAGCATGCCTAGGCGTTGTACGGACTGTATTTCATCGCATGGGAGACATAAAATGTATTAACCATCATACCAACCATGTAATAGTAAGTTTTTGTAACCATGTAATAGTAAGTTTTTGTAAAGGAGATATTTTTTACAATTGCTCCAGGGAGCAAAAATTGTAGTTTTTATGAATGGTATCATACATACACCATCGTTTTTGTTCTTTATCTTTTGTTTAATAAATGGGCTTTATGAATAAGTAACGTTTGTTTTGTTTCTGAACCTTTATTTGCTGGAGCTGTCATTACCCTTAATTTATGGACATGAGTGTATTTGACTGTATCCGTAATGGGAAACCTCTGCAACGAAGCCAACCTTTGTCAGTATTTCTAATTTTTCTTTGCAAGTTTTGACTTTTAGAAACGTTTAAACAACATTCTCTTATATAAATATTTTCAGAAGCACCAGAAAACCTTCAAGACGAATCGCTTAAACGTTTGCTTAACACGTTACAACTTACATTTTGTTCCGATACAAGAATTATTACCTCGGAAACTGTTTTCCAAAAAATCTGTGGAAAAGCGCCGCGAATACGAAAACCTGTATGTGAATATGAAAACCTCGGTATTCGCGGATATGAAATTCGCAAATATCAAGGGCCGTCTGTATTTTATTTATCTATTTGTTTTTATTTTTTTTTTGCGTGTTTCCCTTTTCATGTACTGGTTGCTCCCTCAAATACCTTTAAAGGAAGAAAATGAAATGTCTCGCAATTTGGATCCAAATTTTACAGGGTAAATATTTTTGAGTTTCATAGAGGAAGGAGCAAAATTTACGAATTAGCATTTTTTAGATTGAGAGAGAGACGGCAATATAAAAATATTTTAATATTTGCGTTTCTCTTCTCTCCCCCCCCCCCCAATATTGATTTTTGTTGGGGTTGAACTATTATAGATAAATTCCATTCTCTTTAGCAATCATTTTTCATAATTTTCTTGAATTCTAAAATGAATCATAGGATTTATATTCCTTTCAGTCGATTATGGTGGAACAGCCTGTATGTACTGCGTTGATTAATTTGAAAAGAAGTGAAAAGCATGGGCCGCAATTTTGGTAAAGGGTTTATTTCGTTACATAATGGCAAGGAAAGACAATTGCAGTACATTGTAAGGCTGAAATTCCAATTCGTAACTATCTACGGTTCGCCCCCTGAAAATGCATTTAAAAAGGTTTTTTTTTTCTTTTTAAAAAACAGATGTAAATATTGGTGCGGTTATTTAATTTTTAATTGAAACACTTCATCAACACAGCAATTTAACTTATATGAGTGGATTTGGATTTTTCTATAAGCTAAACCGGTTAATTAACCCATTACATATCAAAACTCTATTATTTCTTTTTTTTCAATAGAAAATATTACATTATATGATATCATAAATGAATGTTTTTAACTAAACGGAAAAAAATGTTTTAACTAAAATTACTACTCATCAATTTATTATCATTTTTAAACAATTTTTTTTTTGGAGTTTGTAATATTTATAGCAGTCAGTTCAAAATTTAAGTACAACAATCAAAACTAAAAATTACACTGCTTAGTTAGAAATAAAAAGAAACGAACGTCTCAAAAAAGATACGATGGTGAATAATGGGTTGAGGGGTAAAATATGCAGTTCGCCTTGATTATCATGTTATCTGTAAACATATACAATCTTGCTTACAAAAGTTAAAAGCGTTTTACCTAGAATTTCACTTTCGATCTCCTCAATTTGGTGAGATTTTATAAATCTCTGAGCAAGTAAAATTTTCAGCAGCTCTCTAAGAATGACACAAACAGGGAATCAACTTCTTTTAAAAAACAAGTTTTGTACTTATATAGCCGTATTGTGTACTGGAATGACACTGAAAAATTTGGCGTCTAAAAATACCAAAAAGAAAGGGCAAAGAAAATTGATATGATGTATTTTTTTGACCATGTATTTGCGATGTATATTCCAACACACACGAAGCAATAAAAAAGGTGAAGTGTTTGATTTTTGAAAGTTCGGTTATCTTGATGATCATGTTTCTTAAGGGCCAAAAATCTTCTGAAAAATAGTTACGAAAAAATGTTTAAACACACACATCAAATACTGTTTGAAAGTATCTTCGAGAGAGAGAAAAATCCCCGTTATTTAGCTTTCAAAATCTTGGAAATTAACAATTTTTGATGGAATGAGAATAAATGTTAAAATGAATCACGCGCGGCAACGCAACAATTCACATATCCTATTGTACTTTTTCCCTTGTGTTAATACTGTAGACTGCCGGCCGTGTGCTGGTCTGGCCCATCTAGAAAATGATTTGGCGTTTTTTTTTGGCGAGTTTTTTCCGGGCAATGGGAAGACAAAAACATATCAGTGCATGTCTTTGCTCAGAAGTTTATATTATTTAAATGAGTTTTTCAATTGACTCTCAGTAATCCGGCACACCTTCGTCTGATATGTTGCCGGATTAGTGAGAATCTACTGCAACTATAACATACAAAAAAATTAAATTGAGGGATAAAGTGGTTGCAACCAAGAATGGAAAGCTTCTACAATTCCAATGCTGTGACTGTTAGGTTTATGTCACAATTTAAATACTCACAGATTAAACTGTTTCACGACTCGTTGATATTAACATTTAACGTCTTCTATACCTGCTAGGCCTGGGCAAACCGAGCCATGTCCGTTTTAACGAATACCGTTATAACGAAAATCTTGTTTTAACAAACACTTTTCTAATCTTCCAGATAAGTTTGCGTTGGAACAATGCAAAAACCTGGAATTCCTTTATAACGAAGTGATTTCTCCGGAAACATTAACATCGTTATTTGCATATGTTTACATAGGAAGAGGTTCAAAACGTCTACCGCGCATTTCAGGTATGCATGCGCGCCGTGCATGTATTATATGTTTCCAATAAAGATTTTTTCCCCTTGCACCGGATATGACGTCATACTTTTCGTTAGAATTTTTCTCGAAAACTATGGGTCGTACAGGTACGTTTCTTTGAGTATTTTTATGTGTATTTGAAAGGTAATTATTTGAGAAAAAAAAATTAGCGCAAGATGGAATGTTATGAGACTGAAATAGCAGCTATGCAGTGGGTTGTCATCGGGGGAACCCCATGCATGGTTCGAAAAGCGTAGGCGTTCCTGAAGGGTGGCTATGCCTAATTGCATTAAAATGCCAACCCCTGTTCAGTCTGATAACAGAAGGGGAGAGAAAGGATGTTTTTCCTTTTCTTTCGAGATATATGTTTACAGCAGTGTGTGGCTCCCAACCTTTTTTCCTTCCCTCACCCCCACAGCAATTCGACTTACCTTCCTCACCCCCTTAGATAATATGTTTTTATCTGAGAAAATTCTGATTTTTTTCTGTAATTAATTACATAAATTATCCAATAATTAATTTCTATGAATTCTTTTGCGTATTCTTTAATGTCTTTTTGAGTATGGCTAATATTTAATTTTGACTTCATTTCTTTTGAAAATTAATTTTTCAAAATAGAAACTAAATAACTTACAATTTTTTAATAATTTTTTTGAGATTTATAAAAAAAATCATTGAAAAAACAGTTCTTCGCTTATTGATTCCAGCCGCAACAACTATAATAGGCATCTTCATCCTATTGCTCGTGAGCACCATAACGTTTCCTGAAGTACCCAGAGTGCTCGATGCTAGTGTCCAATTTCGTGCTCGCGAGCACTTGATCAACGTTCCAATTAAACACCATGGAGGAATTGCATTCAAGGATTCAAATCATCGTCATTTCATGCAGTCGTATGTTAAACTTGCCGTAAAAGGTGCTCTTCTTTTGATGATGGGTACAGGCAGTGCTAGCGACTGGAAAAGGGTTGAGGACCGCTGAACTATAAATTATTGTTTCTTTGCCACTTGACTGAATATTTTGACGTTTTTCCTGAGTCGTCTATACACGACGGTATCAAATCTAAGCACAACGTGCTAATAACACAAGGTACAAACCACGAAATAGTTTAGGTAAATAATGGTATTTTTTCTCAACGGAAATGGAAAACAAGTACGATCGCTAATCCAAAAAGAAACTTTTACGATGCAAATTATGCATGGCACATTTCTACGAGTAAAAGTTAGAACATGAGTCGTCAAAATATTGGTATGATTAATATTTATTTAGGAATCGAAAAATCCAATTTTCATCATCATTTTCATTTTCCTGAATAACCAGTCAACATTTTATAATTCTTTTTCCCGTCTCAAACCCACAAAACTTCCCGCCCGCAACCCCTGGGTTGCGCGCACCTCCGATTGGGAACCATTAGTTTACAGCATAAATAACAGAAAACAATTCTCCCCCCCCCCTCCTCGTTTTTATTCTTTTGTGTTCGGGAAAAGAATTTATCAGCTCACGCAATCAGAAAAAAATATTCTTGAAAATAAGTTGTAATTTCAAGAAGGTTTAGTGATTTCTACTGTGGCAGTTACAATACGGATTAGGAAAATTTTAAAAGCTGCTTGAAGAGTTAATTAATTTTTTTTCACCATGGATTTCTAGCAAACTTCACTCCTGATTATGTTTTATAGATAGATCAGCAGGTAAAGAAATGGCTCAAAGATTTCCTTTTATATTATTTGGTTGATATTTTCTGATAAATAATATTTAATTTATGTTTAAAACGTAAAAAAAATATTTTATTTTTTAAATAAATTTATTTACAAATTAAATAAATGTTAATTAAATACATTTTATTTTTCATTTATTTTTTTACAATTTCGAGAGAATGACTCAAATACAAACTTTATAGCCAATACGTATTATTATTATGTATACGATAAATATGATAAATGCGGTTGTTATACATGATAACTGGTTATTTTGCATACTTACTAAGTATTTTGGTAAGTTTGATGAATTTCCCTAAACTAATCAATTTCACCGGTGATTAGGCATAGTGCCCAAGCATCGTTGCTAAATTTGATAAATTTTCCTAAATTAGTTACTTTTACCGGAGATTATCCATAGTGCCCAAGTGTCGTTGATAAATTGAACAAAAAAAATTACCGCTTTTGCCGGTGATTACGAATAATACCCAAGCGTCGCGTCGTTGGCACACATGATAAATCGTTTTATGTGATGTACCCTACATAATAATTCATACACGTAGTCATTATATCGGAGTAGGATCATAAAATTTGTTATCATTATATCGTAGTCAGACTATATTCCTCACACATACTAGGGTTTTATGCATAATCACAGATAAAGGCGATAAATTTGAAGTATTTGTCAAATTTACCAACGACGCTTGGGTTTTATGCATATTCATCGGTAAAGTGATAAATTTAAATTTACCGGCTTAACTTGCTTTAATCAAACTTACCAAGACGATTGGTAAGTATGCATTATAGCCAGTTATTATGTACAATATCCGATTTATCATATTTACTGTAACACTATCGTTATCCCGTAGAACATAATGAATTATAAGCAATAGTAGATGCATAACATCTATTTCGGTATCCTCCAATAATACTGTCTCAGACTTTTCTCAACTCTCTAACCGACATAATTATACCGATCCCGATAAACAAATCCTTCTTCGTTTCATAGCATTTTTTGAATATATCATTACCAACTAAAAATTTCATCATCTGGCGAGATGTCATTATTTGATTCTTACTACTTAATCCCTTCTCGGGAAATGAATTTGGCGAAGTTGATTTCCTACAGGACATTTTCTCTTTTTCTTGTATGTATATATGTGTGTGTGTGTTTAGACAAACTCGAAATTGACGCAATTCCGTAAAACCTTTTCCACAATATTTGCTTTTTTTTTCCTAGTCCGATGGAGGAGAGATTTTGATGAAATAACTTTGTTTTCGTCCAAATAATGTTCGGCGCAGTTCTTTTTGAAATTCGTCGAATCAAGAATTCTCCTTGCACATCCCATTCCTCCTCTACTATATTAGATTACACGCATATAGAACATCCAATCTCTTGTTTCTTCCGGAAAGTTTATGCAGAATATACTTTTTTTTCTCTTTTTTTGCTTGAGAAGCTTTCCTCTGATTAAAAATGATAAAGATAAATGAAGATTAAAGCAACAGTAAAAAAAAGATGTTATCCTTTTCAATGAAATAAAAATGCGTCGCATCCATAATTGATTAATTCCCAAACTCCCATAATTACAAACCTTTAGTTCTCGGTGCCATTGTATCCATTGCCCTTCTCTTATAATTATCTCATCCCATTAATTTATTTCGATATAAATATTTCATGTTATTCCTTTTCTTCTTTAAGATTTTGGAATTCGTATTTGTTTTATTTCAAAATTTTTAATTAATTACGTTGCAACAAATTCTGATATTTTAACTATATAAAAGGAAATTTATTCATCTGAGTAAAGCTCTCTGGAGAATGGAATTTACAGTATATAATATTTTTGCGGTCTTGAATTTTACGTTGGTTATTTACCAGATACATTAGCTTTCCTTTTCCGATCGTCAATAGCTCCGGTCTTTCGATTTTGAGGCACTTTACTACCGCTTTTCTCTTCGATTCTAAGTTGCGACGACATATTTTGTTGAGGACGCTTTTGCGTCCAATGTTATGACATAATCGTTCAGTAGGTACCGTCATTAATTATTTAAATTTTCAGTGCGGGAACTGCATTTTTGGTAGATCTGCGTCTATGTGACGAAACGTTTTTAAATCTCAAGAACCCGTGTATATTTTAATATACATGGCAAATACATTTTCAAAAAACTTATTGCACTAACTTCTTTTCTGAATTTTCTTGGTATTTAAGAAAGCACATCTCTCGGTAATAAATAAGTGATCTCAGTACAAAAACCGCTTTATTAGTAGGATACCTTTTTATCTAGAAAGTTTTTATTCCTTGTTGGTGTCATTTTTTTTAGAGCTCGTGAAATTCAGTGAGTTCTAAGATTTGTAAAATCACCCCAAAGTAAGGGGAATAGGAAATAAAACTCAAGGTAAAAACTAATCAACTTTGTAAGTAAGACTGTATATCTGTTAATACATTTCAGGATATATTTATATTTAATTATGTGAAGAGAAGGTATTCCTATCGGGAACGACTACTTTCATTCTTGTAATAAATATTCAAAAATGAAATACATGAACTTGGAACTGAGTACCAACCACAGAAATGACATATCAGCTGCAGGCAATCCACGAAAACTACGTAACCCCTCATAAACATTCCTATGGGGAATTTCGAAAGAACTGGGACATACCAGAACATGTGCTTCATGTGTGTGCTAGAATTAAGTGTATTTTGTGTACTAGTGGTGGTGCCACCTATCTTCCATATTTTGAAGTGAAAATGCAGATGTTTGTTCGTGTTACGTAAGTACCGTGGGTGAAGGTCAGATATTCAATGTCTTCCTTACAGGAGTGCGCTAATTTCTGGTGTGGATGCGACTACTGTATGTATTCAAAGAACGAACTTGACGGGTTAACATCAATTTATTAAACGATTAAAAATCAAAAATGTAGTATTAGGATCAATTAATAAAATACAGTAAAAGTCCATCATATCAAGTTCGGCTTATAACAAAAATCTCGCTATTACGCGTAATTCTCAAAGAACTAATGTTAAAGATACAAAAAAATATTCTCTTTTTGCGCGTTATTTATGAATGAGGATTAAATACATTCGATATAACGATAACGGAAATTCTCAAAAAGTATGTTTTTCTTTCTCTCTCTTTAAGGATTATAAGTAAAACAGAGTAGAGTGACATTTTTTAATTTTTTAAATAAATCTCTTCACCCTATTCATAGGTGTTCATAAACGGGGCATGCCAGTACCTCCCTATAGATTAGAATAGCACATGCCACATATTTTTTTATCATCTTGTTATCTAAAAACACATCATAATATCTGTAGGTGTGTTGGTTGGACAGGTAGGCACGATCTCTGGTTTTGACACAGTTGTTATTTCTCTTGAAACTCCCCCTCTCCTTTTTTTGGAATCTTCCAAAACTAGGCACAGGGTAAACAGACCTAATCGTTTCTCTGCTTTATATGTTGAAAATTGCACAGTTTTTAGTGCAACGAATACTCAAGTTACAGAAATTGGTTCATTCCAAAACATGAAAAGTTTGTTATGCAAACAACATTGTGCAGGCATGAACTGTTAACTCTAGATGCACATTTCAGTAAAAGAACTTAAGAAAAAAAAATAATAATAAAGGTACGTTAATCTGGTTTGTTTTTTCCCCATTTATATGTTTTCACAGTTCAAAAACCTAAAATTCGTTTACGAAGAGAAGTCTACAAATTCATGATAGCAAACCAGGAAATATTTCTCTACTTTCAATGGCTCAAAATTTTTGTGCATCGTCCCTGTGGCAATTTAGGGCGTTTACCATGGTAAGAGGCAGAGTTCTATCATGATTATAAAAAGTTGAAAGTATAGACAAAAAATTCAAACTATATATGAGGACGGATATGTCAACATTTGTAAAGACACAGATTCCACAAGGAGTTTCTGATCATCTAAATAAAATCCAAATTGGTGAAATGAAGACACTGAATTCTTCCGTTATTCTAAACATCTTTCTTCACTTTACTGCTTTACTGCGTACCAAAATAATTGTAGTGAAAATATGTTTCGGTGTAAAACCATGGACGGAACATGAAAAAAAACTGTTTCTATGAATGTTTCGGTGTCATTTTTTAAATAAATTGAAACATCGCTAAAAACTATTTTTCTTAGTTTCAACGGGGGGGGGGGGAAATTAAGGTTCCGTCCAGTGAAAGACGTGTACATCCAGGAACGTCACTTTATAATTTAAAGAACGATTTCTAAGCAGTTCATTTGCTCGAGGCTGATTCCACCTGAAGTTTACGCTTTTATATCCTCTGACGATCTCGTGAGCATTAACATTAGTGTGGGAAAACCATAAAGTTTTCCTCTTTCTTCTTCTTCTTCTACCAAAGCTCCATAGCTTGGAGTTGTAATAAGTAGCTGGAAAAACGTTACCTTCTCCAGTTAATACTCACAAGAACGTGGAAAGAGCATTGAAAGACCGATACCTTCAGAAATCCCCTCGTCAAAGAAGGTTTTTGAAAGGACTGAAGTAATTACACTAGTATTGAAATAGAAGACGGCAAATATATATATATATATATATATATATATATATTTCACGATTTTTCTCCTGTTTTCTTCGGTTCTTCTTAGCAGCATATTTAAGGTGGTTTTTTTTTCTTTTCTGGTCGGAATTCCTTTACTCGTTTTTCCACCGAGCTAAGAAACGCATTTTTTTTTTGTCTTATTTTTTGTTCATGTATTTTTATTTCTTATTTAAGATGCTCGTATCCGCGTCTCATCTTATTCTTTAAAGGGGTTCGTCGTCGAGTCGGGCTTAATAAACTTTCAGCGTTGAAAAACGCCCCAAGTTTTAAATTGATTTGAATGCGGCTTGGTAAAAAAAAAAAAAGTAAACGAAATATGTTGGGTGTTGAAATGTACGAGACGGGGCCTCTCTAAGAGGCAAAAGAGAATGAAGAAACGAGGAGGTAATATATATATTTTGCGCCTTTTTTTTTTTCCGTGCGAAGAATGAAAGGCCAGCTTGGTAAATTGAGCAATAACTGCCACCTCTCCAAAGCAAATCGGTGGAACCTCTTGGTGAAACTGCGGTAGGCGAAGTCGTATTTGCGACGGAAAGGGGGATGCTGTAGAGACTTTACTCCAGCCAGAAAAAAAAAATACACAGAGAAAAAGAGCTCTAGAGAGCTGTCTCGTTTTGGATGGTGACATAATTGGACGCTTCTGGTATGTTCCGTACATATATACATATACTCACGCCCACCATCGGAAGTCTCTCGTGCCTTGTTTCCGTGCCCAACCTTCGCCAACATCCTGTGTGTGATGAGTCTCAAGGATCGTAACCCTCCATTTTTTCGTACTCTACCATTTCTCAATAAATATATATATAAAAAAAATTCAACGTCTAAAGTGTTGTGGAAGTTAGAGAGGTCTTTCAAGTCCATAGTAAAGACTCCGAGAATGTGACAGCTCCGAGGCTCTTGTCATAAACGGTTGAAATATTGTCTTCTCAATAATTTGATGGCTTTGGAATATTTTTCTTCCTCCATGTTTCTAAAAAGGAGAGGGAGAAATCCTCACATTCTACTTTTTCCCCCTCAATTTTTTTTCTATTTTTCTACGAGGAATGCCTCTCATCCTCCTCCTGCTCTTTCCATTTGTATTGTGAAACGGCGATTAGAAAAAGAGGAAGAGGATAGAACTTGAAGTGGTAGATGCTTGATGACGAAAAGTCCAGAGTGGTAGATGATGGGGAAATACTACAAGGAACTTGAAGTTTTCTGTGAGGCTGGATGATGAAGAATGAAGAATTGTCTTTTGTCGGAAAGAGGACTTCTCCGACACAACAACAAAAAAAATGTTCTTTTTTTTTTCTTCACCATCTGGGGAATGTCCTTCCGAAAAATGCCACTTTCAAAAACATTCTTACGCATCTTTGGGAATTGGTTTGTATGTGGGAGATATAGACACATCGATATCTACCTATTGGGAATTTTTATACATACCACGAGAGCGTCCACGAGGACAAGGACATATATGATTTTTCACGAGTGTTTGCCGCATTTTCTCTCTTATTCGTTTCTGCGAGTTTCTCGGGAATCGAATGTAAAGCAATAGAAATTCTTATGATATAGATAGATTGATAGATACTTTGCTCTTTCATGTTTCCGCTGGGGTTTTCGAGTAAGTTATGATATATTTTTCAGGATGTCTAAAGCTACAACTTCCCTGGTATGTGAGAGAAATGAATAAGCGGGTGTAGTGGCAATGGAATTTCGGAATTGGAAATTTCGTTTGAAGGATGTAAGTTAAGTATTTTCCTCATATATTCGAATTTTTAGTCCTTTTCTAGATTTTATTAATAAAATTCTTTCAGATACTATTGAGATTATTGGAACTACAAAAAGCATGTACGAAGTCTCAAAATTCAATTTCAAGAATTTTATGAGTGTGTAATATTTAGTAAAAATGCACAGAAAAGTACAAAACGCGTTTTTTATCTTACAAGTGATTAGAAATTAGAAATTTAAAAGTTAAAAAATAATTCAAGATTACCACTTACCATGCTCCAAAGTTTGAGCGTAGACTTCATCGGAAGGAGGTCCAGCTCCTTTTGCGTTATAAGCCTGCACAATAATACTGTACTGAGTGTTCCTACGAAGACCAGTTATGTGACATTCTTCTTTGTTCGGACTCTCAATTTCTTTTGTTCTATCGATTTCCAAGGTTTTATATATATAGGAATCACCAGAGCCCTTTGCTTTGTACCCGACATAATATCCTTTCAAAACTCCATTTTGCTGTTCTGCATTCGGAGCCTTTAATAAATATTTTTTTTCAATTAATAATAGTTCAGTTTGATATAAAATTCACAACCAATTAAAAAACTGAGAACTCATTATAAACAATCATTAAATATGGGGTGACAACACTTACCCTCCAAGTAACTTTGATCGACTGTGAACTCGCAGGTTGTACACGAACTTTCAGTGGAGCAGCAGAAGGTGCTGTCAAAGAATAAATTCATAGATAAATACTCTTAATCGCACGCTTTTGATTTTAGAGAAAAAATTTCCTACAGTGTAGAAGGTATTCTGATATACATTCGCATATCTCATTTCATGAGATATGAGCCCAGTGGTCGCCCATACGCATCTGAATACATGATTCAAATATCAAAATTGAATTTTGGTCCTTCAAATTGGTTATTGGTACAGGTAAAATAATCAATTAATTTAATATAGGGAAAAAAAATTATAATTTTTTCTATATTTATCAGACTTTCCAAATTTATCTGGGAAGTATGCATATTCGCCAGTAAAAGTGATAAATGTGGTTAAATTTAATCAAACTTTTTTATCAAGACTATTCATGATTATGCATAACCACCGGTGTATGGAATGAATATGAAAGTCGTATAAATGAGGTTTTACTGTATATCGAATCTCCCCAATAGCGGACACTCCCCGTTAGCGGACAAAAGATGTGCGTTATTGAGAGGTTCTACTGTATCTCAAATAATGATCAGGAACAATTTTCAGTACTCAAATAGAATTAGACTCCTTGAAAAATGAGAGTTTAATTTAGATTTTCATTTGAAAATTACAGACCAACAATCACAAAGAGAAATAAATTTTTATTTTACTTGGTGTCCCACAAATTCGATAACAGTTAAAAATTCGTGAAAATTAAAGGAACTGGTGTATTTGAATGCGGTTTGCGAAAACGTTATTCCAACGAAAAGGGGATTTTTATTTGGTATGGGAAAATAAATAGTCAAATGTTTGTCGATAGAGGGCACTGCAGGAAAGAAAATCACTTAATTCCATGGAGAACTATCTGTTCAAGCTCTTACGCATCCAAAACGTTCGTAAAGCTTCAGCCGGTGATTCGTGGCTGAGGTGAAGCAACTTTACCAATACTGTTTTATCTGCTAATGTTCAACATCACAATGAAAATCTTATTCAAGCGCTAGCAACAGGAAATTTCAGCAATGGGATAGTAATCGTACACCTAGTATTCCTGCATTTCATACCAATCTTGATTTTCATATTTCCAGACATTTGCGAACTAAATTTTTCTGTACGCAAAAAAAATTAATTAATTAATTTAATTTAATAAAATAAATAAATAAATCCCCTTTCGTGACAATAGTTTTTTCTGAAACCGCATTCAAATACATCAATTCTTTCATTGTTTATGAATTTTTAAACTAGCGTATTTTAACCGAAAAAATTCCTGATTTTTTAGTCAAAACTTTGGAAAAAGTTTAGTTTATTAGTTAAAATATAAAACAAAAGAAACCATTAAATTCCTCATCACTCTTATCTGATGCATTATAATCAGCTACCTCAGTTATCATCTACCTAGTTCGTTATGGTCAACCGTACTTTCGATCAACCGTACCATTCCCAATATATATAATACCATCCATATATAAGAAAACTTTCCTACTTTTGGTGCCCAATATTTGGCAAAAAAAAGGTTCCCTATACACGTTAAAATACGTCATTTATGAATTTATGGGAACCTAGTAAATTTTCTATTTCTATAATTTTAGAAGACATAACCCCACGAAGATCAAACAGGAAAAGAAAATCAAATTGTTTCTTCTTCAATCTTTGGAGATAAGTTACATTTCCTCTATTTAAAGTAATAAAACTCCAAGCGCACATGCGCAATACACGATATTTCCCATACGCGTGTCACATATGTTGCAAGAATTTTTCGAAATATATTTTATCGTAAGATAAAAAAAATAAAAAATAATTCTAAAGTTGAAAGGAATAGCTATATCGACATTTCCTTCCCAAATATAAATCCCAAGACATCCTTGTCCACTAAATGTACTTCAGCCCACACACACACAAGTATCCATCGTGAAGAACAGGCCTGTCATAAGAAGTATCAGAGAATATATATGATCAACTTGAAACAAACGGAAAAGCGTTTAACTTCGTAATGTTAAAACGCCAATGGACAAAATCTGTTGTCGGAGTGTCGAGAAGAGAAGAGCAAAACAAAACAAAAAAACATGAAACTTTTTAAGGGAAGAGACTTTGAAAGAAATATTTTATAAGCGCATATTTTCCGTCTAATATGCTCGTCGTATGTGACTCTTTCTCATCCTGTCCTCTCCCTTGAATAACCTCCTCTCTATATCCCATATGTAAGGGAAAGAGACGTGTATATATATATATATATAAAAAACGGGACATTAGAGATCGCGTTTTCCTGTCGGAGGCTAAGGCTCCTTTGGGAAACGGGATGGACGCAGGCTAAACATCAAATAGGCTATAAAAAAAATAGGAAATGAAACACAGAAGAGTTCTAGTATATGTTGGCTCAATGCCATCAGCAATGGAAAAAATAAATAAATAAATAAAGCAAAATAAAGTATATGTGCCAAAGTGAATAACAATACAACTCAAAACGATAAATAAGAACTCTTTGCCTCAGAAAACTGCAGATGGCGCATTCGAACAATACAATGGACGGTGAAATGGCGCTTTGGTGGAAAAATATATACAAAAAAAGCCAAGAAAATGGAAGCAAATACCAGAATAAAAACAAAAGGGAAAGAATCAGTATTTTACCCTAATGCGAATATGAGCAATGAGTTGTTTTTTTTTTCTTTTCTTTTTTTCTGCCTACGTTGAGACTGGCATCAGCACGAATGATATATTTGCCCTCAATGCAATAGGAATATAAAAAAACCCTCCTCTTCTTGTCATGAAATTTGAATTTCGCACGTGCAAACCATGGAAGAAACGACTGCTGTTTTTGTTTACTGCGATTTTTTGGGATTTTTTTTTTCCCTTTCTTAGAGAGTGTGTTATAGAAAACAATGCTGGAATAAACATTCGTTTTCCATTAGCTCATGAATAGTTAATTAGGAGGGGGAGGGAAACTCTATTTCTTTGGAAATTGCAAAAATAAGATAAGAGGTTAAGATTAAAATTGCTATGCTGTGTGTTCAGCATGTAATATTTCCGATTATGACACATATAAATATTTTTTGATGATTCTAAAATTGAAGTAATATTTTGAAAAATGAATGGGGCAAAAATATGGAAATTTAGCTCTGATAAAAACATTTCTATCAAGTGACCATTTGGGAAAATATAAAATTTGTATATCTATTGTATATATTTTATATTGTATATATTTTATTGTATATATTTGTATTTGTAAATCAAACATATCAATTGATAAGAATCGTTTCCTTCAATAATGAATCACATCCATACCGATCTATTCTATGTGGCAATTCTGTCGGCACCTAAATAAAAAAGATTCCTAGAATATCCTGTTACAAACGTAGGACGTGAAGTTGAAATACAGGAAGTCTATGCATGAACCATTTTAAAAATTAATTTAAAAAATCAACCAATTTGTATGAAAAAGAAATGCAATTCAATAAGGGCGGCTCACATATTTATCATGGCGAAGTAGATTCTTTTCTTACTTTTTTTTTTTTGGTGAAAAAAAAGTTCAAAATTCCTTTCACAGATGGTGCTGTATCAAGGAAAACGACATAACCTGTAACTAACCTTTAACACAAACAGTGTATAATTAATGTTTATTACGAGTTGCATTACATAGAACTACCACATTAAAATATGAACACCAATTAGCCCTTTTAAACGTGGTCCAAGCTAGAAAGTGTGTTCTCTCGTATATGTGTGTGTGGGGTGATTTTTTAGAAATCTAAGAAATCTATTACAACATATAACAGATTTTATAATTTTATGTGGTGATTGTGACACAAATCGTGATAAACATGTACTTTTTGTGTCCCTTTTTATGCATGTCGGGTTTTTTTTTTCGTCATGCAGCGCCATCGTTTAATGCAATTTTGAACTATTTTGATTACTATTTTAGTACAAACCGTACTTTTTCATGTCAATTGAATGATTTCTGATTCATTTTTGAAATGTGTCGTGCATTTCACCCACCTTACAAAATTAGGTAAACGGATATTTATTAAAACTTGAATAGTTGATTTTATCAGTGTTTTTCCTTTATATTCGAGGCCTTTGAAGTAATTCGGCTCTTTTTATCGTAAGAGAGGTGATTCAAATATGTACTTATATTTATTCGACTTACTTAGCACTTATTTACATATAATAGTAGAGAAATCCGACGTCTCCCATAGACGCTTCTACAGCCCAGAAACGCACATTTCACTACTACTTACTTCATGCAAGAATTCATTAATAAAAGAAAATGGTGATTAAATATACAAGTGAAAATAAATGAGAATGATGGAATTTCATGCCAATTTTCATAAGTTAAATTTTTTAATTTTGAAAAAAAATGCTTATACTTATATTGCAGTGAATAACAAAAGAAAATATTATTTATCAAAAATTAGTAAATTTATCAAAGTTGTTTTAACTGATAGTTTTACGTTTCAAATAAAAAGAATGGCTTTCAAAAGTATGTTATAGTATAGATGTACGACCTACCTTGAATGAGTTTATCGTTAATATCTTTGCCGATTGACTTCAATCGAAAGAAGTTTCGGTCATAAAACCGAAACGGTCCATCGGAAACCATATATCATAGGTACTTTTTATCTATTTTTCCTTATTTCAGCACAATGCAACTAAAAATGTCATAAATCATGTCTCTATCCGTAGGAAAAGGGGAAAAAAATAAATCGAAGGATTCTCCGATTCCTGTCTCCGCGGTGTCCATCTTGCGGAACATCTGATCGGAAAACATTATGGCGAAAAAAAATCTGTAGCAGAAATATCTCGTTTCCGTTGGAATATTATTTTTTCCTCTGGAGAAAAATCAATTTTATTAATTAAATATTGGTCACGAGAGACTTATCCATGAAAAGTTATATATACAGGATGAAAACAAAATAAGCATAAAGAAACAAAATTCGAATTAGAAAAAATATTTAAATAATTTGGTATCTTACAAGAAAATGGTCCCAAGGTGTCCTCCTCAAAAGTTATGGAAAACAATTAAGTACATTCTTCTCATCAAGAAACGTATAAAAACTAAAAAAATTAGTGGTGGAATGCAATTATTAAAGCCGCAAAAATTATTTAAAATAATAACAGCTGACTACTGATCGTCTCTCGCGCTTCTTGGCGATATGTGTAAAAAAAAACCTTTTTTTTGCTTCAATTTCTGTTTTAGAAACTAGTTATTTCTGTTTTTTCCCTTCTTATTTTTCTGTGCTGTACATGATCATATATGTACATATCATGGGGCCGGTTCTATAAGAATCACCCTGTAAATCAAATTTAAAGAGAATTTATCATACGGTACCATGTTATAAAACGTCTTATTCTGTTTTTTTTTTTAACTTCTGAAGAAACTCTTTCTAAAAAACAAATTCAACTCATTTCTTTTATTTTCTTCTGGAACAGCTCAATTTTAAGAAATGTCAAAGAAACCTCCGGTGAAATTTTAGACAATGATGGTGCGAATGCTGGAAAAAAACCTCATATCCTAAATATCTGAAGCTGACTTTTTCCACAAAACCTTACACGAAATACACCAATGTAACCTTACGCTACAAATGCCCATTTAAAAGATTTTAAAAAAGTTCTTCCGAACATTCTAAAAAAATATAATGTTGCTATTAGATTTTTTGTTTTAGTATCTTTCAAATGGGTAAATATAAAACAAAAGAATACTCGGTTTCAACTGCATTAGAAGTTGCAAGAACAAAGTTATTACGAAAGGCATTAAAGGAAAAGTATTTTTCCTTCGGTATTAGTTGTTTTTAAATGTAAAAACAGTACTTATTGTGAGATGGTCCAATCTCAACATTACACAGGGTGCACAGTCAAGTTTCTTATAATCTTCATCTTTCGAACCGTCGGTTATCAAAACATACTTTCAATTACAGAAAGTATCCAAATAATGTACGTATTTTGGATGAATCATTTATTTCTCTAGGGCTGTATATGTGCTAAGATAAAAAAATTTATATTGTAATTTTTTTAGTCGGCACATCTGTACTTTGATTTTGATAAAAAAAAGTTGTTGCTTAGTGTCTACTAACTCAAAAAAATTAATGTCTTAAATCTATGCTCTCCTTAACTTCCAATCAGGAGTATTTCGGTGAATATTGCACTTATAAACATGGAAATTACTTTGTTGGGCTTAGAGACAGGTAAATAACTTCTTCTTAGAAGTAGACGACAGGAAGAACGTATAAAAATAAAATTTTGTACCTCAGTTTATATACAGCTCCTAGTAAAATCAATGGCATATCTAAAATCTAGAATGGACATTATTTGAATAGTTTCTTAATAAAAAAAGTATGTTTCTCTATTACCAACGGTTCAAAAAATATGGTGTATAAGCAGTTAACCCTTTGAACGGCAATGATGAGACATTTCGCTTCTATAAAAGCCTCTTATTTTAGCATTAGCAAGCCCAGATATTTTGTAAGAATGATTTCTCAATGACAAACCTTTCTCTACATTTTTTAGTTTGCGCCTGCTGAAAATAGAAAGAAGTCCTTTGTTAATAAAAAATATATGAATTTTAAAGGGAGGTTTTAGATTGATTTCTAATTGCCGCTTAAAGAGTTAACTTCGTGTATAATTTAATATGCCTTCTTGATTTTGTTAATTTTTATTACATGCTTACCTTCTTCGTCCGTTCGTACTTCGATCGGCTTGGTTGGCTCGCTCCGGCCGATCCTGTTTTCGGCAATCGCTCTAAACAGATAAACCTTATACGGTCTCAAAGACGTCACTGTACCTTGCGTTTCGGAACCGGGAACTGTCACGTTGTTCATGCGACTGTGCCACTTCCCTGAAAAATAAAATGTTAATTTTCATACAATAGAAAAAAAACTAATGTCGTAAATAAAAGCAATATACACAACACAAAAGATTTCTGTATCATTCACTTTTCAAAGATTCCAGAATATTAAAAGATTCTATCTAGATTTTGTGAATATTGCATATAAATATCGGAATAGGCGATATTACGTTATGCCAAAAATTGAGAATTATATTTCTTCCCAATAACCATATAGGCTACAGCAGTTTCATTCAAAAGCTTTTGCTAGAGCCATTCCCATTTTCTAAGAATCTGTTTTTCCCTAACATTTCTGGCTTTGGCTAAAGGGCAAAACCCTTCAACTACATGCTTTCACAGATATTCAGCAGAACAATTTTTCTGTCTTCTAACAACGAAATATGCACTCGAATTGCTTGTAACAGGGTTAGTTATTCAATACTAGGAGCAACGGAATCAATAACACAAGAATCTGGCTCCTTTCTCGACATACGTTGTGGAATCCGTTAAGATATTCCACACACGCATTCCATGATTTATATGTAAAGTATAAACATATTTATGCTATCTACTTCTCGGTATTAACATACAGCATTGACAGAAACTGCAGAACCCAATCTCAAATTTAAATTTTTCAAGAAATTGTTCACAGAATGATTATTAGGATGCGTTTTCTTTTAATAAAAAAAATGCATTCACCGTCCGTCATTATATTGTACTAGCTATAATACCCGGCGCTACCCGAGTTTTCTCTTCAATGAGGCTTTTTTGATCACGTGATATCTCCCTTTTCCTTTGAGGGACATGCAAACTAAGTTAACCAATATGGCGACATCCAAATCCTGCGCGAATCATGAAATAAAGAAATCTAGATTCAAAGAAACATAGAAATTAATATTTTTCCTTTTTTAAAGGGTCGCTAGGTATTTCGATCCCCCCCCCCCCCGCGAACTTCAAGTTATGCATCTGCCTGTCTCTGCTTCAAAAAATGCTTAATTAAAGCTGTGGAATTTCTTTGATGTACTTTACGGACCCATAATTAATTTTAAAACATCCGTAACTATATGAATTTATGCAGTTGAATATTAAAAGACAATACGGAGACATTAATTTTCATGCTTGAGGAGATATAAATAAAAAGTTGAAATCAATGTCATTGCATGGATATCAAACTCAAAAGTATAGGTCCGGCTAATTACTTCATATTTAATCTCCTGGGCTTCGTATCTCTAAGCGAACTCAATATTTTAAAAAAATCAAGAATTCGATACAATTTTTAAAATTATTGATGGCAGGAAACCCCCACTAAATTCCCGCATTTCTACAGTAAAATTGGCAATTTTAACACTGATTTCCATGGGCATCATCCTTTGTCCCTCAAAGTGATGCTGATGATGATTCTGCGACTATTGAAAAAGTTACAAACCATTGTAAAGGCATATACACGTAACCAAAGTAAACGTTCCGAAAGTGATTGTTGAGGCCCAAAAAACCATTGTTGCCCGACAGTTTTTTTTGCCCATTTGGGACATTTGCCCTGCTCTGTGGCCTATCGTTCAAGTCGGGTCCCATTTGGTGTATATGCAAAATTTGGCGAAGATCGATATAAAATTGTAGATTTGTATAGAGAACACACACAGACAGACAGACAGACAGAAAATCAATTTTATGTATATACATATAGATAGATTTACTTACACTTAAATTAATCATTTTACACCCACACACACACATATATTCCGTAACATGATGTAAATGGGCTCAATATAATACAAAGGACACAACAAGCAAAATCTTAACGAAGTTGTTAAAGTAAAAATGCCTATAAAAATATTAATGTTAAATAAAAATTTAAAAATTCAGCAACCCGAAAAAAAATCAATTTTCATGTTATTCTTTAGAGATCATGTAATAAATATAGTTTACATAATATTTTGTTTCATGAATGAACCTGTTCTTTTATCGTTCTTTACTCTTTATTTAGCTCTTATTATTATGTAGCTCTTAAAAAATATAAGCTACAGGATTTTCTTATATTTTTCAAGTAAACAAGCTTGCATATTTTCAGCTCGTTTCGGCATTGGTGCTTCTAAACAACTCTTGAGCATTCCATGTTTTACTTTCGTGATAATTGTTTTAATTTGCGACCGAGTGGCGTGGTGCTAAGATGCTCGTCTGCCACCGTGAGGGTTGCCGTCAGGTCCCATGTTGAACCTGGGAAAAGAATATAGATAACAAGATATTTTCCGTTAGGAGCTTGAGGCGACCACCGATAGATGACACCTTCATTTCCAACCCATCGCGTTAACGTCAGTAAATTGGAGTACAGCGATATGGCCGAAGTTGGTGTGTGGTGAAGTAGTTGTAATACTTGTGAGCTGTTCATGAAGTCTCTATAATTACAAGCAGAGGGTCTCAAAATACACGTCTCCTATTTCTTGACAAGCCAAGCAAGAACGATTTTTGATCCTTGCATTTTAGAGCGAAATACTGTGTGGGTGTGGAGGAGACATTGCGGTTTATTCTTCAAAAATCATAGAAAAGGAAGTTGACAAAGATTGAGAATGACATCTTTATACCATTCAAATCCATGTAAGTCATATAAATACAATGTGTTCCCTGAAATGCAGCGCCACATATATATTTCTTAAATATTGGCAATAAATTTTTGTTGTCATGTAATAGCAATCAAGGGTACCCCCACCACGATCCTTCATTCGCATAATATAACCCCTCAAAAATTTTTCCCATTGATATTTCAATGCTTTGCCAATTAAAGGGTTAATGCATTCTTACTCATTTTCACTGAAAAATGTTTTTAGGTTTTCCACCATATATTGAACCATTGGCAAATTTCCCTACTATAAATTTATTTTATTTATTAAAAGTTTATTAACTATGATAGAATGTTACACGTTAACAAAAAAAATAATTCATCAAGAGATCAAATACGGTATCAAATCCCGATATTGCGGCCGTGGGATAGTCCGGCCCGTCAAGTAATCCGGCGTTTTTTTTTCTTCGAACGTAGAGGAGAAAAACAAAACATGTGATTGCATGCACAGCAGTTTATATAGGCTTTTTCAACCAACTTCCAATAATCCGGCATAAAAAAAAAAACTTTTAAACCCTGACCCGATACATGCCGGATTAGCGAGTGCAAAAAAAGAAAGTATAATAACCAAAAATACCATCCAATAAGGTATCCAGATTTTCACCTCGTGAAATATTGACACCGACTGTTCATAATTCTGAATTGCTTGTCATCACCCCGATCGAAACGAAATCTCTGCAAAGAAATGTTACTAGTTTCGGCCGAAAAATATGAGATTTATTACCTACGTAAAGGAAATTTACAAACTTTCTCGTTACTGCCGTACAATATCATTTAAATTGTCATCAATGTTTTTTTCTTTCTTTTTTTGAATACGAAATCAATCCGTGTACCACATATGTGTTTCTTACAAATACGTTTCACTTATTTGATACAAATTCGGTGTGGATGACGGAAAACCTTCAAAATACGAAAACCTTCCATACTACTCCCATATATACGTCTGGTAACCCATTCAGTATTGACTACTTAAAGATCATGCACACAGTGCGACGCAACTATGGCTGTCGGTTTTCGTCAGTTTTGATCAATCCGTAAAATAATTTGTTCAGTTTCTATATTTATCAATAATTCCGTCATTAGTCTCTACGGAATCGCATCCAAACCCAATCATTGATATAATTTTGGGGTGTATTTTTCCAATAAAAATAAGTCAGTCTGTTGCGTAACTTATTATTTAAATAATTTAATTAGAAGCGATAAAATTCGGATACTTACACGCGAGTTAGTTGAAACGGATCTGAAATCCCTAGTCATGAAAAAAAAAATACTTCTCTGAAAATGAGCTTTCACTACGAAAGATTATTTGAAGCTCTAAAAAAATGTTATGCTTAAATAAAGCTTGAAAAACAAAAAATAGCATTCGAGTCACCATTGGGAAACTTTAACAATCTTGGCGTAAGTTTAAATAACAAATCATGTTTTGTTTCCAGTAGGAAAAGGTTCGCGGAATCCAAGTAGAAAGTTTTGTTCGTGAGACTCGTAGCATCGGTTGCAGACAGGAAAGGAAATTGTTGGCGAAAGAGAGATTTGCAGACAGACCAAGAGAGAGAGAGAGATGGAACTAGCCCGAGGAAAGTTCAGTTTCTGCACTCGCAGCAGAAAACAGACATTAGAACTCGTTAGTGGACCTTATGATCCGTCATTAGTCTCAAAGGGATTGCTTCACTCTGTATGGGTAGTGGTTGTTCTCCTCTTCCTCTCAGGAAGAGATAAGAGATATGTGAGATGCGATGGGAAATGAGGAGGGGGGAGGAATTTACTTCAGACACGCAAAACACGACGTGTCGTACATCATGATACAAAAACCTGAAAATATCCATAATCCATCAATGAATATGTTCTACGTATTTCTTGGAATGTTACCAAGAAATTTCTTCATTACACACAAAAAAAACACCGAGTACCTAACGAACAAAAAGACAAAAAATTAAAGATCAAAGTTTCAAAAATATTTTAAAAATACCAACAAACTATACCAACAAAATTTGCAAAAATGTCTTATTGTTATGTTTAAGAAATTCAATAAAACGCTTCAACTTCTTGAACAACAATTTTTCTTTAAATTTCATTCCAAATTTTAAATTTTTATTCAAGTGTGTTTTAAAAAAAATTATTTTAAATTTCATTTTAATTTTTTAAACTTGTCTTAGTTTCATTTCAATTTTATTTCTATTTTTTAATTACATTTTAATTTTTATTTTTAAAATATTCATATTTTAGTAGAAAAAAGTTTTCAATTCTGATTCCAAATTCTTAAATTATATTTTATTACTTTTAATTCAATTTTTAATTTTATTTCCAATTATTTTAACTTAAACATTAACTTTTTTAATAGTTTAACAACTTCTACTCCACACAGAAATCTTTATTGAAGTATAAAAATTTTCATTAATGATTCATAATTTTCTTATCCATCCGAAGTGATTTTTCCGATGCGTAATTTATTAAAAATAACATGTTGAAATACCATCAATAATATGTGTGTATGTATAATATGGTGTTTGTGGCATTTTTTTAAATGCGTATAAAAAGAAACTAACATGCGTTATAAATGTTTCAGTAAGTTCTGATGTTTCAAATTTTCTTTTATGCGTTTATTTTTTTTATTCCAACAATTCTCAGCCTTTCATTTCGCAAGATCAAACGTTTCAGCGTGTTGTAAATATCAAGCCAAAGTGTGCCCAACTCACCCCCGGTTCACGTCCTTTTCCTCAGGCTGTGGTCAACGCTGTCTTATTAGCATAAATAAATCACCATGGACTGCCCTCCACCCCCCAAATTTTGAAGAAAAAAAAATTTAAATAAACAAATTTCCTAAAAATAATTTGTTACAGTTTATTTATCATTAACATATCGTAATATACTTTTTAATATTTCGACCGAACCAACACAACTCGTACAGTACGTTCCTATATTGATCAGAAAGCGTTCGTGAATCCTAATAACTATTCTGATCGCCTCTCACAAACTCATGGAATGGAGCCAAGAGGATCTTAGATAAAATTCGACAGCGCAAAGCTTCATGCAAATCTATAATGCCACAACCTGCACAGCCATCGAAGACCATCAGCAATTCCGTTCCATCGAGCTCTACAAATTAAGTTGATTTCGACACGTATAGTTAATAAAACCGAATCCAACACTGCTGTCCATCATATTTTCCAGATTCCATATTTTTCCAAACATACATAAAATAAATCAATATGTTCCATATACGCTACAAAAATTGTACCATATAATAAATTCCAATCACTTTTCTAGGACACAAATAAAATAGTAATATTGCCAAACAACATAATTCTAGAACAAAAAGAAAAATTGTTTGATTTTCGTAAAAACCATTTGCAAAAATGAATAAAAAAAAAATATTAGAATAAAAATGGAAGGAATTCAAAGAATAACGAAAATTCGGGAAACAATGGACGAAAAGATGCAGGAAAAAAAAAATTCAAATAGGAAAGTTGCCAAATTTGTCACTGAAATATGCATAAAACAAAAAGAAATCAAATCGCCAACGAAAACAGCTCTGGATTTCAGAGTAATGGCGTCTGCATGAATATCTGATGAAATAAAAAGAAAAAAACTAACGAACAAATTTCCCCAAGCACATAAAATCTTGATTGTATCATTTCTTTTTTTTTATGTATTTTTCTTTCTTCCACTTCTGCTATATTTTGTTTTTCTTTTCTGTGAATTGCATGATACTCAGAAATCACTGGAAATCTCTCTTGACGATCGCTTGTATATGTACAGATATTGCCATAGATAAATAACTTCCTGTCCTCAACATCCTTCAGTAGCAATACATTTCGCATCTCGTACGAAATACATTAAGATACGCACTTAAGAAACATCATGGCACGTATAAATACTCTTTGCTTATATATATGGTTATGGTTTTTTTTTTTACATTACTCCACGATAAATACATCATCTAAATGGCTTTCTTAACACCGACGCTGGAAATTATTCCAAAAATTGTAATTTTATCATAAGAATTACAAATTTATTCTTATAATCATTTTTGTATGTTTATTTTTGCTTAAATAACCCTTTAAGATCGGGAAATTTTTGAAAACGTGTGAAGTATTTGACCAGCATGAGCTCAGTCTTAAGGGGCCGTACTGGTATTACGTCATCATCGATGAGGGGAGGGGGTTTCCGAGTTGCTGACTTTTGATGACAAGGAGGGAGGGGGGTTTGGATAATGCTTACGTCATCAACCACCGTTTAAGAAAATATGAAATATTTTCAATGGCATCTTACACGGTGCGCCAAAAACGAGAAAAACCTTCCGGTAGCTTGTGGGCACTTTGAAGTAACATTCCGCTATCTCTATTGATAAGTACCCTATAGAGCCACTTTAGTGATCTCTAAATGTTTCACGGATCCAAGTGCTCTGGAAATGCGTAAATGCACTTAAGTGCTCTGGAACTGTGCCACACATCACTCAAGTGATCCGTAATTATATGCCGCGGGTCACTTAAATAAACTGAGAATGTTCCGCTGGTAACTTGAGTGATGTAGAACCGCACTGGGGTCCACTTAAGTGCTCTAAAATTACGTCACATGTCACTCAAGGGATCTCTAAATGTGTCACGGATCGCTCAAGTGTTCAGGAACTGTGTCCCGGGTCATTTAAGTAATCTGAAAATGTGCCACGGGTCGCTTAAATGTTCTGGAATTGACACTTGAGCGATCTGTAAATGTGCCGCTTAGTTCATTTTTACAAAATTAGATTTGAGGAGGGCAGGCCGCATCAGATAGCCCCAGGGCCATATTTGGTCCGCGGGCCAAGGGCCTTTATGCGATTTATCATTATATGGCTTAAAGGGTGGATCGCAATGAATTTATTAAAGATAAATTTTGAGTTCATAGCCTTCAAATAACATTGAAATATTAACAGAAATTGATTATAATAACCTATAAAAACTGGATCATTCATTGCGTTGTTTCAGCATAAATGCAATGCCATGAAAATATAATAAAATCGTTCGGGGAGCACCTTCCTCCGTTTATAAGAAAACCAAGCATCGGTGATGTGGTTTCTTTAATAGAGGCGCGGTGATGAATTCCGATTGAAAAAAATTGACTACGTAGGTTCCCTTACGTAGATATTATGAAGACGTTGAAGCATATTGACAGTCCAGTTCATAAAGGTAACAACTCAGAAAATGGCATTTTCGAGTCATGACGCCATGACAACCGAGAAAAATGCTTCCTCGCAAAACAGCAACAACTCCCAACTCTTTTTATACATTCTCCTATTGTAATTAAATCTGAGTTGATTCCCAACCTCAAAACATAGAATTTTCAGTTGTTGCGTTTTTAAACTGGGTCGTCTGATTGCAACATGTGCTCTTATTATTTTAGATGTGAGGATACAAACAAATTTTGCTATATTTAATGTTAGTTACGGTGCATGCAATGTCGCCTTGCTGAGAAAAACTCGCGGTTCATTATATGTGTGATTGGGCTCCCTTCCCATCAATATACACAACGAAATTTCCAAGATTTTTCCTAATCGCATTGTATTTAGGCTATTCCGTGTCAGCATGAAGGTTCGTATAATAGACTGCATTATACTGCACTATAAACCTCTATATTGCAATAATTTCGTATGTATAATCCGTGACAGTGTATAGTCTAGACATGAGACTCTTTTTAAGGACCACCTTATGTTTCACCCTATACAGCAAAACTTCTAAATGAGGGACACCCATGGGAGCCAGACTTTTTGTCCCTTATTGAGTGGTGAATGATTTCTTATTCGAAGGAACATGGATCAGGTCATCCGTCCTCTAACTAGAGGTGTCTCTTATTCGGAATGTCCCTTAAAGGTTTGACTGTATTCGGTGACGTATAATGCGCATGTATTAACACTTCTGGTTGCTACCTTTTATCATTTATAGTAGACTTTTAAAAGAATGGAAGGGTTGTTTGGTAAAGTTTTTTTGGAATAAGCTCCAATCCTCCCACTCGCATCTATAAAAATAAATTATTTTTATGAATTATTTCTATAATTATCTGTAGATTATGAGTAGATTATAAGCGGTGGCTTAAGATCCACGCTATAAATTCAGATTTTTTTTATGAAAAATTATCTTCAGATTATACAGAGAATATTGCAGTACAATAATAAAGACTTGACTACGTTACCTTTAACGTTTATTTTGGTAATGCATTATTCTACCTTCAACAAGCGTGCACCATTTCTAGTTATCATTAAACGGAATTATCAACAATTTACTAATGTTGCAATCATTTATATATGTAGGACATGTTTTTAATGTTATTTACTATGAACTGAAATAATGCGTGAATAGAAAATATGTATGATTATGCATGTATACGAGCGCCTACATTTTTAACTGAAAAGTATCGAGTAATACATAGCAGCTTATGTTTCTACACACACACAGCATCAAAAAAGCATCATTAAAGGAAATTGATTATGTATCAGTCAATGCAGTTTAACCATTGAAACATAACAGCAAAAGAAATGATCGATGATATTTTAATGATCTCCATGAAAAGGGAAAAAAGTTGTGACCAGTAACGATTCGAATTTTGAATCATATTTCTTCCCCGTTGATATAAAACGAAATATCTATCCATTTCTCATGTGAATAATTTAGCTTTGTTATTAGGATTTTTTCTCGTCTCATAAGGACTATAGCTCCGACGTAGTTTGTATCCCGACTCTTAGGCATTTAGTTTAAATAAATGCACTTGTAGCTCCATTCTTCTCCTTTGAGAGAAAAGATCAGAGGAAAAATCTGATGCATTCCAGATAATGCAACTTTCTCCGGGTGAAAAGAGTAATGTTCTGTTATGCTTTTCGGCATGTTTCTCTTAGCCTGGAGGAACGAACACGAGCAAAAACGTATTCTCGCGTATATTCCGATCGTACAGCTTTGCTTCAAATCACAAAAAAATAAATACGTAGCTAAAGCAGAGCCGCTTCAACGAATACAATATCCAGAAAACCCTTCGGAACAGAATTCGCCGAAGTTTTGTTGATGTAACCAAGTCTTTAAGAAGGGGAAAACCTTTTTATCATCTTGAAAAATGCAAGGTGCTTTTCTTTCGTTTTTCTATTCTTCTTTCTCCCTCTCAGCATATTTTTCTTAAGAAAATAAATAGGTGCCTAAAAAATTGGAGTAGAACCAAACGTTGAAGATCTGGAGAATAGCGGGGGGAGAAAAACAACAAAATTCAGAAAAAGGCCACGGGAGATTAGGAGAAAAAAAAAATATCCTATATTTTTTTTCCCTATCCCGGCTGATGATGATGATGATAGTGAGGTAATGCATCATCGATTTGTATTTTTTTCCCGAAAATTTAGGGTCAATTTTGCTTCTTCTAAAAAAAAATTCAGGCGTTCACCTTCCCCTATCATCACCCCCCCCCTCCATTTTTTTCTGAAGCACTAATTCAAAAACGGATTTTTCAACTCCGTCATTAGCGAGCAATATGGTTTTTTTTTCATTGTAAGTCTGTGTTTAAGAAGGGAATTCTAATAAACAAAAAACTTCCCTCTACTTAAATTGGAGTGTGTGTGTGGAGGCCATACACATAACAAACAAACCACCAATAAAGAAGAACCAAGGAACAAAAAAAATTATTCAGAATTTTAAAAGAGCCGATGTTCACAATAGCTTATGTAATCCTGTGAAAAGTTTCGAGAAAAAAAAAAGATTCTCGGAAAAATTGTGCAAATAAAAGATACGTGCCTCTAACAGCTGTATTTTTAAATATATAAGTTTTTATCAGGAAATTACAGTAATATACAACAATTTATGGTCGAAATTCTAATTTGCTTTGATTCAATCGATACATTATGATTTTATTATTGTAAAATACAGTGAAACCTGTCTAAGACGGCACTTTATGAGACGGAAACCTGTCTTAAACGGAATCAAAGTATAGTCTTTTCAATGATTAGTGCTTTTATTTGCACATTTCTAAAACGGAAATCTGTCTAAAACGGAATATTATTTCAATCTCTTGACGTTCCTTTTCGTACAGGTTTCACTGTGAATTGCTACGTCTATTTGCATCAATTTTGATCACATTCGGTGTGGATCAGTGATTTATCATTTGACTTTGGTTTTTTTTATGCAGCTTTCTCTAGAATCTCTCCACCACCTGATGTGATTTAGAGAGTGAATCATCGACCGCATAATCTTCTTATAATCATTTAGTCTGTATGATATTCGGTGAACCAGGGACGATGACCAGAGCTTTCGCACCGGGCCCAAGCAATGGATGTATGTCGAAAAATACATTTTAAAAGTCATCGAAACTCTTCACTAATTTAGATTTTCAACATCTTGATGCTTTGCCAGTCTCGATACATCCGACAACAGTCCTTTCAACTCATTCGTCATGCAGCCGTTGTCGGCTGAAAAGTTTTACGCTGAGATATAGTTGTTTGTTCAGTACATCACTGTCAGTAAACGTTAATAACTGTTGCTACCTCCTACTTCAAAAGTTTGCTCGTTTCATTGACATGCATGCGCAGTTTCGGTAAACCCAATAATTCTACAAACATTCGAAGTTAGGGTAACTACCTTCAAAGCGCACAAATATATTTCCCAATCTAGGTTCAGTTGTGGGTACATTCGTTAGTTAATTATTGTTCGAACTTCCAGGCTATAAATGTAGATCTCATCTTTCAAATGCAAATTTCTGAAGTGCAAATTCATCTGAATGCATAGAATAGTAGTATAGCGAGAAAATTATCAAATATATGAAAGCTGATATACTCAAATGAATGTTCAAAGCATTTTAAAAAGTGATTATTAAATACAAATTAATTCAAAATGAGTTATAAGAAAGGAAACATGTTTGTGACGGCTGTAATTTATTTATTTCACGCATATCAATCAAATACAAAAGGCCAACTCGGAAAGTTTGATTTAGCACTACTGTATAGCTGCTGTCTCCTGAATGTTCTCTAGAAACGCAGCTAGTTTTTCTACACCTATGCACAAGTATAGCTCCCTGAAATACCAGATTGATCCGGTGTTTGAATCGACCCCATTACTTATTCAATGCTTTAAGTGTTGAATGTTCTGTGAGTGACCTTTTTCACATATTACCAAAAACATTTTTTAAAATCAATCGCTGAAGTTTTTGCACATTCTAGCCCACGTTACCTCATTTTGAGTAGCAAGGCCTGTACTGAACATTCAGAAGATGAGGTTTTCAAAGTTGCCAAATGAAATTTTGAGAGTTGACCTTTCGCTGTATGACAATAATGTGTGAAATAAATTAATTTTAGTTGTGCGCGTTCTCTTTGCGTTCTCCTAAAGTCATTCTTCGCTTTTCCGAGTTTCAGTTCGTCCTACACTAGAGTATGTCTTTAGATTTTGGAGACCGTACCTACAGAGGGACATAGACGTGGTTGATGAGAGGCAGGAAAGAGCTACACCTGCTCTTCTTGACACACAAGGCTTGAGCTATAAAGAAATATTTAATTTCTTGAATATTTTTACATTTAAGGGACGTAGGTGTTGGACGGATATGATTGAAGTGTTCAAAATTTTCAATGGTATGGATAGAATGGACCGAGTTATTAATACACCGTCAATCAACTGCTTCCACAAGGAGATACCAGCTCCGTTTAGTAGTGTTCGAGTGGTGCAGGGGTAAGAAGTTCATCTTCCACCATGAAGATTATAGTCAAGGTCCACGGGTTCAAATCAGGAGAAGAGCATTAGAAACAAGTTCTTTACCTACCGAGCCTGGGACATTGACTGATAGATGGCGCATTCATTTTCCACCCAACTCCACCAGTTGGAAATGGCGATATATGACCGGAATTGGTGTGCGGTTTAGTAAGGAGTAATTCTAGGTTGTGGTATCGCAGGGAGATTTCCACTAACACACAGGTTTGTTAATAAAGAGCACAGCTTACTTCCGAAGGTCGTAAATTCAAAAACAACTGATACGTTTAAGAGAAAGAAGATAAGTATGGATAAATCAAGAAGCTACTTCATACTTAGATAAGACAACCATAATCTTTTTTATGGACAGTTTATTAGATATTATTACTTTTCTCCATTTTTTGGTGGTATTTGATTTGTTTTTACGGGCATAATTTTGCAGCCACTGCATTTGGCAATTTGCCTGTTGTGGCCTTTGTATTTGTACGCATCCAAGTTCGTATGAATTGGCACAATAATGATGCAAAATATTTAAAGTTAGAAAAAGCAAAAATTCATATTAATCGAGTTTATATTAACAAGAAAGTATTAAGAAATTTCGCGAGGAAAAACTTATGTACAACATTTTAAAATAACAGGTGAAAAATTTCAAGGAAAAATACTTTTCATTGTAGTCGAATTTTATTTTTCAACGCTTTTTAACCCATATTTTTGCCAAACATTGAAGAAAAAAATTTTCATGAAGTTTTCGATCTATAGACATTTAGGTCTTAAAACAAACATAGAATCGAAAAACTTATCAAAACTTTAATAGCTAATTGATTACAGACTGTCCTAAATATATAACGATGGTAAAATGCCCTATTTTATGTCTTCACCCAGATCCTACATGGAAGGGGGGCATTTTTTGCAAATTGTTGTAGGTTTTACATTGAAAATGCTCAATTGGCATAAGCGTAAACTTGTATTTGACCGATCCATGGGCTTGGCCTTCCCCCCCCCCCTTCTCCATTATACCCGAAAAAGTGGAGCTAAGCGGGTCCCTGGCTTTGAATTATCATAATCTGAAGACATACAATGACTTGAAGCTCCTTAATTTCTGCAGTAAGAAATTTTTTAAATGCTACATGTTTAAATTTTTTAAATACTACAAAAGCATACATAAGTTTCTCAGCCACCTCGTTGGGCATTTTGCCTGTTGTGGCGTTGTATTTGTATTTGATGCACCTTTTTCACACAAAACACAGAAAGCATGTATCAGATGCAAAACGCTTTTTTTTCTCCATGATAATACCAGCTAAAAGAGAAAAAACCGTAGTTCCTGGAAAAAGTCAGAAATCTCCACCCCCTCCCTTCACTGATAATAAGGATAATCTTCTGGGAACAAAAATTTTCAGAAGAAAATAGAAAGCGAGAAAGGTATTTAGATTCGGAAAACTGGCTGAACGAAATAAAGCAGGAAGGATAGCGAATTATAGAGGAAAAAGATGTAGCATCGTATTTTTTTCACTGCAGCTAGCAGAAAGCGCAGTGCATATTACCATTGCCCTATTTATAGGACAGTAAAAAAAATCTCTAAAATACGCCATCTCGAAGTATAATTTTTTTCACAGCTTTTTTTTCTATCTCATCAAATATAGTAAGTATCACCAACAGAAATGCATATAAAATTTTTTATTACATTAAAAATTATAGGTATAGTATATTGAATGAATTGAAAAGAAGTATATAAAATTTCACTAAATTATAAAACACACAAAAAATTCAGTTTTATTCAAATCACTCTAAGTAATGCTGCTGCAATAGTATATGTTTAGTCTTACTTTTGAAATATCAAAATAAGAGAAGTAAGTGTATGTAGTTGCGCTGTGACCATTTGAACCTGCTGTCCTATAGATTGGACGATGGTAAAATATCGGTTTTAAACCAATTTGCAGATTATAAGCGACATTCAAGCAATTCTGCAGATTATAAGCGGCATTCAAGCAATTATGCAGATTATAAGCGGCATTCAAGCAATTCTGCAGATTATAAGCGGCATTCAAGCAATTCTGCAGATTATAAGCGGCATTCAAGCAATTCTGCAGATTATATGCGGCATTCAAGCAATTCTGCTGATTATAAGCGGCATTCAAGCAATTCTGCAGATTATATGCGGCATTCAAGCAATTCTGCAGATTATAAGCGGCATTCAAGCAATTCTGCAGATTATATGCGGCATTCAAGCAATTCTGCAGATTATAAGCGGCATTCAAGCAATTCTGCAGATTATATGCGGCATTCAAGCAATTCTGCAGATTATAAGCGGCATTCAAGCAATTCTGCAGATTATATGCGGCATTCAAGCAATTCTGCAGATTATAAGTGGCATTCAAGCCACTCGACTCCACGAATAATCGGGAGTCCACTGTATGCTGTTCATTCAGCCATCATCAAACAATACAAAAAAAATTATTCAAAGTCGTATTTCAAAATAAATAAGATATTCCAGACAGATCTATCAGCCACATGACGAAACCCAAAGTAGGAATTTTTTTACGTTACCCCGGGAATTTCTTTCCTGTTTATTGCCTTTCCATGTCACTAATCATTTTGATATAGCGAAAATATCCCATTTTTCAAATTTTTTTCCCCCATTCCATGCCTGTCCCCTTGTAACGTGCAATGCTGCTGATCGATTTTATATTCAAATGTCTCCGGAGTCTAATTTTATGAAGCCGCTTTCTCTCCCGCTTTTCCCATGCACTCGCGGAATAGAAGCACGCAGGCACATACACACGGAAATTAAATACCGTCGATAATGGTATTGGTGCACTTGAGAAACACGGTTTGCCCATATCGGCAAATATGAGCCGAGAAAATATAAAGCCAAAAGAACCCGGTCGACATCAACGAGGATCGAAAGAGATGAAAATTCCATTATAATAAATCGATAATGCAACCAGGGAATTTGAAAGAGCCGCTTCCTCTCTTGTTTAGATTGTATCATGCATTGTGCCATATATATTTTTTTCTCATCTATCCCCCCCCCCTTTTTCATATTCCATGCCGTATACTTTAATCGCCATCTTTATTCTTTCATTCGATTCCTATACGAATATTCGATACTGTTTCGGGGATAAAAATGTATGGCTTGTTAATCCTACAATGACACCAAAAACAAAATATATGGCAACGTATTATTTTTAACTCATGAATGTGATGTTATGAGTAAGCATTTTTGGAATCGTGTCCATGTTTTGCTTGGTAAGGTTGTCGGGATTCAAAGCCCATTCAAGTGACTAAACGTTTTTGGATGCCACTGTCGAAGTACGGATAATATAAACTCATCGATACAAATGGTAAAGACGAATCATCTCAACACCCTCTCTTAAAATGTCAGGCGTCGTACGTATTGTGTCTTGATTGACAGAATACAGAATGAACCAAGCACGTCCAGGCTCTATCGCTATTGCAATTTAAGCACAGTGGTCATAAGACCGCGGACGCACCCGGAAAACCTACTGGTGTTTCAGCCAAGCGAAGCCACCTCAAGAAAATCCAACCCCCCAGGGCGCCCCTCACCAACTCTCTCGTCACCCTGCCTCCCTCACATTCCCAACCCAACAATAGCCCTGCATCTCCGCCCGGCACCACACCAGGACGTTTGCGCCCCCATTCCCAACTAAACATCCTCAGCCCCAACAGCCGCCACCCGACCACCCAATAACCCACATCACTCCCCACGGCCGAATTCTCCCGCCCCCAGAACCATCCCGTCCCTTCCGGAGCTGCATTGTAAGTCAAAACAATAAATAGTTACACACAAAACATATTGTCTTGATTGACAGCAATTTTGATGTTGCAATGGGTCCACGTTGAATAAAAGTTTATTTCTTGACTACACAATTGGAATAAACTGAATTTTCCCTAACACGATATAATAAATCTAATGCCAATGATCGAGGCAAGTATACAATGCTACGGTCCATGTTCGTAGACTAAACGTTTCGTGAAATGGCCAGAATTTTGTCGATCACTTCATGAAGTAACCGTTGTCTGAAAGTCTAGGTAAATTGTGAAGTAGCCTTCATTTTCATAAAGTAAGTAGCTCATTAGGTGACTATATGCTATTCCTAACCAAAAAGAGCGTTCCGGATGCGTAGCAAATAATAAACCAATCCCAGCATGTCAAGAGGTCTGAAGCAGTTGTGTATCCCCCTCCTAGCATTTCCATGATTCAGTCGGTCAAAGTGGGGAATAATACTTTTGATTCTTTATTTATTGATTGCGTTATGTTCGTCGCTGTCAGCTTCATCTAATACGGTGGTTCCCAACGTGGGGGCCCAAGCTTCACAAGGGGGGTGGACAATTCGGATTTTTAAGAGGGTCAATTTGAGAATGAGCTCATAAAGAAATTATCAGAATTCTCCCATCACTATATCAGTTCAAAAATTTTTTGTTAACAATTTCTTGATGACTTATTTCTTTCTTTTTTCTGTTTCAATGGTTCTCTTGGAAGGGGTTTGACCAAGGCTTCTAAACGCTTTGTGTTTCACGGATAATTTGTGCCAGTATGATGAAGTCCATGGAATCTCCCTTCCCCCGCCCCGTGCCAAAAAATGAAGGAAATTGACAAAATAATATTCTGTTTGTGGCAATGTAAAAACAATTAGTTACGAGTATCCATACTTTTCTGGCGTTCGATTCTTTTTCATATCAGTAGACATTTCGTCCACTACCGCGGTGGACATCATCGATACAAGTGACGGTAAGCAAGGAGTCGAAACGATCTCCTCTGAAGAGCGTGATCTACTGGCGCTTCGGCTGAAACACCATGAAGAAGCATCGTGCTGAACATTACAACGTGCTGAAGCATCGTTGCGACGTGGAAAAAGAGACGCTGGCCGTGAAATCCTACCTTCTCTGTTCAGTGAATTAATTTCTTTCTTATCCAAGGTCACCGACCTCTGAAGTCATTCCAAGGACCCCCCCTGGTTAAGAATCACTGCTTTTAACTAAGTAAATTACCTTTCATAGCTTCCTCGACGTGAGTAGGAGTTTACTTTTGAATTTTAAGAATTACAAGTAATAGAACTACTCTGAAAAGACAAATAATTAAGGTTCGGGGAGTTCCCAGGTTGCAAATTTAAAGGGATGCAAAGAATATATATATATATATATATACACACACAAATATGAAGTTTCACGGAAGATGGAGAGGGGAGGTCACCCCGCCCCCCCGACAAAAGTTCTATTTACGGAGGGGGGCATCAGAATTTCAGAGATGCTTTGGTGGGGCATGGTCTAAAAAAGGTTGGGAAACACTGATCTAATAGCTCCTGATGATGGTAACTGCAGGTGTTGGAAAGACGTTGAGTCTATATTGAAACTCACGACCGCCCCTCAGCCCAAAAAATATTTCTTGTCCATTGAATTTCGTGGAATGTCCAGACTTCGGACTGGAACCGCAACCATGCAATACACAGATCCTAACACATATTCACATTTGTTGGGGATCGTATCAAAATAAAGATAAAATCGTCTGGTTAGTAAAAAAAACGTTGTAAATGAAATGAAACATCTCCACCCGAATTTTAACGCTTGCTAATTAAAGCGTTAAAGATACACTCATGTCCATAAATTAAGGATAATTCAGAATCACACGGAAATCGAAATCGAAAGTAAAAATTTCACCTGTAGAATTATCACACACATCTGCAAGAATGATACGCAAATTTCAGGAAGCCACCAGATGATACCGATGGTACGTCACAATGACGAGAGTGTAAGAGGGGGGGGGGGGTATATAAGGAATGGTGGCAAAGAAGTAAAATTGTTCACAAGAGTTCTGTAAGGCACTCAGTGCCATAAGCGAATAGTTATGACACAGAGGACGCATGTGGATGATTTTTTACGTGGTAGAATTATCGGTCGCCTGGAATGTGGGCGTACTCAGATGGAAGTATCCGAGGAACTTGGAATTGCCCAAAGTGTCATCTCTAGGCTTTGGCAACGATTCAAAGATAACGGAAATGTCAGTAGACGTCACAGTACAGGTCGCCCCCGAGTTACAACGCCGAATGAAGACCGGTATTTGGCAGCAGCTGCCAAAAGATGCAGACGGAGCACAGCATCCGACCTGTCTCGTCAGGTATCTGCAGCCACGGGTAGTACAGTTTCAAGACAAACCGTGTACAGACGTTTGGGAGATATTGGTCTATATGCTCGCAGGCCTGTCAGATGTGATACGCTCACGGCAACTCACTGTCGGCAGCGATTAGGCTGGAGTAGAGAACATGCAATGTGGACATCGTCACAGTGGGCTTGGGTGATGTTTTCCGACGAGTCCAGGTTTAGCTTGCAGTCTGATTCACGTCGGACTTTCATATGGAGAACGCCAGGTACCCGTTACCACCAAGACAACATCATTGAACGACACCGTTACGGTGGTGCAGCATTGCTCGTTTGGGGTGGAATTAAACTGGGTTCCAGAACAGATCTGCATTTTCAAACCGGAACCGTGAAAGCCCAAATTTATCGGGACATCATTCTGGAACAACATGTACGTTTGTTTAGGAGTGCCATGGGCGCAGAATTTGTGTTTATGGATGACAACGCCCGTCCTCACCGAGCAAACATCGTAAACGAATGCCTTGAATCTGAGGATATAGCCCGTATGGAATGGTCAGCATTCTCACCTGACTTGAATCCGATAGAGCATGTGTGGGACATGCTTGGCCGACGAGTTGCAGCCCGTCAACCACCTCCTAAATGAGTACCGGAACTTCGGAGAGCATTGCTTGCTGAGTGGAGTGATCTTCCCTAAGATCAGATCGATAATATGATACTCAGATGCCTAGGCGTTGTACGGACTGTATTTTATCGCATGGGAGACATGCAATGTATTAACCATCATACCAACCATGTAATAGTAAGTTTTTGTAAAGGAGACATTTTTTACAATTGCTTTAGGGAGCAAAAATCGTAGTTTTTATGAATGGTATCATACATAGACCATCGTTTTTGTTCTTTATCTTTTGTTTAATAAATGGGCTTTATGAATAAGTAACGTTTGTTTTGTTTCTGAACCTTTATTTGCCGGAGCTGGCATTATCCTTAATTTAAGGACATGAGTGTAATTTCTTCAGGATTTCAAATCACACTCATCTTCATTTCATTGAGTGAATTTCTTCTTTTTACGAATCCGCTCATTTGCTTATATTTCGTCACATGTAGAAAATACATGCATTCTGGTCGTCACCAGTCCGTGTTTGTTAGTCTTTCTGTTCGGACACAATTTCCTCTCACGCGTGTTCTTTCACTCAATTCTTTGGCGAACGAGGGGACAGCGTCCATCTGAACCTAATAAATCTTTCCCGGATGAAAATCAATTGAAGGAAGCCTCGCAATTGCCAAGTAATTTTATAGTCTAATATGTTGCGTCCGAAACGTAACCATTAATGTTATCGCTCGAAGCCGAAACCATTCATTATGAATATTACCAGTAGTTACAATGTATTCCAACAATTCTCAGCCTTTCATTTCGCAAGAAGATGAAACGTTTCTGCGTGTTGTAAATATCAAGCCAAAGTGTGCCCAACCCATCCCCCGGTTTACGTCCTTTTCCTCCGGCCGTGGTCCACGCTGTCTTATTAGCATAAATAAATCACCCTGGACTGCCCCCTCCCCCCACCAACTCAAGCTCCTCGAGAGTGGAGATCGCGAATATTTGGGTGCGCTGACATTCGTAATATACGCTTCACGCCGTCGGTTATGTTATGTTGCTAAGGAATGATTAATAAAGCCGGGAGACCAAAACAGCTCTTGTATACATATTTCAATTTCTCGTAGTGTGTTTTACCAAAGTGGGCCATTCCCTCAAACTCAACTTCATAATGATGCGTTACGGTGATTCGCTTAATTTACACGCTTCTCTTACTCGCATATGGTACTTACGCTGTCTTCGATTCTCAAGATGCATTGCTCGATTGTCTAATGTTTCCGCAATTCTCGGAGGCACGAATAGCAAGGGAGGTTTTCGGCGGGGCCGGGTTCGAGTTTACGCAACTCAGGGCCGTAACTGGAGGACGGACGAAGGGGAGCAACTACCCCGGGCAGCAAACGGGTGGAAAATCTTAGGAATAAAAGTTGAAGGGGAAAAAACCCGTTTTACTTCAAAAAGTGCTTTTTTTTCCCCTGATTTCTACAACTGTAAAATAAAGTTCGCCTCTGTTGACATAAATTCCAGTTACGATCCTGCAATCACCCAAACATTTTTTTGAGTTCTGGGAGGGGGGTTGGAGTCAGTTCGATATAACAAAAATATTGTATAGGTATCAGTGACGTTTCCAATCGTTTGACAGCCACCGTCGGCCCGTCATTTAAGACACCACTGCTCTTCACCCGAAATTTCCTGACTATGTTTGTGCGACAACCCCACCGACCGAAGTCACCAACAATACAACAGTCAAGGGCAGCGTTTCTCTTATTTTTCACTCTCGCTGAACCCCATGGATTATATTTTTATGTATTTTATTTTTAAAATACCTTATAGGAAACACTTGAAGTAATATCAATGTTCCACAGAACCTTTTCGTTTACCTATATGTTCTAGTAGTCACCTGTAAAATTTCTATAGTCCAGAAAACGCTTGGAACACTGTAATAATATAGAAAAAGTCCTTTTTAAATAATATTCATATATTCTTCACAACATTGTACTACGTATAAATATTTGTAGTAATATAGTCATCACTTTTCGTCTCGAAACCTTTAGTGGTATCTCGGGTTTCGAGGGATCCATAGAACCTCGGTCGACCAAAGACATAGCAGGAAAGTGTAGGCCCCTAGACATAGGGGCCTATTAATGTTTGCCCCCCATGTTTGCGAATCGCAATGTTTGAAAGACTGTGATTTAGTCCATTAGTCAAAGTTGTAACTGATTTCACAAACCAACCTATTTGAAGTTCGAGGAATGCCAAATAAAAGTTCTCGGTTTTTTTTTTTCTCTTCTATCCTATCACTGTTTCCAAGTTATGTCATTTAAAAGGTTGAGAGTAGTTTCTGAAACACCCGGTATTAACATGTATCACATTTCGTGATTTTTGACTAGCATTTGTAATGCGCTTCAAATAACGCAGGACTTTTGGTAATTACAGTTTTGTGTGACGAAACTTTTCCAGTTATTACTAAATTTTAATACAATTTGAAGTCACTGAGTCAAGTATAAAACGTAGGTGTTCGAACGTATTCAAGCATTCTGGATCAATGATACGTAGTAGTGCAAAATCAACGGAATTAGAGCTTTCGGCTCCTCGTTCTTATATCGAATAACTCACCACACAATGTAAGGTATTACATTACAAGCTTCCCCCTGAAAACACATTTGCATGAGAAGAACATTAATCATTTTTTCTACGCCTGCTTCTTTGTGTACATACAGTATAAGCTTTGTATATCGCATACGCATTAGGGAATAGGTATGACTATGCTCACGATTCTATAAGTTACTCACCCAGACCACGAATATCTGGCAATAGAGCGGAGGTAAATTTGATAAACTGTGAGGGGGGGGGGGAATAGGAGGAGCTTCCGTTGTATATGTGTGTGCACGTCTTTAATGTGAATCCGCGTGATTCAATTTCCTGGCTATTCAAGCCGAAATATGACAGAGACGTAATTCAAGCTCGCGCTCCCGTACCACGAAATGGATCTCTCTTCTTATTTTAATTTTTGAATTTCTCTTTAAGGGTTGTGACTGGATATATTCAGTTTTACGCTTGAAAACCGTTTCATATTATGCATCTAAAGGTTCATACACAATTCAAGTACTACCTTTCATACCGTAATATGGGACTACTCTGCACCGTTTTTGAGAGCTTATTAGGAAAAACTCACGCTAAGCATAGCAAATATGCAAAATGAATTTTTGAAAACGATGTTGATATATTCTAAGATAATGTAAGAACAGGTTGCCGTAAAAGGCCATCACAATTTTTTTTTAAATTGGTGCGAAGTAACACATAGGAGCGGGTTACTTTGCACATCCTTATATATATTGGTTATTTCTAACAAAGACAGTTTCACTCAGAACATTTCCATCAAATTGCTATCGACCATATTATGATAAAAATAATAAGCAGTGAATGGCAACTTTGAAAGACATTTAGTTGCTAAATATAAAAAACAGCATTTACATTGTTATTAAGTAGTTGTTTGACAGCAAAAAATAAATTATTTTTTTTTCCCTGGTTAAATTTTTGGTGAAATCAAATAGCACAGATTGTATACCAAACGATATCCAGCATAGCACAAATACATGAGTTAATCTATAACGTTGTCTATATAGGTTAACTCATGTATTTGTGTTAGTGATACTTATCCTGCCAAGAAAAATCAAACCCGTTTGGAAATTTTCATTAGTTAGACGATAGGCAACGATGAATCAGGATTGCTGCAATCGGTGACTTTTGCAGGATTGGTGCAAAGTATCATCGGATTACCGTACGTGGTTTTCTCATACATTTTCTCCTCATAGTGAATTTCGACTAAACAAATCGGATTTTATAAGGGAATGCCTAATCGTAAATTTCACTTTTGGTTTAAAATATTTATCCCTCGAAGTTAGTTATAAAGAAACGTTCCCTTTATAACTAACTTAGAGAGAAAGAGAGCTACAAAACTCACGTTAATATGTCACAATCTACATTTGGACATTATGTAGCCGTTTCAGTGTGATAATAATTCAGTTCTTTAGCCAACATTTCATGATGTTTATTCAGTATACTCCGTGACTTTTTTTGATCACTAAAGTGATTGACGTTTCTATGTAGAATGTTCAGAAGATGTCAAACAAGGCTCTGCGCAACCCCCAAACATTGAAATCGTTTTAGCGAGATATCGCCTTGCTTTTTAGCTGGAACATTTCTCAAACAAATCTCACTCCATTACAGTGATTGCCATCCTAGTTAATGAAAATAGCTTCCGTTGGCTGTGCCATTTTTTTCCAGAATTCCTGTGAAAGGTCTATGTTTCCAGTTTCTGATGTCTATGCAAATCAGACGGATTTGATGTTTCTGCTATTGCCGAAACTTTCTTTTGGTCACTGCTAGAGGCCTTCCCACTAATGAAAAATATATTTCCCTTATCTTATTTTTGTCATACATAATATTATAAAATGGTCTTCGGAAAATTGTTCAACTGCGTCAAAGTTACTTAATCCTCCGTATAAGCACAAAAACGTGTCGTTTACCGTCCAGTCCGTATTATTTCGTGCATCGAAATTCGATGAACGAATTAAACAGGATATCATCAAGTAATTGGGGGAAGTTTGAAGATTTCATTTTCTGCATATTATTTGGTGTATAATCACAAAATTCTACAAGTGAATAGAAGCATTTTTTTTCTATTTGATTGTAAATTGAAATATTATTTCTTATTCATTATTTCTTTTTTTCCTTAATCGCATTACGAGGTGAAATTTGGGGAAACACGTAAACGATAACACAACAGTTTATTTTTATCATTCCAATTTCAGCGCTGAAAATCCATCCCTTTTGTGTCCTTAAGAACTCTTGTTAATTTTGGCATCAATCAATTTTTTAACATTTCCAGATACACAGCTCTCACAGCGCGCTAATCACAAAAAAAGGTTCTCACTGTTTGACGCCATCTTACCAACTACCACTTCTAAACACCATATGCACCTCGTAAACATTCCTCTGAGGAACTTCTAAGGAATTGGTGTATTTTGGAATGTGCTGTGTATGTGTTGTATGCCTAACATGAAGTTTATGTCCGAGAAATTTTTGTCATGTTTTAAAGAAATACTTTCATCCATACGAAGGTTTTTAACAGCTGGCTGATGCAAAGATATATTTAGGAAAGAGAGAGAAAATTCAACTGCCTTTGTGTTGAATTGAACCTACGTCCTTTCACTTTCTGGGTGAACGCACTATACTACAAAGGCCACGAAAAATATCACAATCGGAACGAATGTCTCAAAAAAAACCTTCGTACGGATAGCGGGGAGTGACATCATCCTCGGATACTGTCACTGCCTTCCAAATTCAGAGGTAAACAACTCAGCAGGGTATTTCGCATGTTGCATAGATCTGATTGATCTCTGCGGAAGGACGTTTTAAAATGGAAAACCAACTCTCATTCACGCCTTAGAAAACCATGTAAAACCAAGTGATGACCGCTATGCCGTTAGTCGTGTTCGAACCTGGGTCTTTGCGATGCGAGTCCTACACGACAGAATAGCTGCCATCTCACCGACAATGGAACAATCACTTTCCTATATTGTAGCCACAAGAGAAACCAAAAAAAAAAACCAATGAAATATTCCTCTTCTAACATGAAACTCTTGCAAAGAGTTTTTAGTCCCCACTATTTCAGAAATGAAAAATTCGTTAAACCACTTAAATCATTCTTAGGTATTCTGCACAGGATATTTGATTGATCCGGAGACTCTCAGATGTAAGATTAAGGATCTTATACGAGCTGGATCACTTAAAGAATGGTCGATCACGTTCACTCATAGTGAAACAGAGATTTTCTTAGTAGAATAAAAATAATTATGGCTCTCCCTGGGGTGTATTTAAAAAGTGTAAATCTGTAGAAATGTATGCTATATTTCAAATATATATGCTATATTTCAAATATATATGCTATATTTCAAATATATATGCTATATTTCAAATATATATGCTATATCGTTTTAACAAAGAGTTGTTCAAAGCTAACGGCATTCAAATTATAACTGGAGATATGTTTTAAAATATCCATAAACTCGCTTTAAAATCCTATAATAATTTTCCAAACTTCTCTACAACGTATTCAGTCATTAACTATCGATAATTACTTAATCGATACGTCACTGTTTTCGAGAAAAATATTAATAAGTTTTCTGAAATATTTTTTCTCACAAAAAGAAAGAGATGAAACTTATCATTTCTATCTGAATCCATTATCTCAATGACATGTTTTCTTCTCAATTCTTCAAACCTTTAAATGATCGAGAATTCACACTGAAGATGTTCCGTAGAAAAGCGTTTTTAATGATACTAAATTTTAAATTTTCCGTAAATCAGAATTTAGTCTCGACTAAGACATTTAATATTCTATAACTGCAAAATAATAGAAAAAGAACACGATATATAATGTTCGCATTTATTTTTAAATATGGTTATTTTATAATAATAAAAATCTCATGCTGTATGAAAGATTAAAAGCAACAAAAATATTTTTTAATTAGCAATAATGTAATGATGGAAATTATGCAAAAACACCTTCTCATTTATTATTAATATTGCTTTAATAATTCATAAAATTAGATAATATGTTTTATATAATTACCATTTTCGTCCTTATAATGGATCGTGTATTGTGTTATCGGACTGTTTCCGTTATAGGCGGGTGCGTTCCAGGACAGCTTGACGCTTCTACTCGTCGTTTCGACCATGCGGACTTCTTGAGGAGCCGATGGTGGCTCTAAAACAAACAATAGAATAAACACATGTGGTACATAAGCTAGATTTCTTATGTATATCATTTGTCTTGACGTGTAGATCGCCCCTAGAAGTATTTCGTTGGAGTCCCGGACCACCCTGTATATGAGAATATTGTGTATTTGGTGACATACATACATGCATATCCAATAGAAAATCAATTCGTAATTTGTGAATTTCGTGACTAGACGCTTTTCGACTTCAAACTCTAATGGAAACGCAAATCCTTATTCTCATAATGACAGGGGATTAAGTTTGTCAAAGAGGTAATGATTAGAAAATGTACTTAGCGATTTCAACACGAGATTACGTTAGCATATTGTAGTAATGAAATCCCGTTTTGGAAATGACCAAGTGCACAGCCGTATGGAGAAACTGTCAAAATTTTCTAGCATATTGCAAGCGTGGAAAAGGAGTTGTTTTAATGAGAATGCACAGATACTGTACTCGAAAATAGTGAATTTATACTCCAAAGCACATCATCAATCCACAACTCTCGTAAGTTCCTTAAGCGCCCATAATGAAAAAAAAAGCTAGCCATAATAACGCCGAACATATAATAAAAAGTTTCAATTAAACGAAAATTCTGCTTATAGTTATTCTGGAAATACATGATTGCTGCATGAATACAGCTGCTTGATTCGTTGTGTTAAATAATATTATCAAAAGAAGAATATCGAAGATAAATGGATATTTTTTTCCCGAACATCGACAAAAAAACAAAAGAAATGTAATCTCCTCAGTTGATTTAATACGAATAATTTTCTCTTTATTAAATTCATCCAAATTAATTGGAAGATAAACATGGGCACCAAAAAAGAAAGAATTCAAAAAAATTGTTTATTTTTACGCACGAGAACTTTGGAACATACCCTAGTCATCATTACAAGTAAATCGATTAAAAAATTTTACACGATGACATCCAGTTCATCTGCTTCTTTCTTATTCTTACTTCGATAAATTTCTGAAGAAACAACGTTTTTCTTCTTTTCTTCACCTCCTTATCTCCAATAAGGAAAAGATTGTTTTGACAGTGTGTTGTCAAGTTACAACATTCAGAGATGATGTCGACGGACACCAGACATCATGGCCAATATCTGCTTGGAATAAAAGCCGTTGCCGTAATTCTGGTTGTTTTTTTTTCTTTAAAAGAACCATGGTTTTTGTTTTTTCTTAACTCACTTGTGCCTGATGATTTCCAAAGTATAAGTTTTATATTATTGAACAGAAGAAATTGGAAAGTGAGAGATACATTGGTCATTGAGGGCGTTTTGCGATTAAAAATTAAAAAAAACCAGACCAAGAATAATAGCTTTTATTTTGGTAAGAAATTGAGCTCTTCTTATAATCATTAACACCAGGTAATTTGCAGCTTTCAACAGTTGCTCTTTGTGAGTAAAGTTCAGAAGTTAAGAATATGCCGGTGCAGATGAAGGAAATATAGTGCATTTTGTGTCACATTATCTTCTCACTGGTATTGAGCCACGTGAGGCGTTTGCGGATACGTCTCCTGTCCTTGAAAATAATTGTCCATATCGGTTCTTTATTTTCAGACGTTATAAGTAATTCCCGATAGAAAATTTTGCAACTGAGACCAATTTTCACCAGAATTGATTCATTTTCATCAGACTCTGCAAATTACGCCGTTGCTGGGGGGAACAACAGACATAGGGTTAAGCTGAAGGGTAAAGGACATTTGCTATACAAGCTGTTAGTGTTGTTGCATTACATGTGTATATGCCATTCTATTAGGTTACAGTCAAACTCGGTTAAAACGACCTCGGTTGTAACGACACCTTGGCTATATCGTCAATAATTGTTGGTGACGGCTGATTCCCATGGAAAATAATGTTAATGATATTTCCCTTTGTTAATGTTAATGATATTACCTTGCTTATAAGTTGATGAAAAAGCAGCGACTTCGGATATAACGACATATTTTTTTTACCTTTTGCTCCCGTTTTTATGACATTTTTTTTAAATAATTTCAAAAACCACAGCTTATCACTGACATTCGCTACATATTTGTCTGTTATTTTAGTGATAACTAACGATGAAAAAAAATATACAACGTATTACGTCCCTACGCTCTGACTTGTATATTGATATATATTGAAAATACATAAATATATATTTTTTTTTTCATAACCTCTTCGTTCCAGAAGTGCATGTATGTGTTATTACAGTTTTAACAGTTTTTAAATTTTTTAATGGTTTTTAAATAGTTTTAATGTTTATTTTTTTCAAGTTAAGACATAAGATATGCGTAAGGGTATCCAACAAAAATGGTAACAGTAAAGTAAACGACCCAAATTAATTAATTAATTTTTCACAATTTTTTTTTCCTTTTTAAAGTTTATTTGACATATAACAAACACAAATCAATCGAAAAAAAATTTAATGGTTAGTTTTGTCTCAGGTTTGAAGAGGATAAATACAGTTTCATTCAGTGAAGATATATGTACCGAAACTGTTTTATAAGCAATAACGAGCTATTTCGCTGTCATTTAGACGAGACGGCGATTTCAGTGCTTATGATCCTAATTTCCCGCATTTTTCTCCGTAAATTATGGTCACCCTAATCATGAAGAAATTTCGGGTGTATAATGTAATATTTGATTGCATCTTATTACATTTCTCATTATTGAAAGGTGTCTTGAAAACATCAACCTCAGTTATAACTCAAGTTACAACAACTCGGTTATAACGACAAAATTTTATAGAAACTTCGACGTCATTATAACCCCGTTTGACAGTATTTATGTGAGGAAAAACCTATCGCTATAGGTGTATAATCCGATCCCCAAATAGCAATAAGCGCATGAAGGAATCAAATGCTATCACAATTACTGAAGTTTTAAAATTGAATTCTAAAAATTTAGAATAGCATTGTGAAAAAGGAAAAAAATGTGGCCGATTCATATCTGAATTCTCACAAGAACACAAAATAAGGTATCGGTATTTGAAGACGAAACAGAGACAGTCGCAGTTGGATGCTCCAAATCTGTGAACAAGAGTGCAGTTGCTTCACCTTAAAGCCGGTCGACCACTGAAAGCTACTATGAGCAAAAACAAGTCGCATGAATGCGCAAGACTACTATAGCGCTCTCGCGCATATACGTGACTTGTTCCGAGACTTGTTTCAATCCTAGTGGCTTCTAGTGGAAGGCCGATCTAAGTGTGGTTTGATCACTTAGTCGCACCACGGTCATTTTCTGCACACGAGTGCTAATTAGATCGGGACCTACAATTTATTGTCGATTTCGAACGACAGCCATTTTTTTATATTCAAAAAGAAATTAGTGCGCTAACCCCTCGACAGGGGACTCCCTGCGATATGTCGGCGTTTCAGTTGTGACCCCGTGTCAGGAAAGTTTCTGCCAAGGACGAACTGAGTATCGAACTCACGACACCTCTAAACATCCTTTTGTACTTTAGGCGAGTATCTTATCGACCTGGGCTACCTCGTCCCCCCCCCCCCCGCAAGTGTTATTGAGCGAAGATGTATTCGAAACATAGTAGAAAGTTATAGAAAAATGATGTGCGATTTTTTAAATACACCATGATTTTTAAAATTCAAAAACTTTAATTAAAGTTGGGGCTCAACTCGTGGCAATTCTCCAGCTCACCTCACAAAACAAAAGAATAACAAGGGGAAATCAGATCTGAAGATATTGGGTCAGGAGATGTTTCTGTTTTGGACAATCTTCCGTGCTCAATACACGAAAATTTGTAGTAAAAAAATCACCCGATTTGTGTTTTGAATTTTCTTCCTATAGAAAGTCTTTTCACAGCTGCAAGCCATCTGGTGTTTATTATTATAACGAGCTGAAGTTCTCGAGATAAAACTATAATTCTCTCAGTTTCAAACTATCATTCTCGTCTTTTCTCGGGTCATAAACCTTACCTGAGAAATCCATCCATAATAAAGTATCTTCTTTCAAACTCCAGAAAAATCACCCAATATGGTGTTTTGGAATATGATATAAGATATTTTGGTCGTATTGGCTTATGTGAATATTACTTATGTGAATCTTATATAAGTTCATACTATCGATAAAATACCATATGGAATTTACAGCTAAAATCTGAAGTTTCAATAACGGCTCTGAAATAATTTTATTCAAGAAAAAATATATTTTTAGTAATCTCATAAGTTAATTTATTGGTTCTCAAAAATATCAATGAAATCGGTATCAAAACTATGCTTTGCATCATCTTTTGTAGTTTTAACTCTTTATAATTTGAATGAGGAAGCACATAACAATGGCATTGATTCATAGAAACAAACAACTATACCGACTCATTCAAGAAGAAAACGTGAAGCTAACCTTGGACAATGAGTTGAATGTTTGTGTCGTCTTTGCCGTAAGCATTGGATGCGATGCAGCTGAATAGAGCCGAATCTCTCCGGTCAGCTTCTCTGATTATAATCTCCGAAACGACTCCTTCTCGAGATTCTGTTTCCACCATCTCGTATCTGAATAGCAATGGAACAAAGGAAGTCAATAAGTTTTGGCTATTTGATTTACTTTAATTGTAATTCAATGTGAAGCTTCTGGGAACCATACACGTATGATCATTATTGGCTTGATAAATGATGTGGAAAGTGTGCAAATATTACGGAACGGTCGGGAGATATGGAATACTGGGTTTTCCCCGCCTTCAAATATTGTCGCCAAGTGGAACAGGGATGAACTACCTCCTAATATTCCCATGATGCTCTGCAGCAGTGTATCTTAATCCGTGGCCACCTGAAATATTTTAAGTGACCATGAAGGGAAATCAAGTTGAAGGAGAACAATAATAGGCGGCTGAGTAGAAAACAAAATTCGTGTGATCAATCATATATATTGCTGTCCTGCCCCTAGAGGCATACAGCTGGTCCTGAAGTTCAATATTTCAATCAATCCCTCTCAGCACAAAGAGGATAGTACCTTTTAAGGGAAATATGCTGGAAAGAGGTTCGACTAATTGCACAATCCTCAGCAGAACTGCCCATACAGTCGGGTTCATTTTTACGCCGGTGGCTAACCAGACACAACCCAGGAATCTCCACTACATGGGGGGACTAATTATAAAGAGATGTGCTATGTTCCTCGAGAATAAGTGCGTAAATTGGTAGGGAGGGTCTTCCACCGAGATAGGGAACCCTGGTGCTGTTAAGATGGTCCTCTATCTATTCAGGGTCATCTTACCCCATGAGCTCATCTGGGTATGGTCTGGGCCTAAATTTTGTTAGGGAGCCTACATGAGGAGATCTGGTACCATGATTTTTTCGAGCGCAAGTAAATATGTAAGTTGTTACTCCTAACTAAGCAAGGTACCCTCAGAACATCATTTTATCCGAGGTTCCATGACGTTGCGATGGTATCCTTATGTACAGAACCCCGGCCACTGTCACAGTCCCTTCTCCAGAACCATCACTAAATCAAAGGTCCTTATTTATTTTATTTTCATTTTAAATTTACTCAAAATACCAATTCAACGAGTAGGAAGGTTCTCGCTCCTGGATGAGGGTGGAATGGGCTCTGGATAAGATAAGAGAATAAAAAAAAGTATGGTCGGGGGGGAACGGGCTTAAAAATATTTAAGAAACAGTGCTCTACAGTCAGCGTCGCTCGGTCGTATAATTACATTTATAAAAGTTCTTTTATCCATTACTTGAATAGTTGTTAATAGTTTAAAACTAAGTACAATATACGTCACAAGTTTAGCATTTTATTGTGTTGCACTCATTTCTCGGATCGCGATTCTCTCCAGTTAGATGGGACGCTATTTTTTTTCAAAGATGCTAATATTTAATACCATGAATGTCATCTGTGAGTTGGATTAGAATATCTCTTCAAAATGGAAATTTGAGGAAGACAGAAGAGGAGAGGTGTCTGGGAACATTTTACTGGTTCTCTTTGGGTCCAAATGACTGTTCCGAGACAGAAAAAGAAGATTGCACCAGTGACTTTTTTGCAAATACACTGACACCACCATCATCAACAACTATGGTAAACTATGAAACTATCTTTCATTGTCATAAACTCACCAAATTTTTTTTATCGCTTTTAGTTAGTTTTCTTCACTTTGAACCATCTATTTCAGATCACTCTACTCTTTCATAGAGCACCATGCATATCATTTTTTAAAAATACCTTTTTTCGAGAGGGTATTTACTGTTAAAACACCATACATTTGTCAATGCAACGACAGGGATCCTTATTTATTCAGGTTTCAGACTCCTATCATCTTTTAAATTATAATCATCAAAAAAAATTAAAAGTAGTGTTTCATAATCACCAAATATATATTTCTCATATTTAAATATATATATCACTAAAAAATGTGAATGTTATTTATTTGTGCAGTCCGAATCTCTCTCTTTCGATACAACAATGTTATATGTTTAACAATGAAAACTGGGTTTGAGTACCTATGATTAGCTTGTGTCTTGATGGCAACCTTGTCTTTCATCCAAGCAACTGTTATTGGCTTGTCACCAAGAGCTTCGCATTTTAGACGGGTGTTGTGACCCTTTCTGACCATTTCTGCGGTGAATTTTGATCTGAAATGTGCGGCAACTGCAATATAAACAATCATATCATATAATTAATGTACTTCACGATGTTGTGACATTCAAAACGACTAACATTAGCTAGCATATCACAGCTTTCACTTATGGAAACACTGAGATAATTACGATTTTGGATTCAAATCACAAAAACATTATTAAACACTCGCAAAAATAATATATACAAGGTTGTAAGGAAAGTCGCTTTGGCCACATTTTACTGGCGGACTGTTGATCAAGGGGGTTGTAGGGTTATTAAAATACAAAGACTAACTTTTATACGGATACCCTTTCCTCAAAATCTCAGAAAGTTGTTGCCCTGTTTCTTCTGAGGCCAACTAAAAAAAATTCGACGTTTTAAGTGCAATATTCGCTGAGATATTTGAAATCAAATACCAGAGAAAAGTTGGTAAAAAAACAGCGTAAACTAACTGATCCACGCTTCTTTTCCTTATTTACGCTTTTCTTACCAAATATTTCTCCAATTTTTGAATTTGAATATCTCAGTGAATATTGCACTTACAAATGTGGAATGTTTTTATTGGCCTCAGGAGAGACAATGCAACAACTTTCTAATTTGGTTTTTGAGGACAGGGTGTCCGTATAAAAAGTTAGTTTTTGTATTTTAATAACCATACAACCCCTTGCAATGTTGACGTATCTGAGGTCTACACGTTATTTAGATAACATTTCTAATTGGAAGTATGCCTCTAGGATCAATGTTTTTCCAGTAAAATGTGGCCTAGGGACTTTCCTTACTGCCCTGTATATAAATATCACTCGCTGCTTATCTTGAACCGTGATAAGATGTGCCAAATGTCTACGATGCATCGTATGAAGCTGCGAGCCGTGTTTGCCGTTTTCGCGCAAGTTCAACCAGATGTCGCCTACGAAAAAGGGAGGAAGTGCATTGTCCGAGTCCGTTTCCTCGGTGAAGGATGAGAAATTCATTGCATCTGTGCCATCAAATATCAGGCGAACTACTCAAACTTTACTAAGACGCATTTCCTAATAAGGCATCAACGTGATAGATTCATCTGCATCGAAGGCAGATGACAGTACTGTCGCACCTTGCTTTACATGTGCCTTTTGCTTGACGCGTACACGGACCTTAAATTTATGCATACACTCCGCCTGTCAGATTTCGGGATGCTTGCCTGATTTTGTCACGATATGGTGAAAGATGAACTAATATGGATTGACGCTGTATCTATTCACTGTGTATAGTCTAGAAATCAAATCGGAATCATTAAGCACCTATACACGAACTGATATTAATAATCGGGGTAATTCTGAACTTACGCTACGTATGTTCTTAGAGTGGTAAGTCCTAAAACACCCATTTTTTTCCTACTATAGTTACAAGTGTGTTTTTAACAATTCTTATGCTAACAATTTTCACCTACAATAATGAAATTGTTACATCTTTTTCTTCTAGTCACAACACTAGAATGATATTCCAACCCTGTCGAAGAAAATTTCATTTCCATACAAAAAAAAATTCTACCTTTTTTTGTATTTCCTTTCCAATCAGCAGATAAGACACAGAAGAGAAATACTCTCTTACTGTATATACCGTACGTATATTGTTCACCAATAAAAATTAAACAAAGAGGAAAAAAAGGAAAAATTTTTTTAATTCCAACACTGTTCCTTCCCCCTCCGTTTTCAAAATGTGGCAAAAGATTCCACACTTGGCAACTCTCTGCAGCTGAGCAACGAGTTTTAAATTCCAGTCAGAAGAGGTGCGACTGAGATCATAGTGCCCTGCTTGTAGGGCCGGATCAACGCAGGGTCGACCGTTGGAGGAATCACAAAAATGTTCTTCTCGGAAAATTTTGAGAAGGATTTAAATTGACATAAATTCATTGAAATAGCATATAAAAGGTATTTTTTCTTCCGTTATTTCAAGTTTTTTTTCACCGGAATATTAAACTATCTTTTTTTGAAATTTTTGGTCGGCTTTGGGGCCATGGTCCTCTATGCCCCCTCCCTCAGTAAGCCTCTGCCCACTTGCGATGTGGTAACCTGTGGGTCACGACCCAAACTTGGTTCGAAGGGCTTCCGAGAAGCCGTACAAATCCAGTTACAGTCCTGTTAGAAATACAGGACCGGTGTGGGTTTCCCTAGTTTTGAAAACTAAACCCGTTAGTCGAGAAGTTGATCATTTTGTAGGTTTTGTGCCACAGATGAAAAAGTTTGAGTTGGTGAACTTTACTTGCTCATAATTCTTTCACCGGTAACGGGGACTGTTCGAGTTGCCATAATTAAAAATTACCGCTTCACTTTTTCAGAACTCATTAGAATGTCCGACATATGCAAAAACCCCAGCCACAAATTTATGACCAAAATTTCTAGGATCAATGTTGCAATTTACACAATTTTTTTTGGCATACCAGTAAGAAGATTTAAGAAATGTGCTTTAAAGAAAAATCACGTTACAGTTCGTGTGTTTAGTTATCATCTAGAAGTTTTCTAATCTAATAGTGCATCAGAAGGATTGCTAGAACCTAAAGCGTCATTTCAGTCTATGCATTTCTGTACAGAAGATGCGTTATGGTGTGCTCTCTCCTTAAAGTATCTGGGCTATATCGGTTCAAATCACCCCGTGTATGCACCGGCCATCGAATCGTTCAATGAAATATTTTTTATCTATTTCTTCTGGTCTGGCATTTCCGATAATACTGAATTCAGCTAGTGTTCATATTTTTTGTGGTGTCCCACTTTAATATTTGTTTTCTTTCGCATTCTATTAGAAACACCGCAGCCGTCTCTAGCTTGAGTTATTTTATTATAGTTGTCTCTCCCAACAATACACATATTTTTGCTCTTCACTTACGAGTCGAATGGTATTACTTTCCAGAATGCAAATACCTTTAGGATCACCGATTCCGAAATTCTCATTGACGAACGGCTTAGGTTTTCTGAAAATTGCCCATGTGGGTAAAAAAGACGAATAGAATGCTGGGTTTAATTCTCAAAAGGTGTTTCCGCGTTCTCTTAAAGTGATCCTTCCACTTTTCGAGGGGCTTAGTTCGCCCTGGACTGAGTATGTCGTAAGGTTTATTTTATCATAACCATTAGTTTATATTAGTTTTATTTTTGTGTGGATTTGTTTTCTCGTGATAACTGCTCTTATTTTGGGTTGTATTTTTGTTATGTATGATATTTTTATGTTTTGAGCATCTTTTTTTCCCTTTACTTCGTTGGGCATTTTGTCTGTTGTGGAATTTGTATTTGTATGTTCTTCACTCCCCCATTAGCTTTCGACGTATATTTTTACTTTATCTAATAAGTTTTTATTTTTATGTTTAAAAAAGGGTTCAGCTATTTATTTTACATACAGGCAGTCCACTTTTCTTCTAGTTATTTTATATAAAATCGGATAATACTTTTTTTTTCCTATTTTAAAGAACTTTGCTATAAAATACTTGTAAAGTGTCTGTACTATGTTTTATAAATGAAGTGAGAAATGTCGGCCCGAATAAGTCTGAGGGTATCTAAAAAGAAGCTTAATAGTGTCCTTTATCAAGTTTTATCACGACGTTTGGTAACTGTCACGAAGATTTATCTCGTCTGAAGATAAGGCTTAGTAGTTCTTTGAAAAGACGTGTCTTTTGCACAAAAAATCTCATTATTTTTTCCATTCTAATGAACCATATCTTGAAAAAAAAAAATTATCAATTAGAATTTTCTACATTGATTCTGAGGTATAAATGAGAACTGGTATTGAACTGATTGCACTGGTATCAATATTTATACAGACGTATATAAATTTATAGCCTCAAACTTCTCTCTCCGAAGTTGATCGGAACGATATAAATGACCATTAGGAGATATATCTCGTGAGGAAAATTCACGTAAAAAAACTAATTTTTTTAAAAGGTGTGAATTCTTCTCATCGAGAGAATCTTCTACTCAGTTTAAATACATCTAAAAAATTCTCGGGAAAACTATTTTTTTCCCCTTCTTCAAGGTCGCCGCTTTTATGGTATTTATAATGATACATTCAATTTAAAAAACGAAGTTTCGATCGACGGACCATAGAAATTCTCTTCTTCTCTCTAAAGAAAAAGCTGGGAAAAATGAGCTCCAAAGCATTACTCTCCCGATCACGAAACTGATAAAAGCGTTTTAGAGTATAAAAAGTGCGCCTGAGTAAACAATTTTTGGAAAATATTCGTTGTACACCAAGGTGTTGACCTTTAGTAGAGTGTGGGCACTTCATTGATTTGAAATCATGTGTCGTGGGTTACTTAATTAATTAAATGATCTTGACCAGCGCCAAAGGTCACTCAAGTGATCTGGAACTGTGCCTTGTGCCACTGAAGTGCTCTCTAAATATGCCGCATAGATCTGTAAATAGCGGAAGATCAAGCGATCTGGAACTGCGATGCGGGTCACTCAAATGATCTGGAACTGCGATGCGGGTCACTCAAATGATCTGGAACTGTGCCGAATGCCACTAAAGTGATATGGAACTGTGCCGCAGGTCCCTTAAGTGGTCTGTAAATGCGCTGGGGTCGCAAGTGATCTGAGATTGTGGTGCGTTCAACTTGAGCGATTTGGAACTGTGTCTTGGATCACACACTAAAAAGTTCTGTAATTATGCCTTGGATCACAAAGATGGTCTGAACTGTCCCTCAATTCACTAAAATAGTCTGGAACTGTCCCTCAATTCACTAAAATGGTCTGGAACTGCCCTCAAGTCACCTGGGAGTGTGCCACGGGCTACTTAAATAATTTGTGAATATGTCACGGGTCACTCGAGTTATGTGAAACTGCATGCACCGCGGGTCACTCGAGCGATCTGGAAATGCGCGGCTTAGTTCATATTTACAAAATTTTGTTTGAGGTCACGGGCCACATCAGATGACTCCGAGGGCCACATTTGGCCCGCTGGTCATGGGTTGAGCATGTATGTTGTAAAGGAATTAATCGTGGTGAGAATGTTTCAGTGCATATAAATTTATTGTCCCAAACTTCTAAAATTAAATAAATGACCATTAGGAGAAATCTCTCGTGAGAAAGTCCACGGGGGAAAAAAAACTCTTCTTAAAAGATGTGAATTCTTCTCATCGAGAAGGGAATCTTTCACTCACTTTAAGTACATCTAAAAAATTCCCAGAAAAACTACTATTTTATTTTATTTTTCCCCCTTCAAGGTCGCTTTTACGGTATTTAGAACGGATACATTGAATTTGAAGAACGAACTTTCGATCGACGGACCATAAGAATTCTCTTCTTCCCTCAAGAAAAAGCTGGAAAATGAGCTCCAAAGCGTTACTTTCTGGATCACGAGACTGGTATTCCAAAAGAAAGCAAGAACAAGACAAACACAAACCATTTCTTTTCTTTTATATGCCTTACATGCCTTTTCTTCTCAATCTACTCCTCCCTTTGTTTGCGCGTTATTGGAGAAGAGAGAGAGAGAGAGAGAGTTTTTCTTATTTTTCGGGATTTTTTTTTTTTCTCCTCTGGATACTATCTTCGCCGCCGTCTTGGGGAAAAGGCCTGTTACGACCGCGCATTGTTTTCCAAATGGTCCATCGCTAGCCCGTGGGTAATGATACGGATCAGTCTCTTTAAGAACATTCCCTTCCAGTATCCTCCAGATTCTTATTTTTTCTTGCTATTCCTATTTCCTTTTTTTTATACATATATATATATATATATATATGTTTTTGGAAGGACAACACACCATCCCCTAGCGTCACCCATACAGAGATGATTCTAGATGCACACCATGGGAAGCTTTTTTTTTTTATTCTTATTCTATCCCAAGGAGTAACTAGGCTTCTTTCCATATCCTTCTTCTTCACTCTCCTGTTTCTCTCGCTTCATTAACGGGACATTTACTTTTTCGTATCTAGATTTTATTATTTAAAACGAGCTAATGCGATGCTCTCTTTCGTCTCTTTTCTTTATTTTTCCTTTCTGAACTCCTTTTTTTTTGGTTTCTACCAAGGGAAAAAAAATCAAATAAAATACCCTTTTAGCATTTGAAATTCGTTTCCCTATGCTAATACGCAGCTTAGATATATATTTTTTTTCATTATTTCAGATTCATTATTCGAATTTTTTATCTTTCTTCCCTAGTGTTTTTCTCTGATATATTTTTTTTAATCATTATTCTACTCCTCATAGCATAGCATTAAAGATAAAAACATGTATTATAGCGATCCGCATGGAATGAGAAAAGATCCCGTAATGAATAGTAATTATTGTAATTAGTAAAAATTTCTTCTTCTTTTTTTCCAAAGATATTCGTAGGAAAAATTGTCACGTAAAGACGCGTACATTAATATAAAGTTTTTGGTTCTTTCCCCTGAATATATCCATTTATATTTTTTTGTCTATTTTACTCTCTAACAGAGATAATTACTAATAAAAGGTAATGAGTATACTTTACTAGTAGATTGGAATGAATAATTCTCGTTTTTTCTTGTATTGTATTACATTTGGATTAATGAACTGAATAGTGAGGATTAATTTCCTTTCTCGCAATATTATAACGGATTAATTAAGTAATGTGAATACTGTTTCAACTCGAATTTCCTTTTATCCTTTAACTATGGAAAAAAATAGTAATTGTCACTAAAAATATATCTCTCTGTATTTTGTAGTGCAGTCTGAACCATGGCTCGCTATTCAGAATAATCCTTGTATTATAAGGAATAAAACATCCACATATATGAGAAGCAAAAATATTTATATATATATATTAAATTATTCAAATATGTGTATTTGAAACCTAGATTCATTGAGTATTTTAAATTTTAAGTTCTCCAGCTAACACATATTTTCTTCATATTAAAATTAATGCATGAATTTCTCTGATAGAGGATTCTAAAGTTATAGATGCATAATGTTTTCAACTTAATGGCGTTTTACAATCGTGGAGTGATTTTAAATTTTGAGAAAAATTTTAAAGCCATGATAAAAATAATAAATTTTAGTTGCTTATCAATAATTCATAAACCTTTGAATCTTTAAAGATACAAAAACTATATTTGACAAAATATTTAAATCATTTTTTGCGTGTGTTTTAATTTTTGCTATTTCTCAAATGTGATATGATAGTAATCATCTTAGAGGAGGTACATAATATTATTTATTCTCTTTATTTCATTTTCATCCTTTATTCCTCCTCAAAGGTGCGTATTCTCTGAACTTTCTTGTTCAAGTTGTAATACCAAATTTTACAGCTTTGCTTCATTTTCTGAAAAACACCAGTTTTAAAACTAAGAAAATCAATATGAAAACGATAAAATATTGAGAAATTACCAAGCATTACGAATGATTTATCATTTTGCTCGTTTCAATATTGTGGATGTATCATTCTAATTTTTTTCCCCGAATCAAATTACATTATGAACCCATTTAATCCGAAACCACATGGCTTCAATACAGACGAAATTCAACAATATCCTAAAAATAAAGACTAATAGCTGCAAGCATTAACTAATATTGTCTGATAATAGGGCGTTTTTTTTTTCTCGCTGAATGTGGTTCATTTTCAGTAAATACGAGTGTGTCTGGAAATTCGATCGATGGAAGTGGGTTGTTACACATTAACGAAAAATATGATGATGATAGTAATATTGCAGGAAAAAATACTTTTTTTTTTCAATTAGTCCGTAAAATAAGAAACGAAATGCGTTCGAAAATAAATTAATCATCCGAAACTAAATTCACCAAACATTATTAATTTTTGACTGAATGGTTCCCACATACATAACATAATATATCAATTAAGTTTTTGTCAGAAAATTTGTCTCGGTGGTGGATATTCAACCACTGAAGATGTATTTTTCTATTTTATGTGGCCAAGTTGCTGCATGCGCCCGAATTTTCCGTATTATTTACTTACCTTACCTGTGGAATTTATTTCAAAAAAATGCACCAAAAATTGAAATCAGTTTTACCTGTTTAATGTGGCGCGTTATATCAAAAAATATGAACGAACTCAATTTGTTATTCATGAAAACAATTTGATCACAGATATTTTCGTACTATACTAATGTAGTACTTTTCTTTTGCCCAAACTGGGTTCGGGCGGCACAGATAATAAATTAAAAGCGGATAAAATTCAAGACATCGATTTGAAAACTGAGCTTATACGAACCGTTTACTTTGAGGTTCACAACTTTACTAAGTCCTTGACCGATCCCATTTGTCGCTTGACATAAATAATATCCAGCATCGCTCTCCCGAGCGTTGGCGATGGCCAGTGATCCGTTTTCAAAGACTTTTATGTGCGGGCTGCTGACGATGGACTTAAATTCCCTTGGACTTTTACCTGTAATATATATTTTTATTGACAGATTTTTCGTATAAATTTGTAAATCATTAAGATGTCAATTACATCAATCGACAGATTTTTTTTCATAATATTTTGTAGAGAAATTCGTAAGCACACAGAACTTGCCTTCAGCTTTCCTCCATCTCACCCGTGGTTGAGGAAATCCTTCAGTCTGACAATCGACGATTATAGTCTTCCCTCTGACTACAAACACATCCGATGGCTCAATTACCCAACGAGGAGGAACTATTGGATCGACATGAAGGACATTAATCATTCAGGTGTCAACAAAAACAAATTTAATCATGCATCGACGTAAAAATGACAAAATTACATAAATATATACTGTATATATTAAAGTTTTAAAGATTTAAAACATCAGAATGTCTCGGATATTTATTGAGTCGATGTTGGTACACACATTTCCATACTACCTTTGAATATACTTATAAATCTATGTTTCTTTCCAATAAATCTGCTCCATATAGTGAGCTCATTTATATTCGCAATAATTAATTTTTGTCAAAAATATAACCAATAACTGAAAATCTAGAGCAAATATAACTTGAGTGTTTTACTAAGAGGGTTTCGATTTCTAACGATCATATTTTAGTGAAACTTGGTACTTAGGCTGTAGAAAAGAAGTATTTAGACTATTCAGATCATCTAAAAAGATATATAAGCAGATATATTTTGTAGAATTCTACCAAAACTCGTTCTTTCTTATCGAAATGTATTTTGCAAACGATAAATGGCTTTTGTTCAGGCCTGCTTTGACACTATGCAAGTCTGAAACCAGAAAATTAGCATAAATTTAAGTTTTACCCTTTACTCGACTGTATTGCTCAAGCAACATAAGTTTTTTGTATTTTTCAAGTAACCATCGTTTATTTTGAGCTCGTTTTCGCCTTTATGCTTTTAAGCAACTCCTATGCATCCAATTTTCACTTGTACCTGTTTATAAAATTTCTACAGTCATCAGCAGAATGGCTCGAAATAAACGTCTCCTGTTTGTTGACAAGCTAAGCAATGACGATTGTTAACCTTTGCATTTTGGAATGAAATACCCTCATGTGGAGAAGAGATATTGCTATGCATTCTTTAACGATGATGGTATAGTTGGAAAACAATAAATGCCATTTCTAGCCTATTCTAATCTATGTGGATCAAATGAATACAATGTGTTCTCTGTATTCGAGAACGTCCTTACTTTTTTTTAATATTTACAACAATTTTTTTGTCATGTAATAGCATTCAGGGTACCTCATTTGCTTGATATATAACCTCAAAGAAATTTCCCCCATCGATATTTCAATGCTTACCATCTGGTGAGAAAAGTTTCAGATTTATGGCACTCTGAAATCTCTGAGTAGCCTAAATACCAAATTTCAGAGCTTCAGTCACTAAATTGCTTGCCAGAGGCCTACAAGTACAGAACCTATTTTAAAAACACCCTGTGCATAAGAGGAATAATCATTTTTCTCTTTATATATATATCGGCTTTTATTTCTTGACTTCGAAATGAATCCAAAAAGAAAATAACTCGAAAAAGTTTCACTTCTTTCCCCCAGAATTCTGTTGGTAGGATCATTCTGGAGATCTGTGATCACCAGATGGCACTGAACCCATTTGATGCATCCCTCTTGACAGTTGTATTTTTTCTAAAGTATTGCCTAAACATTTTTATCCCAGTCGGAAATTCCCTACTTTTCAGTTCCGTAACTTCTAAAGTCAATTGGTACTCATTTCTGAACTTTTTTATCGGCCACCAGACAGAATACTAGACTGGGGTAATTTGTGCCGATCCATAATACCTCAGTAACTCGAATGGAAAAGTCAATGTGTTTGGCTCGTTTGTGTTTATAACGCTTATACTGTTCATCAGGATATATCGGTATATCCTCATAGACAGGCATAGGGGGATGAAGAAGAAACTGCTCACCCTAAGAGGGCAATTGCATTGCAGCAGCAGTCGTCATTGCTGTCGATTTTTCTCCCTCCCACAGAAAATGGAATGCAGCCAATATCCGAAGTCTTTTCCTACTGGCAAGTTGCCCGTACTCCGGGAACTCTCTGTGTCTTTTCTTCACTCTAACCACTCTCACTCCGTCTTTGCCTGTTTTTTTTTTTCCATTTGCTTACGAGGGAACTGAACCTTTCTCAGGGTGAACAACTCTTCCCTCCATGCCCAACTCAGTCCCAAGAGCGGCCTCCTCATATACCCAGCGTTCGGGCTTTCTTCTAACTCCCAATTTCTTACCATTTTTCCTCTTCTTCTTTACTGGTGGTGGTGGTTCCCAGAAATGCGGGATTCGTGCCAAAACGCGTCGATCTGCCGCTTTCAAACAATGTGTTTCGTAGGAAAGTCCTGCTTTCCTTGAATTTTTTTTTTCTTTTTTTTTCAGTTCTGTTTTCTCTAACATTTCCCATATCCCTTTCTACCGAATATCACGCACTTTTTACCCCTCCGTAAAAAAAAAGCTTGGAAAGATGGAGAAATGAGCCGCGAAAGGTTTGTCCAGTATTTTATGGCACATAAGAAAAATATTACGAGTCCGAAGCCGGTCAAAGGAAAGATATATTTATATGTAGGTATGTCTATATGATTATTATAGGTAGAAATCGTCTAGAATAAAAGAACTTTCTTCATTCACAAGAAAGGGATACGCAACGTAACATAAATGATGTTGTTCTACGAGTATCTATCTATAGAGAGTATTAATTTATAAAAAAAATATGTCCAGAAAATTACTACTGTTACTAAAATGGACAGGGTAGTTATAATTAAACTGGCACTAAATAAAACTGACTATTCGGGTTTGGGTTCGAAGACTGCCGTATGTTTGAGTTTGTCTTCCGATAGCCTATTAAAAAAATTGGGGGAAAAATTAGGAAAGAAAAGCATGGGTAGTGGAAAGAAGCGTTGTTCGTTAGTTTTTGCTGCTTTTTCCCCCAATTTTTCTCCAATTTTCGAACTGAAATATCTCAGTGAATATCGCACTTATAAACGTGGAATTCTTTTTGTTGGCTTCAGAAGAGACAAAGTAACAACTTTCTAATTTAATTTTTGAGGACTGGGTGTCCGTAGAAGAAGTTGGTTTTTGTGTTTTAATTACTATACAATCCCTTGAAATATAAATGACGTATCTGAGGTCTACAAGTTATTTGGATTATGTTTCGAACTGGCAACATGGCTATAGGATCAACGGTCCTCTAGTAAAATATGGCCTAGGGTATTTTTCTTTACTACCCAGTATAATGTTTAATCAAACGTTTTTTTACGTACCGTGAATGACCATTGTGGCTGAATGACTAGTTGCCCCAGCCTCGTTAGTAGCTTCACAGCTGTAGTTTCCCTTATGACGCAGCTTGAGTGACTCGAACAGCAAAGTGCTGGAGTAATCGGCAACTTCACTGGAGCGTACGTCCGACGGAAGTTCGCGTCCGTCCTTCAGCCACCTGATCCTAATTGGCAGGTCACCGCTGCTGACCGTGCAAACTGCAGTGGCTCGCTGTCCCTCACGCAGCTGCTTAGGAAACGTGAAAGGCTCGATGACCGGCTTCACTAAACAAACAAGTTCAATAAAATCAATCAACATTTCGTTACATGTTTTTTTTCTTGAATCACATAAATTTTATACAAATAAACATTTAATATTAATGGTACTTATATTAGAATAAAACATAAAATATTTCTATGACAATATTAGAGCCGAAAGCTTAAAAAATGGAAAGATGATTCTTCTCAAATTCTCGGTTTCTACGACTTCGCAGATTCCGTGAAAGTTCATGTTTGCAGTCCTTTTTTGATTAAAAATACATCAGATGTGTGTGCTGTGCAAATACTTGAATGAAGTTATTTCATTATGATTAGGGTGACCATATTCGACCGATAAAAATACTGGAAACTGGGATCATAAGTACGGAACATCGCCGATTCTCGCCAAAAATGTTGCCAATTGTCAACGCAATTGCTACAATTGCCAAATATTGCTCATAAACCACCGTTGGCAAATCTGCAGTGATTTAAAATGTATTTCACGAGGGGGAAAAAGTCGGATGTGACAAATATGGGAGATATAAATATTTTGTCACCCTTTATTCTACAGTAAAGATTTTGAATTAAAGCTTTGTTGGGGGGAAAGGAACATTTTAATTTAAAAAAGAATGGGAAAAATCACTAGAAAGTATGTACGGAAATGTCCCGTATACGGGTTATTTCAATGAGCAAGTTGGAGCGTCACATACGTGATAAATCTTTTTAATGTTCGGTACCAACAACGGATAAACATTGCGTCAATGTGATAAGCTCTAATTCTAGGGGTTTCTAAAGTAAACGCCATAAAAATGGAAGAAAACTCGACGAAAAATGTATCATTATACCCTAGGTCGTTGCGTTTTTATCGCCATTATAAGCAAGGCTAATTAACATTGTTCTCTATGGGAACTAACTCGGACCACCGGTAATTGATGCAATAGCGGAAGTGTCGTTACAGCCAACGTCTTCATAACCGAGTTTGACTGTATAAATGGCGGAATCATTCAATTAGCTAAATACCCATACTTCGCTGCAATTTATTTTTTACAAGGCATCATACCCATTAATGTGAACAGTTGTGTGATTTGGTTTTGTAATTAGCAGAGTTATTTTTGTTCGGATACCATCAATCATGTGATTTCCATTCATACTACTTCAGTCGGAGCCAGACTTCATTAAGTGCAAAAGACGCCGTCGGACTGGGTAGTGGAGCATTCGAAGCCGTAAAACGGAATTAAAGTGACATGGACCAAGTATTTCATTTTGACTTTAATTGCTTAACACAAAGCTCCTGGTTTAAATTCGATTGATTAATTGATATTTTATAACCAAACTAAGTCTTACTAATTATCAACGAACACACGTAAATCAAATCCTTGACCAAGTTTTTGATGCAACGCCACTTTAAAAATCCAAGGAGCTTCTCAAGTGATTTCTCAGTAAATTTTCAATCAAAAAAAAAAATTTTTTTTAATCATATGCAACCATTTTCCAGTATTTAAATGTCATTTTCCCACTTATGGGCGTCATACATACAGAAAAGTAGAGCAGCACATCCTTTCACATTTTTCTTCTACTATACACTCCATAAACCTTATCCATCTCTACAATTTGCTATGAACTTTCGGAAATTCAAGCATAGACGAAGAATATTATAATTCATTTACCTTCGTAAATTTTTCTCATATTGTTGTGTTCGTATGATAATAATAATAAACTATTTGAATTTGAAAAAAGAAATAAAAAAATATCATTCTATAGTCCCAAGTGACCTGTATTGACACTAAAAGAAACCATCTTCAGGGCTTGTGAGGATGGAGATGTGTTTCGACAATATTTTGTACGCAAACAATGATTGCATTATGCTCACAATAATGGAAATTCAGCGTAGGAAATAGGATTTCACCATTATATTGAATAAAGTGTCGTGCATACCTTCTCAATTATATTTACAAACATTGCAATATATTTTATCAAAGTAATACAGGGCGAAAGGTCCTGGATATGTTTTTAATTATTAAAACATATAAAACTATTAACTTAAAACATTTAACTTAAGAATAGTAGGGTTTGCACTAAAATACATATCATGTCCTTTTTTTTTAACTTAAAATAAAATGTTATAATTCTACTCACAGAGGGAACGAAAAAATTCGGCATAACACATAAAATGCAACACAAACAGTGAATAAATGTTTATGATAATTTTCGTTGCATAAAACTGCACATTTCAACATGAGCACCCTTTCACCCGTTTAGATGTAGATCGAGTTTAAAAGGGCACTCATATTTAAATGTGATAGTTTTGTGTTACGCAATTTGTCATAAACATTAATTATGCGCTATTTGTGTTGCATTTTATGTTATGCCGACTTTTTGTTTATCGCGACACTTGTGAATTGAATTTAAACTCTTTTTGATATTTATACTAAAAAATCCATACGTATTTTAGCACAAACCGTATTTTTCTATGTCAAATGGTTGATTTGTTATTAATTTTTAAAATGTTTTCAGAATCTCTCGTCCACCCTATATTTCTCTTCGCTCGCTCGTCGCGAAATCTCCAAATCATGGTTTAAACAGCAACCACTCACCCAAATCCTGTATAATTCCATCCGATCTAGTTAGAATTACTTCAGGATAATCGCCTGACTTGGAGGAAGCATCTTCTCTTCTCCGTCAAGTTCGCATCACAACAATAATATGTAATAATAATTTTGTAGCGTTGGTCTCAACAAGCAATGCGCGCCCTTCGGCTGAGGACGCTTTTGAAATCTTGGCACCTACTTACAGAATGAAATTCCAGAGCCTGTGATCTGCACAATTATACGACTTCTCCCCAGAGGCAAGCAACAGAACTCTCTCTCGCTCTCTCTTCCTTTCTGATTCAAAATGAAGTTCGTAAATCATCTAGTATTTACGCGGGAGTTGGAATTTAGAGCTCATTTCGTCAAAGTAAATAATTTATATACCTTATATTGGCAATGAAATTCAGTTAAGGGCCTGTTCTGAATCCGTGAACAGGGAAATCCTCCATATTGGTATTGGAGTGAGGATATCAAAATGCAAGGCGGAAAATACGAAGAAATACGGTTTATGGTATTTTTGTTATACAATGGTTTTACTTTGATATTTGTCCTAATTGAGTAGTATTTAAAAGGAAATAAACTCAAAATAGTTATAAATGGCCACTCGTGGCCGTTTATAACTATGCAAGGTTATGGTGTCGCAGGGAATTTTTCTCTAATAGGGTTGTTAATAAATGGAATAGCTTACCCCCGGAGGTAGTAAATTGCAACACAATTGACACGTTTAAAAGAAATCGAGAAGCTATCCATTCTTAGAATAAGACAACCATAAGTATTCTTTATCGGCATTGTATAATATTTTATCATGTGTATATATTGTTTATAATTTGTGTTAATTGCATTTTTAATTGGGTTGCTGTTTTTTTTGGTTTGTTTTTTTTTCAAATATTTGGCATCCATATTTTTATGGGCATCTTTTTATCAGCCACCTCGTTGGGCATTTTGCCTGTTGTGGCGTTGTATTTGTATTTGTATTTTCAAATATTTGAGTGACCGAATATAAGAGTAGATTATGAGATGGTTTCTTTTCAGCTCGATACATCAAGAAAATAGACCTTTTCTGGATTTTACTGGATGAACCCGGAAAGAAAATGCCCCTGGTTTCCATCGGGAGTCCTCATGCAATCCGACCGGGCAAGTGATCTATCATATACACCACTAGTGATACGACTCTGACTCCCTCATTAAATGCACTGTAGCGTGAAGCGCTGAAGTAGAAGCATTAGTAGCCCCTCCCCAACCCTTAACTTCAGCAAATCGCTGGACATTAAAAGTGAAACTAGTTTACCGCACACCAACTCCGGTCATATATTCGGCAATTCGCAACAAGTAGAGTTGGTTAGTTAATGAAGGTGCCCTCTATCGGTGGTCGTCCCAGGTTCGGTAGGTGAAGAACTTGTTTCAGACGTTTCATGTCCGGATTCGAATCAGTGGACTTTGACGGTAACCAACCTTCATAGTAGAAGACGAGCATCTCACCACTGTGCCACTCGGGCAAAGAGTGAGACCACTTTTTAAGAAGTGTCTGCCGGACACCGTACAGATTGTCTGTTGATGTGAGTAATTTATGCTATCCGGAGACACAAATTGCCAATTTAGAACAGTGCAGAAACAGGGCAGTGTTGGCAGGCTATGTTTCACTGGACCAACGTGCTGTCGTGCTGCCATGCTGTCATCACACCAGTTATTCCTAAAAGTCGAAATCCACTATTAATAATTTTGGCAATCCAAACCATACTTCTAAGCTGACGACCTTGTGTTGTGCTCAACAGTTAGATGGGAATTTGATAATTGGCGTACGCAAAGGGTTGATTTGGGTTCTAACCCCTCCCCCCCAAGCCGAGATAATAGTGTTATTTTGCAGGAAAGAGCGTAAACCGCCCCCCCCCTCTTCAGAATAAAAAAAATTTAACCCCCCCCCCTTCAGAAAATTCTGCGTACGGATATGAATGCGATTATTATTGAAATGTGTGTAATCTTGGCCATACCTTGAACTCGAACAAACACAGTGGCTTGCGCACTTTGGCCCTCTTTGTTGCTGGCGACGCACGTGTAAGGTCCTTGATCAGTCGATCTTTCCACATGGTGTACCTCCAGAGTACCGTTATCGTGAGATTTCTGACGATGGTTATAAGGAAGACGGATGTTGGCTAGATCAAAAAAATAAAAAGAAATAAAATCGATGACAAAATTATCGAGCAATAAAATAGCAATTCAAAAAGGCAACAACTCAAAATTTTCTGTTTTGAGATGTCTGCATTTTAAGGATTCGCTCTGGCTGGAATAACATTGCGGGAGTCGGCTCAGATTTAATTGCAGTAGCGAGCATACAAGCAGAGTTTGGAGATGTTGCTGTTTTGCAATATGTAAAGGAAATTTCCATCGTTCTCATATCGTACATAAATCAAAAATGCAGTTTTCTGAGTTGTTGCCTTTTTGAAATGGGCTGTCGATATACAAACTCAGTGTTACATCAGTATGCGTGGCATTCAACGGCAAACACGGTAATCAAAAATTCACGTTTAATCACGCTGACTTTAGGTACCGATCGAGATTAAGCCGAAGGAATGGCATCAAGTCTATTGAAATCGCACTCTAAAGCAAAATAAAAAAGAAGGCTTACGATCTTGACGTGTACTAGAAATTCATAGGCTAAGATTAATCTTACAAGAGATATCGAACAATTTTGCTACAATTTGAAAAAATGTTTCAAATTTATCCTTTCATTCCTCAAAGAATATTGAGCAATTTACCGATTGTACGGGAAACACATTGAACGTTTCTTATGAAAAGCAATTCCAAGTGCCGTGGGAATATTAATATTCCCCGTTCTTTATAAAAGAAAAATATGAATATAATCCGCGCAATATTCACTTGGTTACACGCTGAATATTCTACAAATGGTGAATAGCAATATCAAAAAGAAAATACACAGTAACACGGTTATAACTAAAAAAAGAGAAAAAATAAGCAGAAATTAAGCGTAGGTCTCCGTATTATGTCACACAGAGACTGAGAAATTCAGTATATAAATACTCAGAGACACAGTGTAAGTGCGAGAGGGGAGGGGGTACTTGAATCTGCAACCCTGCGATAAAAAAATCCTTTGAAGTGCTCTGTTTGGCTGTTTATTGTTCGGTAAAATGTTTGGAAAAACTGTTCGGAAAATCCGCCTTTTATGTCCTCCTTTTCAGGTTTTCGCTCGGAAAATAAAATAAAAATATTCAAGATAACTTTTCGCTCCATAATACACACTGGTTGAAAAATGTCTTCCCCCCCCCCTTTTTTGCAGTCCTTTCTTAAAATAACCAACAAAAAAAAGGAGAGAGAAGTGTGAATGAAGAAACATGAAGGACTTCAGTGAAAACCTAATCTTAACAGATTTCTAAGAAAGAAAAATAAGTTTTTTAGAAGATCATGAAATATTATAAAACTCAGCCTAAGACGTTAGTTCTGAATGGAGTAATGTTCTCAGACAATACTACGGTTATAGCTTTATGTATTTTGCCCCATAGGATTTTCGGGTCATTTCAATGTTTATATGTAGTACTAAAAAATATGTGACCCAGTTTGGGACACTTATCACAAGTTTTCAAAGTTTCGACATAGAAAACTCGCAAGATATTAAACCTACCTACGAATATAGACTTTAAATATGGACATACTTATAAATTTTTTTATGTATTCAAAAACATTGGTTTAAAATTTTTATTACTGTTTTATCAAAATTGAATATAGAAATTTACATCGCCGTGCTAAATATTCACCCATAATCCATTTATAAAGTTTATGATTTTTTTTAATATTTGTACAGCCCATAGATTGCATTGAAGTAATTCCGCTACTTTTATTGAACCCATATCCCCCCCTTCCATTACCCCCCCCCTTCTTTGACAAAAAAACTGATTGAAACTTAATGAACTTTTTCGAACACCCATATAATATCTATCACCCATCATGAAAAAAAAATGAAATTCATTCATTTCTATATTTTTTCAATCTAGATATGTTTCCTTAATGAGCATCTGTAAAAACCGCCGCGTTGGTTACATTGGATTCGGTTTTTATGTCCCACAAACCCTTAGATGAAAGAGGAAAATATCACGTAATTCAAAAAGTCTCATAATATTGTAAAAAGAAATAAATAATTTAAGAGCAGTATTTTAACGAATCTTTCTCCTAGTGCTATGTCCCACGACTCGTGTCCCAAAGTCTTCATGAGAAGAGCTAAAGGCAAAGAAAAATGTATGGTACAATTGCATAGTAACTAGGGCCGCATCTAGTGGGGATCAGCCGGATCTGGTAAACCGAGCAACAGACCAAAGGGGGGCGCTAATTTCACCCTTGTACCACTTCTTCAACATTGAAGGTGGAAGGGGGGCACCAAAATGCGTGCTTATCCCGGCTGACCAAGCATCTGGTTACGGACCTGAGAGTAACCCATGCAAAAGATAAAGATATGAAAACATGAAAATGTTAGAATGATGTCAATTTGTGCGAAAGATTTCCATAAGACCAGTAATACGAATATCCTGGTCATTTCTATCATTATTTCGCCAATTCATAAGTCAAAGGTGTACTTATAGCTGAAAGAACAGTGAATCGACATTTTACGATTTACCAGAGAGATAATCGTTAGGATTCGAGAAAGTTACTGGTTGAAATGTCAGGGTTTGCGTCACCTCTAGGTTGTGCCCAAACCAGGAAAGTACGAGAATAATAATTTGCCAGACCAATGACTGATTGGTCTATGGTATAAAATAAAAACTGGCCGCTGTAAAAACTATTTTTGCAATACAGCTCTTTATAGTACTGGCAGTGACTGCAGGAAGAATTCAAGCCCAGCCTTGAAATGTGAAAAACTCATTTAGAGTTTTTCCGCAGAGAGCAGACAAACCTTCAACACGATACTTACGTAATACGAAAAAATTCAGACATCCTCCACTTCTTGAAGGCAGCCCCACGAGAACATAGAAACACAATTCTGATGACATACACGTTAAGGCTGGTTTCTATAGACACGCAAACGTTTCAGCGTGTACCGAATTGTTAGAAATTCTCCAGATAAAAGTTTTCTATGTGCATATACGGATTCTTAGTAATGGCTACAGGGATAAGGGGTTTCAAGAGTACTGGTCTGTACGCCAGATGTGCGACTATCACTCACAGAGATATCTGGAACATCACATTTTTCTATTTGTTCATTATGATTTTTAATATTCATACACCTTATTATAAACGTATATCACATCTTTGTCAATTCTGTCTAAGTATCTCGAATATAGAGATTCAAACTATAATAACGCTTAAATTTCATGTTAGACTGCGTAGTCAGGCATATATATACACATTTCTATATATTATTCTAAAAAACAGAGCTAATCGATTCCATAGCACATAATGCCATTCTATATACAAACGTGACTTTTTAGTGTTTATATAGTCAATTAGCTCAAGTTCACTGCGTTTGAAAGCAAACCTACAATTTTTCTTCCCTTAATCTTAAGAGTCTCTAAAGCTCCCAAAATGCTTAACCAATTTCTAAATCTTAATTTAAAAACGAATGAATTGATAAAAAAAAGGAAAAAGTTTAGATGCAAAATGAGATGTTCGTGCTCCGAAGAAATTGAATAATGCTCAAAATAAAGCGTTAAAAAATTTACAAGCAAAGAACACGTTGTCAGCATCTTCATAACACAACATTTACGGATACAAAATGGAAAAATTTAGTAAATACAGTACATACGCGTGTATTCAGAAAGAACTAAACATGTCACGCACATTCCTTTTTTTTTTCTTGAGAATCGAATACCAAGATAGGAAATTGCATATTTTAATCCTCCTTACGTGGGTTTTTAAAATAACCAAAAACACTAGCACAGAATCAGCAAAGACTAAGAGGATTATTGCAAATGGAAATTTGAGTGCTGGTGGTATCCATTCTACGCGCATGTATTATTTTCATTCCTTATTATCTTCCCTCTCAACGGTCTTTCTTCCATTCCATAAATCCAGAAGATCGCTATCTCAGTGTAAATTGCATCCAAAAAAAGATTCTAAGATAAGCTTCTTTCCTGCCTGTTAGAGCAACAAAAATACGAGAGAAAATTGACGATATTTTCCTGAATGCTACTATATCTTTCGTTTCCTTTGATAAAAAAAAAGTATATATATATACATATATATGCAGTCAATTTAATAGTTTAAGTTTATAGAAATAGGAAATGTGTGTTTATTTCATTTTTTTCTTAAGGACGACTTGACTTTTAGTTTAAGCTTACATAAACAAAATTTCCTTCCTTCATGCAAGCTTCCTTCGTTTTTCGAAACATCGTCTAATGGAAAAACGTTTGTCTTTTCAATTTGAAATATTGAACTTTATAATTCATGTATAAAATAATAATAGTAAAATTGGAATGAACGGATAATATAATGACATTAGGAGGGGGAGTTATTTTTTCTCGTGTAAATGCGTTTTAAAATCTTATGCTGGATATTTTATAAATACAGTGAAATCTCTTTTCTCACAACAGGATACTCGATACAACAATAAATCTATCCACAAGGAATATTTATTTTAAAACCTTGTTTGAAATTACCTATAGTCCTCCTTTCGATATTACGATATCCTTTACAACGACAAATTCCTTTATAACGATATTTTTCATATACAGTGGAATCTCCCTATAACAATGCTCGATATAACGATAAATCCATCTACAACGATGTTTTTCCAAATGTTTTTGTGGGATTGCCTATAGTTTAACGTTAAACTTCTCTCAATACAACGATATTCTTTACTACGCTATAATGATATTTTTTAGAAGTTAAAAGTGCCATAACGATATTCTTTCATATTTCGCTCGAAATACCCTTCAATATATTTTGAAACACGTCACGTATTTTATTTCTTTCTAAGACGTCTAATAATAACGGTATTTGGTACCACCGATCACTGAAAATGTTGATGAAGTTATCGATAGCTCTACTTTTTGTGTGATACACCAAAGTGTATTGTGATAAACCTAGAAGGAAAATATATCCAACTAAATCATGTCTATCAACTAATTAGTTTAAACCCTCTTTGTGGCGAATAAATACTCAAAAACAAAACGCATTTTTTGGTAGTACTAACAACGCCGACTCTTGGTAACATATATGAGTGTATGTAAATTTTAGGAAAATCAAGTGTATGGATATAGACAGGCCCTTTAACCTACAATAGTGCTTCATCCACCAATTTCAACATCGAAATGAAAACCTTCTGAAAGCGCCAGTGGTAGGAAAATAAGGAAATGAGCAGTCAATCGTACACCCTTCATTTTAAATGACTGATTTGCATTTTATTTTTTCAATGATTTGCTTCTTTGGAGTGTCATCTAAATTTAAAATCTTCCGTGAAAAGAAATTTCGCAAATCTCATTCACACACCGATTCTCTCAAATTTTATGAATTTTTAAACTACAGTATTTATAAATGCCGTGAGTAAAACGATAGGAGCCAAATTAGTTAGATATACAGTATATCCCAAATTTCGCACATTTACTAGAGAGATAGCATTCAACGTATTAATTGTAGCGAAGCTTTTTCGCGACAAAGCGTCGTCATCAACCTCCCTTTAAAACACTATCCATTACGATATTGCAAATTTGAAATGGACGTAACATCTCTCGAAATATCCTGTGGACCTGGCACGTCTCAACGGGAAAACGCACCGCAAGGTTTTCTCATTTACGGGAGAAACAGAGGTAGAGATGAATATGTATGGGTGCGAAAGTCAGGGGGGAACTCTTCTTCAACCCTCTACCTCATTCCCTTTAACTCCAATGCGCTTAATTAATGATCCTTTATAAACATTGCCTCACAAGCACTACATAAACGATCTTTCCCAACGCTTCTAGTTTTGGGCGGGTATGAAAAGCAACGACGGTTTAAAAGCGAAGAGCTCTCGAGTGCCCTGTGCCAACTGAACCACCTTACGCTGCCTCGCATCACCACCACCACCATACCATCATCATTGCGGGATGCCTCGTGGATATTTTCACTGCCAGTCATTTCGTTTGAAGTCAAAACAATGCCCAAATGAATAACAGTTTGGCTTTTATTTCGACTTCATTAGAGAAGAGAAAACGAGATGAAAAGCTCCGGTCGATCCATAAATGAGTGAGGAGGACGTATAAAGTATCTTTTAAATGGGATAAATGTTCCGAATCATACGAATTATTTCGAGACTTAACGAGAGCATTGGTTTTGAGCAAAACTCTTCTCCAGCACGTTTTTCTCGTCAAAATTGTTTCGAGAACGTGGGATCGAGTTGCATTATGATGATGAACGATTGGTTGCTGGAGGAAGTCGAGATCCACCACAATATAAAATACGATAGACGCAGATAATCTTTATTGCAAGAGCAGACAATTTATCAGTGAAATAAGCTGATAGAAAAAAAAGCTGCAAGTTAACTTATTTTCCATGTTTTTTTTTTGTTTTTTTTTCAATAGCAGCATTTCTAAACCGTGGAAAATGGCAATGCATGATAGTGCAAATAACTAAGCTGTGAGATTCTCTTCCAGTCCAGCTTCGTGGCAGATAAGCATAAGAAATACGTTAGAGACCCACACACTCAACTCACGTTTCCGCATGTGCAGATTCGTTAGAAATTTCACAATGTCTACAAGCTGCATGTACGATTAAGTAGTAGTAGTGATACCTGAACACAATACTGCGTTAATAAAATTTCGTAAATGAAAAGTTATGTTCACATTTATTAATCCTGGACATCTCTCTTCGGAATTAAAATTTTAGTGAATTGCCTCTGTGACGATAGAACCGGTTCTGTGTACGGCTAGTAAAGTAGTACACTAGAAGTACAAATAACTAGGTTATGCATGTTAACTGAATAACAAAATAGTAATGGATAGCGATGAAAGCGAGCAATGTTGCAGAAGATATGTAGTAGGGCCTATATGTTTCAGAATATAGGTTTCAAATTGATGTTTCGCAACCCTGGGTCAAAATCTGTAAAATATATTTTTATTGGTGTTGCAATAAAAATGCCTACAGAGTCCATGGCGTAGTAAAGTGGTTAGCAGTGAAATGCTTGTCGTATCCCAGACTTTATATTGGAGAGTTTAAAAAATATATAGTTTCAAGCCACACATAGATGGCATCGTAACTTTAATAAAGATGTGATGACCAGTCATACTTCTCTCATCTTTTTCTTCTCCTTTTAAACCAAGCACAAATCCTATTTATCACCATAACGAAATTTACTGAAGTTCTACATCCTTTCAATTGGGAGTTATGCTGAAAGCGTGTGTATACCTATCAGTGTGCGTGCGTATCTAGCGTTGTGCGCGAATTTGGTGCTGACATCTATATTTCAGATTAACAGTGAAGTATGTGGGGTCTGTTACTTTCTTTGGCGGGACTTCTTAATAGGTAGATCGGCCTGCATTCGTGCCTCGAAGTTGCAAAACACAGAAAATGACGTTCAACAGACACCAAAAAACAGCAAAGCTTTCAATGACTCTTATGAATATGAGTATTGTATTGTTGTATTGTTTCAAGGGTTCTCTCCAACATGGATATTCCTTCAAGGATTTGCTTAAAACGTGGGTATCATTTCAAAGATTCCATATGTACAAAATGGTGAAAAAAACACTGATTATAGAGTGTCAGATCTTGTAAGAGCTCAAATCCAATAAAACTCCAAAAAAAGCGAACAAATCCGGATAAATTCTTGTGGCATCTCTCTACCATCTTGAAAAGCAGCGTGATGGATATTCCCTTACCAGAGAAATTTCGTTGGTTAGGCAACATCATATATAAAAACATCCTCTTTGTGAGATCAGATAAGAACATGTCTAAGGGATCTGTTCCTTCTTGCCCTCACATCTCCAATAAGGAGATTGAAGCAATCAAGTGGAGAAATCTTCAGTTTAATTCCCTCGATTTGTATCTGTCACTATGAAGAGGAATCTGAAGGCGGGTTGTTTCGGCAAAGTATTGATCGAATACATATTAGGAAGGGGAAAAGGGAATAATTGCTGTGGTGGTAGCAATCACATTCCAAAGGCTATACGTGACCAGAAAGTTTAACCTGAGTGTTGATGATCGTCAAGAAGTATGGAGGAGGTTAGAGGCAGTGGTGGATAAGGTGACACAATGCATGAAACGCTCTCTGTTTATTGTGTCGTGATGTTTCCCTTGTTACGCCACTGAATGCGTGGGTATTTGGTTTCGCATCTTCCATACCAACGCAGTTGGGAACCAATGCGGTTGGTACGTATATGTTTGTGCATGAAAAATTAGTATGAGCCAGAACCATAACGATAATCCCCATCGGTTTTTCCCCATATTTTTCTCTGCCTATCAATCCGAGTCTTGTCACTCTGCGGAAATATTACCTGAAACTTTGTTCGATTTGTATTATCATAACTCTCAAATGATTTTGAATAGATATGGCATCAAAAATATCAACTGTATACAAGTTATGATGTAACTCACCTCTTTCCCAATAGATATTATCAAGTGGATACCCAGCTACAGGACATCGGAGAACCAGTACTTCTCCGGCAACGACTGTTACATTACTGCCGGTGCGTCTCCTGACCAAGACGGGTGGACCAGCAATATTGATCATAGCTTCATGTGCTACTTGACCGACACCATTGTCTGCCGCGCACTTATAATTCCCGCTGTCTTCGGTTCGTAAACGGCTCACGTTCACGAAACTGACAACGACTCCAGATTTGACGTAATCGCCGGTTCTTACTCGATGACCATCTTCAGGTACTGGTGATTCATCTAGGTACCACGCTATTTGAGGGAGAGGATTTCCGCCCGCTGTACATTTCAGTGACACTGAATCTCCTGGTTGTAGAGTTTGCTCCACGAAGCTCTCCATAAGCTCTGGTACTCCATCTATTATAAAATGTAGGATCTACATTAGTTTTTCATACAAAAAAATATATATACAATAACATTTTTTTTATATTTTGTAGACACAAAAATGCTGTAGAAATTTATGTGGTGGGGCAAGCAATGTTGTTTGCTTGAACCCCGGTCCGTAGAACATTTTTTCCAATTCATATAGCCGCTTATAACTTCAGATTTAACAAATAAAGTACCGTCTTTATATTTGCTTTCATTTGTCTTGGCTATTAATGGGTCTGCAAAAAATTTAATCTATTTCAGCCGGTCCGTGAAAAATTTCAACAGTCCGCAGGTGTGAAAAGGTTGAAGAACACTGGTTTGCAAGGTTGGGTGCATATCTACTCTGCCTCAGAGCAAATTTGCTTTCCCTTCGATTTCATGATTACTGAGCATGCGTAATAATGACAAGAACTAAGACTATTCGGAGCGAAACGTGTAACGTCACAAATTTTTTAAAAAGGCTCATAACAGGGGAACGCTATAACTCAGAAACCAGGTTCTTCCCATATCCGACATCTCCAGCTAGTCTTTGTGACAGTGACAGGGCCTGTAACATACAAAAAGGCGCAATGAAACTGAATAATGTGCAGGAACTGTGACTGGTTCTGTCAATCGCTGGGGTAGAGAAGTGCTACGTTAGATCGCTCCCTCATGCATATAAGTTATGATTAACTCTCTCAATTGATAGGATAGAGAAGTGCTACGTTAAGTCGATCGCTCATCCAAGACAAGTTGTGACTAACTCTCTCAATAAATATTGCTGGGGTAGAAAAGTGCTACGTTAGATCGCTCACTCATGTGACACAAGCTGAGATTAACTCTTTCAATTGCTAGGATGAAGTGCTACGTTAGATTACAATTGTCTTTGTTCTTATCTTTATTTCTCATGGGAATAAGAAGGGGAAATTATACGCTAAGGCAGGGTGGCCAAACTAACCTACGGTATAGACGGCATTGGATGTATCCTCAATACATGGCATTTTAAAATGCCAACACGTCGAAAAAAGAACTCTTATATATACTAGTTCGTCAAAATTCAAATCCCCAACAGTTCAGGAGCAGATTTCAAAGGTTTTACAAATTAAAGTTGAATAATTGATCAAAGAAAAGAATAAGCATTATATAAGAAGTTTAGTCCTGTTCCATTCCCCATTGTCAAAATACAATTTCCTCGTAGTAAAAACCACATGGATGTATTCAAACTGGAAATATTTCTATTTCATACTAAGTAACCCACGTGATTTCTCGCTCCCCCCATAAGTACCCGTTTAAAACTCTGCTTACTCGTAGTTCCAGTTATTGTGACGGGTAAACGAACCGATGAAATAAGTATGTATCGCTATCACTGTGTTTTATATGCGAGCAGCTCCTAATTATCGCATATCGCTTTCACGGAAAATAAGTAGGCGGAAATACTACCAAGACCTTCCTCTTCGGGTTATCAGCAACATCGTGTTTATTACTCTCCGAGTTCCGAGACAGTTATTATAGTGATTTGTGTTATCCCGTCCCCCTCCAGCCTTACTTCCTACACCTACGCAAGGACAATGCAGCAAGGCCAGCAAATCGAATAAATTGCCTTTTCAGAGGAAGGAGTGAGAGAGTTTTCTTGGCACTGAAATACGACGAAAACATTTTCTTCAAAGAGAGGGAGTTACACTTCTTAGAATTATCATTCTAAAATCATATATACAGTAATTTTCGAGATAAAAGGGAAAACATAAGGAATTTGAGTTCAATGAGTGTCAAGAAATTTCAATGATCTGTTTGGAAAAAATAAAATCGTGATTCCAGTATGCACTGTAAAAACAAATATCCCCGAAAAAACAAAAAAAATAGAATTTGGACGCTCTTTTTCCGAATAATAATAGCGGTTATGTAATACAAGAAACACAGATTCCGATAAGACATTTTTATTTGCGCCATCTGTTATCAATTTATGCAGAATTTAGTTTCGTTTTGTCAAATATATCTTGAACACTCATTTATGTACAAACTATTACATTACCTACTTCAATTTTTTTAAGAATCAATAAATTAAAGTAAAATGCGTAGATGCAATTCGGCTTTTCGACCAAATGCAAAACTTTTATCGAATAGTAGAAAGTAAGTCTAAAATGTAACATAATTAGAGTCCTAATTTTGAATAAAAAAGTTTAGGAAACATTGATATCAGTTATTCTGAAAAACTAGTGATGAAAACTAAAATTCCGATGTACAGCAGTGTTCAGATTAAATTGGAAATCGCTGTGTTTCAAATTTTTAAATAGTTCAGAAAAATGCTACTTTAAATTTTGATATTCGATTATGCGAAACAGAGAAATTTTCTTGGTTCGAAAAAATATGTATACTTTCGTGTTTCCTTGTATTTTCTGATTAATTTGATAGGCGCTGTTCTTCTTTTAAGTGAGAAATAAGCGTTCCTCACCGAGGAAAGTATGTGATTAATTCCACCAAAAAATGACAGCTACAAATATGTATCTGGTCAATTTTCATGTCCATGGTTTAAACAGACTTTCATACGGACATAATCATCATTTCACAATACCCGAAGCCGTATGAAAACTGTCATCAAGTATCTGAAATCCATATATTTTCTGTTCCAGGAAAGAAAGCACGTCGATCACATGAGACTGTAGGTTTATAAGGGGTAAGCTTTCCTCTCTATTAAGTATTCAATTGGTGATCAATCTTGTTTCGTGACTGATATCTGCATCGAAGTCATTGTGACTCTGCGCACCATCAATTCTCCTCTCGCCGGAAACGAAAAAAAAAAAAGTTCTATGGAATTTTCGGATCACTTTTGACAAATGCACGAGAGACTTTGTAAATATTGGCCGAACATGGACGGAATATGTAATGTGTATTTCACCTAAAAAAAAGGAGGCGAAAAGAAATATATCTTCTGAAAAGCTAAAAGATTTCTTTCACTTATATAGTGTCCATACGAAAAATAGGTGTATCAACACAGATGCGTATAGTGCAAGATAAAATATCGAATTTCGCTGTCCGGTGTGTACCAGGCCAAACATTTCCAAACTTTTTAGCTAATGTGAATTAAAAGTGGGTTTAGTGCCGTATTTTATCGGGTATAATCTCCGTATTAAACGATAAAAAATTATCTGCACTGTACCTTATCTGAATCAACTGCTAATGCAAATTATATCTGCCGGATTATTTATTTTGAGTGATTTGAATAGAGATTTTTTTTTAATTTATTCATGGATGATGTTTTGACGAGTGTGGGAAAATCGGCATCTTTTTCTACCTAAACGTGACAAACAAGCTTGTCCATTCGTTAAGTTTTTATTATTGGTGAATGGAATTTCCCTATGCGGACTATACGATATTTTTAAGTAGAGATATTTTTATGTCTGTGGATTATACGCTATCGCGTACCATGGGCAAAAAAAATTATGAATGTATAGGAAATTAAATTAATAAAAACATAGTTTAATCTATACGGGGTGAAACAAAATTCATTAGATATTGAAATAATCACGAAGATTTAAAAAATATCATAGTTTGAGAAATAAGGTTTTCACCAAAATCCGTGTCTCAAATTTTATTTATTTTCACAAAAAAGAACACAAATTATTCCATAATTTTACTTATGACTCTCGCTCGGCTTCTTATTCTTCTGGTGGAATTTTACTTTGTATCTCTGGACAAAAATTTCGTAAAATTAAAACTGCTGTTTAACGTCCAGGTATAAAAAAAAAATTAATAACAATGTTTAATCAACCAAACCCAACTTATACCAGAACTTCTTCCACAATATAAATCGAAACAAAAAACTTTCGAACACTTCTCGCCTCGAGAGCGGATCTCGGCGCCACCTACATTCACGAAGACGGACGGTCTTAACCGTCGTCACAAGGTTATGTGGATGGAAGCAGTTTCGCACAAAGTGATTTCATCTGCACATCCATACTCCTACTGGAGAAACACGTGTCTGAGGTGAAATTTTGAACGAATTCTTGTTTTTAGTGAAAAATAAATCTAAGGCCATGAGAGAGAGAGACATAAATGAGACTACGTAATATAGCCTATATGTTACTGAAAAGCCGAAATTGTCCAATTCGTGACGAGGCCGGCAACATGGTGTTTATGTGTTCACTTTCGTTAAATATTGATCCAGCCAATGTTTGAAATTCTGATATTGGCCGGCTAGTTCGCGAAGTGGCCGGTGATTCCTGGACGTGGTTCGATTACAAAAGACATGATTCGGGATCATCGTGAAGTTGGCGTATTATTTCGTGATGATTATGTCCACGTTATAGCTATGGCAACCCATCAAATCGCAGTCTCGATGCGGTAATCATTTTTCCTCTAAAATTTGGCAGAAAACACCATATATTTATATAGTTATTTTTATGTAGTTTTTTTCTCCTCCAATTCCATTTTTTTTCTCTCTTCACATGAAGTTAATCCAATACAACCGCTATGTATAGACATGTATCACGCGTTGGCGATTAAAAAAATGGATTTGGTCCTAACCGGACCATTTTACATCAGCACATCGAGCTTTGGCCAGGTATTTCCTGCCGCTTCGCGAAATTGCGGCCAAAGTCCGAATTATTTCTGCAATTCAGACTTTGACCAAAACTCTTGGCCAATTCACGAAATGCCCGGCCCCGTCACGAATTGTCCGGGCTTTGGAAGTAATGTATATATACTTCCAACAAATTGTTTAATTTTTGAAACTGTAGAAAACTTTAGTTTACCCTGTAAATAAATCGACACACGTTTCTGGATTTCAATGAGGCACTTATTAAATAAATTAATCGCTTTTTACTAGGAAATTATGTTGTTAAAAAAATTACAATGTTATATAAATTTATTAAATCTATTTTTAATTTGTAACTCAAAAATATGGTTATCGAGCCTGCATATTAAGTAAATAATAAAAATTTAATACTTGAGATCAGGGAATTTCGAATATTGCAAAACATTTTCTCGTTCTATGTGATAGCTTACATTTTGCCGGTGACACAGAGGGCAAAGAAAAACAGTATTAAACCCTATTGGAATTCACCGAACATGAAAGATTTTCCTCCTGAAAGCAAGAGTTTCCGTGAGCTTAAGGAAAATTCAAGTCCTGAAATGGAGGAAAGGACTGTGCTTCGAGCTTTTCACGACACCTGTGATTTTCCATTGATTTTCACATGGCGTGTCATCCGCTTTTCCATAGTGCAATACTTTTATCCCCTATTGCCACTCTCTTTTCCTTTTTTCCCGCTATACGTCGAAATGCAAATATTCACTGACACAGGCATCACGAATTCTTCGAAGTCTGAACTCACTGAAATTGCAGTATATTCTGTTATAGAAACTTGAAATTTAGCAGTGATAGTAAAAGTTGAAATCAACTATTTTAATAAATAAGATCCATATTATATCATAGGATATTTACGATTAAATTTTAACGATTATTTTCATTATTTTTGTTTTATTAAAAATTTAATAAAAGGGAATCGGATTTCAGGAAGATTTTACCTAAGAAAACTTTATCGTTTTCTTCAATATTTATGAACGGCAAATATTTTTTCACACCTTTAGCAATTAGTCAATCATAGAGAATACAACATGTAGAATAATATTCCTATAAACCAATCAGTGGGTAAAACTGTCGTATTATTTAAATCAGCAATTTCAGTCATTCGTTTAAACGAGGAGTTGCATTCAATTTCATGAATGCAATTCATTTGAAAGTACTTCGATGATGTATACAAATTATTTTTGGAATCTTCTGATGTTCTCTCTTGATAGTTTGAACCAGTAACTCTAGATAGATCAGTGATTAATAAGTGATAACTTAGTGATAATCCCTGTATATATATAAAACTAACTACTAAACACATTCAAACTTCGCCAAACTAAAAGTTAGGTCTGCCAAAAATAACCTAGATCGAGAATGAGTCTTGAGCATTCAATATTCATAGGTTCTTGAAAATATATTGATCAACTTCAAAAATTTTTCTCCAGGATTTCTTTAGAAGAAACAAAACAATCTGGACCTAATAAAAATAGAACGAGATTGTTTCTGTGGTGGGGGGATTCATAAAGCCCGAGATCGATGAGCAACATTTTTTGCTTCATAATACGCAAGAAATCACAAAATAAGGAAAATTGTGAATTTTTAAATTTTTTTTTAAACTTATGGTCACAACGTAGAAACACTTCAAGGAGGCTGGTATACCATCTTGGTTTCCTATGGGAAAAATCTCTTTTCTTTAAGGAACATTTAAAAATTATCTATCCACTTAACGCACTCAATTTCTTTTTAAAAAAATACTATGAATATTTTTATACAATTTAACGAAAGCATATAGGATTCTAATTGTTGGTTTTTTTTGCTTGAATTTTAACTTTAACAAAAAATATTCCTTATTTGACAAAAAACTCAGTTTTGTGAAAAATAGCATTTTAATGGGAAACATTAGCATACACCGGGTGTCCTGTAAGTTCTAATACGGCCTTTATCTCGTCACCCGTCCGTCATAGAGGCATGATTTCAATTTAAAAAGTATGCTCAAAAGGCATTCAAAAATTACCCTGCACCAGTTTTGAAAGTGAAAATACCGTGTGTCACAAAATAAAAAAATCCAAATTTTTTAACTGTCCGCTTGTCCGCTAACTTCCAATTTGAAAGTTATGCCCAGTATCTCCTGAGGGCAACAGAAAAAAATCCATGTTTCTTAGTGCAATGTTCCTTAAGATATTTGAATTCAAACATCGGAGAAAAGTTATGAAAAAAGATAAACTAACGGACAACGCTTCTTTCCCTCATTCACGCTGTTCTTTCCCAATTTTCTACGATATGTGAACTCGAATATCTCAGTGAATAATGAACTTAAAAACTTGAAATTGTTTCTTCTGCCTCAGGAAAAACAGGGCGAAACCTTTTTGATTGGAAGTTAAAGGACGGTTGACGATTTAGAAATTTTCATTTCTAATCGTCATATGGCAATCGTCATTTTATGGGCATCTTTTTCTCAGCCACCTCGTTGGGCATTTTGCCTGTTGTGGCGTTGTATTTGTATTTGTATTTAATTTTTTTACTTTTGTTACACACTGTATTTTCACTCTCAAAACTGGTACAGGGTAATTTTTGGTTGCCTTTTGAGAGTTTTTTTAATTAAAACTATACCTCTACGATGAACAGTTGATGAAATAAAGGTCACGTTAGCATTTACAGGACACCCTGTATAATCCCTGCGAGCGGTTTATATCAAAATATGTTACTAGTAGAAAATATACTTCTAGTGCTGTGTGGTAGAACAAAAACTCGAACACAGTTAGACGCAGGAAATTTCAGTGTTTGCAAATTGAAAAATTCAAAACTACGTTTGTTTTTTGTAAAATTTGCGAGCACCAATCCCTTAACCCTTTGGCTGCTCAAACAGTCAGAGATAAGCTTCTCCCTCTGCGAAAACGCAAAAACCTTTCAGTTTTCTTTCGTGAAATATAGATGACAAACAAACTCAAACGTAGCATTGTATCAGTTGAATCGAAGAAAAGGGGTCAACCACAGCACAAACAATTTTTTTGGAGAATAGGGAAATTCATATTTCGAATGAAAAAAATATTAGGAAAACTTAAATTTCATTAAGCGTTTTAATTCGAAAAAATATTATATTCCTACATTCATAGACATGACGTACGAACGTATATATATATATTCGTACGCCATTATAAAAATGCATCTCTAAAAAGCAATCCAAAGCATCTGATGAATGAGCAGCCATCATCTAAATGCGATGGGAGCAATTTAAGGGATGAAATAAGGGGTGCAGAGAAAAGACTTTCCAAGAAGAAGTACGGCGAGAAAAATAAGTTTGAATGGAAGACTGGTTCAAGTACTTATAACGGCATCAAGTCTATAAATATCATGAAAGATATTTAAATAAGGCGTGTATAAGAAGCTTTTGCAGTTATTCTGTTTTGCTTTCGAGAACGTGTCTACGTATAGAGTAGGGGAAAAAAAGGGGGTTACCTTCTAGCAAGAGTTCTGCAGAAGCTTGGGTTGATTCCTTGTCATTGAATACGAAGCATTGATACATTCCTCTATCCTCTCTTCCGACGGAATGTATTCGTAGGATATCTCTTCCAACAATTTCGATTCTATCGGACGAAGGTGAATCGATGGGAACAGCATCTTTCCACCAGACGATTCCATGAATTGGAAATCCGGAAACGGTGCAGTTCACTGACCAGCTACGTCCTATGTGAGCTCGTTGCACCGATGGTGAAATCGACGCCGATAGAGACGCTATAGCATGGGTAAAAAAATATATAAATAAATATAACTAAAATAAGATGAAATAAATCGCAAATGTGAAAATAAAAAAAAAAATTTCGAGACGTTTCAAACCAATGCGGTAGAAGTTTTTGAAATATTCATGTAATGTTTTCGCATGAGATATACGAGAGCCACATTATAGTGTTTCGAAAACTAGCTCATAAATTTAGAGAGTTGGCTAATATATAGAAATAGCAATTCGTACATAACATGTTTCCGCTAAAACTGATAATATGTATCTATTCCAAGAAGTAGCATGTTCTTCGCAATCGGTTATTCGAAACTTTATCTTCGCCTTGCTTTGGAATATTCGTTATGAATATGGGAGTGGTGAACACATTTTTTATTATTTTTTTTTAGAACGGTTTTTGTTTATCGTGCTTAGAAGTGAAAATCATGTCCGTTGAAATCTCCTGCTGCTTCCTTTTTAAAAAAATTCCCCATGTATCTAATATTCAAAAAAGAACCGGCTTTCAAACATTCTTTCTTCAACGATTCATTACTTTTAGTGTTGGGAATTATCGGCAAGATACATGCATATTATCGAACGGCAAAATATAATCTTTGAAGTACAAAATTTTTAGTACTCGAATCCACTCTTCACAAACGTTATAAAAAATAAATGAAGGGGGCACACAAATGTACTTTTATGTAGAAAAAGATTTCCTCTTCACTTGTTAACACAAGATACATGGAAAACAGACTATTTATACAGATGCTGATTTTTTTTTTTTTTGGATGAAAAATTGAACTCTGCCTACACTGGGACTCGAACTCACACTCACTCTCTCTCTTATGGTGAGTGCTGGTGAGCGCTTTACCACTAGTCTATAGAAACAGATTGCACACACACACACACACACGCATATTTCTTTCCTAAAACGTACATGTGCTAAAAAAATCAGCATTATATTTAGCCGTTTTCGGTATATCCTGTATTAAGAAGTGAAGAGGGTATCTTTCGCTACTTATATGTCGTCATCTGGTGGCCTTAATCTCATTTACGAGCCATTAGCTGATTGTTGCCACTGTTCATTGCGCGATGCCGTTCAGCAATATACGCTCGAAGGTAGAAATACAGTACTCGCCGCTTAATGTGATTAAATCGGGACTTGGTGTTTCTGATGACAATAACCGACTGATAAATATATCCGGAAAAAAGTCACAGTTGTAAGTACGATGACTATATGGGAACAGGACAATGCCATTTTTCTCTCCCAAATAACAGTTTTCAAAATTTTAGATCATGAATTTTTTTTCATTTTCTTTTAAATTATTCTAAAATACGGTTTTTCCCCTTTAAGATAATTTTTTTTATTCAGAAATTGTGATGGTTTAGAATAGAACTATCTAATGTGTATTACGAATCACACACACATGATGTTTTTATAATGTAGCATACCATAGATTCCCTAATAAAAATCTTTCCGCTGAGAAACTGATGATATGGTCAGTTGAAAAACACTGCCCATGAATTGAAGAAAGCCTTTTTTTTTTTTTACCTTAAACATGCTTTTAGTATAGGAAAGAAATTACAAAAGCACCGTATATGGATCATAGCTGCTATTACGGACCGATTAGGACATTGTGAACGCAGTACGGAAATTTTTGTCAATAAGGCGCCCTCTGATCACCTACATAGTCTTGCAGATGGATTACAATAACTTGCGGGGGAAAGATTATGAACCTTAGCTTCAAAAATGCAAAAAGGTGAAACTCTCAACGAAAAAAATTGGTAACATAAATCGAAGTCCTGATGACAAAAAAGAGACTTTTTCCTACGTTATAGTATTGGTCCGTTCCGTACTTTGTGAAGTTATCATAATACCCAAATGATGGCAATATCCATGATTCTAATATAAATGGCGTCTACTGTATTCTATCTGCTTCTCTACCTTAGTGGTAGGTGGTAGAGAGTTTCGTCTGGCATAGAAAACAGCATGGGATATCAATTCCCCGTGGAGGTAAAGAAGAATTTTTCCTTTCAAAAAAAATGAACTTAGTATCTCTACGTATAGCCAGTCCGAATATCTTGTATTAAGTAATTTTATGATACAATAGTACTCTATTTCTTACAACATTATTCATATTTACGACTGAAAAGATTCCGTTATGTATCTTTTCTAAATGGGTTCTTATAATGGAAATGCAAGCATGTGGAGACCTCGAAAAAAAGAAATAGAGAGAAGCGTATAACTTAAATGATGCCAAGAGAACTCAGTCAGGATGTATGGAAGAAAACCAACCGAAACAAGGTGTCAAAAAAACATTATTTTTTTTTCCAGTATTTACAAAACTGAAAGGAAGTCAAGAGGTTTTGACATCAAAGACCGAACACATACGTTTATAGAAGAGGGAGAGAGGAAAAAAATAGAATCGATTCGAAATGGGTGAAAGAAACTTTTGAAAGAAAGAAATATATACGAGTTTCACTTTATGACGATAAAAACTACTCTTCTATATTCAATCAATTGAAAGGACAAACTTAAGGTTCGAGAAATCCTTAAACTTCGCTTGAGAAACTAAATAAAGCGACATGAAGTCTTTCGTGAATAAAATAAATCAGTTGAATTTGTATCACAAGGAATGCACTCATCCATTTAGTTCTTCATTATATTTTTCGTTTCATACCAGTTTCTTTAATAAACGATAGTTATGATTAAGGTTCGGATTTTTTATTGCACGTCATATTTGTTTATGGCAAATCATATTTTGGGAATTTTCGAGCCGTTGGTTATATTTTAAGCATTTTTGAGCGATCGGTCATATTTTGGCAATTTTCAGGCAATAGTCCTTTTTTTTTTTTTTTTGGTCATTTTACAACAAAAAATTTTAATCTGCAGGCGTTTTCTTGAGAGGTACAGTATGCATTAAATATAATGAATTTTTGTGTTTTTCTTTTCTCTTTATTTTTTTTGGAAAAAACGCTTGTATTTCCAACAACGACTTTTCCGTTCTCGGAGGATCCTTTTGTTATTTTTCATAAGGGAAGGAAACTCTGAATGGTACGTCAAGCAACGCGTGAAAGATCTTGTTTATTTGGACGCTCGAAATCTCCGCGTTCAATGCATTTTCATCAAGCCTAAACGCAAAAAAATTTAACACTGTCGGCCGGGGCCAGCACCCATAATGGTGCCTTCCCGTAATTTTGAACGAACAAAAATCCAACTTTGTGGCTTTCCTGGTCGAGCTCATGGGGAACCGGACTCCCACACTACTCTGTCCCCTGCTTGTAGCCCTGCCTACAACTGTACAAATATGGTGGGCACATTCTCTTTTATTTCACCTGCATAGACCCATTGTTTCGCTGCTCATAAAATTTCGATATTTGGGACAAAATTATACAATAAAGATTTTTCTCTGCTCTGGAAAAAACTCCGTGTACAGGAAAGCATTTCCAGCCTCTATTCAAGCATTGCACTTCACTTCCAATTTGAAATACAGATGACAGCACTAACTCCACACACACACACCACGCTGTATACGCTTGCAGACAGTTAGGTATAAACGTACATACACACTTTTCTGGTTACAAATCACTTATTTTCGAAACGTGGCAGAATGGTAGTAAATTTACCAATTACTGTTGATCGGAATTGTGAGCAGTTTAAAAGAAGAACGACCGATGGTACCACTTTATCGTAATTTGTTAAACATGTAAGAATTCCCAGCACAAAAGTGATTCAATGTGCAACAACATTGCGATTCAGCTTTCAGATGCAATCAAATGCAATAAAGAGATTGCAGAAACCAGACGTCTGCTTTATGAAAATTCTTCTCCAGCTCTAAACTCAAGAGTTTTACCAAATTTTGAAAAAAAAAAACCCTTTAACAAGAAGTTTCTTTAAATATTTCTTAGAAGAAACTGAATAATGACAGTCTTTTTTTTTTTAATATTCGGAACTTCATTTCGTAGAATTCAGTGTGATCCTAGAACGGTTTTTGACTGAACAACAGCTATTGAGCATAAGGTAGGCGTGGCTGCACGTTTTCTGGATTTTTAGGTGAGAAATATCCGATCCCTAGTTACAATAAATTGTTTTGGCAATTGTTTTATCTTTCTTGCCAAACCATTATTTTATTTATGTATTTTAGAATGTATAACGGCAGTTTGTGTTTATTTAATTGATAATAAGGGATTTTTTATCAATACATTTAAATTACCGTATTTTTGCAGTAAGCACTACAGTCGAAAAGCACCATAAAAAAAATTGTCTGACTTAAGCGCCGCATCTTTCCATAATAAAATTTAACGTCCATCCATTAGGCATTGTAGCTTGTTTTATTAAATTCTACATATATTCGTTTATAGAAAAACGCTTGCTTAACGCTTAGTGCCAATTATGAATAGTTGAAATGCAACCAAAAGTTATTTAATATGTGGTTATTAGAACATAGCATTCGAAGTCAATTTATTTAAAACTTCTTTCCACGGCAAGCCCCCAGAGAATTATACTTTAAAACTATAAGTATCGTAATGGATAGACAGAGTATATTGTAATCCAATTTCTCTATTTTTTTTCTCACCTTACTCATCACTCCATCGTAAGAAGATCGACATTTCAGTCGTAAATTTTATTTGAAATTGTTTTAAATTTTTGAAAATTGAATAAATTTGAATCAGATATGAAGAAACATGTCATCAAAGAAAAAATTATGTTTCCCAATCGATATTTATGAATCGATTATTTTCTTATATTTTTAATAATTATCAAAGCATAGAGAATATAATACGTAGAATGGCATCTCTCTAAAACAAAGAGAAATTCAACGATTATATCTCCTATAATAAAAATTTAAATTGGTCATTTAACCATTCGATTAAATTAATGAATTCTATCTGTATGAAATTACTTTCAAATGATGATCTTTGATGTCTATGTATTGTTTATAATATCTTCAATCTCTTGATAACTTAAATCACAGATTCTTGGTAGTTAAGTCACTAAACACATTCAGACTTCACCAAAAACTTTAGGTCCATCAGAACTAATCTAGATTATATATTGTCAATCTAGCAGTTTGTTTAAAGGAACAAAATATTTGCATATAATAAAAGTCAGTCAATAATATCTTGATTTTGCCATTTTTTTGTGATAAGGGTTTAGAATGCCCGATTATAAAGAATATATAATCGCAAGAAATAACTGAATAGAGTGGACTTCGCAGCTTGTTCAGAACTAATATAAATGGTATAACATTCATATTTTTAATTAAATTATTCGTGATAGAAGCTAAGAATTTTATATCGAGGATTTTCTACCTATTGTTAATGTTTTGTGACTTACGCGTCACCCCTAAACTTTGAAGAATCGGAAAACTTTTTCCTATCTTTCGCCTCATGACATGGAATTAGCAGCTCCATTATGAAAGTAAAGAGGAAAATCTGTTTCACAGGAACTATCTAGAAAGTTGCTCCTGCCAGAGAATATTCGTATTCTACTCACTCATTTTAACTTTAGCTTGAACATTTTCAAGTTTTAATTAAGTAACAGAATTGCTAAGTCTGAAAGCTTTCCCGGTATTAGGAATTTTATTGGCTCTTACTTCAAGGAGGGGGGGGGGGGTGTTTATCTGAATCTATCATTTCACGCGATAAGGATCTAAAAATCGATAGAACGTTGATCGATAAACACAAAACCATTCGTGCATTCTTATACTGAGCCCTACAAATATATTATAATTTTTCTATGCTATTTTTTTTTCTCATATGTACGTAGAAAAATGGTATTTAATGAGGTGGTTGGAATTTTATCGATATTATACTCGTCAATAGATATATCTCGTCAATATATACTACAAATAGTAGTATACAATTATTTTAAATTGTCGTGTTAATCATGGGAAAATTTTTCACTTCTGTAATGCCGCACTGTACCGTAGTATACCGTGATGCTGTCCGGAAGATTTTCGAAATTGATTGACAAGAATAATATATTGCGAGAACTTCTCGGAATTTTTCCCTCTTACAACAAATAGCCCTATAGTTGACAAAATGTCAATCTACTATTACTGAAAAAGAATCGGAAAAATTGCACAAGTTAAACATTTTTTTTTTATTTATAAAAAACTTATACAATCACGTTTTTCCATAAAAGTAAAACATGCATTGATATTGAAGTATCGGTGTAATAGTTTATAGCTTTCGTGGCTCTTGCATTACGCATGGAAGATGACAGGGCGCTCATCATTAATGAGAGCAACAAATCAGGGTAATTAAGTAATGATTATTATTTGAGCTCGTGTTTAACGGCGTAAATGAATATCGGTAAACAATAATGCATCTCTTTGGTTAATGACATTCCAAAAAATTCCATTCGTATACGAGTAGGGCAACAGGAAAGGATCAAAACTGACAGGGATCTATATCAGCTTTCTATGGTGCTAAATATGTCATTGGGTATAACGTACTTCATCGTTGATAACAAAGAAGTCTATAGTAACATTAATGATAAAATCACTTCTTGTGTGTATTTAAATTGCAATAATTTTTCTCAGAATATTTTTGAATGTTCTTCCTTAGAAGAAAGCGTCTCAAATTCACATTTTCTTTTTTGCTGGAATCATTTTTAAAGAATCGTGTCATCTTTCGAATGGCATATATTGTAGTTACACCAACTCATCCTTGAATTCAAAGACTATTGATTGAGAACGAATTTTTAAATTGCTAAAATGGTTAATTAAGAGTAAAATATGTAATTTGCCTTGATTTCAATGTTATCTATAACCAGGTGAAATATTGCTTGACAAAATTCAATAGTTTACACCTTGTATTTTATTTCTAATCCTCTCTATTTGGTGAGATTTCATAAAACTCTGAAGGCATAAACATTCAGCTGTTCTCAAAAAACTATTGATATAATGGGTTTTTGACCATATATTTACCATGTATATTCAAATATATACAGGGCTATAGAGGTTTAAATGAAATAACCACACGTTTGCAACGTATCTGTAATTTTCATTAAAACTATATAATGGTTGCCAAGAAAAAAATTTAAGAAAAATATATTATTTTCCAATTTGTATGATGCGATGTTATCGAACAGAAATATATATATATCCATATCTTGATAAACATATGACACCATAGAAGACTCAAACGCCACATATCTTCCTCTGCGTAAACACAGCGGATGGATGAATACGGAAAATATAATGTAATGACAACTTCATGATACAAAGACATCACATGTCTTCTGTCATATGTAGACATACACACACATTTCTTCACTTACATTCTATATTGATCCGGACAAAAGAAAAGCGCGTATTCACGAGATCCCGAAAATCCCAGTAAATAAACGTATCGTGACATTGAACATACATCCGAAACATGTCCTCTTTAGAGATTAGCCAAAGAAGCGAATCGAAGACAGACAGACACAGAACAATGGGTATTTTCATTTCGTCGAAAGTATGTGAACTTGGAGCGTTAACTTTTTGGAACATGGTGGAAAGGCAAGTAGTACACCGATTCTTATCGAAGGCACGCAGCTGCTTTCGAAAAGATCAACAAAACTTGTCTATATGCAGAAGACAGGCACCCCCAACATGTAAGACACAAGATAGAGAGAGAGAGAGAGAGAGATAGAGACAGCAACGGCATCTCACATCACAAGGGATGAACAACAACAACAGCAAGAAGAAGGTCGAATCTTTACTGGAGTGTAAGGAAAAGAGAGAGAGGATGGATGGATGAATGGGATGTTGAGATGGAGATTTCACTCCGTGAGAATATCGCACCCCGTTTCCAATCCGACCAGAAATCCGTCCATGAAAGCATATATAACATGGAGTATATAGAAGCAGCAGCAGCAGCAAGTAAGAATCGAGCATGGTACGAGCGGGGGAGGCAAAATGTTGGAAGAGCGTGTGTGCGCGTGTGGATGAGAAAAAGCGGAGTGAAATTGACTTCACTTCGATTGTTTCGGAGCTCTATTCCAAGAGCAGCCGGAGGAACCTATAGGAGAAAAGATTCGGTCGGAGACCCTACGAAGCGAAAGAAATGTAAAACAGTGCGCTTCTTCTACTTCGAACGAACGGCGGCACTTCCATTTCGATATTTCGAAAACAATTTATGTGGAAGCTGACTGAGTTCAACAGAAATGCACACAAGGAAAAAAAAAATAGAAAAAGACAAAAAGATCGCCCTCTTTTATACAGATATACACCATAAAAGACAAAAAAATGCATTTCGTTTTTCTTTTGTCTTTTGGTTCTAGATTATTTTTTTTCTTCTTTTATCTAGGATAAGACATTTCTTTCCTTACTTCTATACGCTTTTTTTCCCCTTGAAAAAAGAATGTGTTTGCCTATGTTCTAGTTATATTCGAATTCATATTTTTGCCAATATGTTCTCCATATTCTTTTAACCTTAGAATAATGGTTCTGGAAATGAATTTTATTACATTCTCTTTTTTTTCGGAATGGTATGTGATTTGTTTGAAAAATATATATATATCAGCGAGTATTGAAAATTTTAGTTCACATATCGTATGAGAAAAATTCATATTTGAATGTATTTTAAATTTTTTGAAAATAGTTTCTTATGGATACTTCCTAATTTAATTTATTTTAATATTGAATTTTAAATTATTTCTGTGTGAAATTTCGTGTTATTGTATAATTGTTTCGTTTTTGAATACATATAGGGTGACCAATAAGTTTGTAAGTATTGTGAAAACTGATTAAAAAATTGAAGAACTGATATATTTAAATAAGGTTTTTGTGAAAAATTTATTCTCACGAAGTATTTATTTCGATGAGAAAAAATAATTTTTTTTTTGTCTTACATGGAAGGAAATAAGTGAATTTGGACTTGAACCTTTCTGTAATATCTTCTGTGTCCGAAACGTTCGTAAAGCTTCAGCCAGTGATAAGCAGAAGAAAACAACTTCACAAATAGTGCTTTATCCACCAATGTCAGCGTGACAATGAAAACCTTATGTACGCGCCAGTAACAGGAAAGTTCAGGAATGAGCTGTAAATCGTAACCTTGCTTTTTATAGAACTTTGATTTGCATATTTCCAGTTATTTGCTTCTGTGCAGTGCCCCCCTATCGACAAAATCTGAACTAATTTTTTTTTCTCATACAATCACTCATTTTACTGGGGATTTCAGCCTGATTGGTACAAGTCCGAATGAACAAATTGAAAATTTTTGTTTTTTCTGACCAGTTTCAACTTTTATTAGGCAATTTTTCGCAAGAGCGACATTTACAGAAATCCGGTGTTTCTTACAAAAATTACGATAACTTAATATAATTAAAATCATAATTGACGCTACAAGATATTGTGCCAGAGACTCAAACTAAGTACCTGCGTGTCACCCTGGATGAAAGACAACTTCAATAGCCATACCCAAAACAAAATCAAAAAGGCTCAGTTCCTGTTGGAGAATCTATTGAGATTCTGCTATCCGAAGTTGAAACTCAATTTGAGGAACAAAGTTTCGATGTACGAACAAATCATTCGGCCAGTGTTTACACATGGTACCCCAGCTTGGGCTTTCGCTTCTAAGAGCAACATTTACAAATTGCACTACTTCGAAAAACAAGAAATGTCGCGTCATCAACAACTGAGAGAGATCTCCAATTATGATGTTCGCGAGTTTCTGAAAAATCTAAGGGCTAAAAACGTACTGCATACAAAATATGTGTCTGAATTTTGAAAAATGTGTGTGTGCTTGTGTACATATACATGCATATATATTTGCAAATATTCAAACATTCATTAGTTCATCTTTCATGACAATTTTTAAGACAGTCTCACGAACAAAGACATCAAATGTGTAACGGACTGATGGATAAGTCAATTTTCTGCAACAAAATATTTTTTCTTTTCTCATTTTTCCCTTCAAATATTATCCTTACATGTCCTATTTTATCAACGTAATATTGTGTTACTCCAAGATGAAGGAGAATACGGCTCTGTATAACGGTCACTGTCATATGGGTCCCTAAGATCTGCAGAGTGTGCTTTGTTTTTGTTCTATTGTCTTTATTTTGTATTTCATTTGTATTCGTATATGTGTGTGTGTGTTGTTTTGCAATTTAAAAAAAAATCGAAGTATATTATAGATGAATCTCGAAAGAGATATGCAGGGCAAAATATTCCGCTGAGTAAGATGGGACACCAATTTTTACTTTATACAATTATACTTTAATACTGAAAGATTAAGAAGAACGAAATCCAAATCGCATTTGTAAATAATGGCGAAGGTCGGCCAAATAAAACATTTTCATTTGCCTTTGCTCAATGTAAAACGATATATGTATAATTTCTAAATTACATAAAATTTATGATCACCTTTGGGAAAGCAATAAATATGTGTATACATATACACGAGTATTTGCGCGTTTATTTATAACGCGATGTAATTTATTGTAATCGCCGCATTTCGCTTCATAAAATATTCTGTTTGGTGAGAGTGTTTTATTGTTTTTGTTTTCTCTTACTGCGCTAATCCACTTTGGTTAGCTTCCTTGTACGCCATTGTTCTGATTCCATGATCTGAAAGAAATATTCATCTTAACGGTCGTAAAATTTTATTGAGCGTTCTCGGAATTCTCCTCGTTGTTGTTCTTTCCTCTGGGGAGTTTTCTATTCGAGATGGAAGTACATCGGAATCATTCGGTAAAACCCTTCTACATTGACCCGTACGTGACTGCAGACAGATAGCACCAATAACACACACACACACACATATCAAGAGCAATAAACATCGCGAGTTGATTACTTAATGCACTTGTAACGTCGATTTTTAGAGGCTTGTCTTTCTGATCTTCAATCGATGATTTACAGAACGGAAAGATGAAATATGTTTAGATCTAATACAGGGTGGGCAAAAAGTCCGTAGAAACTTTAAAAATGAATAAAAACCGGAAAATAACCGAAATAAAAAACGGTTTGCAGGGTTAGCATCGCTAGGTCACGGGAATTTTTTTAAGACATGAAAAAAATAACTAAAAAACAGCCTATAGGTGGCGCTGGTACGAGCGACTTCAGTGGAAATATGCAAATGAGATGGTTATAAGAATTTGCTTTCCTAATCCACATGATGAACGAATTTGTCCACACCGCCTATAAACGGGCTTGAACCTTGAATCTTCACTCGTATATCAGGGTACCGTAGATGAGACTATAACAGCTCATACCCCCCATCGTAACATAAATTAAGTTCAGTAATGCATTGAAGCCATGCTTGGTATAAGACAATAGGGATGAGTTGCGATGGCAATTTAAGAGGCATCTCACACTATTTCTAAGCTGGCAAAAATTTTAGAAAATAAATGTGGCAAGATGTACATCTTTACCCCGGGAGTTACAGTCACATCCACAAGAACTAATGGATATTATATATTGATGATAAGTGATGCTAATTAATTGTGATTGATTGTCTAAATGATTGTGATCGATTGACTAAATGATTGTGATCGATTGACTAAATGATTGTGATTGATTGACTAAATGATTGTGATAATATGATGATATGAATAAATAGTGATAAAGGGAACAGCTTTAGTATAAGGGACACGCCAACTTGGCACCGACGCACTGTGTTGTTCGGCGCTGTTGTTTCCGACAGCAGGTTTATTAAATGATACATCAGTTTTCATCAATCCATTTACATATGATCCTCTATGAGTGCTACGGAAAGTCTCAATTTTTTTCTGAGAAGCAAGAGATGGCGCTTCAAACTGAAAAAATAAAATACGTTTCTGGGTTTACAAATTGCTATTAAGACTACTTTGCCACACATCGACTCCGGTCCTATCGCCATACAGAAATTTTCACAATGAGTTGGAAATGAAAGTGCCATCTATAGATGGTCACCTCAGGCTCCTTAACGAAACGAACTTTGTGTTCTTCCCCAAGATCGAACATATGCTGACATGACGGCAGTCTTCATGGTAGTAAACGAACATCTTGCCACTGCACTACTCGGGCACAAATTTGGAACTTGTCAGAAGTAGGATTCGAATAGTACTAAAGATTAGATATTATGCGGATGAAGTTGAGAAAGAAAATTCTCGTCTCCTGCGGGGAATCGAACCTCCGTTCCCTCGCAGTCCGGACGAGTGCTCTATCATTAAGCAGCTACAGAGGACTGAAGCAGGGCTTCACACTCCCCGCAGAAGCACGGGATTTTATTTTCGAACCTCATCTTACCTTACCGCTTGGTGTAGTCTTTTTTTTTTTTTTTTTCGTTATTTTTCCCCCCCATCGTTTAACTCTTTTTACTTAAGTCCACATTCGCAGGAATAACATTTCACTCCACAGAACGAATTTCCCGGAAACCGATGCAAACGTCTCGGCTGTGTAACTTAAACTTTCCTTCTTTCACTTTTATGGAAGATATTCTTAATTGTTTTGAAAATTGTTTTAAAAACAAAGTTGATCATATTTTACTTGTCAAAACGAATATGTCTACGCAATCGACTTTTTCAACTATGTTGAATTATACTCACGATTTTTTCACAGTCAAAAATATAAAACACTTTTTTATCGTTTACTTACAAACAGAGCACCCACCAAAGATTATTTACATGGAATAAATCAGATTTCATCTCCGATCTGTGACCATTGTTCAGATCCTGAGACTTCACTACATTTCATGTTCATTTGTAAACATTGGATTGAACAACGCCGTCAATTTGCTATTAGCCTCTCGATTCCCAATGTCAATCGTTTGTCTTGGATGAATTTATTAAAAGCGAATGCTGAAAAATTTGTTCATGCTTTTGAAAAATATCTTTATGCATGTAACAGATTTTAATTTGCGTTTAACTTTGATTTTTTTCTGTTTCTGTATTCACGTCAGATGTGAAATGAGATATTTCCTATGTTATATATACCGCAGTTATTTATTTTTTAGAATGTGAGAAACATTTGAATGGAAAAGAAAATTCGTAATTCTTGTTTGTGTGTGGGTGTTTTTTTTTTTTTTTTTTAATCTCTCTGAAATTTTATATTTTGTTTTCTCTATGTGTATTTTGGTTAGAATTTCCAAGTGTGATTTTCCCCCATCCCGATCATGTAAGGTTTGTGCAAATTCTACTATCTTTAATGTAAATTTTGCATTAATGTATTCACATTATGTATATGTACTCACATATTTACATGTATATTACATAGTGTAAATTTTTGTTTTAAAGCGGTCCTAAATCCCTTGTAGGTATAAAGGACGTAAAATGAAATGTCATGTCATGTCATGCCATGTCTCGGCTGCGACCGTCTGAAGTCGAGGGCGTTTGGAATTGTTTGACGTCATCGGTTGGCAAGCATTGTAACTAATTTTTAAATTCTGTCTGAATTCAATTGAAGCCATCCCAACTGAGACGTTTGTGTTTCTGCAAATACTGTTCCGGGACGACGTAATATTGTTGGTACGAATGTTGGGCATTTTAAAAATATCGTATTCTACTTCTTACACACTGCAGCGCAATCTGTTGCCGAACTTTAGAGCTAAATTAGAAGATCTGTCTGACAAAATTTATTCACTTCACAAGCAAAATACATTGTTATCTTTTCGTTTTCTTATTCAAATTTCGAATTGGTTATTCAGTTATAGGAAACCTTTCATGTGCTCAGAATAAATGTTACTGCTATGCATTTATGTTATATAATTATTGTTTAAGAAGTTCAAAACGTTTCCATACCTATTTCAGAATGTATAGTTTTTATCAAAATTTTCTATCGACTTGGTATCCATCACGCTTCAAGATCCATAAATTCTTTATCGGTCTCGAAGCAGACAAATATTTATTTTCAAATCCTTAAAAACCATTAAAAATCCTTTCACGCGAGTGTCTCGAGCTTTCAACTTCACTATGGCACGTAATTATGAGCGACGAGTTCTCCGATCATAACGACCATATTTAATTATCATCAAGAGCATAATCTAATAACCCACCGCCCCTTCAACGCAAATATGATTCCAAGTTTCTCCCGAAAATGGAAAGGTAGTTATTATTATCGCTGACGGGATTTCTCCTGGAACTCTTACGAATCAATCAGTATATATATATATATATGATGCATTATTGAAATAAGTATGTGTGTGTCCATAAATACATACAGAAAATAGATTTCTTAATGAGGGGGAAAAAATATGTCCAAAAACTAGCAATTTATTGAAACGCGGGGGGCAGAGAAAATTCTATTTGTGCAAAGTGTGTATAAATCCAATTAAAAACTGAATAGACGATAATATTTAATTTCTCCGGGCGACACAGCGCCAAAATGCATTTATTAAATCTAGAAGAGAGAGAAAGGGACCTCTTCAAGTGTGTGTGTGTAGGATGGACGGAGATAGCTGACTGCAGCCAAAAATTTGTTTTTTTTAATGCACTTTTTCCATATTTTTTACTCCATTACACTCATTATTAGAGAAGATGGGCGATATGATGATAAATTATGCATGGAGAGAATGAAAAATTGATTCCTCGAGATTATTATGGGCAGATTTACTTCTCTCTCTCTTACCCACAACCTCTTGAATTTTCCTATATCTAACAAAATTGGATGGAGGAAGCCCTAGAAAATTACCCTCGGTACCGAGGAAAACTTCTTATTTCATTTTATCCTTCAAGATATGCAATCAACGCTCACTAACCGCTGACTTATAAACGCTGTCGGTTAATATTCTTCAGTTTACTCGAAAACTTACTATGTATAAGCGGTAGTAGTGGTGGATGTGGAAAGGCCTTCTTGGTCGTCGTTCGGACGTGTATATACGTTCATAGTTACAAACGATCATGAGCGAGAGAAAGATAGAGGGAGAGAAGTTGAATGGTGGTAGAGAAGAGGTGGATTGCAAACACTACTAAAGAGGCTGTGGATATTTTGGGTACATGCCAAGACCCTGGAAGTTTTCTTCCACCCCCGAAAAAGGGCACAAATTCCTGCTGCGGCAGGAAAATAATTGTTTCTCGGTGGCACTGGCCTGCGTCCAAGCTTCTTGCTGTTGGAGGAGTCGGGTGGGAATAAGGTTTTGACAACGATCATGGAGCTATCAGAAAGCGGATTTGACTGCAACTCCATCGACCCATTGAAGAAGCCGAAGACATGGTGATGAAAAAAAAAATGTAAGAAGGAGATAAGCATTCCTTATACGTATCTTTTTTTTTTACTCCGTTGCATCTTATCGTAATCGTTCACGCGTCTCTATATGTTTGTTTTTTGCCCGGGATCGATCCTTTTTTTTTGCAAACTGGAAAAAATCGAAGTTATTGCTGCGTACGTGGCCTTATAATATCTTCCACCGAGCAGCAGATAGTGTAAAAAAGATAGTCTTAAAATATATATATACAGTACTATACATCTTTATCTCAACAGAACATTGCCTGGAAAGGTGTATACATAGAAAAAAAAAAATTGGAGCATCTTTTTGCAATATAGTATTTTCCCTTCGAACATCTGATTTGAATTTTTTTTTTCCCCTTGAAGAAAGTGGAAGTCTAATATTTTTCTTCGGTCCCTCTTGCGGTTGATATTAGGTTTTGTGTGAGCGCTTTCTATGGGCGTTATCGCTTTCGATTCGGTGTATGTATTTTATTTTTTTTATACTCCTTATTTTTTTAAGCCCCCCTCCCCCCGTCATCCACTGCCAACCGCTGAAACATCCCGTTGTTCTTTGTGGATGTCATGCCAACCCGAATTTTCTGGAATCATTCCAGGATCGAAGAATGGGAAAAAAGAAGTGTATTCCCATTCACTTGAAGACGACATTTTTCCCTCATGTGAAGCGCATGAAACGAAAAAAAAAAATAAAACTAGTCATGTATTTTGTTGTTAAGCTGTAGATATACTCGTAATATGTATGTATGACAGATGTTATAAGCGATTTCCTCTATTTCCTAAGCGACTAAAATACCATCCCGAAACAATCTTTGATTCATAAATGATATTGGAGTGAGAAATAGGATTGTATTTTGCGCCTTCGGTGTGTCTTTTTATCGGTATATATGATAGCTTTATCGGTTTGCGATAAATTGATTATTACTCCGAAAATCTATCGAAAATTTGAAGTCTACAATTTAATATTAAATTAAATCTTATTATGTATCTGATTGAAATTTTTCAATTAATGTTCATTAGGATATAAAAAAGTATCTGAAATTTTCTGAATATTCCCAGTTGAATGGAATTTTTTGGGTCATTTTTCTCATTTTTTTTTACTCGAGAGATATACATATGTGTTTTTAAAATGAAAACCATTTAGAATATGCCTCCGAATTACGCGCGTTCGTGATTTTACGCATGCGCGTTATTTTCGAAATTCCCTGCGTTCAAATAGACGATTTGTTCGATTATATTGACATTGGAAATGTTTAACCCTTTTTTTTTCTAACAGTACTTTAAAGCACCACTGACTGTTAATCCCCGCAACATCCCTTACATACGTTGTTGGGAATTAGGATTTGGAATTATATGAAAGCTGTATAACTACTTCACAATTACCAGATAAAATAAAAAGTGTGGAACAATTAGTTTATCAAATATGACAGATTTATGAATAAAAATTCACTTTCGCTGTCATCATTGTAAGAAGTTATAGTTGCAACTTTGCAGAGGCGTAATATTAAGGAAATACTTGAGGGGTGAATACATATTTTTTTTCTCACTCATTATTGATCCATATTTCGGTTCATGTCACAATTTTTATAAAATAATACATATGTTATACCAACCCAATTTGTGACTGGTAATAAAAGTACCGTTAGTACGTGAGGTGTAGATTGTATGTAAACAATGGTGTGAACTCAAAAATAATTCAATTATAATTTCAATGTGCTGTTTTTTGGGGTTTTTTAAAAAATTAATAAATGAAATTTCGGTATAAACATACTCTGCGGACCAAAATAAAATCCTGAAAAAATTCTGTAATAGAGGATATTGTTGTATCGAGAGGTATACCGTATCATCATAGTGAACAGTTTTATACTACTCTTCATATATTTTTCAAATCCAAAAAAGTTGTTAGTACCACCGTTGGTATTTATTTGGGAGAAAAAATTACAATTGATATATTAATTAATAAAGTTCACTTGGATGTTTCACCTTTGTTAAGTGTTTACTGCATTACACTTTTGTTTACTACACCCCAACAAAGCGTTCCCTTACAAATGTAATGCAACAAATTGTGATATTCTTCGAGGTGAAATGAATGGATATTTTCTTACAACTGTATTATTCAACGTATATGAATTTCTATTTTTTATTTTTATTGTAACCGTAGAGTGCTGACGGTATTTTAAAGTACCACACATCAATCAATTCGCTTTATACTAACTAATTTCTAGGAAAATAATTATATATTTTTTATTTCTATAGAAATATAACTAAAACGACCTACAAAAAAATTCACACGATAATTATTTCATTTTTTTTTTCTTAATGTGGTACTGAACGGGTCAAAAAAATCAAGCTGCCTGTGAGATAAAGTTCGTTGTTTTCTTCCTGATCTCAAGAGATAACTTGACTACAGCAGAGATTCATTGTCAAATCTGAGACATGGTGCCAACAGCATATAGATATGTTCGTAACTGAGACAGACTGATGACGGGAGGTCGGCAGAACGCGTGCACGGTATACACGTTTGGAAGGCTTGCTGTAAGCGAGGAGGATATGTATAATATATTTTAATATTTGATATTGAAAGTCATAATTAAATCAACTATTATCAAAAATCAAAATGTTGGTAGTTGAAGGTAATCAATCGCCAAAAACGAACTCGACGTACTGGTCATCTATAATCACCGATGCTTTTCCGTATGCATCAAACACGACTGCTACTTCTACTTAGCCGCACATGCACCTCGTAATTTCAAATCGGTACATGTCGGAACGTGTTATGCTAGTGTATGTATTATATACATGACACTAACGCATTGCTGTTGGCAATTGCGCGTTTCGCGTTCTTGCGGATGCTGCCTTGCATGTTTTAAAGTGAAGATGTTAAATGCTTGAATTTTCTTGTTATTTAAGTATCATGTTGAAGGTCTGCCTACTCTCTGCGCTGTGATCAGACACTATGATTCACTTGTTCCCCTATGTTTGCATGTCTTACGGTCAGGAACAGCATTTGAAAATACGCATATAGCTACTTGATTCGGCATCAAAATTTGATTTTACTCTTCTGAATTTCATTCAAGAGTGAACACACTCCTTCAAATTTTAGATTGCTCTTTCAGAAAAGTTATTTCTCTGTTTTTCTTTAAAAAAGTGTCCCTTTTACAAAACTATATCTTAAAGTTTTAGATAAGAGTGAAAATACTCTTCAAAATTACTTTATCGGATATCACTGAGTACACAGTATTATATAATTTATAAGAAACATGATTGAACTAGATGCTTCTGCTGGTATCTATCATATAAGAAACACGGCTGTTATAATTCTGTGATTAAAATTGTGATGACTGGTTTCTGATTGATGTGCTGCACAAACAAAACATAGTGTGATATTATTAAATATTTTATAAGCAATACAAGTTAACTTTGATCATAAGTTTGCTTTGAAATATTAGCAGTTGCCGTTTGTGTGTTGTAATATAACTTTAGTAAACTAAAATTTGAAGGAGCTTAACCCATTGGTTATGAACAAGTAACTAAGAAACGCATCATTTTTCATGGTGAATAAGTTTACAAAATATAGACACTTTATAGTCAGAGAATGACTAAGGATGCTTCCATGTACACAGAATTTTTTGCTGCGTAGAAAAACATTCCCTATATTAAATAAGGTAGCATGTTATTTGTCATTCCGCACAGATAACGAAATTCTGTTTGGAGCGGAACAACAGATCTGTGCAGGTGAAATAAAAGAGAATGTCCCTTATCTGGGGGAAAAAGGAGGCCCCCCTCTTAGCATATGAAGCAAATAATATACATTATAGTTATATGAAGCAAATAATATACATTATAGTTATATGAAGCAAATAATATACATTATAGTTATATGAAGCAAATAATATACATTATAGTTATATGGAGCAAATAATATACATTATAGTTATATGAAGCAAATAATATACATTATAGTTATATGAAGCAAATAATATACATTATAGTTATATGAAGCAAATAATATACATTATAGTTATATGAAGCAAATAATATACATTATAGTTATATGAAGCAAATAATATTACATTATAGTTATATGAAGCAAATAATATACATTATAGTTATATGAAGCAAATAATATACATTATAGTTAAAAGGAGCAAATAATATACATATATAGTAGTTCTAATTACACTGACCACATCAGCATCTAGCTTTTCTCTACCCACAACACTAATAAACAAACACAAACACTGCGAACGTGATTCCAAAGGCCGTCTGTCTGATTGCAGGAAGACTTCGCATATACAAACAAAATTACGAACGCATGCTTATATTCAAAGATATACTGCCCGATATTCACACACACATTACAATAAAAAAATATCCCCCACCCCACTAATTCCAGTGTTACAATTTCTGTTCAATTCTGATTTGTTCCATTATTCAAGTACGTATTGACGTGATCCCGCATGGTAATGGTAATTTATTGTTGTGTGACAGTGTTACTTTATTTTGTGTGGATGACGTAGAGGGTGCAAATATGTGGGAGGGCTGAATTCTCCCTGCCTAGGTTGGTGTAATCGTAATGAGCTACTTAATTTCCGGAAAATAATTTCTTCACGGATATCCTTACAGGAAATAGCCCATATGAGTCAAATGGAATGAAAATCAGACTAGCGTGTTATTCAGTAGCTTATTAGATGGTCGCGCGAGGCAATCCAGAGCTCTAATGCACTCGGGCTTGGTGTGATTCTATATCACGTAATCGCTCTCCATAGAGCACTGAGCTTTAAATACCATCCTACACATTCATTTGCGCATGAGACATTGACTTTTTGAATACGTATATATTCAAAATTTATTTTTAAATAATTTTTTTTATATCCATTTGATTTTTCTGGTCGATGTGCCAGTTAACGTCAATTCTTTGTTGTTGTATATGTGGCTGTGATTTCGCTAATTTGTTATAATGTTTTGTTGGCATTTTTTTACCTTGAAATTTCAATGAGAATATCTTTCTTACTATAGTGTGAATCACAAAGGTGGTCATATACAGGGTGGGCAAAAAGCTCACAGGAACTTTGAAAATTCATAAAACCCGGAAAAATAACCGAAACAAAAAACGGTTTGCAGAGTTAGCATCGCTAGGTCACAGAGATTTTTTTTTAAGACAAGAAAAAAAACCTCAAAAAACAGACAGGTGGTGCTGGTATGAGTGACTTCGGTGGAAATATGAAAATGAGACGGTTATAAGAACTTCCGCTCCTAATCCACAACCACTTCACCGTTGTAAACCGTGTATGTGGACCTGCTGCACTCTGCCGTTGCTGGATTTGTGGCTCGCCTGCAATGTGTTATCCCCTGTGTGGTAGTGGTCACGTGGAACATATACTGCTGTAATAAACGATTTGAAGGCATTCTGTTCGTTTTTTGTGTATCTGTTTTTTGACTTGTGTATGTCAGCACCACCTATTGGCTGTTTTGAGGGGTTTTTTCTTGTCATAAAAACTCCTGTGACGTAGCGATGCTAAAAATCGTTGCCCTACAAACCGTTTTTCATTTCGGTTATTTTTCCGGTTTTTATGAATTTTTAAAGTTTTTACGGACTTTTTGCCCACCCTGTGCTTAGAATGTAATATCACATCAATAAACTTATTTTATGTGCGATTTTTGTGCCTCTGCAGGTCTCCAATAAGGCCTTGAAGTAGTATGATTTAAAATAGATTTTTTGAATGATTTTTCCAGCATTTCTACGAATACGTGTAATCCATACGTGTAATTAACTATGAAAAAATTATCAACTTGAAAAAACAAATTTAGCATTAAAGATTGATAGTTTCACTTGTTTTCTTTAGTGCATAGCATAGTGCCCCCCCCCCAACTCTACATATCATTTCTGTAGTTGGTATGATGTAAATAATAACTAAATAAATAATTTAGTTAAATTTAACAACTAGGTGATTAGAATGAATAAACAAAATATTATATAGCTATCAATACTAATTTCCTGGACAGAGAGCATACGGATATCGGAAATTCCTTGAGAAAATCACGTTATTTAAAATAATTTTGAAAAAACTACGTCGGTTGTAAATGTTTATCTAAAAATACCCGATTGAAAATTTAATTTACTTAAAAAATTTCAATTAATCAGTTGCAATATTTTATAGCATCCTACGAGTGTTTCCCAGATCGTAAAAAAAAAAGTGCGTGCTTGAAACTCAAAAACTGTTAGGCAATGAAAACATTCGCAATCAATTGTTGAGTGATTTGTACAGTGTTGTTTGAGCGGTTTGAACTGAACCCACCTGGAATCGGTTTTTTCGATGAACCCAAAGAATAGACGACGAATGCAAAGAAAGTTTATGTTCCCATGAATGGATTAGAACCGCTTCAGAGGGTCGTACGTTGCAAGATCGGCACGCTAATGTACACGCACCTTAATTGATCATTAATACATTTTGAGTATCTTATAACTTCACCGTGTGCGACAGCATATATATGTCAAAATTCTTTTCATATCAAGTATTTTCGATTTTTATTCATTTATTTTTTTCAATTTTTTATACCCATTTGATGTAGTGTCTATTTTACTCATTTTTAACCCGTGAATGCGTATATACGCTACAACCAGTCGTTTACCCCAAGTTCCTGTCTTCTATCCCTCACAACTGCATGGCAGTTCGATCCTAAAGATGGAAATGTGTGGGAGAGAGAGACGCTCGAGTTGGCTTTCATTTTGACATCGCTTTTCCGATATATCCACGACCGGGAAAAATAGGGAATGTCTGACATTCGGGGAGGAGGAATGAAAAAGTGAAACCAGGGAGAAGATGAAGAAGCGATGGGAGGTCCAATGGTTCGGAGGAAACGAGAAGAATTTGACGTAGTAGAGTTGTCTGCCTCTGACATCCAAAGTGAGGAGTTGAGTCACTAACGAGCCAAAGGGAAGCACCGATGCTAAGTGGATTAATCCTCCAGTTTGGGATTAAGGCCCAATGTGTTGTGTTGTGTTGTGCTGTATGCGAACCACCAGAGATGTTTTTGCTTCCCTCCTTCCTAACTTGTTCAGCCCTTGCGAATCGAATTTTTGCTGTTTTCCTTTCGACCCTCTTTTTTTTGTCTATTCCCCGTTCTTTTTTGCATCTCCTATTGCCGTGGAAATTGAAAGATAGTCTCTGGTATCCACCATGAATAACTCGGATAGGCAATAGGGAGTATCGAGAAGACGTGTGCGATCCGAAATTGTCGGAGGGTTTCGTGGGATCGAGTCGGTAGCAGCGGTGGCGAGTGACAAATCGGAACTGGAAGGAGGGGAGGGGGGCATACACCAAATGCATCGAGCTAAAGTAGGAATAGTTCTTTCCTATCTTCTGACATTCTTTTATTATCTTGAATTTTTTCACGTTTTGTGACGCAGCGGGATGTCTTCTTTTTACAACCATCTCTCTCTCCCTATCCTCTGCTACCATACATTTTTCTTCGACCAGACCTAGTGTGTGGTATACCAAATTTCTTTTCTACTTCTTCCAATAGAGGAGGGAGGGAAAAAAATAAAGCTTTTAAGGGTGAAGCTTACATTTTTATCGGTACTTTTTTATGCTCTCCATTCAAAATGAAAAAATATGATAAAATAGAACTGGATCAATAGATGATTCTGTTGATTTTCATGCATCGTGGAGCTTGGGTGGGTTTTACAAAAAAATGTTGGGAAAAGAAAATGTATGTATTTATGGGTATACAAACGCACGCGTACAAAGAGCTATGTATTCCAGTTCAGCGCCAAAATCTGAGAGAGAAAAATGGGAAAAGAAAAGTATAAATAAGAAATCGGTTGTGTGAGATAAACATATTTATTTTAAAAACGAACTTCCATTCGGGTCGATGCCACTTGGGCTTTTTTCCATGCTTGTGTAAATGTATATGAGGAATGTATTTTTCCAACACACACAAGAACGCGAGTCATTCATATAGTGATGAAACAAACTCTTTTTAGATTACTCAATAAATATCTGATTTTCAGACAATAAAATGCTGATACAACGAGTACCGTTCATAACAAGAATCTCGCTGCTATGATTGATTTGCAATGCATCGTTATTAATCGAATGCTAAATCTTGCTACCGCGTATAACGGGAATTTTCCGTTACAACGAAAATTTTTCCAGATTGTACAAGCTTTCGTTCAAGTAAAATTAATGGAAGGACTGGAAACAACCCGTGAGTATCTTGGAGTAAGTAAATTGAATGGAATTTGGTTTACATTTTGAATGCACATTTTGCGAGGGCAAAAAAACAAACACGCAGAAAACTAGAAATGAAGCTATTATTTCCCATAGACAACCATGATTTTTTCAACAATAAAAACCAAAATCGTAAAATAACTAGCAAACGGATGTTGATGCGGTAAGTTTTGAAATATTTTCTGCAATTCCCGCTGCTTTAAAAAAAACAATTCGTTATTTTCATGATTTGAACGTCCCGTATCTCCTTAACAGTGAAAGACGAATGAAGACATAAAAAGTATTTGAAAAACGCTCACACGTCATTAAAAGGTTATGCTGCGTTATTTAGAAGTAAGAAATACTTTCCAGATTCGCCAGTTACGATGTGTATTTGATACAATCCCAGGGTCGCTCTAACAAGTTGGAGAGACACACAAGAGAGCTCAAGAATTTTTGCCCCCCCCCCCACACCTCTGATTTCAGATTTCATATGCTTTTGGAAGGAAATCTCGGCATCCAAAAAAAGGGCGTGTACATTTAGGGATTTGACAGAAATACCGAACTACACCTTAAAAAGAGACTTTTTTGAAAGAAATAATTTCATATTTGGTGGAAATTCATAATTAATAGAAGAAAAATGTTCTAGAATAACTGAAAGAAATAATATCGACATTAATGAAAATTTATATTTCGGAAGAAAAATGATTTCATATATTTTAGAATTAATTGTGATTCATATTTAATGAAAAAAATAATTTCGGAAGAGTCTGAATACACAGTCATACACAAATCTTCAATAATTTAGGGCCTAGTGTAACTCTGAGCCCGTTAGCCTCCCCGTTAAGAAGTCACTGTAGATGGCATCACGTCCTTGTGAAAAATTATAAATTTAGGGATGCCCCGTTACAATGACGCTCGATATAACTATAAATCTCTCTCTACAACGATATTTTTCCAGTCTTGTTTGGAATTGCCCATTCTCTAGTGTTAAACTTTTCTCGATGCAACGATATCCTTTACTACGAAAAATCTCTCTATAACGATATTTTTTAGGGCATTTTGAAACCGCTAAAATTATATATTTTTTTTTTTTTACATTTCTTTCAAAATCATCATCGACATAACTTAAAATTTCTCGCCAGTGTTTGCTCTTCGAGGGTATTTTGCACCATCTGCCCTCTGAAAATATTAATGGTTACCGTGAAGCTTATTTCTGTGTGTAACACAATAGTGTTGTGTGCGAGAAACCCCTTGTGTGAAAAAACAAGGGGTGTGTGCGGGAACAGTGTGAAAAAACTAAATGAATTTCATTAATAAATTAATCGATTAAAATTTTTATTTGCGAATAAATGATTTCGAATGCATTTTATGGTTTCACTAAAAACGTCAAATCAGAAGAGATGCCAACAACAGCATAAATTTGGTGGCACGTAAATTATTCTAGCTCTCCATGTAACGATAACCACCTCCACAACGATATTTTTGTCAGTCCGCAGAGGTTTCACTGTACATACTTCAGTCTGAGTTGTTGGCCCTTTTCTTTACGCAAAGCTTTTATTTGGCCCGCAACGTCTGATGTTTTGAAGATCACTGATTTAGGTTATCGGTACATCCTGAATGCATCTCACCATGGTGCTCATCAGCAACAAAGATACCTGAATGTGGTATCTTTGTATCTGAATGTGGTTATATTGGTTCATAATTTTTGCGTGTCCTTCCCAAATTTACAATACTCTGCATCTCTTGCACGAACAAAAATATCCAATTAAAATAAAGTAAAAATCAGTTCTTAGTACCCGAAAGAATAAAAACACTTAACTAATAGCTAAATTGTTTGGTTATGAGAGTACAGCCAATGCCAATATTGTACCCCATATATCCACCTTCATCGAACTTATTCAGTTCTAAACATAAACACAAATTCATGTATTTCTTGATGAAATATGAGGAATTTCTCGCTGTTCCTAAACGCTATCACAGAAAAAACAATCATCGTTTACACAGGCTTAGATTTATTTATATAAGTTCGGGAACTATTTCGTTGAAATTAAACATAAGAATCGCTCATGAAATTTTGATATGTAGTTTTCAACGCGGAAATTTATTTATCGCTTGATGCGTTTCATTTTCATTTTATTTTATTTTTTTCGTTTGAGGCAAATGTCCTTATTTCGAAAAATAGAATGGAGAAGAAATATTTATTTTACCAAAAATCATGCGGGGCATGTAGTAAGTCTGGCCCCTGCGGAGTAAACATCATGAGCTTAGGCACTAACATTAGAATAACAAATCCCATTGTACGCGGTATTTGAGTACGAACTCGTTGTTGGAATTTTTCCTCTCTTCAATTACTAGGAATTTTTCTTTGGAGAAATGCGTAATATTATTCGCCTGATCACATTGCACGGGAATTCTTGGGAAAACGACTGCGAAACGGAAAATTGATTTTTATGCCGACTTAATTACCTCTTCCCTATGAGCATTCTTTTTAAAAACTCGAAAGAATTCCTATTTTCACTTTTGGGAATTATTAAAAGGCGTTCCTGTCTCTCTCATCTGCATTAGGAGCCCTTTTCCTACTGCAAAACCTTAATTCCAAGAACGAGATAAAAAATTATTTCTTTTAAATATTCATTTCTTTTCAAAAATCCGTAATTTTTTTGTCCATGAATTTTCCTGATTAACAGTGAAGCAGCATTTATCCTATGGAAAATGTGATGTTATTTATATTCGAATATACAATAACAGATATTTTGGATATGAAGGCGTTTTTAAATTTTAATTCGTGGAATAGATATTTTAAGTAGACAGTTATTTATTAGGGCGAATGGAAAGTTTCGTGAGAGAATTTATTAATGAATGGCTATGCTCTAGGTTACATTAATAAATTTTAAAAGAGCCATCCTGACTTTTTCATAAAAATGTAACGTTTATATGGCTCATTTTCAACGAGGCTTACATGAATTTTTATTCTTTCTAAAATCACGAACTAAGATTATTTTCATGATTTATAAATTATATTAGAATAATTATGACTCTATAATAATTAATTAATTACATATAGCCTTATTAATATATTCGGCTCACGCATTTGCGAAACATGCGGTTTTGTATTTTGGTGAATTACATTTTTACCCATTTAACCATTGCGACTTGCAGTAGCCCTCTAATCCACACGATTAGCAATTTTTCAGCAATTTAAGCGACAGTTTGCAAAGCAACTTCACTTGTCTTTGACAATTGTTTTGGTTGTAATTGGAAACATTCTTTGCATTTTCAAATCTTTTGCTGATGATCCGCGATATCTCATATGAATCCCGATTTCCTGTATCTTCATGAAGGAAATATGATCAACTTAGGTATTTGTTGTGTTGTGTGAAGTGATGCTTTTCTATCGGAACACCTCTATCGTAGAACAGAGTGAAACACATTCAGCCCACGGTCCAAATGTGGGCCATTAAGAGGTTCTATCTGGCCCACGATAGCTGTTCTCGTAGGAAAGTTTCGATAGTAACGGTAAGTTTCGGTTTTTTTTTTCAAAAGGCTGATCATTTTTTCTTCATAGAAATACAGGAAGTTGGAATCCGTCCTGGACACCACTATCCCCAAAAACAAAAAATTGTCAAAGGTAAGCAGAGTTGCATATTCTGGCCAAAAAAAAGTTTTCGAATTTAATTAAAGTTGCCAACTGACGCTGGAATTGCTGAAAAATCAGCAATGGCATGAAACAGAGTCGCATTGGATCATAAAGTTATTCATAAAAAAAAAGTGCATATCTTTGACAAATATGTGTGAGATGACCATATGACACGTATTTCCCGGGACATTCCCGTATTTTGCTTAATTTTGACCGTCCCGTCTTTTTTGCAAAAATGCATCGTTTTTTTCAACAAACTTGAATATTCATTCTTTACTGAAATCAAGGATTAAAATTATGAATTTTAAGAAAACTTTTCAATACTTATAAATTATATAATAATAACTATCACTACATGAATATGAATATTCCTTTCACATATTTATTATGTTGAAAAGTTTTATTTATTGCATTCATTTTAATCCACTGCGATTTACAATAGTGGTCCATTTTCCTATGAAAATTTTAGAATTATTTTAGCAATAATTGGCACCTTTGATTGCTGCGATTGGCGCGATTTACCTTATTTTTCCAAGAGAAATATTTATAGTCTATAAGGTTTTCGCGGCCATCATTTAATAAAAATTGTTTTTTCGATAATTTTTGGAGATAACTCCACATCTCTCGACCAATCAGGTTCTACCAGCATAACAACTGTTTATAATACGCTGCCAGCCATAGAATCAACTGACCAATCGCAAAACAATAGTGTAGTTCAAGCCACTTATGTCCATAAATACAACCTGAGACTCCGGAAAACTTGACTTTGATCCAGTTTATCAATTCTCCTGATGATGCCAACCACTAGTGTTGGGGAAACGTTGAGAACAAACTCAAACGGACGACGGTCTTCGAACCCGAAAAAACAATTTTTAAGAAATATTTATGTTCAGCGAATACATATGAATGTGTGTAAAAAAGTTGGGATGGCCAAAATCTCGCGAATGTCTCGGGCCATACAATGATATAGCCAACCTTTATGTATACCAGTTTCTGGCCCACAAGCGGCAGAAATGGCGCTTATCTGTCCCGCGGACGGAAGGGTTTGTGCACTCCTGATGTACATTATTTAAAATACACAATTTAATAGGTATAATATGTAAATTGGTACGAGCTTTATGACTTAAAAAACTAATGCATGGGTTTATTTACAATACTTTTCATATTTCTATACATAGAGATATTAACAAATATAAATTCCTATTTTAAATAGAATTTGACTTTAAAACATTATGGCAAATATAGAAAATGGTCAGTAACAAATACTAAACTTTAGCTGTAATAGTGTCATTCCGTAAAATTGTTATATTGAAGGAAAATTTTCAAAAATCTGAATTTGTATACAGGGTGTCCTGTGAGTCCTAATCCATCCTTTATCTCATCAAACATCCATCATAGAGGTACGGTTCTAATTTTAAAAAATGCTCAAAATGTGTTCATGAATCACTTTAAGAGTGAAAGTACAGTGTGTCGAAAAAGTCATCAGTTCCGAGATTGAAAATGCAGTGTCTCACGAAATGAAAGGTGTGTGATGGTACACCTGTCAATTTTGATACACCTGTCCCCCCGTCCTCTAAGTTCAATTTAAAAAGTAGGTACCCTGTCTCTCCTGCGCCAAACAAAAAAAATATATTTCATGTTTGAGTGTCAGTGAATTCGCTGACATATTTAAATTACAAAACGGGGTTGGAAAGAACAGTATAAATGAGGGACTGATTTTTAATTCAAATATCGCAGCGATTATTATACGTGGGAAAGTATTTCCTTTTTTTTTCCCCTGTTTTAAAAAAGACAGGGCTGCAACTTTTTTAATTGGGTTTTCAAGGACATAGAGTCCATATAAATATTTAGTTTTTTATTTTGTGGTGTAATCCGAAGCACATTTTGAGGTTTTTTTGTAAATTGGAACTGTACCTCTACGATGAACAGTTGATGAGACAAAGGGCGAATTATTATATACAGGACACTCTGTATAAAAATATACATTTGGCCGTTGTGGTGGTCGAGTGGTTATAGTGACGGACTCGCGATGCGAGGATCCGGGTTCGAACCCCACAGTGGTGGTCGGCTGAAGTTGGTTTTCTGTGGTTCCCAACTTCAAGGCGCAAATGCGAGCCGATCTCCCCGTTAAAAAGTCTCGCCACAGAGAGCAACAGTCCTACAACAATAAATCATTCAATCATAACACTTCACTCATAGTTAGAAAAACTGGTGGCAGATGGCAGCACTACACATAACAAGCATTACAGAGAAACAAAAAACTTCTCGTCAGGTTTCACTACACGCACATTCCCGCATGTACCGATTCGTTGGGGGTTCCGCGGGGGGGGAGTGCATGTGTGTTGTAGCAGTAGTAGGTAGGGCCTCCAAAAAATGGCTCGGGGATCCATGATGTTCTTAAGTCAGCCACCTCGTTGGGCAATTTGCCTGTTGTGGCGTGGTATTTGTACTTGTAAAATTTTTACCTCTTGTAAAAAAAATCGAAAAAAATTCTTTGTAATATTTTGAAGGAAAATTTGCCGCATAGATTGAAGTTTTTCGATCCGGCAGAAGTGGAAGCAACGTTCACCCCAATTTGCATTATTTTATTAGGTAAATAACGAAAATTTTAATTTTTGTCTTTCCTACACAATAATAATTTTAGTAGGAGTGGCGCTATTAGAGCTTCATCTTTTTTCTGGTCATTTAATTTTTTTAATGATAAATTTATTTAACTTATTTAAAGAGATCAAAATATAACCTAACATTCAGAACAATCTAATTTTATATGTAATATTCCACTGTCTTCGATATAAGAAGAAATAAGAACACTTTTACAATACAATTTCGCTTATATTCGAACTTGATCCTATTTCTATTTTCTGTCAATTATATTATCTCGTATTTTGAATTCAAATAAAGAAATGCCGTAACATGCATCTAAAAAAATTGAAAACAAAATCTTAAATATGATTCCTGCTCATTGAAGGAAGGACAGAAAAAGATTTATAAATTGAATATATTCAAATAGAAATTTTAATAATAATTTTCCGTAAAGTAAAATTCATGGAAGCAGTTTCGCTTTTTACGTTATGTGCCAAATATTTATGTGTCAAATAAGTTGATTGTATAAACACAGGCTATACAGGGTGCCCTGTAAGTCAATTCGGCCTTTACCGCTTCAACCGTTCCTCGTAAAAATGGGGTTCTTATTTCATAAAATGCTCATAATGTGTTCAGTATGTCACTCTGTACCAGTTTCGAAAGTGAGAATAGTGTTTCACAGAATAAAAAAAATCTGAACTTTTCTACGGTCCTCCTGTCCTCTAACTTCCAATTTAAAAATTGCTGCCCTGTCTCTCCCGAAGCCGACAAAAAAAGTTTTCAAGTGCACTATTCGCTGAGATATTTCGATTCAAAAATCTGAGAAAAGTTAGGAAAGAAGAGCACAAATGAGGGGAAGAATCGTTTTCCGTTAGTTTGTGCTCTTTTCTGCCAGCAGTTCCCCAATTTTTTAATTCAAAAACATCTCACTGAATTATTGCACTTAAAAACGTGGAATGTGTTTTTTTTTTGTTTTTTTTTTTTACCTCAGAAACGCAACAACTTTCTACTTGAAAGTTAGAGGACAAGGAACCGTATAAAATTTAGTTTTCTTATTTTATGACACTATTTTCACTCTCAAAATTATTATATTGTGATTCTTGATTGATTTTTGAGCATTTTTTTAAATTAGAACCATGGCCCTAGCACAAACGGTCGATGAGACAGATGCTGCATTAGGACTTACAGGACACCCTGTATGTCCCAAATCGTATGCGCAGAGGATATTTCTGCCCAACCGTCGACTTTATATATAGAAACATACTTTCAATTATAAAATTTTCTCACATGACGTGACTCAAATGACGTTCTCAAATGAAAAACTTAAAATTCCTTAATTTTCCCAAGAGGTCTTTCAACGTAAAAAAAATACAAAAATTCTGTTATCGTCAAAATGTCAAAAATTTCAATAGTTATTCATTGTGAAGAAAAAAAAACCATATTTTTGATTTCATTCAATTGTGTACGGTCCTTAAAAGTTTTTACGGTCCTTAAACTTTTGAGCCAATGAAAACTTGCAAGAATAATGATTTCATACACTTGATATCCCTATTAATATTGCATTTAAAAATACGAAATTTTTTTGCAAATAACTTTTCAAAGCACGATTTTTATTTTAATAATTGTAAATTTTATCACAACTTTTTACAGGCATTGTATAAAAAGTTAATTTCCTTACTTTTTTTATGTGTCCGTTCCTGAAACAAATTTTCAGATTTTAAGTAACTACACGCCATTTGAAAGCTTCTTTAACTAAAAGAATATTTCTTAAGTCAGCGATTGATTTGACATCTGCTGTGCAAACAATTTTTGACTGCCTGTATTGATATAAGATAAAAGTTTCTTAACATTCGCTAACGAGCGGAGTTTACTGCATGTATACTATTAACTTAATTATACAAAATATCAATTATTCATAATAAATAACAGCCACTGTTTCAAATTCAATTCTTTTTTTTTAATCAAGATTCAATTGTTCGCTTTCGGGTAAAAATATTTTCTGGAAAATTATGAAGATGAAGCAAAAAAACAATATATAATACACTTTACTTTATTACAGATTTTGAGCTTTCGTTGCCTTTGTAGGTTCGAATTAAGGCTGGATTGTGTATCGCTTGATATTTTTTTTTTCTCTCTCTCTCTCTCTGGTCTTGGAGAACCGCCACCACTGGGAAAAATGCTTTGCCGAACCGCGATTAATCTTCTCGTAACTCCTGGTAATCCGCTTATCGCCTGCCTCTCCTCTTATTTTTTTTTTTTCTTTTCCCAATTTTGCTGGTTTTTTTCTTTGTTTTTTTTTTTTGTGTTTCTTCTTAGTATTCCGGGAAAGAAATACCGGAAAGAACAGAAAGTGAAAGAAAGAGAGAGAGAGAGATAGAAAGAAAGAAAAAAAAAGAATGACCAGGATGTGAAACACTGACACCAGCCATCGGTGGCCACTGCAACTGCAATGCGACACGGAAGTGATAGACTTCCTAGATCTAATTTTTCAATGGTGGCTTTGGCCGGCTCATCGCGGTAGAACGTGTACGACTTCATACTCACTAGATTATCCGGCTCAATACTGTCTTAACTGGCCCCGAAATAGCACGAGATTTACTCAACTACTTCGGAGCTACTAAAGTTATTATCGACTAGGCTATTGCATTATATACGAGTATATCTGCAGTTGACAGGATCTTAGACTCATTTGCAGTATTACGATGGTTCAATCCAGCTATCCGGTATATTAATTTGGGGTTGGAATCCTAAAAGTGCAAAATCTGTTTCAAATTTTATTTCCTTGCAAAAATATATTAGGATCAACTTAACGTCACGGGATGGTATGGTCAAAATAATATAATGAATTCTTTTTTAATCCAAAGAACACTATCGTTATGTTTCTCCTCTTTTAAGAGTTGAACTGTTGGTTACATTTTAAAAATTCTGGTAATTTGTTTGAGTTTTCTTACAGAAATTCATTGCTGTATAATGAGTCACACCATCTGGTCAACGAATTAATTCTAATATGAAAAGAGATGTTTTTCCTAGTCTTATAATACATCTAGGAAAAAGTCTGTCCGGGTATTATTCCGAGACACACTTTAGACTGAAAACTTCGTCGCCTCCTTTGCAAATCGAGAACCCCGTTGTCTTGCAATCCGGACAAGCTTGCTACCAAATACACCATGAAAAAACTTTTCTTCTTCCCTTATAGCACACATATTTGCGTGATGCGTTAAAGTAGAGACATTGCAGCCTCCCTTAATTTCGGTAGTAGGCGTCCCAGATGGCAATGATATGAGAAAGCGATGTTTTGTATTTCTCTCAGCTTACATTTTGGAAAGGCTTACTGGATATTATGCCAGGAAAGAGGAATAATAAGTTAAAAAAAGTTGTGTCTTTATGATGTATTGGTTATAGCAGACTTGTCCAAACTTGATTTTGTCTCAGAGGAGACAACTAACTTTTTTTTCTATGTTTTTGCCGCAGCAAAATATTCAGGAAGTCTCTTTTTCAAATTCCATTTTTTTTTCACAATGAAATTAATTTTGAAACTGATTTGGAATTATATCGAGATTTTAGTTTGTTTGGATTATTACATTTTACAGAGGTACGTAGCATACTGAATTCATCAATAACCCATGAAGATTATTGATGAAATGAAGTTCAAGATCTGCTTTTTTATTATTCAGAAATATTTTATAAAAGATGAAAAAATAATTAGATAGTCTAAGGTTATTAAAAAGGTTTCAATCTTATTCTGACGCATGCACATAAATAAAATATCCCGAACATTAAATTATTTTAAAAATTTGCAATTAAAAAGTTTAGAAAAAACAACAAATATTAAGCTAAAAAATTTTTAAAAAAAATTCACATGAATTCAAGAAAAAATTCTTTAACTTAAAAAGTCTTTGTTAGTACCAGTTAATTTTCTAATCCACATTTTCCAGTGCTAGTAGTTGGCATCTGACTAGCAAGTTAAATGCAAGTTTTTAACTGGCAAATTTCTTTTTATGGGGGTAGGATACATGCAAGAACTTAATTTGTTATGTTTCCATTTATAAATCATTTTTAGAAGATTCCAACCATGAAAGCAAAAATCTCCTTTTTGCTGATAATTTATTATAGTGAATTTTAAAATAAACCGTTGAATTTAATTCCTTTTCAGCAATTTTGTTGAAATACCTTGTACAACACGTACTTCCAAATCATTTCGGGTTATGAAATTTATATCATTCCATCATTAGAGATCAGACAACTATCAGTAGCTGTCGTAGACGACATTCGAGCCATCTGAATTTTTCTATATAAGTCAGATCGTACGTCTGATTACCAAAGTTTTAAAATAACAAGCTGAGAACTCGCTTCAAAGAACGCCATAGATAAACAGAGTAAATTCTTTCAAACAAATCCAATTGATAACTTATGCACCCTGTCAAGCATCGCTTCTATCGGCGATATTCTAACAAATGATGATCATGTTTATGTATTCCCCCATATTGCTATAACAATAACTGGAATTAATTGACGAGCAGGAAAACTATACGAAAAACGTGCTTAAAAAGGCTGTAGATCGAAATCGTGCCCGTCATTGCTCGAACCAGATCATTCAGATCGCCAATAACTATTTACAACGATGATTTGCCGACAGTAGTGAATTCGATTGGTGAGTGTAGATAACACTTTAAAGCAGTCCCGAATATTCATAGCAAGCTCTGTAAATAACAGACTTCAAGCATGTTGAATTTAAGGTACAACCTACACTCAAATCCTTATTCGGTACATGTTTAAGAGGAAAACTGGAAATGGGATGTTGAAATATTCTTTGCATGCCGCATATTGAACTTCCGTGTGGAATTTACATAAATATTCGCGATCATATCAAATAATGTACATTTGGTGAAATATAAATCATCGGAATTTTTGAAACCTCGGTACTCACAGGTCAACATCAGGTGCACGTGAGCTCGATCTTCGCCCATAGTGCTGTTCGCCACGCAAACATAATGGCCGGTGTCTTCGGCTACTGCATCTCGGATGACTAGATTCCCTTCTAAGAAAGTATACCTCGGACCACGGACTGGATTGAAAGCTCCGTCTTTGGTCCTTTCGTGAAGCCAGCTGTATTCTGGTAATGGCAAACCCTGTGCAACGCAGGGTAAAGCTACAGTCGTACCTATACGAGCTCTGACGAGGGGCTTCGAATCCGTTATTCTTGGTGGGGATTCGGCTCTTGGCTCTGTACGGGGGAGACAAAAATAATGAAAAATTTATGGAAAATATATACATACATTTTAGTAACTAATTAAGTAGATAACCACAACTAATAAAGTGGGCATAAGCTAGGTTAATGTTAAGTTTAAAGGCTAATGTTAAGTTTGAAGGCACCACATTTCTGACGAAATGTTATATTTTTTGGCTCCGCGGTTATGTTTTTCTTCCCGCATAAAATTTCTGGTGTATAAGTTCAGTGTTATTCTCGGACGGCAATATCAATAAACTTCACAAGTAACCTATCCCAAATGAAAGTTGACTTGATGTCATATACCCTCTTGCTCATCTCAAATAAGCACCGGAATCTTATATATAAATGTGAAAGTATGTATGTATGTCTGTTTGTTCTTCATACGAATCGACAATTTTAGACAGATTGTCGGCAAATTTCGCATATATACCAAACAGGACCAGGATTTAACCATAGGCTACTTTAAAAGCTCGTCAGAGTAGGGCAAATGCCCGAAATGGGCAAAAACCCGTAGGGCAGCAATGGTTCCTGGGCCTCAACAGTCACATTCGGAATGTTTACTTCAGTTGTCGTGGTTCTCAAACAATGTATTTCAGACATGCATATGCCTTTGCAATGGTTTGCCTCTTCTTTAATGCTTCCAGTATAACAGTTTATTCCTTTATAATGGATTGTCACTTTTTCAATCCTCCCAGTAATTGAAGAAAACCCGGGAATTGCCGGGTATTATGGCTAGTATGAAAATAAAATGGACCAACGCTAACATTGGTTTGAGTTTTTTTGCGATGCAAAAGTTCAATTGCTGCTTATAATTGCAATGAATTGATGTAGATACGCTTATGAAAACCAATAGGTAATACATAAATTAAATAATGGTTATTTTTGATAAGGAAATAATCAAAATATATTTCCTGAAAACACAGTCCTCATCAAATGACGGAAAGTATTAAAGCGAACTTGTTATTACTTTAGCTTTGAATTTTTAGCACTCACATTTTAACTTTGAATTTTTAGCACTCACTTTTTAACTTTGAATTTTTAGCACTCACTTTTTAACTTTGAATAATTATAGTCGCTCTCAGACACAAATGACTGTTATTCGAGAGCCGAGTAGATGAGTTAACCTGCTTCGAGCCCCGCGTAACAATTATTTTATCAGATGAAAACTGTAGATGATAATCATATTTTTCATGGTGTCAATATGAAAGTGCGACACTTTCATAATTTGAAGCTTTTAAGTGAAAATTTTATTAAAGTGTACCAGTAATATAGAGACGGTTTCTGGCGTAATTATTTGCCACACCAATTTTCTTCCTCAGAGGTCTTCAACACGAGACCCGCGGGAGCTTTTTGCCGTAACCCGTGACCATTCCCAGAAAATATCTATTTAACAGTGAAAGACGATTCAATAAAAAAGAAATTTATTCGTTGAAATCCGCAGGCCACTGAGATATTAGTTATACTGCGAAGTTGAGAATTATAAAATGTCTTCTAGATTCATCAACTCCGATGTGTACACCTGTGGCCCAAACATTTTTTGGTGGGCCCGATAAATGATGTATAATATATCTTTTTGGATACCAATTCCCGCCCCCCCCCCCGGAAATCATTATTTCCAGATGGAAGGGGAGTCGGCATACAAAAAAGATATATACAGTGGAACGTCGGTTAACGAGTAATTCGCATAACGAGCAAAAAATGTTGACTCGGTTAACGAGCGATGATTCACATTACGAGAAAAAATTTCGCGCTTTATTTATTTGCACGTTATCGAAACTGAGATGACGATTTTTTGCTTTCGCCTACACACGTGTTATGAAATTGTGGGTAATATTCTCCCCCAAAGTCTTCGTTTCGCGTGCCTCACTGGAAAAATGAACACACGTGCGAGTGAATACTTTTACGATACAAAACTAGATGTAGCATTGTAGACATGCGTATGTGCGCTTGCTTTTATTTTTAAAAATCTGCTTGGAGAAAACTGTGGGCTGATTGCTTTATTGAACGCGGGCATCTTTTTCCTCAGCCATCTCTTAGGACATTTTGCCTGTTGTGGCCTTGTATTTGTATTTGTGACTTTGACGGTCTAACTCATGAAAATCAGCCACTACTTGTCGAAGAGATTGTGTGGTCGGGGAAAACCATGGACTGTAGGTGCATGAGGATGACATTCAAGAACTAGTGGTGAAAAGTGTTTATAAGAATTGACGGTAGATGAAGGGATGGATCTTTTTTGCACACACTAGAAAGAGTGTGTGACGGTATCTCATCTGAGGAAGAGAGAAGTCCCTCACATAAAATGAAATTAGAAAGATGTGTAGAATGTGGGAGAATCTCTGTGCATGCAAATCTCTGTAGGAAAAACTACCCAAATTAAGCTGCAGCAGTGTGCGAGCAATGGATCTGTCCAACGAACACTTCCATTTCCCATTTCCCAGAAATCCAAAAAAATTGGGCGAAAGCAAGCGGGATTTGATAAGGTTCTTTTTGAAAGTCACGCAAAAACAGAATTAGTTTGCAAACAAAAGTGAGTCCAAAACGGTAGTCCTCCTCTCTCTCGTCGTTTAGAGTAAGTTCATTTGTAAACATTAGCGTATTGATGTTTATTTATGACGTTATATGTATTATTGTGTTTACTTATTGATTGAATGCCGTTTTTATTAGTCATTTTTATGTGTATTGTGGAGCGAATTATCAGAGTTTCCATTATTCCCTATTAGGAAGTTCTATTCGAATAAGGAGCAATTAGTATAACGAGCACGTTGGTGGAACGAATTAAGCTAACTCAAAGATTTTGCCGAAATACTGAAAAACACTTTAATGAAAGAAATAATTTCTGGTTTTATTGCATCTTTTTTATTTCAGAATATGAATTGGAAGTCGTCAGAACATATTTTGTTGAGTCGTTTCGTCAGATCAGTTTAATTCAACACATTTGTCAATCCTATGCTCATGGATTTTATTTAAATAGGATTCCTTATGGTTTTAGTTTTGAAAGTATGAAAAGGCAGGAATTCTATCCCTAACTGCCAATACAGTCAAGCTCGGTTATACAGTCGAATCCCGTTTTAACGAATACCGTTATAACAAAAATCTCGTTTTAATGAACACTTTTCTAGTCCCTCAAATAAATATACATAAGAACAATGCAAACAACTCGAAATTCCTTTATAACGAAGTGGTTTCTCCGGTCTCTTGGAGTTCGTTATAACGGGATCCGACTGTAACAACCATGGATATTTTTTTTATTGGACTGAACACAACACATAAATCATACAATCAAAACAACCGAGAAAGACAAAAAAATTATATTAAAATAACACAATAATACAGACACTCTGTGATCCCAAGGGACTACAAGTCCAACGACAAGTATAACGACAAGTTTGCTATAACGTCAATAATTAGCGATCTGACGTGATTTTCATAAAAAATAATGTTAATGAACTTTGCTTATAACATCGATGGAAACCAATCACCTTGGACATAACGACACATTTTTCGCCACTTACGTTCTAATGCCATTTTGTCGAAGAAAAGAAACTCCGAACATTAGAGCTGATCACATCCAGGGAATGTTTGTCTGTTTTCATATTTATACCTAACGTTAATAAACAAAAATGTTTCATGTTTTACGTTCCGACTTGCTCATTGAGACATGACCACTGTACGATACATTTCCTTATTTTGCACTTCTCGGTTATTTAAAAAAAGTCTCGTTTTTTCCAAACGAAGCTTTATTCATATACGGATTCAAATAGCTTCTATATTTTTTTAATTTTATTCTGTATTCAACCTTAGAACATTACTATTATAAATATTTCGTCTCATATATTTTCCACAAGTTCATTTTTTCCCGTGAAATGCATTTCAGCACACCGGCTATAAGCTTTTCTTTCCAAAAGTTATTTTTAAACAGTTTTTGGTAATTTCATCGACATTTGGCAGCATGTTTTTCGAGAATCGGCGTATAGGTCCAAAATTAGTTATCTCAATTTTCTGTTATTTCTCCCGAACCATTCGGTTACCCTAATCATAACTCTTCATAACATAATTTGATTGCCTCTGATTATATCTTTCGTCAAAAGTAGGTCTTGAAAACGTCAACCTCGGTAGTAACGACGCTTCAGTTATAACGAAAAAATTTCGCGTAATCTACTATGACGTTATAATAAAGTTTGACTGTACACCGATCTATAATAAAAAGTCACTAATGAATCATTCAAAAAGAAGTTCCAGAAATACTGTTTCAAGTGACAAAACAACTATTATTCTTCTCATGTCGTAAAGAATTTCCGTATATGATACTTGGAATTTTCTATTGTACGTGTCCGTAACCAAAAAAAACCGAATTATCTGATACCTAGAACCATATTACTCCTCACAACTCCCGATACTACAACAGAAATTGCTAGTTTGGATAATGTAAGTAGTACTTATGACCTGACATCTGTGTTCATCCAATATTTCTCTGTCAGTTAATGCTGTTGTCCAATAAATCAATAGCAGAGAATAAGAATAGTTAGCACGTGAGAAAAGAAAGAAAATATTTGATAAAAAGAAGAAATCAAAAGCGAACGAAATAGAAAATACAGAATTATGGGAAAAAAAAGCTATTTAAATGAATATATTCACTCACAGCAAATGGTAGACACTCGTATGAGGCATCTAACATAGAACTCACATGATATAATTAGTATTCATAATCCAGTTGCCATCTTAATAGAATTGAACGGTGCTCGAGAATGTAAGTAAATGAATGAGTATCTAAATATGTATATATATGCATGTCTATATTAATGACATCCTGATTAATCCCATTATGCTATCTCGTGTCGCGGAAAAAAACTATATCATACGAACTGACGTAAATAAATGTGATCGTTCTTATTACTACAGTATGTTCGCCTCAGTCATAAAAATGATCGTAACTTTACCGAGAAAAAACAAACAATATTTATCGTCTTCTAGTGTATATGTATATACAGTATACATAAATGTATGTATTGATAGATCATTTGCATAACTTTATGCATCGTATTTTAATCAAAAGTATGAGTAAGGTATTTGTTTTTAGCTATTTTCCAACCCAAGTTATTTAGAGTCACAACCCTGATCAGCTGTAAATATTCCACAAATGTGAAACTAAACAAACAATTATTAGTTTAGTTTCATATTTATGTGAACTAATTTGGACAACATGATCTATTCATGTTGTCCAAATTCATTGGACAGCGAATTCAGCGTTATTTCATTTTAGTGGACATATCAGTAGCTAAAATTACTTTACAAAGAACCCTAATTGCCCAAGTCTTCTTCTTTGAGTCTTGACAATGAAATTTGAGGACATGGTGTCCTTATAAAAAGTTTTTTTTTAATTTAATAATTACGCAACCCTTTGCAACATGACTGACGTATTTGAGTTTTACACGTTATTTGGATACTTTTTCTGATTGTAAGTATGCCTCTGAGATTAACGGTTCGGCAGTAACATGTGTAGTAAGCACCTTGTGTAAGACTAGACATTCGTTTCTCGAACGGGATTCCGCGGAAGCCTAAGATTTATTTCCCCGAACGTTTGAGATTCCGCGTATAAAATAGCAATGAATAACATTCCGCTAATATTTTTAACGTTCTATTAATTTTTTCTCTCATCTAGCGGTTTCCTAGAACTCGAATACTATTTCTGGTGTTCTAAAGGGGTGAAGATATTAAAAATATTTTGTTTTTTTACGTAAATTTTCCTCTTCTATGTCGACATAAAAAATTTATACTCGAATAGGATTGGCTAATCTCATAAAAATTCAGTCTTTTAACAAGTTTATCATCTGTGAATAAATCTAATTTTATATCTAAGGGGTAAAATGTGGTTGGTTGAATACGTTCAGTGCTTTTAAACAGATATTATAACATGCGATCTCCATACAACAAACTTCTTTTTTTACGAATTTTTCTACGCAATTTAATTTTTACCGGAAAATTCGGTATTTTCGTGAATTTACTGTAGATTGAGAATTATTTCTCCATTAGAATAATTTTCTTTTGTGAATTTTACAATAAAGCAATGACATCGTTATGTGGAGCCCTCAAATGTATACCTCTCTATAAGAATTCCTATAATTCACTAATTATTATTTGTAGTCCTGTTACGTTGGCTTCATTCTATAGCCTTATCCAATTACAATATTCACATTGTAACAATATTTAATTGAATAAGAAAAATAACGGAAATGTTTTTTCGTTTACTGTTTCCCGAGTTCGAGCAGGTTCTCACTTAGCCTCCAATGTCCCTCAATGAGGTGCTATAGTGCCGCCTATCGATTCCAAATAATTATCCATCTCAGCCACGTATGGTGAATTACGTGGGTTTTCATTGCGTTAACAATTCGCACAGCTGGCTATTGGTTAATACAGGATTCGAGGGAGTACTGTATATAGTTGTATATGCTTTTGTAGTGACTCTCACACAATTCCTCTTCTCACAAGGTTGATCATTCCAGGTGAATTGAGATCGTGTATTAATAATCCCGTTCATAATTCATGTGGCTTATTCCATGCATCCATTTAACATCATTCTCCATAAGACTGGATAGATTCCTGAACAATGAATAAGTTCGGACGGGTCATGAGTCGCAGCGCTGGTCTTGAATAATTTGAATCAATATTTCCTGTCCTCCAAGTGATGAAAATGAAGTGCGTTCAATTTCAAATCGTGTGATGAATACATAACTGAATCCTGTGGATTTTTTGCTGTTTTTTCTTTGGAATGGTAAACCGATGGATTTTAGATCATGTGGGTTTTTCTTTTTTCATAAAATTCAGCATCATTTCATTGTAGTGGGCATGTCGGTAGCTGACATTACCGGACAAATAACCCTAATTGCCTAAGACTTCTTTGTTGATTCCTCTCTGCATTTTAACCCGTGACAGTGGAATTTATTACAGAATAATATGCTCCAAAAATGGAAATATTTTTTTTCATTGCTTGTTGTTTTGCATTACAGAGTCGGAACTAGAGGGGGCAGCGGGTAACTGCCTCCGGGTGTGCAAAATTTAGGGACGACAATTTTAGATGGGAATAAAAAAACCGGTATAAAATTATCGAATTTTAAAGTTGTGGGGCGGCAAAATTATGTTTGCCCCGGGTGGCAAAAATCTAAGTTACGTCCCTGGTGCATTATATCAATAAAAAAACTAAATAAATAAACGGATTCATTCAATGGAAAAGAAAACAATACGTTTCTTTTTTGGAAAGAATTTTTTTTTTGTAAAATAGTGTTTAAAATATAATCATCTAATCCCAAAAATATAAATGTTTCTGTTGCCCGAACTGGACTCGGGCGTCACAGTCAAACTACGATACTCTGTTTTTAGGCCTAAATTCACTGCCGAAGCCTACCAAGATACCACTAATACTACTAAACCACACATGCACCTCGTCCATATTCCTCTGGGGAACCTCTAACGAATTGGTACATGCGGGAATGTGCGTGTACGCGTAGTGAAACCTGAGTGAAGTTTGTTTCTTTGCCTACCAAGATACTATCAGTCTTCTTTAAAGAGGATTAACCTGACTGCTCAGTACAGCAAGACAATATGGCCTATTGAGCTATCAAATTCCACCATGGCGGTACAGCAGGGACTTTTTGACGGCAAATCAATCTCCGAAGCAGTTTAGCCACCAAAATCTCCAAACCTTGCTAGTCGGGACTAGTCGGACGGCTGACAACAACTCCAACATATCACCTTGAGAAAATTTACTGCCTGCTACCCCCCCCCCCTCCCTTACAAGTAGGTTGAATCAGAATAAAGGATACAGAAAAACAAAACTATACACAAATATAAACAGTTTTTCCCGCCTTTATGATCTATGTTTTTATATGAAGTCTAAGTCTGAGTTACCATCTCTTTGGGATTCTCCCTCTTCACCAGAAAACTCCTATGGCACGATAATTTCAGCTACTCGAGGGCCACTAATTTTGCTGTTGTGGTTGCTGATCGGAAAACTCTGGTGCTAGGCTCTATAATACAACGTTCATAAAAATCAGGCATACATGCTGTGTCAACAAATGCTATGTGTGATTTTTCCGAACCGTCCTCCGGATATGAAGTTGGCATGTGTGTGTTAGGAAGATACTTTGCACTGGGGCTCGGGACAATTGCCATCATCATAATTTTTTTGTGGTTATAAATTCACTGAAAAGTCTGGCTTGGGTGCCTGCAAAAGATTCCAGCTTAGGGGACCCATATAGACACCATAATGATTCATTAGGTCACGGGGAACATGGTGAAACTTATGGACAAACGTATAAATATCCAGGGGGAAATTGTTACCTCACACTTATTTTAGCGAAGGTATGCATTTTTCTACATGCAGTACCCCAATGATGCTCTTCTGGTCGATGCAATTTTTTACTGAACATCTATACTTACAAATGAAAAGAATAAAATCCAAGAGAAGCAAAAATCCAGAAAATAACTCTCTTATGTATAAACCTCTTATTAAAACTTTTTTTTTTCAATATTGCAATCAATTGAAGTTGAAATCGCTGAAGCATCATAGACACCACACACTGCCATGTATTTATTTGACATTGTCACTCTGACAAAACATATCCATCGCCATAGATATGGTCAATGCAAGACTATTCTCTCTTTCTGTTCTTTTTTCTGATGATGACGATAACGATTAGTTGGTTTTTTTTTCCTTCACCTCGTCAAGTGGATGGCCATAATGGAAAAAGATTTATACACTGAAGATATTTTTGATGAACTTGCAGAATCAAAGTCGTTTACGTTGCAATAAACGAAGAGATTTTCCAACAGGAAATCGCATCGAGACGTTCTCTTTCTATTTTTATTATTATTATCATTATTTCTTTGTATCAAGGGATAACACGTGTGAAAGACAACTCCATGAGCAAGGGAACGAGAGGAGGCATCGTAGAAGATTGAACAAGAAGGGACTAAGACTGAGGAAAAGTGTATAAGGCGAGAGAGAGTGAGTAAGTATGAGCAGTAGAAATGCGCCTTTTGTCCTTCAGGTCAATCCATCATCGGACCGAGGAGGTGGCCCGTGAAACTGCGATAGGCGCCCGTTCGTTTCTCCTCAAACTAAACGAAGGGTAGGTTGTGCGATACGGACGCTGGCAGCGAAGATTTGACCTCAAATGGAGTCTTCAGCTGATATACTTCGAAACACATACGGAGAAGGCGTCGGAAAGAGTGAAGAGATACCCACTTCCCATCCTTCAAATTGATCAACGACCGAAGATACGGATGCAACCCTAAGGACTTTTTAGCTCCTATGCCCGTGAGGACGCGATAACAAACCAAACCAACCAACAACGTAAGAACAGACTTTTATTCGATGGGGGGGGAGAGGCCTTTCCTCTTTTATTTCTTGTATAATCGTGTACAAACAATTCAACCGTTAATAAGGACTTAGTTCTCTTGGCGCTTTGTATATGTAAGCCTATTATTCTGCTAGACATATCACAGAACTCCATTCGCTGTTCAACATGTGCCGTACATAAAACCTGGGAGGAAAAAAACAATTTTCCTGAAGAAAGTAATTCCGATTATATTCTGTGCTTTTTTATATCAATACTTATAAGTAATATTTCAAACTAAATTCAGACTGTCTGTTTGATTCCTATGGGTATGCATACCAAGTTGGTGTTTCCAGACTAATTTTCTTCTTGTTCTAATATTGGAAATTAAAAAATATACATTTCTTATATAAACTATAACAAAATAATTAAATATTTCATTTCACCATGTCCTTTTTACTAATAAACTCACTCGCTTAATTTTTAAAAGTTTGTGTCCGGAAATATATTCTCTGGTGAGTAGTCATTAATAATTAAAATCATATTTTGATTAGATTCTGAAGATATGATAATAAAAATCTTACATAATTATGTTCATCTTAATTTTATTTTTTGAAATAATATTTTTTTTTGAGAAAATAACATTCGTCCTTAAGGGAAATAAGAATCCAGACTCGATGTTTAAAGAGAAATATTTTAAGAAATGTTAAAAAAATAGTCTTTCGCGAGTTTCACTCGATGTTTATTTTTGTTTGTTAAATTAAAAATAATGATCATTAAAATAATGAAATGAAACATAAGAAGTTTCCATAAAAAAAACTTTTTTTAGGCATCTTCTATTTATGTTTTTGTAAACTTGGAATTGAATTTTATGTTGGACGAAATTCAATTGGCATCATTATCGTACAGTGTATGATTGATTGCGATAACAGTGGCAACAAACTTTGACTATAGATGGGTTTTTCTCAACCCAAGATATCAGGGAAACAGATATTTTCTAGATATTATGCTGAGGGGAACTCGGAAGGCAAGATCATGTCTCCAGTGGTGTAGATGATAGCATGCTTGCCCGGTAAGCAAGAGGGGCTGGGTTCGAGTCCCGATGGAGACAAGGTGACTTTTCTTTCCTAGTTCACCTCAGCATAATATCCAGAAAATATGTTTCCTTGAAACTTTGACAATTTTTCTGCGTCCTGAATAAAAGTACTCATTTCCTATGTAATTTGGTGAGCTGAATATGAATGTAACCATATAAAAGCTGGATTGTCTCCGGTTTTCTTTGTAATTGCATATTTAATGCATATGTAGTAGCACTGTATAATACAAATGCATTGAAACACTATAGAAAAACATTAAGTATGCGAAGAAATAACATAAATGAAAAGAAATCTTTCAAATATAGAGAAACGCGATATCAATAGATATAAAAGCACAACAAAATTACATATAAATACAACAAAAATGCATAGAAACACAAATGAATTACAGCGATAAAAGGTTCATTCATTCCCATAGTAATATCTCTCTGATTAAAAAACCAATAGAACTTTTTCACCGTAATATAGTAGGTTAAAATCATTCAGAATTGTATATTTTCAAGTTAGGCAAATTCATTGTTGTCCATTGTAATTATTACAAAACTGGTAGGCAATGCACTGATAATGTTAAGACCATACGCCAGGATATAATGAGATATTTCTCTACTGAAAAATGCGTAAAAGATGTTTCAATTTTTTTGTCGCTAATTATACATAATCACCAGCCATTTTGTTAACTTTCATAAGTTTTGTGATTTTTACAATTTTACAATCAGTTTCACAATTACCTGTATCTTATTACCTGTGTCTTATCCCCAGCTCGTACTGGTGAATATGCAAATCGTTAATAAATTCCTTGAATTCATCGAATATTTTGCTCAAACTTCAGCCTAGCATTATAAATTTTACAGGTACCGTAATAGATTTGTTTGCACATGTTGATATAGCGGCTGGACAAATCTATTGCTTGACATGCCCGGGATATGTAAATACTTTGGGTTGGTATGCATTTTCTTCGATCACATTCCCAAGTCGGGCATATTAGAAAAAAATGTGATCTTCGTTTTTTTTCCATGATGAAAGTGTTGCTAAACACATGCCTGAAATTTCACAGAAATGTTTTCGTTGACAGCCAAGATGCACACGTGTAGACCCCGTATTTTTATCTATTTTCAATGTGCAATTTAATCTATCCATTGCCTTATAATTCGAGGCTACAATGCCTTCTGATATTTTTTTTTAAGATGTCCCGGTTGTTGTTTTTATCGTCATCAGCGAATTTGCAGTTGCTGTTTCTCAGTCACATGATCTGGCATCCCTATCTCAGGCCTGTCGTTCGAACCCGAACGGTAAATCGGATGCAAAAAGCGAGATGAATTGTGACTTGGCGACTTTTATTCCGACGCCAAAAGTGCGGGAAAAAATTAACAGTTTGACTGATTTGAGATTTTCAATTGGTGACCATATTCCTTTTGAATTTTCATATTTCTTTTAAAATTTGATTTTAACAAAAACAAGAAGTTTTAGCATTTTTTGATATTTTTTATGCAAACAAATAAATTTGTTTTCAAAATTTAAAACATTACAAAGACTGAAAATTTAAAAAAAAAATTGTTTCTACTATTTGCAGTTTTTTGAATTAAAACTGATTTTTATGGCAAATAAAGTGTTGTGCACCCATCACGTACGAGACAAACTGATATACTTAAATACGAAAAAACCAATATTCTTTAATTTTATAAATTAGTTTTTGTTTTCAATTGGATTAAGTTTTTATGAATATTTTCAGAATTTGAATTAGATTTATTGTTATTTCTTACTAATTTGCAATTTTTTTCAAGTTGACATTAATAAAACTTTAGTTATGATCACCCTGTATATGTATAACGTATTGTGTTGTAGAATTAATTTGACTATTACAAATGAACAACATTTACTCGTTACTGTGCATTTCGGGTGAATGTTGTAGTTGCGAGAAACTAACTTGTCATTGGAGAAAATAATGTGTGATTCTACTAATACAAATACCATAAGGGAAAGATTTAAAAAAGTAACTACTTAAAATGCCTTGACTAGAATAATCTGCAATAAAAATTTGAAGGGGTATTTTTTTTTCCTTCTTCTTTTAACATTTAATGAAAGAAAGAGCGAAGTCATAGAATGATTGCTTATAGTATAGAAAGCAATCTTTTTAAATTAACCGATCATGATAAATTAATTGACAGACTTTCTCTATTTAAATGAAAACCATTACCTATTTATTCATCGCGGGTAACGCTCATAAATAATGACGAGTTTTCCGCAAGCGAGGAATTGAAATAACTTGCATTTTGCTTTACTAGAAGTATTTGAAATATCGCACTTTATGCAATGAAGATTTTAATAAATCATTGATATTTACGTAACTGTGCCACTGGCAATAAATTGTATTAATTAGGTGATTAATTTCGTCTAATTTTATTCGAGTTTCGAGAGGTATGAATAAATTTACATTATTCTGATTAGAGTTTTACGGGCTGCTGTTGGAAGGGTTTCTTCTTTACACGTAGCTAATTTGAATGAAGTTTTTTTTTTCAAAAAATAAAATGATGACGAGTATTATTTCAAAAGAATACTGTGGTAAGTCGTGGTTCTGCTTACATATTTATCAACTTCCATTTCTCTCCTTTTCTCCTTTCAAAATGTTCAGTATGGCATCATATATATATATATATATATATATATATATATACATGTGTGTGTGCTAATCTTTCTCCTTCTTCTTTTACCAAGATAACTTATAATCGTATGAATAAAATATATAAAATTCACATTTGATGTGTTACATTTGAACATCGGTTCTCAACCTTTTTTGACTCGACTCGTGGAGCCCTTTTGGTCTATAATCTCTATGGCGAATCCCCACAGGCCTATTTTTTATTTATTCATCAAAGTTACTGATTTATATATTTATGCTATTTACATGTTTTTTTCAAATCTACTGGTTTTTTTTTACTTCCCTCGAGCGGCCACGGAGCCCCGGTTGAGAAATGCTGTATGTAGAAAATATTAACAATTTCAAATAAAAGTTGAGAAACAAATTTTCTCGTTTTAAGTGAATATTTTTGTGGTGTTTGGTCAGAACATTATATCTCCAAAAAATGGCTTTTTGATCTAGTAGTAAGTCTTGCTAATTATAACTAATTAGAAGTGAGATAAATGCACAAATATGTGCGTACAGCTAAACGACATGCTGACGTATGATATGACATTTGCATTTGTATATATGCTTTATTTCTGATTTTTAAATGACAATGAAATTGCTTATATCTCAAAAATGTGATTGTGGAGTTATCATGCTCTGACCAAACACCACAGATTTGTGCCTAAACTTTAAAAATTTGCATCCTTTGGTTTTTATTTTTTCATTTCTACAATCACTTCATACTTGAAATATATCCAATTATATGTTTTTTTCACATCCGTAATAAATAATCTGTAACAGATACGAAGTGCGGGCAGTATGGAATACCATTTGTTTTTAGTTTTTTTCAGTATAGAAGGTGATAGGAGAAACTTAAACTTGTATTTTTATAAACTTTTTATTTTCCGATTCTGGTCGTTATATTGACAAATATAAAGTATTGAAAAATAAGTATCATGTCTGGGAAAAAAGTATTTACACAAAATTATATACTGCGGAGGCGGATTAATATGGAATACAGGGTTCATCATGAAGAAACCAATTCAAATTTATCAAAAACTAGATTTAATGAGTATATGACAGTGGAAAATCACAATTTCGTCATTTGTTCTTGTAGTTGATAGTTGATTTTCGAAAGTCACAGATGGAATCTCTGTCCCAGACCAGTCGAAGTGAACCGACATAGAGTAAGGCACGAATTATTCTCAGGCCTCTCTTGTTCTATTCTGCTCAAACTTTTGACTTGAATATATATTCTAGCCAAACTCAGGTGTCACTTAAAATGTTACATATAACTCGACACACCGCCTTTGAAAAAATAGACCCTCATCTAACCTGAAAGAATCACTAGCTAAGAGATGAGCAGAGCAGAATAAAATGTAGCACTTGTCATGTACATTGCGCTTATATGCGGAAAGACGCCACTCTCACCTGTTAATACAACAGATAGGGAAGACTAGCTCAATGAAGAGACATCGGTGTTACAGGGCAGAGATGAATTTTCCTTCCCTGTAATACCGATTTCTCTTCATTGAGCCAGTTTTCCGTATCTGTTGTATCAACAGGAGAGAGTGACGTCTTTCTGCATGTACGCCGCCATCTGGTGGCCCTGATTTCATTTGCGAGCTATTGGCAGAATGTTACAGCCGTCCATTGCACGGAGCCATTCAGCATATACATACGCTCCAGGGGGGGGGGGGGAGAAGAATTCTATTTGTCTTCATAGCTTAGTTGGTGGAGCACTCGTCCGGCAAACGAGAGAATGGGTTTCGTGTCCTCGTGATAGCAGAGATGAATTTTCCTTCCTTGTAACACAGATACCTCATCATTGAGCCAGTCTTCCGTGTCTGCTGTGCATTGCGCTTAATTTCAAATTATTGGGTACATTTCCAAAATGAATAAAAGAAATTGACTCAAAATTTAAATATTTATAAAAAATTGTAACCCTATGATATTGTTCTTACCGCAACTGCCACTGTCAAATTTATGCAAATTCTTTTTTGTTTCCTCCTCCCCTTTCATTTATTGCAATCATTATTATTATATTTTATAATCGGTATTCAATTTCTACCAATATATACTCTACAATGTTGTGATTGCAAGTAGAAGGGAGTTTGCCTCTTTGCAATTTTCCCCCTTTTCTTGTGTACTATTTTGTTCCCCTAATGAATAAAAATATGTTGTGTATGTGTGAGATTGATAATAAGCAATTTAGAAAACTTGCTTGAGTAAGTTTGTGGAAGAGGAAAAACAAATACACTAAAACCTCTCTTTTGCGGACACCGGTGGAACAAAAAAAAGAGATATAACCGTTAATCAGGGGTTTAAAATGCATACTTTTATTATACAAGGGGGAAATTATCATTTGGCCGTAAAAGAGGTTGGTCCGTTAAGGGGGGTTTTTACTATATTCTCTTACATCAGCAGTGATGATGATGAAAACCGAGTGACACTGAGTCTATAGTATCATAGGGACATTTTGAAACAGTTTATCACTCTTCTACTTGGGGGTCATACCTGAAGGCGGAGAAAACCCAATATATCATATTACCCGACTATCCCATAATCCCCGCATATCCTATACAAAATATTATGTCAATATACAATAACTGTTTGACTGTGGAACAACAAATAACTATGCATTGTGATATGCTAGGTATTTCATTTACCGTATATTTGTTGTTTCTCCTCCCCGTATCCATAAGCATGCCATATCTTCTCTGTAACCTTTAATAATGATAAAGAATTCCCATATGTGATTTATATGAACCTTTGTTATCCTGGATTCTCCTGCAAATCATTTCGGAAATTCCAATTTATACATTGAAACATATAACATGCTTGTTCTTGATGGTTCATTCCACCAAGTGTGGAGTGAACCATCGCCGCATTTTCTTCCAGCACGTACGAATCCATTGATTTTCTCAATGTGGAAGCTCTTCGCCGAGACTCATTAAAATATGTTGATCATCAAATGAGATACTCTTCAACTGCCATGTTGATTTGAAGTCTTCCACATCACTCTCTTCAGAAGTCCCATTCATTTGACATACTGTTCCGATTGCGTACAGCCGTAGCCTTTATATTATTTCGTGGCATTGCACTCCTACTCTATACTGCCCGTTTTCCTTCTAATTAAATTTCCTGTATGGTTTTTGTCTGGACGAGTTCTCTTGTCCCGTTGCTTTACCTCCGTTTCGCTACTTATCCTCGATTCCATTCCGTAAAGTATCAGGTTCTACTTTATTGCGCTACAATATTCCTACACGAAACGGGGGGGGGGGGGGGAACATATTCTAGTAGAAACAATTTCACGATCCGCGGATAAAATAGCGAAATTGCGTTAACTCCGTACGCAATAGAGGAGTGTCTGTGGGTAAGCCATACAATGTCGTACAACTCGCTGCTATAGTACTTTCTAAACGGGAGTTGCATGTTGTATGAGAACTAGGAGCTCATTATTTATTCAGAATGAAACTGGGCTTTTGTGTCTGGCTTTTGTTCGCTATTCCGTGAAAACTACAGGAGATTAAATATTCATGCGGGAAAAACGACTACACTTATTTATATAATGGTCATCGCAAATTGGGCTTTTTTCGAGAACACCGAATAAAAATGTCCACCTATAAAACTCATATTTGAATAAAACATACTAACCAGAGGGAGAATGAGCACTTGGGGAAAATAATTCATATGAATTTATCAATTTATAAAACAACGTGTTTTCGATATTATACTTAAGGAGAGAATTAATAACAATTTACATGATTAGTTACAATACACAAGCTATTCACAGCATGTCATAGCTTGGTTTCTTTTCCTATGTAGCATGAAGAGAACTTAAAATCTCATAATTAAGAATTCACTAAATGGAAAAAATAATTAATTACGCAGTCAAAATGATGAAAGTTATATATAAGTTATTAATAGTACATAGAAACATTTCAGGCTAAACAGTCGTCATCAAAAAGTTTTATTTTTAAACGATTCATCTGAATTCACGGTAGATATCATCAGTTTACGGATTTAGAGTCAATTTTCTTGTACCATCTTGGCTGGCCAAAATGATAACTGTGGCCGGGAGTGAAATGAATTTTAAATATCACTGAATCTTGTCACAGTAGGTTTATTTTGGCAGCCCAAAACTGGTAGAAATTTTTTCATATTGTAGAAATCTATTTCATTCAATGAAAATTTTTCGAGTGCTCTTTTGATGCATTTGCAGGAATCAAAAAGACTTTCTCCTGTATTTTTTTTCTCCTTTCAAAACAATCGCTGAAACCTCAAACAGAAATACTGATATATGTTTACAAAGTTTCGGAAGTATTCATATAACCTTAAATATTATACATATGACCATATGACTCTCCCATGGAGATGAAATTTTTGTTTGTTATTTGTTCTATGAATTCCCGGAAACGGGAATCTAGCTTATGTTACGACTCTTGAATCAGAAATCAATTTTCGGAAATGAATAATATGCTCGCCTTAAGGCATGTACATGATGTGATATGTATGTGATGGAGAGAGATTTTGGAGAAGGAGGAAAGGCTCATGCATGAGACCATTGAGATTCCGTTCTAAACATAATCGATATAGGCGTAAAACTCCATGAGAAGCAGATGTTATACATTGTTTTTCAATTCCGGTCCGAAATCTAATTCCCATGAACAATATCAATGATTTTGGTAATACTGTGTTTTGCGGGAAAAAAAGGGAAAGTACATCCTGCCTGTAAGGAATTCTTTGGGTGAGGAAACAGCTGAAATCCATAAAACATTCTTCATTCTTCAAAATATTCGTAAAAATACTATAAATTCTGCTCAGAAAAAATTTATAGCGACAGCGGTATTTGTTTTGTTTTCATTTCTGATTGATGTCATCCATATGCATGGGAATATTATCTTCGTTGATATAGTCAAAATGTATATCTTGAAATAACGTTCAAAGAATGATAAAATCAAGTTCCGTGTCTAAATTAATATACAGATAATACCTGTAACAACTAGTCGTCCAGCTGAACTCTCAGCTACTTCACCGGTCAATCTGTTCCTAGTTTGGCACTTGTAACTCCGATATGAATATTCCACTCCAACATTCCGGATATGAAGGGTCAACCAAGGGAAGGTCAAGTAGCGTCCACCTAAATAACAATTATAACAATGATATTACTGTGTGTTAATATAAATGTAAAATATTACGTGAAAAGGTTCTTTATAAAAATTGTATTCACGAGACTTTACTTTCTACCGCAATGAATGAACACCAGGACACTTCTTACTAGGAAGTGTACTTCCTTAACAGGGAGATCGGCTCACTTTCTCTCCTCAAAGTTGGGAGCCACAGAAAAGCTATTTCAGCTAACCAGCACCGTAGCGCCGGTGGGGTTCGAACCCGGGTTCTCGCGATGCGAGTCCGTCGCTATGACCACTCAACCACTATAGCGGCTACGTCGCCTCTTCAAACTGTGAGTAAATATTTCACCTTTTACTTCCTTTGCGGAAGATAGATGGCGCATGAACAAAGACACACTAATCTTGAAGTCCTACTATAGCTAAACTTTCACTTGAGAGACACGAGAAATATATCATGAGATGTAATGAATTCTGATTCAAACTATTTCGAAAAATATTGATGACCTTTCACCACTTGGGAGCAACATTTTAAAATTCGAATTAACAATATTTTCGAAACAAAAAGACTCAGAAAAAAGGGGGAAAAAAAACCTCCCATTCGAATGGATTTTCTAAATCTATATAAAAATAAAATTAAAACACCCTTTTTCTTCATGTGAAGAAATATAAAAATAGAAGAAAATACAATCTTTTAATTCCCATTTTAAAACAAAACAACCCATTCAAACGAATTAAAATGCTATTAGAAGAACAAGAGAAAAAAAATTAAATAAATAAACAACTGAATACATCAATGTCATTGTGAATCGACCTAATGCTAATAAATCTTTTCGGTTCGATGAATAGAAGGGACAAAAAAAATACATTTGCATATTTATTTCTTCTTTACTCCTTATTCTTCTTGTCATGTCGCTATTGAATAAAAGAGCGTTTTTCTCTCCCAGAACTAGATTGCGACATTTCGATTGTCGTGGTGACAATCGCATCCATTCAACTGTAATGGCTTGGCTTTGCCTCGATCGTTTTCAAGTCAAAAAAGAAAAAGAATTGAATGAAATAGAATAATAATTTTTTTTTTTTTCTGCTGTACCCGTTCTCTAATCGGGACTTGGTTCTTCTACCAATGCAAATCGTTTTCTACTGAAAAACAGCTCGTCTTTTTATTTTATTTTCTGTTCATTTTCCGCAATTTTAGGAATTGAATTTATGTGAGTGATTTCATGTTTTTTCATTGTACATTAGGCCCTCCCAGTTATGGACACCTATGGGACCAGAAAGTTTGTCCGCTAACAAGGAGTGTCAGCTAATGGGGAGGTACTATGTACTGTGGACGACTTGCATACTTATACGACGTTTGGCTTCGGTCAGAATTGAGGACGTGGATGCAAGAACCAGACAGCTCCACTTTTTTCCGATTTTTTAACCCCTTTTCACTTTTTTTTAAATTCCTATAAAAGGAAAAATCCTCTGTCAATTGGTGCAAGAACGATACAGCTCTTTTGTGTTGCATCAGTCAGTCGTTGGCGTCCAGTGATGGTGATGATAATGATGATTTCTGAGCATATTTTCACGTGAGTCAATGAACAGGGTAGACCTAATAATAACTGTTGCTTTTTGGGAATTTTGGTAAAGTACTTTTTAGAAAACGGTGAAAATTTCATGATTATTTTAAAATCTTTCTCTAGATTTTTTCTATAAACTTATTGCAAGTTAGTTCTTCTAACCATACGTATTTAATGTGCTAATAAATAGTTTCTGGTTGTCTACTAAGATTTTATTGTTAGGCCTGGCCACAAAATCCCAGTGTTGGGTGGAAAAAAACACGACAGCTCCATTCCTTCTTTCTCAATAAAAAAAAACAGGAAAAATTGTGAAAAAATAAAACCAGTCTGCGATAGAGAAGGTATTAGTAATGTGCTACCAGAAATCGATAAATTTGCAAAACATTGTTTTAAGTGTTTCTTTCTTTGTCTTCCCTAAATTTAGAAAACTGGAGCTGTCTGTTCCTTGCACCCACGTCTCCAATTGGTTCCTATAAATTTTAATATATGTTATACATTTTGCATATATTATCCACTGTAAAAGTGAACACTGGTGAGGCGGTTATGCATAACCACCGATATAAAGAAAGTTTGATTAAATTTCACTATATTTATCACTTTTATCGGTGATTATGCATATTTCTCAAATAAAAATTGAAAGTTTAATAAATATGAGAAAAGTATAACTTTTCGAATTAATTATTTTTGCCCATACGTAAAAATTTAATAAAAAAAATAAAAATTTAATTAAATTAAAATGTGTGTGGAAGATAAAAACCATAGTCTTGTAATGTTGGCTTTCTGTGCAGACAAAACCAACATCACCATTCAGGATCACCATCCTCGATCATACTTATGTTCAGTCAATCACTTAATTAATCGACTGATCGTCATATTTACCAATACGAACTTGACATAATCACGATTGAATATAATAAATTCTCGATATACGAACAAAAATTATTAAATTATAGTTTGCCTAATTTTGATTTTGTTGTCTGCTAATGGGGAGTGAAATACATTGAAATTCTATCCCACACAACCGGGAATCAGAAAAGTGTCCGTTAATGGGAAGTATCCATTATTGGAGTTTGCACTGTATGTATGTACTACTGGACCACGATGGAATTTCGTCCGACATGAAAATGTACAATTCCGAATGATTTTGACCTGCTAAACACTAATATCACCATGAAAACTTTTTATTAGCTCTCGCTTCGGAGTCATTACCATGTTAAATGTTAAAAAAAAGTGCATTACGAGCGGTATCATTGGGCAAGAACGAAACTTTCTCTCCGACATGAAAAATATACAATTCCGAATAATATTGGCCTGCTGAGCACGAATATCACGATGAAAAGTATATTTTCTCTTGTTTTTGAGATATCACCATGTTTCCAGTTAATGGTGAAAACATGGTAAAGGCCATAGTTACCAGGGAAAATGGTCAACTTTGATGCTGGCTGATTACTGTTGGAGATTGCTCCTTGTGTCCAGCACAAGCGCAATACACAACAGAGTATGAGTCAAATACCAATAAATGCACTATTACGCTGCAATACATTTGTGTTTCTATATATTTGAGTTGTATTTTATGTATATTAATGTTGTTCCTCCATACAGAGTGTCTTATAAGTCTTTGTTTATCCGGCGTTTATCTCATCAACCATTAGTTGTAGAGGAATGGTTCGAATTTACAAAATGCTCATATGTGTTCGGATTTCACCCTGAGGATGAAAATACAATGTACCAAAACATGGAAATTCACAATTCTTGTATGGAAACTCTATTTTAAAAACAAAAATAGAAATTTGTTTCTGCACTGTCTCTCCTGAAGACAACAAAGAAATTTCCTTTTTTTTAAGTGCGATATTCGCTGATATTTTAATTCAAAAATCGAGGAAAATGGGGGACAAAAAATTTAAAGAACCACCATTCACCATTTAAAGAATTTCCCACATAAATGAAGGAAAGAATTATTGTACGTTGGTTTATGCGGTTCTTTCCCAAATTGTTCTTCGATTTCTTTAATTCAAATGGCGCAACAAATATTGCAGTTAAAAACTTGGTTGGCGTGTGTGTTGTTGTTTTTTTTTTTTTTTTTGCGCGCGCGCTCAGAGAAACAATTTTCTAGTGCTAAGTTAGAGAACAGCGGAGGCCGTATAAAGATTTCGATTTTTTTATTTTGTGACACACTGTATTTTCGCTCCAAAAACTAGTAAAGTGTGATTTCTGAACACATTTGAGTATTTTTTCAATTGATATCATACCTCTACGACGAATGGTTGATGAGATAAAGGCCGATTTATGACTTATAGGGCACATCTCCACCGCTTCAATTTTTGTCCCCGTGAAGTACATACTGTAGCTTTGTATTTCCTCGCCAAGGGTTATTTGTAAAAGAATATTTGGCGTTCTCACCGAAAACTAGAAGCATGTTTGGTGAGAATCGGTGATTTCACGAATTCATTATCCAATTCTCCAACTCAGTCGAATACACCATGATGGAATAAAAACTTCCTGCACAGTATTTCATTTCATCTGATTATATTTTGCTCCAAAGAAGTCTTGAAAGCGTCAACCTCGGTTGTAACGACAGCTTGGTTACAACGACAAAACTTCAAGGAATTTTCGATGTCCTTATAACCGAGTGTAACTGTAATCGGTTTTCAACACAATTCGTTTTTTGTTATTTTATATAATTTTTTGCTATTTTCGACCCTTTTTTCCTTTTTCAGGACATTTTTTAAGGTTTTTTAGCTTAACAACATCCGAGCTGTGCTGATATATATAAGTATAATGAGTAATCTCTGGAAAGAGTTACAAACACTGGCGCTGTAATGACGGCGCTGTAAGACAGAAATATGTGTATACATGTTCTTTTCATGAGATCTCTTTAAAGAAGGCATACACGAAACTAATATATATGACGATGCAAATTCTCGAGAAAGCTGAATCGACGAAAAATATCTCTTTTAGACTAAGAAAATGAGATAATCGATATTTTAACGGTAGAATTAATATTCCGATAACTTCAGGATATTCTGACAGACAATGGAGAAGCGTGGCGTGGCGCCTTACAGACTGAAGATCTTCCACACAACGACGTGTCATGTTAACTGTCGAGTGTTTTACTCATGCGCTGAAATTAACACGTCTTCGAATTGAGGCCTCGCAAAAAGAGGCGAAAGGTCAATTAGCAGTCCTTGTTGTTTTGTAGCCGTCGTGAATGTGTTGAGAGTTGAAACACATTCGTCCTTCTACGTGTGTGTGTGTGTGTCGAGAATAATGAATTCAATAAGTGAATGAGAGCATCAAGCGCGATACTCTAAATTCGTCTTCTCAAATTGTTTGACGTTCTGTGAGACTTCAATAAAAACGACATCATTTTGCAAGGAAGTGTATTTTCTTGTTTAGTATAATGCTATTTCAATTCCAAACAGACACCACTGGTTGAAATCCAGTGAATCGAATTGTATTTACCACGGTCTTTTTCCAGTTAGTTTATCATAAAAATAGTCGTTTGTGTTGAAAGGGAAGATAGTGATACAATTAGTTCATCTAACTTAAATTGAACCCATGAAAATAAAAATGTACGGAATGTTGATATGTTAAAGAAAAATCATATTATATCAATCATAATATATCAATCATATTATATCAATCATATTATATCAATCATATTATATCAATCATATTATATCAATCATATTATATCAATCATATTATATCAATCATATTATATCAATCATATTATATCAATCATATTATATCAATCATATTATATCAATCATATTATATCAATCATATTATATCAATCATATTATATCAATCATATTATATCAATCATATTATATCAATCATATTATATCAATCATATTATATCAATATTTATATCAATGAAATGCAGAATTATTCTACATTATACTTTTAGAAAGGGAAATTAAATGTTTTTAAATCTTTAATTCTGTCAGTTCCTTTGATGCTACGTGACTGCATTACAAATAAAATATCCGTGATGTCAACTTTGCTATATCTGGCATTGGTATGCAATGAAATATCTTCTCACCTCCCCTTGTAAGGAAATTAACTTCGTAAATGTTTTTGTTGGACGCGTCCCACACTGTGTAAACTTCCATGTTTGTTTTTTCTAACAAATTTCACCAGGAGATGATTAGATGTGGAAGGAAGAGGAAAAATAGGGGGAAGGGGGGTATCTGAAGTTTTTGTGGGAAATAAATGTAAATTTTATTTAAAAGCAAAAGAAAAAGTATTAAAAATCAGTGTAGGTTCAGTATTCCAAGGTAAACTAGGAAAATTTTAAATTTTATACTGTATTTTATTGCAAGTTTTATTTCCAAAGCACACTAACTTTTTTTTTTCAAGGTACACGATGTTCCACCATTTGTTCAAAATATTAATAACTTTATTTATAGCGCTTGGTATGATTAAACACTTGATATGGTTCGTTATAGGTGACTACATAGATTGTAATTGCTACATACAGTTCACTAAACTCGCAATGCTGAGAAGAAACACGGCAAAAACTAGAACGATTTTGTAACTGAAATGTGCCTACCTACAAATTTCTGTCAAGGTCACAGACAAAGAGCTGAAACAACACTTAGTTGTAAGGATGTGTATTTCTAATTTCTAACATTAAAAATCATCAGCTAGAATACAATACTGTTAAAACTATTTCACCAGTGTTTCAGGGTTTTCTATGCTCAAGGTACAACATTCTCCCCAACATATGTTTATTTTAAAAAAGTGCTCCTGTAATTCCCACAGATTATCAGATTAGTATGAATTAAATTGTACTGAAATTTTATTCTAAAATTTTACAAACATCTAGACAAAGTTTCGACTACCAAAAAAAAATTTCTTAGAATATTTTTTTTTTTTAGATCGAACTAAAAATAAATTATAATTCGAACCTTTTCAGTCATTGAGAAATTTCATAATTTTCGATCCGTTGGTTGTTGTAGGAAAAATTAAATACCAACAATAACACACTTATCACGACGAATTTTTCATATTATATCTCATCTACCAAAAAAAGTCATAAAAGCCAAGCTTTGAAAACAATCTTGATCTAAAGAACTAATTTCGAAAATACCTATAAAAGTTTGAAGAGAAAAAAAAAATCAGAGCTCATAATGCCATTCACTCGTGATTTTTCTCTTTGAAAGCATAAGTGAGTCAAATCTACTTCATCGAACATGTCACAGGATTTCTTGCCGAAAGGAAGACAGAAATGACAAAAGAGAATAAGAAGAAAAAAAAATGAAGTGATAAACTTTTCGTGTGAAGAAGAATGTACTTAAAAGAAAACGTAGTACGTGATGAAGAGCCCTCTGTCAATGTTCTCCTTGTCACGTGCACCTGAGATGACAATTCACCTGTATTTGAAGGACAAGATGATCCTGGCTTAAAGAAAAAAAGATCCTGAAGCCCACAATGAAACGCGGAAGAAATAATAATAATATTGGTTTTATTTCCAAATAGAAAAATTGATATAGAAAACGAAGTAAAATCATTTTCAATTATTATGCAATGTGATGGAATGAGATTTTTTTATTAAAATTATACTGTGTAAGAGTTTTCGACTTCGATTAATTCTAATCAACCAACACCAAAGGACTGAACATTTCAATGCACCACAAAACAAATACCATATTTTCCTGCGTTCAAACCACAGATGTCAATTTCTCTACTTTGATAAGAAATATCATAGTATAGTCCGCAGCGTATAATCCTCATGTCAAAATTTCATTCATCAATAAAGAAATCTTAAAGCATGGAAGGGGTTTTCTGTCACGTTTTCCTAGAAAAACGCCAATTTTTATATTTACATCTACCAAAGAAACGCCATCTATAAATCATTTCTAAATAGATTTTTTTTTCACAAATAAATTTCAAGATATTTTTGTCTATTTCAACCTTGCAGAAAAAATCGAGAGATTAGACGCAGTGGCATATCATCAACACTAAAAAATTTCAATGTTTTTGTAACAAAAAATCCACGGATCAGACACAGGAAAAAAAGGTATTTTAAAGAATGTTATTTTGTAGTGCAGACAATAGTAGACGTTACTTTCTCTAAAATGTTATTGTTTTTTGATTTTTTTTTTTTGTTACAAAAAACACGTTTTAGGATCCTCTGAATATCTCATATCTGAGTTGAATCTTTCTTTGAAAATATTCGAAAAATCTAACTGATAAATTTCTACAATTCATGATTTACATCATGGCTTCCAATGTTCAGAAAAACCTTTTTTTTTCCATTTATAATAGTATTCGTATCGTATTACTAGGAAAATAAATTTATTTTTTTAAGATTTTACTTCGATAAAATAAAAATATTTTAATATTTAAAACATACACAGTGATCTCTGTAATGTCGGATGCAAAGTCATGTATCTAAAATCTCTTCGTTTGCCTTATTTTAAACTATATTATATTGAAAATTCATGAAATATATTTACATTGAGTTTTTATCAAAGGATGATGTCACTCGAATCCACTTCCTTTCACTTGCCGGGTGACCGTACTATACCACTAGACTACAATGGTAATGAACTTCAATGTTTCCTTAGATCTCGGGTCCACTGAACGGGACCGCACGTGGACAGTCGTGCCTAACCAACACCATCTATAGCAGAAGGCCTCCACACGAAACTCGTGACGTCACTGAAAGAGGCTATCTAACCTACAGCTATTTTATATACCAGGCCGACGCAAGTACCACCTTTACCCTTTTCTGTAGTACAGTCGAATCCCGTTTTAACGAATACCGATATAGGGAAAATCCCGTTTCAACGAACACTTCTATAATCCGCCAGATAAGCTTGCATAGGAACAATACATAAACCTGGAATTCCTTTAAAACGAAATTTCGTTATAGCGAAGTTATTTCTCCGGTCACTTGGAGTTCGTTATAACAGGATTCGACTATATATTCAATAGCTACAGGTGAGATTATCTTCTTCAGTAACACCACACGCTTCGTGTAGAGGCCTTTTTCTATAGGTGGTGTTGACCCAACTCAGGCCAAGCTCCCAATCTGTTGCTGACGCTGCCACCAAGGGCGGTTGAATTTTCTTTCAAATTCATCTTCGTATCAGCCAGATGTTAAAAATCTTGGTATAGAGTTTTTATTTTAGATAGTATTCGATTGGAGATATTTTAAAATATTAGCAACAATTATCCTCTTGGACTATGGACAGGAATTGTTCAATACCATCGGAGTTGCGGTAATTCAGCATGGCATAAGTCATAGTCCGAAAATGACTCATAGACTTCAAGTAGTTTCAACTCAATTACTTAAACATCAAAATTAGTTCTTTCCCTCGGTGTGTGAAGAATTATTCTTATGTCAAAAGGAATTAAAATTTTTCTTATCACTTCCAAGTATTTCTTGCAGAGAAAAAAAATTTTATATCAGAATTATAATTTATGAGGAAAAGAAAATTTTCCATGTTTAAATATTAATCACCGTTTTGGCATATAAGTATGCTTGTCATGTTCAAGAACACAAAATAATCTTACTGAGTTACAATTAAAGAAATTAAAATCAAAAACCATTCACGTTTCAAATTTTACAAACTTTATCAACATTGTTTTTTAACAACTTCGAATTTCAATAGAATAACTTAAAAAAAATTACCTCTTGATATACAATCCATAAGATACGGTAAAAGTGATAAATCGGTTATTATACATACTAACTTGTTATTATGTATATTTACCAATCTCCTTGGTAAGTTTGATAAATTTATCACTTTTACCAGCGATTATGCATAATAACCAAGTGTCATTGGTAAATTCATAAATGCTTGAAATTTATCACCTTCATCTGTGATTATGCATAATACCTAGTGTAATTGGTGAATTTGATAAGCCTGAAAAATTTCCACATGAGTATAGTATGTGTGACATGAATATAGTTGGACACCCAATATAACGATAACAGATTTTGCGGTAGTATCCCGATAAAATACATACAATACATGTATGAATTATCGTCTACGGAATGCCATATAGTACGATTTACCATGTTTACCAACGACGCGACGCTTGGGTATTATGCATATTCACCAATAAAAGTGATTAATTTAGAGAAATTTGTCAAGTTCACTATTAACGCTTGGGTATTATGCATATTCACCGGTAAAAGAGATAAATTTAGAGAAATTTATCAAACTTAACAAAATGCTTGGCAATTATACAGGTTAATAACAGGTTATTATGAATAGTAACCGGATTAAAATAACACCTACAATGTATTTTTCGAAATCATATTCTCATTGATATTTAAAAAATATCTAGCAGAAAAATCCCGGATGAAGTTAGAATCTATCTATACATACCTATATTTTTTTTTTCGAAAAATAGAAATTTTAATTCTTTTATAGTGTTATTTTAACTGCATTTAAATATTTAGGTTCAGTTTGAAGCATCAACCATGTACATAACTCTCTTTGACTCTGCTAAGCTTAGTCGATGGCCATATGAGGTTTTGTCTCTGATCTGCAATTCAAATTCAGTTGCAAACCTACTTTTACATTATTTTTTAGCCTACGTTATGTTTATTCGAAATACTCATAAATTTAAAACAAGTCATTTAAATCTAACTGAATATCCATGTAAATTGAGAGATAAAAAAAATCATCAGAAATAATTTTAAAAATATCTCTAACCATGAATACGCATAATTAACTTAAACGCATAACAAAACTAAATTTACAAAATTATATAAAAAGATACACAAAACGAGGAGAAAGGAAAAAAATTGAACTGATTGAAACCCATCATTGAAATTAAATTTAGGAAAAAAAATTGTAATTTTTTAGAGAATAAATCAAAATTCCATTTCAAAATTGAATAAAAGAGAAAACTTGTTTGTACACTCCATTTTTTTCAACCTTTTGTACAGACTAAAATCTAATTACTTTCAATATCACGAAATAACAGGAGCAAAAACTTCGCGTTTTTTTCTCCAAAATAGTTCAAAATTACTCCAATTTTATCATTTCTTTCTTTTTTAGCAATAATAATAGTATTAAAAAAAAATTCTTGGAATTCTTTGTTTCATTAATCGAGTAAAAAGTCCCACGACGGTAACTTCGATCTAGGGCCACCACGTAAGGCGCACGAGAAAGAAATCACCGCGAGAATAAAAGGAATAAAATGGGAAAAACGAGCGTTTCTTCGGGAAAAAAGAAAAATGGAAAAAAAATAAATAAAATTTATATTTCTTTCCTCTCTTTTGGGACGACATTTCGATTGTTTTTTCCCTCGGAATAATATGAGAGACTAGAAAATTCCGAGATCTTCCAATACTGCAAGTCACCCATCAGAAAGCCATAATGGCAACGAGAAAGACTAGGAAGAAGAGTAAATCTCGATCCCGGGATCAAAATAAAAGTAAAAATTTACTTCAGCTATATACATGTATATGTATATATATATATATATATATATATATATATATTGCATACCAAGGATTCATTTATTCAAAAAATTTTGGACAAGAAGTAAAATCCTGTTTTTTGGCGTTTCCTACTTTCTCTAAAATATTTTTCGAGAATTCACTGTTTTTATAAGAATATAGAAGATATAGAATAATATAGAAGAATGTTCCAGACTCTGCCACGAAGCTGGGCTGGAAGAGATCTCGGTAACGGGATAAGTCCAGTGGCAAAGTTCTGGCGTTCATTCATTCATTGTTTTTAGAAGAAAATTTCATTTTCTCACATCGTGTTCTAACATATTAATTCAGTCAATTGTCAATTTTTGTTTTAGACTGAGCATTTTCACGTGCAATAAATTTTTATTTGATATAAAAGGGAAGAAACAGGCTGTCATATTATATTTACGTGAAAAAATTGTAGTTTTCTAAAAAATGTAAAAAAATGTATACACGTAATTTAAATATGCATGAACACGGAAATAAAAATTATATTTCCCTTAAAATTTGTGAATTTAATAAATTTTTCAAGAGGATTCTTTCTTCATGTATTTTGTTTTAATTTGGTTGAGTTTTTGAATGTTTTATGATTTGGTATCTTGAGTGTTTGAATGCCGGGGTAGTTTTAAATGGTTTCTTCTTTTCCTTTTTGGATTTTTTCCTTAGAAAGTAATTTCAGTAAAAACAAATTTCTGATGAATAATTTACTTGTTTACTTGTATGTACTGGCGTAAGCATAAATACGATGAATATTTTTACAGTCTTCTACAAACAACGCTTTTGAATAAACACGGTAATTAATAAATTTATGCGTAGATTTAAAAAAAAAAAATTGTTATACAGAGTGCTTTACGAAAAGTGTCCGGAAAAAAGGAATAGAATTTTATGGCTTATTTGTAAAATAAAGTTAAAAGGAAAAAATTAAATGTATTCGTTGTTGGGGGAACTATACAAATTTAAATAGTCACGTGGTACTGAATCAAAAACTGTGAATTAGTGAAACTCGCATGTATGGGGCCATTAGTACGAAAAAAGATCGAACGCAAAACATCTGGGGAATATTCCGCCGAGGTATTGAAAATATAAATTTTTGATTTTTTTTACCATTTCACGACACATTTCCGTATTCTTTTTGATACTCGGTCATTAAAAACACTAAAGATGTGTCACAAATGAAGAAATTGTTTCAAATATCCATATTTCTGAAAATTTTCATACGTATGTTACCAAATAAATTTCTTCTGGTATATCACACTTTACTGACTGAGGGTCATATGAAAATTTCAATTTATATATTTCTCCGAATTATTAATTCACTGTAATGAAACTACCACAGCTCAGTTTTTCCAATTATATATATTTTAATATATTTTACTTTAATTTTAGCATCTTTATACATTTCTGACACTTTTCATGAAACACCATGTATATCATTCTTACATCTGGAGAAAAACTTCTCACCAAGTAATTCAAGCACAGATCGCATCTTGTACTAAATACCCTCAAATATATTTCTCATTGATGTTAAATGTTCCGATTCTCAGGCCAATCAAACTGTTTTGGTCGAGAGTATGGGAAAATACCGAAACCTTTTTGGGAAATTGAAGTCTTTTACTTAATTAAGTTCATTCAGGCTGAATCAGTTTAATGGAATTTTTTTTCCCTCAAGAGAAACTTTTTGTAGAAAAATATATCACAAGCACCATACCGTTTCAATAGCAAATGGTTCAGTAGGATACGCCCAGAAAACACTTTTTTCTTTAATAAATTTAGTTATACCCTTGAGAATATACTACTTTAATTATATATTCATATTCCTTAAACATTCACTACAAATCAAACCACCGTATGATTTAGGTTTAAGTCAGTCAGCACAGTTTTGATAACTTATTGAAAACATTGAATGGGTTTTTGAATAATTTTCTGTCTATTTATATTCATTTTTCGCCTATTTATGATCATTTTTGACTATTTATATTCATTTTTAGTCTATTTATATTCATTTTTAGTCTATTTATATTCATTTTTAGTCTATTTATATTAATTTTTTTTTCTATTTATATTCATTTTTTGCCTATTTATATTGATTTTTTGCCTATTTATATTGATTTTTTGCCTATTTATATTAATTTTTTGTCTATTTATATTAATTTTTCGTCTATTTATATTCATTTTTTTGCCTATTTCTCTTTCTTTATGGTCAAATTTTTGACGAAAAAGTGATATCAGAAATGTATGTATATATAGTATATTAGCATTTCTCAACCTTTCTGATTTTCAAAAGGACCAATAAAAAGTCATATGAATAAATTCCAGCATGAAAAGTGTGATTTTGAATCCCATATTTTACAGGGCATTCTTGTATTTTTGTCCGTTCCGTCATTTTTTTTACGATTATCTCATCATTTTTTCAACGAAGCTGTCTTGAATTTGTAACTTAGAAGTTATATAATGCTGGTTATAGGTAGTTTATTCATCTCACATATTTGTCATGTTCAATTGTTCTTTTGGTGAATTACATTTTCCTATTCATTGTGAATTCCAATAGTTCTTTGTTTTCCGCTAATTGATTTTTCAACTATACCGGTGAAAAATCCACGATTTTGCTGACTTATGGTCGCATTTTTGATGACAACTGGCGATGTTACCATATTTTGCTGTGTTTCATATCAGTTTCTCATATTTCTTTGCAAAGAAGTCAGTCCACCCTGGTCAGGATCAACATATTTTTTCGTGAAATGCTTATTTATTCACCGCTATTCATACAAAATCACTTTAATATCCCAACCCTCGTCGATTTTTGAAATGATCGGAAATTGTGCCGAAAAATACATTTTTGGTGGCATTTGTTGATATATCTCGTGTTTTTGAATCGTTATTTCCCGTAATTTTTCCCGTATTGAATTTGGCCACAATAAGTATGAAAATTTGAAGAAATAAGAATATTACTTCATAAGTAACATATGCAATGGAGTAGTTTTTCATTGAATTGAAATAAAATTATCGAGTCTGCCTGCAGAACACCAGTATCATCTTCGTGGACCACATCCATTACCGCAATTGAGGGGGGTTGCGGTCGTACACTGGGCTTTGTGTTCTGGGGGAGGGACTTTGAACTTACGGTGGTAATTTCTTCAGAAAATATAATTTTTCAATTTATTTTTTTTTTAATTTAAAATATTTTCAACCATTCTGGAATTCTGAATCAATCAAATTCGAAATCCATCAACTCTGAAAATCTGAATTTTCATCTAGAAAGAAGTAATTTTAGACTTCTGTATTTTCATCCAAAACAAAACGATTCTTTTCCTTTCATAAATTATGAATATCCTCCAAAATTCTGGATTTTTTTCCTTTAATAAATTCTGAATTTCCATCAATTCTAGAAATATTTCCGTCATTTATTCTGAACTTTCATGAATGTGCTGCAAGAATTATTTCTTTCATATATTATGAATATTCATGGTGCTGAAATTATCTTAAGTTTACTTATTTTCAAAGATCATCGATTCTGAATTTTCATTAGTTCTCTTTACAATTTCTTTCATTAGGTCCTAATTTAATTGGTTTTCGAAATGTTTCTTCCATCAATTTAAAAAAATTACTCAAAATTCGAAAATTAAAAAAAATATATTAATTTATATTCAATTTTTTCTTTATTTTTTGCATGGATATTTCTCGACATTCCTGTTCCTTTTGATTGATGTGCATTATAATGATATGCATTTTTCGATGCCGATTCCACTCTCCCGCAGAATATATAAAATCGGAGCTAATAGGCCTCGAAGTTATTAGAACGCTTCTGGTCCCACTATCATTTTCGCAACGGGCCCCGCATCTGGAACGGGCGGCACTGACCACATCTGGTCCGTGGATTAAGCATCGCTACAGTACAAAGTTCTATATTCCATAAAAAAAAAAGACCAACATTTTCTATATAATTCCTCCCAGCAATTTATTCATACCAGGCACGTACTTCGTTTTTCATATGATCTCTTTCTCCAACTCTCCGTCTCCGTTCCACGTATAAAAATATCTTTATACGTACTTTAGATACTGAAAAGTACTTTACTGAACGGATGTAACTTTTTTTTCTCTTTTAACCCTCTCTGCCTAACATATGAACAACGCTTGTGAAATACATATTCGAGAAAAGCTTGAAAACCCGAGGATTGAAGAGAAAAGGAGCGGAAGGAGCTACACAGAAACTAATTTTGCTTCAGAAAGTGGAGTATGTCTTGTGTTTGAACAACGCGTTCGTAACAGTAGGCGGTACAAGGCGTGAAAAGCGAGTACCGAAGCGTAACACGTCCAAAGAATGTTCACTGTTATATGTATATAGGTACATGGGGAAGGACACAAGACTTCGGTGCATCTTATTACGCATGCAAATCAACATAACAGTCTGCTTATTTTTAGTTCTCGCACGTTTTATTTGTTTATTTATTTTTTATCCTATCCTTTGTCTATATGCAAATATTCGACATTTTCTGCAATCTTTTGCCAACACATACATAACGCTTGATTTTTTTTTCCCCATCCTTAGTTAGTCTTTTTCCCTATATATATCTTTAGTATATATCACACTGAAATCTCTCGCCTACGGATTTCCGCTAGATCAACTTCTTTTTTGAGAGTTCAAATAGCCGTACCAAGATTTTTTTGTTGTTGAAGAAAAGAGATTTTTTTGTTTCTTATAGAGAGAGAGAGAATACTCTCCATTATTAAATTCTTTATCAAAATGACTCCACACACATACGCTTATACTCAAACTAAGTCTTCATTCTGCATACTTATATTCACTTTTTTTTTTGCGTACATATTATACGAAGTTTTGCTGAACTATTTTTTTTTCCATAATAATTTTCCCCCGCATTCTTTTCTCAACGTTTACCGGTTCAGTGAGAAACTATAGACACTTTATTATAGACATGGAAAGAAATTTGAATATTTTTTTGGCTAGGAAAATTCTTTGAATTTTTAGATTTTTTTCTGGTACGTAATGAAGTAGAGATCGTAATAATATATTGGTTATACGGTCAACGCTCCGTATAACGGCCATGCGTTACCGCAACCGTTCGATTATAACGACCATTAAGATATCCCAAATGTTTTCCTGTATTCTCTCATCCCATATCATTTTCATTGATTGCGTGCTGCCAATGAATTACGCTGTTATTCACTTAATATCTAATTTTTATTTAAGATATTTAACTAAATTGGTCTTTGTGAATTTTGAGGAACACAACTTCCATCGAAATATTTTTTTCGCAGAAATGCGAGATAAATGGGGAAAAAAGCATATCTGCACTTGTTTTATGATGTATTCAATGTTTAGTGAATGCTTATATTTAATGAATATGTATTTATAATTGTATTTCCCTTGCCTTTCGAAGCTATAATCATAAACACATTTAGGTGTTCATATTTTTCTCATCCAGGAAATTATTTCCTGACAGGCCTTTACAACGGATTATTAGGACAAATTTTGTACTGGCGGCAAGTATAACAACGTTATCACATCACGTTTTTTTAACCTCGCGAAAACGTTCTCGCCATTGCCAAAAAAAGGAGAAAAAATGTAATTCTCTTGATGAAACCCGTGTTATTTCTTCAACGTTCGTGCGTAACCGGAATATTTCACATGCATACAGTACGTGTTGGAAATTCCCACATGACGCCGCCACATCGGCACGTGACGTCACGTTTACATTTAATTCTATACATAAAATTCTGATTCGCAACGTGTCAAGAACAGATGTAGGATAAATTAATCTACATTTCCTCTTCAATAAGACAGCCATATAATTAATAAGCTAATATGGGTGGTTAAAAAACTATTATTATATTTATCTGAGTTATAATTACGATTATATAGTCCATAGGCTGGAATTACACTCTACTTTGTACAATGGGATTTGTTCGATAAAAGATATTTTACAAAACGCGACAAAATAAACAATAAGCCTCGAATGTAACCGATACGCTTATTGGTTGCATTTTTAAAGTTTTATAAAAGGCCACTCATGAAACGTTTATAGTGTAATCCCGGTCATAGTTGAGGTCAGAGTTGATAATCCAGGGTGCATAGTTGAATCCCCTTGCCGCAAATTACTGGCGAACCTTTGATCTTAGAGACATGCTTCAAATTTTTTTTTCCAATTTTTCCCATGAGTTACCATCACCGACACCGATTGAGATGATTAATGTATTTGCAGCCACACACTAGTGTCTTTGAAGGGCTAGTATTTTTATGCTCTAACAATTCAATTTCGTTGCTGATTAGTTGAAAAAGCTGAACTTCAGGATTTTTTACCAATAAGCAACGACGTTCAATTTTTAGTGCATAAAAGTCCTAGCCCTAAGAGCTCCTCCTCAGAGGCGACAATTAGTCTAAAGCGAGATTGGAATAGAGAGGAAAAAAATTGTTTTTATCAAAAATCATGAAATATGCAAAATATGCCTTAAAATTTTGAAAATATGCTCTATCACGAAAGAATAGTGAAGTATGCAAAAACATGAATCCGAGTCCTAGTTATCAAGATGAAAAAAAGTGATTTTTTTTTTATACGGGTAGTTGTCCGAAAAGTAACTTTAAATTTATTGCCGGGTCTCTCCTGAAGCTAACAAAAGAAGTTCCTTGTTTCTAAGTTCAATATTCGCCGAGATATTTTTGAATTCAAATATCGGAAAAAAGTTGGGGAAGAACAATACAAACTTACGGGCAATGTTTTTTTTTCCCCTCGCTTATGCTGTTTTTCCCTAATTTTTCTCCGATTTTTTAATTCAAATATCTCAGCGAATATTGCACTTGGAAACACGGGGATTTTTTTTGTTCGTTTCAGGAAAGACAAAACAACAACTTTCTAATCGGAAATTTGAGAACAGGGGAACGATATAATAAGTTAATGTTTTCTTGAAAAAAGAAAGCAGGCTGTCACGGCCGGGTGTTTATAATAAAATTGCATACCTTTCGGGCTGTTGTTCCGTTTGCCCAGCCCGAAATGTATAAACTTTGTTTGCTGTTTTTATTTTGATAACCATCCACCTCGCCTTGCAATATAAATGGCGTATCTTAAATTTGCACGCTTTATTTGGATTTTTTTTGTAATTGGAAGTACTACTCTAGGATCAACGTTTCACCGGTAATTTTCGGGAAGAGGAAGATAGTTGTGAACCCTTTATATGATTGTATTATGATCATACCATTCTCTCGGTTACATTGACAGATAATACTGAAAAATGATTTGTTATGGATGGCTCTTAAAGTTTCTTATATTCTGAAATTTATGATCCATCAATTTCTTTTATCATCTCCTTAGAAAGAAAGAAAACGGCAATATTATACGAAAAATGTGCGTAAAAATGACAGATTTCTATGAAATACACATTCTGTGGTGTATATCCATCATGGCGCTTACCTAGAGTGGCTGATGGCTGAATATGCCTTCCCGTTGGCTCCTCTTTCCATGCCGTCAAGGTGATAAAGTCTTCCATGTCGGAAGGGACATGGCACCGCATTACGGCGGTTGAACCTTCAACTATGAATTCATCATATACTTGGACTTGATATGGGTTTTCTACAACTGGAATATACGAAAATCGAATTTTAATGTGATAACTGCAACAACGAAATTTAAAACAAAATGTTCCCGTCATGCACAGTCTGCTTCATATAAGTTTAGTCACAATAAGGAAATAGTAAGAAACAAAGAAGTCTGCGTTGTGTGCAGCAAAAGAATCTCTCGAGATTTATTCACACGCACACAAGACCACATATACATAGTATCAAGTTTCCAAAATATAAATAAATATAATGCAGGTCTCAATATGAAAAACAAGTGTTTCAATAATTTAGGCACAAATCGAAGAAACGTTTTTCCAAGTTTTCAGATCGCACACAAAAGTATTTTACATACACAGGGTGGTTATAAATAAACTGACACTACTAAGATGTATGTAGCTGATGGAGGTATTTTGATTAAACTTGGTATTTATATAGGATATGTGAAGTATGCAAGAAGAAAGATTCAATAAAATAAAGTTCAATTTTTGACCGCCAGTTGAAAAAGTGGCGTTTTTTATCGAAGTGACCTTTTCCCCCATGGTCCAAATAACGTACGAACAGTTTCAATGAAATATGTCTACCACAACGGGTGCTATGTAGGTCTGAATATATAGTATCAGTATAATTAAGCTGAGTAATGTCACTTTACTTTACATAATACTTTACTTAATACTGTCGCTACCCCGACCAATGTAGCGCCCATGTGGTGGACGTATTTCATGGAAACTTCATGTATACGTCATTTGGACCATAAGAAAAATATAACTTCGATGGAAAAAAGCGCCATTTTTTCACCTGGTGCTCGGAAATTGAACTATATTTTATTAAATCTTTTATTCCGCCCCCCGCCCCCCCCCCCATCAGCCGTATATCCTATATATACGTACCTCGTCCTAACCAGGACTTTTCCCACCGCTCTGTCTCATTGAAGAGATAGATATAAGCAAATATATATAACTACCAAGTTTTATCAAAATGCCTCCATTGAGTTAGTTACCTTAGCATTAGATGAAATATTCAATGGACAGAACAGAATTTTGTATACTTTTTGAACACAAAGAGCACCATGATGCCTTCATGGCTACTTTCAGTTTCACAACAGTTTGGCAATCCTTCCCATCGTTGGTCACTAATTGTAATAAGATTGCCTCAAACATTCTCTATTACAGTGGTTCCCAAAGTGTGAGGTCATGATCCTTTAGGGAGGGGGTCGCAAGAGAGAAGTTCTCAAAAATGAAAACGACCGGAAGGGAAATACGTATATTTTTATTTTTCGCAACGCATGCAAAACTATGTCAAAACTAAAAAATTCCTCAACTTTGCTGAGCAACTACTCACAAAGCATGTATCAGACAAATGTAATTTTGTCAAATTCTATCGGAGCAATAATCAATAGATCAAGTTCGTATAGGCGGATTCAGAAAGAATCATGCGATTTTAAAAAAATATTTAGGTACTATTAAAAATCAAATGCCCAGAAAAAGGAGTAATATGTAAGTGTATAAGAGAGGGAAAATGCCTAAATTTTACATTATGAACAATCAATAACGCTAGTGTGTCGCTTAGATAAAGCGTTTATGAAGCTCTCTTGAAAAGAAGTGAAATTATTGAAAATATTCGGAGGTTCAAAAATATCGGGAAGAAAGAGGAGGTGCGAAGTTGATAATATCGTGGGGAGTAGGCCTACACCAGAAACTCGCTATAATAGAATAGTACTGTAATTTGGAAAATAGTTTTGTATACTGAAGCAAGGATGGCTTGAGCGACAACCATAAAAATATTCAAAATAATGTAACAAATAGATGTAGAAATTTTTCTTCCCTACAAAAAAACTCAAGAATATTTTCGCCCTCTGCCCTCCGTAATGGTGACCCTAAGTTTAGTTGTCAAGTTATTCACTCTACACCATTATGGTTTGCAAGATACGCATCCCGTTATAGTTTGTGGCTGTGTTGATGACACCGTTCGCAGGATCAAAAACTAAAACCACAAATTGGTTGTCTGAGATTTCATAATAAAATAGCTTTGCCAACTTAATGTTGAAAAATTATTTGATTGTATTCATCATCAATTACGGGAATTAATGCACATTTATTGACAAAAAAACAGGAATGCCCCGGAAATCGGGACATCTCGTGATCCTTGAGGGAGGAGTGGGGGGTGTCGAAGATAAAATTTTTGTCAAAAGGAGGTCGTTGCTTCAAAAAGATTGGAAACCACTGCTCTATTGGATGGGACGGATCTTGACACATTTTTGTGAACAAGGCCATTTTTTATCCGACACAAAGACATTTTCTGAAATGGGATTGCAAGAATGACATATTCAGAATGACATTTTACTGTAGCCGTAGTCGTACGTGGCATTCCACATCGTGATTTTGGTACATAATGGCTAGCATAGGGTAAATTCGTTTTAACACACATGCCTTCCATTGTACCTTCCACAATTTATAAACCTCTGTCTTGATTCTTCGATAACTTAGACATTTTGATTTAATGATGAAATCGGTATTTCTGCTTTCTTATCACCCGTCTGACACGTACTCTTGATCGTTTAATTACACACTGGCAGTAATTTGCATAAAATGACGTTTGTGCCTAAACTATTGAAAGTGTACTTGTTTTTCATACTTTCAAACATCCCTTGGTCAACGTTCGTTATAACGATCCTCTTCATTCCACGGAAAAAACGGGCGTTACATTGCGAGGTTGTTATATCGAACGGTTGAAAAAATGCTTTTCCAAACAGTGGATCTTAACCATGGGTTTCACGGACACCATGGAGAGGTTTCAGGGATCCATGAGATTGAAGGAGAAAAAAAATTAACTCATTGTTTTTACATTAGTATGTGTTGAATATGCTGCCTTCATCTTATCACCACAAAAAGCCCTGCCACCTCCAACTTATTGGTACCAAGAGTCATTAGATCACAAAACATTGAGAACCCCTGTTTTCATAAAATTCATACTTAGACGGAATAAAAAATTATATTATTCATTTAGTTATAGTGGAAGCAGTCGCAGAGAAAATTCATCAAATTAGAAAATAATAAAATTTTATAATAATTCATTACACGCACACACCTATGCATTGAATTTTCCAATATCAAGGGACAAGGTTAGAAACAATTTTGACAAAAACACGGGATTTTGTATGTTTCTTTCGAAAAAAAAAATAAGTAAGGCTGAACTGAGTTCATACGTTATATTGGATTAAAACGATTATGCGATCAACATAGGAAAATATGGGACTTATCGTACTCGTCGTTATAATGGAACGGCCGCAAAAACGCATGGTCGTAAAAACAAGCGTCGACTTTATTTATTTACATTTTCTAAATTTGATACCATGTATATGTAGCCTTGTGTGTGTATAAATAAAATCTCAAGAGATTTTTTTTCTTACGTCATGTAGTTTATTGTTTGCTGCAATTCCCTTACTGTGATTAAACAAACTGTACATGGTCAGTTATTAATGTGTATAAGTGTGAAATGTAATTGCAGCAACACCGCTTTTGTATAATTTCGGGGCTGAAATACTCTGCTATCATATACAAGAACTTTTCTGGATTGCAGTCATAAATTGTACGTCAGAGAGGAAAAAATTGTTATTATTTAATTAGTGTCATCTCGGATATTTCTAATTACTATGTCGGCTTTCCTCGCTTGATGTAAGTTCACAGACAGTGACTCCTCAGTCTCTATATTCCGACTAACAAGATGCTGGCGAAGTATTTTCATATGAATTTTCATCTTTTCAAAAAGGTTTTTCTGCTCGCTCTCACTAATTACGTCTAAAATAGTTGTGAGTGAATTAAGAGGCTGAGATGTTTTACTCTTGTTTATTAAAAAATACATGCACCGTGTCTTTAACAAAAGTGAATTGTTATTTTCCATATTATATTAAATTCAAACTATATCAAAGCACTCGCTACTCTCATGCGCATAGCAAAAGTTCTAATTATTCACCCCCGAAGCTACTTGAAATTCCTTTTCATTAACATGGAATCTAATTCTCGATGAATATTTATTTTGATATGATTGAGGGGGGGGGGGGGGGGGGGGTCCGTTGTTAATTATTATTTGATTTCGTTTGTCCCCCCCCCCCACGCAGAGTTTGATTAATTATTTGATTCGGTTTTCAATAGTTTACTCAAAAGGAACTTTCTATAGTTCGTACTTTTTGCGAAACAAAATAGCACACAAAGAACATATATAGACATAATATTTCTAAAGGTAAATGTACCTGAAAAGCAAATATGGTTTTGTATGGTAATATTCTCTGAATCGCTTGCGTTTGTTCTCAATTTCTATAATATATCGTGCAATAATGTTTTGCAAAGTCCATTGAGTGACTCTTTTTTTTTTGTTTATTTCGCTTTGGAATAGTGTACGAAAATTTGTGTATTCAAATTGATTCTTTATGAATATCGATATCATTTTGTGATACATTATCTTCATATCCATTTCTACCAATGTATAGAGTAGGAGAGAGATTGGCGGTTTAGGAATATAGAATAAAGTTTATGGTTGAATTCATTCGAAGTGGAAAACAGCATCCTCAGATCCCGGTGCTCTATAGAGGTCTCTCACGCAACTCCTGAGATATGGCAATAGTGCAAATGATAGTATTTTCAAGTCATTGGATTTGAAATCGTAGCACAGCGTTACTTCACAACTCCCTGGGTGAAAATACCAGCCCGAGTGGTGTGGTGGCAAGATGCTCGTCTACCACCGTGAAGGTTGCTGTCACGGACCTAGGTTCACACCCGAGAGAGGATATAGATAAGATATTTTCTCTAACGAGCTTGAGGTGACCACCGATAAGCATCACCTTTGTTTCCAACCCATCTCGTTAATGGCAGTAAATTGCAATATGGCCAGATTAAGTGTAGTAGGGTGGAAATACCAGGCTGACTCATCCGCCATCTTTGAGCAGAAGTGTGACGTCAGTATTATCGGTATAGCCAGTTACTTTTCTCTATCATGCTCTTTTCTTTCAACGAATACACGCCACTTGGAGCGCAAGCCAGTTTTTCATTCAATGATGCAGAATCATATGAACCAGTTCCTTTTTATCATCGGCTTAGTTCGATGAAATGATACCTGTCCGTGCCGTGCGACGTGCGCAATTTAAGGGTAACGTCATATGTTATTTACGGTAGTACATCAAACACAAGCACAATTCTGTTTCAACTCCACCCATCCATTAGCAACCACATCTAAATCTACCGAAAGCACCGACATGGTTCTACGTGAGACAAAGAACCTTTTTTTAATCAGATATCGTTTCCCCCCTTCCTTATGACAGAAACATGAATATGAAAATTCTTGGGAAAAAAATAACTTGAGAAATGGCGTTTGAATATTTACTCTACCTATGTTAGCCTACCTACCCGCCACTGAAAGGATTTAGGCCTTCTCATCATCCACCATTACTGCGCACTGTGCTGTGGCATCAGTATTATTAATAAAGCCAGTAGTTGCCCTCTATGCCTTTTTTTTAATGATTAGACATAATTTTTACGTCACATTGAATAGAAAACTGGTTTTCCTGCCTTCGCTGAGTCCGGTAGGGTTTCAAGGTGTCTAAACCCACACACATGTTACTCTATGAAAGTTATTTTCTTGAAATGTTTTGTAACAGGTTTTTCAATAGGGATACAACACATTCACGTTTCTGGCAAAACTTGTATTAAAAAATGAGGGATCGAATCAGAGCTGACAAAAAAAAGTGAAAATTTGCACATTCATGTTTCTGACATAAGGGGGGACGATATTTTTATGTGCCAAAAATTTACAAACAAAACTAACAACACACTATAAAGGAATATCTCGATGATAGATATCTGTGGAACTAAAATTTTGTATCCTTTAAGCGGCTCAGCAGAAATCACTAAACCCATATAAAACGCCAAATCTTTCTTAATTATACACTCTTTTACCCAATTTTCAGCAGGTGGAAACCAAGGGGTATCTGGAAAAGTTTTCCATTTAAAATTCAATTTTGTGTAACAAGAGACCCTTTAATAAGGCGAGATATCTCGTATATCTCGTCAATGCCACTTGAAGGATTCATCTATACTGAAATACATTGGAGACCCTGTTCCATCGGCTTTAAAAGTTTCTGTTAACATGAGGTGTTCACTAACATAATATTGTCCGTTATATAAGTTCCGCTATTTTTATCTTGAAAAAAAAGTTATTTCCTACATGTTCAAATATGATGTTTCAATAGAGCCAGAGTTAATATCTAAAACTGTCTCAGAAACTTGTGAACATGTAACGTATTTTCAAGAGTCCTCTGATGAATTATAACTCATTCTACAAAGTGGAGGGGATGTAATATATATATAATACGTGAAGACCATCTTTTTATTCTCGGTAGCCTTGGCCGGTTTTGATAAATTTCGACGAACTGCAACAATAAGACGAACGAGAAGTTGCTGCGGTGGAGAGGTGAGGGCTTCCGGGCAAAAGCAGCCCGCAAACACGTCACGTGGCCTGCTTGACATGTTTACCCTCGGGAAAGATCGGAATCATTATTTATCTATAGCTAGAAGCTCTGGAGCCTGTTTGACAGATTGCACGTCTAAGTGGATGCTGAATGATGATGCATCCTCTTGTTGGCTCAGTTTGAGTTGTGGGAGGAAATTCCACTGAGATGATGGAGGAAAGCGGGAGAAACGGACTTCCGCATCCTCTTCCTTGAAGGCATCTCAACTCCCTCTCTCACGCACGCACACACACACACACACATGAGCATTCATACGCATGGCGAAGGTTTGTAATCATTCCCGCCGACCGGCTTAATCAATAAAGCATATGTACATTGTGGCGTGTTACTGAGCACGAAAGATGATCCAAATGAAGCTGAGCAGGACCTCTCGTGTGTGTATGTATCTCTCTGTTTATACCTATAACGGCCGTATCTCACCCTCTTTTTCCATCTGTTTCATTAGCAATCAATAGATATTGTCCCTTGGAGGCTCCCGGTGATCAAAGTTTGATCAGTGTTGTTTGTCGCGTGACGAAGAAATGATAAACAAATCTGACAATATCTTTTTGACAGAGTATCAAAAGAATGGTGCTCAAGAGAACACTATAAAAGTGTAGAGAAAAGGTTTAGGGAAAAAAAAAATTTAAGTTTTGAAGAAAAGAAATACAGTAGATTCTCGACCATCCGGTTTCCGTACTGTTCGGTCTAGTTAAAAATCAATATATAGTGATTCTCAGTGATTCCAAGCTGCAAAAAAACCGGTTTTGGGTTTTGGCCTCGCAAAATCGACCATCGAATTCACCCGTACCAAATAGCCACATTTCAAAACATTTCAAACCTGGACAGGTTTTTGTGTAGGTTAGAGCGTAAGTACACGGACATTGCGGCTGAGGCCGGTCGTCCATAGGAAGCTACTGCAAGCGAAATCAAGTCGAATGTATGTGCAAGACCACTATAACGGTCTTGCTTATACATGTGACTTGTTTTCGCTCGTGGTAGCTTCCAGTGGACGGCCAGTCTATAAAACGGTAGAAGCCTTCAGTCATCTACATCAAGGAATTTCAAAAGAACTTGAAACTGTGATCTTTGACTGTTTCATCTTAGATCTACCTCTACACACGTGTTATCCATTTATCAATGAAGAGTGAGTGAAATAATTTGAAATAGCTTTTTTAAGTATGAAACTTACGTTTTACGTTAATGCTTCGTTTATTTTAAAAGTGTAATGGTGTGGGTTAATTTTTTTTATTGAAATCCATTCATATCTTCCTGTGCCCCAAGCGCCCCAAAAATTGATAAAAATTGACATTTTGATGAAAATTTATAAAAAAATATTTTTTTCGAAATTACTCATGACGGGAGGGGGGGGAAAGTTGTGTCTTGGATATATATATATATATATATATATGTTGCATAATTGCATAATTTTTTTATTGAAATCCATTCATATCTTCTGGTGGCCAAGTGCCCCAAAACTAGTTAAAAATTGGCATTTTCATGGAAATTTATTTAAAAAGTTTTTGAAATTACTTTCGACGTGGGGTGAGAAAGTTCTGTCTTGGGCATATTAAATGTAAACTTCGGGTGGCCCCAGCACCCGAAAAGTAGTTAAAAATTCACACTTTTATGAAAATGTATTGAAAATTGTAAATTAATAAAAATTTATTATAAATTTTGCAGAGTATTCAGATATATTAACGTATAAACTTATAAATAATAATTTTATAATAATACATGAAGTATAAATTTAAAAATCAAAACAATACATCATAAAACTTATATAATGGTTGTTTTAATTTTATTAATTTGAAGATTTACATATTGTTGTAATGCTTTATGGTATTAAAATGTTAGATATGGCTTTTCGATTTTATCCTATTCAATATGAAGCCGTGTCTCTTCTCCACAGACACTTTCCGACGCCTCAGACACTAGGCGAATGCATATTTCAACTGCTTAGGTACGGCATGAATATTTTCACCATTCCTTCCAACTTTTACTATACTAAATAATTTTGTACATTTAATAATAAACAATAAATTATTTTTCGTTCTCTGCCTGTACCATTTTTCCTGTGAAATCGATTATTTAACTCTTTTTTTTTTTAATTCAAATTTTGCATAAAAATCGATTTTTGGGAAATATTTAAGTGTCTTGTGGCACCGGAAGAAATTAATTCAAGTTGAAGAAATTTTGCATTTATGCTAGAATGCTTAAAAGACAACTTTTGCACCCCAAGCCGATTCTTTTATCCACATTTCGATTTTTCTATCCGCCCTACTGTACAGTGCGCATGCTTTTTGTTTCCTGCAATCAAGAGATAGGCATAAACGAATATATCCTAAAACCTAAAATATGACCAATATTTTTATTCTTGGGCCATTAGTTCTGTAATAACTGTTTGTCATGTATAGATCAGTACATGACAAATATTTATCAAGTGCACGCCTGTTCTAAGAGGTCAGAAAATATGAATAGGAGCAAATTTTGATATAAAAAGGGTGCTTTTAATGGTAAATAGTTGGAGGTAGGAAGTGAGCATTTACGAGTATAGAACACCGGCCTATCCAGCTTTTCTGGTTATCCGCCCGCCCTTTCTCCACATTCAACTGGATAGTCCATAAGTCCATATTGTATAGAGTATTCTACTGTACGTAAATTTTCAAGTAGTCAGATGCAGATTATTACTCACGGGCATGTAAGTGGACTTCACGACTGGCGACGGACCCAACAGCGTTTGAGGCAAGGCATCTGTAAACGGTGGAATGGACATCGGAACGATGAAGCTCCGCTCGGAAAGGAGGGAACACAAGGGAACCATCTGCCCTGTGGTGCCTAATACCAGGCACGTCCGTAGCCGGCCTACCGTCGGCAGCTAGTACCCAGGTGATAGAAGGTGTTGGAAAGCCGTCAGCGGAACATGGCACGACTGTCCCAGTAGAATTGGAAAAATCCATTCTGTTTGGAGGGTCATAAGTGAATACCGGACCTCGCCGGCGGAAAGCATCTGGTAGACCTGGGAAGGAGAAAAAAAACATCATTTAATTCAAGTTCAAATTAATCACGTAATAAAAACACAGGGTAAGTACACAAAAAAGTTATTTCTTTAGAAATGAGTACAGGATGAATCAAAAATTACTGGACTTTTTAAAAAACAAATTCATGAAAATTGAACGAACTTTTGTAAAAGTGTGATGTTTTCACCAAAATTCATGAGATGGATTGGATGGATTAAAATTTCAATCTCTTAATGATCAGGGACGAGATATCTTGTCCCAATGCAAATAAAAAAAATTCATTCTAGCACTCCTTATTATCTTTACCTCTCTCTCTCACCTCCTCCTAATCGCGGAGCTTCGTGGTAACCCTATGTAAGTTATTCTTTTTCCTCCCCGTTCACCTCAAAAAAATTTTCTTCTTTTATCGTCTTTTTTAGTGTAGCAGTGTAAATATTTATTCTTCCCGCATGACGAATTTTCCCCGAAGAAACTTAAAACGGAGAAAAGTCTACTGCACTCATCCTTTTTCCTACTCTTATTTCTAACATGTGAACAAGGAAACCAGTTTTTGAGATTTATTTACGATACTTCAAATACAAATCGTTCAAATTTGTTGCTAAAAGCCTGTACGTGAAGGGTTTAATTAATGGCAGAGACGTCAAATTTTTAAAACTTCACCGACATTTGGCTCGGTCTTTGTCATCCAATCATTCAGCTGTTACTTGGCGATTGGAAACTGGCATAAATGTGTAAAATGTGTCTATCACAAGAGGAAGTCGCATTCTGAACCAGGAAACCTTCGAAGATCCTTGGGAACGTTTCAGAGAGTTCGTGAGCTTGGATGAGAAAAAAATTGACTCATTGTGTATTTACATTGCTATTTCTAAGTATATTATTTTGCAAAGGGGTCCATAGCCACCATTTTATTTACACGGGGGGGGGGGGGGTCAGTGAAGTTCATGTTATTAGTACATACAAAGGGTCAAAAGCCCCTGTTACAAACTGATGCTCACCTTAAAATTCTCCAAACGTCGCTAAAAGAAATAGAATTGGCTGTTTCAAAAACAGCCGTTTTTTGTTCTATACTTTCTAAATCTATACTCTTTACGGAGGTGCACTACCAATCTGATTAAATTTAAATGAATTATTTTTTATTGCCGGGTAAAGCCCGATTGACGGTATTACCTTTCGCTACAAGACACATGTGCGGCAAGTTTTCAACCATTTATGAATTTTTGAAAAGTCTAATGGCTTTTGATTCACCTTGTACATAGTTATAGGGCCAGTTACAGGTACAGTCGAATCCCGTTATAACGAAATCCAAGAGACCGGATAAATCACTTCGTTATAACGAAATTTCGTTATAAAGGAATTCCGGATGTTTGCATTCTTCCTATGTAAACTTATCTGAGGGAAAACAAGATTTTCGCTATAACGGTATTCGTTAAAACGGGATTCGACTGTATATCACTCTTTCTTCGTTTCATGATTTTTCCTTTCCCTCTTGCCTGGATTTTCCCGAATTTGCTGAAAATTTTCCGGGATGCTTCGGATCTAATATTCCAATGAGAAATTATCCACGAGAAAAAATCTTTATCGTAATATTATATAAATTCACCATACACACAAATATATAATTAATTTCACACACTAACATGCGTGTGTATGCGGTATATCATCCATCTTATTAAGACTGGTATCGCTCATATATTCTGTGTGGGTGCGTTCAGTGGCTCTTGAAACGTGAATGTTACTCGATGCACTTCTCCTGGCGCTTTTCCGCGATCTTAATCTTCCAAGACGCAGCTGTGATGGATCGCAAATTAAAAGCATCAACCATCGTTCATGGATGTTGTTTCGTCCGTCCCCCTCTCACACAAAGCGTATCTCGTAAATCGATAGGTATTGCGAGACCGCAAATATTAAATTCTTATACAAACGAGATCAAATTTATCGAATTATGGATGCAAAATTTACGTTTTCCCAAACGTGGTTTCCTAAGTCTTTGTAAGATAATTCGGTAAAATATATGAGACGACGTAAAAATTGTAACGCTTATGTCAAACATCAGAAAGACATATTCCATTATATTTTCATCTCTGTCAAATTAAGAATAAACCGAATTACTTGCAGTTTCTGATTTTAACCCTTTTACTTTCAAGCTATTGGCAAGAAATTTGGGTGATCGCTATTTGATGAATCGGTGATAAATATGGTAACCTTGTTCTAACCTAAACACACGTTAGAAAAGGGGAGAAAAAGAAGAAGAAAAAAAACAAATGAAAAATAACAGTACAATAGAAAAGCGCCCGAGTGGCGTGGTGATAAGATGCTCGTCTACCACCGTGAAGGTTGCTGTCATGGTCCTGGGTTCGAACGCGAGGGAGGATATAGATATTGTTTCTAATGAACTTGAGGCGACCACCGATAGACAGCGCCTTCATTTACAACCCATCTCATTAACGACGGCCAATTGCAATATAGCGATATGGCCAGAGTTGGTGTTTGGTAAAGTAGTATAAATAGATAAATACAGAAAGGAGAGAGGATGAAAATAATAGAATAGGTATATATATATATAAAAAGTAGATTTCTCTTTTCATCCTACCTGTTTACTTTCGCTTTTATATGTGGAAAAAGTCACGGATAAGAATATTGAAATAAACGGAAGGTAAAAAGGACAACTTCATATATATTTTTACAACAAAGCCTCGGGATGATGAGAGAGAAAAGAAAACAAAGAGAACTTGTTTGAATTTATTCCACTGGCGTTTAGACGCAATATTACGTCCTTGATCGTAAAGTGGTTAAATGGTCATGATGCAAAATTATCTTTTTTTATCTTTTTTTGAAGTGAAATTTTTATAGCGACATAAGAGTGAATTTCTGTGAGGGAGAGAAAATCTCAAAAAGTGAAACTCTTCATCAAAACCCGTTCCATAAATAACTGATTGTGTGATGAAGTAATACAAATACAAATACAAATACAACGCCACAACAGGCAAATTGCCCAACGAGGTGGCTGACTTAAGAACATCAGGTGGCTGACTTAAGAACATCAGTTCGTTACACAAGTAGATAGGTTGTAGTGGGGATGATGTCAATGCACATACATATTTGGTCATGTACGAAAATAAAGTTGGGGATGTTGCGGCTATGAATCGAGATACGGAGCAATGAATATCCTAAAGCGCATGCGCGAAGCAAGCTAATCTTTCTCGTGATCTATTGACGCTGTATTAGTATATTTCACACGTCATTACAAGTTTTCTGACGTCACAGTGATAGCTCCTAATTGGCTGCGCTGTCATAACGCTGTACATCAAGAGCACTTCATTTAAAAAAAAAATTTACTTACTTTTCACACTCCTGAAATAGCCTTTAGTCCCAATCAAAAGCCCCCCCCCCCCTCTAATTTAGAGCCAACCATGCTTATCGCCAGAAATTTTTTGTGGAAAAAATCTGCCACACATGGCATTTACACAGCAGGTCCAATTATCAATCCATATCCACACCGAACTTGTTAGAATAGACGGATGGTGACTTGGGGTATAAGGGGTCAATTATATCAAGTGCGTCAAGTTTTAGGGAGGGGGTTTAGGAAAAATACGGGGTCAACAAGATCAAGCTTATTTAAAATTCAATGTTTTAAATAATTAAAATTGAATTTAATTGAGGTGAATCTAGTCATGTGTCAAACCTAGAATTTTCACTTCTAGCCGCGAGATTCTCAAGCAGAGATTTCTTTCTTTTAATTCATGGTCGTGCATTGATTTAAATTTCTTCACATTACACTGTACAGGGTTTTTTAACAAATAGTGTCCAAAATACAAAACGTCCAAGATTCAAAAATTAAAGTGAAATATAAAATATGATCAGCAGAAAAAAAGAGAAACTGAAGAGTGATAATTTCACTTTGCAGTGAAATAATAATAATAGTAATTGGGGCGAAATGTACAATTTGAAAAATTCACGCAGCTTTTATCACAAGGTGCCAATAAGCAAAACTTGCGAGAATTACACCGTAAAAAAAATCGCCTTTGAACTACCTTTGAAAACCGGACACACCCGGCTTCCCATCTCAGAGAGATATCGAAGCGTTCCCGAAGAATGGCAAAAATCACCACAAAACCTTTTTTTTTACCACATTTCATGACTATCTCCGCAGTATTCTTCAGGTCTGATCATTTCACCACATAAAAAAAAATCAAAAGTTAAACATTTCAATCATCGTTACCTCGGCGAATTTTCATTCGAATGGTATTGGATGCAATCCATCATAGAGAGTCGCACATGGATGGTCGATTGAAGTGGGTTCACCGAGATTTTTCAACTTCGAGGAACGAATGCTAACCGGTCCCCCATTTGAGAACGTTTCATATTGAAATTTATTTAACACAAACATATCTCAGTTGAGACAAATAAAAAACACAAATTACATTCTAAGTATTGCACACAAGGGATCACACGATCTATCCAGGGTTCCATGATTTGTATAGACTTGGCAACAAACCATTTTTTTACATTTGACATTTTTCAAGTTATAATCGTAAAATATACACACAATGAATTCGATTTTTTCTACTCAAAAGATTTGGTTGATGTAATTAATCAATAGTCGTTTAATTAATTTCATCAACGTTCTCCGCAAAGATTGGACGGACCTTCAACACAACACTTGCATGACAAGAAAATTCAGGCGTTTTTCATTTTCATTCCGAAATGTGGAAGCCAGATGGCAGCAGGAGTACACCACGAAGAAAGCATAACTCCTTACAATACAAATACGTTACGGTCACGTATACACACACAAAACATATTCCTGCATGTGTCAATTCATTAGAAATTACGTACGAGAATGTCTACGAGGTGCATATACAGTTAAAAAACTATAATAGAGACGGAAAAATCTCCCTCTACTGATACATAATTATTTTTTCTCGTACCAAAAAATTTTGGTACCAATTTCTACCAATCTTTATACTTCATTATTATATACCTGGATTATCATTTTACGTTAATGCAGCATTACAGCTCAAGTTCCCTTTTTTGTGATATCATTTTATTATTTTACGTTTCAGATTTCGCTATGGAATTCCCATTGCTTTTGGACACTCCTAGTGAGACACCCTACATCTTTCGGTCTGATTCTCCTATTTAAGTACTAAAAATACAAAATTTGACTCAAGTTAACAGTAGTAAAATACTTATTTATTGAACTGAAGTGGTCACATACCACTTAACATGGGAAAAAGTTAAAATATCATATATATATTAAAATACTATTTTTAACCAATTATTTATTTAAAAAATTTTCACATATTTTTGATTAAATGTGCCACTTTATATATGCTGGTATAAAATTTTACACATCTCTAATACTTAATTTTTTTAAAAATTTCAAAAAAAATACATTAAATGCAACCATACACTATTGAAATTAAAATAAAGAAAATAGTTCATTCCACACACACACACACATAAAAAGAACTAAAATATTTCAGATCCATTCTTAAATACTTGATTTATAAAACAAATACATCAATGGTTAAATAGCATTTTTAGTTATATTTTAACTTTTCCCCATGTGAAGAGGTATGTGACTCCTTAACCCTTTCCGGTCCAAAGGTTTTTCGGTTCATCGTTGTTACTGCTCATTCTTTATATCGCCTTCTCCCCAACGTAAAAGGCCCCTATTGCGTTGCTCATGAGTTTTGGATTTGGCATCCGCCGCTGTGGTGGTCAAGTGGTCATAGTGACAGACTAGCGTCGTAAGGTCCCGGACTCGAACTCCGCTGTCGCCACTGTGGTGGTCTGCTGAGGTTGGTTTTCTGTGGCTCCCAACTTCAAGGCGTGAATGCGAGTCGACCTCCCCTTTAAAAAGTCTCGCCACAGAGAGCAACGGACCTACAAATGTAATTCAATCATAACAAATCACTCACTTCACTTCTGAAATATAGATGGCAGCACTGAAGAATCAAACACAACACTATATACGCACTCAGACTGTTGGGTACACACAGTTACACTTCCGGCACAACTCACTAGGTAAATAAATCACCTATAGAGGGTGATAGACCGAGTTGTGCTCGGCTTGAAAGAAAGAAAGTATGCCAAATCCAGGGGGTCCTTTCCGTGATCGTAAGGGATGTTGTAACAATGAAGTTTCCATGTTTCCTGATGTCGATTGCACCTCGACATAAGACCGCAAAAGATTAAGGTATCCGACTACGTTTAAAACCTCATTTTAGATATCAAATATCTTCTTTATTCTTCTTTTTCTGATAGCCTAATTTTTTTAAATTCCAATGCAGACTTTTCTTTTGTTTATGTAACGCTAGAGCCGAAGTCACATACACTTTAGTGTCATGTTTTACATACAAGTAATCCATGAATAAAAACATTAAACGTGTATTAAGAAGAATGCCATTTTTGACATTTTACTTGACTTTGAAACATGATTCTAAAAATCTATTGATTGTATCATTGTGAAATTTTGATATGATATTTTGCCACAATTATAATTTTTAGGGTTTTGTACCAAAATCTAAGCTCTATCATACATATTTGTATAATCGGAGTATTTTATACACGATATGTGCGATGAAATTTGAATGAAATTTGAAAAAATTTACACGTACATCAACATATTTGGATGTATCTTTTTTTTATGAACATATCATACATTCCTCTAGATATTGGTGCCAAACCTTCATCATTACTAGATAAACGACTCTCTTATCTACCTATCTTTTATACTGTTTTTCCCCTTTTCTATTTTTCTCTTCCTCTCCTTATATTTTTGGCTTTTCGCTTCTTCCTTTTCTAACATGCGGTTAGGTAAGGACAAGGTTACTAGATTTATCGCTGATATGTCAAACAGAGATCATTCAAATTTGTTGCCAAGAGCCTGAAAGAATTAAAGTTTGACATAAAAATTTCTTTTTCATGTAAAAAGACACAGGTAGTCCAAAATTTATTATTTTTTCAATATTCTGAGTCACTTTTTTATCAAAAAATGTTATTAAGGTTCACTCCAGGGCCATTTTATAGGAAAGTGGCAAGTTAGGTAGTCAGATACCTTAACACTTCGATGCTAAGGTGATTTTATCCAAAAACAAATATCTATCGGGTTAGCATGGACTTGCAGAAACGCTGTTCATGTCGTAGAAAAGTAGCAACAAAAGTGGAAATTTCGAAATACTCGTAACAGAGTTTAAAAAGCAAATATATACAGCAGCAAATATTCGATGCATTTTTCTCTTTCTTCATCGTTTGGAATGAAATTCTTTCGTTTTCCGTTCGTTTTTATACTTCAGCGGGAGCATTAAATGTATTAGAGAGAGTGCGAGAGAGAGAAAGAAACAGTATGAGCTCCAGCTGTTGTGAATCGGTTTGAATCGCAGTTCCTTCGCAGATTATAACAGTATTCACAAGAAAAGAAAATAGCCAATCTCTCGTGAAAGTTTCAGAAACCAAGATCATGATTTCTTCAGCTTCGCTGAACAAACACGTTTCAAATTATTATTACTCTCGTTGGTGTATTTACCGGGGTCAATAAATGGAATTATAGCAATACGTTACACAGGGTTTGTTTTAAAAAACAAAAAATTAACTTCTTTATTGAGAGGACTAGGCATGATTACTTATAAATTTTATTTGCATTGATTATCACTTTCAACTGATCACGCAAATTATCAGCTATTGCTGTTACGCTTCGACCCCAACATGTCTCATTACAAAAATATCATGAAATGCTTGCACGTATGTTAAGAAAGATATTTTCAGCAGCATTTATCACCCATTCCCGAACCAAGGAACCGCCTATGAATGGCTTGGATTGTTTCACCAATATGTAGTTGATTCCGTATATGTAGAGCCTGTCATTGCTTCTTTTTTTTTAAACGAATTCTTCGAACTTTTTAATAAAAAAATGTATTTTTGTTTTTGTTTTGTTTTTTAAACTAAGAAAAAAAACAGTATTTTTTTAATCTTGTTGGAACGCCGCGAGTTTGTCATCCCCTGCTCTAGACCCATAATCAAAATGTCTATTTCCCAAAAGTAAATTCGTTTTAATGAATAGCAGACATATCTGTTGTTTGTGTCCAATGAAATAGAAAGCTCTATCTGCCTGCTTGCCCTTTCTGAGAAAAATGGCTGCCAAAAAATGGCCAAACTCGGATTTTTTGTATATGCTCTTGAGCTGACTATGCTCTAATATGCTTTGTAATCGAAAAATATTTATTTATATATTTATTTCCCAAAAGTAAATTCGTTTTTTTATAAATAGCCGACATATCAGTAGTTGCGAAATGTGCGTTTCTGGGCAAATTTCACTACTAGTCATATGTGTTGTTTGTGTCCAATGAAATAGAAAGCTCTACCTATCTGCGTGCCCTTTCTGAGAGAAATTACTGCCAAAATGGCCGAAATTTGATTTTCTGCTCAAAGCGCGGCTTTTGAGCTAATATTTCCAAAAAAATATCACCACACAAAGAAATTGAGTTAACAGAAAGTTTCACCGAATACCATTGTTACAACAGTGAAATTTGAAAACCCTAGTTTTCCAAGCCTTTTAGTTGAAAATAATGGCAGACTTTCGATAAAATCAGAAATTTCAAAAATTAGAAGCTCAAGTTCAAAGTGTGATGATTCTCCCACTTTCTACTCTGATGTTTTACAATATTTTTATTCTGAATATACAGAAAATACTTTTTTTTCTTAAATACCTCATACCACTCATATATTGCTTGAGTCATTGGCGTACGCAAAGGGGGGGTTTTCGGGTCCTAAACCCCCCCCCCTCAAGCCGAGATTATAGTGCTATTTTGCAGGGAAAAACGTAAACCCCCCCCCCCCTCTGAGAAGAAAAAAAATCGAACACCCCCCCCCCCCCGAGAAAATGCTGCGTACGCCTATGGTTTCAGTACAGCTGCTGTACAAAAAAAAAGAGCAAAACCCTTCTCTCGGTTTTTATTAATGGTTCCACAATATTCGAATTAATGTAGCTTCATAAATAAGCGGAGCAGGTCGCTGTAAATTTGGGTATTCTCATATCTCGGAACTACCCGTACGTGTGCCGAATTTGAAAAAGTCCGAGTCGGTCTTGCAATTCTCTTTGGTTGAGTTGCTGCGGATGCAATTGCATTCGGTGGCTAATTTTTTTTGTTTTCACATGTTGCTGGGTAAGATGTATATACTTAATTTTTTTCATAATTTTGTGAGGACACCTTGGGACCCTTTCGTTGTTAAAAACTTGGATTTTTTTTTGGGGGGGGAGGCTCAGGAGAGACAGGTCAGCCACATCTTAATTGCGTTTTTCGAGGGTAGGCTGACCAATTATATTATTACATTATTTTCATTTCAATAACTACTCAACCCTTTTCCATATGGATAGCGTTGAGGTCTATACATTTTCTGGATACTTTTTCCATTTGGAAATATACCTCAATCATCAACGGCTCGCGAGTACTTCCAAGATAAAAAGACTTTCCTATGCATTCCCGTAAAGTGATCGAGTTTTACGTTACAAGACTAGTATAAAAGACTGGCCCTTATAATTAACAGGATGGCATCAAACTGTGAGGAAGTGATTTTTTTTTTTACCAAGAACAGACCACTATACCACTCACACGTATCTAGGGATACTGGAAAACCAGATATGGCCCATGCTCTGTCCCGTAGGGATGGAAGCACTCTATCTTCCCTTCCCCCACCCCAAAGGGAAGGGTTGGGCCAAGCTATGTCTAGGGATACTGGAAAATTGACTCGTGTCACGATTGTATACCGATAGTGAGGATTTCAACCATCAACATGATGGAGTTGAGGTCATTTCCAATACGATTTAAGTGAAATCTTGAACGCCAGATTGCGAAATAGAGGGATAGGTTATCTGAGGATTTTGATGATCACCAACTGCTGTTATGGCCTCCAAACCTCTTATCGATTTAATATTTCTGTTTCTTTTCTTCTTCCTTTTTTTTAGTGAGGTGTTACGGACTTCGTGCTTGTGTCTCATTTTCCAACTCTTTCAACCAGAAGTGTGAACTCTCACAATGCGTTTCATCAAATCTGACAAGTACATGGTACATTGCGTGTAGGAGAAATTTGATAAGAAAGTTTAAAAAAATTGAAGTTTCGAGAATCGAAGAACACCAATATGAATTTAATTCGCAGAGCAATCATTAAATTTGTGTGCATTAATATAAATCCGCAGATTAAAAATTTCCCAGCATCAAATATGAATCCTCATTAATTCTAAAATTATATTTTTATTAAATATGAATCTTCATTAATTCTAAAATTATATTTTTATTAAATATGAATCTTCATTAATTCTGAAAATATTTCTTTCACTAATTCGAGAAAAATATTACGCGAGAGCATTATTACTACTTTTTAAGAATTGTGAAATACTTTTTCCCACTTATTATGAGCTTAGTTCTTTTAATAATAATGAAATCATTCTCATTAAATCTGAAATTATTTCTCTCATTTGATTCTGAAATTATTTCTCTCATTTGATTCTGAAATTATTTCTCTCATTTGATTCTGAAATTATTTCTCTCATTTGATTCTGAAATTATTTCTCTCATTTGATTCTGAAATTATTTCTCTCATTATTCATGAAATTATTTCTCTCATTATTCATGAAATTATTTGTCTTTAATTCTGATTTCTTTCTCTCGTTAATTCTGATATTATTTATCTAATTAGTTCAGAAATGTTTTATAAAAATTAATTCGAAAAATCATTGAATTCTACAAAATACATTTTTTTCAATGATGTTTTTTTTTCCATCGTTTCTATAAATATAACTATGTAAGTCTTTTCCTCGGCAGGCCACGTGTGGCCCTTTATATGCGTTGAAGTCACCTGATCTTTAGACACTGTGCAAATGTCAAGAACCACTCGACTAACGGATCTTACCGTACACAAAAATCGATAAAAATCGCATTTCCGCAAAATCGCATTACAACATTATACATTTTAAAACGAAATAATGTTTTATAATTTTTTCTCTATTCGTAGAAAGTCATTTAAATTACTGATTAATTTAAATTAAAGTTATTAATAATGAGCAAAAGAATTTTCATCGTTCTTTAAAATGAATCGCATTCCTTCGATCTAAAAATTAAACACTCTAAAGAAAAAAAAAATTTTTTTTCCTTAAATCTTTTACCAATGAACGGAAATACGTGCATTTACATGAATAAATATATGCATATCAATATAAAAATCATGAATTAACTAGCGGAATGTTTTCGATTCATCAGAATTTCGACTCGAAATGAATAATTGAATGAGTTTTTTTCTCTATCTCATGAATTTAGTACTGAAATTTCATATGGATTCTCATTAACTCTCAGAGATTCCGAAGCTTAATTTTGCAGATCTTAATTAACTTTGAATTTCGAGTGTTCTTATTTGTTAATTCATCCGTTATGATAATTAATTTCCTTACCGACTAGAACATCTATTCTCTTTAGCTAATTACGGTTTATTTACCCCCCCCCCCCGGTTCTGAGGAAATCAGATTTAATTTTTTTCTATAATCGTCCATCACTTACATCAATTATGTATGGGAAAACTGATTTACGCCTGAAATTTCATAGTATAGTAAGTCCCGCTTAAACGGACAAAATCTTCTGGAACCAAAACTTCTCCCACACACACAATGTCAAAGTTCCTCGCTTAATAGAATAATTCTAATTTTTCGCGCACAATCGAATATTGGAATTCTCACGACAACTATAATTATACAGTGAACACCTCTGTAAGTCATCGCCCTAATAAGTCGTTAGTCCTGTTAAGTCGTCATTTTTCTTGGACGCTAACTTTTTTTGTGACGTAAAAATCGCAACCGATTAAAAGCCATGGCTTCATCTGATCTCTTGAAATGAGAAAAAATGAACACGAAAAAGAGAGATAGAGAGGATAGGATTTGAGCTTGTGCAACAAATTAAAAGTTTTGGATGCAGTAAAAGACCAAAAATGCTGAAATTTAAATTCCCAAAGAGTATGGAATTTCCCAAATTCAGATGTAAAGCATTAAGAAAAATTTGAATGAAATTGATAAAGATATATTGGCGAAAGTGCGCAAGCTTGTTCTTGAACTTCAAACTGGATGAAAAGAGAACATCTAAATTTTGATGGTGTTCACTAATTAGTATTGCAATTGTTTAATGTTAAAAGAGCCAAAAATGTGTTAATCAACGATACCGGCGGCATGATTAGACAAAAAGCACTGGGAAGTCTGTAAAGATTTTCAAAACTGAGGAAATGTTTCAGCTGCTTCAGAAGGATGGTTACACAAATAGCACCAAAGAAACAAATCGATGTTTGAGACATATTGTAAACTATATAAGACATTTTACAAACTATATGGATATAAAATCGGATATCATGCATTGGAAACGCTGATATCAGTTTAAGCGGGGCCGACTGTAATTCCGAAATTCACCCACACTATTTGATTTCTCACATACAGAAGAATATCTTGCTTGGTTGGGCGTTTGCCTGTTTTGGTTCTTTTGTTCTCGCACTTGTATTTGTATACAGGGTTTAAAGTTTTATATACGTACTTATACACACTTTTTCTTTTGAACCGTTGATGATAGGAACATACACTTAATTAGAAAAAACATTTAAATAACGAGTCCATTTTAGATACAAGTACAAAGACCACAAACGAGGTGCCTGAAAAAAACCCATAAAAATATAGTTGTCGAATATGTGCCTGAACTATATACAGCCAACCCAATAAGAGCAATAAAAAAACCAATAAGTATGATAAAATGTAAATATAGGCCTACTGCCCATAAAAGAGATAATGGTTGTCTTAATCTTAATTCTAAGTTTGAATAGTTTTTCGATTTTTATCCCAAGTTTATCGTATTTCTTTTTAAACATGTCAATTGTGTTAGAATTTACGACCCCCAGAGGTAAGCTATTCCATTTAATCATAACGCTATTGGAGGAAAAACGCCCTGCGACACATCATAACCTGGAAATGTCATTTACTAAACGATACTGGTGTCCCTTTGTCAATGCAGTCGATTAACGGCGTATTAATAACTCATGGTCCCTTTTATCCATCCCGTTGAAACTTATAAACATTTCAATCATATTCCGACACTTGTGCTCTTCCAATGTAAACATTTTCAAAAAGTCAAGTCTCTTTTTATAGTTTAAGCCCCTTGTGTCATCAAGAGCACGAGTGGCCTTTTCTCTGCAACCCCTCGACCGGTTGTGTCATTAAATTTTCTAGGGGGCCGCATATGTACCAAGATAATGTTACAAAGTATAATTTCTATGCGGTCGTCCCTATCTCAAATTTTCACTTAGAAAATAATTGTTGCGTTGCCTTCACTAAACCTAGCAAAAAATTTCATGCTTGTGAGTGCAAGATTCACTGAGATATTGGTGATTGAAAGTTTAGGAAATATCTCAGATTTAGTTCCAGTAAAGTGCACAACTGCAAAGAATTTTTCGAACTTTTCTCGAGTGTGTATCGTTAATATGTGCTGTTCTTTCCCTCGTTTTTAATGATTTTTGAAGTCAATTGTCTCTGCTAGGGTAAAACTTATTTGGAAGTTGGTAGACAGGGGGATCGTATAAAAATTAATTTTTTCCTCGATACATACACTGCCTCTAGTAGAAGAAATTGCATATCTAAAAAATTGACGCATTGTTTGAGCATTTTTTCTAGTTAAAAGTAGGTTTCCATAAACAGTTCAAAAAAATAAAGGATGTAAAGTGTAATGATAATGATGTAACACTTTACATACTATAAATCGAGGGTGCTCAACCTTTTGGGAAGTGCAAGCCACTACGTGGGTTTGAAAACGTATCGCGAGCCACTTAAACGATTGGTAATTGTGGTGCGGGTCACTGAAGTGATCTGAAAATGTGCCGAGGGTTGCTTTAATGATCTGGAGCTGTGCCGCGGATCACTGATATCATTTGTAAATTGGTCACGGACTGCTGAAGTGATCTGGAAATATGGCGCGGACCACTTCATTGAAATGTGCCGCGTATCACTTGAGTCATCTGGTGCAACACAAGTCATTTTAAGCAATCTGGGAATGTGCCGCGAACCACTTAATCTAGGTTAGAATATGCACCTTGAGTGATCTGGAACAGCGCTCAAGATCACTGAAGTGATCTATGTATGTGTCGTGGGTCACTGAAGTGATATGGGGATACGCCGTGGGTCACTTAATTAATCTGGTAATGTACCACTTAGTACATTTGGAAATAAGGTTTTATGTTTCAGGCCACATCAGATGACTCCGAGGGCCACATTTGTTCCACGGGCCATGGGTTGAACATGTATGCTGTAAAGAAATCATATATCTTCATGTTGCAACTCGGTATTCATATTTAAAAGCATCTTTTGTACATGAGTTCCGCAAGTTCCCGTCATCAATCTCATCACAGTATGGAATGACCCAGGGATACTACGATTAATTCAACAATATTCGTACAAATTCTCACGTTTGTGTTTCTATCACGCAGATGATTTGTGGAAAATGAAACTCTTTATGATCAATCTTGAAGCGAATTCTCGTACCGGATGTATTTACGTTCGTAAGAAAATCAACGGCTGACAAACACAATGTAATAGACACACATGGTGAATGAGACACTTGGAGCAGTGGCAGTATTATTAGTAATAGATGGAGCATGAAGTATTTATGATAGCATATATGTGTTCGCTTTCGAACGAGATGTACTCGTTACTCACGGTAATGTGACGAACTTCACTCACTCGAATGGGAGGTCCATGTAAAAGCTTTCTCCCTCTCTCTCTCTCTCTCGCTCGCTCGCTCGCCCTTAAGAGCATCCACCCGTAGTTTATAGACCTACAAGTGGAGAGTGAATGAGAAATGTTTCCAAGACACCCTCACACGGCGCACCATGCAAAGCCAGAAGCAATTAAAGAGAGTGTTAGCGTACAATCGATAACAAGGGAGTTTGTACCTCAGCACAAAGTACCGTATGATACTAACCTCCCAGCTACTACTTCCCTTTATGACCAATACTAACATACTGGACTTCCCGCGCCCCGGCACTCTTAATGAAAGAAGGGTGATCAATATTATAGTAAACGGGTTCCTGTCTCTTCCTCTAACTCGATCTCGGCTCATTTCTAAGATGGATCATCATCATGGAACTGCAAGGGAGACCGAAAAAACTACCCACAAAAGAAATACTGAACAGAGAGAGAGAGAGAAAGAGTCGTGTTTACGACTGTCGGAAATAATAATGTGTTGTTTATCTGGCCTCGTATGAGAGTTGGTGTGCTTCTTAACTGGCCTCTTTCCTCCAGAAAACTAGCTCAGTTCATTTTCCGCTTGGCTTGTCCGTCTTGATGCAGAAAACGTTCTTTTCTTATCCATAATATCCTGGGTAAAAGATTCTTGCTGTTTTCCGTGGGGGAGGGGGGGGGGCGTAAAAGAATGAGAAAGCGAGTCCGTGGCATAAATTTCTTTTAATTAGTTTGTCTGTCCCATGCCACAGAAGGGTTATATATAATTCCTTTATTTCTACAGCTCCGCGTGACAGCAAAATGTCTTGTTTACCGCACTAAAGAGGAGTGGTGGGAAAAATAGTGTTGATGCCTTTTGAAAAGAGGGCATTTCTCTCTTTTTGTGTATACTTTGAGAGCTTTCACCATATGCATACTCTCACGAATATGTACCGAGTATTATGTCCCGCGGAATAAGGTTACTTACTGCGGTAAAGTTACACAAAGCAAAACACTGAAACTCTCTTACTATATGACGCATATTGTTTCGTGGTGAAACTCCCGGTGCTTTGAATTATTTTAAATTAAAAGAAAGATTGCATTTCAAATGCTAATTAGTTGCATAATAATTTCGCTGACTTTTAAATTAAAATGAACAACCGGTTATGTGTTCAACAAATTGCATTCACGAATAATTCTATGAATGGGTGGATCTTGCCAGAATGTCTGAAAAGTAGTTACGAATAATTACTATTCCTCTCCAAAAATAATTAAGTATGAAGCTTTTATTATGTAATAAATCCTCATTGCATTAAATATTCTTAGTGATAGGGCAATTTATCTGAAGAGCTCTATCTATTGTGTGGTGGGACATGTGGAATGTGAACATGGGATATGTTGTAGGTTTATTGTTCCTTGGGACATAGTTGAGAATAATTTGTTTCAAAGGACATTGTTGATAATAAATTGTTTCAAAAGACATTGTTGAAAACATGTTCTTGCAAGGAACAGACACTGTTGGGAATGTATTGATAAGGGTAGCATTGTTGAGAATTGGTATTCTCAAAAATTGGTATTTTGAATTTTACTCTCAAAGGACACTAGTCTAGAATCCATACTACAACAATAATTAGATCATAAAACAACACAAATAAAATAATTCATTCTAAAACCTTCAAAACTATAATCCTTTCTGTTAATCAACTGAAAATGACATGTGATTATTATGATTGCACGTGAATTCTGAGTATGTCAGCTGAGTAATTTTATATGTTTGTATTTAAATATATATATATATGTATGGGTTTTTTTGTTTAGTTTAAAAAATCTAAAAATATGTATATGAATTTATAAAATATTAACCAATTAGTGCTTTAACAAGGTTGTTGCATAATCCAATTCCCTTTAATCTAATTAATATTGACCCACTAGAAGGACTTTTAGTCCTTTGGAGTCACAGAGTGTCTATGTCATCGTAATATCATTTTTATGTGGGTTTTTATGATTTTCTCAGTCGTTTTGATTGTATTTTATGTGTTAAGTCCAATAAAAAAAATCTTGGCATTGAGTATTGGTTCAACAGATAATATTGCTTTCCTTAATATTTTCACCAATGAACGTAAATGAGTGCATTTACATGAATAAATATATGCATTTTGATATAAGAATCGTGAAATAACAAGCGGAATGTTCTCCATTCATCAGAATTTCTACTCAAGATGAATAGTCGAATAAGTTTTTTTTTTTCTCTTCTCATGCATTTAGTGCTAAATTTTCATACGGATTGTCATTAGCTCTCAGAGATTTCGAAGCTTATAATTCTGCAGATCTTAATTAGCTTTGAATTCCGATTCTTCTTATTCGTTAATTCATCCGTTATGGTAATTCATTTGCACACCGACTAGAACATCTATTCTTTAAGACTTATTACGGTTTATCCTCCGGTTTCTTATGAAATCAGAGTTAATTTTTGTCTATAATCGTTAGTCATTTACATCATTACGTACGTGCATGCTGATGTATGCCTGAAATTTTAGAGTAATTCTGAAGTACACACGCAATATTTGGTTACACCAGGCACAAAGAATATCCTCTTGTTTTTTCATTAATCCTTTATGTTATCTTATTATCCTCTCCCAATTTTATGAATGGGTGGATCTTATTAAAAAATGTCTGAAAGATATATAGTTACGAATAATTTATTTTTCCTCTTCAAAAATAATGAACTATGAAGTTTTTATATTGTAATCAATCGTCAGAATATAGAATATTTATAGCGATGGAGCAAAATATCCGTACGGCGCTATCTGTTCTGTGGGGGACATCGCTTGAATACACATTTTGTAGGTAGTATAATTTTCTAATGGATATGGTTGAGAATACATTGTTTCAAAGGACTTTATAAAGAATATAGTTTACTGCAAGAGACAGACACTGTTGGAAATGTAGTAATAAGGGAAACACATTACGTTGAGAGCGAATATAGTGAGTTCAAGGGATATTATTGGATTATATTAATTTATTTTAAGAAAATATATATTTTATTAGTATAATTATCTACAAAAGTAAAATTGATTATCTGTCTGTGTATGTTCCCTATACGAATCTACAGTTTTAGACCAATCGTCACTTAATTTTGCATATATATCAAACGGGACTCGGCTTGGACGTTAGGTTGCTTTAAAAGTTCATCAGAGCTTTGCAAATGCCCTGATGAAATGGCCAAAAAAAATATCGGGCAACAATGATTCTCGGCCCTCAACAATGACTTTTGGAATGTTTGCTTTCATTTCTGTGGTTCCTTAGCAATGCTTTTAAAGCATGTATATGCCTTTATAATAGTTTGTCATTTCTTTAATGCTACTATTATACTGATAAAACCCAGGCAGCGCCGAAAGTTATTCATTGCTTTTACATATGATTATATAAATAGAATAAAATTAAAAAATATATATTTCTTTTATACGAAAATTATTTATAAATTGATCTCAAATCCTTTTTTGTCATTTTATGAAGAAAACCTTTTTTGTTGAAGTTTTCTTTATTTTGAATTTTTTTTATTGTATTGATGTCCCGCCACTTATCATGCACGCAAGTTGTTGATAGTGAATTTTTCAAAAAATTCGCAGAAAAATAAGTAATGAAGTAATAAAACGTTATATTAACATAGCACAGCGTGTACAATCAAAAATATGAGTACCGAATTTGAAATAAATCAATGGTTAGATAATATTTTTAAGATGTTTCTCCTAGAGCATAGCTTTCACCATATATTAAAATATAATAAACCCCTTAAACAAATTACTACAGTTAATTTGAAAAACAAATGGTAACATTGTAGTCCTTAATCCCAGGATTGCCGAGACGATGTTTTCTCGTGTCTCATTCTTGATATACAGCATATACGTATATACAGTCTAATTCCTTTTTCTTTTTCTTTTTTTTGTATAATTTTTATTTTTATTATTTTCTTATACTACGAACTTTCAACAGGTTCGTCCTCAAAGACAAATGCTTCCCCTGTGCCGGTGTTTCTTAATTAGTAAGAAGTGGCGAAGAATGAAGAAGTTTAAGGAGAAAGAAACAAGAAGGAAGAAAGAAAAAGGTTTTTTTTTTGTGTGTTTCGGATTAAGAAATTTCCTACTCCGCTCAGCCCCATTCAAGGGCGATCGATTAGTTTGAATCCTTGAAGGCTTGTTTTACAAGACACAAGAGATCGGCTGCCGCTCTTTTCTTCGCTAATGAGATAGGATACGAGGAAAACAACAACAAAAAATCCAACAAAAAAAAAAGAAAACGTTCGAAAGAGAATAAATATAAGAGGATTTTTCCTGCGATCGGGAAAGGGCAAATAGAGAACGGTAGAACTATTTTGAGTAAAGCAATAGAACGATCCTTACGACTGGTAATTTAATGTCTCGACATGAACTTAATTATTATTCGTAATAGAAAAGATTGTCGGTGATATAATTAGTTTTTTTTCCTCTTCTTTAAATGAATTGTGATATCTATTTCCTTCGTATATACAGGTTGTCCCGTAAGTGGCTTCTATCTCATCAACCGACTGTAGTAGAGGTGTTATTGATAATTTAAAAGATGCTCAAAAGGCGTTCAAAAATTACTCTCTACCACAGGCCCGTCATTTGGGGGGGGGGGGGTCAGGGAGGGGAGCGTTTGCCCCCCACCTCCGGCTTTTGAAAATACACTAAAAATGGTATATACACAGTTGAATCCCGTTTTAACGAATACCGTTATAGCGAAAATCTCGTTTTAATGAACGCTTTTCTAATCCCTCAGATAAGTTTACATAGGGACATTTTTAAATAACCAGGAATTCCTTTATAACGAAATTTCGTTATAACGAAGTGATTTCTACGGTCTCTTGGAGTTCATTATAACGGGATTCGACTGTATATACAAATATATATATATATATATATACACATACATTGTGAGTGCATGTTCTTTGCCTTCCCCCAAAAAAGTTGAAATTACGTCCCTGCTGTACCAGTTTTCAGAGTGAGAATACAGTGTGTCACAAAATAAAAAAATATAAATTTTTATGCGGTCCCCTTGTCGTCTAACTTCCGATTAAAAAAATGTTGCCCTGTCTTTTCTGAGCTCAACGAAAAAAATCCCGTGTTGAACTGGAATATTCACTAGCATATATTATCTCAAAAATCGAAGAAAGGTTGGGAAATAACAGCAAAAACTAACAGACAGCGCTTTTTTTCCTCATTCGTGCTGTTCCCAACTTTTCTCCGATTTTTGAATTCGAATATCTCTGCGAATATTGCAGTTAAAAACATAGGATCTATTTTTTTTTTTTACACTCAAAAAAATTCAGGGCAACAACTTTCTAATGGGAAATCGGAGGGCTTTGAAAGCCAGAGGTGCCTAAACGTTAATACCCCTCGGGAACTTCTAATGTATAGGACGCGCGCTGGAAGTTAGAGGATAGGAAGCCGTATTAAAAATTAGTTTTTGTTTTATTTTGCGATATGCTGTATTTTCACTCTTAAAACTGGATGGGAGTAATTTCTGAACATTTTTCAAATTGAAACCATACCTCTACGACAAACGGTTGATGAGATAAAAGCCACATTAGAGTACTTACAAGACACTCTGTATAACTGCAAGTTACTATTTTTAATTTGTATAATTTGGAAAGGGTGGTAGCTTTGATGAAAATTGTTGTATTTGTAATCACCTTTCGAAATAACTAAATCAATATTGAAAAATCGTTCACAAAATATGAACCAACAATTTTTATTGGCAAACCAGATAAATTTTCTTTTCAAATACAATAGCCATACAAACGGCCATTGTTCGCATACATAAAAAACTTAGAAAAATTACCATATTATGTAGACCCTGTGTGCTAAAATTTCCAATTGGTGAAATGCAAATAGGGCTCTGAAAAGTAATTTACAAAAAGTCAATATTTTGATGGGGATATCTGATTTTGAAGTTTTTCCATTGTTCGCCAATGATTGAGAATGTGGGTCTTAAACTGTACAACGTAAATTAAATTCAAAGTTGTGAAAATTCCGTAATTGTCAAAATAACAGTAAAAATGTAATTTTTATTCATTGTGAATAAAAAATGGTTGATTTTATTCCATTTGTGTAGGGTCCCTAAAAATTGCAACTTTTGAGAAAATGAAAACACTGATAAGTTGCCAAAACAGTGATTTTATTTATCCAATATCTCAATGAATAATTGTAATTAAAAATATGAATTTGTTTGCATTCTTTGTTTTTTCGTTTCATTTATACGACCCCTCAAACAAATTTTGTGCAATAAGTAACTGCAAGTCGTTTTAAAACGTTTCATAACTGAAAGTATGTTTTTAAACTCAACGATTGCGGATATATCTGTTGTGAAAACAGTTTAGGACATTATGTATAAACATGTAAAATTTGCATGCGACTACGTAAATTAGTGGTTTAAATGGAGTACCAATAATATAAAAAAAATCCCAGATCTCAACGATTCACCGTAAAACTCCAAAACAGACTAATAGTAAATTAGAAATGAAATGAACTTAACTTTAGATTGGCTTATGTTTCAGTGTAAAATTCAACCAGTGAAATTTAAATCCCCGAAAAGAGTTTCGTAAGACATCTTTAAATTCTGCAATACATTTTCTCACCAGATATTTTGCTTAAAACAATATATATTGAAAATCGGTAAGAAATACACATGAGAAATCAAAAGAAAATTTGCATTAAATTGAAATAAACAGCAAAATTTTCAGGTAAAATATTTTCAGCATTACTCCCTACTTCAGCAAGTTTCCCTGAAAATTTATGGAAAACTGTACCTACTTTTCTCAAGGGAGCCACCAATTTGTCGTTCATAGACATGAATTTCTGTTTATTTCATACATTGAAATAACCAAGTATACGAATGGAGTAGAATCTTAAATCTACGTACACACTAAAAGCACGAAATAAGCTGCTTATATTTTGGAAGCTCCTGAATTCTCTTAAAGCTTTGAGGTTTTCAAAATATTTTAAAACATGTTTGTTCTTATTTTCAGAAAATATATAAAAAAATTAATAATCTTCTCATAAAAAACTTTGAATAGATTTTGGAAATGAAATCTCTTTTTTGAGAGCTTCAGCATAAAAATTAATATATGGTTGCTTTAGTAATTTTCCTCTGGTTTAAAAGTGATAAATAGTTTTACGAAAGGCAGGAAATTTCTAATCATGAACTGCTACTCTTGTTGGAGCATTGGGAAAGAACGTGGCCTCCACATCTAGCAGCAGGTTCCTCTAGGCTGGGATCTTCAACGCCCCACCCCCTAGACCAGACTTTTCACGGGCCCCTCTATGGTGAATATGTGGGAGAAAAAAGCGAAAAATTGTAAGAATCGTCCCAGGAACTCCGGGCCGGATCCTCGGCACCCCCCTCTGGGGTCATTTAAGGACTGTAGTTCATGAAACGGTCATCTCAGGAAAAGGTCATCATAAAGGAAATTATCTAGTTCTCACTGGAATTGCTTTTTTTTTTTTTTTGAGATATACACTGACCATATTTACCAACAACACTCGGGCTTAACGAAAACTGAATGGAGCGTTCATACAGGCTGTGCCAAATTGTTTGCGCGGGAGATATCTCTGCAGCCATTGACTTTAGAATCATATATTTGCAATTGCAAAAAAAATTTGAAGCGACGTGGTTGCTTGAAATCTTGAAATTTATTATTTGTCGGGTCATGTATGTAAAAGAATACACGAATTATTTTTTTTTATATAATCCTCCGAGTGCCACAACTTCCAATAATTTAAATATAGATTCCCCCCCCCCCGTTAAGTCACATTTGCAAAGAATTTCATATTATTTGTGAACGTCATAGTTATCGAGATATTAAATATATACAATCACCATATTTTATTGCTCAAAAATAGCAATTGTTTGGGACTGTTAACAAATATAATAAGCTCAAGCGCACACATTTTATTTTTTTATCTTATATATAAATGTGAAAGTATGTATGTATGTATGTTTGATCTTTATACAAATCTACAATTTTAGATCGATCGTCACCAAATTTTGTATGTATACCAAATTATTATAATGGTTAGTCGTTTTTTCAATTCTCCCAGTAATTGAAGAAAACCCGGGAAGCACCGGGTGTTTTTGCTATTTCACAATAAATAGCAAGTACATTTTTCGTTACTTACTTAGAATTTTACAGCTCTGAATTTAATTTAGGTTTCGCTATTTGTGAACCACACTTTCAATCATTGGCGATAAATGCTGAAAACTTCTAAGTAAAATTTTCTCCGTAAATATTAAAACATGATTCTTTTTGTAAATGACTCGCAGCGGCATTTTTTTTACATTTCATTAATTGGAAGTTTTAGCACACACACACGATCTGCAAAAAAAGTATTTTTTTCATATACAAATCCTTCGCAAATTTAAGACATTTTCAGTAATCGTACGTCATTTTAAAACTTTCTGTAATTAAAAGAGCTTATTATATTTTACTGTACTGCTATACTACTTGTTATAACTATATGTATCTAAAATCATCTGTCGCAAAAATATCCGCAACGCAAACAATTTGGGACAGCCTGTAGAAATACAAAAACGCGTCTTTCAAGCATTTATGGCAGGATCTTAAAAAAAATTTCAAGTTGAGTTTTATCTACGCACTTCATTACCAAATGTTAGTTTCTTTTCACATTCAAGTATGCAAACCCATATAATTTTATACTCTTCAACTGAACTTGAATATCTCAGTTTAATTGGACTGACTATCAAAACTTCGCAAGCACAAAAAATTGGCCATAATCATCGAGTACGTTTGAGTGCTTCGATGAGCAACCACTCAAAAGATAAAGATTCCTGCTTTAAAAAAACGAGCATCAGATAAATCATGTTAAATTACATCCCATTCCAAACCACTCATTGAATTAATTTATTCCGGATATTCAGGCATTATTTATGTTCAGAATTTAAATATGAAGAGAAATAATTGCACAAAAAAAATTATATATTTTAATGAAATATCTGTCGTTCTCTCTCTCCCTCTACGAGAACTTTTCTCTACTCTCAGAAACGGGAACAACTAGCAAACAGTGTTTTGCTTATAACGTAAGCGGTGATGGCTGCTTTCACATACATTTTTCGTATTCATATACAGGGTTTACGGTTTCATAATTCCCTTTCCCTCATTTTACTAGCGAACTATTCATCCTAGAGGCGCACTTCCAATTAGGAAAAAGTATCCAAATAGCGTGTAAACTACAGATACGTCATTTATAGAGGCAAGGCGTTGTGTGGTGAGTAAAATACAAAAACTAACTTTTTACGTGGATGGACACCCTGTCCTCAAAAACCTAATAAAAGGGTTGTGGCCCTGTTTCTTCTGAGGCCAAAAAATTCCACGTGTCCAAGGGCAATATTCGCTGAAATATATGATTCCAAAGATCAGAGAGAGAAGATTAAAAAAGAACAGCATACACACGCGCGCGAGAGAAAGAACCGCTCTCCATTAGTTTATGCTGTTCTTTCCCAACTTTCCTCCGATTTTCAATTCAAATATATCAGTAAATATTCCACTTAGAAACGTGGAGGTTTTTTATTGGCTTCAGGACAGATAGGGCAAAAACTTTCTAATTGGGTTTCTGTGGACGGGGTGTCCGTATAAAAAGTTCATTTTTATATTTTGATAACTATACAACCCTTTACAATATGAATGATTTATCTGAGTTCCACATGTAATTCGAAAAATTTTTCTTATTGGAAGTATGCCTCTAGGGTCAACAATTTGCTAGTAGAATGCAGCGAGGAGGAATTATGGAATCTTGTATATATCGAGTAAATATATAAGTATATTTATTTTTATGCGCATAATATATCTACTTCTTCTCCAAAAGACTATCCCTAAGTACGGTGTTTTGTTTGCCATTCCTTTGCTATTTTTGTCCTCTTTCTCTAATATTTTAATCTCATTCCTAAATAAATAGATTCATTTATTCATCAGCGAGGTGGCTGATGCTCATCCACCTCGCTGGGCATTTTGCCTGTTGTGGTGTTGTATTTGTATTTGTATTTAATGAATTCGTTTAAGTGATTATTTTTATTTGCTATCGGCCGAATATTTATGAGCTCATAAAATTGATAATATTCGTTTCCTATAACATGAGGTCATAAATATTCTTGTGTTCCTGAAAACTTTAAAATATTAATTTTTTCGAAGTTCCTGTTGAATGGTGTGTTAAACAGCAACACATTATTGGACACCGTGTGACAAAGTTTTGAACTGGTTTTTATCTAAATATATTCACACTAATTCGCAAAATTGATGGACTTGTCAATTGGATTGACTCGTTAATCATTATAGATCTATGACGTGTATTAGTGATATGGATGGTTCTGATGTACTGTCATGATGTATCTGTCACTTTATGCGCATGAAGTCTAATTCCACCGGAGATTTTCAGTCAATGCCGGACGACTTTCTCTTTTATATGTTTCAGCATTAATTGGTGTTCCCTAGAATGGAGAAATTTTTGAAAGTAGCCATAAGTTTGTTCAGATGTATAAATGCCATCGCTTTCCGTAGAGTGGAAATAATACCTATGGTCACACACACAGCGAAAAATTCGGAAGCAGAAGCTTGTGAATTCATAAAACTTCGAAACCTCCTTTAGTGCATTGAGTGGTCGTCTTATCTACATAAGATTCAGCCTTTTATTACAAGCCTTTCCTCAAATCATGCTCTCCTCATCATTAATTAACATAAATGAGAACTAAAATAACTGACATAGAACTTGATACAATATCTACTCCCGTAATACTCATACAATCTTTTAAATTAAGTCATTGTTGTCATTAACTCTTTTCTCACGATTTTGATTAAACAGAGGATATCCTGATTAGGGGCCTTTGATTATAGTTTCTACAGGGAATGTCATTAGGCCTGTGATGAACATGGCATCAAAATTCAATAGACACATGGAAAGTAATGACCGCATTTCTGTTTAAAACTTTCATTACGTTATCCGAAATTGAGAAATTATGAATCATTTTATTTTATTCTGATTCATGAAAGATGATCAAACTTGAGTGAGTGAATTAGTGAGTGATTTATTCTTTACAAAAGATCTAAAGATACTACTCTTCCAGAGACGTTAGACGGATAACCAGAATCTGATAGTATAGTATAGTATAGAACCGAGCACGCCCAGGCTCTGTCGCTTTTGCGATATAAGCTCATTGATTGGAAGATCGTGGGCGTGCCGGAAAAAAACTCAAACCGACAAGCCGGCCGGGAAAGTACACCCGGCCGGGACCAACATCCCGCCAACCCCCAAGCAGCACAACCACACCCCCACACCCAAACCCCCAATCCCAGGGCACATCACCGCTCGATAAGACAGGACAGCACCACGGCCGCAATCCCCCCCTCAGCCCCGTCGGCGCGGCCCACAAGGCCCCAACACGCCCCGCGAAGGGAGACCGCCGACCATCCCCACGAACCTCCACCGCGGACACGAGAGAAGAACCCGCCACAGGACGGGGACACGACCCCCACCAGAATCTGATGTTTCCTGTTATATTCCAGAAAATTTTTACTACTTCACCACACACCAACTCTGGTCATATCGCTGCTCCAAATTTACAGCCGTTAACGAGTTGAGTTAGAAATGAGGGAGCTAATCTATCGGTGGTCACCTCAAGCTCGTTAGAAAAGTAACTTTTCTATATTCTTCACCCGGTTCGAACCTGGTACCTGACAGCAATATCCACGGTGTTAAACGAGTATCTGACCACCACACCTCTCGGGCATAAACCGAAATACTACTAGGTCTTGTCCAATTAATCGATTAATTTTGTCTATTAATCGACTAATCTGGCCTACTAATCGATAAATCTGGTCTATTAATCGATCAACTGTTAATCGCATCAAAAAGTATTAGTTAAGCCAATCGACTCGATAAATCCGATTAAAATTCGAATAAAATTTTTATTGAAACTTTTGACGAAACATGATTTATTCAACGAAACCGGTCAGACGTCTTAAATTATGTTTCTGTATATGATATTTTAGATAAGTGGTCATATTTAAATATTCTGGAATCAATAATTTCATCAAATTTTTCTCGATTCAATAAAAACTGGTGAGGATAGAACTCCGGTACAATTTGGGAGCAAACCCCCCCCCCCCCCAGACAGATCCTACAGTATCTAAGGGATACATTCAACATTATGAATCCGAAAGTGGTTTCGAAATCAGTTGTTAAACATGAAGTTTTATCTATTTTCGGAAAAAAGTAACGACATGATTCGAGTTAAGAAATTTCAGAATATGACAAGTATATGTTCAGAATATTTAATTGCTTCATGAGTTCGGCCAGGAATTATATATTCCTATATTTGTTTACTTCTAGAGAATATGCGTATGAAATGAATGAAATATATTTTTTTAGATTTCTTTTGAAGAAAGGGACTTCGGGAACCCCATATGGTAAATCATCAGGCCGGGGTTAAGTATCTCATATTTTCATAGCACAATTAATGTTGCATAGTTTTAAACACTACGTTTGTTATGAATGATTAGTCTTCAAAAGTATTCGATTGAAATTTGATTAATCATTCCTATAATTGATTAAATAATTTTGATTAACCAGTTAAAAGTTTTAATCGACTCCCAGAACCTAATTACCACATAAGAATTTCTATGAGCTTAACTGACGGATATATCAATTCTGCATCTTCGATACATCGTATATTTTAATACCAAACTCAGTCTCTCTGTAGGAAACTTTAAGAAATTAGATACTTCAGAATTTTTATTAAAATACAAAATTTTCACCTCGTCGTTCCCAAAATCGATTTCAACATAAAAAATGACTTTTTTTTAGTATTATAATGATTCTTTTCGTAAAATATTAATAGTTAGACCGTTTATTGAAAACGGTATATTATATGTATCCGGCTTTAATGTGGTATATTTCAAATAATAAATGGTCGTATATAAGAACTTAATCTCACTGGTACTCTATATAAGAGCATTTTCGACATCGTTCTCATTTCGCCAAGTTTCCGGTAATCACACGTAAAGGGGGGAGAAAAATAAGTGAGATCAGGGAAAAAAATATATATATAAGAAAAAGAAATCATTTCATTTTTTTTTTCTTCAGTTTAGTTCAGTGACGTAACGACTCGGAGAACAAATCGGACATTACTCATTTAATCTTCATCCTTCATTCGTTTTGTCCATTTCCAGAGGACTATAAATTTCCCTTAAAGCTTCCAGAAAGTTCCCAGTAACTTTATCTTCGAGTACGTAGACAGAAGAAAAAAAAACATGGAAGTGAAAGTGCGTACAGCTATTTTTTTTTCTGCCCATGCCTAGGATGTTTTCGGCAAAATAAAAAAATATAAACATATATATACAGTATATAGTTCAGTTATACTGACCCGAGGCAGTATCACGCAACGACAAAAGGCACAAGAAAACTCTCTATAGATTGGCTGGATGAAAGCCTGCGGGAATCCTTTTGCTTTCTAGAAATCTTTTTCTTTTTACGTACATTGTATGTATTTCTAAGTTACAGAATATTTTCTTATAAATTCTTTTAATCTTAAATTCAGGTTTATTTACATGTTAAGCTCGCGTTATATATATTGAGTCAAAATTCTTGTCAGCATGAAAGAATAGATACGAAAATGAAAAATTTACGAAACGTTCTCATTGAGATTTGAATTCTACGAAAAAAATTGAAAATTCAGTTTTAATTTAAGTTTTTATTGTTGTACTATTGTTTTTAGAATATTTTTGAATTTTTTTCCGAATGTTAGTGAGTTTAATCCTTAGATATATATGCTTAGATAAATTTAATTTGAGAAATATATTGTTTGATACAGAGTAGTTCCATTTTATCAATTTTGATAAAATCTCTTCTACTATGATCAAATTTAAAGAAAATTTCAAACTCAACTAAATTAAAAAAATTTTAAAAATATTTCTACAGTATAGGATAAAATTTTTAAACTCGAGAACTATTTCGTTTTAGTTAGAAATTGATATCTAAGGTGATATATACAAAAAATATGAATTACATATCTTAGAAAAAGCTAATGCTAATATTTTAGATCCAATATACTTGGAACAAATATTTCTTGCCTATATAAAATCAGCGAATTATACGTTAATAAACGTAGAAATTTCTCGGTGGTGCGTATTATATGCAGCTGCGTCTTATCTGTTGCTTTTTTCCGAGATATTGAAAAACAAATATATATATTATGAAGAGTAATTTGTAAAAAATTATTTTTAAAAGATTTATAGATGGCGTATATAGATGCCAGTAGAAAAATCGTCAATTTTTCTGCAGAAACTCTTCTATTTTTCAAGTTTCGTTACTGATGAATAAAATTTTCACACAAATGCGGTTACATTCATTAAAAAAATGACGATATTTGTTTATATAGATTACTTATATAATACCTTGAAACTCAGATCGTTCTAACTTACAGCACCGTAAAGCCGGGTTTTCCTAGTAATAAAACTTTTGCGCTGTATGCAGCGTGAAAATGCTGATTGGTTGAAAACCTGAAATTCAGGTTTTTTGACCAATCACAGTTTTCACGCTGGACACGCAGGAGAAAGCCTGCTCCTAGGAAAACCCGGCAAGTCATACGTTCGTCATACGGTGCGCTTAAAGAAACCGCCACGAACAATAAGCTTGTATAGACAGTATGACGACATGCTTTTTGCTAACGATTTAATTTAAAAAAAAAAAGATAGGGAGGATTTTATATAAAACGAAATTTATGATGAGAGTGACTCTAACGATGATAATGAACCAGATTACGTAGCTGATTGTGATGTATCTCAGATGAGGAATTTAATGGAAAGCATTTTTTACAATGTGAATAAAACATATCTTTTTTAGAATACAGTGAAATCCCTCTTAACTGACACGCCTCAGATGCGATCACCCCTCTTTTATGGCCAAACAATAGTTTTCCTTTGTATAATAAAAGTATGCATTTCAAATCCCCTTATTAACGGCCATCCCTCTTTTACGGACGAATTTTTTTGTCCTACCGGTGACCGCAAAATAGAGGTTTTACTGTATCTCAAAATAAAAACATCTTCGATGAAAAATTTTTTCCAGATTTAAAAGATCAAAAGATCAAAAAGTCGGGGGTAAATTTATTTTAGATGCAAAAATTTTTTTTTAACTAAAATATCAAGAAAGAAAACATCTTTATATTTTGTTATAATCAATTTATGTTAATTTCAGTGATATTTTAAGGTTAATAATTCCAAATTTTCTTCTAAGAAATTCATTGTACTTCACCACTCCCCCCCCCCCTTTAAGTCTTTTGTGCCTCCTCCAAAGGTCGATCCTGTACTCCCCTGATTGGGGATATTATATTACCCTTCGCGCAGACTCACACCACTGTCTGACACTCTGTTGTGAACTTTCCTATGAATACACAGGAATCATTTTTCACATGATAATAAACTGAACAGTAAACACGCTATATTTTTAGTTTACGTTTTAACTTTTGAGCATTAATTAATGGAGTGGTATAGATTGTCGTTTCTAGTTGGCGTGAATTACGGAGTATTGACCTCTCGTCTTCATCGTGGTTTCTCTAATTTCCAGAGATGGTAATCAGTCAATGTCAAGATGGTTGCTTAAAAACAACCATTTGAGTAATTTGAGGATAATTCCTTCCTATATAGATATCGATGAAATTCCATGAAATCATTGCGGATGTGTCTGGTCTTCACTATAGCGAAAGGTGGGCCAACACCACGCATGGTCAAGTTTTTCAGAGGAATAGTAAATGAATGCACACAAAAATACATAAATTAAAGATATCATTAAGAGTATTTCATATTTTCATAAAGGTTGGTTGATGGCGTAATCATCATTCAACCTCCCTCCCCGTCATCAAAAGTCAGCAAATTCGTAATCTCTGCACCCCCCCCCCCCCACGATGCTGACATAATATTTGAATGACTAATACTTTAAAGTGAAGTCAAAATTATATTATGTGTATAATATCAAATAATATAAACGCCAGTCGAATTAGCCCTCGCGTTTATTGGTATGGGTAATTCACATAGTTGTTCGAACACCGCTAAGCTTTCATTAAATACATGTTTTTACAGCTATTTTTTTTTTTTTTTTTTTTTTTTTTTGAAGTGTAAAAACTACCCACAGGTTCTTTAGCTATCACCTACAAACCCCCCCTCCCTAAATGCATCCAACTGTCAGCATAAAAACCAAAATTTCATTCCAAAGAAATAATAGTACGTATATATAATAATATTTTTTTCCGGTATGAAATACATTTTCCAATCAATTGAGAAGCATACGCTCATAATGAAGTAGCCGGGGAAGAAAAATAGATTAACTCAAAAAAAAATCTAAAGTATAGAGATCAGTTAAAAAAGCTTTGAATGAAACATCATCGATGAAAGTAAAAACAACCAAATAGAAAAATAAAACACATGAATAACATTTTGGTTAGTTATTCTGTTTCAAAAAGTTCATCTGAGAACAGTAAATTGACTGCTGCTGCAGCTTCTCTACTATTGGAATATTGCTTTAGCAATCAAGGAAAAGTAGAGGGCAAAAAAAAAAAGGACCAATTAGGAAAAAGTATCACAAATGGGAATTTTTCCCCCCTTCTCTGTTTTTATTATTATTTTTTTTTAATTTTTCTCTTTCTTTTTCCCCAGATCGATACGATTCCCTCCTTTTTTTAACACAATTTTATTTTATTTTCCAACAAAACGCCACCATATGTTGTTTTCTCTCAACTGGCAATTAAAGTTTTTCCTCCTCCCTTGTTTGCCGCTCGTGTTATTTTCTTTCTGGGAATATCCAAATTCACGATTGTTTCACAATAAAACTTTGGAACATTCATTCTTCTCTTTCTTGTTTTTTTATTCAGAAACAATTATTAATACAACAAAACAAATCGAAAAGTTAATCTCCAATGTAATACAGTATTAATTTACTGATTAAGTTATAATAAAAATTTTCCATCCTAAATATTTATATTCTATCCTAATTATTTGATATTTTTTTTATTCCAAATGAAAAATTTATATCATTATTTCTAGTATTTTCAATACAATAAGTTTGATTCTAGAATATACGATGCATATGTTTGCATTGAGCTTATCCATTAAACGTTAGACTGTGATCTAGCATTATGAATGATGCAAATACAAATACAACGCCACTACAGGCAAAATGCCAAACGAGGTGGCTGAGAATTTAATTACCACACGGGTACATAAAACAGCAGATACAAACTTTTCGCTACACGCAGCTAACGATACTAAAATTTATACGTAGGATTGGAAATCTTTAGCAGTGAATTGAGGATTGCGCAGACTGTTTAGATCAGTATTTCTCAAACCGCCAATCGTTCGTTTTTCCATCTATTTATTTCCCATTATTTGTATGTATGGCCGGGCCTTCCAATCACAAAAAAGAAATCAACCGGGCAGCGGGCTTACAAAGGTTCAGAACCACTGGTTCTGATGGTAATTGATTATAGCTGATGTTTACTGACCCGTATCAGGTGCTGATTTTTTAAAACATTATGGTCTATTAGTTAAGGTAAAAAATTCTCGTTTGATTGAGTTTCACTTCACTTTCAGTCAAGTGCAACAATGCCAGTGTTGCACTACGTTAGGCTTGAGCACTATTTGCGATGATTCGCCTTACTTGAAAATTTCATCGAAATTTCCTAATCTCACGAATCCATCTATGCTTGGAGGCTTCTTCTAAAAAACACTGCGTTGCACACTGCATTACTACTAAAGGTTCTGTCTTTACCAAATCATATAGGTTTTCACCAGAGAAATTCGCGATTGCAAATCGTCAAGTTCAAGCGCTAATGGATCAAGGCATACATAGACCTTCAAAAAGTCCTTTGGCAAGCCCGATACACATTTTTCTAAGCGTAATGGAGAATACCAATGCAGTCACTATATGTTCAAAAAATTCCTCATAATATAAATAAATTTACCCCATAAATATCTTCATTTTACTCTTTTGTAAACTTTCTTTTTCAGTTCTAGAAATCAGAATTTTATTATAATATTCGAGAAAATATTATTACAAAGATATCCCGATCTTTCGTTAATTCTCATAAAACTTTTCATTGAACGGTAAAATCATGGTTTGTTTTGCTACTATTCGTATTTCATATCGCCTCTCCCGCAATGAGGAAGGCCTTGGATGCTAGCTATTACAAGTTTTTGTATAGCTTACGAGTTCTGCTAAAAAGTCAAATTCACGGGGGCCTTCCTGTGACCGCGAGGAGTTGTAACAATGAAGTATCGTTTATTTTCCTGATGTTGATTCCACCTTGGCATAGGACCGCAAAAGTTTAAAATTCATACGTCTCTTTCTCTATGCTATACTTTTAACCGAGACAATGCTTAGGAAATGAGTTCATCACTGATTATTTTTGAAAATTTAGAAGTTCTTTGGTCTCCCATAAATTTTCAGTGATTCCTTGGGGAGACGACCCTCAGTCTGAAAATTCTGTTTCATAGAAAATAGTAAAAAAGCATGCTTATAAAGGGATAATTATGTTTTGATTACATAAATTACTATTAATGTAATACTGCATTTAAATTGCTGCTCTCAACATGACTTAGAGAATAAAAATGAATTTGTCTATTCCAATGTATTCTAGCTATCAAATCGCTTTCATTATATTTTACTTCAACTTAACAAGTAGAATCTGTGATTATCCGCCCACAGAATTTGCACACATGAGCGTTATCACGAAAAAGTCCCCGAGTTTTACGTCATGCCAGCTAATGCGGGGAATAGGGAAGCAAGAAATCAATTTAACTTATCCAAGAATGGATTCCCTATTTTTTGAATAGCGCAAGACTTGGAAACGGAAAAAAATACTAGACAGGTAGAACAAGTGGTACGTTTGATGGGCAGGACTAGAACTTTAAATAAGCCGGTTTTCAAAATTAATCACTATTTATATTAATAGATGGCACCAAAATCTTTTGTTTCATGACCTTCCTGTTGGGTCATTTGAAGGTATTGTTTACAGCAATGGTCTTCCAGTGCCGTATCTTTTTGAACAGTGTATCTGTCAGTCGTACGTATTTATTGCAGTAGAGACATTGCAGGAAAATGTGACTAAACCAGGACCGTAACTAGGAGTTTTGCCGAAAGGGGCAAACATGATTTTGCCGCCCCACAACTTCAAAATTCGATAATTTTATAACAGTGTTCTTTGTTCTCACCTAATTTTGCCGGACGGGGCAGTTGCCCCCCCCTCCGCCTTCTCTAGTTCCGGCCCTGCTTTAAACCTAAACCCCACTCTTTGGTTTTGTCATGATATTTTTTTTGTCATGTCCTTGATAAGTAGGGTAGCAATTTCAAATCCATCCTTATGTTATTTAGCAAATGTTTGCAAAATAAAATGTCACCTGTTATTTAACAAACTGTGTTGTCATTTGGCCATTGATTAGCCAGTTGTAATTAATTCCACAGCGTTTTTAAAATTCCAGGTCTACTCATTAAACCAACTATTTGTTTCAGGGGCCAACGGTCCCCTTACATCCATTCATTATTGGCATATTTGAAAAATGATTCTTGATCAGAGCGAATATTGTTGGCCAACCTAGATTCAACTTCCTTTTTTACTATCCTTTATCACACTTTTCAACGCGCTTCTTTTTTTCAGCAAATGGTGACTGGCCATCTTTTCCACTTTTATACACTTTCTGAATGCCCTTTTCTCTCTTTTGAAGATAAATATTACGCATGAACCAGAGAGAGTGAGATGACCAAACACGCTTTTTACGAACAAAGAGAATGACGTCATTTAAACATCGTTCATCCTTAGGGGAAATGCTTCGATATTTTATAAAAGGTGTGAGGCGATGTGAATCTGGTCGTGTCATGTCATGTCATGTCTCCAACCGAATGTGTTCAATAAAATAAGCTTCTCGGAAATTGTAAGAATCAGATCCAAACTAGAAGTTCCGTTCCCATCTTCCTATACTTGCTGATACAAAAAATTTTCGAACACCAACTGAACTCTTTATTTGGGAATGTTGGCATCACATGGTTTTCTTATATTTTTAAAGCAAAGGCCTCTTTATACTCTGAGTTCTTTTGGGCATTGATGCCTTCTAACACCATTGGAAGTGTACCACTACCTTCTAAACATTGGATTTTTACTTGTGAGCATTTTACATGAAGTTTGTATAATTACCAGCAGAATGGCTCAAAGGTACACACGTCCCGTGGTTCTTGACAAGGCAATCAAGAAGGATTTTTGACCCTTGCATTTTGGAGGGATATACCGTGTGAAAGAGACATATTGCCGTACATTCTTCAACAATGATAGAAAAAATAAATTTTCAATCAATAAAATGACATTTTAAATCTATGCAATAAATACAGCGTGTTCCCTGACGCGTGCGACATCCCGTATTTTTTTAAATATTGACAATAATGTTTTGTTCCTTTTTGCCTTGTAATAGCATTAAAGGTACCGCATATTTGCTTAATATAAACCATCAAAATTTGTCTCCTCTAGATATTTCATTGCTTGCCAATTAAAAGGTGAAGCGAGACACACATGAAATTCCATCGAGCAAATTCTCTGAATATTTAGTGTCATCGTGTAAATATTCGAAACCAAGAGGCTATGAAATCTTGAAACTACAAAGAATCTTCAAGAAATCATGTTCCCTCATCTAGAACGAGATGATCTTACTCGTACAAAGCGCCACTTCACTCGAGTTGCCTCATCCTCTACGAACGCGGGATGCTCACGGTTCATCACTGTTTTTTCCAATCAGTAAAGTGTATTGCTAGCCAATGAAATCTACTCCTGATGATCCTCGTGTATATCGAGAGAGAGAAGAAAAAAAAACGTAAGCGGGAAAGAGACGTTTGCGTCATAAATAACCAGTGTATAAATATGGGTACTCGAATCCAATGCTCAGAAGAACATTATATCCGCATCCGGTATCGGGGTATCCTTTTCACGCTGACTATCATTACGTGCTCTCATCTTTATGTATCTCTCGACCGGACTGATGATGATCTCTTTTATAATTCGTCTTGTCGCAAAAGCGGTTAACGGAGAAGAAGGAAGCGGAAGAAAATAAATGCATCGCGCGCAAAAAAAGAAAAAATCATGATAATAATAAAATAAAAATGAAAAAAAAAAAAGCCTCCGGCATCCGAAATGAAAGCAGCAATGAAAAGCGTTGCGACGCTTCTTCTCTTCTTGTTTGCGCCCACGAGCAGCTTAACGTGTATGTGTTTTGTGTACGAGGGCCGAGTTCGTATAAGGCAAGAGTGTATTAGTGGGAGTTATAGAGCGAATGAAGTTATGGGGCTGGAAAGAGAGAGAAGCGAAGGAGGGCACTGGAAATTCTAATGAAGTCAATTTGCATCGCGGATGGGTTTTCACCCATATCATTACGAGTTCAAAAGGGAAACGGAGCGCAAGGACTGAGTCTGATGCATTAGGCTTTAATGAGATCGGTTGGACGTCGAAGCCACTCTTCTCTCTCTCTTTCTCTCGCTCTCTCTGACTGCACTGCCGATTTGAATAATGGGCCAGCGACTCTCCAAACAGTGTGGCGTTGCGCGCAAAACGCCAACCTCTTTCGAGTCTAGAAACTTGTCTGCAATGGTATGCCGGGTAAAAGATGACGTAACCGTTAAGATAATGAAATTAAAAGGTTTTTTTTTTTTAATTTTCTTTTCAGGTGCAATGTTATTGGAAGCATTTACGATTTTTGAATTTTAAAGCGGAAAGCAGTAGGCGATTGTGTTTTCATTCTTATCGAAATACCCAGTCCCCTCCCCCCCCCCCCCCACGATACTTGCATAACATTTAAAATATAAATATAAAAAATATTCTAGTGCTTGTCATTTTAACTTCAAAGTATGGAACACACAGATGGCAGCACCAGCAATAATACGGGACAATCACAATTTTGGCAACATAAATATGTACGTTAGGAGCCATACATATACAGTGATACATCGGCTTACGAATTTATCAGCTAACGAATATTTATTTCGTGATATTTCTGCACCGGCAAACGGATTTCAATAATGAACATTTCCGTTGATATGGATGCACATGATGACCTAATATAGCCACATTTTAAGCAAAATTTCAGCGCTAATCATTATCAGAATTATTGTCAATTGCGCCCGATTAACTCATGTCCACACTTTGAAATCTTTTCCCAGATGTATACCGCCTCTCTTTCTGAAACTTTTTGAACCATTTCTTGTAAAATAAAAGATTGGGCTAATAGAAAAAAAGTAGCCTATGTATTCAGAATACGCGTTCTTTCAGTGCAAGACTCTTAGCATCAAACTGACAACAGTCTGAGCATTCTAGAAGATTATCTTTTCCATCCACATATACGAAATACGAAAATGATCTGACCAAATCATAAATGGATGGGGACACCTATGAACTCGACTGGGTCGTGTCCGTTTGTGTAAGAGGATAAGTGTAAAATGAAATGATCTAGACACCGTATATATTTCAATAAATTCTCATTCATCCAATTTTGAAGCTGTTCATTTTAGTCTTTGGTCAGTTTTTGTCTTTTTTTTATAGCGCTCCGTGGTGTTTTAGAAAACTTATCTTCAAATTTCGGGCAGCATCTGGAACGAATTTAAAGATTTTGCCTATAGAAACATGAGAAATCACGTTTCGGCTAACGAACGTTATTCCTGAACGAATTATCTTCTCGTTAGCCGAGGTATTACTGTACTCAGAACACACATTCCCGTCATGTCCCGATTCGTTGGGAATTCCGCAGACGAGACGCATGTACACACACTTGCCGAGTGGTAGTCAAAGATTTCAGCATGACCCTGCTGAACATTGTTTTCCCAGGTCTTCTTCGAGATCACCTTTCTTCCTCATCTGTTAGTGTGAGCATCTTTTCCTTGAGACACAGCGGCGGGCCATGATCTAATTGGAAGGAAGAGGAGGAGCAGAGATCTAAACCAAGTTGAAGAAATACTTGAACGTTAACCGACGTAGAGGTTATAAAAAAGATGTTTGAATATGAAAACTTTTGATTCGACACGGCTGTGTCCCAATCTCAGCTTTAGTATGGATGCTTTTTAGCTTCGCATCACAACTGCAGATGATATTCTAATCGTTCTTTACAAGCATAAAATAAGGTTAGTTCAAAAGAAAAATGATATATAAGGATTAAATCATTCTCTTGATACACGTTCGCATTTCATTTATCAGTGTAATATACACATATTGGAAAAAAAATTAATTAACTATGATGGGAATGAAACCTAACTGCAGATTTCTCTCGAGCTAATGATTTATTTAAATTCCGATCTAATTCTAACTCATTCCCCCGATCTTTCGGGATTCGTACTGATTCAAACCATATGCAGAGGCAGAGATAGACTTGAAAGCCTGGAGGAGGAGGAGGGGACTTATGGAAAACAATGATAACAACTGTGTCTCTCAATGAATGTGATTAGTCAGAGAAAGTCAGTTTTGATTTAAAAACAAAAAACTTTTAATTTCATTTCTCTGCGCTGTGCAATTAACCTTGGTGTTTTAGAACTTGGTCAGCGCTCTTTTTTTCCTGATCCATCTACTTGAATTTCCGAACATTCCGAAAACGACTATTAATGGAGCAAATACAAGCTGCAAACGGATCAGAACGTTCCAAGTATTGTGCATATGTAAGCAAGTGTTGAAAAGGATAGAACACGGAACACCAGTACGAATACATGCTCTGCAGAGAATATGGAATCAAAAAATCTACCGTTTACCATCTACAGAAATAAAAAAAAATTTCATGGTTTTTCATTGATCCGAGCAATGACTACAAAAAATTTTGAACAAATAATAAATTTTTCTTCTATGTAACTAGTTATGTTATGTAAATTAAATAATATGGTTTAAAATTTAATTATCCATTATTACATGCATATACAAGGTGCATAGCTTCCAGCACGCACCTCATTTTACTGGTAAACCGTTGATCCTGGGAACATACTTCCAATTAGCAAAAGTATTTAAATAAATCATTTAAATATTTTAAAAAAAAAATAAATAAATAAAAATACATCATATTTATTGCAAGGGGTTGTATAGTTATTAAATTAAAGAAATTAACTGTTTATTTGGTCACCTTGTCCTAAGAAACTCCATTGGAAAATGTTTTGCCCTGTCTCCCCTGAGGCTAACAAATAAATTTCACGATTCTAAAGGCAATATTCTCGGAGATATTTGACTTAAAATGACGGAAAAAAGTTGGGGGAAAATGTAAATTCAAATATATAAACACAAAGGCCACAACAGGCAAATTGCCCAACTGAAAAAAGATGCCCATAAACAATTTGGAAGTCAAATGTAACTAAAACACAGCAACCCAATATAAAAACATATATCACGATAAAAACTGATAATTAATCAAACATAATTGAAAAAACAAGTTAAATGGGATATATAACACTTTTTTTTCCAAATTTATGCTTTTTTCTCCAACTTTTCTCCATTTTTCGGAATTTAAATATCTTAGTGTTTATTGCACTTGGAGACGTGGAAGGTTTTTCTCGTTTTCCTCAGGAGAGACTGGACAACAACTTTCTCACAGGGTGTCCGTATAAAAAGTTCATATTTTTATTTTAATTACTATATAACCCCTTCCAACCTGAATGATGCATCTAAGTCCTACACGTCATTTGTCTACTTTTCTAATTGGAAGTATGCTTCTAGGATCAACGGTTCACCAGTAAAACTCGGTTCATGCTAGCAATGCGATGCACCCTGTATACTGTTTTTTTTAATAAAACAGTAATCGAAATGCTCAAAGAAGGAAAATATGAACCGAAATGCTCAAAGAAGTATATTACTGTTTTAATAATATGAAAATCTGGGAAATAAGCAAATCTGTATCCATCATCCTGAAAAGATTCTATAATCCTGAATCAGAATCCTAGATCCCAAGGAGTCCATATTTGAAAGGTCTTACTAGATATGCATGTACATAAGATCAGTTGGCTCCGTCGTTGAAACTGGGCGCGCGCCCGCGCCCCCCCCCCCCCCTTCTCCTTCCGTGTCTCCGCCCATGATGAAAAGGTTCCTTAACTTTCATTATGATGAAATTAAGAAAATTGTTCTGGAAAAATCTAGAATAATGAAATGTTCACACACATAAATATGCGTTGCAGAACATGTATTATGTTGCGAGAATTAACGTGGGATGAAAAAAAGATTTTCTTTATCGCTATGACATTCCCATCCTGCCATAATTTTTTTCTGTGTATATCTGTGTAATGCATTAAGGAACGATATAAAAACGCGTATAATTAGTAGAAGAGATGATAATGTCTAAACTAATTAATGACCCGTCCCCAAAGAGAAAGAGATTCCCGTTCATTAAAATAAAAAAACTTGAAAATAATCAGAACTTTGTCAGCATGTATGACAATTCACAGAATAAATACATTTATATAACAGCCTGAAACAAGTTTCCCGTAAGTAAACTGATGAATACGTATACATTTAATATAAAATTTTTGAGAAATTCTTTTCGCAGGAATACAAAAAATTGCGCTCTGTTAATTTTATTTTTATGTTCCTTTCAACGTTTAATTAATTCTTAAAAAATTACTTTCAACTAACAAATTAATATTATTATAATTTGAAAAGATTTTTTTTAAACTAAGTTCGTTCTAGTTTCAGCTCTAGTAGAGAATATCTATACTGGGTATATAACAGCACGCACGTCATGTTACTGGCGAACCGTTGATCCTAGAGGCATACTTACAGTTAAAAAAGAATTTGAATAACGGATAGAACTCAAATACAGTACATATATATATATATATATATACACACACACACACACACACATATATATATATACACACAGAGTGTTTCAAAAAGAATCATCCGATTTAAAAAAAATCGTAACTATTCGGCTTTTAATCCGTTTTGATCGAATAGTGTATAGGTAGAAAGAGAGAAATCTCGAGTTTCACGCAGTTGCCGACAGGTAGCGCTAACGCTCTTCCTTCTGCCGCCACTCTAGTGTTTGTCAAGACTGGCTTTTCCCAAATTTAGAAACCGATTCGGGTGACCATTTTCCAGCAGGGCGGGGCACCACCACACTGGAACTTGAACGTTCGAGAATTTTTGATCAATCACGTTCCTAAACGATGGATCGGTCGTACGGGACCTGACGATTCACTAGCCTCCAAGATCACCGGATCTCACAGTGTGCGATTATCTTCTTATAGGTGTTTATGAAAAATTACGTTTATGTGCTTCCCCTTCTAGCTACATTAGCCGAACTGAAGATACGCGGAACAGTAGTCGTGGAAGCACATGCTCACAAAAGTTAGGGATGAATTTGACTGCCGTATAGACATATGTCATGCATCTCAAGATGAACATATTAAGCACCTAATTTGGTTTGTAAAAACCTTTATGATTAGCCATGTGATATTAAATTAATCTTAAGTGTCTACGTTCATATTTTTCGTAATATACGCATTTCAAATCGGTAATTCTTTCTGAAACACCCTGTATATATGCGATTCATATTGCAAGGGGTTGTATAGTTATTAAAATAAAAAAATAATTTTTTTATACGGGCACCCTGTGGGCAAAAACCCAGTGAGAAAATTGTTGCCGTCTCTAGGATCTAACAAAAACAAATCCACGTTTCTGAGTGCAATATTCGCTGAGCCATTCGAATTCGAAAAACGGTGGAAAGTTGGGGGGAAAAACAGCATTATATAAATGCGGGAAAAACGGTTTACCAGCACTTAATGCTGTTTTTTTGAATGGGAGACCGGCTGACATTCGCACCTCGAATTCGGAAAACCGCATAAAATGAAGATCGAACTAGGTACCGATGTACTAGCAATCAACAGTGTAACGACAGAATACAGAATGAACCGAGCACGTCCAGGCTCTATCGCTATTGCAATTTAAGCACAGTGGTCATAAGACCGCGGACGCACCGGGAAACCCAAGTCTAACGACTAAAAGCAGTCTAACGACAGCTTTATTTTACGAAATACGATTTTAGGCCATAATTACACTATAAAAGTTTCATAAAAGGTATTTTACAAAACTTGAAAAAAACAACCAATAAGTTTATTGATTACATTCACTCGAATATAACCGCTACTCTTACTGGTTGCATTTTTCAAGTTTTATAAAAGAACTTTTCCAAAACTTTTATAGTGCAATCCTGGCCTAACGCAATTTTCAGAAGGAACCACTCGTTCTTTCCATAAAAGAAATGAACCTTCAAAAAATAAAATCAATTATTGAAAATATAATACATTTCTAATTTTAAAATATTTACCAAAGGAGAAATGAATTTCTTATTATCAGTATTTCTAAACTTTTTCATCTCAAAATATCTTTGAAAAATCAATTTTTACGAAAGAAAATATCATCACTTTAAAAAATGCAATGTTTTAATGCTTGTAAATATGACATTGATGTACGTCTTCTTTTCCTTTTTTTTCTTTGAAGTCTGGTTATGAAATATTTCGGGATGGAAAGTCATTGGACGGAAAAGAAGATGGAATAAAAATAAATGTATGGGGATTCACCATGGTGAGTCAGCTTTGAGATAGAGAAGATGGGGGAGAGATGCATGATGATGATGAATATAGTAAGCCAAGAGCTTTCCCGAATCTCTCTCATCCAGAGATTGCTCAGTAAGTGGAAAGTAGGAGAAATTTCATTTATAACGACCATACTTTTAGATGAGAGGAATATCGATTTTCTTGTTTCCCCTCAATCTAAAAGAATATCCGTCAATCCAGTTGTGTGTATACATATTTTTTTTTTGTTGTTGTTGAAAACAAAAAATAACCACAAAAAATGCATATTTTGAAATTCATCTTGCTTTCATTTTCTCTTTATCCTTTCCATTACTTTTGCGAAACTTTCAGATTAAAATACTTATTTAATTCAAAATTTTCTGCAAAGATTTTATCAATGCTGTGTGTGTATTTGAATGTACAAGTGATTCTGGTTGGAAGATTCTCCTGTGATCAACAGTAGTAAATTTTCATTGATGGAATTTCTTTTCCTATCTGTCTCGCTTTGCTTGCATCAATTTTTTTCTCTAAAGAAAATTTCCAAGAATATGGCTATGAAAATTATTTTAGAAGGGGTTAGTGACGCAATTTGTAAAAAAAAAAACCATATTTTTCAATTTTTCTGTTTTTAAATCGTATAAAATTTTCTGCGTCCAACTCCATTTGAGTTTTAGTTCTACTTGCACTTGAAGCATTTTTAAAAATATTTTAAAATAAACTGCTGAGAGGCATTATATGTACTAATGTTTTCCATTAAAAATTTTCTTTTCTCAAAACTTTTTTTTGTCGGGCAAGGAGCATTTTTTCCAACAACACTTGTTAAAATGTCTTGACATTTTGTATGTATTTCGGTACTCAGATGTTACATTATTTAACGAGAGCATTTCTCATTAGAATGATTTTTTTTTAAATATATGGCACAAAATATGGGTAAATTTTTGTGATTTTTGAAAAAATTTTCATGTTGTTGAAGTTAAAATTCGAGGGGAAAAAATAACCAGTAACAAAGTCCTCACGACTTTCGTTAAAATGTATAAAAACATCCACAGAATTTCAGGGGGAAAACAAAGCGCCTATAAAGTGGATAGAAAATTTTTAAATGTTCCTTAAATGCAGGGGATTTTTCTCATAAAAGAGAAAAAGTCAAAATGGAACGCCAAGATCGTGCACCAAACCCCTTGAAACATTAATGAACTAATTAAATATCATTCCAACTTCTTCAGAACTAGTTCCGAGCATTTAAGCATTTCCTAACAGTTATTTATTTGTGGAATGTAAGCAAGCAATAATTACATGGAAGTTAAATTAAATTCTGAAGAAGTTCGGCGCTTGTTTTGCCTTTTTTTTAGATGTTTTTTCGACTGCGGTGCTTACGCCATGAAATGCGTGAATTTTACCAATATTCAAAAAATCTACCCTGTAAATCGTATTCGTAATCAGTGCCATCATGGCGAGTCGGAATCTGGTCTCGAGTTGAAAAAGTGGTCAGAATTAATACGGGTAAGATGAAGATGGCGGCGGTTTCATAAAGATAAAAAAATTAGAAAAGACTAATTATTCAATTTTATGAATAAATCTCCTGAATTAAGCAACATGAATGAAATAAGCTAATTCTTTTTCTTCTGTCTTCACCACTTCTCATTCTAATAAATGTGGATACTTTCTTTCCTGAAGAGTCTAGTAAATAGGCTGATCTATATTTTTAATGAAACAGTAGACATTCGGCTGCCAAGAAGTACATTCTTCGTCTCTTTATCAACACTTTAATAGCAAAGTTAGAGAATTCCAAATATTCCTCGCAAAATATAAAAATTCTAATTTCACTGAAACATCTTTGTTTCAATTAAATTTCTCGTGCCATTATCAATATGTTACCAAATATTATTCATCAGAGATGTCTAGTAATTTGTATTGGAGGATTTCTCTCATATTTGTCTCAGCTACGTCATCAAATCCAACGGATTTTGTCATCAAATGATTTAACTATGTCATATCTTCCATATGCAAGCGCATTCCCCGGGTAAAAGTTAAACCTCAGGCCGAATTTTGCCGGTTGCAATTTCTGAATTTAACGTTTATTAACGTTATCAACGTTTATTTAATTTCGAAATTGCGTTATAATGAAACTGCGTAAAGTGAGGGATACCTATACTGTATATTCTACGTACAACCATATGGTCACTGCTGAGATAGAGTTATACACGTCTTGATAGCGATTTATAATCATAAAATTTCATGATGAGTGAGTTATGCGAATACAATTCCGAAATTATATTTTCGGAAATTTCATTAGATCACATATTTCGATTAATGATATTTATTGTCTTCAGGGAGGGAAAAAATAAGACTGCAAGACTTGTACGGAAGTAATACTGTTATAAGAGTGCAAGGTATTATTTTGATGAGGTTATTAGCTGCATTTCTTTAGGCTTTAATGAATTATCTTACCATCAGTAGGATTACTTTTCGAAGAATTTCCTGCAGACTATAAATCTATCGAGCTAAAAACGGCAGTAGAAAATTATAAGTTGGTACATTAACCCCCAATCCGTAAATCATTAGTTTCATCGAGACATTGTTAATCAATACAGTTAATGAAGGTAAACGTAAAGGGAAAAATGGAGAGAGAAGCATTAGTAAGTATTAAAAACAAATAGTTAACCTCACCTTCAACAGTTACCGAGCAGTCAGTTAGGAAGATGAGTAGTAGTGCTAGTATTAATAATAAGTGAGTTAATAGTTTGATAATACAAGCAGATTCGCACTTTTTATACGAAACTTTCGGTAAAGATGCCGTCGAACGATGCATATCCAGTATGTGTGTGTGGCAGGTAATAATAATCCTTCAGTGAGATAATCCTTTTTTTTTTTTTCCTCTCAATGATAGTACGTCCACTAAATTTCCGCACTCGATTTCTCTTAAAGTTGAATGGAGGAGAAATTTAATTTTAAAAAATTAAAACAATAAAAGCTCTGGAGGAAAAGAAAAATGAAAGGCCGTAAAAGAAACTCGGAAAGTTTTACGGCGCGGGGCGGCCGATCATGACATGTCTGCGCATGGGTCCCGCGCCAAACTATCCAAAAAAGGCACAGGAGTAAATTCTTTTCAACAGGTGAACCGGTCGATGCGATCGCTTTTCCAGGTGCTGCCGGTAAATTTTCGCGAAACGACTGACGGTGCGGCAGGAACCGAACACACACCACACACACACGCAGACAGAGCAGCGAGCGAAACCGAACACACAAACTACGAGCCCGTCTGAGACGGATCTCCCGCTCCAAATGAATGAAGAGTTTTTGGTGGCCGTGCCTCTTTCTCAGTGGTGGTGGTGATGGCAGTGGCGGAATCGCGTCGTCAGAGCGGCGTCGTTGCGCAAAGGAACATGCGCTGCCCGCTCGGGGAACGCGCTTGTTTTCTTCTGGAATCGGAAAAACGCGTGAATATACGGAGAAATAGAGAGAGAGAGAGAGAGAGAGAGAGAGAGAGAGGATGACGCCTCTTTTGAATTCGACGCCAAAAGTCTCTATTCATCTTTCGTTCTCCGTCATCTCTATACTCGCTTGAAATATTTTGGATTTTTCACTCGATAGAGAGGCAATTGAGCACCGCGTAGAGAAATAAATATTCTTATTGAATAAGCTTTTATTGTCTGGATGAACTGACATTTTTGGGTCTTTGTGTATTGCTCGGAAATGTCACATTTCTTTGGGAAGAAATGGTAATAAATAAACCATATCTTTTTGTATGTTCCGAGTAAATGAGCCATTTGGTCTCTTCAGCTACGTTTCTTGACCTCAAGATTGAATTCCGAATCTGTGTGCATGTTTCTTGTTTACTAAGCAGTCTTGAATTGATTGTTTACGAAGACGTCTTCAAAGATTGTTTACGAAGACGTCTTCAACGATTGTTTACGAAGTTATCTAAGATTTTTTAAAGCAGTTTAAGAAGTATAAAAAATTTAGCTTTCTTATTTTGTGGCACACTGTATTTTCACTCTCAAAACTTGAGCAGGATAATTTTTGAACAATTTTGAACAATAATTTTTGATTAGCAGGACACCCAGTATATTTTTCCACGACAGAATCTGAACAACTCAAATGTGACTGTTGTAACCCGGTAGTAAAATGAGTCTCAGAATCTGAAGAATTAGCGTTGCGATGTAACTTAATTATGCATACAAAGACCACAACAGGCAAAATGCCCAGAGGTGACTGAAAAAAAAAGATGAGCGTTAAAATATAGAATGTCAAATATAACTGAAATACAGCACCCCAAGATAAGAGCAATTATCATGAAAAGACCATTGCACGTTGAAATGAAACTAATAATTATGATAAAATACAATATACTGCCCATACAGAAATTATGGTTGTTTTTTCTAAGTATATATATAGATAGCTTTTTGATTTGTCCCAATATATTTATTGTATTACTTTTTAAACGTTTTAATTCTGTGGAGTTTGGTCAGAACATGATAACTCTAAAATCACATTTTTGAGATAAAAGCATTTTCATTGAAATTTAAAAATCAAAAACAAAGCATGGACATAAATGTATATACGAATGAAAATATCATAAATAAGAATGTTGTTTAGCCGTACGCACTTATTTGTGCATTTAGTTAGTTATAATTAGCAAGACTTACTTTTAGATACTTGGAGATATCATGTTCTGACCAAACACCACAGAATTGTGGTAGAATTCACAACCCCCGGAGGTAAGCTATTCGATTTATTGTCAATCCTATTAGAAGGAAAAACTCCCTGCAACACCACAATCTGTAATTATCCCTTACTAAACGATACTGGTGTCCCCTTTTCGAGGGGCAGTAGATTGACGGTTTGAAATAATATACACAGGTGTATTAATATAACTCCTGGTTCATCCTATCCATCCTGTTGAAAATTTTAAACATTTTGATCACATTGACACCTGCGTTCTTCTAATGTAAACATATTCAAAAATCAAGTCTATCTTCATAGCTCAAGCACCAATGCGAGCACGCGTAGCTCTTCTCTGCACCCGCACCCAAGTCTATGTCCCTGTGTAGGTATGGTGTCCAAAACCTACGGCATACTCCAGTCCAGGACGAACTAAACCTCGAAAATGCGGAGGAATAACTTTAGGAGAACGCGAACTCACACACTTTTTTAAGAATGAGATCAAGCACTGTGTTCGCTTTTATTACCAGAAACTTGCTAATAAAGATAATTAAACATAAACCTGCTATTTAGTTATCTAATGTGATTCGGCGAATAATCAAAACTCGTATGAAATTCTTGAGGAAAAAATAACAAGATAATTACGCTGAAAAGACGATCTTTCCATCGATATAATACGAGATATTAACATTGATGGAATAAAGTCCATTGAATGCAGACATTCCGGTGAAAAATTGCGTTTATTCGTGACGGAGTGTGAATGTAAATCGAAATCTTCTTTGATACAAACAATACACCCTCCCCTTTATAAAGTATTTAGAAGCATTATTTCAAACTAAATTATCGCATTGTTTCCTTGTGATTATCATGCGACGGCTATAGTTCGTTTCACCGCAAGACACAGATGCGCTCACTAGTCAAAGGCGTCGATTTCGCGATTCGTTAACAAAAGGGCGCGGAGTCATTCATTCATTCGATGCCGTTTTCAGAATCGCAACGATTTCAATAGAGACGTTAAAATTTCGCGCATAAATCGCTAATAATTTTCCCGTCGACGGTAAACCATACTCGCAATAGAAACCTTAAACCATTCAAGCATCCTCGGACTGTTTTAAAACGGCTGCTGCTGCGTCTGATTGCTATAATTGACTGAGAACGTCTTGAAAAGCGTTCGCCTCAGAATTGAGTAATTGGGAAACTGACTCTAATCCTTTAGATTTTGTGACTCCGAACTCCTTTCATGAATATTTTATTATATTCCGCCCGCTGAAGTCTCGTTCTTGCTCTCTCTCTCTCTTTCTCTCTCTTAAGACTGTATTCTTATTAATATTGAAGGAGTGACTAATTCTGATATTTCACTGTGACGACCGACACGGACTCTCGAATTCGATGACGCGTAAGACTCTGTTTATGCATAGTCGAGAGGAATTCCTTATGCAAAAGGAATATATGGCCTATAATATTCATTAGAAAGAACGGTGCATATCGTTGCATTTACTAGACTACACAATAACGCCTTTGGGAAGAATTAATGCCGAAAGGCAACTTACAGCATAAAATTCCACGCCTTCTGCAAAACTAATAGCGTTTGTTCGTCTTTCAACCAGCGATATGCAAATTATTCATTCAAAACATAATTTTGAAAGCCAATAGGGTAAATATATGTGAAATTTGTGTCAACGTAGGTAGGATTCAAAATAGCTTGAATAAGTTGCAGTAACGAGAAACTCGACTTGCATAGCCTATGCATCAAATACAATCGAACATGGTAAAGTCGATGTCCAAAGTCAACTGGAAAAAAAGTTCGAATTATCCAATTAATATGTTATTTGTAATTACGAAACGTTTCCCAAAAAACTTCCTAACTGATGGAAGTTGGAAAATAAATATCCTTCTATAGCAGCCGTGATGATGGTGACAATCGAGCGACACTGACTCTATAGCTTCGTGGAGGCATTTTGAAGTTGTTTCTCACTGTTGTACTTGGAGGCCATACCTGAAAGGGAAAACCCAGTATTCTATATCGCCCGACGATGCCATAAACCCGCACTTCCTATATAATAATCTTTATATTCATTAACATTATTCTCTATTGAAAACAGTCCGGACCGCCAATTATTATTGACGTGGTAGCCGAGCTCGTTGTAATCGACTTTGAATTACTTACAAATTTCAAAAACATTTTTTATCATTACTATAAAACTTTTTCCTAATAATTCGCGATATCACAAATCTTTTTTTTTATATGAATGCCCAGTATTTAATTAATATACAAAAGTAGTGACAAGAAAAATTTTCCATTTCACTATCATCACAATCATGTAATGATTAATACCTATGTAATATTCATGCATGTACATTTAATTCATGCTGGTTATGTATGAACGAGGGGGTTGAAATCTTCATAGATAATATTCTTCACTTCAATTTTCTATATTCTGCTTATACAGGGTGTTCTGTTAATGGGCCGACAAACCTAAAGGGTTGTTAGTAGACATCAAGAGGAATAAAAATTGCAATGGAACATGGTGCCGCAAACCACATTGAGAAGGTGGAAATCGCGAAAAACGCATGCAGGTTTCGACGTCACGCTGGAACGACAAAAAGTACAATAATAACTACAAAAAGATTTATTTGATTAAACAAGAGTTGTTGCAAGTGGCGGCGGCTGACATTATTGCATAACGACGGAAAAACGATCCCCGGACGCACTCGAAGATACCAGGTATGCTTTTGATGTATGCCGCAGCGACGACAATCCATACTATGAGATTCTTAGGTGTGTCCACAGGCGTCACGTAAACGAGTGATTCAAGGTGACCCCATAGGAAAAAGTCACAAGGATTGAGATCCGGCGAACGTGGAAGCAAAGCAACGGGTCCCGCGCGTCCAATCCACGTCCTTGGGTATGTAACATCGAGGTGATTACGTACCTCGCGGATATTGCCGTTGGTACATCCGCTGTGCTAAGCGCCCATTGCCATCTGTTCGACCGTAAATCAGATGCATATCAGCGTATTCCTCGTTCGTGCTGTCAGCCATCACGATACTCATTGAAACAGACAACTAACTACTATACGTGCTTACTACCGTAGTAGCCTTAATTTACTTTGTCCGCACCGCGTGATCCTACCCCAGCGCATGCGTTTCGCGACGCTGCTTACGTCAGATATGGTGAGTGAAACGCATTCAGCGATTAACTGACATCCACCTTTCGTCTCCTCCGGACTCAGAGCCTGCATGCGTTTTTCGCGATTTTCACCCTCTCAACGTGGTTTCCGACACCATGTTCAATTGCAATTTTTGTTCCTCTTGATGCCTGCTATCAACCCTTTGAGTTTGTTGGTCCATTAACAGAACACCCTGTATAACAAGTGGAGAACACTATAAATGCCAAAAGTGAAAATTCTGAGTAATAGCAAAAAATTGTTTTTGCAGCCCGTAGAGAAGTTCATGTTTGCGTTCTTTTTACACGCTCTTTTGAACCATTTGGAAGACTACCAGGCACTTTTCACGGTGACAGCATTATAAAGCATTGCTCGTTTCACACTTTATCGTGAAAAACTGTTTTTGAATATATAAAGTTTATGTGTGTGTATGTATATATATATATATATATATATATATATAATTTTTTTTTTCTTCTCTTAGAGCGTTTACCATTTCTACCCTTCATTTCTGTTTAACAACTTGGTCGCGAAAAGCAAAGTCTAACTTCTTGTAGAATTTTTCCGACCTGAATACGCTCAAACACAAAAAAAATCATAATTCTTTCCCTACAACTTCGAATTATCCAAAACATCCAAAAAAATTTCAATTAAATAAGAAATTTTAACATTAAATCAAATAGAAAACTGAAGGAGAGTTCGCAAAAGTTTGAATTATAAAAAATTCGTAAACCACATTCTGCTACGAAGGTTTTTTAACAACTGGCTGTTGCGAATATATATTTTGGAAAGAGAGAAAATTCAACTGCCCCTGCGGGGAATCGAACCCACGTTCTTTCACTTCCGGAAAGATTAAGAGATTCGGTGCCTCTGTAGTCTAGTGCGTTCACCCGGAAAGTGAAAGGACGTGGGTTCGATTCCCCGCAGGGGTAGTTGAATTTTCTCTCTTCCCAAAACATATATTCGCAACAGCCAGTTGTTAAAAATCCTTCGTATGGTAGCGGAGAGTGACGTCATCCTTGTACACATTCTACTATATATCTAGAATTTGCTTTAATCATTTTTGTCGTACTATAGCCATTTTCTGCGCACGAGGGCTAATTAGACAGGGACCTACAATTTATTGCTGATTTCAAATGGCAGCGTTCGGCATATTGTCTTGACAGTAAAGATCGTGCACCTTGGAACAGTATAAAACTTGAAATTTAGAAAGTGTTAAATCAAGCAACATCATGCCTCTCGAATCAGAAACATGATCTTTTGATACTATGATTTCATAAATATGCAAGTTGGGATCATGAGAAATCGAAATGTTTTCACTACACATCCAACTCTAGCATTGAAATCACCAGCAAAAGTCCTGAATCATATGAAATTAAAAAATCAGAAATAAAATTTAAAATCTAAGAAAATACAGCATCACACACACTCATATTCAGACTTAACAGCCAGTTATCAAGCAATTTTCGCAATATTTAAAATCCACTCTAGCTATAATAACAAAACCTCTATTTTTAATTGAAATTCAAACATGTTGGTGCTTTAGCTTATTGAAAACCAGGGGCCAAAAATTCCCCCTACTCCCTCTTCCAATTTCATGGTCTCTGTATGCTTCACTCTATTCAAATTCAAAATTAGGGAATATATCAGAAAAATAAAAATTTGTCGAGAGACATGTTTCAATCAATATCAAAACATCTTTCGATCGCAGGAAATTTAAGAAATCGGGGAAAATGAACTTATAAACATTAAGTTCATTATAAAAAAAATATTATAATTATAAAACATTATAATTATAAAAAAAAACCGAAAAAATATATAAAAGCATAGAGTAAGTATTCATAAGAGTTCGCAAGGGGTTCCTCGTTGCTTGGCCTGCACCGCACTGATGCCTCAAAATGTCAGATGGAATTGTTGTCCAGGGTAGGGCGTAGGACAACTTTCTTTGAAACGAAGTCATACATACACCAAATATTATCAATTAAAAGTCTGTCCGTTCGCAGATCAATTTTTATCGCTGGCGATTGCCCTTTCATCATTTTCATCAAGAAGGATCTTTCACGCCTTGTTTTATAACTGAAATCCTCACTTACCGTGATTGCTTCATTGCGGAAATTAGCACTCTCGGACACTTTCCTGTCGCAATATGCCCTCAATATTTGATCACATATTTCACGTAATACAAATTTAACGATCGATCACTGGCACATTATTAGAATTGCCTCGACCACGCCTTGAAGGCAGAGGATGAATTTTATCCACCAGCATATCTCGGGCAGCAGGAGCTTTCAGCTCGTTGATCACATATTCTCTTAGCCTGCTATCACATTCGGCTGATGTAGTGTTAGTCGTCAATTGAATGGCATACAATATGAGATTATTACGTTGGTAATAGTTTTCGGAATTTTCCATCCTCTCGTTCGCATCGCCACTTCTGTTCCCAGTCTACTACTTCACCAATCCTGACCATATCGCTGTATTACAATTTACTTCCATTAATGAGATGGGTTGGAAATGTAGACGCTGTCTATCGGTGGTCGTCTTAAGTTCGTTAGGGAAAATATCTTTTCTACTATCCTCCCTCAAGTTTGATCCCGGGACCGTGACAGCAACCTTCACGGTGGTATACGAGCATGTTACCATCACGTCACTTAGGCGCTCCGGTTCCTGCGCTGTTTCTCAGACCATTTTGTTCAAGGATCTGTTTGAATGTCGCGGATATAGAATCGTGGTCATTTTTCAGAGACAAAATTACTTTCGAGTCTGGCAAATCGATCGACTAGTTGATCAGTATTCAATATATCTGTTTTTAAGAGTTCTTTGATTTCGGATATATCGCTCGTCAAGCCAACACCTTCACCCCAACTGCCGACTGAACCAGAGCATCACCATTCTTCGTCGTGCATCGTTACCTTTACGAAAATTTAGAAATTCCGTAGCAGGAGGAGATCTTAGCAAGGCATTCGTAAGACGAAATATATCAATTTTTCTAAGAGTTCCGTACCGGGATTAGATTCTATACCACTCTTAAGTAGGAATTCAGATGCTGTAACACTGTCGATAATAAGCAATATGGCGAGTCTGAGATTGCTCTTTAATTTTTACATAGGTGTTTGTTGATATGAGGATAGCATTACATCGGTAGCTTCCATGTAATCGGCCAATTGAATATCACCAGCTAACATCCGTGAATTTCATCTATTTTTACTGGAAAAATATATAAATTTACAAATAGTAATTTGTCCCGCAGCCAGAAGCAGAATAAAAATATTAAAAATGTACACAAATATATATAAAGCTTTAAAACTTCAGTATAACTTTTAGGAAGGTCGTGAAAAAAGCGTGACCACCATCTACGAGTACGCTTTGCCATTTTTCCCCCAGTTCACTTTGTGTGTGTGGGTGAAATGCTCAACTTACACTAATTTAAACTCGAAACTACACTAACTCTTTTTCTTTTGCATTTAAATGCAATTTATATTTTAAATTTTGATACAAAACTTCTATCCTACGAAAACTTCAGCTACCCCTACTTCTCTTCCATTCAAATTTGGTTATGTCTGGTCAAATTTGTTAGAAAAGAGACAAAGTTTATGCGCGTCCAACACAAACTTTTACCAAGTGAATTTCCTCCGGAGCAGAGGTGAGAAAATATTTTATTGTTAATCTGTGGTTACAGATATAGCAAATGTCGACACCACGGATGTTGTTTGCCTAATAAAATCACCTAGTATCAAGGGAACTGACAGAACTAGATTTAAAAACATCTAATTTTCCTTTCTACAAGTTGATGTAGAATAATTATGCATTTTATTTACATGAATACGTTCCTTCCTCCATTATTATTATTATTTTCGTGTACATATGCAGGGTGATTGTAATTAAAGTTCCTGTAAAGTTTTTTTCTCAAAAACTGCTCATCCGAATGGAGGCCAATTTCTAGGATATCTCAATGAGACCATGAGAGAGATTTATGAAATAAAGAAAAATAGTTCAATTTTTTACCACCAGGTGAAAAAGTGACGCTTTTCTATCGAATTTTTTCTTTCCCAATGAACCATATAACGTATATACCAAGTTCCAATAGAATGCGTCCTCCAGAACCGGTTCTACTACATGGGTACTACTCATACCTACGCTATATGGACCATGGAAAAGTGGAAAATGCAATAAAAAAAAGCGCCACTTTTAAACCTGGTGATCAGAAATTGAAGTATTATAAAACTTCATAAATCTCTCTTTCGTGTCTCATTAATATATACTAAAAATTTGATTGTAATCGGATGAGTAGTTTTTCAGAAAAACGATTACTTTTTTAAAAAATATATGAATTTTTTCATTTTAATGCGTATGATTTATATACAGTATTTTTAAAAAGTACTCATTATATTATTTTTCCAGTAATATTTGTATTTTTTTGTCTTTGTAATTTTACCGTTTCAAGATATAACAATACAGGTTTCAAGGTACAAGACCAATGTTGTGCCTTGGAACATTTAAAACTCTTCATCCATATCTTAATCCCACTCTTAAATCCATATCTTATGGGTATAGTAGAACAGAAAGGTGATTTAATAATCACCCGATGTTCTCATACTGTATACAGATGCTAAAAATAAATTTAGTGAAATTTTACGGTAAAAACTGACTTGAAAAAGAAAAGTTCGAAAAATAATGTTCCAATTTAACACTTTCTTCCCTATATGTATTCGAGTAAAAACCATCGAAAAACATTTTTTCCCCTTTGAATTTCGCGACCATCAAACGTCGGCACTTTGCAACTTGGCTTAATGGTATTATGAGGGGGGGGGGAATTCCGGAGGCATTCCATTTGGTGTCTTGTCTTCTTCGTCTTCTCCTCAACGTACCCTTCCTTCACCAGATTACTCTGGAGACATTCAGACGGGATCGATAAATAAATGCTGAGCAGTGCGACGAACTTGTCTTTCTTGTATTGCCTCAAATGAAAGCGTCAAATTTGGAGGAAGCGTGAAACAGTTCGAAAACCCCCGATGTGATGATGGTGATGCGGCAACCACTTCCAAAAGAGAGTTGTTTCTAAAAATAAAACACAATAGAGGCGTGCGTTCCGTTGAACTTGCAGGTTTCAGATTAACCGCACTCTCTTAGTAGGAACATCTACCCATTCAGTTGTGGCAGCAGTTACGTAGATCATCTCAATTCTTCACAAAATGTATGGTAAGGGTTGAAAGGATTAAGGAGATTAACTCCGTTAATGATAATTATAAACAAATAGGTATCCAGTATCCGAGGCGTTCGAAACCATATATATCTCATGAAGCCGCGGGCGGAAATATACAATATTTCCCTGGAGAGTTCGATAGTTCAATTATCCATGGTGTTTTGAAAAGAATTCTGCTATACTTTGTTACGAAGAGTGGAGATCGATCGGTCGATTAGCAAAGTCGATGTAAAATCTGTTGTTTCTCAGAAAAGCTCTTCTTAGATAATGGAAGATTGGATGGAGATGCATTGGTAGCCGATTTTCGTCAACACTGTGCTCACCATCGGTGGCGAGCTGTTCTTCTAAAAATAACTCACGTGGTTAGTGGCGATTATTTTGTTAAGAAATCCAGGACGTTTTTCCTCTCGTTGAAGAAATTGCATGTAAAAAGCGCAGTCATTTTGCACTACTACTATTTAACCGTACATGCCACTCATGCACATCCGTTTGCGGAATTTCTAACGAATCGGTATAGGTGGGAATGACCCACCTATAGATCAATAGGTATGTTCTGAGTATGTCTGGCCCTTAACATATTTATGTTGTCACAATTGTGTTTGTTTTGTGTACTTGCTGGTGCCGCCATCTGACTTTCATATTTTGAAGTGAATATGGTAAATGCCTGAATTTACATCTTATGTAAGTACAACAAGAACTCTTTGCCGACCATCACTGTACAACCAACGGGGTTCGAAACTGGATTGCAAAACATACACCACTACTCAACCGTGTGTGTGTGTGTGTATGTACATGAGTGTGCCCCCCCCCCAATATATTTATGTTGCCATAATTGTGCTTTTTTCAGGTTCATCCTGGTGGTGCCATCTGTCTTCCGTACTTTGAAGTGAAGATGGTGAATGGTTTAATTTTCATGTTATGTAAGTATCGTGCGGTGGGTCTGCCAGTTGCCGCTGTGAGGTCGTGTGGGTTTGGTACTAGACTCTCATCGTGTACGAACCCCGTTGACGCAGAGTTCTTGTTGGTTGCAGTTGGTTTTCTGCGGTTTCCCAACTTCAAACCGTGAATGCGAACTGGTTTTCCTGTTTAAATAGTCTCCCCGCATCGAGTAGGCAGACCTTCAACATGATAGTTACAGAACATGGAAATTTAAGCATTTACCATCTCCACCTTAAAATATGGAAGACAGATGTCAGCACCAGCAGGAACGCGGAATAAACACAATTCTGACAACATAAATCCGTTAGGGCCACACATACACTTGGAACACACATTCCGGCATGTTTCGATTCGCCAGAAATGCCATAGAGGAATGTACGAGGTGCATGAACGGTCAAATAGTAAAATGCGTGCCTTCTCTCTGAGGAGAGACTTTTTCAAATGGGAGACCGATCATCACCTCCTAGAGATAGAAGGCCTCTGCAGTATTTGCCATAAACGTCATTCAGACTACCTAGCAAGTTTGCCACATAGCATCGTATTTCGTTTCTTCTTATTTTGGCGTCGAATCTTCCTGATTGCCTCACAAAAGCCGCATAGTGATTGGATGTGGGGCATAGCAATCACCAATTCTGAGCTCGATCATTTCTTTTTCTCACAACATTGATACTGGCACGAGCAGGGAATTTTTTTCCCTGAATATTCTGAGGGAAAATAGACTACTTACTGACGTCACAAGCAGAGTGTGGAGGCCTTCTATCTCTAGGAGGTGATGGACCGATTCGCATTGTAAGAACCTGGAAAACACAGAAAACAAACTTCAGCCGACCACCACTGTGCCACAACCGCACTTCGCAACGTGGATTGAAAAAAATATACAGAACTACTAATCGCACATGTACCTCGTAAACATTCCTCTACTGAGGAATTTCTAATGAATCGGTACATGATGGAACGTGGCACGTGCGTGCGTGCGTGTATCTGCGTGGCCCTTAGCCTTAGGTATAGGTAATTTTCCGATGGTTACAATTTTTGCAGCTCCCGACCCCTAATTATGTTTCAATAAAAAAAGGGATCTGTACAAAATTGCAGCTCAATCGCACAACCACGAGGTGACCCTGAAACGCCTTAAAGTTAGGACAGAGTACATGCAACGATAAATTCCATTCAGAAGCGTTTATACTTGTTACGGTAAATGTGATAAATACTTTTATTATGGTGTTATGTTATTATGCGTACTTACCAAGTGTTTTGGTAAGTTTGATAAATTTTCCTAAGTTAAATAACATAATCCTATCACTTTTACCGTTGATTATGCATAATATCCAAGCGTCGTTGGTAAACATGATAAGTCGTTCGAAATTTATTACTTTTAACGGCTATTATACAGAATCGCCATTTCGTATTGGTAAATATGATAAATCGATCCCATTGCCATGTTAAGATATAGATGACCGTACCGTACTAATGAGCCGAAGTCTGAAACGGATATAATGAACTCTGATTTAACGAATTTTTCCGAATCCCCGAAGTAACTCCTACTGCTGATAATAGTGATCTCTCATTCAATAAATTTTACGATCTTACTCCTATATACTGTACTGTCATTCGACAAATTTCACTATCACACCCCGATATAATGAACTCTTATTTGACAAATTCTGTTATTCGACGATTATTTGCAAGTTCATGTGCATATACGACCAGACCTCAATATAACAAACTCCTATTTGACGAATTTTATATTCGAACCTCGATGTAACGGATATCAAATTCACCAATTACACTTGTGTAATATGCATGATAACCGGTGAAAGTAATAAATTTCAAGTATTTATCAAATTTTCCTTCGGTAGTACACATATATAATCGAGAAATAATGTGGTGTCATATATAATCGCCGGTGAAAGGGATCATTTTTTTACCACTTATCGTTTTCAAAATTTATCAAATTTAACAACGATGCTTGTGTGGATATTATGCATAATCTCCGGTGAAAGTGATAAATTTGTCAAATTTACCAAGACTATTGGTAAGCAACACATTTATCGTGACATGAATATACTCTTCCCTATCTCTATGAGGGCACATTCACGCAACCCCAGCAATTGTTCAAAAGCATTCTGAATCAAATTTCCCAAAGATCAATTCGAAAAATATCCGAAATATCATGAAATTTTCAAGAATTATTAGATTTCTTTAATAACTCAAACAACTTCTATGACAGAAATACATTTTCATCTACAGCAATAATTTCTACAGAATCAAAATATAATGGGGATGAACGAGCATAGCACATTATTTTTTTCCCGAGAGAGGATTTTGTAGCAGTTTAGTATTCTTTACGTCTTACATGCTCAACCCATGGCCCATGGGCCAATTGTGTAATCTGACATTTCTTGGACTAATCTGACGTGGCCCGTGACCCCCATCACTGATTTTATATAGAAATCAACTAAGTGGCACATTTCTAGATCATTTACAGAGCGACTCGAAGAGCAGTTCCACATAGTTTAAATTATCAACAGCACATTTCTAAATCAATCAAGTGAGCCACGGGAAATTCACTGATCACTTGAGTAACCCGCGACACAGTTCAAGCTCGCTCAAGTTGCCCGGGTCACATTTACAGATCAGTTTAGTGACCTTGGAGCACTTAAGTCGCCCATGGTGCCGTTTCCCATCACTCAAGCTACCAGCTGCACATTTTCAGGTCACTCAAGTTAGTGTTATGAAAACTACTGCCCGTCGCTCATTTCAAAATAATAATATAGAAATTTCAAACTTCAGAGTGTTTTAAAAAAATTCATTCAAGGGGGTGTTCCTTTTTTTTTGCATAAGAAAAATACAGCTGTGATAATTTAAATGAATTTATTGGGTTTAAAAAAACTTTTGCATATGCAAAAAAATGGAACACATAATGCATTAAGGTGGCTGCGTTATTTGTTCCATTTAATCAAGTGGGTTTGAAAATGAATCTGCAAAAAACTAAATTTGTGTTCAACTTCTTTGCTTTGAGAAGAAGATGTTGTTCAACAACACTGAGATAGAAGGAGTAGAAATCTCTGTATGACTGGGACATGGACAACAGGATCATTAATGAGATAAACAAAGAATCAGAATCGGATGGAGCACTTTTGGCAAAAACTGTGTAATTCTAAAGAGACGCATGCCATTATACCTGAAAAGAAAAGTATTTAACCAGTGTGTACTACCAGCACTGACTTATGGAGCTGAAACATGGACACTCACAAGCAAGACGATACAAAGGCTACAGACAACACAAAGGAGCATGGATCAATTAAATAAGAAGCCACATAAAGGTATATATTATAGCATGGAAAGATAAACGTTTAAAAACGTTTAAATCATCAGAGAAATGGGGCTGAACATATAGCAAGAAGACGCCACAACAGATGGATCACAAGTATTCTGGATTGGTACTCCCGTGGTGTTAAACGTCCGAGAAGACGTCCCCAAACAAGATGGATCAACGAGATTCGAAAAGTGACTGGAGTCAATTGGATAGCAAAAGCGTCAGACAGAGTGAAATGGAAATTTTTTTAAAGAAAACATTCATCCAGCAGTGGATTGAAAATAGTTGATGATGGTGGTGGTGATGACTGCAATAAATATGCATAAAATTATTAAAATATGTATATTATTTTTCACATTTTTGAAGGATAAACTATTGTCTATCATTTGCAAGGAAACCGTGACAGTCTCCAAAGCGTACAATACATCCCACCACTTAATTGCTAGGCACAAAACTTCCTATCATGAATCGATGTCCGAATATGTCCGGCCCGTCAAATTTTTTTCTTTTTGTTTTTTGGCCCGCTTGTAAAAAAAATTTTCCCATCACTGACTTAATTGATCCGCGGCACATTTAAAGTTCACTCAAATAATCCGTGGCACACTTATCGATCACTTAAGAAACCTGCGGTGCTGTTCCGGATCACTTAAGTAGCCCATGACACGTTTGCAACCTATGAGGTGGCCCGCGCTCTCCTAATCGTCGAGCACCCTAGCTTTATTACGGTTTCCGTCAACGATCTGTGAAACAAACTGTTTTTCTCAGTTTCATCTTTTCGGAGAATGTTATTGCAATCCTGAATAAGTTTGACATTTCTTTCTGCATGATCATTCACAACAACTGTGTTTTCCCAATTTTTTCAAATCCACTTTTGTAGCCAGGATCATTCTTTCATGTTGAAGGGTCTTTCTCAAAGAAATCGGTACTGATAGAAAATCTCGTCAAGAATGTTTTTGCACTAAAAGAAGAAAACGGAATAAAGTTTTTTAAAGCGAAAGAACATTTTTAAAGGAATAAAAATCATTTTTTGTGCAGAAAATGTATTTTTTCAGTTGATTTTTTTTCTCTTCTTCTTCTTCACCTTTGTTTGCTTTCAGCATAACTTGAGCCATATTTATTTTTACTGCTGGTGGAACACTGTTATCAAATAAATGATAGAGCCATAGTTGCGGGAACTAAGTGCCAGAGATGGTTGGGAATTTTTTTCGCAACAACCTCACTGATTTCTGGATCAATATCCTGATAATTTATCAGTTGATTCATGAATAGTAAATCATAAGGTGCGCTTTAATTCAAATTCTCTCATTCAGTATTACAATAACATTCTCGCAAAGGATGAAACTGTAAACAATATGTTTTACGCACTGTTGCCGGAGACCGTAAAATAATACCCAACTGCCAAAAAATCTTTTTTTGAAAGCTATTTTGGTTTGTGTGGATATAGGATTATGTATATATATATGTGTTCGTTCGCACACACAGAAAGAAAGAGAGGGAGTTGCTTATTGAGTCAAACACGTTCGGATCCACGGTTTGGCTCCACTGCTTCAACTCTCTAAATCACTAAACCTCCTTTAAAATGTCATATATTTTTAATGAAGTGGGCTATCTTCCGATTTTGAGCAAGTGCAAACTAAGGGAGAAAATGGAGAAAGTGTTCCACTGTGAAATCAATTTTACAAAATATCTGGGATACTCAATGCTAAAATAAGGGAGTAAGGGGGCTTTAAAGAAAGCGAAATATCTCGTCGATGTCATTTAAAGTGTTAAGAAAAGTTTTACTTTAAAAATTTCAGGCAACCAGTCATTTCTCAGCATTCCTATGTCTCATACTTGAGCAAACGTATACTCAAAAATATTGTTATTTTCTGTACGCACCCTTATAGTTTTTTTTTAATCACTTTCATGCTACTTATGCAAGACATTATTTTTAACACGCAAGCGCTTCTTCCGCTTTCAATTCTCACGTCAAAGCTTCATTACTTCTTTAATTGTTTCTCACAATGCTTCGTACATAAGACATTTCTTCCACATTTCTCATGGTCACGAAAAATATGTGTAGTAGTAAGCCTATAGACCATTCACTCTTTTACACGAAATTATGGTTCAACGGTCCTTTAACTATCATGAAACAAAATATAAATCTCAAGAAAACTATACAAATAAGTTAGAGAGCCTTTTCCCAGAAAAGCTTGAAGCTTTTAATACGAAACGCTTTTAAACAATGAAACGAAGTTCTTTTTTGATATTAGTTAATGTGCGTTTGTGTTGGGAAAACAGGATTGAAATGGAGGCCGCTCGAGTTTATGTTGACACTAAACTTTCTGGAGCTACTCCCATTTGCTTCTTTCTCATCAATCAAAGTATTCAATGAACGGGGATTTTTTTTTTTTTCATTATTATTTCGTCCTTTCTTGTGACGGCCTCTCACGTTAACTCAATGACCCCAAAACCGTCTAGATTCAGAACGTTGAGCCTCTGGACCGCCCTCTCCGTGAAAACTATTCATTCATCTCTTTTCAAGTATCTCTCGAAATGAGAATGCACTTTGAGCTCTTAATCCATCAGAGAATGTCAACACTTGCTTATTCGCAAACACACTTTGGCACGGGAGTACCCTCGACGAACTTATCACTCAAAAAGCTCGCCTGAATGCAACTTAAACTTCTCGTGTAACAATAGTTTTGATACTAAAATATTTTCTTATCTTCTATCCATTGGTTAATGAATCGGAAATATGTGCAGTGGCGTAAAAATACTGTAACCTCTCTCTCTCTTTTATAGTTTATTCTCAGTTATAAGATTACTTTCTGGCCCCTTAGCCAAAGGTATGGGAAAAAATGTCATTTCTTTTTCACTTATACAGTGCACGCCGTTAATTAGGATGCATATACAGTCCATGCCATTTCCATTACATAATGGAAATAAGTATGCTTTTATGCCTGTAGGCATTAGTTCATTTAAAAGAGTACTATTAAAATCTTTAATTTCTCAGCATTGAGATTTCATTGCTGAAGATATTTCAGAGATTTTAGGGAGACTAATTTAAAGAAGCATACAAATCACATTGAAACTGTGCGTTATAAATGAATATAGTAAATCATATCCAAAGATATTTCAGTCATTTTTTGAGCGTATTATTATAATCACAAAACTAAGATATAAATGTAAATGTTTGCGAGGAAAGAAGAGAAACGTGGTGTTATTCATTTTTTAGTGGCAGAAAAAATTGAAGTTCAAGAATCGCATCGGTGAACAAAGGCAGTGCACAGAGAGCACGCGCTGTCATTGAATAGTATGCAGGACTGATACACGCGTTTCCCACTCTGCACTCGCTTTCTTGTAGTGGACTTTCTCTGTAACGATGGCATGAACGGAACAGAAGCACACTCCCACTTTCTTGCTGATGTCTATCACTCTGCGTTGTCTGTTTGGGTTGATTATCTAGTCGCCTTCTTTCACCGAAACATCCGTAATGACGAGGTATCTTTAACCAGGTCAAGTTTCATCATTCACAGATTGTCGTCCCTCGCGAAAACGCTTGTGTCAGTCCTGTGCACGAGTCAATGACAGCGCGTGTTCACCGTACACTGCCTTCGCCGATGCAATTCGCGAACTCCTTCTACCACTAAAAAACGAGTACCACAACGTTGCTCTTCTTTACTCGCAAACATCCCGCAGACGCAGATGAAAAATCAACCGATTGCCTGTTCGACGATATTATTGGGTGATTGCCAGCACATATCACATGATTACGCACAACTACCTAGGGTCCATTCTGCAGTAGGGGTTGCCTTCCTTACCTCCCGCTCTACCTCTCCACAAAGTTTCACCACATCCATAAAAAAAAGTAAAGCAAACTATAACAACTGTTCCGTTTTCACTTGATCCGTCCATTTATGAGATAATAAAATCAAAACATCAGAATATTTTGATTTACCAAAAATTAAATAGTCTTGTGAAAAAACCTCACGTGAAAGAAAAAAATTGGTTTTATTCTTGGAATCAGCACTGAAATTAACATAAAATATTCACTTATCAAAACTAACACTACTTTCAAAAGTATTTTTTGTAACCCGGGAAGTTATTTTAGTTTCGAGCTTTCTAATAACAGTAACAGATACAGAGACGAGAAATTTATAATTTCTTGGACGTAATACCCGGAAATTCTTCGCACTGTGAGTTTATTTCCGGTAGTTTAGAGGAATCGGATGTATAAATTCTGCTTAGCAACACTTCACAGTGACTAATTCGAGAGAAACTCTTCGCAATATCTTCGTTGTTATAAGTATATGCATGATGAATTCGCGCATTACTACGCAAAAGCGTGATGTGGACGTGTCTTAATTAAGAGCTGCCAACCAAATATTCAATTTTGGATCCACCCATGCGTGTGTGTGTGCGAGAGAAAGAGAGAGAGGGAGGCTAAAACCTCACTTTCTACCCCTCTTTTACTAAAAATTTGTTTGTCCGTGATCTGTTCTCATCGTCCCAATCTTTTCCCTCTGGACGTATTTTTACTATGTAGTATACAGTACAGTATGTGTCAGAGTTTCTCACTTTGCCCTCCTCTTTCTGACCGCCTTGCCCAAAAGTTGGCAAGTGCACCTTATCATTAATTTCCCGTTGTTCGCTTTTGCCGCATCTTCTTGTAATGTCTGAAGAAATTATTACTGTCCCGATGAACAAAAGGGAGGCGGAAAGAAGAAAGTAACGAAGAAAATTATAATTTACTTTCCAGCAATTCTCAAGAAAAGCAAGGAAAGTCAAATGCATATAAAGAGTATATGTAGCTCTTGCGGTACGTGCCAAGAACGAGTGTACCGAAGACCAAGATGCCGTAAATTAGTTAATTTTGGAGTTGTTAATTATTATTATTATTCTAAACCCGGTATCTATTCCTGTTATTACTTGAATATGTTACGGTGAATGTGATTGATCCGGCTGTTATGCATAGCAACCGTTCATTTTGGTAAGTTTGAAAAATTTTCCTAAATTTATCACTTTTACCGTTGATTATGCATAATACCCAAGCGTCGTTGGTAATCGTTCATAATTCATCATATTTGCCGGTTATTATGCATATCCCAACTTCAAATTTACCAATGCCGCTTGGGTATTATGTATTATGCATAATAGCAAAAAGTGATAATTTTTTTAGTATTTATCGAATTTACCAACGGCTCTTGGATATTATACATAATCGCTGCTAAAAGTGATAAATTTTATGTATTTACCGAGAGGATTAACAATTATGCATATTAGCCGATTTATCAAATTTACCGAACAAATACAGTAAAAGGTTTTTACGAAAACATCCGGCTTGCTCATTCAACCGTTTATTTACTGCCGGTACTTTGAAGAAGCACTTTCTTTTTAAGTCCGTAACATCCCTAGCATAAGTTGTTAGGTGTTAATACTCTGAAATATAAAGGTATGTAACAGCTTTTTTACAATCAACTAGATGACAGCTCACACAAGTGTGGGATAACATGTTTTTTGAATAAGACGAAGATTTAATATGTATAAAAATTCCTTGGTCGCCAGTTGTTGTTGCAGCTTTACAGAGACGTAATACAATAAAACCCCCAATACTAATGAAATTGTGAATACAATTTTTCCCCCTTATTCTTAAATCTTTGTAGAGATCTTTTATCAAACTTTTATAGTGTCATTCCGACTTGAAAAAAAATTTTGAACTATCTAAAACTTATTTTGGGGATCTCAGTATTTATTGTTTGTTATTTTTTACACACCATAACATTAAACAAAAACTTTCATAAAAGCGAGATTTTTTTGTAAAAAATCCTTTAAAATTTATTCGTACACCTACTAAAAAAAATCGTATCTTCAAAATAAAGCTCTACAAAATATTCTTGTTCTGAGAACAAAAAATTCGATAATATATGCATAGGAAGGGGGAACGGGGTTCTGATGCGTGAGTCTTACTGGGCGTGTATTTCCAAAGCCTCCTAGATAGTAGTATCTAGGAGGTTTTGGTATTCCCGATTTTCCTCCTCTAACTGCACATATAATACTATCTCTACCATTATCAGCTCCATCCAATAATTAATTTAAAATCAACTAGCCTTCGCCCTCACTTAATTGATATGATTATCTCACTGGAAACTGCAAACAAAAAAAGATAGAATTGTCTTTGCAAAGTGCCGATAAAAGAACAGGGAGCAATAACAAAATGAATTATGGAAGATATGAACCGATCAATCAATTTCCCGTCATGAGTTGTTATCAACTCCGGTCTCTTCCCCGTCTGATCATAAATGAAATTTTTAAGTGACAATTTAAAGGGTGAAAAAATGATGAAGGAAAGTGACACAAGAGGAGGCTTCTTAAACATGAGTTCGCGAAAACTTTGCCGAAGAAACATCCCAGAACATGAAATTTTGTGCTTTTAAACACGAGACATTACAACAGAGAACACACATCTTTATATTTTATTATTGTTTCACCCAATTTTAAGGTGCGGCAGAGTATATCAACAAGCATCTAAATTCACTCAATAAAAGCTATTAAAAACATTTGAAGTTTTAGTTTTTTTTTAACCGTGGCATTTACGAGATATCTCGCCTAACTTGTGTATTTAGACAGTTGTGAGAGAGATATCTCGCCACCGTAAAACCCTTATTTTGGCAAAGCCGAGCCCAGATGATTGTAACCTTTGCTTCTCCTAAGACACGGGTTCTTAACTTTTTTCGGCCGCGACCCCGAATCAACAATAAGATCAGCTTCGCGATCCACGAGACTGGGTTTTTTCGATATTAGTGAAACCAGTGACGTAATAAGTGCATTTTTAACGGAACTGTAAGTTCATTTGTACGACGTATCTAAGAAGCCGCTTCAAATCAAGTTTGTGTCATGAACCATAGCTCAAGAATCCCTGGCTGTTGGTGGAGTTGCATGATCCATCTCAAAAGCTTCAGCGAATCAATTTTGCTTCGGGACTCATAGCTCAAGAATCTTTAACGGTAAGTGAATATGCACGACTCGTGTCAGAATCCTTTGTGAATGAAGTTTTGACAAGGTTTGTTCATAATAAGAAAAATTCACACACACAGGTATTGTATAAATATAAATCTGCAATAAGTTGGCATATTCAGGTCATTCTGCAGCTTTAATTAATAGTCATATTGGTAGAAGAGAATGTCCAAATATATGGGCTAGCTAGTCAATGAGCTAGTAGAAGGTTCTGCAACTCGATGACGAGAGCATAAAAGTATCACATAGTGGTAAGGAGGAAGGTTTTGGACTGTTTTCTAATCACCGTTGTCCACTTGGGGAAGCAGACGCGATTTTTTTTTTTATAAATTAAACACGTAATTTCACACCTCAAAACTTTGTCAGGTTTAGTTAATGTGATTCTCTGTACATTTTAGTCATTAATTATTGCATGTTTCATTATTACCATATCACTGATAGGATACTGAGCTACATTTTGATAACCTAAACCAGTGGTTTCTGAACTGTGCTCCATAAGGTATTGGTACTTGAATGTCAATACTTTTTTTTTAACCTCAATACGTTCGAATGAAGTACAAACAGAGGCGGATTTAACTGCGGGTGCACCGGGCGCACGCCCGGGGCCCCGACTTCTGAAGAGCCCCGAAAAACCCAAACTTTACTATTTTCTAATTCAAGGGTCCCAATATTTTCTTTTTGCGCCCGGGGCCTCAACTGACTTTAATCCGCCCCTGAGTACAAGACAAATACGAAATAGATTTATCACAACGTAAAACACTTCATGGTGCTTTTCCGAACATGGACTACCTTTAATTTCTTCTCTTTTAGTTTTTGTGTATGTATTCAGAGAAACTTCACATTTGTTTAAAGCATTTTACCTTAGTAGCATCAATGCACTTTTGCATTTTTTTTCCAATCACTTCCTGCAAGCTTTTTGGAGCTCTTCAACTGATATACTCTTCAAAATGTCGTTTATTACATGGACCGCTGCTTTTGCGTCTCCAAATCCCTTGCCATGTGAAAGTCCCTCTTGATCTGGCAAATAAAGTAAAACGTTTTTAGGGGATAGTGGCGCCTGCTTTTGTCACAATGCAAAAAAAATATAGAACTGGTAAGCTGGCTTGGTGGGGGAATCGCCATACGTATATATAATATGCAATCATTTGCTTTGAAGCTTTCAAAATTTTTTTCTTTTTTGGTTGGAGATTTTTTATTTTCACGGACGTTTCTCTATGCAGAGAGCAGTCAGACCTCCAAAATGATACTGCACTTAAGTAACGGCAACTTACAAAGGCCTTATAACTCATGAATAATCAGCAAAATAACGGACAGTGTTCTCGCATGATTTAGGTAGTTTAATTTTTTTCAATGTCTTTAAATAGATCAAAGTTTCCCGAATACTTTTAGTCGTGGAACCCCCACAAATCTTGGTGTCTGCCATCGACCTCATCGTCTGACACCTCCATCCCAATATGTTGCAGCAGAAAGTACAGCCATCTATCGACGAGAATCTTCATGAAAAATGAAGGACATTCTATCCAGTACTAGTAAATGGGATGCGATAGCAATGCCATCAACTGGAATGCAAAGGTACTAAGTCAACGTTTCATATTCCCGTCGAGAGCTGTTGCCACAAGTACATAACAATATTACTACTGCAGTCTACCAACGTTGCAGTGGTGCTTTTGGCTTTTGCGCGTTAATATAATTTTGGAACGTTTCTTTCAAGTTTTTTGTTTCACCTCTCGGCATTATTTTTTTTTTACAATTCTACGATTGGGATGTGGACACCCCCCCCCCCCCCCAGTAAAAAGGTCATGGACCTCTGGAGGTCCAGGCAACTCCAGTTGAGAACCCACTAATATAGATTCTGCATAACCAAGTATTTTTGTAATTATGCCTTTGCAAAATGTCTTTCTACGGCTGGGATTACACTATAAAAGTTTCATAAAAGACCTCTTACGAAACTTGATAACTTGTATTCACCAAGTTTTATAAAGAATTATTATAAAACTTTTATAGTGTAATTCCGACCTGCGACCTGGTTGTTGAATTTTTTTTATTTTGCTTTTTTTATTTCAAGATGGCACATAAAGTTCCAAAATTCTCCACCAGGAAGAGTTTTAACTTTCCTTATCATTTGAAAAATACTCTTATTGCCATACCATTACGCTACTTTCATTATGGCAAGGGATCCTCGTGTATATGACTATCACAAGGAAAATGCAGGTAAATGAGAGACAGAGAGCAAGGGTATATATATATCTCTCGCTTACAATAGTGAGAAGGACTAGAAGGCTGCAGTGGACATAAGTCCGTAGCTGTTGACCTTGCCGTTTCGAAATATTTACTCTGCTTATCATGCCATAGTTCCCAAATAATTCTTCCGACAACGGCACCCGAGTGGCGTGTTGGTAAGATGCCCGTCTACCACCGTAAACGTTGCTGTCACGGTCATGGGTTCGAACCCGAGGGAGGATAGATATAAGGAATTTTCCCTAGCACACAAACTTGAGGCAACCACCATGGGACATCGCCTTCATCTCATTAATGACAGTGAATTGCAATATAGCTAAAGTGTGGTCGGTGAAGTGGTTCTTCCTTCAACGATGAGCAGCGACAACCCTTTATAATGCATAACTTCCTTATTGCTCGTACACAGAAAACATGTGCAGTGTTTACCTTAATAAAACCAATGTATTTCATAACTCCGAGTAATAACGTCGATGGAATCCGAATCTATAGGCCGCCACTGATGGTCGTGATTCTCTCACAATCTCCTTGTTTTTCGAGTTACTAAATCTCAAGTCTGATATCGATTTTTTAAATAAGTATCTCAAAAAAAGAAATGTTGAATTATATATGAAGTCACACACGAATAAATACTCATTCATTCAGAAATGAATGAGTCCGAACTCCTTTCACACACATCTTTTATATCAGTTTTTAAACAATCAACTTTTTTAAACAATTTCTTCAATCTTTTTTTTTTGTTTTTCTCTTTCAATGGAAGGGGTTTGATTAAGGGTTCTTAATGCTTTGCGTCCCACAAAAATTTGTGCCAGTAAGATAAGGTCCACGGAACCCCTGCGAGGAACCCTGATTATGAGAAAGAGCGAGAGAACCACGGCTTTTGACTAAGTAAAAGTAGACAGAAATGGAAAGGGGCAAAGAATCCAAATTTTAAAATATAAGGAGGCGAAGCAAAAACTAATGGTTCTACATTAAAAAAAATAAAAAAAATAATAAAAAACTTTGTTATGAAACTATGAAATTTCACCGGGGTGGGGGGGTTACCCCTCGAAAAATTCCTGGGGGGGGGAGACCTCTTGTCTTTCTGATAAGCTTTGGTGGGGGCATGATAGTCTCAAGAAGGTTGAGAAACACTGACCTATATAGACCAAGGAATGTCGTTAACTTATAATGGCTGCGTCCCAGTAAAAGTTTAACATACTACCGGTCTAAATACTGGCTAACAAAAATGGTTAAAAATTTAAAGACGAGCTAGCCCATAATCAGACGATTTTTCTACTCGTCACATATATTATTTTATAATTTTTGCCTTCTTTATTTACATCTAAAAGTATTTTTTTAATTATATTTTATTGACTACAAAAAAAAAACTTTGTTTGCTATTTGGCTCTCATTTTCTTTGAACCTAACTCCATATTATTTCTTGGTTCGGAGTCTACAGCATTTTCACGCTGCATGACATGAATGACTAAGCGCCCCGTTAAAATGAAATAACATTTATATAAATAAATGTTATTGTCGCACACAGGACTATGAAGAAAAACTTGATTTCTTGAATATGTTTACACTGGGAAGACGCAAGTATCGGGGAGGATATGATCGAAGTGTTTTAAAATTACAACGGGATAGATAGGATGGACCACGAGTTATACACCTTCAATCAACTGTTTCGACAAGGTATAGTACCGTTTTAGTTATAGTATAGTTACAGTATCGTTTATAGTAGGTATCGTTAGTAGTTACAGTGGCGTACTAAAGTCAGTTGAGGTCCCGGGTGCAAAAGAATATGGTGAAATATGGTGAAAGAAAAAAAATGCATAAAAATGTAAAGTTTGGGTCTTCAGAAGTCAGGGCTCCGGGGCGCCCACCGTTAAACCCGCCTCTGAGTAGTTATCAGTATCGTTTAGTAGGCATCGTTAGTAGTTATCAGTATCGTTTAATAGGTATCGTTAATAGTTACCAGTATCGTTTAGTAGGGGAACAATTCTCCAGGTTGTGGTGTCGCAGAAAGTTTTTCTTACTCTCATATCAGATCATACCTTGTATTCAATTTGTGTTGTAGTGTGTTTCTGTTATGCCATTGCATATATTTTATTCATACAAGTAAAAGCCTTTTCTTTCAAAAAAATAAGAAATAAAATAAATAAATCGAATAGCTAACCTCTGGGAGTCGTGAATTATAACACAATTGACACGTTTAAAAAAGAAGTACCATAAACATAGTGGGATAAATCGAGAAGCTATCCATACATAGAAAAACCACCATAATCTTTTTTATGGGCAGTGTATTTATATAGTATTACTTATTATTTTTCCTCTCGTGATATAACCTTTTTATATTGGGTTGCCATATTTAACATCCATATTTTTATGGACATCTTTTTCCAGCCACCATTTGGGAAATTTGCCTGTTGTGACCTTTGTTTTTGTGTTTGTATAAGACTTACTTCTCATCAGTAAAACAGTCACCGCTTAAATTAATCGAAAAATATGTATGAAAGAGAACATACATCTTGCTCTTTGTGTTTGAACAGTCAAAGTGTAAATCAATACAGATGATAACCAGAGCTTCAATATTCGCAGTACTTGAATCGAGATCGAATAACCTCAACCCCGTAGCACTGAAATCACCTGGAAACTTAATTAGAGATGAATCGATGACTTCATATACTGTGTGTGTATGTTATTTCTTTTCAATTATTTTTTTTTAATGAATGTATCCATGATGAGAGATATAAGCCAGGACAAAGGGTAAAAAATCAAATTCAGAAGTTAATGAGACATGTCGAAAGCAGCGAGAAAGATTAAATGAGAAAAGAAAGAAGAAAAAAAAGAGAAGTTACAATTTGCTCTGAGTTAATAATTACCTAATGTAAATCATGAAACTAAATTTATTAAATCTTGACGATGCATCGGTAGAAGCCAGGCAGGGGAAAAAAACCTTTCGTTATCTAATACGAAATTATTGTGTAATTACGCTCCAGTCTAATACCATTGTGAATGCGAGCGAAAACAGCGTTAAAGATGTAGCCTCGTCGGTAAACATCTTTCTTATTATTATTAATTTCTAGTAATAACAATAATTATTATTATCGTCTGTTAATTTTCGGTCGGAGCATCTGCTCTAGCCATGAATTTATTCATGCGATCATGGCTTTATTATGCAGGCTAATCGTTAATTTCATTGCCCTTTTTTACTTCTCATTATTATTATTATTTCGCTCCGTTGAATACATTAAAGGAGAGTTTGGAAGTGATCCCAAAGGCTGCATAAACATTTTCCTACGGATTAAAACAGTGAACACGAATTCTATTTTTTAGTATTATTATTATTATTCTCTGTTGTATCAATTTTAATTGTGATGGGTGAATATTCTGAAAATTGGATAATGACTACGTAGGTGTATGGTGAATATTTGTATCTGTCTATAACTATGTGAGTTTCATCGGATAATCTTCACAGAGCCGAAAATTTTCCGCCGAGTGGTTCGCGGAAAACTTATCGACAACGTTTCGTTTCTTCAGAACAAATTGGAACAGATGAACCATCTCTGGGAGGATTAAATGCAATACGTTGAACGCACACGTTTCCTGAGTTTCCGCGGACGGATATCATGTATACTTTTTCAGCCATAAACGTATGGATCTCTTTTCATGTGCAAAATTAATCAGTGAATAATTTCTATTTGAAATAACTAACAATGATACTAATAATCAATTAAAATTCACTAGAAAATCAATGTAGGAAGCACGGTAAAAGTCCTTGCTGAGCCTCAGTAAAAACAGCCGCTGAGAAAGGTCCTGCTATATGTAATGCCAGGCACGACAGTAACCTTTTTAACTACTCAACCCGTCCAGTGTTTCAGGCGTAATATTACGTCGGAAGTTCTATGGGAGAAAAACAAACACCATTCTTTCGTTTGTCAAGTGTGTTCGTGTCAATTTGAGATAAGAATGTAACCTGGAGTATTTTGAGTAGATAAAAACACGTTTTTTCACTCGAAATCTTCTTTTCTCTTTTTCTATGCTTGGCTTTGCTTGAGGGGGTCGGTACAATTACAATATTTTCGTAGAGAGAGAATTTAAATTTAAAACTGAGAGAGACTAGTGTGCGTTGTCAAATTAGAAATGATATCAAGTACAATATGCAAAGGCGTGAAGTTATTGGGAAATATATTAAAATATTGGGAGGGCTCAAAATTATTTTGAGGTGGGAGGGGGAACCTAATATTTATGTATGTATTGTCGAGATGGAAAGGGCAATATTATGTGGACTTGGGCTCATGGACCGGTTACAAATTTACGCGTGTAATAATTCGGCATTATATAGTTCGCTAGCAGTTTATTAGGTTATTAGGCATCAAATGTTCCATACGAAGTCGTTCATTTATGCATGTTGTTAGAATATAAATGTTTTAACGGAGATTAAATTCAAGGACGTCGGAGGATTAGACCCGTGGTGCTCGGCTTGAGTTCCATGTACAAATTCTGACTTTTGAATAAGTTCTAGTGTTCCCGAACGCATGCCAAAAACTACTGTGGGTGCTCGAGCACTCATGGCTCCAACGCAAAAGTTTTACCTAATAAGTTAACATAAACAGTCCCTAATGCAGGAAGTTTCAAAATCTACCGTTCAATAAAAAAAGAGGGTTGTTTCAAAAGGAGGGAAACAAATGAGGTATCATTTGTTTATTTCATTATCGATACCTCGAGGATTGCAGCATGGGCAAATGAATGGAGCATGACGTTTAGCGTTGACAAGTGCATGGTCGCTCATTTTGGTTCGAACAACCCACGGTTCTCTTACGAGTTGAATGGTGTCACTATCCCGGATGCAACTAGGGTCACCGATTTGGGAATTCTTATTGACGAGCGGCTTAGGTTTTCTGAACATTATTCAGCGGTGGTCAAAAAATCGAATAGAATGCTTGGTCTCATTTTCAAAAAAGTATCTTCGCGTTCTCCTATAGTCATTCTTTCGCTTTTTCGAGGCTTAGTTCGTCCTGGACTGGAGTATGCTGTAAGGTTTTGGAGACCATACCTACAGAGGGACATAGACTTGGTTGAAGGGGTGCAGAGAAGAGCTACGCGTGTCCTTATTGGCACACAGGGCTTGAGTTATGAAGAGAGACTTAATTTTTTGAATATGTTTACATTGGATGAACGCAAGTGTCGAGGAGATATGATCGAAGTGTTCAAAATTTTCAATGGGATGGATAGGATGGACCATGAACTTTTAGTACACCGCCAATCGACTGCTTTTACAAGGGGACACCAGTATCGATTGGTGAGGGACAATGCAAGGTTATGGTGTCGCAGGAAATTTTTCTCTAATAGGGTTGTTAATAAATGGAATAGCTTACCCCCGGAGGTAGTAAATTGTAACACAATTAACACGTTTAAAAAGAAATACGATAAACATGTTGGGGTAAATCGAGAAGCTATCCATACTTAGAATAAGACAACCATAAGTATTCTTTATGGGCATTGCGTAATATTTTATCATGTGTATATATCGTTTATAATTTTTGTTAATTACATTTTCAATTGGGTTGCTGTATTTTTGAAACATATGACAACCATATTTTTATGGGCATCTTTTTCTCAGCCACCTCGTTGGGCATTTTGCCTGTTGTGGTGTTGTATTTGTATTTGTATAAATACTTGTTCCTCGGAAGAAAACGCTAACTACTCCAATGACGAATATTTACTCATATAGACATTCCCAATCTCCATACATAGTACGAAATCGTTATCCAATCGCTAAAACCTGTTTGCACAAATAATCTAACTAAAATAATACAATCCCTTTTTCTCTTGTTTCTCAAAACCGCAGGGTGGATCCTTCTATGGGGAGGAAAAAATACATTTCACTGAAAGGAACGAGAACAAAAACATTGGAAAGGTTAAGTCTTCCTCTCGTGAACGGTAATAAATGTTTCCCAATCCCACAACTGTAGAATCCGGTGATTTTATAACTCCTACGATTTTCCGTCTCTTAAAGTATGTCATAAATTGGCGATGACTATCATCATTAAGGAACCCATGACCATGACCTTTGTTTTCTTGCCAGAGAAAATCATGGCATTCGATCCAGAGGCGATGGAGCCGGGGGTACTGTGGGTGTTCGAGCACCTCCCGCAGTATTTTATACCACACGACAGAGCACCCCCTCCCCCACAAGTATATGGCTATTAGGGGCCAAAATAGTAATAAAAAGAATAATTAGTAAAAGTTGAAGGAACCAGGGCCGTTACTACAATTTTTGTGGGAGAAGACACGATTTTACAATCCCACAACTTAGAATTCTGTGATTCTATAACTCCTATACAAAATTTTTTCATCCCTTAAAGTTTGTTGCCAGCAGCAATTGACCCCTTTGGTTCTTCCTTCAACGATGAGCAGCGACAACCCTTTACAATGTATAACTTCCTTATTGGTCGTACACAGAAAACACGTGAAGTGCAGTGTTTACCCTAATAAAACCAATACATTTCATAACTCCGAGTAATAACGTCGATGGAATCCGAATCTATAGGTCGCTACTGATGGTCGCGATTCCCTCACAATCTCCTTGTTTTTCGAGTTACTAAATCTCAAGTCTGATATCGATTTTTTAAATAAGTATCTCAAAAAAAGAAATGTTGAATTATATATGAAGTCACACACGAATAAATACTCATTCATTCAGAAATTCAAATAAAAAAAAAAGCTATGATTTATGAAGAGAACGGAAAGGAGAAATGATCAACTTCTTTAGAATTTAAATCCATTTCTCATGCGTTTTCCCGTAATCAGAGCAAATTTTGGTTCCCATCCAAGAAAATTTTTACACACTCGTTATTCGGAAGCGAAAAAGCACTACAAAAGGAAGCACTTTATACAGTAAAACATCTTTAATGAACATCACATTACCATTAACGACTCGCAATGACTTTAGTAAGCCATTATTTCCCCATAATTCAAGACAAACAAAAATATATCATCAGAAGCCGTTAGTTCAGCGATACGAGAAGGAAACATATTTGCATATTAATATGTTGAATTTTGTTTTTAATCCTTCCGTTCAACTATAGTGAATTATAATTTTAAATTATCATTATAATAGAGAAATAGATCACTTCTCTTACTTATCTATACTTGCTTATCATTAGCATATGATTTCAATTTTATTTTATTTTTTCCATGTCGTAATCAACTAATATGACTTTATGGAATATATTATTTTTAAGAAAGGTAAAGCATATGGGTCTAAGATAATCAACGTCTCTTCAGTACTAATGAAATCAGAAACTTGAAGATCGTAAAATTTTCTCAAAACCCCTTAAAAAGATTTTAAAAAAATAGAAGAGAAAAAATTCTTCATTTTGAATCTCTTTGAAATATAATTTGCATTTTAAAGTAAATAAAAGCTTCATAATCAAGAGTTTTTCCTTCACACGCAAAGTACTAAAAAGAAAGACATTTATGTGTATTCGTGTTTTCAATGAGATACGTAAAGAGCATCAAGGCGTTATACGAGAGAAATAAACGCAACGCGATGAAATTACCATGGCAGATAATTTGCATATATGATAAAAGATATATGTACATATGTGAGTGCATATACTAAATCACTGCACACGAATAACTTTGAAGTTTTGATGGTTCTTTGTTATTTTTCGCTATTCGTGAAGAGAATCATTAGCGCAGTATATACCTATATATCTTCTTCATCTAAGTACTTTATGATGTCTGGAAAAAAAAAATTAATATATTTTTTCCGTTTTCGATTTATCTTTACAGAAATAAATGTGTGATTACTGTTGCATGCATTCGCCTCAAAGGAGAATGTGCCAAATTCTGCGACGTACGTCGCAGAACAATCTGGAAGAATTTTAAGAAAAGTGTAGTGAAGAAACACTATTATGGCATTTTCTGCAGCAGAACATTTCTCAGTCAGCCGAGGACTCGTTGCAGAACAATACAAAACATTCTGCTTTGGAGAATTCAATCGTTAGTGTCTTCAATTCTGTGAAATTTCTATTATTTAAAACTTCATTCTCAGCATGGAATGGATTTTTTTTCGTAATTTTTGTGTTAAAAGCTCATGTATTCTTGTTGAGATGAAAAGCTGAATATAGAGTTTTTATTCACACTAGCTTTTTTAAATTTCTCTCAAACTAGTATTTTCCGGTATTTAAACATCTTTTTTTGTCAGTCTAGAACAGTGATTCTTAACCTTTTCCCCAACCAGCTCCAACAGTGCAATACGCTTTACCTTCTTGCACCCTCCCCCTCCTCCTGAAGAATCTATTTGCTGTGGCATTTATTTTTTTGTAATTAATTACATTAATTATCCATTAATTAATAATTGATTTTTATAATTTCTTATAAACATTTTTAATTCTTTTTTTGGCCTATAGTTAATAATTACAGTTCTGGCTTTACTTGAAAATAAAATCGAAATCCAAACTAAAAATTATTTTCACATCTTGACATTTATCGAAATTCGAGAGGAATAAATTCAATGAAGTGTTCTTCACTTATGATTCCAGCCGAATTATAAACGTTTTTTTAGTGCTTGATAAATTTTTCGATGTTTTTCCTGAGTCATGCTCACGACAGTATCAAATGTAAGCACAACATGCTAATAGCATGAGGTACGAATGTAAACAAACGGGGAAATATTTTTGGGTGAAAAAAAACTTTTACAACAGGAATTTCGAATGATACATTTTTGAAGAAGGGAAAGTTCAAGTGTTAAAATATATCAGTATGATTCATATTTTTTCAAAAAAATTCAAAATGTCAATTCAGTTCTTCTCATTTCAATTTTCCTGAAAAACCAGTCACACACAACATGTTACAATTTTTTATTCCCATCTCTCACCCCCCAAAACCTTCGGTTAAGAATCACGAACATGAATCTCGCATGCACGTTTGTTTCACAACAATACAATGCCCCAGAAACTCTTGAGCGCAATTTATTAAATACTCAGATTTGAAAGCCCAAATTCACAGTATTATACAAGTTTTTTTGAACATATGATGGTAAAACATTTACGTTATATTAATTAAATTCCTCTCAAAATGTCAAAAAAATTCTTTTCTGTTTAAAAAAACTAGAACAACCGAATAAAAATAGATTATTACGTGAATATTTTCATACAAATGGACATCAGCTTGTTAGAAGTGTTGTAAGTCTTCCCTGGTTAACTACTGTAAACGTAAAATTTAAGTATTATAACACAAAGGTTACGAAAAGGAGGGCATTTCTGCAAACGTAATACAACGTGTGCATTTGCTTCCATAGTATGATCAAACGCGTGCTGATATCGTGAAAATACATTATACTATGGCCACACACACACACATTTTTTTACTTTTATATTAGATTTCACGCATCAAAGCATTGAATCGATGTCTCCGTCATGTATGTGGATTGAACTTATATAATAGATCCCACACATTTTCGCAGTTGTGAAGTATTAATATTCGTCTTGCATTTGTATAGCTTATTTTGCTAGTATAAAACAACAACCTCGAAGAACGACTAACATCGAATACCATCATCAAATAACGCGAAACCACCGAAGTAGCGATGAAGTTTCGAGGGCATGGTCGAATTATTGATGAAAACTTCATATCCATCTTCAAACAGAATCTTCAGCTGCTAGAACCAGAAAATATTGATCTGCACGATTTATGCTAATAATGCAGTCAAACTATATGTTATAACGACATCGAAGATTTCGCGGCATTTTGGCGTTACAACCGAGGTTGACGTTTTCACAAGACATTTTTTGATGAAAAATTTAATCAGAGACAATCAAATACTGTACATGTAATTTTTCTTCTTTATGATTAAGGTGACCATATATTTGATGGGGGAAAAAGACATAATATTGGAAAAACTAATATGGAACATCACCGATTCCTACAAAACATACTGCAAAATAGCGGCGAAATTGCCAAATATTACTTGTGTGAATAATAATTTAGGCACAATTTCTTATGAACAATAATATAGTTCAGCGTTAAACAGAGTGACTTTCTGATTTTAAGTATGATATTCTGTCTGTAGCATTGATATAAAAGGTACGAAAGGAAAACGTACTTCCATGTTTTCATTGATTCACCGTTACAGAATGAACACGTTTCACCACTGTTAACCGCAAAATATATATTTTTAATGTTTACCTGATTTGGACATGCCTTCAATTGAGCTAAAATACTTTTAACTGAAATATGGGTATAAGATAGTAAGAGTAAGCCATAACTAGAGAATTATTTGACGGATTAGTGTAGAAAGAAAATTTCACTGCTGTTCAAACGTGCAGCCTCCAAGTATTTTTTGGTCGTTGTGTATGCAGTCAGAATTCTACCAAGGTAGTTACGTACCAAAGACGAATTTTGCATATCCCAGACAAATTTATATCCGGCATCACACGTATATAGTTAAACTTCAGTTTCATTAAAATTATTCTCTATTCAAAACAGTCCGGACAGGCAATTATTAACGTTACAACCGAGGTCGTTGTAATCAAGTTTGACTGCATTCAAAAATTCCAAAAAAATTTCTTATCATTACAAAAACTTTTTCCTAATGATTTGCAATATCACAAACTTTTTTTTGTTATGTCCAGTATTTAATTAACCCTAAGGCTGCCGGAAGAATCGGAAAAATGCTTCTCTCACAACGGCACAGGATAAAAGAAAAAATTTTCTTTTTCTTCTTTGACGAAATCAAAAAATGGTCCCTTCATTGATTAATGTTTTATGTGCACCTTTTTTTAAAACGGAAGCCTATCTAAAATGAAATATTATTTCGGTCTCTTGACGTTCCGGCAACATGGTTCACTGCATAATACTATCGAGAGAAAAAATGTGTGATACAGACAGAGAATCTGAATTCGAACCCACAATCACTGACAAAATAGTGATTGGGGGCAGATACACCCTCTACCGCAAAGTTGGTTCAAGAAAAATCAACGAGAGAATCTCGCGATAGAGAAGTGAAACTTCTGGTTGGACATGACTAGATTCACCTCAATTAAACTTTATTTTAATTATTTAAAATTGAATATAAATAGATGAATTTTTTGCTTAGAAATTTTGAATTTAATTACAAATAAGATTGATCTCGTTGACCCCTCATCTCTCGTTCTTAAACCTTCCCCCTTTAAACTTGGCTCACTTCATCTAGTTGACCTCTTAAACCCAAGACATCGTCCACTCGTAGAATTCTAACGAGTTTGCCGTCATATGAATCATAATTCAACCCACTGTAAATCTCATGTGTGGAAGATTTGTTCACTAAAAATTTCGAACGATAATCGGGGTTGCTCTAAATAAAAGGAGGAGCGGGTGCTTTAGTGAATCGCTCTAGGTGTATTCTGCGTTATGACAGCTAACTAGGAGCTGGCACTGTGATGTCACAAAGCAGAAAAAGCGTACTTCCGACGTCTTTGTGGCCACATGTCAATTTATCTTATTTTACAGAAGAGGTGGAGCTCGCACACTCCAAATATGACTCTGTTGTCCATCCCATGGATCAGCAGGTCATTTTAAACTTTGAAAATCTCTACACAAGAATTTTTTCATCCTAAGAATTATATTTCAATTATATACAGTATATGGTATGACCTAACACTCAAAGAATACTAAAAGCATGATGTTATCATCCTACATTGAATAGTTCTTTTGACCGCTTGGCAGCAAATGTCTTACTGAACCATTAATTAATCCGACAGAGATTTTGAGAGTTTCACCCAGCACTCATACAGATAGAAGGCCTCTGTACTGTTTGCCATAAACGTCATTCAGACTACCTAGAAAGCTTGCCACATTTTAAAACACAGCATCTTATTTCGTTTCTTCTTATTTTGACGTAGAATCTTCTGATTGGCTCACAAATACCGTATAGTGATTGGATGTGAGCCATAGAAATCACCCATTCTGAGGCCGATAATTTATTTTCCTGACAACGATGATACTGGAACGAGCAGGGAATTATTTTTCCCTGAATATTCTGAGGAAAAATGGACTACTTACTGACGTCACAAACAGACTGCGGAGGCCTTCTATCTCTAGGAGGTGCTGCTCTTCACTACTAATAAGATTATAAATTACGTCATATAATAAGGTCGTCATAGTTTTCATTTCATCTCTTTCATATGAATGGTTATCTTTTCAGTATTAGTTCAATGATTTTCATTGGTTCAACATTATGCACAGGGGCTGTAGTTACAATTAACGTTATAGTTTTCAGGTTCCTAGGAACGGGTTAATTAATTTTACATTAATCCCTATAGGAGAAAATGTTTCGGTTTGCGAACTATTCGTTTCACAAACGGACTTAAAGAACGAATTAAATTCGTAAACCAAGGGAAAGGGTTGACTGTACGGCTGCGCCATCTATACGTCATTCTAAGAACTCCATGTTAAAAATTAAAGAAATTCATATCATCACAGAATGATTGAGCAGGTTATTCGGCTCATCATCCGTAGATGATGGGAGCACTTTGGGGGGTTAATATGTGCATAAAAATAAAACATGTCAAGAAAAATTTTTGATTCACTATTATCACAATGGTGTAATGATTATTGCGTAATACTCATTCGTGTACCCTCAATTCCATGTTGGTTATGTACGAGAGAGTAGGTTTGAAATCTCTGATAGCACCAAGATAATATTCTCCACTTTAACATCTATTTTTTTTACAATTGTCCATATGTAGCTTATATATAAAGTTTCTTTAGAGAAAGGAAGAAATATATATATATATAAGAGCATCATAATATATTATATATATATATCTCAGAAAAAAGCTTATTCCTCTAAAGCTTGATCTTTTCTCCAAACTCAGATCACGTTGTCAAAGATTTACGCAGCATACAAAATTTTTGGCAGCTTCATGAAGTTTTGAGTCAAAATATAAAGAAGAAGAAAAAATACATGGTGAATGCTCCATAACTTGTTCACTTCCGTATACATTTTTCAAAGGAGAGGTGTAGAGTCTTTTTCTGAGATAGCAGAGCAAAAAGAAATTGTTGATGAATTCATGAATTCCCGAAGATTACATAACGTATGCATGGCTAACCCAAGTTATGAGAGTATGCCAATATTTCCCGAGAACGTGAAGGCACAGAGTAATTTAATATCCTGTTTTTTGATGTAAAGCAAGAATGCTCAACCTTGGAGAGAGTGCGGGCCACTTCATTGGTTTGAAAAGCGAGTCACTCAAATCATCATTTGATCATTTTTGTCGCATCACGGTCATTTTCTGCACACGAAGGCTAATTAGACCGGGACCCACAATTTATTGCCGACTCCAAACGGCAGCCTTTTTTATACTCACCGGGAGGTGAGAGGTTGGTGCTTTAATCCCCTCTGTGTGGGATTCCCTGAGGTAGCAATATTTTTCTGTGGTCATGTCTTCGTTTCTGATGTACCCCTGCGTCAAGAAAGTTTCTGACATGGACGAATCAGGTATCGAACTCGTGACACCTCTACACATCCTTTGGTACTTAAGGCGAGTAACTTATCGACCTGGGCTACCGCACCCTATCACTCGAATGATCTGTTAATGCGCCACAGTGTAAATATGCCGCAGATCACTCGAGTGGTCTCTGTAAATATACCATGGGTCACTCAAGTGGTCTGTAGATGTGCCACTTAGTTCATTTTTAAAAAATTAGGTTTGAGGTCACGTGCCTCATCAGATTAGTGCGAGGGCCGAGGGCCACATCTGAACAGCGGGACATGGGTTGAGCATGTGTGGTGTAAAGCAGTGTTTCCAAAACTTTTTTGTTCTATCAACTCCTTTTTCCTGAATTTTTTTTCTCTCATCGCCCCCAACTCAAGTCACCCCATAGGATCTTATGTTATTCCCGTAGCTTCTAAATCGCCCTCCTGGACCATTCCTTCGTTTCCCAGGGAAGGATATTGCCTACTTTAAGAAATATCAGCGGTTTAAAATATACTTCATGATAAGATTGATTTTCTTATTTTTCTGAAGAGAGAGGAAAAGAATCCATGTTTTTAGCTGATTCGAATGAGAACCACTTTCGTGGTTTTTTTTTCAATAAGTATTTAATAGGAGGTCGAATGCCCAATATTGTCAAGTAACTTTGTATTCTGGCTTTAAAATGATGAATGTTATTTTATATCCATGATTTTTTTATGCACTTGTATTGAAATAGCTTCGGGAATTGTCATTGGGATTTATTATTTTTAAAAATTGATCTGATTATGCATGGCTCTCTGCCAATCTCACTCGTGTCACTTCCGAAGATTTGCGATACATTAATGACGAACCATTCCGTAGAAATGTTATCTTGGTTTTAACATTCATACCCGCTGATCGATGTAAGGTGGGGCCACGTTTCACGCAATTTCTCTTGATCCGATTGGATCCAAGTCATTATTCTGCTACGAGCGAGCAGATCTCGAATGATAACTATCCGTAACCAAGTTACGAGGGTTTTACCCGATAAGGCTTCGATTCTGCGCCTGGTTTAATAACTTTGCGGGTCTTCAGATGGGTATTCCTAAGTGCTTTTTGTTTCGCAGTTGGCACAATAGACTCATACGTATTATCAAGGCCCGATTTTGATGGGGGCACTGGGCAAAAACGGTATGAAAATTATTGCAATTCGTCTGAAAAAGTGTTTGCAAGACCAGATGTATAAAGTTTTGCATTGCAAATATACAGAATCTTCGTGAAGATTTAAAGATTTCATGTTGAGATCAAAACATGCAAACTCTATTGTCATCGTTTCATTAATCATTTTAATTTCAAGAAAGATGTGCAATAAAGGAACTGAACAAAAGACTGTGACGCATTGAGATATATTTTTTTCGTGGAGTTAATATCGCAATAGGTGAGTTATTGCACGACCTCCTGAATTACACAGGTTATCTAGGTGGTCGTGGTTATACATGCTGTGTAAAGTCTGACTAGTACTGATTGGTATAATATTAAAATTGATATTTAATAGAGTTTGCTAATAATGGGCACTTTGGAAATAGTATGATGTGATTTAAAGAAAATTCTTTGATTTTCAAAAAAAAACTTCACCAAATAAAATTTACAAAAATTTGAGTAAAATAAAAACTATTATAATTTTGGCGGCATCCCTTAAAACATGGGGCCCTGGGCAAATGCCCATGTTGCCCATGCGGAAATCGAACCCTGCGTATTCTATAAATTTCTGAAATAGTTCCATAAATTTCTCTAAAAGTTCAAAATTAAAGAACTCTTACAGTAAGGCCACCGTATCTGTAGTTTCAGTTATCCGCGGCTAGGAAAATGAAGCGTATGCGCACGTTTCAGACACGTAGTACATGAGCGCCGGCCTAAAAACTTGCCATGTAATGAGTTTCCAAGTTGCTCAAATCAATATCGACTGCTACATTGTATATTCTGACTGTAGATAATGAATAAACTATTTATGTATATACAACACTATGACTTTTTTTTTAGTTGTGTGCAGTGTGTGATAACCTCTTCTGTGCTTTATTTTCCCTGCATCTTATCCATCAAATAATGAATATATAGAAATTCTAAGAACTTCTTAGGTACCAACCACGAAAGTAAAAGCAAAAATGCTGAAAAACCATGTCGTTGTACAGGGTATCTAATTCAGATATTCCTACTTTTGAGAAGTTCCTATATTTCACAAGCAGCTGTAAAGGATAAGAAAATTGTATAAATATAGAAAGCAAATCAGTTTTGGAAAAAAAATTAATGCGCTTCTACATGTGCTGCTGTTATTGGCCGCATGGCAAATGGGATAATGACAATAATCACGTGAAATCGGACACCACGTATTAGTTTCGGGACTGTTTAGTTTCCACTTAAAAAATTTCATGCGGATTTTCTGAGCCCTAAATTCGGCATTTGTGCTTATTCGCCCCCATTGTACAAATGAGGGGGTTAAAGTCCAAATGTTGCAAATCACATTTTCAAAAATTCTGACTTGAGTGCAGAAATGCAATCTAGAAGTGTTAAACTATTGAAAAAAAAATGAAACAAGTCTCAACTTCAATAATTCGCCAATGCATTGTGAAATTAATAAAATTTTTAACATGAATCTTTATGAAAAAAATTCTAGTGAAACCTTTTTTGCGGCAAGAAAGAATTGGATGAAAGTTAATCAATTTAAAAGAATTGATTAACTTTCATCACTCTGACTTAACCTCAAATCGAATATTGCTTCGTCTGAAAAAGTGATCCTGGAGAGGAAATTAGATTTATCGCCAGTGAGAACATCTCTACACAACGAATTGCACCTTCTCTTATGATAACTTCATTTTTTTTCTTTGTTTGCTTCTAACGATGACAGCGTACGTAATGGCGCTTGTAAGTGCTAAAAATTAATTTTAAAAATATGTAAGAAACAGCTTTATATTACGGAAAGTTAAGGTAATTAATAGTTAGCTGTATTAGCAATTATTATCATAGTAAGAAAAGAGAACTATATAAGGAGAACATATAACCCGGATGCTGATGAAATTTGCATTTGCAATTTTTCAGTTTTCCACGATTTTTCACTTTTGAAGCATTTTTTAGTTTTAGGACATTTTTTCAGTTTTTAATTTTTTTTCAGAATACAAAAAAGTTAAAAAAAATTATAGGTACGCTAATTACATGGAATAAATACGAAAAATTAGGCCAGAATTTTTTCTAGACTGAAAAGATGCATTGCTTTTGTCACTTTTATTTGTACCTTTTTTAATAGATATCGTATAATCCTGGCCTTAGCCCGATATCAAGCCGGAATTACACTGTGAAAGTTTTATAAAAAGTTATTTTATAAGACTTCAAAAATTCAACCACTAATCTTATCGGTTACATTCAAGTGAATGCATTGTATTGTCAATGAGCTTATTTTTCCTATTTGTCAAGGATGTTCAAATAAAATTATTTTATAAAATTTTATATTGTAATACCGGCTTTAGGCCGGGATATTAATAGCAAAAACTAAAAAAATTAAATTAACTAATTTTACAGATTAATTAGCAAAACTAAAAAAATTAGTTTTGCTATTTTAATAGCATTTTTCGTCACTTTTAAGGCATTTTTTATGGTCATTCTTAACATTTTTAGGTCATCAACATCGGGCTTTAGTTATAAGAGTGAGATATCCAAGATAATATCCCTCCCTCATTTCTTAAGTCGTTTAATAAAATTTGTTCCCGTACCGATCCGATGGAAAACAATACGTATTCCCTACTTCAAAATTCGATACAAAAAAACTGAGTGCATCTCAACAAAAATATCGAGATTGGAACAAACTGTTTCGAAATAGTAATCAATACATTTTATTTTTTGCTACTGAACATTAATGCAGCAGCGGGATAATAACCATGTGGAAGGAAATAATAATAACCAAAAAAATGGGATGGAAATGAAGCTAATATCTTCTCTTTTTTTTTTTAGATCTTCTCTTCCTTCGTTCTTTCCTCTCATTTCTATTCAGTTCAACTAATTTTTCCATTCTGACGGTCGTTTTTAATCTCTCTCCATTCATTTCCGTTACTTTTGTTATTATTATATGTTTTTTTGTGTATTGTTTGGAACATATTTGTTCATCTTGCCCAATTTAGTTCTTTCTTTCAATTTTAGAATTCATCGGCCACCACCATATTTTTTTTTCTTTTTTTTTACTAAACGTATAAAAGGTATTATTATCATTATAATGGCAACATTAAAAGAAAGAATCCTCATCCGAAGTGGACTGGGATCGAAAGAACATCCGTGCGGTAACAATTCGACGGTCATGACGACAGCAAAAACCGGACCAAAAAATAATAATAATAGGGCGAAGGAAATTTCGGGAATGTGCAATCTACCATATTAAATTACTAATTTTTTTCACCAATGATACATTCAATTGTTCAATCCACCTATAATTTGTACGTCAATTTATTAAAATCCGATGTCGTAAGCGCGAAAAAATACGTTAAAGAAAAGGTTTTATTTGAGAGTAGTTGCTTATTTTTTTACAAGTAGTGTATACTGTGTATGTGTGTGAATCTCGCTTTCTTATTACATTTTTTTTTTTCTTCAATATTGCTAGAAAAATTATACTGGGTGATTATTTAATTCCCCTTGCCGTATTTTACTGGCGAACCGTTGAACCTAGAGGCATGCTTCCGATTAGGAAACGTATCCAAATGTTTAGAACTCAGATACGTCATTCATGTTGCAAGGGGTTGTACAGTTATTAAAATAAAAAAATTAACTTTTCAAAAAAACTCGATTAGAAAGTTGTTGCGCCTGTCCTTCCTGAGGCCAACAAAAAACATTCCACGTCTCTAAGGGCAATATTCGCAGAGATATTGGAATTCAAAATTCGAAGGAAAGTTGGGAAAGAACAGCATAAATAAGGAAAACAAGCGTTGTCCGTTATTTTTTTTGCTGTTCGCTCCCAATTTTCTACAATATTCAAAATCAAATATCTTAGTAAATATTTCACTTGGAAACGTGGAAATTTTTTTTGTTGGCCTCAGAAAAGACAGAAGCAACAACTTTCTAATTTGGTTTTTCAGCACAAGGTTTCCGTATAAAAAGTTATTTTTTTTTTTGTTTTAAATAACTATATACCGCCTCTTGTAGCATGAATGGTGTATCTGAGTTCTTCACGTTATTTGGATAATTTTCCTAATCTGAAGTATGCCTCTAGAATCAACGGTTGGCCATTAAAATGCGGCAAGGGAAATTGACTAATCACTCCGCCTACGTGAGCATGTACCATTCAGGCACATCGCCAATAAACAAGTGCAAAAATTGATGATCGCAAAAATGATGATACAGGTAAATAAATCCGTTATAAATCACATAAATCTTCATAATTGGGAATAGCTCTTGATAATCGATATAATTTGATCAGCTTCTTTTCAGGAAAAAAAATTCAAGAGGCCAAATAGGGCTAATTCAATCCATCCCGACGAAATTTTCCCTTCTTTCTCGTGCTTTTTTTTCGTGATTTCCAAAATTCTACTACAAATTTCTGAAAAATGGGAAATGATAAATTCACGTGAGTTGTGAAAATGACATCACTACACCATTTTCATCGTTTATCGACAATATTTCGGTAGATATTATTGGGGGGGGGGGGCTATAACCAGTACCGTCTTAACGCATGGGCCCCACAAGAGCACAGCAAGGGGGCCTCAAGAGAATGGGGGCATCACAAAAATTAGAACCAGTTAAAATTTTCGAGAATTTGCCTGGTGGGACCTCAGAAAAATCACTTGGTCCGGTGGCCCTGCCTAAGACGGCCCTGCCTATAACGCTTTTATCATTAAAGACAACGGAACCTCTGGATTGTAAAAGTAATCACACTTCTGCCCACTGCATTTGACTTAAATATTTTGTTACTCAACTTCGAAAAATTTTTTTAAAAGCTCTCTGTGGGCCCCAGATTGAGAACCACTTTGCAAATCCATATCATATTCCAAGAAGCACGTACAAGCTTTTTCTTGCAGCAGCATGAATCGTTTCAAAATAACTGGATATTAAACGTTAAGCAGTTAAAAGATCCGTTCGGTACGAAACTTTTAAAATCAACTTCAAGTCAAAAATTAGTGTATGAAATAGTTTTTGTAGACATATTCGATCAATATGTATGTTGCGGTAAATGTGTGGATGATAAACCCGCCAAGCATTAATAAGTATGATACATCTCCCTAAATTTATCACTTTTACCGGTGATTATGCATAGTATCCACACAAGCATCGTTGGTAAATTTAATAAATTCTAGAGAAATTATCACTTTTACCAACGATTATGCGACCCAAGTGTCACGTCATTGGTTAATAAATCGTACTATATAATATACAAATACAAATACAACGCCACAACAGGCAAAATGCCCAACGAGGTGGCTGATAAAAAGATGCCCATAAAAATATGGTTGTCATATGTTTCAAAAATACAGCAACCCAATTAAAAATGCAATTAACACAAATTACAAACAATATATACACATGATAAAATATTATACAATGCCCATAAAGAATACTTATGGTTGTCTTATTCTAAGAATGGATAGCTTCTCGATTTACCCCAACATGTTTATCGTATTTCTTTTTAAACGTGTCAATTGTGTTACAATTTACTATCTCCGGGGGTAAGCTATTCCATTTATTAACAACCCTATTGGAGAAAAATTCCCTGCGACACCATAACCTTGCATTGTCCCTCACCAATCGATACTGGTGTCCCCTTGTAAAAGCAGTCGATTGGCGGTGTACTAAAAGTTCATGGTCCATCCTATCCATCCCATTGAAAATTTTGAACACTTCGATCATATCTCCTCGACACCTGCGTTCATCCAATGTAAACATATTCAAAAAATGAAGTCTTTCTTCATAACTCAAGCCCTGTGTGCCAATAAGGACACGCGTAGCTCTTCTCTGCACCCCTTCAACCAAGTCTATGTCCCTCTGTAGGTATGGTCTCCAAAACCTTACAGCATACTCCATTCCAGGACGAACTAAGCCTCGAAAAAGCGGAAGAATGACTTTAGGAGAACGCGAAGAGACCTTTTTGAAAATGAGACCAAGCATTCTATTCGCTTTTTTGACAACCGCTGAACAATGTTCAGAAAACTTAAGTCGCTCGTCAATGAGAATTCCCAAATCGGTGACTCTAGTTGCATCCGGGATAGTGACACCATTCAACTCGTAAGAGAACCGTGGGTTGTTCGAACCAAAATGAGCGACCATGCACTTATCTACGCTAAACGTCATGCTCCATTCATTTGCCCATGCTGCAATCTTGTTTAAGTTGGTCTGGAGCAACTCCCTATCGCTTTCATTTCCGATTACCCCCATTAGCTTCACATCATCTGCGAATTTGCTAGTAATTCCATCGATACCCTGATCGAGTTTGTCGATAAAAAGCGAAAAAAGTATGGGGCCAAGGACACTTCCCTGAGGAACTCCACTTGTGACGTCTGTCCAACCAGAGAATTCCCCGTTCACCATAACTCGTTGCGACCTATCTCTTAACCACGATTCTATCCAATTCAGCAAGTTGCCCCCTATTCCAATCTCGTGTAAACGCTTCAAGAGTTTGCCATGTTGGACACGATCGAATGCCTTCTGGAAATCAAGGTAAACAACGTCGACATTTTTGCTCTTACCCAAAGCCTTAGTCACGTAATCATAGAAGCAAAGGAGGTTAGTTACACATGACTTCCCCTTCCTGAACCCATGCTGATTATCCGACAATACATTATTCTCGTCTATCCACTTAACAAACTGCCTTTTGATGATAATTTCCAAAATTTTCGAGAGGGAGCTCGTCAAACTCACTGGACGATAATTAGACACCACTTCTCTACTACCCTTCTTAAATATCGGAACAACGTTAGCCAGTTTCCAATCTCTCGGGACGATACCCTCAGCAACACTACTCCTGTATATCTGTGCGACTGGCCCCAACAATTCATTAGCACCTTCCCTGAGAACCCTGGGATAGATATCATCTGGTCCTGGTGCTTTGCTTGCACATACATTTCTTAGAAGATTTAGGACCTCCACGTCTTCCACTTGAATATCGTTGAGCGTTTTATTACCCCATGCAACACCCGTATATCGAATATCATTATCTCCATTAAAAACCGACGCGAAAAAGTCATTGAAAGCACTACACATGCCTACATTTCTCTCTACTTTTGAGCCTCCTATCGAGAGGGGGCCAACTGTCCCCTTACATCCATTATTGACGTATCGAAAAAATGATTTTGGGTCAGAGCCAATGTTATCTGCCAACCTAGATTCAACTTGCTTTTTACTATCCCTTATCGCTTTCTTCAACAGTCTTCTTTTATCAGTAAACAATGATAGGTCACCTCGTCCACTTTTATACTCTCTGAATGCTCTTTTCTTTTCAAGATAAAGGTTCCGCACGCTATCCGTGAACCATAGAGGGTGTGATGTACAAACACGCTTTTTTCGAACAAAGGGTATGACGTCGTGCAAAACAGAGGACAGCTTCGTACTAAATTCTTCCCATTGACTTACCACCCCTACTGATTCCAACCGGTCTTTGAAAACTTCCGCTAACCTTCTTCGCAAAACATCAAAGTTAGTTCTCCGAAAACAAGGAACCAGTCTTTTGTTATCAACCTCACCCGAGGAAAAGTTACAGAGAAATCTGACGATACGATGATCACTGGAAGAAAACTCTTCCCCCACCGAAACTTGTTCAACTAGATCCTCAGAACTAGTAAGAACTAAATCCAAAATAGCAGTACCCCTAGTGGCTTCTGATACATGCTGATACAAAAAATTTTCGAGCACCAACTTAAGAAAGTCTCTTTCATACTGATTTCCAGATGAAAGGTTCTCCCAATCAATACCCGGGTAATTGAAATCCCCTAGTATGAGAACCCTCTTTCGCTTACACATGTAGGAAATTTCATCGTGCATTTTGGCGATGTAGTTTTGATCCCTATTCGGTGGATTGTAACAAACCCCAACAATAAGCTTATGACGTCTTCTGTTCTCAAGTTCAACCCATATGGTTACACTCTCTAGCCTTCAAACATGATTTCACGTATATCAACACTCCACCCCCTTTCCTATCAGATCTATTTCTCAAAAAAGTATCGTATCCTGAGATGTGTAAGAAAGATTCATCCCCATCGTTTGCCCAAGATTCTGTAATGGCTATAAGATCCAAGTCCTCCACAACTATCATAGTTTCTAAAAAATCTTTCTTGTTACCCTGTACATGATATACAGGCACAATATACTGACACACACAATATACTGTACATGATAATTCATACATGTATCGTATCATTATATCGGGGTCCGACTATATTCATCACAACTAAATTCATTTGGAATTTTTTCATATATATGAAATTCACCAATTACACTAGGGGGTATTAAGAATAATTACAAGTAATGGCGATAAATTTAAAGTATTTATCAAATTTACCAACGAGGCTTGGGTATCATGCATATTCACCGATAAATTTACCAAACATACCAAGACGATTAGTAAGCATGCATAAAAACTGACTTATCACATTAATCGTAACATATATATTTATTCGAAATTCTTGGTTTTCTGCCAATACCATGAAGCATAATCCAGCAGTTTTATAACTCTGATATTCTTAGACGATTTCTAATGAGAACATTTATTACAACATAAGTAATGACGTGAAATGACATCGTATATATATTTTTCGCTCCTGAATTTTTTATTCCTTGTCTCATGAAAAGTATCGTGATTAAGTTGGTAAAACGTTTTCCTACCCCCTCATTCTTGGAGATTTCCGAATTTCAAAAGTAATGAAATAAAAATAGATTAATCGAAACAATTTCAGATCTTTGTGTTCCAAGTCCTGGAGGGCGCTGTAGTCCAGGTCGATAAGATATTCGTCTAAAGCACCAAAGGATGTTTTTAGAGGTGTCACGAGTTCGATACCCGGTTTGCCCTTGTCAGAAACTTTCCAGACGCCAGGGTACAACAGAAATGTCCCTGAAAAATCCACTCCGAGGGGTTAGCGCACCAACATTTCACTGAGTATAAAAAGGTTGTCGTTCGAAATTGGCTATAAAATGTAGGTCCCAGCCTAATTAGCCCTCGTGTGCAAAAAATGACCGTGGTGCAACAAAAATGATCAAGCCAAGTCCTGAACATTGTATGAAAAATATATAGTGTCCGGATCAAAGGTCCCTATTTTTAATCGATTTCTACACTTTACAATAAGTAAAATGATCTGGAAAAACAATCTAAAAAATGAACAAAAAATTTTCAATTATTTGAAAGCCCATTTGAACATTGGCTCACCTATTCAGATGCACCGTTTGACCAATTTTTATTATGGCTCTATAAATAAAACTTCTTAAATCTGATGCGCTTTACTCGCATTCAGTTAGTATCACCATGCACAGATAACAACACTAACTTGCGACATATGGCGAGAAAAAAAAAGAGTGAAACTACATTGTTTGAACTTGCTTGAATCGCTGTAGTTTTATCCTTGGCTGAAGTTGCTTCTGTGCTGTTTTCAAACTTCGAAGATCGAATGCGTGCCGTCATCTTCGGGTAAATCGAATTGTTGAGAAACCTATTTTTTTTTTTTCATAGGAATTAATGCAAAATTAATCAATTCGTTCCAAGGACTCCGAAAATTTTTAGTGTAAACTTTCACAGTAAAGCTTTGCGCTCAAGTGCATAATGTAAAACGGATTGAAATCATTAGACTAACACTGAAAACGTTTTTCCTTAGAAGAAACAATCCCCCAACCTTACGAGATAACGAACTTATATATATCCCATATCGGAGCAATGGCGGGGCTGTGTCTGGTTTCTTTAATATCATCTACAATCTTAGTGTCAAAGCCCTCGAATTGTCTGCCTGCATAGCAATCAGGCCACAATTCCTCCAAAATTGAATTCATATTTCTGTAAGTCACTTGCTGCCACACATAGTCAGCATAATAAATATAATCAATAAATATACTGCCACATCAATAAGAATTATCAGCAATGTAGTCTGTGAATATGGTTACTGCCAAAGCTCGAAGTTGACCGATTCGCGACGGGGCCAGCCAGTTGACCCGGCCAATGTCCGAAATTTGGGCTTTCGCCGGCTCCTGTATATCGATCTCTGTACATCCCTATATATGGATCACTAAGATATCGATATTTAGATTCTTTTGATCGTTAGGGTTGCCATAGCTAACCATAATCATTATGGTTAACCATAGCTAATTATAAATGGTCATAACTATCACACACAAAAAATACGCCAACGCGGCGATGATCCCGAATCATAGGAATCGTTGTATAGGAGCCGGTAAAAGCCCGAATTTCTGACATTGGCCGGGTCAACTGGGCTGGACCCATCGCGAATTGGCCAACTTCGGGTTTTGGCAGTAACATATACAATTGCCTCCCTGTAATTCCGACCCTGGTGGTGACATCATCGATTTTTAATAAGTAATGTTTTTACTAACATCCACGTTTTTCAAGTTTCCACTCAATGCATTGCCAAATTTTGCAGCAGTGAACACAGACAACCATCTTGTTTTTTTTATGCAACGGTAATTAAAATAATTCGATATCCATGAACTCACAAAATTCTTTCAGGCCTTCCGTTTACACTCTATGTGGAAAAAAATTATAGTTCAATCATTATACTTTCAACGTCAACACTCAAAACATCGGTAGCCGTCTTTGCGGAATTATGAGTGAGACGCCCAACTCCAAGAATTAATTTAATTAATTTATTTCTAAACGGAGCCACAATGGAAAAAATGCCGAGCAGGTTTATATTCACCAATTCAAACCCTAAAATATTCCAAATGTAAACGGGGCTACAATGGTTCAAAATAAGTTTGGCGCCCTTTGGTTACATAAAATATCAAAGTGGCAAAAATGTAACAGTAAAACAATAAATTCCTAGCATAATATCTAACGTAGCTCAAAGTTAGAATTACTTTCGATATTTTTCCATTTTATTTCATTGCGCAAGCAAAAACCGGGGCAAACAGGCGTCCCGAAAATCTTTTTTCGAGACGGCGAAAAATAGCGAAAAAAAACCGGGACACATGGCTACACTACTTACATAACATGAAAATTCAAGCATTCACCTTCTTTAATTAAAAACATGGAAGACAGACGGCAGTACCAGCAAGAACACAATTCTGGCAACATAATTACGTTAGGAGCCACGCATGCACTCAGATATCCACATTCCGACGTATGCCGGTTCGTTAGAAAGAAGTCCAAACAATATACAGTCGAATCCCATTATAACGAACTGCAAGAGACCGGAGAAATTACTTCGTTATAACGAAATTTATAACGAAATTTAAAAAGTAATTCCAGGTTTTTGTATTGTTCCTATGTAAAATTATCTGGGAGATCAGAAAAGTGTTCGTTAAAACCAGATTTTCGCTATAACGGTATTCATTAAAACGGGATTCCACTGTAATACAAAATACGTGATGGCACAAAATCTTCAACGCAATGAGCCATTAAATGTACCCAATATTTAATTAATCATCCTGTTACTTGCACGTGCAGCACATTAAATGGTAACATAACTAGAAAACCATTTATCTGTTATATAGAAGCCACATCGGATACCTTAATAGCAAAAGTGAATGTGAAGTTTCAAGTTCGTAGTCATTAAATAAGTTAACTGAAGGAACGGGTAAAAATAGTCGAGTTCATAGTTCACTTTGGAACAGCACTTGTAAGACAAATGAAGTGAACAACCCTATGGCGTATGGATGAACGAGAAGACATTTCAAAGGTCAAGTTCGAAAGCATTAGTCTTGTTTGGGGAGGGGGAAGAAATGAGTACCAAACGAACAGTGGCAGTAATTACTTCAAGAACAAGTAGTGCGAGAGAGAGAGATTTCTGAAAAGCATCAAGAACTCCGTAGCACATATTTCAAGCGGTCGAAGATCAATGGATTGAGAAGGTAGGGCTGAGCATCTGATTAAATGAATGAATGCTAAATACTTGGTGGGATAGCTCAATTAATATTGTGCCTCGAATTGATTAACAATCTCTTTATGAAAAATATGCAGACACTACTTCTCTCTTCAGAGCCGCTTTTACGAGTGCGTTGCAGGTGCGATCTCATTAAGCACAGCGGTTTATCAGAGCTTTAACTGATTTGATACTGGAATTTTCATTCTGGAATTATTTCATTAAATCTGAATTTTCTGTCAATTCTGGAATTTTATCCCTCATTAATTCGTAATTTTCACCAATTTTCTCTCCTGAAATTTTTTTCCTCATTTATTCTCAATTTTCATTAATTCTGGGATTTTTTTCTCTCGTTAATACTGAATTTTCGTCAATTCTGAATTTTTTTCTTTCATCAATTCTGAGATTATTTTCTTTGATTGATTCTGAATTTTCATTGGTGAGTAGATATTTTTCTGCATTCCGATAGATTCTGTGATAATTCATGAATCTTTAGATGCCCCCCCCCCCATTCCTTTCCTCTACAAAATATATAGGTTGCATAGATAACGGGGAGCATGACATTTTAATGGCAAAACGTTGATCCGAGAGGCATACTTTCAGTTAGAAAAAGTTTCCAAATAACGTGTAGAACAGTACTCAGATTTCATGTTCTAAACGGTTGTATAGTTATTGAAATTAAAAAAAATTAACTTTTTATACGGACACCCTGTGCTTAAAACACAATTACGAAGTTTTAGTCTTGGTTGGCCCCATCTCTCCTAATGCCAACCAAAAAATTTCACGTTTCTAAGTGAAATATTGGCTGAGATACTAGAATTAGAAACACGAAGGGAAGTTGGGAAAAAAAAAAGCGTCTTAAGAATGAGTAGAATGGTATACTCACTTTTTTTTTTTATAATGCCGTTTTCTTTCTTTTTTTTTCCAACTTTCCTCGTTTTTCCAATTCGAATATCTTAGTGAATATTGCACTTAAAAACGTGGGGGTTTTTTACATCTGGGGAGTCAGGGTAACAACTTTTTTTAATCGGGTTTTTGGGCACAGGATATCCATATAAAAAAGGTTTTTTTATTGTAACTACGCAATCCTCTTCGAACAATGGATGACATATCAGAGTAATGCACGTTATTTATACTTTTCCTAACTGGAAGTATACCTGTAGGATCATCGGTTCACCAGTAAAATACCATGCGCCCTGTTACCTATGCACCCTGTATAAAATAGTTGCTAAAGAGTCCCTGAAAGTATTTCCGCATGGCTCCATGGTATTTACTCAACGGGCCCCGCTTCTGATAAGGGTGGCCCTGTCTTTCTCCCTCTCTTTTTAAAGAGAATGCCTGGCAGCAAAAGGGACGTCAAACTGGCAGTCCGCGACTTCCCAACAAATTTCGAAAAATAAATTATTTTCATTCAAAAAAAATTAAATATTTTCTTAACAAAAAATATGAAAAATTCACGCCGAAAAAATGTGAAACACACTGAATCGACAGTGATGTCTATTCAGTTATATTTATGAAATAAGCTACTTTCAGTCAAACTCAGATTAAACGACATCGAAGATCCCACGAAATTTTGTTGAGGTTGACGTTTCTGAGACCAGGCAGAAAATGCATGTCTCAAAAATGTGCAAGCATTTTGTGATATTTTTCAATTGAGAAATACTTTAATCGAAAGAAAACGGCAACAGCTGGCAATCTGCATGACCAGTTGAAAGGAACATCAATTTTATTGTACTTGATGAAAGCTCGAATATCCACACACATACGTGGCTCAAATTACTGTTTCTTTTGGCCTTGCGATGAAATACAAACATTACTGAAAGGTTCTAGGAAACGTTTTCTATCCATGCAACCACAACAGGGAAACATTTTTTGCCGCCGTGGTAATATGTATCAAAATATTCTCTTCAGAAAAATTCCAAGCAATTCAAAAAATTCTAATTCATCTTCTTATGAACAAACTCGTAAACAATGCGAAAGGATGGTACACCAGCACAAGTGGCTGAAAAAAATATAAATTTTGTTCAAGGACTTTCAGCGAAATTGCTGAAAATGTATCCAGACATTCTTAAACTTTCTTTCAAACGAGCGCAACTCCGGTCTATCGCCACAGGCACTTTACTACCGATTGAGTTGTGCTGGATGTATAAGTGTGTGTATTTAACAGTCTTGAGTACGTATATAGATGGGATTCGACTGTATATCAACAGGTCATAATATTGAAAGGAAAACATATATGACAGTCCTTATATGAAAACATGTGAGACTTATCCTACCAGCCATTGTAATGGAATGGTTCTTATAACTTGGGGATCATTGCAATGCGCATCGGCTGAATTTATTTTTTTTTTGTCCATCTTGTATAACAGAAAAATACAAATTTTGGCTACAACAAAATTGTTTATTCTACTCATCACTTGGCAAAAGGAAGGATTTGGAAAGAGCAAAAAAAAATGCTTAACTTTGAACAGTATTTAATTGCCAAACTTTTACTATTCTTAAAAAAATCTTTTGCACAAAGACGTTAAAATCATCACCTGCTGAGTATAATCAAAGAGTACAATGGGATTAACCTACCAGAATTGGTATTATTCAAATCACTCACATACAGTTTAATATGTGTTTTATGATTGCAAGCCATAAGAGTTGGTTACAAGCAAAATGACTAATTTTGAAAAGCATTTAAGTGTCTGTTAAGATGTTTTTCAATCGTCAATGACACATAAATTTTAGTTTTACTCATTGCTCTCTCGCCAAAAAATGACTTAATCATTTGAAAAGTCTTGAGGAAGAATTTTCCTAGTGGGACCCAAAAATCAACACTTGAAATCTGCTATTCAAAGTTCCACAACTTTTTGTTTAGAACAGAAAACCTTGAAATAATGAATTAAGAATGTATGTTCTGCATGTTTGATCTCAATGAAACTGGTTTTTGTTGGTTGGCCAAATTGTACAACCGGAACTAGATATTTGGTCAGCCAGGGCAAGCAGAAATTTTGGCATCCCCCCCTCTCCCCATGTAATACTGAAGGAACGGTCAAAGGGTGAGCTTGTCTCTCTCTTTCTCATTCTGATTCAGAGCCAAGGGCACCAGACCTGCCTGCTTCCCCTCCCTAATTGCAACACTAGTTACACATGATACTCTTTCCTTACTCAACAGGGAATGATGTAACTATAACAGTCTGCAAATCACTTTTTGAATATGTGAATAAATATTTACCGTACACCATTACAATCAAAATTGTATACATATAAAAATTTTATATATTTTATTATAACAGGAAGTGAGTAATAGCAAGTAACAGGGATACCAAGAATCAAGGAAATAAAAATTTTAATTAAATAACATTCCTCAATATTCAGAACTAAACACTACTAACTTCCATCTATTGCACATTGAATAACAGCATACTTTCCAGTGGTCATCCAGCTCAAACTGATTTCATCTAAACGCTCTTTGATGCCTGGCTCCAAGCCACTAACAACATCTGCTTTCACTGTCCTGATTGAGCATAATGGTGCAGGTAGAAAGCCACGAAGTGAAGTTATAAATGGGATAGTTACTTTCCACTTACGATCAGATGTCAGTTTCCTATAATTCAAATCACCCTTAAAAATTATCAGATTACTTTCACTCAGTTTATCGTACAGATGTGGATCAACGATTTTCATCTCACTATAATCGTGGGGCAATGTCCAGAAATGTTCCTGCTCGATTACCCATTTGCCACTCGTGAAATTATCTTGCCATTTCTTGGCATAATTAACAGTTAAATCATCCTGCTGACTTTTGAGAGTTTCTAACAGAAAATCGATATCAAACTTCAAAGTATCAGAAACAAACCAGGGTATCATTTTCACATACAGATGAACTTCGCCAATCATTTTCAAAGAATCCAAGAATTCTAAAAGGCACAAGTCAGTATACAATTCATATCCAGCATTATCTAGAACAATATCTAAGCGAACTCGACCATGAGTTTTACTCGCAGCACTTTGCAGTATTTTCCATACATCTTGTGTTTGGTTTGATATTATATAATCCCTAAGAGCACTAAGCTCAAGCAAACCTGTGCTGTTATGTCTTGCATTGCTTCCAGCAGCTATGGATAGATCAAAACGGTTGCCCCACAGACTTATCTGCAATTATAAAATGAAGTCAATCACAAGTTATTTAGAGATTTTAAAAATCAATTAATAAAGCATTGATTCCATCATTCTATATAATTTCATAATAAATAAAAATACCGATTTTAAAAAATGAAGATTTAATAAAATGATTCTTGTAAAGGGGAAAAAACACTATTAATTTGTGTTAGAATAAAATCTGTATATATATATAAAACCGATTTCTTCATCCCTAAAAAATCTAACCAGAACTTAACCTTATTTTGCTTTCTTTGTTAACACTTTGTTAACCAATCCATGAACATCTGATGCAAATAAAATCACCAACAGTTATAATCATTAATGAGAAATTTATATCATGAAATAATTCTTAAATATTCAAAAATGATGATTTGTACTTCTGAGAACAATGTGAAACCACTGAATCCTCTTAAATGCATTCTCATTTGGAAATGCCCATAGCCTAATGTGAAACTCTGCTGCCTCTGGATATAATGATAATCCTCTACAACAATATTTTTTCTTCATCCACAGAATATTATTATATTGAGACTTCATTGTTATATTTAGACTTCACTGTATTGATTTGAGAAATGCAAAAAACCATGATTGTATAAGTCTTCAAAGCAGAATATTTTGTAGCGTTCTGCGATGAGTCTTTATTTGATTGAAAATGTATTGCAGTAAAAATTACCATATTAGTGTTTTCTACACAGAAGAGTTCTTTTTCATTCTCTTATTAAAATTATTCCTGAGATTTTTCTGCAGCAGCGGTGATTGTTCTACGATGCATGTCACAGTTTTTGTTATATTCTGCTTTCAGGAATGAGGAGTCTGCATGTTCATTGACATCAGATTGTACTACTATTAAATGTATTAAATGTCATCTATCAATGCGAACATGGCAGACAAATTTTTGTATGAAGTGTATTGTTGAGCTACTACTACTGTGTTGCTGGGCTGCCAGCTCTTCGTGGAGAGCTGGCAGAATGTCAAGGACGTTGCAGGTGCGTGTAGTGCCGACGGTTCGAAGACGTTGGTTGCTGGTGAACAGATTTGGTCCAGAGACATCTATCTCGGACATACGTAGCATACTGCAGAACACACAACTCGAGTACGAATGCGTTAAGCTGAACACAAGGAACTCAAACAACTATGTATCTTTTGTACTAACAACTGTCAATAGTGATTGGGATTCATTGAGTGATCCATTACACTGGTTATCTGGTATACACATCAGAGAGTTTTTTGGTATTCCCAGATATCTTCTGGAGGATCCAGCTGGAGATTGTACTATAACGGAAGCATTGGCCGGTCATAGGGACCATGGCCCCCACAAGGGGTGGGCTGACAAGGCTCCAGCCCTGGGGCCCGGGACAATTTTCACAATTTTTTGCTTTTTCGCGTTGTAAATTCATTATGAAGGGGCCCCGTGAAAGTCTGGTCGCAGACCCGCAACCAATCCCAGTCTAGGGGCCCTGATAAGGACACCTCTAATCAACAATGACTGTATGGACAAGATTCATCGTCAATTTCTCCAACAAATGAACATTCATCCAATTTTAAATCAAGGGTTACAGGCATATTCATGAACCCCAGAAGTATTGTGAATAAAATTTGTCGATTTCTATTACTGCATTCAGTCATACGAGGTCGACATTCTGTGTATAGCAGAGACGTGGTTACATTAGTCAGTCCCATCTTCCTGGATATGTCTACCAGGATACGATACGACCGAGAAACTACTGCGGGAGGAGGTGTATGCATTATTATTTGAAGCAGCCTGAAACCTAAACTGGTAAACATGCATAATTGAAATCAAGATGTTGAGATAATATCGGTGGATATAAAAAGCGGAAATAGGAAGTGCAGGCTTATTACGGCATACGTTCCACCAAATAAAGCATGTAATTTAGATCATTTGTATGAGTTTTGGAGAGAACTAAGGCATTACTGCTCTGCATGCTTTCCAGTGATTTTGGTTGGGGACTTCAGCATGCAGGAAATTGATTGGATAAACGGGAGATTCTAGTCTGAATTGGAGTCACAGTTCATGTCAATATCAGAACTAGGCCTTGTTCAGTTGGTTGATTTTCCCAGGAAAGGGAAAACTTCTTAGATCTTCTGTTTACTACCGATCCTTCAGTGGTCTATGACATATTTATAATGTGTTAATTGCATTTTTAATTGGGTTGCTGTCTTTTTGAAATATGTGACATCCATATTTTTATGGGCATCTTTTTCTCAGCCACCTCGTTGGGCATTTTGCCTGTTGTGGCGTTGTATTTGTATTTGTATTGTATATATGCACTTCCATCCTTCTGCAACAGCGATAATCCACTGCACTTGCCGATACACTTCTTATTGCATATTACAACAGGATTAGATTGTCAATCAACACTAAACTATTACAGCGCAGATTATCCACGATTACCAACTATTGTAAAAGATCTGCAGAACCAAGTACTAGCTGGAAATATCTCAGCTGCGGACGCTTTGCCAGCTCTATTTCTGCTGTCTCTTGAACATGTTCCCCGTCAAATGAGATTTAGAAAAAAAGACAAGGTTTTACGAATGCTAAACAATAGAAAATTGCATGCTTGGCATCAATATACACTGCTGGCCACCGTAAATGCAACACCCTGAAGGAAGCATGCAAATAATATGAAATTTACAACATGCATTAGGGGAGGTGAGATATGCAAATGATTAGAATTTCAGCGCAGACGCACATCACGCGCGCCTGTGGCGCCACTTCAAAGCGCTATTCAAGGCTTGGAGATTTCGACGATTTGAAGTACGGCAATTGTGTTTTTCATGTGTTTTTTTCAAAAAAACGATCAATTATGCCTCGTAGAAAACAGCGATCATCTTTTGATCAAGTATCCGAGTTCGACAGAGGAAGGATAGTGGCCTACCGAGATTGTGGATTATCTTTCAGGGAAATCGGTAGTCGTGTTGGACGAAACCAAACAACTGTAATGCGGATATGTGATCGTTGGATGCAGGAGGGTACGACGGACCGACGTGTTCGATCGCATCCACCTCCGTGCACCACTTCACGTGATGACAGGCGTATTGTGCGTATGGCAGTGACGGATCGCTCAGCCACATCACGAACCATAGCACAGCACATTCAGTCTGTACCGCATCATCCAGTGTCTGCGCGTACCATTCGACGCCGTTTACAGCAGAGTGGTCTCTCCGCAAGACGTCCATTGCTTCGGCTACCCTTGACGCAGAACCACAGACGTCTCCGCCGCCAATGGTGCGATGAAAGAAGGATGTGGACGGCACAATGGAATGAAATTGTCTTTACTGACGAGTCACGCTTCTGTCTGCAACACCACGATGGTCGGATTCGAGTCTGGAGACACCGTGGAGAGAGGATGCTGAACAGCTGCGTTATGCACCGCCACACTGGTCCTGCACCGGGTATTATGGTATGGGGCGGTATTTGATATCACTCCCGCACTCCTCTAGTACGCATTGCCGGTACTTTAAAAAGCCAGCGCTGCATCTCCGAGATGTTGGAGCCAGTTGTCCTTCCTTACCTTCAGGGCTTGCCCACAGCCATATTTGAACAGGATAATGCGCGACCACACGTGGCACGCATTGTCCAAAGGTTCTTCGTCAATCGCCAGATTGAATTGCTTCCCTGGCCAGCTCGCTCTCCGGATCTTTCGCCGATAGAAAACATGTGGTCCATGGTTGCTCAACGATTGACCCAGATTACATCCCCAGCTGCCACACCAGATCAACTTTGGCAACGCGTGGAAGCTGCTTGGTCTGCTGTATCCCAAGAACACATCCAAAGTCTCTTTGAATCAATGCCGAGGCGTGTGGCAGCGGTGATCTCTAACAATGGCGGCTACTTTGGCTACTAATTTTGGCAGGAACCACACTTCACAGAAGTCTATAAATTTAATCATTTGATGCTTGGTCAACATGTTATCTACAAAATAAATATTGTTGCAATATCTCTTGTCTTTCTTGGTGTTGCAATTTGGGTGGCCAGCAGTGTAGATCAATACCTAGTCAAACCACTAAAGAACAATACGAGGTCATGGCTAGAAACTATGAAAATTACATCCAAGAGAAAGAGAGTTTACATCTCTTCAACCTCTATAAAAACCAATATCATAACTTTTTCCACAGAGATGCCCGCACCAGACTTAAAGTATCCCGGGGCATACCAAATCAAGGACATAAAGCTCCTCGAAAAGCCACAGAGGTAGTTCACTAAACAAATACCAAGCATGAGCGGTCTATCTTATTGCCAGAGACTTCAATTTCTGGGTTTACGCTCGCTGGAATGGTGTAGAATCGCTGCAGATCTGAATATGTGCTACAAACTAGTCCACCAAATTGTTTATCTACCATCGAGAGAACCTTTCTTTGAGATCATAGACAGGCGAGTTAACCTACATAGGCATCGCTTCCAAATAAGAACACCAACGGCCAGAAGAGATTGCTTTTTCCACAGATATAGATGCTGTGTGGCGAAAATATGAAACAGTCTTCCATCAGAACTTGTATGCGCCTCCTACACAAGATTTGCTTCCGCTATTGAGGATTTTGACTTGACTCCATATGCGAAGTGCTTCCCTTTCTGACTTATTTTTTCCCTTCCAGTATAAGTACATTTCATGCCTTCTGGGGTTATTGTAAATAAATATTTTGTAGCAAAAGAACAGCTTCCCCAAATTCAATTCAGAAATCATATCGAGAAAAGCTTCCACAAGTTCAAAACGATTCAGAAGCAATTGAACCACAGCCTTGGGAGGGGAAAGATATAAGGCCATCATTGATGCTCAAACAATCACACAGCCATAATTAGATTGTACTGGCTAATTCAGATTAATTATATTACAGAGTTCACAGCAAAATCTGATTGATCATTTCTGACCAAAACTCAGGAAGAAAGAATTATAATTCAAAATCTTAACCTTCTAAATTTCCTATTTTTGGTTTTATATAGAGTTGGCTCTTTTTTTTCATTCACAGAACTTCTTTCTGACTTTCTCTGACCATTTTAAATTTCCCGGACTGTTCAGGTGGCTGAGAACCCTGTACTATGTGCAGTGTATGAGATTATGCAATGTAACGTTATTACAAGATTATATTACCTCAAAAAATTTTCTCAATTCTTCAAAAACTATTTTATCATCTTCAGCAGTACTTGCCACAGCCACTGATTCATGCAGAACAGCTGCTAGAGCGATTATTTCTGGGAGCAAAGGAATCAGTGAATCTTTCTTTTCATGACAGAAGGGATCATAACTTTGAAGTGAGGAGCTGGAAAAAAACACTGAATAAATATTCCAAACTTCAAACACAATTTCAAAAGTAATTTGAATTTCAAGAAGAAATTCTTGAAGTTTCTAATATCGTATCAAATATGTATTGCGAGTCACATGAATATAGCGACTTTTTTTTAGAAAATATGAATGAAAGCAACATATATAAAAGTTTTAACAAAAAATTATAAAACTAACAAATACTTGTGGAATAATTTTGGCATGTAAAAAATACATAACAAAATTCTCAATCTGATTACAAAAAAAAAACCTCATAAATATAAAGACAAACTGAATGCGTAAGGTCTTATGAAGGAATAAGTGTTTTGTAAATTTCTAGAGAAATAAATACAAGTAATTAAGGGCAAATAAGTGTGTTATTTACAAAGTTTTTTAAAAAAAAAAAAAATGGTGGAAAGAAAAAACAACTGGACATTCAAGAAAATTAACAGAAAGAGGTAACCGTGCTATTCTTTAATGCAACAAAAATTTGTAGCATCAGTATAATTTTGGTTTTAAATTGAAATAATTGATTGATTATTGTTTGATCTTAACTGAGATTGATTGGGGCAATTTTTCTTCAAATGTGGGTATGACAGGTAATTTAAGATTTCGCATATTTTGTCAGGATCGAATTGACACTGAATGCTCTGCTTTTATCTCCAAGAAGTATTATTTATGGTTAGTGGCAGGCAGTACTTTGTTAGTTGAAAATCTAGTATCCCTAATTCTTTGAGCAAGTGGAACAATATTAAATTTTTTTTGTTTTGAATGTTTCACTTTTGTGCTTTTATGAATGACTCTTGTCGCCATGATAAATTATTAAAAATTAATTTGTTTCCAATATCAATCACCCACATAATGTTCTCAAATTACAGCAGCAGCACTCAAATTCTATAATGCTTGTAGCATCAGTTCATTTGCATGCACTACACTGACTTTGGCATGTGAAGCAGAAATTATATATTTTTATGGCAACTGCAGCTATGAGCTTCCACTGCCTAATCTTTGTTTTTTGGAATAGTTTAACCAAGCACACAAGCAATTAATTCTTATGTTGTACAAATTTATGGTAGAGTAATAAAGACTACATATTAAAACTGTAAAATGTAAGAAATATTTAGTGCATTTTTTCAAGGAGGCAATTAAGGTTTTAAGGAAGTGAAGCCCAAGGGACAAATGATTTTAGTATTTGAAAACAGTTAATAAGTGTGTGGAACCGCGTTCAGTAAGTTTTGACAACATGCAAAAAATAATTTTCTTTTAGTACAGACCAAAGAGAACAACAGATATGAAAAATTAAACAATTAAAATTTTAACAAAGATAAATCCTCTGAAATCCACTAGGTAAGAAAACAGAGGAATTCAAGTCGAAACATGGACTAATTGTGAGTGTGTGTCACTTGTAAAACATCACCCAAATATGACAGAGTTATTTAATTGTCAGCCAAGCAAACAACTATTTGTTAGTGCAAGAATTATTAAGTTATAGAACATCTACTGTTAAACGCGAAGGCATTAGTGTTATGGTATGGGGATGTTTCCTTTGCTTATGGTGTTGGTCCTTATATCTTCTGAAAAACACCAGGGACTGGTTCAAAAATTGTCACCATCTTCAATAACCACATGTTGTCATTTACTATATGACACATGCCACTATGATCAATATTCAAGAACATCAATGACTTCAAATATAGCTCAAAAGTTGTTGGGCATTGCTTGAAAAGCAATGTGAGAGTTTTAGGGTGTGATCAAGTCTGAGAACTGATTTGAATCCTATCAAGAATTCATGAATTGAGTTTGATAGACAAATCCGAGCCAGAAATTATCAGAATTCAATAGGTTTTTTTTTTTTTCAATTGCATGAAAAAAGAATGCAAAAGAACAAGAAAAAGTACTCACTGACCAGGAGTCAAGCAAGCTTATTGAGTTCATCTCAAAAACGTGGAAAGCACTTTTTCAATCCAAATTATTTCCAACAAAGTATTGACTTATTCAATTTCAATTATGGTGTCTATTGCATGACTGATTATTGCATGACTGCAATATTTGATTATTGAGTAATTTTTTTGCTTTTTGTTTGTTTGTGTCAAGACTTTTCATTCAACACAAAAGTAAAATAAAATTATCTAAATTTTTTAAAATAAAAAAGTATTAATTCTTTATTCATAATAGTATGTAATGAGATTACTGTTGTGTTCTTACTGTGTGTGTTTCATATGGTAGATTTCATTAAAAAATTAAAATATGAATTTTGTAGACAAATTTATTGTTGTCAAAATACTTCATCTCTCTCTCTCTCCCTTGTAACTGAAAAAATACCTATCATTATATATTAGCGCTACTGAATACTTATTATTATACAGGGTGATCCGAAAGTCACGCAATCTATTAAAAAATAATTTTTTCCTCACATTCGACTGAATGTAAATGGAAAATTGTTTCATAGATGGCAGCACTATACTTTTCCAGATGGAAAGATATTTCGTTTTCTCAATGTGCACTGATACTCTCAGTGTCTCTTTGTTTGTTGTATGATCAAGATGATTTTTTGCCAGCAAAGAATTTTCATAATTGAACAATATTTTTCAACTCATTCATTTGAAGCCATTATTGAGGCATTCAAAATGAATTCTCAAATGTTTCTGTCCCCAATAATACAGCAATCTTCCGATTGCTGCCCTCATTTTCAAGAAACTGGAAACGTTGAAGCCTGCAGTCGAAGTGGCCATCTGTCTTTACTGAGCCAGCATGAAATGCATGAAATAAAGGACAAAATGGTGAAATCACCTTCAAATATTGTGAGAAAGTTGGCATCACAGATGAATACGTTGTATGCTACTGTTCACAGAGACTTAAAGAAATTGGAGTTTGACACCTATCGCATTCGGTTTGTTCAGGAGTTAAAGCTCCTGATCAGATCAAATGTTTGCATTATTGTCAATAGCTCAGATCCTTCATTGATGAAAATGGTATTGATAATCTTGATTCTATGTTTGTTACAGATGAAGCCTGGTTTCATCTAAAAGGTTATGTTAACAGCCAAAACAGCAGAATATGGTGGTGAAAATCTGCACGTCTATCATGAAAAACCTCTGCATTCAACAAAAATTGTGTGTGGTGTGAAATTTCACGACGTAGGATAGTGGGTCCAATTTTTTTTTAAGAAACAGTGGATAGCAAATTGTACAAGAATATTATATTCCAATTCATCACACTCTTAGAAACAAATGAAGAGAATTTTTCAAAAACCACCTCCTTTCAAAAGGATTGTGGGCATAAATATCACCACACATGTCACCCCCGATTTTTTCCTGTGGGGACACCTGCCCCATGTATACAAGAGAATAATCGCCATTCCATTGATGAACCGAAAAAAAACCCATTCAATTGGAGATTGAAAAGGTAAGTGCGCTTACACTGAGAAAAGTGGCCAGAAACATGGCAGAAAAATATGTGCTTGTATTCATGCAAAAGGCCATGCATTTTAAACACTTGTTGTGACATTTTCAAATAATCTTTGTTGTTGCATTCATAAATGTTGTTTCACTTGAAGCAATAGCTTTTTGATTTATTTTTTAATAGCATTTTAAAAATAAAATATTTTAAAGCAGGTTGCATGACTTTTGGATAACCCTGTATATTATAGCGCTACTGTATATCTATTCCTTCCCTTGAATTACCTCAATTCAAAAGCCTCTCTTATCCTCCTGTACATATAGCATTCAGAGTACAGCCATGGAGAATCGAACCATGCAGGCTTGAAACCATACAAATGCTGCTGCTGTTCCAAATATGAATTCCACAAGCACACATCAGGTCCATTACTTTTCAGTGGTCGTATTGGCTTGTTTGTAATCATCTCACTTCGAAGTTCCGACAGCCTCCCAATGATGCTTTTAGTTTCTTCTCCAGCATCCTGTTCATAAAAATTATAATTGTAACTACATAGTTTTAAAGTAAAACTGAAAGAAACCTGAATGCAAAAAGAATACAAGGAAATGGTAAAAAATAATAGCTGGATGCTTATATTTTTAACACTCCATTAGTCACACATGTATCTAGGACATACATGTACGTGAAAGTCGTAAATTGCTTCCCCCACCCCATCCATTACAACGAACAGAATGTTAAAAGAATAATAACATAGAGCTTACAAAATCTTACTCAAGACATCTGAGACACGAGATATAAAGCACAAAAACTCATTGAACTAAAAATGTGCTGCAGCAAATGAAAAACATTCAAAAAAATTTTACTGTGTATATATAAACAGGCATTACCGAGTTAACACACTAACTGTTATACAGCTCGTTCATGGACAACCAACCAAGAACTCATCCAACATGTGAAACGACACTGTACAAAAACTGTGCAAACTGTTCTGCATTGTGGTTTTGGTGTTGATCCTCAAATGTGAGAGTGTCAAATTATACAAGAGTAAATACGGTATATATTTTGTCAAGCACTCTGCAAACACTGCATTTATTGAGTTAAACAAGATATAGTGATACCTTGGCTAACAAAGATTTTTCACACAATATTTATACCTCGGCTTACGCGAATACGGATTCAACTAACAAGCATTTTGGTTGATACAAACCAACACAGCGACGTTGTGAGCAGAATTTTCACGCCATTCGTCACCAGAATTATTATCATGTAAACCTAATTGATTCATTCCCATCTCAGAATATTTTTCCATATGTAACCCATTTCTTCGAGAAAAGATTTGAATCATTTCACGTAAAATGAAAGATTGAGTTAACAGAAACTGAACTGAAAAAATAGAATGGCCTATACTTGGATGCTTTCAGAGCACACATCCTTTCAATGCACAAGAATATTAGCATCAAACCTGATATTTCAGAAGATAATTTTTTCCCTCGGCACGTATTGGATACCGAAATGAGCAGATAAAATTACAAATGTATAGGGAGACCTCTATGAACTCGACTAAGCTATACATAATATACACTGCTGGCCACCGTAAATGCAACACCCTGAAGGAAGCATGCAAATAATATGAAATTTACAACATGCATTGGCGGAGGTGAGATATGCAAATGATTAGAATTTCAGAGCAGACGCACATCACGCGCGCCTGTGGCGCCACTTCAAAGCGCTATTTAAGGCTTGGAGATTTCGACGATTTGAAGTACGGCAATTGTGTTTTTCTCGTGGTTTTTTCAAAAAAGCGATCAATTATGCCTCGTAGAAAACAGCGATCATCTTTTGATCAAGTATCCGAGTTCGACAGAGGAAGGATAGTAGCCTACCGAGATTGTGGATTATCTTTCAGGGAAATCGGTAGTCGTGTTGGACGAAACCAAACAACTGTAATGCGGATATGTGATCGTTGGATGCAGGAGGATACGACGGACCGACGTGTTCGATCGCATCCACCTCAGTGCACCACTTCACATGATGACAGGCGTATTGTGCGTATGGCAGTGACGGATCGCTCAGCCACATCACGAACCATAGCACAGCACATTCAGTCTGTACCGCATCATCCAGTGTCAGCGCGTACCATTCGACGCCATTTACAGCAGAGTGGTCTGTCCGCAAGACGTCCATTGCTTTGTCTACCCTTGACGCAGAACCACAGACGTCTCCGCTGCCAATGGTGCGATGAAAGAAGGATGTGGACGGCACAATGGAATGAAATTGTCTTTACTGACAAGTCACGCTTCTGTCTGCAACACCACGATGGTCGGATTCGAGTCTGGAGACACCGTGGAGAGAGGATGCTGAACAGCTGCGTTATGCACCGCCACACTGGTCCTGCACCGGGTATTATGGTATGGGGCAGTATTGATATCACTCTCGCACTCCTCTAGTACGCATTGCCGGTACTTTAAAAAGCCAGCGCTACATCTCCGAGGTGTTGGAGCCAGTTGTCCTTCCTTACCTTCAGGGCTTGCCCACAGCCATATTTCAACAGGATAATGCGCGACCACACGTGGCACGCATTGTCCAAAGGTTCTTCGTCAATCGCCAGATTGAATTGCTTCCCTGGCCAGCTCGCTCTCCGGATCTTTCGCCGATAGAAAACATGTGGTCCATGGTTGCTCAACGATTGACCCAGATTACATCCCCAGCTGCCACACCAGATCAACTTTGGCAACGCGTGGAAGCTGCTTGGTCTGCTGTACCCCAAGAACACATCCAAAGTCTCTTTGAATCAATGCCGAGGCATGTGGCAGCGGTGATCTCCAACAATGGCGGCTACTCTGGCTACTGATTTTGGCAGGAACCACACTTCACAGAAGTCTATAAATTTAATCATTTGATGCTTGGTCAACATTTTATCTAAAAAATAAATATTGTTGCGATATCTCTTGTCTTTCTTGGTGTTGCAATTTGGGTGGCCAGCAGTGTAAAATAAAAAGATCTTCAGTATCTCATCTTCTTGCAAATTCTCATTTATCCAATTTTGAAAGTTGTACCCTTTAGCCTTTGGTCATTTTGTCTTTTTAATAGCGCTTCTTGGTGTTTTAAAAACTAATCTTTAAATTTTTGACATTACTCGGAACCATTTTAGAGAAGAAAACATATTGGAAATTGCATTTCGACTGATGAATGTAGTTCCGGGAAGAATTCACTTACTTAGATGAGGTATCACTTCATAGTAACTGAATCTGTTTGACAGAAAAATAAATTTCAATTGAGACATAATGATTCCTTAATAAATATGTATTAGGGCCTTTTTATTCTTAATTAAAAAAAATAATGAGACTTAATGAAATAGTGAATAATAATGAAAAAATAAAGATGGAATTCTTTATGGAATGTAAAGGGTTAAATATTCCTTACTGACAAAATTTTTGCTTTTTTAGAACTGATGAAATCAGTGGTATAAGAAGTATATTTTTTAGAAAATAGTAAATGAATTTGTATGGCGCATCTCAAAAACTCCTGCGACTCATAGTTTAAAATCTAAAGACAGCTTATTGAAGGATAGATAATTTGTAATATAGTGAAATGTCTTTAAAATGGTACTCAAGGAGTATTGAAGAGAAACACGTTGTTGCTAAGATGTTATCAATGGAATATGAAGTAAAACCTGTCTTTAACAAAATCGCAAGGGACCAAGATTATTTTCATTGAACTCAGGTTTATGCTCAACAAAGGTTAAGTTGACATAATATGTACAATTATGTAGCAATCTTGTATGTAATTAAAATAAACCAAAAATTAATTAGTTGAAAATAAATAAACTAAATAATTGAAAAATAAAGTAATGTACATAATTTACTCAATAATTACAAGATATTTATAACTCAATATATATATGATACATTATTAATTAAAAAATACATACATACTTACTTTAACATTAGAAGTATTCAACAGTACATTACATACATTAACTATTTGAATCACTGAATAGTGAGTAAAAAATTGAAAACAGTACTATAAATAAATAACTATTCATTTTTTCCAGTAGTCGATAGGGAAGTCAAATCTTCCCGTTAAAAAGTTTCGACACTGAGAGCAACAGGCCTACAATGGTACAATTATTCAATCATCACACTTCATTCATAGAAGAATTCAGGGCAGATGGCATCAACTACACATAAAAGCATTACATAAAAACAATCTTCACGTTAGGTTCACAACACATGCACACACATTCCAGCATGTTCCAGTTCGTGAATAGTAGCAGTACCAGCGCATGCATAGGTAAGCAGTAGTAGTAGTAGAGCCATATTTATAGTTTTGCCACCCTTTTCCCATTTTAGTCTAATTTTCTTCACTACTCTTTTCCGGAATTTGCCACCCTGTGCTATAACCCGCTTGGCTTCCCTCCACTCCTACAAGTACATTTGTGTTTCTGAGTCACTTTTTTGATCACTCCTATGCTTACAAACTCTTTAATTCACTCTTTTAGTCATATGCTTGCACACGCTCTAGGCCACTCTTTTGTTTGCTTGCTAATGGTTCCTTGCCAGGTCACTCTTTTATGTTAGTTTATGTTTCTTTTAGTTCATTTACACATACACTAGGTTATTCACATGCTTTCACGCACTCTAGGTCATTCTTTTGGTCATTTACATGCTTTCACGCACTCTAGGTCATTCTTTTGGTCATTTACATGCTTTCAATCACTCTAGGTTGCTCTTTTGTTCATTCATATGCTTGCATGTACTCTAGGTCACTCACTGACCAGGTCCCCTGCTCTGTAGGTCATTCACATGTTTGTATGCACTCTAGGTCACTCCTTTTTCATTCACATGTTTGTATGCACTCTAGGTGACTGTTTTGGTCATTCACATGATTGCTCAAGCTGTAAGTCACTCTTTTGCTCACTCACGTGCTTGCAAACTCTACATATGGCGTACCAAAATCACACATCAAGTATGGCAATAGAGTTTTTGCTAATATACGGGTGGATGGTAGAACCCTCTACTCTATGTAGTCACATTGGCGAGCAGAGATTGCACAAAAAAATTTTGGTAGATCACTTCAACATTTTGTATGATCCCTATGTCTATTGGTCCCGAAACACTCGTAGTGTTTGTGTGAAATTTTCCATTAAGAGGGTACAATTTTCTTTTCCATGTTAGACAGGTTCTGTTTAATCCAGGTTTTTTAAATATGCATTTAGGAATTGAAATCACTGGATCAAGATTTTTTTCTGTTAAAGACAGGTTTGTGCTTAATAGAAGTCCATTAAAGACATGGTTCACCATATTAACACTATAAAAAAGTGCATTGGGACCAAAGAGTAATATTATGCAGGCAATTATTGACATAGGGCATATAGGTATCAAGGTGTTTCAAAAAAAAAATCACCAAAATGAAAGGGCAATTCAGGCATATGCTAACAATCCAAAATCACATAGGAACATGGGTGCACAAATGCCATCAATAGTCACTACAGGGAGTTGTTGCATCACATGCTTGTGAAGCAATCGAAACTCACGCAGGTGCATGTGCCCAGCAACAAACATAGGAAAACACACATGCTAAATTCTATGTCTTTTTAAAAAGAGTCGAGTCCTTTTAAAAGCATTCGTGTACAAACACCAGTTTCGTCCCCAGAAGAATTGATAGGAAGAATCATTGAAGTAGCAGGATGTGCTTGAGATACACCAGATATTTTTGAGAAGGTTTCGCAGTCCATACAGCGTTGATGCAATGCATCTGGCAAAAACTTTGAGCATCTACTGTAGTAGTACTGTGTTCCTAAATAAATTATTGTAGGATTCTTCTTCATTCTTGTATTGCATATTATTTTGAATGACATCTGCTGCTTCCAGATGGCGTTTGCACACCTACCTATGTTTCTATGAGATTCGCTACATCAAAATGTGATCTTATCAACACTTTTCATTCTTTTTTTTTTCTTTTTTTTTTTCTAAAAAAAAAAAAAAAAAAAACACTCTTTATGAAGAGTGTTTTTTTCATCTGTGTGTTTTTTTTCATCAAAGTGTTTCATTCATCTTATGAATGAAACACTTTTCATTCATAAGATTTCATTGATGGTGATACAAATCCCTATCAGAATATTAACCTATGATCGATAGTAAATCTCGTCTTTGCTTTGTATGTGGCCGAGTTTTTTTTAGTTCATGAACTAAAGCATACACTTTACGATATCGTGTTCATGGGTGTTCCTGCAGATTATGGGACTTTTATCTGCAAATCTCAAATCAGCAAAATCTATTATAGTTGTGAATGGCACACTGGGGTTGATTATGTATAAGAGAATTTTTATCCATCGAAATAGCAAAATTTTCATGGATAGATCAAAATTTTCCATTCCATATACAAATAACTCAAATATAATACATATTTCTTACTTCACCAAAATCTTTAGCAATAGTTAGGTGCTCTCTATGCAGGTGGTCGATGACTTTAATCAAAATTATGGGTAACCGATCTTTGATGGTCATATAAGCAAAGCTTCTGCAAGGAAATTTGAAAATGCAAAAAAAAATTAATTGCATCTCACAAACAGAAAAACTTTCTAAGTTAATTAACAGGATTAAAACTAAAGAAAATTTCTATATATTTTTACAGTGGGTCCTGCTAATAACATTTTTCAAAAAATTGTCATGAAAAATATTGTAAGCAGAGAAAACGCTTCAAAGGTAGAAATTTTGATGAGTGTTAGGAAGAGTTGGGACCACAAAAATAAGTCATACAGTAAAGCCTGTCTTCAATGGCATTTCAAGGCACCAAGATTTTTCCCGTTGAACACAGGTTTCCGCTTAATAAAGGTCCAATTGATATAACGCGTAAAATTGTGTAACGATCTCATGTGTGAAATAAAATGAAAATAAATTAATCAAAGATAAAGTAAATAATTTAAATATATATAAAATTAATAATTAGTCTATAATTACTAAATGCTGTATTTAGATTGTGACAACATCTGTATAAAATTCCAACCTACACTGTTAATTTTGTCATCAGGGCAGTTGCCCTTTGCTCCTCTCCAATTAATTCCGGCCCTGTTCAGCCTTGCGATCACGGAATGTGATACAATTTTGTAAGTCTTGCATATCATTTGGAAATTCAACCCTTACACTGATTTTTTCCGTGGAAAAGCCTGCTTTACCGAAAAAATTTGTTACAATTTCAGGAAGTAACTGCTTATCAAAAGCACAGTATCCAGTTAGCACCTCCTAGAAATAGAAGGCCTCTGCACTGTTTGCCAAAAACCTCATTCAGACTACCTAGCAAGTTTGCCACATTATGAAACACAGCATCTTATTTTGTTTCTTTTTATTTTGGCATAGAATCTTCATGATTGGCTCGCAAATACCGCATAATGATTGGATGTGGGACATAGAAATCTCCAATTCTGAGCCTGATCATTTCTTTTCCTCACAACGATGATACTAACGAGCAGAGAATTATTTTTTCCTGAATATTTTGAGGGAAAATGGACCACTTACTGACGTCACAAGCAGACCGCAGAGGCCATCTATCTCTAGGAGGTGCTAATCCAGTACAGAGACGAACTCACATTTGCAAGAATAAATCATTTTTGTGTACTACTTTATAGAATTTTGTATGATCCTTTGGTCTAATGGTTGTCAAAAACAGTGTTTGAGTGAAAATTTCCGTTAAAGGGTACAATTTTTCTTTCCATTTCTGTGTTAGATAGGTTTTTTAATGTGTATTTTTGCATTAAAATCACGGGACCACAATTCCTTTCCTGTGAAGACAGGTTTAACTGTACTAAGTGAGGAAAACGTTATAAGAGGGATCCACTGCACATCCTTCAATACCGAACAAGATTGCAAAGACAAATTATATAATAATGTTCATCGATTTTTATAGGCTAATTCTTTGAGCAATTTAATCGGACGTTTCATAAAATTATTATGCCCAATATAAACAGACTTCAAAATTTAAATTTGTTCATTTATTAATTAATTTTTTCTTCTCTTCTTATTCCACTCACCACAACTCAGTTTCGACTGCAGTGCCACACAGCCTTCACTATACAAAATCAGAGAGGAGTAACACGAGTCCCTTTGATTTGCCGACGGGTTCTCCTAAGTCTGACATTCATCTAATGTACGTCACTTGGCTAGCCATGAAATATTATGTGACAGTCGCACATAATGATGGGAAATCTCTGCAATCCAATCAAAGACATTGCATAGCATGTGTTTAGGACCATGTTTCGAACGTCACATAAACTCTAAATGTGTTCCTTGTGAAAATGAGGGGAACAGCTTTGGTATAAGGGACACACCAAGTTGGCAGCTTTTTTCCGACAATAAGTTGCCAGCGCCGCCACACTGGATTGTAGTTCTAGAATGTTCTTTCTATACAAAAAGCTGTTCCGAAAACTTGAGCCAGGTGGTGCTAGTTGTTGTTTGTAAGCAGCTGAGTGACACAGTGGTAAGATGCTCGTCTTCCACTATGAAGGTTGCCATCAAGGTCCATGGGTTCGAATCCAGCCAAAAGAACATCACACACACCGATAAAGTGCTTTACCTATCACACCTGGGACGACCACCGATAAAGTGCTTTACCTATCACACCTGGGACGACCACCGATAAAGTGCTTTACCTATCACACCTGGGACGACCACCGATAGATGGTGCCTTCATTTCCCACCCAAAATAATAAATATATCAGAAAAATACAACCTGATGGAAACATAATCCCAGTGAGCCAAGACAACGACACATTTAGACAACGGAAAACGAAATGTCGCTACTACAAATACTATTACCCAAAAGAACACACCATTTGAATCTCCCGCGTTACTAGCGCCACCTGGAATGTAAAATCTAAAAAAAATCACACCACAGTCTAAAACCTGGCACCATTTTGCCTGCCTTGGCGACTTCCGGTGCCCTTGGCGATCTGGATTATACTGCATCTGTACAAGCTTTTTTTTTTCTTTGTTTCCCAAACGTTATCCAACTTGACACCCACTGGAATAACTCTGAACTCCGTTTTCCCGGCACTTTTTTTCTTCGGCAGGAAAGACGTCCGAAAGTATGACTGTTCCACACTTAGCACGTCATCCTTTAGGACATTTTTCTCGCCAAACAAAAAAAACGCCAATACATTGCCAAGAAAGGATTATACTATAGCTGTTTCAATAATTCACTTACTTTTCAAATTTCCCCGATAGCGGTTCGGGAAGATCCACTTCGGTAGACATCACGAATCGATATGGGTCGACCTTCGCCACCAGAGGAAAGGGCTGTTGCGGACCGACCGGGGCACCTGGGAAATGAGTTACTTCAGAGAGAGATCGCTCAAAAATTGGCGGAGAATCTGAGAAATGAAAGTTGGCGTCAAAAAATAGAGGTTTAACTACCGAAATATCCCAAACTGAAACTAGGATAAATGTTACCTATATAAATACGACTGGTCTTGACTTGGTCTTGGTCTTGGTCTTATTATTCAGGGCTCTATGCTGCCAAGGCTAATCCCTGAAGTGAAAGGGGGGAGAGAGGGAGAAAAGAAAAGAAAAAAAAAAAAAAAAAAAAAACCACAGGTAAGGCATATGAAAAATACAAAGTAATACAACCATCAAGGAAACACAAAAATTTGACAAAAAAAAAAAAAAAAACACGAAAATGGTGATGAGCGGGAAGGAGAGTATGATTTCTTCAAACCAAGGGGACGATCTTGGTTACAAACAAAATGCTAATGATATGTAGTCCCTTGATGAGTGTGTGTAGAGAAAAAATGGAACCCAAAAAACCGAAAAAACAAAATTACCAGCGATTACATAGAGTAAGGAATTCTTCTAACCTCTGAATCGCAACTTTAGGAGAAGTAGAAAGAAATTTATTCCAATTGTTTATTTGAGGATGGCAAATATTAAGTGTCTGATTCCGAATATGAGAGAACTTAGAACAGTGAAAAAGAAAATGCTCAGAAGTTTCCAACTCACCACAGTGTGAACAGTTTGGACTATCCAGTTCGTGTATAAAATGTAAATAAGTGTTAAGAGGAGCCCTATTAACAATGAGTTTGAAAAACAAAATTTCCAACTTCCGAGAAGAAAAGAGATGGGAATACTTTTCACAGGACTTATAGAAGCCAGAAAATTCTGGAAGTAAACTTCTCTGAGAGACTGAATTTGAGTTTTTAAATTTCTGGTGAAAAATTGCACGAAGGTCCTCAGGGTATATGTGCGTAGGAGAAGGAGCCTGTACAGAAGAAGCCATAAGACGAACACTTCTATCTATTATTTCATTTAAAATGATGCCTGAATGACTAGGAACCCAGATAAGTGAAATATGTTCTGAGAAAGAACTGGCCCAGTTTAAATGTGAATGAAGAAGATGAATGACAGTGTGAGAACGGAAAGAGAATGATTTCAATGCCAACAAAACTGATTTGCTATCCGAAAAGATCATCATACATTGTTTGTTATTAGGAAGAAATGTTTTTAAACACATTGAAATGGCCAAGGCTTCCCCTGAGAAAATTGAAGAGTCAGGATGAGCAAACCAAGTTCTAATAGTATTTTGTGCAGGATAGTAAGCACCACAAGAAACATATTGTTTCTTTGAAGCATCTGTTGCTAGTATTATTGTATTTGGATCAATAGAATCCAGAAAACTTTGAAAGAGATGTTGAACACCTGGAATTTTGGGGAATTGTTGAAATAAAATTGAATCTGTGATAATAGAGATATTGTCAGGCCGCCAAGGCTCATTTGGAAATACTGGTTGAATAACAGGCAGTGGAAAGAACTGACAGTGTGCCAAAAATTGGTCCATTTTGTTTGACAAAGGAGGAGCAAGTTTGTTAAAACCAGTATTCAAAAGGTTGGATGGACCCTGAGTAGGAGAAGCAGTTGAGTTAATGCAAAAATTGGTGATCCTTAAGAGTAAGAGATCCTGAAATTTAGGAAAATCAAGAATCATTTTCATTTTGTTGATTCTAGTGGACCTTGGCAGGCAGAGAATTGAGCGCATGACTGAATTATAAATTGTGTTAAGTTTAAGAAGAGAAGACTCAGCTGCATTGAGCCAAATGACTGATCCATACCCAAGAATACCTGTAATAATGTTTCTGAACACCGGTTTGATAAAACTACATGGAATATTCCTCGAGGCATGATTAATGGATTTGCAAATGTTTAGACTATAGGTACCCTTAGAATGAAGATGATGAATGTGTTTTTTCCAACGTAAAGTGCGCTCGAAGTAAATACCTAAAATTTTAATAAAAGGGTCATAAGGAATGGGAATATTGTCAATGACAAAAGAAGGAAAGTGAACATTTCGTTTTCTCGAGAAGATGGAGAATTTGGATTTCGTTACTGAGATATCTAAAGAGCTATTTCTGGCCCAACAAAGAGTTTGCGAAATGGATTCTTTCATATTTAATTCTGCTGTAGTACCATCATCTGAACTCGTATAAAGGAAAATATCATCAGCAAAAATAAAAATACTTGTATGATTTGGAATATATGTGACTATGTCAAGTGTAAAAAGAGCAAAAAGGATGGGAGATAATGAGGAGCCCTGTAATAGACCACAGGACGGAGAAAATATTTGGGATTTATCTCCTCTCCAATCAATGTAATGAGATCTATGAGTCAAGTATTCATAGAGCCAATCAAGTATGAGACCTTGGAAACCCATCCTGGCCAGTTTGTGAATTAACAAATTGTGCTTTACAGAATCGTATGCAGAACGAATATCCAATGCCAACAAATAACTGGTTTCCTTCCTTTGAAAAGACTTATGAATGTTAAATACAATGTCTCTGAGACAAGCTTCTGACCCTGTTTTAATTCTGAACCCATAAAAACATGGAGGAAAAATATTGAATTTCAATGAGATCCAATTTAGTCTGAAAAGAATTATTCTTTCAAAGATTTTGTTAATTGTATTAATAAGTGTCAAAGGACGAAAGGATTTCGGCTCAGATGGTGATTTACCAGATTTGTGTATAAAAATGATTCTGCCCTCTTTGAATGAGTGAGGACAAGTTGAAGTTTGCCATAAATTATTAAAGGGTAATAAAAGTTCCAGTCCCTTTTTGGGGAGATGATTGAAAGTTTTAAGAGGAATGCCATCTGGACCTGGTGTATTTGATCTGCCAGACTTGATAGCTTTCATGAGTTCACCTTCAGTGAAGGAACTATTAGTGGTGTCACAAAATGATCGAGGTGGGCCAATAAACAAGGAACAAGGAACATCATTGAATGTTGGAAAATGATGAGATTTTAGAAGAGCTATTTGGTCTGAAGGAGTTACCACATTATTCTGAGCAGTAGAAAAAATATGGTTGGAATTATCCCATGACTTAGAAGCCACATATTTATGTTTACGAAGAACTGAATAAATTTGTGAAGGGGAAGAAAGTGGCATTATCTCTGAAACAAAATTTTTGAACCGAAGGATTCTAAGATGACGCCTGAAAATGGCAGCATGCTGTTTGTAATTGATTAAGTTTTGAATGGAAGGAATTCTACGATAAGTACGGAACAGACATTTCTTTCTCTTAAGTAATTGACGTCCATCCTGATCAAGTCTTAATTTGTAAGAGAATGTTTTTTGTTTTTTCCTATAGGATGAATGAACTGCTTGTTTGATCTGGTCATAAAGATTATTATAAATTGATTCCATGTTGATCTCTTTTAGATGAGCGACAACAGTAGGCCAGTGAATGGAATGTTTTATATTGATGGCAGCAAGACGGTATGAGGGTAAAGAAATCCGAATTGGAATATGATCACTATTGTAAAGAGAAGCAGTTGTAGACCAGATCAAATGACGATTTAAGTTGGGAGAGCTGAAACACAAGTCAATATAAGATGCTGTAGAACCTCTATAAAAGGTTGGGCATTTGGGAGGAGAAAGGCAAATGTTATTTTGGAGGATCCAGTTGTATAATTGATTGCCCGCACTAGAGTCGTGATTACTACCCCATGCTTTATTATGACAGTTCATATCAGCAAGTAATAAAAAATCACCAGAAACATGTGAAATAGCCTGGTCTAAAGGACCTGATGAAAAGGGAGAAGGAGGTCTATATATGTTGATTAGGAAAAAGGATTTATTGTTGATAAAAACTAGCGTGATAAGAATTTCCATTGAGGGATCACAGAAGGACCACACCAATTTAGAGGATATTGAAGAGCGAATGGCTGTAATGATACCACCACCTGAGGAGTAATTCCTGTCAAGACGATAAATATGGAAACCAGGAAGAAAGAATTTTTTGGACGGAGAGAGCCATGTTTCCTGGAAAACCAGAATATCAAATTTATCTATAAACTGCTTAAGAATTGTAATTTTTGAAGAGATGCTATTGACATTCCATTGAAGGATATTGAAATTTCTAAAATTAGGCATAAAAAACTCAGTGTTAAAAAAATTACTGCACCATGCTTACTACTGGGAAATTAACTTCATTTCCACAAAACATAAAAACATTAAGATAACCTTATATGACGTCGACTTGACATGAAAATCAAAAAAAAAGGAGCTGATTAAGCTCTTCAAAAGAAAAGTAGTTGGCAAAAAAAGGGGGGGAAAAAAAAACAAACAAAACCATGATTTCATTCACTTTCCACTGCTCTGCGATGGAGATCCCAGTTCACGAGGTAATTTAGATTTACCTCCTCGAACAGGGTTAAACTGAATTGCATCAGATATTAAGTTCTCCGGTGAGCTAGGCCTCTTTCGAACATTTCTCGGATCCATCAAATTAGGTTGAACACCCTCCATCAGGGACTTCAACATGTCGGGAATAACCTCTTTTATTGCTTGTGTGATTGCTTCCACAATAGACTGCTTTGTTTCTTCAACAAGTGCCTCCCTGAATTTTTTTAGTTCGGAAGAAACTGCATTCATTATGTCCAATTTAAAAGACTGAAAACTATCCGAAGAAATTGATGAAGCTGTTACTCCTGCATATGAACTGCTGGATGTTCTGCATGCCTGTCTAGCAACATGGATCGGGACATTTTTAGTTAACTTGTAATTCAATACTCTCACTTCGTTTTGATACTTAGGACAAAGCTTATCAGTGGGTAGATGATTTTCAGAGTTACAATTTTTACATCTTTTCACACCTTTACAGTCCTTGGCAAGGTGATTTTCACCACAATAAAGACAAAGGGGGGATGATAACCGGCAGAACTTTGTTCTGTGAGAAAACTGAAAACAACGTAGACAAAGTTGGGGACGTTCAATGAATAGATCAGGTCTGAATAATTGGTACCAAAGTTTAAGTTCAGCAGGCATTGAAGAGCCCAATGACGTCACTATAATTGAAGTTGTAGGTTGTTTATTACGAAGAATTCTACGGATATTAAGTGGAGTAAGATCATTATGTTCCAGCTCCTGGGCCACCTCAGAAAGCTCTACTGATGTAGGAATACCTCTGACGATGTATCGTGAGGACAGCGAGTCTGTTAGCACACAAGTCACAACTGGGATATCACCAAAAGATGTAATTTTCAGAGCCTCTAACGCAATATCGGTTGACGATGTTGAAATCAGAAGGTCTCCAGCACGAGAAAATCTTACTTCTTTAATTCGATTGGTATCCGAAATTTTATTAGCTATAAAGTCTCGAACCTTTTTCGGGTTTGAATCAGGTATAGGGGTCGAGCCATGAAGTTTGATTGTGATATCTTTGTCAAAATCGGAAGCCAGCTCAAGTATGGTCTCTCCAGAAAGATTAGAGCTCCAAAATGGGGCGTTGTTGAAAACCGAATCCGTGTATTGTTGTCCATTTTCATTAGTTTCCATACTGTTCGTCATGACTAAGTACTCTTGATAATTATCCTTCAGTGTAACATACTAAGGTCACCGTGAGGAAAAGGTGAAAATTAGTATTGGACGTCAACTGGACCAAAAGCCAACAATGTGGCTTACCAAGCCTCAAAAAATGTACTTATTGAAGTAGGCCTAAAAATACTCTTGACGCTACTATTATCAATAAATTACTTAAATATATATTTTTCAAAACCACAAAATACAATATAGAGATAACCCTAAACACTAAAATAACCAAGCAAAGTTAATTTTCAAACCAGCTCCAGCTATCAACCTCACACAGGTCACCTGATCTTGACTAAATCAGTTTGCTTCGAGAGCCGTACGTCTTTGACCTACGCAGTTCCATAGTGGGGTGGGAGGAAAAATATAATATTTCATTCTTTGAAGTATTCATTGCCATCTATTTTTCAAAGATTATACTAGTTCTATTTCACTTTTTTTCATTAGATGGCAGCAGATGTCCTATATTTAATTGAATCACATTTTTTAGGGTTACGATGAAGTGACCATACATCCCGTATTTCCCGGGACAGTCCCGGTATTTTATATATTTTTGGCCGTCCCGACTTTTTGGCAAAAGTATCCCGGTTTTTCCCATATTTTACACGAAGCCTACTTGAATTTTCGTTCTTTATTGAAGTCACAGATTAAAATGTTTTTTAAACTCATAAATTATATTATGATAATTACTATTATATATCAGAATATTAATCTCCCACATTTGTCTTGATGAGCGTTGTTTTTCGTGGAATTCATTTTAATCCACTGCAATTTGCACTAATGCTTCATTTTCCGCCATTGTGATGTTTCCGTAATTTTAACAATATTTGGCAACTTTGTTCGGTTTTGACGTCATTTTTGGCGATAATTGTGATGTCTCGTATTTTTCCGTATTTGGAATTCCAATTTCCCGTTTTTCCCAATTTCTCTCTAGGAAATATGTCAGCTCAGGTTACCAGGTTCAAAAATGAGAGAACGCACTGTGCCACGACCACCTAGATTATATAGGAGGTCGTGACTGTGCGCTCTTGATAATTTCACCTTTCCCAAATCTTACAACAGGTGACGGTTCTACATTGAATGAAAAACACCAGGCACTACAATATTTTTTTACAACTAAAACGATAAAAGAAAAAAGAACAAATATATGCGATCCGTCTCCTTCTTCCCTTATAAATGGTTCCCATTTTCTGCTCAGTTTTATTGCTATGCAGTATTTGCCTGGAGTCTAGTTTCCCAAATTTTTTGTTTCATTCACCCCCCTCCTTCAAAATTTGTTTTCTATAATCGCCCCCGGACTGAAGCAAACCCATAGGATCCTATGTTATACTGTGTCTATTACCCGCTTGGATTATTCCATTGCCCACAAGAGGGGGGCAATATTGCTCACATTCGGAAACACTGGTCTAGAGCATGGCGTGGCGGAGTTTTCTTTGGCCAAGAGACCTATCTTGTGCGTTCCCTACCCTCAACCCTTACACAGGCAATCCCGAGATATCTCGTCAAACTTGATGTCTGCTTCATTTCGCTCGGTTACCCTCAATGTCAATGTGGCAGTTATGTTTTGATCAGAAATATTTTAAAAACCGCTTAAAGGGTTGATTGGCACATTCATGGTCTTTCTTACGCACTATACACTCAGGTTTCTTTTTCTTTCCTTCTTGAGTGTTGCTTTTTTTGCCAGGGGTGATTTGCCTCCTCAAATTAGCGTTGAGCGTTGTTCACACCATATTTTATTTATTTATGAATGGAAAAAATATATAACTAATTCACTTCCTCTCCACGGCATGTGCTGTTGATAAGCAAACAATGGCATGGATGAGAGTAAATAATCCTTCCCTTGATAATCACAAAACAAGAGCAACAGAAAAAATCAACTGAGTGTACAGAGAAATACAAATATGATATTCCCGGTCAGCATTGAATAGCAGTTAGATTCATCTTCTGAAGACGGCACCCATAGTGTCGAAAAGCATTTGGAATCGCGTATTTTTTGGTGTATTTGGTCTTTTTCATTGTGCTTGTTGTGTGAAGCAATGTTATTCTCAAAATGAATGTTGCGGCTTTCTTCTTCAAGAATTTTTTCAGACTCTTTTTTTTTTTTTTTTTTTTGCCGCTGTGGAAATAGAGTGGTCATGGTGACGGAATCACATCATGAGGACCCAAATTCAGACCACACCGTTGTCAATTGTGGTCGGTTGAAGTTGGTTCTCAACTTCAATGTGGAATGCAAGCCAATCTCCATTCAAAAAGTCTCGCCACATAGAGCAACAGGTCTACAACGATGCAATTATTCAATCATTACATTATTATTGACATCAAAAAGTTAATGGTATATGGCAGCACTATAACAAGCATTACACAGAAACAAACTTCACGTCAAATCAGGTGATTCTTTTTGAAACCCTGTATAAGCAGGTCTTCTTCGACCACCTGCTTATACAGGGTTTCAAAAAGAATCACCTGATTTGAAATACGCATATTACGAAAAATATTGAACATAGACACAAGATTATAATTAGAGCCATGTAATATAAAATTAAAGTTTTTTTACAAACCAAATTATAGATGCTCAATGTCCACCTTGGGATGCACTGCATGTCTATACGGTAGTCAAATTCATCCCAAACTTTAGTGAGAATGTTTACATCCACTGAGAGTGGATTTCTGTGGACTGCGTGTTAAACTATCAAATGCTCTTCACATTTTCATCTGACATGCGGGGATGGCCATGGGATTTCCCTTCACACAGACAACCCGTATATCGGAATTGTTTATACCAGCGGTTCTCAACCTTTTTTGAATTCTATGGCAGAGCCCCGTAGGCCAATTTTTTTTTATTATTTACCAAAGTTACAACGATGTAATGCAGCCTGGCAGGCGAGTGGTTAGGGAACTAGCTTCTCACTGTGCAGGTCTGGGTTCGAATCCCGGTTCGGGCATGGATGTTTACTAACACTAACAAATTCCCTGGACGGATCATGCTGATCCCTTGGGAATATGTGAGGATTACGTTACGTTATGTATTTATAATTATTTTTAATTTTACTGTTTTTTTAATTTTCCTCTAGTGGCCGCGGAGAGTGCACAAGGAGCCCCAACTGACTCACTTCGTGAAACTGAGAACAGAAAACGATTTCTGTTGTGCAATCACCATCTTGACAAACACTGAAGTGGTGGCCGAAGAAAGAGCGTTAGCTGTACCTGTCAGCAACTGCGTGAGAGAAACTCGAGATTTCCTTTTCTACCTATACATTATTCAATCAAAATGAATTAAAAGCTGAATAGTTACCTTTTTTAAATCGAATGATTCTTTTTGAAACACCCTGTATATCTCTTCATTGAGACAGTGGCAGGTCATGATGTGGTTAGGAGGAGGAGGACTGTCTTTTTCATATTATCCTGAGGCATCTGCTGTTTGGAAACAACTTTATATACAGAGGTACCGAATGAAAAATCGATGAACATTATTATATAATTTGTCTTTGCAATCTTCTTCGGTATTGAAGGATGTACAGTGGATCCCTCTTATAACGTTTTCCTCACTTAGTACAGTTAAACCTGTCTTCACAGGAAAAGAATTGTGGTCCCGTGATTTTAATGCCAAAATACACATTAAAAAACCTATCTAACACGGAAATGGAAAGAAAAATTTTACCCTTTAACGGAAAATTTCACTCAAACACTGTTTTTGACAACCATTAGACCAAAGGATCATACAAAATGCTATAAAGTAGTACACAAAAATTATTTATTCTTGCAAATGCGAGTTCGTCTCTGTACTGGATCAGCACCTCCCTCAGAATACAACTCCTGTATTCTGAGAATTTTGACGGTGATTCCTCAAAAGTGTAAATGCATGAAAAAAACTTTAATGTCAATGATATGTTTCAGAGTGAAAAAATAATTTCCCCAAAAAAAAATAATTTAAGAACCAGAAAAAGACGACAAAAGGGTGAATTTTCCCAACCGCAGAAGGATGCTTGAAATGACATTAAAAATTAGAACATCCTGCTAACCCTACATTTTTCCTATGATATTTCCCAATCTGTCGATAAATTGCAGCAAAGGTTCCAATGTGTAAACCTTAAATTACGACAAAAGACGAAATACTGGGTATGAAGCGGAAATGAACTCCAGAAAGAAAATTCATGTGCCTCTGTGGGATATCGAACCAACCAACCTCTTCACAATATGGGTGAGTACTCTATCATTAAGCTACATGAATGAAAACCAGACGCACCTTCACGTTAACATTCCATAGGAAATCCAACATTAAGCTACAGAGGACCGCAGTCCCATGCAGTGCACATATATACTCCAAGGGAAGAAAATGCTGGTCCTATGTAGCTTAATGGCACAGCACTCAACCAGATTATGAAAGGTTGGTGATTCTATTCCTCAGAGAGATGTGAATTTTCTTTTCCAATTTCATCCATCTCTGCTTGGTATATCCAATCGCTGTAGGTGAGATGACCTTCAGTAACGTCACCAGTTTTGCGCGGAGGCCTGCAATAGATGGTGTTGACTAACCACACATCAGATACTATGTCTATGGGTGGGGGGGAAGAGTCTCGTGTGCTTTCGTATGCAAGAAAGGTTGCCATAAGCCTTGAAAGCCGACACACTTGTGTCAAGCCGGGTCCATAAATTATCTTCCTCAACCTTTTTAAGTAAAAGATTTTCAATTTTTTTGTACGCTTTCATTATAACCACACCACACATTTTCGACACAAAATTGGCGTATCCTGACTTATTCTTACCCCACACCTTGTTTCAAAAATATAAATTTATGGACATTAAACTGAAAATGCTCAAACCTAAACCGTAGGCATAAATTTGAAAAAAAAAAGTGTCAGGACAAAAGTGGCATGGTTATATAACGGAAGAATACATGCTTTTCCCCCCGATACATTCCATGCCTTTTTTGGCCATTAATATTTAATAGGTTTTCCCATTATTCCTTTTTGGCATGGACAAATAGATACGAGAGGGGAGAACGAGAAGGCAATGTTCCCCCCAACAGCTTCTAGTCTGCATTGACGAGATATCTTATAGGCATTGACAAGCCCACATATTTTGTAAAGTTGTTTTTCAATAAGACACTTTTCCTTATACCACTATCTTTGCACTTACCAAAAATCGGAAGTCTACTCCATTTAAAAAAGATGGCATTTTGAAGGGGAGTTTCACCTTTGATGTTAAGATTGTTGTGAATGCAGAATGTGAAGCCTTTTTTCAATGGCAAATCTTGTTTCAAAAAACTTACTCAACGAAATGTTTTTTTTAAATAAAAAGTTCAAAGTGCTTACTTTTAACTAAAACTGTAGTTGTGATCCCTAGTTGCAGCACAAGTTCAAATATCTTGGGCTATTTTTGATGATTTTGGCTGGAAAATTTTAAAGTGACTGGAAAAACTGCCCCACCCCCTCCTAGGGTGGGACCAACAGGGCTCTAGCAGAACGTCTCCACGCAAAACTCATGACGTCACTGAAGTAGGCAATTTCACCTGTAGCCATTGGATATACAATACATACAATAGCAGGCTGACGCATGCAATATCTTTTTTTATATATATATATATATTCAATGACTATAGGCGAAATGACCTACTTCAGTGACCTCACGAGTTTCATGCGGTAGCCTTCTGCTATAGATGGTGGAACCAGGACGATTCTAATCAATTTTAGTTTTTTTCATGGTATAAATTCACTATGGAGGGACCCTTGTGCTCCAGGATGTGAGGGACGACTCCACCCAACATCAAAATGTGACTTATACATGTGTATATGTAACCTCCATTTACATAAGAAATGAATCTGGTTTCCTTCACTCCACCATAGAGAAAAATCGCTAAGGATTATAGGAGTGTCCACCAGAAAAATTTTCAGAGAACATGGTGTAAATATTTCCTCTCTATAAAGGAAAAGGGTTGACAAGCCGGGTGCCAGAACTCCCAATGCTACAGCAATATTGCACATGCAAACATATTGTCATCATGCCCCCTTCCCACCAAGACCCTTTTCCTTGAAGTCCATTTTCACCTACGCTATTGCCATTCGTGTTTAACAAGGTTACCAGCGATGGTAACTCGTGGGAAAAATTGGCCAAAATTTGTCCAAGTAGGAAATTTCTTAACATTTGTGGGAAGTATTGAAAGTTCATCAAACAAGAATTTTTTTGAAAAAATTAATGCAGTGCAATACTTTTCTATTGTAAAATACTTGATTATGTATTTTCCCCACTAAATAGCAACACATTTTCCGGAATGCATGGAAAAAATTTAATCAAAAGAGAAATTTTTGAGGGAAATTTGGCTGGAAGAGGTTACCATTAGATTTATAAATTATAATTTGTTTAGGAACCAAGACTGTGCAGTATGTTCCGACAGGAAAACTCTAGGAAAAAGATGAGAAGCACGCACGTACTGTGATACCCGTACTGGGAAGCCAGAACTTCATAACCAGAACACTTCGGTAATTGTTTTGCAAAATATCACACTTTGAAAAATTACAGAAATTAAAAATTCATGTTTTTATGTATTATAAGTACTATTAAACACAACAAATTCTGTGTTTCTTAGTATCCATATATCGGCTTTAAATCACTTAGAGAGAAATAAATTGGAAAAGCTAAATTTGCTCCAACTGGCTGGTACTCCCATCAGAGAAATTTGCCGATCTCAAAGGGTTAATCTTCAATTAAAACAGTTCTCAATTATACATGATCAAATAAATTAAACTACATTTGTTTAGCATTACAACCAGGGTTGTTTGGTTTAAACCACGTTGGTTTAAACCTTGGTTTTAACCAACTGGTTTTTTTCAAAAAACCACTTTGGTTTTTTTCAAAAAATCAGATAAAAGTTGCCTAAATATCATTTTTTTTCCCCTGAAAAATATCATATTTGTTCATTATTAGCCAAAATGTTTCATTTTTACCTCATTTTATATCCTTGGGGTACATTCTGACGGTATATCTTTAAATGACATAAGATTTTATAAGTGGTTTTTTCAAAAAGTCTCATAAAAGTGGCCAGAATATATATATATTTTTCATATGAAGTATCTTAGTCATTTAAAGTTATATATAAAAGCCAAAACTTCTCATTCTTACAACATTTTCTAACCTTTGGCTACATTCTGATGCTCTATCTTTAGCAAATTCATGAATAAGGATTGCATCACACATCTAAATGTAGTGGTGTATTACATATCTCACAGGGTTTCTTTTTCCCTTCACAAAGAAGCAGCTACAGTAGTGACACCATCATGCTAGGGGCAGATGGTCCTATAATCCAATAAAGACACCAGCTGTCCTTAAAGGACAAAGACTAGTGTACTAGTTGTTACATTACCTCACATACATTTTCATTCCCATAAGAAGTAGCACATCTCCTACTGTATATCTCCCAGTCTTAATATTCAATAGTTGTTTTTTTATACTTTCACACACACACACACTGTTAAGCCCAGTTAATCAAGGTTCTACTGTATAGTAGTAACAGATTTATAAAAAATAATCAGCTATATACAGGGTGATTATAATTTAAGTTTTGATTCCAAAACTATACAATAAGTACTGATCGGAATGACCTGAAAATTTGCATGGATACTCCTGAAGCAATGGACGTTTCTTTCGCAAAAGAAAAAAGCGCAAAATGTGCAAGTAGATGATGCTGTACTTGGCTAGCAGTATAATCTTATTTTGTGCAACCACATCATTTCGGCACTTCCACAGCATCAGTGTGTGGATAGAACTTCTATCAAGATGCACATTGCAATACCAGCAAAGCAGCTGCTGAAGACCCATTTTGACAGGATGCACCTTAACCCTTGCAACTACTGGCTGTGGGGGTACCTCAAAATGTTATAAACAGTGATCAGATTGCAAACTTTGATGAATTGTAATCTCCAGCACATTCCCTATATGTTAGAAGTTCCTCATTCCTCAGGAATATGAACGGGGGAAAAGGGGAGCGTTTGGTTTAATAAAGCTGAATTGCAAGCACATCCACATTATGACCATGGCATATTCCGATTCTGCTGTTGAACAAGAATTTTTGTGCTTTCAACCTCATAGCCGGAACACGCGGTGGACAACATATTTAACATTTTTTGAGTAAGTTGTAGTTATTTGTTCAATTACTTCATTTTTTTTATGATGTTTCCGTGAATTATGGACTTGTGCAATGCTATAATTAAGTTATAATTTTGCCTTGACTGGCTATCGTTTCCATTCTGCGAGCAAATTTCCCACATGTTGGATGATGTCATTAATTTTACATTTTTAAGTATTTTTTCCCCTTTATCAAATAAAATTGAATTTTTTCAGGAATATTCATGTCAATTTTCAAGTCATTCTGACAATCGCTCTTTTTTTAGTGTTTTGAAATCAGAACCTTAGTTATAATCACCCTGTATATCTTAAATCATCGTTAATTAATCTGCATTATTTATGCATCATTAAATGCATTATATTCACCTAATTTTTATTACTTTTTGCAAAATAGCTTCCTAATTAAGCATACTGAAAGTAACTGGAGAAAAACCTTTATATATTATATGATTAATAATAACATTAAAAGAATTTTCAAACACACAGTAATCCATTGAGTTAAGCAAAAAATAATTAAATGGCAAAAGTTGGTTTTTGTTAAAATTTAATAAATATTTATTGATTAATTAGCATGGGAATAGTGTTAATTACATTAATAAACATTTTATTTTTGTTAATTATTGGAAGTTTGAATGATTTTTCAGAAATTTCATTGTTTTTAATGTTAATACTATTTAAAACAAAAAAACCGGTTTAAACCAAAAAAACCTGGTTTAAACCAAAAAAACCCGGTTTTTTGGGTTTTTTTCAAAAAAACCGTTTTTTTTACCAACCCTGATTACAACACAGGGCAAGGTATGCACACAGCACAATAAGAATCAATGGAATTGCCTTGTTAAAAAAAACTGGCTGAGAGAAGCTTTAAATTAAAAAGTCAATTATATATTTCATATAATTCCAGCATTGAATACTACCTGAAAAATTATCAAGAAACATTACGTTTTAAAAAAAATTATGAGCTTACAGGAATTTCAAAATTGAACAAAAAAATTATGAGCTTACAGGAATTGCAAAATTGAACAAAAAAATCAAATTTTTCAGGTGTATTTCATGAAAATTCTAGGTAATTAATCAGAATTCAAATAACCATGCAAGTTTTCTGGGTGTGAAACTGCAAGGCAAAACCAGTCTATTTTTATATACCTGAGAAAACTCTTGGTAATGAAATGATCCATAAGTAAGCCTTTAATGTGCTACACAATACACACAAATTTATTCAAATAGCAAAATACTGCCAGGCAACAGCTGACCATCACAAATGTAATTTAATGTTATCTTTCATTCGTACAAATCATGAGCTCAATATCCTTTTGTTTTTAAAAATCATACTTGAAATATACATTTTGCAGCAGATCCCATTTTTACTTGCGTGTCTGAATGGGCCTGCAAAGAAAATAATTAAATGATGAATGAGGAAATTTTTTAATCTGATTGATACATTTTAAATATACAGTAGAACTTCTCAAATCCAGACACTACAGAGAACTTTAACATTTGTTTCTTCACCCAAATTCTGTTTTTGCTTTTTTCTATTAAATAAGAAATTTCATATCTTTTTTTGTACTACATTTTCAAAATGTATAGTGGGTGTCTACTACTATTATTTAACCACACATGCAGAGCTCGTACACATTCCTCTAAGAAACTTCTAATGAATCAGTACATGCCACAATGTATTGTGAGCATTGTTTTGTGTTCTTGCTTGTGTTTCCATCTGTCTTCCATATTGTGAAGATGGTAAATTGGGCTCGGATTTCATGTTATGTATCATGTTGTCCTTGATCCTCACTATATCAGGGTTCGCATGGTGTTTAAAAAGTCATTAATTTTCATTTCCTTTTTAAGGACTCTTAAAAACTCCTTAAAATCCTTCCAGCTGTTTCTAAAAAAAAGTCGACTTTCCCCCCCTTCTTGATTTTGTCCCCGAAAACCGGATTGTGGTAACTGCAGCTCCTTATTCAAATTATCGGCCCCCCTCATCAGGCTTTTCATCGTGAAACCCAGATTATATCCTTGATTGTACAGCTGAAGATTGTTTACTGCAGTCCAGTGTTTCTCAACAACCGACCGCGGTTTCAGTTTTAAAAAAAAAAGGGAAAAAAAGTCGGTCTACAAGCAGCAGAAATTACTATGGTCGATCGTCATTGCGTCAAATCCCGATGCAGACGTGCCAACTTTAGAAATCCAGAAATTCTCCTAAGGGGGAGAACCCCCCCCCCCCCGACACTCATAGACTCTAATAAAAAAAAAAAACTCGTAAAAAAAAAATTCGAAATTTTTTTTTTTTTAATAAATTAAGAAAAAGTTACACCCCCCCCCCAAGGCAGGTTCTGCATTGCCCCTGAGCAGAATATAATTCCATGTCAGTCCTTCCATGCAGCATAGAGAAATCACATCTACATATACTGTTTATAAAACATAAGTGTTTTCTTTCATGGATGCTATCAGTGATTGATAACCTTGGATATATGAACTCTTAAAAGTTTTATATTTTTTTTCTGAAGATGTTTAAACGGAAGAAACAATTAAAAAAAAATCAAATTACAAAGCTGCCGACGGAAAAACGTGTTTACCGCACGGCTGTTAATGGAAAACAATAACGATTACACAGGAATTTCGGCAACTAAGGTCATACCCCTGATAAATGATTGCCGAAAACGAAGTTGCGTCTTTGACAGTTGCTTAAATGCGGTCACAGAGACTTTTTTAAGGCTGCTCGATGGAAATGAGTACGGCTGTCCTCTATGGGTGTTTTCCCTAACGACGGTAATTATTGACGCCACGACAACGTGAAAGCTTGGGTAAAATCTAATTTTCTGCCAAAATCCGGAGATATTCTAACAAATCCGGAGAGCGGGAGGAAAGATGAAAAATCGGGAGAGTTGGCAGGTCTGCCGATGTTTCGTGGGGGAAAAAAATTCATTTCATAAATAAGAGCTAGTCTGCCGAATTATGAGAGTCAATTTATAAATTTCGCTAAATAACGTGTTAAATCACCAATGTCGCAAAATAATGAGTGCTAAATCGCTAAACATCGTGTTGAATGTCCTGAAATTTGCTCTCATTTTACAACAATTTCTTTCTGAGTATAACTGAAAAACAAGAAGGAAAATTGAAAAACTTAATTTTAAAGAATTTGTGTATGTGTTGATCCACTTTGAGCAAGTGATAAATAAAGAGTTGCTGCAAATATATAATTTTGTAAGAAAAATCTGTCAGCAGTGGATTTTTATTTTTAATAAATTGGGGAGGGGGAATGAATATCATTTTTATAATTTATGTGATGCTGTTATGAGTTATATTTTTGACCGAAACTTTACAGTTTTAGAATACTTTGGTGACAACAGAAAAAGTATGTATGTAGATTGATTATTTTATGAATTCTTATAATGCTGGGTAACAAATCAAAAGTTGTAATTTCTGAACCACTTCTACATCTATATTTTTGAGAAGAGGGAAAATTTGTTTGGCAAAATAAAAATAAATTTGCATATGTACCCCGCTCCCTTTTTTTTGCTGTAAAACTTATGAAGTTATAAGAAAAAGTTATGAAGTTTGCCGTGACTCCTTAAAAACTGCTTGAAACTCCTTAAAAAGTCCTTAATTTTTATGTAATTTTGTATGAACCCTGTATATGGATGTCCACTACTACTACTAAACCATGTATGCACCTTGACCATATTCCTCAGTGGAGCGTCTAATAAATATGAACTGTACATGTTGAAATGTGAGTGTACTTATTGAGAACCTAACGTGTTTGTTCCTGTGTAATGCTTGTAATAGTGCTGCTATGTGTTATCTATAAGTGAAGTGTAATGATTGAATATTTGTACCATTATAGGCCTATTGCTTTCCGTGGAAAGACTGTGTCCACTGCATTTTTTGGAAAACAATGATGGCACCCGCATGTTCCAATGAATGTGATTAGTCAGAAAGTCAGATTTGATCAACAGAACTCCTTTCATTTCATTCCTGCGAACTGAATAGTTAACCTTAGTGTTTTAAAACTTTTGTCCAGTGCTTTATTATTTTCCATGATTATCTAAATGAATTTCAAAGCATGCCGAAAATGTCAAGTGATGTGGCAGGTATGGCAACATAACACTTTGAGTATACTTAACAGAGTTGAACTTTGAAAAAGCTAGAACATAGATCACAGGTACAAATGTGTGAAAAATATAAGGTCAGAAAATCTACCTTTGACAATTTTCAGGGAAAAAAACTTTTTTTTTGCCTTATACAAAATATGTTTAGAGAATAAGCAGGGCTCCCACTCAAAAACTAGAAAAAGTAGGATGAGGGGAGGGTATCCTCCTTAGACAACAATCATAACACAATAAAATCCCTAAAAAAAAAATTCAATTTTTTCACCCACAGCACTGTTTAGTTCCTATAAGATTGACTCGAGCCAAAGCAAAATGACAGAAATGACTTTTTTGCCAAAACAGGGTGCTAGCAACCAGACAATTCTTTTCTCACAATATAAATTACATTCTTTTTTGGAGTCATCCACGGTCCAGTCTGTAAACTCTCTTCCATAATGCACAGCAAATTATGAAGGCATGCAAGTTTAAGAATGATGCTATTTTGAGACCACTCCCAAAATCACAGCATAAATTACGCAGTCCGATGTAAATAAGTCAAGGTGAACTGGATGGTTTAACTGTGTTGTCCATCCTTTTTTACAATAGGATTTGTTTGCATTTTACTGTTCAATGCCAGCAGTATAATCATTTTTGACAAATAAAGCACTTTCATTTCTAGCTTTTTGCTGAGCATTGTGCATATTGTTTATGTCTCTGCATGCCCTAAAAATACAGAAGACAATTGAATGCTACAAACCTAGAAAAGGTCTGTATCCAACTGCTTTGTAATGCAAACTGTGTTTCACCTATACACAAAATGTGGACCAAAATTTTGAATGATGAATCTTAGTTAATGTCCAAGACTATGAAGTAGTAAATACAAAATTATTTTTTCCATTCAGAAGTTTAAATGAAGTTTTAATGACTTCTCTACTTGCTGAACCCTCAAACTAAGCAAATTAAAAATTAATAAACCAAATGAATTAAAGTAATTTATTTTAAAGGAAAATATGAATCAAAATGCTCATAGGCACATTACTGCTTTAAATTTAAAAACTTGGGAAATAAACAAATCGCGAGTCATAGTACTGAATCATCTAGGTCTCAAAGAGTCTGAATTCAAGAGGTTCTACTATACAATAAAACAGGGCTTGACAAATCTCAGGTGCTAAGATCACCACTGCATAGCTGCCAACTTTTGAAAATGAAAATTCGGGAGATTTTCGCGCAAACACGTATTTTATGCTAAAACCACTCCCTAATAAATACAATAGGGATTTTTTCAAATAAAATAGAGATTTTTCAAACATAAAAGTTAAACCCTTGGGAATAAAATTCCTACGCAAAAAACAAGTGAAATTGGAGGCCAAAACTTCAATGATGTAAAAATAAATATTGTGTTCAATCAGAAACGCTGTGAACAAACATTCTGCACGAATGACCCCAAAATCATTGGAAGATGAAGGAAAACACTGTCAATTTTTGAAGAACACTGGCTTTTTGTGACACTTGAAGTGTCACAAAAAGTGTCACAGTGTGTGTGTTGTTGTTTTTTTTTCATTTCACGAGTGATGATGGCAGTCTTTCCATGACCGATGTTTATGTCCGTAACACAACTTGTACAAAAAGGAAAAGTCGGCCCTCTTCTGGAACGTTTGATGAAAGGAAATTCATCAGAATAAGTATCTTTAAAATTGATTAAATATGTTTTTGCTTATCAGTATTCATGCTTTGTTATATTGCACGTACGTAACTTCAACAAAAGAAATTTTGACCATATGCGTGTCACTATAATCTTCAATTATTATCCAGGACTATTGGCTGCTAAGCCATTCCCCTGCACGATAAGACAAACAACTTTCTTGTTACCATCAGAGGGTTTGTAAAACTTCCTTAAAAAGGGAATTTCCCCATTTACGACGTGTAACGTCATTTCGAAAGGGGAAAAAAAGAGGCTTCATGCCCCACAAGAAATTTCTTAGGGATTGTTTTCATAAGCGGGGATTTTTTTAATGAAGTAGGAAATTTTTAGGGGCAATTAGAGATTTCTGTGATTTTTGTAAAAATTCGGGAGATTTAAGAACTTTTTGGGAGGTCGAGCGATGAAGCTAAAATTCGGGAGATTCCTGAAAAATTTGAGAGACTTGGCAGCTATGCCACTGGAACTAAAAAATTGATACTATGGATTACAATTTTCTATGTGTGATTACTAGCCGTTGAAAAAAAAATGCACTTGGGTTGGTACATATTTGGTTGGCACCTAGATTTTTGTACAATTTGTCAAGCTCTGCAATAAAAGGAAATCATGTGCATTTAAAAGATTATCAAGAGCTAATGGTTTGAGAAAAACATTTATCGATATTTAATAAAACTGAAAACACAAATTAAAACTTACTTCATATCCTAAGAGAACTTTTGGGTGGATGTGGAGTCTTTCTTTCATCGTTCTTCTGCAGAAAAAATAAAAATTATAGAAAAGGAATTTTAATATCTTGTCCAAAACTAAATTCAATCTGAACCTCCATACACTGAAGTTGATTTGTTCTATTGAAAAAACTATTATAAAAAATCCTTTTAATTATTGAGTAAATTAATGAAAATTAGAACATTCTGGTCAATGAGATTTCATATAAATTTTTTGAATAAAAATTTAACATTAAAAATAGAGTAGATAATAAATAGTAATTAAAAATAGAGTAGAAACAGATTAACAAAATTTTTTTTAAGTGTCATTAATATAAAATGTGCAGGCCACATATCTGAAAACAATTTCATTTGACCACACAAAGCTATATGACTACATGCTATAGTGCATGCACTAAAATACATATTTTGACAAACAGTTGAGAAGTGATAACTTACAATCATTAAATTAATTTTCTCTAAATTAATTTTATAATGAACTATCATGATTAGCAGATAAGCTATACCCATGAAAATGGTCAAAGAAATTTCTGCAGTTTGAATAAAATTGATTTGCAAATACTAAGCCAATGACAACATGCAATCAATGTAATTCAATAAAACATGCAAATTTCCCATGGCTGATCATTTTCATGCATTGTGATAACAAAATGATGCATTTTGTTGGTAAATAAAAGATTAAACTTGTTGACATTACCAAACTGAGTATAAATCTAGTTTAACTTGCCTCGCGCTTGGCTATAATTTTTCCAAAATCAGTATAACCAATGGAAAACCAAAATTAATCCGTGTTCTTGCTCCTTTAAATAATACATTATGCTAAACACTACTGGCAGTGCCCAGATTATTGATGTCGTTGAAGAAAAATGCTAATACTACATTACACTATATAGGATGAACACTTAAGTCTCTCATCATCAAATTACTGATGAACTGTGGATCCCAGAGGCACACTTCCAGTTTAAAAAATACCCAAATAACGTGTAGACCTCAGTTGGGTTTTTTTCTTCAGAAATATAACAGCCATTCCTCCCTCAATAATGACCACATTTTAACAGACTCGTTACTGGCCATTGTTGGGAGGCTTTACTCTATGTCTTTAGGGTCAATGGTTCATCAGTAATTTGCAGCCAGGGGACTTAAGTAATTGCCCTGTATGTACACCTTGGTAATTTTCCTCCGGGAAACATGAAGAATTAAGAGAATGCTGGGAGATGTTAAGTGTTTCTAAACATATATATGATAGTTTGAGATGTTCTTGTGCCTTCAAAGCATTGCCATCTACGGTAGAATCTTGTTTATTCAACATTCCATATTATCTGACGTCCCACCACAAAAAACACAAAAATGCATCAAACGGCAACAAGAACTGCAACTTAAGAGCATGAGCGTAGTCTATTTTTTTGTTGCTCCTGACTCTACTGCTGTCAATTAGTTACCCCGACTGTACAGTGGCGCTGCCATCTACACTATGACTATAATAATCAGTATGAAATAACTGATGAAGAAATTGCCACTATTGTCAATTGCGATGACAACGAAATTGAAGAGCAAGGTCAAGAACCAACTGTTTAGCCTCTCTGAATTTGACACAACAACTAAGGCTCTAGAAACTGTGATTAAATACATTGAGCAACAAGAAGCTACAGGAATCAACATAATAATGCTTCAAAGATGGCAAGACTTAGCAGCAAAGAAACAGCATTCGTCAGGCAAGCAGACTACAATCAAAAATTTCCTTAAATCATTACAGGATTGGACTTTTAGGTATACTGTATTTAACTTCAGAAAATTCTGTAACTTAATTTTCTGTAATCAATTTTTTCTGTTTTTTAGTTGTAAAACATGATTATTAGGTTCATAATGTGTAAAATTTTAACATAGTTCGACGTTAATAGGGTTTTTCTTAACACCTCCCTATTATCCGATATCTTCGCTTATCCAATGTTCTGCCTTCTCGTTCATGTCAGATAAGCGAAACTAATGTATGTTCAACTTATGAAATGTGAAATAGCAGCATTAAAGTGTTTATACTGTTTGTATATTTATAAGTACTGTAATATATGTGTACGATGATAGATAATACCATATTGTTTACTGTTAGTGGTTGTGTATCTACTCTGTGTGGGGGAGACTTTTTTGGGAGAGGGAAATTTGTTTTTCCCCTTTTCACACGAAACAATTCTTTGAACTGGTGAAAGATTTAAAATCACAGGTGATTCACATACAGAAACAGGAAAGCTTAGGTTAGTTCATTGCACCTATATATCAAGATCTGGTACAGAAAGAGCAGTGCAATAGCTATCATTGTTTTGTAAGAGAATGGAAGTGCATCCTTCTGAATCACGTATCTAAAGATCTGCTTCAGAACAGATTGTTGTTCCACATGGCATGAGCCTCTCGAAAAGCCACATGGTAGTCTGTCGCATTTATATGCCACTAGTTCTGATCAATGCATATGCTCACTCTTCCAAAACATTTACCAATGCATTAATATTGCAAGTATTTATACATATACAAATTTGGTAACTAATCACATGCAAAGAAAATAACCCATCTGACCTTCAATGAAGCAATTTTTTTCTAATGGACAGACGTATTTATCCAGCACAATAAAAAAATGTGTGGAAAAAGCTCATCAAAAAGCTATATGTAATCATCTTGATGTTATGTAAAAAACTTTAAAACATGAAATGTTATCAAATACGATCAGTTCATTTCATAGTTTAGGTTGCTGCAAGAATAAAGAGAAAAACTCAGATTACCCTATTTTCAAAATATTTTGTGAATGCCTCACATCTGCTGTCCATAAGCCTAATTTGTCTCCTTTCGACCTAATCTGCACAACAGCCCCACAAATGTCTTCACTGCATTCCTCAAAAGCCTCTCCAATCATGCATAAAAGCTTGAAGAAAAACACAAGAATGAATCATAGTTGTAAAAATAAAACACAGTAATAAATAAAAGAAAAAAAGTTAACACAAAGAAAATTTCTTTATGTACAGTTGCAAATCCTATTTGAATTTTTGATATTTTTTATTTCGTTCTTGGAGCAGCTGGCATATGATTGGCAAACTATGGCCCGCTAGAGGTTACATCCAGCCTGCCAGAGATTTAAAAATAGTATAAAAATTTCAATTTTAGTTTTTAAAAAAATTCATTCAAGGGAGTGCCCTTTTTTGTATATGGAAAATATAGTGGCGAGAATTTAAATTGAAATGATTTAAAAACTTTTATATGTCCAAAAGATTGGAAGGTGTATGCAATATACATGAAAAGTTTTTATACAAATACAACACAACAACAGGCAAAATGCCCAACGAGGTGGCTAAAAAAAAGTTGCCCATAAAAAATATGGATATCTTAAATTTAAAAAAAAATATAGCAACCCAATTAAAAATGCAATTAACAAAAATTATAATCAATATATACACATGATAAAATACTATACAATGCCCATAAAGAATACTTATGGTTGTCTTATACTAAGTATGGATAGCTTCTCGATTTATCCCAACGTGTTTATCGTATTTCTTTTTAAACGTGTCAATTGTATCACAGTTTTTAAATTATATTTATTTAATGTTTTTTCACAGTTCTAAAGAATAAACCATTGCCTCTCATTTGTAATGAAACCATGACAGTCTTTAAAGTATACAACACATCCCACGACTTCATTTCTAAGCATAAAAATTCCAATTATGAATCACTGTCAGAATGTCTGGCCCGCTTCTAAAAATATTTGCCCATCACTGTCATAGATGATACAACCTAGTGTCTATTCACATTGTCATCTCTAGCAACAAGGGTTGGCAGGCTTTTGACATATAGCAGTTTTTGACAGTTTAAACAGTGGTTTAAAACACATCAAAAATCTTATCGATTTTAATATGAAAATTCCCATTGAAACTACACACTGATTGCATGTAATGTTTAAAGTCACTGTGTTATACAAAGAACAAATACTTAATGATTGTAAAATAATTTTCTGCTCTACAGAATTACTTTGGACAATACATGTGTATTTTTCATATAAAATATACAATTTTAATAGAGCATAACATAAAAGCTGAAGGAAAAACTATGGAACTATTTGATATTCCGTAATTAAAGATGAGATTCTTGATCTTCAAAAATTTCTTCAACTACTTATATATATATGTGTATTGATATGAACCATCTGCTTTACCCTTGGCATAACAGATATGTGTTTAAAAAGTTCTTTTATGCCAAAAATGTAATGTTGATTTCTGTTATTATTAAATTATCTAAATAATCACTGACACTAAAAATGATATCCTTATTATGCATGACATTAAAATATAGCTAGCAATCAAAATACTAAATTGTAGGACTATCACTTCCTTTAATTTAGCAGTGCTGATTGCATATATATATATATATATATATATATATATATATATATATATATATATATATATATATATATATATATATATATATATATATATATATATATATATATATATATATATATATATATATATATATAATGTTTAAGAGAGAAAAGTTCCTATAACTTATTCTAAGTGAAAAAGTAAGAATGACACCATTAACAATAAGTTTTTGACTGTTTTAATACCAAGTATGTTTCTGAGGTCAAAAACCTAACCCTGTGATCCCCTATCACACATACTGTGAATAAACTCTATTTCGCTTCATAAATTGAACACAGGTGATAAGAAGTTTCGATAAAATGGACAGAAAATTATATATTATCTGCTCTAGACTGCCGAAAAATACAAAATTGCCAGTTATAATTAATATTTCATTATAATTATTGTAATAAATTAGAGTTTAAAAATAAACCGTAATAGACAAAAAAGTAAGTTACTCACCATGTTATCAACCTATTGTGTTCAAAGTATTATCTAAAAGCATCTGTTTAGGTTTTTGATGGTTTAAACTTGTTTTTGATGGTTTAAACCTGTTTTAGATGGTTTAAACCTGTTTTTGATGATTTAAACCAGTTTAACGCTTTGGTTTTCAACGCCCCCTACTAGCAACAGTCTAATGGATTCATGCATGACTATAGACAAATTGTTTAATCTTAAATAATAAAATTACCATTTCTAACCAATAATTGTTTAGGTCGGTAGTCCTTTGCTGTTTCATAATATTCATTAACCACCTGCCACCTTGCTTATTCCTGTTGTCTTCCCACATAGGTTTAATCCCTTGCTATAAATACACAAGAACAATAATTAAAGTGACATCAATTATGGAAATAAAAGACAAAAACATGATAATTATACCTGTAAGAAAAATAAATGTGTTTACCCCCAGAATTTTTTTGTATCACCATGGAAGTTGGGTGCAAATCATCAAAATGATGAAATACACTGCATTTCATCAGGTGAAAGTGAATCATCTACACTGACACTATTCATGATCAGTGATGATATGATTCACTAGATGATGTCCACTGCTGCTCTGAAAAAAGCATTAGATTGTATCCCTATCCCTAGATTTGGCATCTTCCAGCAGTTCACAAGCACTACACATTGCTCACCACTAAACCATGCATGTACCTGAAATTCCTCTATAGAATTTTCAACAAATGAGCACAAGTTGGAATGTGCATGCATGTGTTGTGAAACCAACACGAAGTTTATTTCTTAGGAACACTTGTTATACGTTCAAGTAGTGCTGCCACCTGTCTTTCAAATTCGGAAGCAGACAACACGGCAGATCAAGTTTTGCTTGTTGTGACTCGAATGAATTTTAAAATGTTGTAGGCCTGATCGCTTTCTTACCTTTCTTTTTATTATGTTGACTTGAGTTCAGGCATATATAAGTTTTCACATGGGTGTCTTTCTTCTGATTATTACTGACACTAACAGTGCTCGTGCTCGTAGCTGAGTGGTATGGGGGACTGGAGGCCCCTGCTTTAGATCTGAGAGAAAATTCAAAAGAACGTGCTACTAATTCATACTGGGAAAAAGCATGTTCAATCCTTAACCTGCTCCCATCATCTATGGATGAGTCCAGTAGCCTGCTCAATCGCTTTCTGATGATTTACAACACAAGTATAAAAAGTAAAATATTTTTTTGCACAAGCAGAGTCATAATTCCAAATATTTGGGCAGAAAAAGGATTAACATTAGATGACTCTGTGATATGTTTTGCACGATGCTTTGTGATATTCAATTTTTAAAAAAAACTAAACAGTTGAAGGAAAACTTATTCAAATTTATATTTACATCATAAAAAAAATCTTTGCTTCTCCCACAAAATAAATTTACAAAAATAGATGAAGATTCAATTACACAAAAATAGAAGTATGGTTATTCTCATAAAAATTGTTTTTATTTCAGATGTTATCATTGATGCTTATGTTGTTCGCCTACCAGAAAAAATGTAATTCTGAATATATGACAGTGTGAACTACACATTTTTTATTTTAAAAACTACAAAATTATTCCACTGAGAGTTTCATGCAAAAGTAAAAATACAATAACCTCAATAATTTGACATGTGGATTATGGTGGATCGAAAAATCAAAATGTGGATAAAAGAATCGGCTTAGGGTGCAAAAGTTGTCTTTTAAGCATACTAGCATAAATACAAAATTTTTTCAACTTCAATTAATTTCTTCCAGTGCCTCAAGACACTTAAATATTTGCCAAAAATAAATTTTTATGCAAATTTTGAATAAAAAATAAAAAATGAGTTAACTAATCGATTTCACGAGGAAAATAGAAAAGGCAGAGAATGAATAATAAGAATCGTTGATTGCTTATTATTAAATGTATAAAAGTATTTAATATAGTAAAAATTGGAAGAAATGGTAAAAATATTCATGCCGTACCCAAACAGTTAAAAGATGCATTCGCCTAGTGTCTGAGGTGTCGGAACGTGTGTGTGGAGAAGAGACACGGTTTCATATTGAATAGGACAAAATCAAGCCATATCTAACATTTTAATACCAAAAAGCATTACAACATTTAGAAATATGTAAATCTTCAAATTAACAGAATTGAAAAAGCTATTATATAAGTACAATTTTTATAAGTTTTATAATTGATTGCTTTGATTTTTAAATTTATACTTCATGTATTATTATCAAATTACTATTATTTATGAGTTTATATTTTAATACCTAAATACTCTGCAAAATTTATAAACATTTTTCATTAATTTACAATTTTTAATACATTTTCATAAAAGTGTGAATTTTTAACAATTTTGGGACACTGGAAGATGTGAATGGATTTCAATTTAAAAAAATTGCGCAAACTAATATACCCAAGACACAGCTTTCCCACCCCATGCCTAAAGTAATTTCAAATTTTTTTTTAATAAAAATTTCAATTTTTAACTATTTTTGGGGTGCTTGAGGCACCAGAAGATATGAATGGATTTCAATAAAAAAAATTATGAGAACTTTCTACACCCAAGAGACAACTTTCCCACCCCAAGCCAAAAGTAATTTCGAAAAAAAAAAAATTTCCTATACTTTTCGATCCACCCTAATGTGAATAACTTTACCTTTATGACTTAATATTTGTCATTCTCATGGTTGAAAGTCAGAACTAATACAGAAATAGCCATGCGCTGGCCAGATCCATAAATTTTCACAATATTGCTCTCCTGCACTTGTAAATTTCTTTTTTCATTTTTGTTGTATTTTTAAAAAAAAATTCTCCTCCACACCTTAGGATATAGTCACTTCCCACTTTTTTAAACCAGGAAACTCAACCTGTGAACTACACAGTCAACATGTTAATTGACACTCTTCATGTGTAGAAATTTCCTGTAGCAAACAACTCCTCTGACATCTCAGTGTCATTTTGATTGTTATTTAACATGAGCTTCAACAGAATTGTAATATTTTTTACGAGTAAAAAAAAGTTTTTAAAAAAGTGATTTATAAAACAGTGAATAGTGTATTTAGAGCACTTACTTTAAATAGAGCATAATCACATCCACATGGAATTTTGCTTACAACTTCTATGTGGTTGTACAGCCTTAAATAACAAAAAAAAGAAAAAAAATTATTCGTAACCATTGAATAAGAATTGCATCAGAAAACAGCTCACATGAAATAAGTTGCTCAAACTTAGGATTATTTGTAAAAAGCTGTTCACATGTAAGGTTATATGGGGTAATAAAACGCTCAACGATATTCAAGTGGAAGACGTGGAGGTCCTAAATCTTCTAAGAAATGTATGTGCAAGCAAAGCACCAGGACCAGATGATATCTATCCCAGGGTTCTCAGGGAAGGTGCTAATGAATTGTTGGGGCCAGTCGCACAGATATACAGGAGTAGTGTTGCTGAGGGTATCGTCCCGAGAGATTGGAAACTGGCTAACGTTGTTCCGATATTTAAGAAGGGTAGTAGAGAAGTGGTGTCTAATTATCGTCCAGTGAGTTTGACGAGCTCCCTCTCGAAAATTTTGGAAATTATCATCAAAAGGCAGTTTGTGAAGTGGATAGACGAGAATAATGTATTGTCGGATAATCAGCATGGGTTCAGGAAGGGGAAGTCATGTGTAACTAACCTCCTTTGCTTCTATGATTACGTGACTAAGGCTTTGGGTAAGAGCAAAAATGTCGACGTTGTTTACCTTGATTTCCAGAAGGCATTCGATCGGGTCCAACATGGCAAACTCTTGAAGCGTTTACACGAGATTGGAATAGGGGGCAACTTGCTGAATTGGATAGAATCGTGGTTAAGAGATAGGTCGCAACGAGTTATGGTGAACGGGGAATTCTCTGGTTGGACAGACGTCACAAGTGGAGTTCCTCAGGGAAGTGTCCTTGGCCCCATACTTTTTTCACTTTTTATCGACAAACTCGATCAGGGTATCGATGGAATTACTAGCAAATTCGCAGATGATGTGAAGCTAATGGGGGTAATCGGGAATGAAAGCGATAGGGAGTTGCTCCAGACCAACTTAAACAAGATTGCAGCATGGGCAAATGAATGGAGCATGACGTTTAGCGTAGATAAGTGCATGGTCGCTCATTTTGGTTCGAACAACCAACGGTTCTCTTACGAGTTGAATGGTGTCACTATCCCGGATGCAACTAGAGTCACCGATTTGGGAATTCTCATTGACGAGCGACTTAGGTTTTCTGAACATTGTTCAGCGGTTGTCAAAAAATCGAATAGAATGCTTGGTCTCATTTTCAAAAAGGTCTCTTCGCGTTCTCCTAAAGTCATTCTTCCTCTTTTTCGAGGCTTAGTTCGTCCTGGACTGGAGTATGCTGTAAGGTTTTGGAGACCATACCTACAGAGGGACATAGACTTGGTTGAAGGGGTGCAGAGAAGAGCTACGCGTGTCCTTATTGGCACACAGGGCTTGAGTTATGAAGAAAGACTTCATTTTTTGAATATGTTTACATTGGATGAACGCAGGTGTCGAGGAGATATGATCGAAGTGTTCAAAATTTTCAATGGGATGGATAGGATGGACCATGAACTTTTAGTACACCGCCAATCGACTGCTTTTACAAGGGGACACCAGTATCGATTGGTGAGGGACAATGCAAGGTTATGGTGTCGCAGGGAATTTTTCTCCAATAGGGTTGTTAATAAATGGAATAGCTTACCCCCGGAGGTAGTAAATTGTAACACAATTGACACGTTTAAAAAGAAATACGATAAACATGTTGGGGTAAATCGAGAAGCTATCCATTCTTAGAATAAGACAACCATAAGTAATCTTTATGGGCATCGTATAATATTTTATCATGTGTATATATTGTTTGTAATTTGTGTTAATTGCATTTTTAATTGGGTTGCTGTATTTTTGAAACATATGACAACCATATTTTTATGGGCATCTTTTTATCAGCCACCTCGTTGGGCATTTTGCCTGTTGTGGCGTTGTATTTGTATTTGTATTTACAGTCGGACTTCGTCAATTCGAAGTCCAAAGTCATTAGGGAAAAAAGTTTGAATTATCCAATTAATCTATCATGGATCCATAAAATAAATATCAATTGCACAACTTAAGCACCAATATTCACATAGGGTAACAATTATCGGAACAGATGCAGTATAATTCAGATTTCCCATGGTGACTTTTTTTCAGCACCAAACATGTCTGACAGTCTGACAAAAGGCTGCCAAGGCCGTGACTGACTACGGACACCGAAAAAAAATCACCAGTGTAGAAAACATAACAAAAGCAGAAACCAACAATATTATAAAAATAATAGTAAAAATAAATATTCTCAGTATGAACAAAATAAAAAAAATCCAGACTCTCTTCAAAATAATAAATCGATCCAGGCACAAGTCCCTTTGGGTATCCAGCAGGGTTGGTAAAGTTACTAAGTTTTTTTTTCAAAAAAAAAAAAAACAGGGTTTTTAATTTCTGAAATATTATTCAAACTTTTAATAATTAAAAAAATTGTGTGTAATTAAAAAGATGTTTTCTCTAGTTACATTGAATAAGCTTAATTAGGAAGCTATTTTGTAAGAACTATGATGAAAACTAGGCAAATATGCAATGTGTTTAATGAAGCATAATTAATGCAGATTAATTAGCAATGATTTACGATATACAGGGCGATTAAAACTCAAGTTCAGATTTCAAAACACTGTAAAATAAAAAAATGACGGAAATTTTTATGAAAGTTCCAGAGGCGAAGGGGAAAAATACTTAAAAATATAAAATAGACAATGCTGTACTCATCGAGCACATGGGAAATTTGCTCGCAGAATGAATATGATAGCCAGTCAAGGCAAAATGATAATGCAATTAGTATGGCATGATTCCATAATTCATGAAAACATCACAAAAATGAAGTCACTTAAACAACTTACACAAGAAATGTTAAACATGTCCACAGTGTTCTGGCTGTGAGGTGGAAGCGCAAAAATTCTTGTTTAACAATAGATCAGAGTATGTCATAGTAATGATGTGGATTTGCTTTCAATTCACCAAAGTTTACAATCTGGCCACTGCCCATAACATTTTAGGGTATCGTAAAAATACATAAATATATCGTAAAAATACAACCTGACGGAAAAATAATCCTAGTGAGACGAGAAAACGATACCTTCAGACTATGGAAAACGAAATGACGCTATTTCAAATAGCGCCATTTCGTTATATTACACAAAGGGAGAAGCTATTTGAATAGCCCGCGTTGCTAGCGCCACCTGAAGTGGAAAGATCTAAAAAATTATACTAACCTGGCACCATTATACCTGCCTTGGGGATTTGGATTACACTGCATCTGTACCCAATTGGCATTATTTAAATTTGAAGATTTACGAAACTGTTTCCTGAGTACCCAAGCTTTTTTTTGTAAGCTGAAAATATTTTAAACATGCAGGTCAAGGTACCACTGTGTTTTTTAAGAAACAATGGAAAGTCACTAAAGTTAGTACCCATTTCCTGTTTTACCAAAAATACTGTGAATAACTCTACTTAAATGAGTAAGTTTATTACACCGCATACAACAAATTAAAATTACTCACGCCCAAAAATCTTCAACTGTGTCAAACGAAGTTATTTCCATTAAGTTCTCTTCCCAAGATTTGCTTCTGTCATTTTTGTAAAACCAGAGACTCCAAACATTCTGTAACGGGTGTTTCACCAGAAGGTCTTGGGAAATATCTTCAGCTGGTGCAGATGGTACAACTTGCTTTTCCTGCAAGAATAATGCCATGTTCACAAAAGCATAAATATAATTTCAAAGATACTAAATATATATGCTTAGCACATAAGTACTTTAATAAAATGTAAATTTTAGACTGAAACACTACACTGATGTGACATGATAATCATTTTTAAGAAGCATGCGTATTCACAGTATTAATATCTATTCAGTCACTGTTGGAGAACGGGTCTGTACCATCTCCAGTAAAGCACTGATGGCACACTATATTTGCATATGAATTGCACCATATTTTAAAAAATGTGATGAGTTTGGGTGCAATGAGCTTCTCTGAACAAAACTAACAGCTTTCCATAGTGAAGGTCAAGGAAAAACTAAGTGGGAAGGATGCATAGAGCACATCAAAACAGAAAGCTACTGGGAGCACCTAGTGGTGGAACGAGGTGAAAAAATCGGCAGGCTGTGCCTGTCAGATCAAATGCGCCCAACGGTGGGTTAAATCAAGAATGGAAATCATTTTAATGACTTCATGCCCAGGATAATTTTTTTGGCTGTAAATTGATACTTTTCTTGCCTTTGACTTTTTTTTGTCTGTAACTGGCAGCTTTATTTGCCTCTGAAAAAAAAAATTTGGTTATAATTGCGAACTTTACTTGCACTTTCACAACTTCTTTTTTACAATAACTGGTGATATCCCATATGGATCCCAATTTCCTCGTATTTTTATGAAGGACATGCCACTGAAGCACATCAAATAACCTGAATGTCAGAAAAGAACACATAAAAATTTGATTCACTCGTTCCCCGGGAACACGTTCTTTCTTGGTTCCAAGAATGGAAAAAAATTAAAAAACCTCGAACTCTTTTTCCCTTTTTTTTCTTCTCCTTTCTACCATCTATCATGATCGTGCAGCCTTGAAAAAGCTGTTTTACTACTTTGAAGCATTTTATTGTACCATATTGTATTGATATACACGAGGGTTGAAGAATAAGATGGATACGTGATTGCATCCTTGAATGAGGGGCCATATACAAAATTTTCAAAAAAAAAAAAAATTTCAGTGTTTCTATACCCCTGTGGGTTTTCTCCCATCCAGTTACATACCAGAAATTAGTGTTTTAACGGGTATCTACCAGCATTCATAGACGTCTGTATGATGTAAATCTGCCTTGTTCCAAGATTGTGAATGCACATTTTTTTAAAAATCTTATAGGATTGAACTGGCTGTTCGAATTGTAAAAATTTTCCAAGATCAGAGGGAAAAAACCAAATCTGTAAAAACTCTACCTTGAATATCCAGTTTTGTCATCCAGTTGCTAGTTACTGTTTCACATCTCGAAAATCACAGGTGTGTATGCAGAATCAGCTTTCGGAAGGGCACAAGCGTACATGCTTTGAGTCCTATATATACAGGACAGTTCTATATACAGGATGACCGGCAACTTTCACCCCCCCCCCCAATATTTTCTTCATGTCAGCGCACAGTATGAGAACCCCTGGTATATAGGATATATGGACCAAATGAAAAATAAAGATTCAATTTAAAAAACTATAATTACAAGGTGAAAAATATTTATTTAATACAATAATCTTTTTCGCATAGTCCAAACAATGTATATACCAAGTTTCAATGAAATACATTCACCACAACAGGTGCCAGGGTTCACGCTGCCAATCGTCATTATGGCAAATCGCGACAAAATATTTAATTTTGCGAATAAATGAAAGAATTCGCAAGTGTCCATTTGGCCTCTTTATGGTCGAATCAGCCATTTAACATAGTTGTTTTAGAATTCACATTTTACGACACATCAGTTTGGCCGAGGTTCTATATCTTTTGGCAACAATCTTTTCCATCTGATTAGCCAAATCGCTTAAATTGATAAAAAGTCAGGGGAAACCCTGATAGGTGCCACGCAGGTCAGAATAGGTTCGGTATAATTAAGCTGAGTGGTGTCAGTTTAATTATTTTGCCACCATTATGGATGGATGCATTTCATTGAAACTTTTTTTTTTCATTATTTGGATCATGAGAAATAGATGACTGCAATAGAAAAAAACATCACTTTTTCACATGGTAGTAAAAAACTTTTTTTTTTATCACCATTTTCATTTTCCCATGTAGCTCACATACCCTCCTACCAAGTTTCATCAAAATACCTCCATCAGAATGGGCGCTACATACATCTGTGAGTACAGCGTTAAATCATTTATAACCATCCCGTACAAGCTTAATGCATGTTGTCAATACCCATCGTGCCGCCATGAACACTTGGTTCTAATAGTAGCAATACAAGCGTGTATCAGTACATTGAAACTTTCCAAACATTACACCTTGAAAGAAAAGTATTAACATAAAAATGCCTCAATATAATTAAAAAAATACTGTCACTTCTTAAGAATCGTTCAAAAACATCGCGATTTCATCGGGCATAACTTCCTCGCGCTATTCCACGGAAAATCCCTCTCTCGCGTGTGACTGACACGCGCTATTCCACGGGAGAATCCCTCTCTCGCGTATGACTGACACGCGCTCGAGATAGACGATTGTGCAATCAACAACACAATACTTCCGTGCTTTTTTTTTAAAGGTTCAATCACACGAAAATTAAACATCGTATCACATCTTGTTACAAGCCCAGGGTGAATTCGTTTACGGTAATTGAGAAGCCGATTACAATACTTTATATAATGAATCGAGTCTTATATTAATTATATTCAGTTTTAAACTAAACGCCTTCCCCCACGTTTAGCCTAGACTAGATGCTTTCATACGAAACTAAAACAAAAATAGTTACGTCACGGATTTCCGCGGAGATACACGAATTCATACCTTGTTCTGTTCAGTCTCATCGCCGGACATATCAAAAGATTTTTATGAATTGTAAATGAGAAACGAAAGAAAAAAAAGTTTATATGCTGGGGTTTGTGATTGGAGACCCGCTTTATAAAAACTCTTCCCGAATCTCGACTTGAAACTAAATAAACCACAAGAGATTAATTTGAAACGTTGACTCCAACAAAATAATCGCCTACAATATGGGGAAGAGAAAAAAAAATATATATATATATATATAAATTTCACAATCGCCCACTGTTGCCACACAGGTTCCGCAAAAAAATCAAAAATAATAATGTTTGACAAATGTATGCGAACATTTAGGTTCTTCACCATGAAAGTGACCAACATCACTTCAATCATGCAGATTCTTCAATTTTTCATACGTCTGAAACCAATAAAAAGTGGTTTCGTCCAAAATTTATAGTATATAATGTCTAATAGTCACATGAAATGAAAATCAATAAAAAATAATTTGGAGGTTACTTTTTAAAAATCGTTCTAAGTCAAAGTCGTCTATATTTACATTTTGGCCAAAACCGTAAACAATGGTAAAATTTTTTCAAGCATTTGAAATTGATCTTCTATTTCACTTTTCATACTTTAAGATAAGTTTTGAAATGAAATAAAATATACAATATGTTGCTCCTGTTGTTTTAAGAGTTTTACATTTTTAAAATTCGTTCACTCAAATAAATGCTTTTGAATAAATGAAAGATATTTAACGAAAAATCAAAATAGAACTACAAATAGATATTGTCAAGTTAATAAAGTGCTGAAATCTAGTAAAACATTATATAAAAAGACCTACATTGCCCCTAGAAATTAAACATTTTTCGCACTAAAAATAAACTTAATGATAATAAAAACAAAAATTCTATAATAATTAAATTCGGTAGAAGCATAGATTACGAAATCCATTACCATTGATGGATGTATTGCAAGAGTAAATAAAAACAGTGTTAAACAGAATACAGTAATAAAAAATATAAATGATGTATATATTGTATTGAGCTTCATGATAAGTAATTCAATTCTGAAGGTTTATTGAAACATATACGAAGGGAAACATTGAAACATATTTAATAAGTAAAATAATGCTAAAAAATATTATACAAAGTAATTCCTTTAAGTATACTGGAAGGACTTTTCAGTCCCTTGAGACTACAAAGTGTTGTTACAGTGAAACCTGTGTATAACAATGCTGTCTGTAATAATAAACCTGCCTACAACAATATTTTCTTCTGTCCCAGCGGAATTCGTATTCGATAAGAAATAACGCAAATGCTTAACGTGTCTATAATGATAGCCTGTCTATAACAATATTTTTTAATATATCAGTATCATTATACACAGGTTTTACTGTATTATGTGTGTATGTAGGGCTATTTGAATTTTATAGAGGGTGATCCAAAAATCATGCAACTCAGCCATTTCCCAATATACGGTATAACGTTTTGTTGACAAATTTTCGTATGTGCAAAAGCAGCGATATGTTGCCATTATTCATCCAGGATCTAAAACATAGATGTTGTCAATGCACCAAATTTTTTTTCCAGCTTATTGTTGCCATTTTGTTTTGCTGATCCACTTTGCTGAAAGCTGGTTTTGCTTTTTCCTGTGCTGTTTTTTCATGATATTTCCTTTTTTTTCAGCGTTATGGCTGATCTCATAGATTTAAACAGTCAAGTGGTTACAACAGCAATTGTCGTTGCTGCCATACTTAATGGTGGTGTCTATGATGGCATTTGCAGACACACAGACTTTTCTGTCTTTTTCACATAGATATGACAAAATAATTTGTCATACATGTGCTCTCATCTGTACAGCCATCCTTCTACTTTATTATCTCATCACTAGATGGAGTTGAACAATTATATTTCAAGGTCTAAAATTATTATTACTATTATCTTTGTCATGTTTTGCAAAGCTGCATCCCATCACTTCTTTCTTCTTCGATTTTCGATTCCCTTGCGAAGATGCATCTGTTTTATTACTCATATATCTTTTAGCAAAGGTTCAACTGCTATGGCTCCACATAAATCCATCAACTGCATTTCTTTTAGACCTGGACATGACCTCCCCCCGCCACTTTTTGGGTGTCATATTACGTCTCGACACATTTGAGCTATAAAAAAACATGATATTTACCATGTAACCCATTCTAAAATATTTTATTTTTAAAATTCTATCTAGAATTAAAAAATCTATATAATTTGAATAAGACAACATTTGTGATTACAAAAACAAAGTTTGTTTCAAAATTTTACAACGCATTCAAATTGTTAACTTTTTGTGTAAATGCAAGTCTGCATTCTTTTTGCCTGATTTCTGGCCACTTTTCTCAGGGCATTCACTTTTTCAATCTTTGATTGAATGTTTTTTTAGTTAATCAGTGAAATGGGGATTATTTATGTGCATTTGTCTTCAGGTGTCCCCACAGGAAAAAATCAGGGGATGACAGGTCAGGTGATCTTAGTGACCACAATCCTTTTAAAATGAGGTAGTCATCGAAAAATGTGTGGAGAAATCCATTGTCTCATTAGATGTATGGCAGATTGCAAAAAGCAAAAAAGTTCATTTTCATCCAACAGTGAGATGAATTACAAGATAATATCCCTATGCAGTTTCCCATCCACCGTTTCTTTAAAAAAAAAACCAAACTTTCAATATATACACACAATTTCACTTCGGTGTGAGATTGAGCACCACACACCGATTTTGATAAAATGCAAAGGCTTTTCATGATAGACGTGTGGATTTTTGGTGCACCAAATTCTGAAATTCTGACATTTTGTCTGATCTGGAGTTTTCAATTCTGGAACAATCCAAACACAACAGACATTAAACTCCAATTTCTTCAGTGCTCTGTGAACAGTATTTCAACATTTTCCCTTTCGTTCATGCATTCTATGCTGGCTCAGTAGAGGCCTGTGGTCTTGAACATTTCCTGTTTCAAGTGTGCAAATGTTTTCGTATTGGACAACCGCCTGTGGGGAAAATGCTCACTGTACATTGCTGCCTCTGTGGTACTTCCATTTGCAGCTCCGTAAATGAAATGCATGTCTGCTTTTTCATTATTACTAAAGTGCGCCATTATCCTGTATGTTACAACTGTTAGAACGGTTGCACGCTAGAATAACTTTACAGGGCTGGCGTCCGCGCATTTTATTCACTGTGATGCAGATTTGCATGGTTTTTCCCCAGGTTATATTTGCATGCATGGTGTTCTTTTTCTCCTGATAAATTTCAACAGGAATGCATTTTAAGGTTTGCGAAACGAGCTTGCACATTTTCGTTTCATGTTATACCCACGCATTCTTTGATGACAATTGTTTGTATTGGTGTCTATTATCACCTCTTAAAGTTTTTCCCATCTTTTCTGAATCACCCTGTATTTGAATTCTTTAATTAAAGGAATGATCATTAATATTATTTAGCTTACTCAATTACACATGGTCTGTAGAAACTTTAAAAATTCATAAAAACTGGAAAAATAACCAAAATAAAAAAAAGTTTGCCGGGTTAGCATAGCTAAGTCACAGGACTTTTTTTAAGACAGGAAAAAAATAACTCAAAAACAGCCGATAGGTGGCGCTGACATACAATTTTTGTCAAAGAAAAGATATGCAAATAACAAACATAATGCCTCCAAATTGTTTATTACAGCAGTATGTGTTCCACATGACCACCACCGCCGGGAATAACACATTGCAGACGAGTTACAAACCCAGCAACGGCAGAGTGAGCTGGTCCACACACTTGGTTTACAACGGCGAACTGTTTGTGGATTAGGAGCGCAATTTCTTATAACCATCTCATTTCATATTTCCACCGAAGTCACTCGTACCAGGGTCACCTGTCTGTTTTTTGAGGGTTTTTTTTCTTGTCTTAAATTCCTGTGACCTAGCAATGCTAACTCTGCAAACCGTGTTTTATTTCGGTAATTTTTCCGGTTTAATGAATTTTTAAATTTTCTACTGACTTTTTGCCCACCCTGTATATCTTAGTTTTCATTTTGTCGGTTGATTATTTTTCAAGTTACTTAAGGATTGATGTATTTAATATTTCATTGTAGAAAATACAAAGAACATTTCTAGACTCCATTAGAATATATTGCAAAGGTGGAAGAGGTGGAAATGGCCTACCGAGATATGGAGGAGTTGGCGGTAAAGGTGGTGATGTATATGTTAAAGCCAGTAACAAATGCACCTTGAAAAAATTGAAACTGAAGTTTCCATCAAAGAGGTTTATTGCTGGCCAAGGAGATAATAGTTGGTATGAATAAATATAATGATTAATGTTGCTTGAAATTTTTTCTTTTGGTTTTTATGAAATTCAATAACAAAAAAAAGTTGACCTATGAAGCCATTCTAATTATCAGTCCACTGTACACATTCTTAGAGAATAATTTAATTAATAAATATTCCGGACTCTGCTTTTTTCTTCTCCCACACTTTGGTTGGAACATCATCTCGCCACATCTTTCTGCCATACAGGTGTGGATACTGATGGAAGCAAATGTCCTTTCCAAGAGCCAAATAATTTGGGGAAAATTTGTCTGTCGTGTAAACTATGCGATGATCCAACAAACCTACACAATGTTTCATGCCTACTGCTGTATGAGACTCTGGGATGTGGGCGAGTCTCTAATGCAACAATGTGAAATGGGTCCTCATGAGTTGTCGTTCTGTTGCATGTCTTGTAAATCATAACCTGTTTCGCAAATACCTATTTTGCTGTGGGCTTGCCTGCTTTCTGTGGAGAGACTTTTTTTAAATGAAAAACCTGCTCACATTCTTGCCTTGAAGTTCTATAACCCACAAAAAGTAAACTTTGGTTGACTGGGTATCTCACTTAGATTGGTTATCAAGCCAAAAACCATTCAAAAGAAAAAAACTTGCCCACCAACCTCTGCCCTTGGAAGCACCTCGTGGCAGGAAAACATGAATTATATTTTACTGTATAATATTTTAAATATAATTTCAAAATAAATGTGGGTCAGACTAGCCACACAGAGAGAGACATAGCCGTACATTCCTACTTTAAATGTTCCAGCTAAGAGGTGTGACACTCCTAGACATAGCCAGAGATTGACTTGGAAGTCTGGGGGGGCAAGGTCGTTATTGCTGGGGGGCACGATGATGATGTCAGCTCATATATACATTAGATCAGTCGACTCCACCTTTGACGCTGGGGGGGGGGGGAATGCCACCCCACACCCTGTATCTCCGCCCATGCTCCTAGATTATGAGCATTTTGTCTGAGACACTATTTTGTGATCTGTCAAATGGATTATATGACAACTGGTCCAAGTGTGTGGAAATATTTTGTGAAGTGCCAATGCACTAGAATTATTGTAATGGGGAGAAACCAAGAAATACAAAAGCATTTGTGACATTTCGAAACTTCAAAAGTCAAGGATAAGAAACAAAATAGGCTTTAGATTGACAAAATTGAGCAAAGGAAAAATGGATTATACAATTCTGTGAGTAATTTACCCTTTAAACAGCACAGCAAAAATCACTAAACCTCCTCTAAACTGCTTTTTTTTTTCATAAAGTAGGCTTTCTTCCTGTTTTCAGCAGGTGCAAAGAAGTTTTTTGGGAAAATGTAACTTTGAGAAATCATTTTTACAAAATATCTATGCCTGTCAATGTTAAAGTAAGAGGATCTTAAGGAGGCAAGATATCTCATCAATGCCACTTAAAGGGTTAAAAGAAATTTTAAATATTAAAAATACTAAGAAAAAAATTAGCCTATTCATGACATGATCATATTTTTAAAGTTTTTGGTACTTGTCGAATATCGAGATGACCATTGACATACTTTTTCAAATGAGTGTAATTTGAAACACTTTTGATGGCAGCCTGGAACTTCTATGTGTGTTTGTGGTTCAAGCAGTGACATGTGTTTTCAAGCTTGAAACGGAAGGCTCGGCTGGTTCATTCATTGCCAGTTTCTTTTTGTTGTTGTTTTTTTTTTGTGCAGTTGTCTCAATAACCGACTAGTACTAAATTTTCCTATGCTTTTTAGATTTAAATTTTTAATTTACTTTATGTGTTTCTTTTGTATATGTAGTAGGCATAGAGTTTTAGGAAATCCTGGTAGTGATTTGACAGTTGAATGTCCGATCGGAGTATCTCTTGTAACAGACTCTAGAAGAGTGCTAGGTATTGTTAGTTTCATTTGGAAATTTTTATGGCTATAGATTGTTTTTGATAATTACTTTAAAAAGTGTAGATATGATAAAATGTTAAGGCATGACATTTTCATTTATTTCCATACTATCCATAATTTTAATTAGAGATGGGACAAATATTCGTCGGCTATTCAGTATTTGGCCCTTTTGCCGAATATTTGGTTTGGCAGAATATCTGTCCAACTCTATGTACTCTAAACTATTACTCTAAACTAATTTAAAAAAATTATATCAACAGTAGCGGATTAAAGTCGGCCGAGGCCCGGGCGCAAAGAAAATATTGGGCCCCTTAAATTAAAAAAAGTGGAGTTTTAATTTTCGGGGCCCTTTAGAAGGCAGGGCCCTGGGCGTGCGCCCGCCGTTAAATCTGCCTCTGTATATCAGTTATAATTTTTCCCGTGAATCAAAAATTTACTGATTATATTTTATTGTGTGGTGTATGTCCTTCTCTGCGAAAGAGGTTATGTCAAGGTGAATTTCTAGCATAAGGAAAACATGGAACTGAAAGTAGAATCCTACTGCAATAAGATGAAAGTGAGCATGAATTGTACACAAGTTCACTAACTGGAGGCTGTATCTAGACAAGATACGTATTGAGCTACAGAGAGAGAGGGGCAAAGGGAGCAAAAACATCTGAAGAGGAAAATAAGTCGTAAATTTTATGATGCATTACTAGTTAGGAGTAAATAATGGTTGAGACTTTTTCTGAATTTGATTTAAAATTGGTAACAAGTGTTGAAAAAAATTTATTCTGTAAGTAATATTAAAATATAATATACAGTCCATGCCCATGATAACGTCCAATATAATGTCCTGTCAAAAATGGACATTATATTGGAAGGTCATTACATTGAATGGAAAAACATGTGGGTTATTCATTATATGAAAACATTTGGGATTTATCCTACTGGTCGTTATAATAAAATTGTTGCTATAGCATGGGGTCGTTATAACTAGTGTTAACTGGATCATGGTTAAATTTGATTGTCAGTATCATGTCAATAAAAATCTTTCAATTATCAGTTTTTTAATACTTAAATAATTAATTGCATAATTAAAATTAAGTATCAATCAGTTAAATTTTTCAATATTTTCATTTTCAATTAAAAAAATCAATTTCATTTGTAATTGTGATGAAGTTTAAGGAAATTGATATAAAGCCACCAAATATTTGATATTTGGTCAAAACGTTAGCTGAATATTTGGTTATTTGGCCAAATCACTATTTGTCTCATCCCTAATTTAATTTATTAATTATGATGTGGCCACAATAATAAAACCTCTATACAGTGATACCTTTACTTTGTATCTCGGTTAACGAACACCTCTGCTTACGAATGTTTCGGCCAACAAAGATTTTTTCCTCGGCTAACGAATATGAATTCACCTAACTAACATTTTCATTGATTTGAATGCACGTGCTACCATAAAACGGATGCTTCGAGAGCTGAATTTTAGCACAAATCACCGTCCGAACTACTGTCACTTCAACCCAATCAATCGGAATCGTTTTCCGGATGTACCCTCACTTCTCTTTTTAAAAAATTTTGAATCATTTCATTTCATTTGAAAGATTCTGCTAACGAATCTGGAATGAATTATCTTAGCCAAGGTATCAATATATAATCTCACAATAGCTCTTTATGTCTGTTTTTATTCTTGTTTTTTTTAAATAGATTTCAACTGTTCCTCATTCCTTAGGATTTTTTAACGGTCCTTCAAGTTGTCAAGTTACAATGTAAACTTTCTATAGCTCGAATTGAATTTGAAAATTTGAGTAGGTCATTCTTTTTTAGGAGTGCAGCACATATTGTATCTGCTATATTGACATTGAAAATAAGATAACAAATACAATTGAGTGTCCGTATTATAAATTCACTTCATTCAATCTAGAAATTTGTTGCACGCAAATTTTGCTTAAAAGAAATCATTTTCAATGTCGAGAAAACTTGACAATATCCTGACCATTTCAGAGAAAATTATAGTATACAGACAACTTTATTGTTATAAACGTTTGTTATACATACCATATTTTAAAGACTCTGCTGAATATTGCTCAGTTTTTCTTCTAACTGCTCAATGCCTGTAATAAGTGTTTCATTCCCTAAATATGCTATAGATGTTGAGATGATTTTGCACTTAATCGATGTCACAAAACTATCAAATTTTCATCCAACTGGAAATGTCTCTCAGGCGGGGTAGCCCAGGTCTGATAAGATACTTCCCTAAACTACCAAAGGATACCTGGTTTATCCTTGTCAGAAACTTTCCTGAAATCTTTTCATTTTTTAAGGTGGTATATACTATCTTAATCAGAAACTTTTCTCTGAGACAAGTTTGATACCTGGTTCGTCCTTGTCAGAAACTTTCCTCACACTAGGGTACAACAGAAATGCTGACATGACCACAAAAAAAATTGCTGCCACAGAGAGTCCCACATCAAGGGGTTAGTGCACCAACCTCTCAATGAGTATAAAAAAAAATTGCCGTTCAGAATTGACAGTAAATTGTAAGTCCCAGTGTGATTAGCTTTCGCATGCAGAAAATTCAGGGGGACAAAAAAAAAGATTTGAATAAAAGGAAATGTCCCTTATTTTCTACACTCATGTCCATAAATTAAGGATAATTCAGAATCACACGGAAATCGAAATCTAAAGTAAAAATTTCACCTGTAGAATTATCACACACATCTGCAAGAATGCCGATAGTATGTCACAATGACGAGAGTGTAAGAGGGGTATATAAGGAAAGGTGGCAAAGAAGTAAAATTGTTCACAAGAGTTCTGTAAGTCGCTCAGTGCCATAAGCGAATAGTTATGACACAGAGGACTCATGTGGATGATTTTTTACGTGATCGGCCACCTGGAATGTAGGCATACTCAGATGGAAGTATCCGAGGAACTTGGAATTGCCCAAAGTGTCATCTCTAGGCTTTGGCAACGATTCCAAGATAACGGAAATGTCAGTAGATGTTACAGTACAGGTCGCCCCCCGAGTTACAACGCCGAATGAAGACCGGTATTTGGCAGTAACTGCCAAAAGAAGCAGACGGAGCACAGCATCTGACCTGTCTCGTCAGCTATCTGCAGCCACGGGTACCACAGTTTCAAGGCAAACCGTGTACAGACGTTTGGGAGATATTGGTCTATATGCTCGCAGGCCTGTCAGATGTGTTCCGCTCATGGCAACTCACTGTCGGCAGCGATTAGCCTGGAGTAGAGAACATGCAATGTGGACATCATCACAGTGGGCTTGTGTGATGTTTTCCAATGAGTCCAGGTTTAGCTTGCAGTCTGATTCATGTCGGACTTTCATATGGAGAATGCCAGGTACCCGTTACAATCAAGACAACATCATTGAACGACACCGTTACGGTGGTGCAACATTGCTCGTTTGTGGGGTTCCAGAACAGATCTGCATGTTCAAACCGGAACCATGAAAGCCCAAATTTATCGGGACATCATTCTGGAACAACATGTACGTTTGTTTAGGGGTGCCATGGGCGCAGAATTTGTGTTTATGGATGACAACGCCCGTCCTCACCGAGCAAACATCTTAAACGAATGCCTTGAATCTGAGGATATAACCCGTATGGAATGGCCAGCATTCTCACCTGACTTGAATACGATAGAGCATGTGTGGGACATGCTTGGCAGACGAGTTGCAGCCCGTCCACCACCTACTACATGTGTACAGGAACTTTGGAGAGCATTCCTTGCTGAGTGGAGTGATCTTCCCCAAGATCAGATCGATAATTTGATACTCAGCATGCCTAGGCGTTGTACGGACTGTATTTCATCGCATGGGAGACATACAATGTATTAACCATCATACCAACCATGTAATAGTAAGTTTTTGTAAAGGAGATATTTTTTACAATTGCTCCAGGGAGCGAAAATCGTAGTTTTTATGAATGGTATCATACATACACCATCGTTTTTGCTCTTTATCTTTTGTTTAATAAATGGGCTTTATGAATAAGTAACATTTGTTTTGTTTCTGAACCTTTATTTGCCGGAGCTGGCATTATCCTTAATTTATGGACATGAGTGTAGTTGGCTGCGTTAAAAAAAATCATGGTAATCTTTTCATTTTTTAAGGTGGCATTTACTATTTTAATTGGAAATGACCTAAAAAGTTGTTTCCTATATATATAGTCTATACCACAATGATTTGTTAAATGCAACATCAATATATCATATATTCTTTTGTGATTTCAAATATTTATATTAATTCTTATATATATTGTTGTTGTTTAAGGTGATCTTAACCTGCCTGGAGATCGGGTTCTTGTTGCTAGAGGGGGATGTGGCGGGGGTCCAATGAATGATTATATAGGCCAGAAAGGACAGTCTGTATCTGTCACGTTGGATCTGAAGTTAATAGCTGACATAGGTCTGATTGGGTGAGTATTTTTTTTTTAATTTGAAGTACGCAAAGTTGAATTTTCATATATGAATGATAAGGCAAGACGAGATCTGCTGCCAAATTCTTGTCATTTCAGAGAAAACTTACATTAATTTGTTTATAAGTATTCCTAAAGCAGTGGTTCCTAAAGTGTGGGTCGAGATGTGACCCCAGGGTCGCATCAGTGAACTGGGAGGGTGCGAGAGAATTTTTCAAATAGATTTTCCAAAATAGAAATGTCCAAAAAGAAGTTCATTTTTGTTTTAAAAATATGTCAAAACTAAAAAATGCCTATACTAAGCTGAGATAATTAGCATGTATCATACAATGTAATTTTATAAAACTCCACTTGTAACAATAACCAATATATCAAGGTAATACTTATACAGGGTGACTCAAAGAGAATCATTTGATTTCAAAATTGTACATTTCTTAAAAATAAAAAACACGGAATAAGTAATATATGTGAATGTAAGTGGGAAAATGTCTATGTTTTATGAACAGTTTTTGTTAATGGTCGATTTCAGGTGTAGAACCATTTTGAAATCAGATGATTCTTTTTTAATCACCCTGTGTACAAAAATCAAGGACCATGCACCTTGCTACACTTCCATCTTCCATAAGCAACACTAATAAAATCAAAAAACTAAATATTTTATATAATATTTTAAAAAATTGAATATTGTTAAAGGTTAATATCGTCTTGAGATTAAAACCAAAACAATATTTCCAAAAAGTTCGTTCAGGGCAGCACATTTACTGGCAAAAAAAAGTCTTGAAAAACCAAGACATGGTCAGCATATGTAAGGGGATCATGATAACATTTTTGATCAAAAGAGGGTGGCACTTCAAAACGTTTGGGAACCACTGTCCTAAAACATTGGAAATTATTTATAAAATTATTTCCGTGGTTGAGGTCAAGGTTCCTAATCAATTCCACTAGAGATATCCACCCCAGATTTAAATAAAAATGTTTAGCAGTAATAATTCTTCTTTAGCCCAAAACCTATCAACTTGTTGAGAATTACTGATCTAATTTCCCAGAATATGAGTATTTATGCATGAGTATATGTATTTCAATTGTTATTTAGTAGCTTAGTAGCTTGTGTTGTCACAAATTGTTATAACTATTTCCTATCACAGTCTGTGATATAACCAAATTTGTGGAGATTAAATATTTTTATTTGATGGCTCCCCCTTTGAGTTCATTATAATTGAGAGAGTCCAACTGTATTAATAATTTATTTTTAATGAATGTAAAATGATTCGTGAACCCTTTTCCTGTAATTATTTTGTAACAGAATAGAGTTACGGCACATACACACATTAAACATTCTTTTTCTTTTCTTCAAGATTTCCGAATGCTGGCAAATCTACACTGCTGAAAGCTGTTTCAAAAGCCTCTCCTAAAATTGCCAGTTATCCTTGTATGTATATATTTTGTAAATGTATCATAAATTCCTTGATTTTATAGAAACTACACTTATATAGTCATATTTTCAATATACATACTAGTAATCAAATTGTTGATTGCCTTTGCAGTTACTACTATAAAGCCAAATATTGGAGTAATGGCATATGATGACTTCAGATTAGTAAGTAGATATTTAACTTTTCTTTTGTATCAATTCATAGTTCCAGAGAAGAATATAATGAACATGCATAATTTGTTGTGCATTTTTTTCAAACAGTAACGTTGAACATTTCTGATCAATTTTACTATAAATGGTAAATGTGACATTATTACAACTTAATTTTGTGAAAATAATCCTTAGCAAATGAGGTTTTCAGTTTGATCATTTCTGTCACACCACTGTCATTTTTCTGCTCACAAGGGCTAATTAGACCGGGACCTACAATTTATTGCCGATTCCGAACGGCAGGCTTGTATTTTATACTCATTGAAAGGTTGGTGCGCTAATCCCTCGATGGGGGACTCCCTGCGACAGCAATTTCATCTGCGGTCATGTCGCCATTTCTGTTGTACCCCTGTGTCAGGAAAGTTTTCTGACAAGGACGAACCGGGTATTGATCTTGCGACACCTCTAAACATCCTTTGGTACTTCAGGCGAGTATCTTATCGACCTGGGCTACCGCGCCAGAGGTTTTCAGACGTAAAATTTGGCTCCTGTCTTTTATACAAAGGTGTTACATGCAATAACTTTTTGTCAGTGGTTTTCTCTCCAAAACAATCTGATCGTGCATATAATATAGATTTCTTTCAACTCAATGAGTATCAATCAATGCAAGTGACCAAAACAAAATAATTAATACCTCCAACAGTACTAAAACAGAAAACTTACATGAATGCCTTAATGAACTACAAATTTAGAGCTAGCTAGATATAAGCAGATTATATATTCAAGTATAAATTCATAGTATCAACCATATTTGTCTCTTGTAATCAATATTAACTTATACAAATACCAAGAATGAAATCAATCTAGTATATATCTCAATTTGTAATCTTGCATGTTAACCCTTTGACTATTAATGTGGTATGCTTTAAAGAAACCACTTTCTTTTTGATCCCATAACATCCCTTACATACGTTGTTGGGTTTGATATTCTGAAGTATGAATGCTACGAAACTACTTCACGATTACCAGATGACAGCAGAAGAGTAGGACAACTAGTTTTTTAAATATCTTAATAAAATTCAGTTTGGGTGTCTACATAGGCTTTGCTCACTCTGACCTCTGTTCGCCTGGCTCTTTCTCTCCCTATTTTTTCTTCCCCTTCATGCACAACCAGTTCCGATAACAGCCTTGACTATATATGCACAATCAAAAAGACACAATTCTAGCTTCTTTCCCCTGAATCCAACGTCAGCGAAGCCTTCCAAGTTTGTCGTTCATCTAGTATGTGTTGCTTATTCTTGTGACAGCCGTTTTCATGGATGGATTTTCATGCAACTGTATATTATTCAACATATTTGAATTGTATTTTTTATTGTAAGCATATAGTGCTGATGATACTTGAAAGTACCAGGTTAATTTATTTTGTACTAATTAATTTTTTTTAAAGATTTTTTTTTGTCTTTAATTAGAACTAAAATGACCTACCAAAAAATTTGCATGATAGTTATTTCATTTTTTTATAATGTGGTAGAAAAAAGGGTTAAGCCAGAGAACAGAATTTCTGTGTTGACCGAGCATTACCTTGTACCATAAAAAAGGTGAAATCCAATCTACATGATAAGAAAAGTGTGATATGATTATTTTTTTAGATGACACTTGAGTTTATACAAAGATATAAATTATTAGGAAATATATATATTTTTCAAAGAATATTCACTGACTAGGCATATTAAATATGTGTGAAGTGACTAGTGTTAAAGACAGTTTCTGACTGAGTTTTCACTCTGCTGAAATTTCATTGTTTCTTGTAAATCTGAAAGTACTATAACTAAATAATAACTGAAATTTAATAGTGTTTTGTGAGGAATATATTATGCATTCAGATTCTTTTATCAATCATGTTCATTAGAATTTATTTCCTAGATCAGTGTGGCTGATCTACCAGGCTTGATTGAAGGAGCTCATTTAAATTATGGAATGGGGCACAAGTTTTTGAAACACAGCATTCGTACCAAGATGCTTCTTTTTGTCATTGATATTGATGGATTTCGACTCAAACCAGAGGATTCATTTCGAAGTGCTTTTGAAACAATTATGCTGCTGAATAAAGTAAATTGCTTGATTTTATTTTATGTATTTGTTATTGCCAAAGCCTGAAATTGACCAATTCACGATTGGGGCCAGCCACTTAGTGAATTGGCTAATTTTGTTAAACATAGGCCTGGCCAATGGCAGAGATTCGAACATTGGCACTCTATAATGATAATCACTTATACAACAATATTACTCTCTGATCCTGTAACTCCTTTATATATATGTTTCTCCAGTCTCTCAAGTATTACTATATAGGTGTTTCACTACATTATTTCACTTCTATTTTGTCATTCAATTTTATTGTCCTTGGTAGGAATTAGAACTATATGATGTTGAGCTTTGTGCGAAACCTGCAGTGTTAGCAATCAACAAGATAGACCTTGATGAACCGTCTACCAAACTGGAAAGCTTGTTGAGCATGTTAAGTTCTCCGAAAGGTATATTTAAGTTTGTGCATATATTTTTTTTTATTCTGAATTTAATTTATATGTGTGTGTGTGTATATATATATACATATATGTATATATATTTTTTTTTTTAATTTCGAAGTTTTCATGTTTATTTTTTTTATTTTACATCTCCAACTGGGTGGTTATTCAGAAATTTACAATTTCAAAAAAATAAATATTTGTACTTCGTTTTCTATTCTTGTTATGTTGATTTTCTTATAATGGAGATCATAATAACACTGTTCCATACTGACACCATATACCCTATGAAAAATGTCAGAGTGAAATCACACTATGCATGTGGTGCATCGTATTGTTTTTTCTCCAACATTTAGACCAATTTATACACGGACACACATAATGTGGACCTGCTTATAGAGAGAGAAGCTTGAGTACTTACTATTTCTTTCTGAATCTTCATAGGATCTTGATGGAGCAAATCTGACTAAAAAATTGGTGTTGAGATATTGAAGGATCACAAAATTAGAAATTTATGACTGTGTATCTTATATTGTCCATAGAACTGTGATCTTCATAATTTAAGGACGCCGGTCATATAAGAAATATACAAAAGAAAATACTGTGAAAGTCTGTTATAACAAGTACAAGTATAACTAAAACCTCACTATAGCAAGTGGTTATCAAATTATTAATGTTAAAGAGATAGAAAAATATTTTGTTATGTCAAGTTAAAAAATATGAATCTTTTGCTATAAAATTGAAAAAAAAAATCTCCAAAAAGGTCAGATTTACTCACTTATCACATATACTCCTTGTAAACATTACTCAGGCAGTGTTAGCCGAAAATATAATTTTGAAGAGTAATTTTTTACTCCTCTCCGATATTTTAGAGAGGTATTTTATTTTATCTCCTAGAAATAATGCTATTAAAAAAATTGTCTAGAATTTGGAGGAGTAAAATTGAATTTTGATGCATGAATCACATCTAGATGCATATTGGTGAACAGTGCTCTGAGGCACTTCCGAAGGATGGACTCAGAAAAGTGACATTTCTATTTCCTTTGCGTATTGTTGGGCTTTATTACTGTACACATTGGATATGTGAAGATTTAATTCGACTTTTGTTTCTCCCAGTAAGTTAGGGACCTCTACCAGGCTTTATTTAACAGTAACCTGTAGTTATAAGTTGTTTTCAAATGACTGGACAAATCGTGCTAAAAAGAGCTTTCCAGTTAGCAGAAAAATGTCAAGTCAATGAAGCCTGCAGTGAGAATTTAAATTTTTTAAGTTGGGGTTAGCTGAATCATTTTGAGAATACAAAATTATTTCCAAAAACATCTTAGAGAATCAATTGCTGTGAGAACAAAAATCAAGTTCCTGATGAGAGCTCTGTTCATGGTATAATATTAGAACAAAGTGATCTAAAAGAGAATTATAATCTATATATATAAAATTGATTTTCTGTGTGTGTGTGTGTGTGTGTATGTTCTCTATACAAATTTACAATTTTAGATAGATCGTCGACAAATTTTTCATGTATAGCGAACAGGACCCAGATTGAATGATAAACCTATTTTAAAAGTTCGTCAAAGCAGGACAAATGTCCGAAATGGGCAAAAAACTGTCGGGATACAATGGTTCCTGGGCTTCAACAGACACTTTCAGAATGTTTACTTTGGTTACCATGGTTCCCTAGAAATGCGTTTAAGACATGCATATGCCTTTAGAATGGTTTGTCATTTCTTTAATGCTGCTGGTATGAGGCTTTTTGAATCATGGGATATTTCCCTCTTTCTTGAGGGACATACAAGGTAACCAATATGGCGACTTCCTGCTCGACTCATGAAAGAAACAAATCTAAATTGAAGGAACGTAAAAATTAATCTTTTTTTTTTTTTTGATGGGCTCTAGGTATTTTGAAAATTTTCTCGAAGTTCAAGTTATTGATATGCCTGTTTTTGCTTCAAAACATGCTTGAATAAAGAAGCGGAATTTCTTCAATGTTATTTATGGGCCCATAATTAATTTCAAAACATCCTAAACTATATGTATTGTATATTATAAGACAATACAGAGACATTAATTTTCATTTTCGCACTTGAAGAGATATAAATAAAAAGTTGAAATCAATGTTATTGCATGAATATCCAACTCAAAAGTAGGTCTGGCTAAATATTTTACACTTAATTTTCTGGGCTCCTTATCTCTAAGCAAACTCAATATTTCGAAAATGCAGAATTCAATTCAGTTTTTAAAATCATTGATGTGGCAAAAAACCTTACAAAATTTCCACATTTCTACGGTAAAATTGGCAATTTGAATATGGATTTTTATGGGGATCTTCCTGTGCTTGTCCCTCAAAGTGATGCTGATGATGATTGTGACGTGTATCCGAAAAGCCTCATAATGCATAATAGTTTAGATATTCTTTTATGATGGTTTGTCACTTTTTCAATGCAGCCAGTAATTGAAGAAACCCTGGGCAGTGCCAAGTATTATAACTAGTGCAAATATAACAGGAATTTTCTATTATTTATAACCTGGCAAAACAAAAAATTCAAATTCGCTTGAACAAGAAGTCAGTTATAACAGCAATTTTCTTGTGACTGTGAGCTCTCATTGTAACAGACATTGACTGTATATTCACTGATGATAATGAGCTGAGGAAATGCGTAATTCAATGGGTCAACCAATTTTTTTGCGAGTTTTTCCTTAATGAAAGTTCTAATTCATACTAAATTTTTCTAGGGACTATACATTTTTTACTTTCTCAAGTCTGATAATTTAGAATCTTATAAATGTTAATTAATTTTTTCTCTTTTGTTTCATTTTCACCAACAAGTATTTTTACATTTCAGAGCATATTTCCAATCTCCCAAGTCAAATGAGGCCAGAAAATTTAATAAAGTTTGATGCAGTGATTCCAATTTCTGCAAAATTCAGGAAGAATATTACAAAATTGCAAGAAAAACTACGGAAAATTATTGATATTCATCATGAGAAAAGTTTTATGGTTAGTAATAATTCAAATCATGCAAGTGACTCAAAAGAAGAATCAGTTCTGTATATATGAGATTCATTTGGTAAAACAAAAAGTTTATTTACTCAATTATATTATTCATTTGCTATTTATACAACATTCACAGAAAACAGCATTTAGTGCTGTGTCAGTTCTTTTTCCCTTTGAATTGGAACAGCTCCAGATATCTGACAGATAGGTTATATACTCCCCTGTTACAGGGCTTGACAACGTCCAGGAGCCGAGCTGCCATGGTGATCAAAAAATTGTTATTGGTGCGTCACCATATCACAGAAATGTCATTATTTTGGACCATTTTCCCCTCAAAAATGCCAAATCTTGCTTGGCTATTGATTTTTTCTGATTTGTCAATCCCTGCCCTACTAATAATCATGTCTGCATATCACTTTTCATGTTGAGTATATGAAATTTTCTATCTTCATGTCTAAAAATTCCAATGCATTTCTCCCTAGTAGTTTTTCCTAAAGAAAAATAATTTGTTATTACACACAGCTGTATAGTATTTAAGATGATAATAATCAATATTTATTATGACTGGTGCATATACTAATCAAGTTGTCAGTTTATTTGTTCAAACTGTTTGATTTAATGCACTTTATACTGGAAAGTATCTTGCTTACGAATCAATACTTTGGTCTTTTGTGAAAATGTAAGTAAATATATAAATAACATAATATATAAATACATAAGTATAGTTCATTAAATGAGCTAGATGATTTAATGTCCTCAGTCGATGGGAATGATGTGTGGATATCAAGATGGCTGTGTTCAATCTCTGCTGGTGGTTGGCTGGAGTTTGTTTTCTGTGGTTTTCTAACTTCTGGATGTGAATGCTATCTTTATTTCTGAAGAAAGACGTCACTCTCCCTTGTTAATACGACTGGTATGAAAAACTGGGTGAGTGAGGAGATACCGATGTTTCAGGAAAAGAAATTCATCCTGAGTGCTCTACCAACTAAGATATGAAGACAGATGGAATTTCCTCTCCTTGGAACATCGATATCTCCTCACTCAGCCAGTTTTCCGTATCTGTCATATTAACAAGAGAGAGTGACGTCTTTCATCATATACCGCCATCTGGTGGCCCTGATGTCATCTGCGAGCTATTAGCAGAATGTTACCACCATCCATTGTACGAAGCCATCCAGCATATACATATGCTTCAAGGAGAGGAAATTCTGTCTTCATAGCTTAGTTGGTAGAACACTCATCCAGCAATGAGAGAGACCAGGATTTGATTCCCCGTGAGGGCAATGATGAATTTCCTTTTCCTGAAATATTGATATCTCCTCACTCAGCCAGTTTTCCGTATCTGTTGTGTCTTTATTTCCCTCTTCAAAAAACTTCTTTCCACAGCAAGCAATGCATCTTACAACATTCAAATTACAGTATATGCTGAAGAACTGGTTGTCCAATGCAGTTTCTCATTTCTGATTTCAAAGGTATATAGAAGCACCTGTACACAAAACATGCTTACAAAGGGTGCCTGAGCTGAAGTATCCAAAAGTAAGGGCTTATAGTCAGAGAACCCATCCATGATTAGTTATAAATTTTAGTTGCATTAAAGAGGGCAACTCCTCAAGTTTATTTTCAGGTTAAGAAAGTTCAGTCTGCACACCCCTTAGTGGCTGTGCAGAGTTTCAAACTGTATTTGATATCTTGTAAATTGTTTAGTAGCATTTGAAGTGTTATTAAATCAACTACTGCCGAGATACTCTGTTGACGTGGATGTAGGAGGGTCTGCATTCCACTTTGTTCATACATAGTATTTCACACAAATCACTGATGAAAATTCAGTTAACCAAAGCATATACTGAACCTCATATTGTGACACTTTCATACTGACTACTTATTCCTCTAGAGCAGCGATTCTCAACCTTTTTTGGCTGGCGAAGCCCTTTATGGTCTACAAATTCTATGGCAGAGCCCACTAGGCCTATTTTTTTTATTTATTCATCAAAGTTACTGATTTATTTATGTTATTTAAAATATTTATAACTTTTTTCAAATTTATTGTTTTTTAAAAATTTTCCCTTGAGTGGCCACAAAGCCCCGGTTGAGAACCGCTGCTCTAGGTAATTACTAATAAATTTGTCTATGCTGGAATATGTTATGTGTGTGCACATGCATGGCCCTAATGTATTTATGTTACCAAAGTTATGCTTGTTTAGTGTTATACTGGTGCTGCTACCTGTCTTCCATCTTTCAAAGTGAAAATGCTGCATGCCTCAACTTTACATGCAATCTACTACTAAACCATACATACACCTTTTCCATGTTCTTCTGAGGAACTCCTAACGAATTAGTAAATGTTAGAACGTGCATGTATGTGTTGTTAACCTTATGTGAAGTTTGTTTCTTAGGAATGCTCATTATGTGTGCAAATACATGCTGGCCACTAAACTACACGTATACCTCGTCTATATTCCTCTGCAAATATATATAATGAATTGGTACATGGTCTAAAGTGCTTGTCTGTGTTGTGAACCTAATGTGAAGTTTGTTTCTGTGTAATGCTTGTCATAGTGATGTCATCTATTTTCCGAACTGTGAGTGAAGTACAATGATTGAAGATTTTACTGTTGTAGGCCTGTTGCTTTCTTTGGAGAGACATTTTAACGGGGAGATCTGCTTGCATTTGCGTCTCAAAGTTGGGAAACACGGGTAGTCATTGTGCAACTGATGTGAAAATGGATTCAAATGGGCACAAAATGATGTGAAAACTACTGTCAACTGTGCATATTCTCATTCTTGGATAAAAAAAAACTTTGCCCAATGCCCTGTAGACTGTGCAGCACTTTCATAATATATGTTCACCATATCATTCCCCCTCAATGCCAGAAACATGAATGCGTGAATTTCAGAAACCTTGATAAAGGACATTTGAATGTTTACTCTACCGATATTGTTCTATGGATGTCATTTTCCTAAATTTTGTAAAATGTTTTTTTAGAGTGGATACATATACACATTTCTGGAAAAACTTAGATAGCTAAATAAGTTATCTGACCAGCTGATAAACCTAAAAAGTGGAAAAATTTGCACATGACTGTTTCTGGCATAAGGGAAGATGATATGTGGTTCTCTCAGTATAAGCTATTACTTTTGGATACCTTTAGCCCATGGCATCCAATATGGGTGCACAAGTTGGGTTACATATTAGGAAATGCTGGCACAACCGCTTCAGAGCTAAAATGGTAGTGAATTACGTCTATGGCGATATGGAATGGAAATTAATAAGCTGAGTTTAATTTAAAATTATGTTTATCACCTTTTCTGTCATGGTCAGATCTTGTACTTCTTGTATCAGCTTTCCTGGAGAATTCTCTCCCAACGGAAACGGGTAGTCACTTCCCATTAAAATATTATCCTAATTTTAAAAATAATAGCAATATTATACCACATACATGTATAATTAGTAGAACAAATGGGTATATGATTGAGATGAGTTAGTCACAACTGTACTACCTATAAAGTATTGTTTAGCATGATATAGCAAATACAGTCGAATACCGTTATAGCGAAAATCTCATTTTAACGAACTACTTTCTAATCCTCCCAGATATGTTTACATAGGAACAATGCAAAAACCTGGAAGAATTCCTTTATAACAAAATTTCGTTATAACGATGTGATTTCTCCTGTCTCTTGGTCTTTGTTATAACGGGATTCGAGGGTATGTATGCAATATCGAAATAATAGGATGTAATTTTGTCAAATTATATTCTTTATGCATTATTGTATATTGGTTTAAGAACACACCTAATAATCTTTTAAGAACAGAGAAATTATGTACATTTAATGGGAGTCATATTTTCTGGTGTCTAAAATGTTTTTGGAAAATAACATTTAAGAAGGTTTTTTTCTTCTTTAAACATACATGCATATATACATATATACACATGGTGTTATAAAATTGGACAGACAAACTCAGAGGGTTGTTATAGTGGGCATCAAGAGGAACAAAAATTGCAATGGAACACGGTGTTGCAAACCACGTTTAGAGGGTGAAAATTGTGTGTGTGTGTGTGTGTGTGTGTGTGCAAAAAAACGCATGCAGGTTTCGATGTCATGCTGTAACAGCAAAAAGTATAATAATAACGATTCATTTGATTAATTATTACAAGAGTTGTTGGAAGTGGCGATCGCTGACGTCATTGCGCAGTCTACAACAACTTAAAAACTATTCCTGAACGCACTCGAAGATACCAGGTATGCTTTTATACAGGCAATACTCATTGCTACAAACAACTAACTGCTACTCAAGTATCGTCTGTATAATATGAGTTTTTTGTGATTTTCACCCTCTCAACATGATTTGGGACACCATGTTCCATTGCAATTTTTGTTTCTTTTGATGCCTACTAACAACCCTCTGAGTTTGTCTGTCCATTAACAGAGCACCTTATATATGCATATATATATTATAAAAGTTATAAATATGTTATATTTTGGCTTTGATAGATGACTAATATGTTTGCTTTTTTTTCTGAATCTAAATCTCTAAAATTTTCTTGATAATTAAGAGGAAAGAAACTTGAAAAATATTCAAACCAAAAATCAAAAAATATTCATATTATTTGGATTATAAAAAATCATTTTTTGATTGAACTAAATAGATTTCAATTGTCACAAGAAGTTCATATGGAAATGCTAAGCTTTATTTTCTTTTTTTGGACTTACCTCACCCATAACTTTTAGCAAAAGCTGTAGAGCATCTTGGTTATGCACCAGAGAATCTGAATAGATTTTACCAAGATATCCAGATGGGGGAATAACATTGTCTGTTGCACATAAATCTGGTCTTGCCTACAGAACAAGGTTTTAAAAAAAACTTATTGGAAAAAAGAACAAACAAAATTTTTATAAGAGCTCTGAAAATTTGAATTGCAAATCCCTTTTATGGATGGGGAGGGAAGGCGTCATCATCTCCCCCCCCCGCCATTTAACTAATTTCCCAACCCCACCCATTAATGATAGAAGATTACTGATTTATGTTCTTTTTTGTCCCCCCCCCCCCTCCAGTGGCAGCTCTAGCTCACCTGCCGCCCAGGTGCAAAACCTCATACGCTGCCGCATGAGACAACCTTGGTGTGAAGCTGAAAGAATTTTATCTAAGCGGACTCTGAGATAAACCTGAACTTTTAACCAACAAAAAATGTTCTTGATTGTACAATCCACTTTTAAAGAAACTGCCCTGTTTTTTTCTGGTCCAGAATTATTTCACCGTTTTTAATTGTGGCAGATAACTTTCACACATTACAGCTTGTACTGATGAGCCACCATATTTTCCTTCCTTTTAGAATTGAACTTTTTAATTAATCTAAAATTTTTTAATGCATTTGAACCTTGTTAACACCAATATACTTAGTCCAAGGTTCCTGTGGCAGAAACTAGAAGAGTGAGGGAGTTTCTGGTTCTCTAGGCCATGGACAAGTGGGAACCCAAATTCTTTCTTTGCCTTCATTTGACCACTCCCAAAAATTTGCTGGGTGGGGAACAAAAATGTCCTGTCCGTGACCACCTAGATTTAGGAAGTCATGTCCCGTATGATATAGTCCATTCTTGTTGCGGGTACAGGGTCCCAGGCTGACACAATCTGTAGCAGTAGGCCTTCGCGGGAATCTCGTGACGTTATTGAAGAAGGTCATCTCACCTATACCTATTAAATATAGCAGGTCGATGCATGTGCCATCTTTAACCTTTTTTGTAGTATATCCAATATAGGTAAGATTCCTTCTTCAGTGACATCACGAGCTTCACACAGAGGCCTTTTGCTACAGATTGTGTTGCGCAGGCCCTGTCTGTCCTCTCAATATTTTCGTTGTCAAGGTATGACTAAAAAAAAAAAGTGGCAGGGTGATGTCGTGTGAATTTTTTTATTCCAAAATTTAAGAATTTATGTGTCTACATAAAAATGTAAGCTGCTGCCTCTCGCGACTTTCCGCCCGAGTGACTGCACCCTCTCTTAAGCCCCCCCCCCCCAGTTATTTCAAGTCTATCTCTGCTTATGGTCCTTTTTCTGTACAGAAGTAAATTTTAGTCATGTCTGCATTTATTTTTCAAAACTTGTGGATGGTGAATAATGACATAATTTGATTTTATTCACTCATTAAATGAAATTTATAAGACTTACAGCATGTCCATGTTGAATTCTGCCAAGTAAATAAGGAAAAGCACCAGCTCCATGAGCGAAACAAAATTTCAATGTAGGAAATCTTTCCAGTACTCCGCCAAAAAGGACACTACAAATTGCTGCTGTTGTTTCCAGTGGCATTCCTGTTAAGAAATACTTTATATGTCAGGTGTTTCACAAATCAGAAAGAGATAAAAATTTTAAGGTTGGTTCAGCATTAAAGTAGAACATGGAAAAATATATTTAAAAAAAGGAAAAGTTTTGAGCTGTGATAGAGTTTCTCTCTCTTAATCTTTTTATCCCATGTTATGAAAACTAGAATAAAAAGAATGATTATAAATAAAAATATAAATATAATGATAGTAATAGGCATCCATATGTTAATTTATTTGGTAGGTCATTTTTTAGTTCAAATTAAAGAAATAAAATTTTTTTTTCAAATAATTAGTTGCATAACAAATTATCTTACTGGTGCGTAGATTTAAAATGATAACTGGATAAAGGTAAAAATTAAAACTTTCATACAGACTAATAAAGAAAATGCCAATTACTGAAATTTATATCTTTCTTTGTTAACAAAAGAAATTTATTGAACAAAAATTCTTTGAGATACTGATGAAATTGGGGAGGCTCAAAAGAACTAAATGGCAATGTTCCCTCTAATCCTCTAAAAAAATTATAGGGGAACGTTGCTAAATAGTATATTTTTTCTCAAGTAATGTTGAACCAGAAGAAAATACAAATACAAGGCCACAACAGGCAAAATGTCCAATGAGGTGGCTGAGAAAAAGATGCCCGTAACAAATACCATATTTCAAAAATACAGCAACCCAATTAAAAATGAAATTACAAACAATATATATACACACACATACAATGTATGGGTGTCTTATTCTAAGTATAGATAGCTTCTCGACTTACTCCAACACGTGATTAACATATTTCTTCTTAAACGTGTCGATTGTGTTAGAATTTACAATTAGTAAGCTATTCCATTTATTAACAAACCTATTAGAGAAAAATTCCTTGCGACACCATAACCAAGAATTGTCCCTTACCAATCGATACTACTACTTCACCAAACACCAACTCTGGCCATATCGCTATTTTGCAATTTACGGCCATTAGTGAGATGGGCTGGTAGCGAAGGCGCTGTCTATTGGTGGTCACCTCGAGTTCGTTAGGGAAAATATCTTATCGATATCCTCCCTTGGATTCGAACCCGGGACCCTGACAACAACCTTCACGATGGTAGACGAACACCTTACCACCATGCCACTCGGGCACACCAATCGATACTGGTGTCCCTTTGTAAAAGTAGTCGATTGACAGTGTACTAATAATTCATGGTCAGTTCTAACCATCCCGTTGAAAATTTTTGAAAACTGATCATATCCATGGCCCCCACATAAGGGGGGCTGACACGGCTGTAGCCCTGGAGCCCCGGGACGATTATCATTATTTTTCTGCTTTTTCACGCTATAAATTAGCTACAGAAGGGGGCCCGTTAAAAGTCTGACCGAGGGGCCCGCAAAAGATCCAGCCTAGGGGCTCCGCTACAGGATGTGGAGGCCATGATCATATCTCAATGACACCTGCGTTCATCCAATGAAAACCTGTTCAAAAAATGAAGTCTCTCTTCATAGCTCAAGCCTTGTGTGCCATTCTAAAATAAAACAAACAAGTTATAGCACTTCTCAATCAGTACAGTGGAGTCTCGATAATACGAAGCGAATGGGACTGAGATCACATCAAACTACTGAAAATTCAGATTATCATTCCTTTAAAACAATATTTCCCAAAGTGGGCAATATCGCCCCGGGAACAATGGAAGTGTTTGGGTAAAAGCTCTGTATAGGATCCTATGGGTTGGCTTGAATTGGAGGGCGATGAAACAAAAACAAATTTGAAAAAGGAGGTGAGGGAACAGAAAGTTTGAGAAACTGTGTTTCAAAACAAAAGCAAATGCTGCATAGAAAAAAAAATGCTTTACTTGGAAAAAAAAGACCATTTTGGGGAGCCTCCATGATGTAAGATACAAATAGGGAACTTATTCTTATTTGATGAGTTAAATGTTCAAAACTTTTGACCTTTCTAGTCAATCTTATCAGTTTTGTTCCTAATTCAATTTCATTATGTATTGATGCTAAAAAGCACCACCTCTTAAAGAAGAAATGTTTTGCCAATAGTCCCTTTTGCACTCAAATTATTTGCATTCATGAGCAAAATATATAAAAAAAATTGCATTCTTCGATTTAGGATCTTGAGAAAGAACTTCTAGAAATTTAGCATTTCGAATTATATACGGCAGTGTCCTTCAGCCGCAGGTACGCTGCTATTTTTTCCGTCCCAAAATTATTTCTCCTATTTACGGAATTTAGTATCTATTCATTTATTTTGTTTTTTGCTAGTCCGCAAGTTTTTTTTCCCATTCATTTTGTGCCGATCCGCAAATTATTTCGCCCATTCACCACATGATATTGTTCAACTGTTTCCACAGGTCCGTAATTGTAAAAAGGTTGGAAAACATTAATGTACGGAATCTGGACATACTAAAATAAGAAAAAAAAATATTTAAAAACGAATCATTCGGGAAAATAACAAAAGACTTTTTTTTCTGATTAAAACAACAGGGAATTATGTCACCACGGAGCTGAGAATATTATTATTGCGCTTACAGTTTCCGATCAGTAAGAATTATTAAATGAAAAATGCGAAGTACAAGTATTAAAAGAAAGTATACACACGGTAAAGGGGGCGCCAAAATGCGAGCTTGCCCCGACCGCCAGTGATGTCTTAAGGCATGGACCCACCCGGGCACGGCCAGGGGGCCTCAAGCGAAGAGGGGCCTCAGAAAAATGAGATCTGGTTGAAAGTTTCGAGAAGTTGTTTGGTAGGGCCTCAGAAAAATCAATTGGCCCGGGGGGCCCATGATACTCTTAAGACGGCCTTGCCGACCGCTGACCAAGCAACTAGTTTCGGCCTTGGATGAAGATAACTTAGAAAATAGATAAAGAATCCTTGAACCACATTACCATTTTTACAACCGATCTGCATATTGATAACACTTACCCACCAACCACGGTAACCAATATTTCCGCATTCTTCCTGATGTGTTCATATCCCAAGGGTGGACGAATATCGGGCATCTTAGTTCTTCTGCAGCCTAAAAAAAAAAGAAAAATACTCAGTTACTGTATATTACAAAGCTAATTCGCCAAATATTTATGCATTTTTTTTCTTTTATTCGACTAGTCTCTAAAATGTATTTATTCATGACACGTAATAAAAAAAAAATTTAAAAACTTAAGTTTAAACGTTAAGTTTGCTTTGAGAACCACTGACTAGGCTAAACTTAGTCAATGGTTCTCAAAGCAAACTACAAGCTGGGGCTTTCAGGAATGTCACCAAACTGTCAAGGATATTGGCCCATTTCTAGGATGTAAATTTGTTCTTACTCCGCGAAACTGAATAATTTGAGAAATATCACGAAATTTCAATGAAAACTCTTGTGTATATGCAGTATGTATACTTTGAATCACGAACCTTATAAAAAGGATCAAGTGCTTTTTCGTCGAGACTCCATGCGTTGATGTGGGACCCTATTTCAACGCACCGCAGACCAAGATCAAGGACACATCTTTTCAATTCTTCGGCTGCTAGAACTGGATCTTGCATGGGCAGCGTCGCGGCTCCCACGAATCTATGCGGATGTTTGCGAACTGTTGACGTTAAATCGTCATTCAGAAAACGGCACAAGTCAGCACTATCAGCAGGTTTAGCCTAACAAGAAAAAACGTAAATATTGATACAGAGACTTTTCATAACGAGAGAGAGCGCGGTAACTTAGGCGAGTATCTTATCGATAAGATACTCGCTTAAAGTACCAAAGAATGTTTAGAGGTGTCGTGAGTTCGATACCCGTTTCGTCCTTGTCAGAAAACTTTCCTAACACAGGGGTACACCGGAAATGGCGACATGACCGCAACAAAAATGCTACCGCAGGGAGTCCCCCACCGAGGGATTAGCGCACCAACCTCTCGATGAGTATAAAAACAAGCCTGTCGTTCGTAATCGGCAATAAATTGTATGTTCCGGTCTAATTAGCCCTCGTATGCAGAAAATGACCATGGTGCGACAAAAATGATCATAACGAGAGAAAAGTAGCGAGAGTAAATATGTTTGACTGCATAAAAGTAATGAACATTCATCGATTTCCTCTTCACAATGGTGCGTTTTGCTGAAATGTGGTTAAAAATCTCTACCGAAATTGCAAAAACATTGTAAAATTAAAAATATTTCATAAAGAAACCTTCATGTACCTACCCAGTAATTGAACATCACAGGAACAGTGGATAGCAGTTGAACTTGGACGCCTAAAAAAAAAGTTAATCGATGTTTAAATACACGTAATATTTCGATTATTATTTGGTATATTAACTATTGTAAGACTGGGATTTTTACCTTTAATGCGCCTTTGGCTCTTTTTGAGAATGAGATGAAAGCCAAGGATTCCCTGCGTGCGCATAAGTAATGCAGGCGACGCTCGTTTTTACGAACCCGTACGGACATGAAAAATTAGTTGATAAAATTGGAAGTTCGTAAATGGGAAAGACGTTTAAAGGAATGGTATATTGTAAAAAATGATATTTAACAGCTGGCTGATGCGAAGATATACTCAGGAAAGAGAAAATTCAACAGCCCCTGCGGGGAATCGAACCCATGTCCTTTCAATTTCCGAGTAAGCGCACTAGACTACAAAGACAACGAATATATCTTTCCTTGGAGCTCGTGTGCACTGACTATGAATATGAATACCTTCGTATGGATAGCGGAGATTGACATCATCCTCGGATATATTGTATAGGACTAGAAAATTAGTTCATAAAAACAGGACCACCTTTTCCAAACACGGGGACCGGTGCGAAAATATTAGCGGGACTAGAAGCTTTTTAATAATTTCGTTGCTCTTTAACCCCGATTTTTTATATGCAACTTATATATTATGTGAGAAAGGGGAATCGGCATCTAAAAATTTATGCATTATTGAAAAATATACAGGAATGCTGAAAAATATCTATACAAAAAAAACAGGACAGTTAAATGAAAATTAACAAAAAAAAATTAATGAAAATTTCGAACTGAAGAAGTTTTTGAATTAACGAAAGAAATGATTCCGAAGCCAATTAAAATTGGTTCCAAATGAAAGAAATTGTCTGAGAACTAATGAATATTCAGAATCGATGAATAAAAATGTGAAAAATATTTGACAGATAATTCCAGCACCTATATAATTCAGAATATTCGAAAGAAATAGTTCCAAAATTGATGAAAATCCAGAATAAATGAAAGAAATAGTTCCAAAATTGATGAAAATCCAGAATAAATGAAAGAAATAATTCCTCAGAACAAATGAAAGAAATAATTCCTCAGAACAAATTAAAGAAATAATTCCTCAGAACAAATTAAAGAAATAATTCCAGAATAAATGAAATTCGAAATTCCAAAAAAAATGAAGAAAGTTCACAATTGGTGGAAACTCAGAATTTATGAAAGAAACTATTATTACCGTAAGTGCAGGGCCGCCAAAAACGCGAGGTCTAGTGTGACCGCACCTGTCGCACACCCCAAACGGTGGCTCTGCGTAAAATCGTGCGATTCGAAACTGGAGGTTCGTAAAATCGAGCGTCGACTGTATTCAGTATATAACAATTATAATGAGTTGATCGTTTTCTCACCCAAGCTCACAGACTCCTTGAAACCTCTTCAAGGCAGGGCCGTCATAAGAGTATCGTGAGACTCGGGGCAAATTGGCTTTTCTGAGACCCCCTCCCTCCACCAGCTGACTAGAGGAAGTGATTTTGCTTTCCAATTTACATGCTCAGTCTCAAAAATATTAATGAGATTGCATTATCAAGAAGCCCGGGTGAGCCTATGCGTAAAGACGACACTGCTTCAAGGACCACCTGTTGAGAACCCCTAATTCAAGTGTATATCCAGGCAAGCTTACCACGAGCATCCATGTCTTTGATCCTCTCTTCAGCTGACCAGCAATTCTTTTGCACCGCTCGGAAGAACTGTCCATTGTCTCTCAACATCTTACATTTGTGAAAATTTTCTGTACAGTTATCATGGTTCATCTGTATCCATCCTCCGTACCCATAAAGCTGAAAACAAAACCAGAATTTAGATCATTTGCGAAATCGCTGACTTTAGAGAGCAATTTCCGATCTTTTCGAAAACAGCTGTGACGTCACCAGACTTTTGCGTTCAGTATTTGATTAATTGTAAATATTTCTGCAATTTTTATTTAATTCTGCAGGGTTATACAGCGCTTTAAACCTGTGTGTGCTTGACTTGGTCATAATGTAGAAGATTTTGCTTTCTTAATCGACTTTGGGGGTGCTCGAATCTTGATTAAAAATTACCGTGGGTACTCGAGCACCCATAGTATTTTGTAACTAACAGTCGCGCTAGACCGGTCTTAAGAGCATCACTTGGGCCGCCGGGTCAAGTGATTGATCTGAGGCTTTACCAAGCGAATTCTCGAAAATTTCAACCAGATCTCATTTTTATGAGACCTTTTCTCCTCTTGAAGCCCCGGGCTGGGTGGACCCATTCCTTAAGATGACACTGAGTCTCGCATCCTCGAAATCTCGAGCTCCAACACAGCTGGAATTATGCTAATCTATAGTGATGGGTCAACAATATTTTTGAAGATTAATGAATTTTAAAGGCCATTATATTCAAGATGATGAACTAATTTTATATAGGTTGTAACTCCGTGAAATTATTAAACATACTACCTTTTTCAAATCTGGCCAATTTTCTGGTAATATATGGCTGTGAATGTCAAACACAAAATCCATTTCTGCAATAGACTTGATATCGTGATTTCTCTGTGAAACCTTACAAATTTGAATACTCTTCCAACATCATTTCTGTTTTCCGATATAATCTGTTTTGAAAAAAAATATCTAGGAAGAGAAATATAAGAAATCATTTATCTCTTCCACTTTATCTGTAGATATGAACTGATGATATCGGAAGGAAAAGGGAGAGGAAACATTTTTCGGGGTTATGCAATTCGTCGATTTTGCAAACAAATTAACGAAGACGTTATTTTAAAGGGAAGAACAAAAAATAAAAAGTACATACACGCACAGCCTTCGCATCTTATAAAAGCTGTAAACATTTGCTCTCCACACACTTCCAGAATTTTCTGGAATAGATTGGTTATCGCTGACGTATATAATAGATCAATATTTATTGTTTTGTTTTTCCTCGATTTCTTTATGAACCATGAACCATATTTGGATTGTGCGACGAAGCATCCCAGTTATATTCGAGGGTTCTATACGTTTTAAATTGTTTTTCTTTTGGGGGGTGGGGTGGGGTTGGGTTGCAGGAAATAAACCTTTACTTTTGGTCTTCGAAACATCCTTAATAGTTTTTTCCCACAACCATCTCATACCCATCCATGTCCTACTATATAGGTTATATAGGAGGTCGTGCCCCAGCTCTCGCAGGGTCACAACTAGGAGGGTCTGGTGCACCGGACCAGAGAGGACACAAATTTCACCCTTAAACCTCTCTTTCAACATTATAAGGGGCGTCAAAATGCGTGCTCTTGCTCCAGCTTACGAAACATCCAGTTGCGACTAGGGCACTCTTAAGAGTGCCGTGATCCCCCGGGCAAAGTGATTTTTCTGAGGCCCTACATGGCAAATTTTCGAAAATTTTAATCAGATCTAATTTTTGTGAGACCCCTTCTTCTCTTAAGACCCCGGGCTATTACCAGGTGTGCCCATACGTAAAGATGGCACTGGTTGTGACTCTGAGCCCACACGTGATGTTCTGGATCTGAATAGGTTGAAAGTGATCCATAATAAACTGCTCTCTTACGTGAGCGGAATTACAAATGATCAAAATTCTGCCTGCATTGAAAACTTGTATTTCGGCAATTACGAGATGATATCTCGCCTCCTTAAAACCCTCTTTTTTCGGCAATAGTAAGCCCAACTATCTCTTTAAGGCAGGCTTTGTTCGTAAACATGTTTTCAACCCGAACTTGTCAGATCAACTGTCAGTGAGCGGAGTTCACTTTCGCTCAATGTTTGATAACATAAGGAAAGAGGTGGCGGTTTTCCCTCAAAAACGTTTGGGGTAGTATAGGAATATGCTTACAATAAATAATAGGAAAGGCCAGAGTATTTCTCTTCCTCGTTTTTTTATATTATTATTATTCTCGGAATTGAGAGAAAAGCACCATCACTGGCACAAAATCGGAAAAAAATATTCTGCCTGAAAAAAAGATGTGACACTTTATTTGACAAGGTTGACATTTTAATTTCCACTATGGCAGTTATAATGCGAATTACTGAAATTTTGAAAACCACTTAAGCTGCTCTTTGGGGACACTTTCGAAATTTTTGTGGGAATCAAATGAATTTGGCGGTAAACATACTACCCGCACACACACACGAGCCAGAAAATATTGAGAACCGCTGCCTTAGACGTTCATCACTGCAGCCAGTTTGGGAATAATTCAGATTTGCCTTTGCGTATAAGCAGGGCCATTGGCGTACGCAGGGGAGGGGGGGGGGGTTGGGATTCTAATCCTCCCTTAGCCAAGATTGCAGTGTTATTTTGCAGGAAAAAAGGTGCGTATAAGGTGAAGTCATTTCTTTCCATTTTATATTTTGAATTTGCTGGTAGGTGTCCCATTTAATGACAACAACTCTTGCAAAGTTACAAGTTTGTAATCGAATTTTTTTTCTCACTATAGTTTCAAAGATGGTTCATGGTGTTTTTACAATCCCAAGGAAGGTAGTACTAAAAAATCTTGCATAAAAATTAATGTATTGAAGTAACATCATTTCCCAAACATACAGGGCGATTACTCAATTCCTCCCTTGCCTAATTTTATTGGCGAACCGTTGATCCCAGAGGTATAATTCTAATTAGAAAAGTATCCAAATAATGTGTAGACCTCAGTTACGTCATTCGTATTGCAAGGGGTTGAATAATAATTAAAATAAAATTAACTTTTTATACGGACACCCTGTGCCAGGGCCGTCTTAACATCATCATGGGCTCCCGGCCGAGTTGTTTTTCTGAGGCCCTACCTGGTAAATTCTAGAAAACTTCAAACATATCTCATTTTTGTGAGGCCACCACTCTTCTCTTGAGGCCCCCGTGACATGCCTAGGTAGGCCCATGCGTTAAGAAGGTACTGCGTCTGTGCTAAAAAGCTCAATGAGAAAGTTGTTGTACGGTTCACCAGTAAAATGCGGCAGTGGGAAATATGTGATACGCCTGTGCAATTGAAACGTGATTCTCTAAGTGTTTAATATTTACTTTAATTTTTGTGCACGATATTTGAGGCTTTTGTACGTCTTCAATGATGAGGCCCTACAATTCGAAATGGATTTTTTGAATGATTTTTCTGGTTTTCAATAGGTGTCATTAACTTTGAAAAAATTATCATCTTTGAAAAAAATTGAGTATTGTTGGGTATAAGCAACACCCCCTATAGACAAAATCTTATCTATAGGGGTGTTGGTATAAACATATTTAATTTTAGAGTAGCCTTTTTAAGCGTATCATCCAATTGAAAAATCTAATCTTATTAATGAAATTGATGTTTTGATGTATTGTTTCAATTAAAAATGTGTAATACACACTAATTTACATCCGTATTTCGTAAAACAAAATCTTTTACGCTGTTTCATAATTTTTTTCGATGACGATGAATCATGAACTTGGCGCGTTTATTTTCCTCGAACTAGAACTTGTGCTGCCATCTATGGACTTATTAATGATTTAAATACAATTCATTCGTGATTTTAATGTCCTGACAGGTCACTAGGTAACAGCAGAGGCTCCATGTTTCGTTTTTGAATTTGATACTTTTGCACGGACACCGCCATAGCTTATGTTGTGGGTGTTAGCAGCGTGGTTGGTGTTACGCCCCTCTCGCTCTGCGTTTGTGCCTTACCCTTTATTTAATTTTTTACTAGTGTTTCCCTCTTTAAGTACAGTTTTCTTCATTTATTATATTCGAAGGAGTAATTTTATTTAATTTCCTGAAGTGAAGGATCAAGGCTCTTGGTTAGGGCTCCGCCCGTGTCCGGGGTCTAGTTTGACTCCTTCAAATGTGCAGCTATGGCTGTTCAAATAGATACATAGCCAGCGGGCAGTGCAGATAAAGTCTCGTCTACAAGTCATAATTGGAATACGCCACTAACTGATGAAGACATCTTGGACGGTTTTGGTGAGTCCCCTCGTATTTTGCTAACTTTCAAGTTTTCGGGTGCAGAAATTATTCCCAGATCCAGGCCTTTGTGCCTGAAAAAGGATATCTGCTCAAAAATCTCTGATCCTAAACACATCTCGGAGATTCGATTCACACGCTCAAGTGAGCTGTTAATCTCTACGGAAAATATTCACACTGCGAAAGAGATAAAAAAAATAGAAAGGATCTTGAGCATTCCCGTTAAATCGGTCCTTTTGAAGGATTCGATTACCTCCAAATTTTTGCTAAATATTCCGTGTGATATTGCAGTAGTGGAAATTGCGGAAGAACTGCAATCGGAGGGGTTACAGGTCATCGGTATTCGAAGATTTATAAAAGAAAGAATTCCCTTACAAACTGTTCTGGTTACGATTCTTGGTAGGAACATTCCGCCGGAAATAAAGTTATGGTTCTTGATATTTCGACCACGTAAATTTATTGAGCGTCCTAATCAATGCCTTCGCTGCTGGAGCTACTTTCACCACTCAAAGTTTTGTAGAGTATCATCTCAGATCTGCAAACGATGCGGCCAAAATCATAACCATGAAACCTGCCAAAACCCTATCTCCTGCATTAACTGTAAGGCTTCCACTCATCTTGCCTCTGACCGTCAGTGCCCTGCTTATGTCTTGGAGTCAAAAGCATATCACTATAAAGCCGAACATCATGTTCCAATAAACATCGCTCGAGAAAGATGTAAAATGAATTCCTCTTCATATGCTGCTCGGACCAGCATTTCCATGTCATCTGACTTCAGTGCTCTCAAGGCTGAGATCAGTTCCCTGGTCCAAGCGGAAGTATCGGCCATCAAAGATATTGTGCTTAAAGATCTGAAAATAAGTCTTCAGGAATCGCTGAATGACTCTATTAGAGCGCTTATTCCCGAAATAGTCAATTCGGTTAACCTAGCTGTTCATAAGGTGAATATAATACCGCCACTTAATTCGAATGTAAATATGGACACTTCTGGTCCTTCGTCTGCTATCTTCAATCAGCCTTTGCCCCCTGAGCATAATGACGATAGTGACTTTTCTCAAGATCCTGAATCGAATATTTTTTATACTTCTCCTGCGGAAAGGGTTAAACAAAGATGATTAGCTAAGAGACTGAAAAATGACTCGGCCTCAAATGTTGGAACCTAGTTTTCACTTAATTTCGTTTTTTCTCCCCTCCCCCACTTTTTCCCCCTCTCGCTTAAAGTTTGTTCCTCGCTTGATCTTTTTTCCTTTCTCTCTGTTATCGAGTTTGATAATGGTTTTTCTTCACCTCATTTAGAGCTGACAAGAGTTCAGTATTCTAATTTTTGTGATCAAATCGAGTTTGGTTTGGTTTTTTTTCCCCTCCCTTTCCTATTGTGTTTTTCTCGCTTGATATTTCCTTTTTCTTTCTCAAAAAATAAGTGTTTTTTTTTATTTTTCTGTGAATTTGATGCTTTTTCCCTCTCTTCAGTTCAATATATTTTTCTAGATAATCCTTTCCAAAAAAAAAAAACTATGAATAATATGAATTTTAGAATTCTTCAATGGAATGTCCGAGGCATCAAGTCCAAATCAACCTTTATCAGAAATTTTTGTTTAAACTATGATATGTTATGTTTACAGGAGACTTTTCTGGAACCGAAGGACCATTTTTTTCTTGCTGGTTTTCAGATTTTTAGAAATGATCGACTTCTCCCAGGTGGTGGTTTAGTGACCGCGGTGAATTCATCTCTTTCCTCATCTTTGATATGGAAAATTTCGGCCCCTTTTTTTGAAATTATGATTGTTCAAGTTTTTCTAAATAATTTTTCTATGTATGTTGTTAATTTTTATCGTCCTCCAGGTGTTTTCAATATCGCTGCTATTGACAATATTTTCTCATACATCTCTGGGAATTTCATCATAATCGGAGATTCCAACAGTCATCATCCAAACTGGGGAGGACATATTGTATCTCCTGCAGGTACTATGTTATTTAATTGGTATCTTAATCATAACCTTTGTCTAGTTCCTCCATTTTGCCCCACCTTTTATAGCAAGGACTCACAATCTTATATCGACTTATGTTTCTGTAGTCCAGGTCTTTATAGATATATTATCTGGACTCCCTGTGAATCCTTATTCAATAGTGATCATTTGCCAATTAAAATTTCCGTCTCTTTGAATACACAATTCATATCTCAGGAATTCCGTTACATTAAATGGTCAGCGGTAATGGCAGGTCTCTCTGTCATCCCCGCTACTAACGATTTCGACAATATTTACAATCATGTTGTTTCCATTGTTAACTCAGCTAGGTACTCTGTGTACCGGAAGAAACAACCTTGGCTTAAGTTGGATAAAGAAGGGCGTATTGCTCTTATCGAAAAAAAACGGGCTTTCCGCTTATTTCGCCGTGTGCCCTTTCAGGCCAACTGGATTAAATATAAAAAATTAGCTTCTGTTTTTCGTCGCCACCTTCGCATTCTACGATTGAAGACTCTGGCTCAAGAACTTCATCCTTTTACTCAGCCCTCAGTTCTTTTTTCTGTCTTGCGTAGACACCGTTATATCGTGGCGAAAACTTGGGATGATTCCCGGCATATTTTCAAGATTGCTAATAATACTTATGTCGATCCTCTCGTACAGATCCAACTTTTAAAATTTAACCACTTCTCTTCACCTGGCCGATCTCACACCGTTACTTTTTATGGTCCTCCTCGTGAGTTCCAGGCTCAGATGGATGCACCGTTCACTCCCACGGAAATTCGTAGAGCCATTTGTTCTGGTCGTTCAACGACCCCTGGTCCAGATGGTGTTCCATTGAAGGTGTACAAACTCCTTCCAAATAAGGGGATTGAATTTCTGAATGCTTTTAATACCCTTTGGTCTTCATCGCTGGTGCCGCCGTCTTTTAAAGAAGGACGTATTATTTTTATTCCCAAGTCAGGAAAACCAACAACTGATCCGAAGAACTTTCGTCCTCTGACCCTTATAAACACTATTAGCAAAATCTTTGAGAGAATCATTCTTTTTAGGATCACCTGGATTGCATTACGATTTGAGCTCTTTCCAAAAAACTTTTATGGTTTTCGACCAAAAACTGGTGCTGAGGTTTGCATGAAAGATATGGTGTTCTCCATTTCATATGCCCTCCAAAGGGGCTATACTAGCTACATTATTGCTCTAGATTTGAGAGCTGCTTATGATTCTGTGAGGCATGATTTGCTCATTGCCAAATTAGCCCGCTTGGGCTTTCATGGTAAATTTTTAACTTGGCTCTTTAATTATCTCTCGAACCGTAAACATGTCATTCATTGGAGGAGTTCCATATCTGGTGCTTTTGCTCCCAACTGCGGTCTTTTACAGGGTTCTACCCTCTCCCCCGTACTTTTCACTCTGTTCACATTAGATATAACCTCATATATTAATTCTGACATTAATTTTTTTATGTATGCTGATGATATTTTTCTTCAGATGAATGCGTTAGATGGGAAGTATGCTGAGTTCAGATTGATGAACACCTTGCCTAACATTCTCAGATGGGCTGAAAATAGTGGCTTGTGCATCTCTCTATCCAAATCTCGTTTTTCTATTTTTTCACGGAGACGACCTCCATACTTTCCTTCTTTCAACATTAATGGTGAATCCATTCCGTTTGATCCGTACTTGAAAGTTCTAGGTGTTCATCTGGACTGTACTCTCACCTGGAAAAAACAATTATCATCTCTGCGTTCTAAGGGCACTGTATCTTTAAACATTTGTCGCTCCATCTCTCACTCCTCAAGAAATATTCCTTGCAAGTTCCTCAAACCTGTGCTAATGAGCATCATTGGAGGTACAATTGGTTACGGAGCTGTGGCCTGGTTTAATGCAGCCAAATCTTCTCTCACCAAGATAAACACAATCTATAACTCCTCGATGAGATCTATCTTAGGCCTCCCTACGTCAACTCGCATAGATAAACTCAAAACCATTCTCGCCCTTCCCTCCTTTCAGGATTCTATTCTCTTCAGAATTGGGTTATCTTGTATTTCTGCCACAGCCTCTCCCACGCAGGGTCACTCTAACCATATGGATTCTGGTTTTTGTCGCCTCTCTCCATCTTTGGCTAGGAAAATATCACAGTTCAATAATACCATTGGTTTTTCCCATAGGTCCATGTTGCGTCCAATTTATTCTTTTTGGCCGTGGATACCCTCAAATATCTATTTCATATCGGAGGGTCTTAATTTTCAAAAAACTAAGTCTACCATCCCTTATCAAACAATATTCCAAGAGTACATTGAGTCTCTGCCACTGAATGCTCATGCAATTGCTACGCATGCGTCTAAATCATCTCAAGTGGTTTGTGGAGCTTTCTGTTTGGTTACTAAAGTTATCAAGTCTTGGTTCATTAATAAAGACTCCTCAGTTTTCACTGCGGAGGCCCTTGCTATTACTTTAGGTCTCAGATCCTTCATTCAATCGTCTAATTCTTCAATATTCATATTTACGGATTCCAAATCAGTCATCATGGCTCTCGACAATTTCTCTATTCATTCATCTACGGTGACTCATCTACTGTATGCTCAATTGGTTAACAGCATATCACTAATTTGGGTCCCAAGTCATTCGGGCATTGCCATTAATGAAACTATTGACAATCATGTTCGTACTGTAGCTTCTTCTACTGTTGATCTTCTACCTTCTAGCCTTTATGTGGAGGACATTCGTTCTCTTTACTATCGCTACTTCAAGGAAAATATTCGCAATGCTCTTTTCTTATCTATTCCTGAGTTTAGCTCCTTCTATAACTGCTGCCAGAACTTCTCCCCTTTGTTTTCGAATAGAAGGTTGGAATGTTTATTTTACAAACTCATTTGCAATAGAGCTCCCTTGAACGAATACCTACATCGTATTAGGAAAATGGCTAACCCTCTCTGTCTACAATGCAAGATTCCTGAAACTTCCTCTCATTTTTTGTTTTCTTGTGTTAGGTTCTCCCAGGTTCGGTTCTCAACTTTTAATTCTTTTTCTCCACCGGTTAGGTGTTGGTCCGAGTTCTGTTCAGGCAGACCTGAGAACATTATCTGTAGCTTTGAGAGGTTTGTTACCCTTAGTCAACGGTTTTCTTGAGTTTTTATTTCTTTTTTTTTTCTCTCCCCCTCTTTCTTTCTCTCGTTTGGTTTTTTGTCCTTTTCTACCTTGGTTGTTTGGTTCCATTTTTTGTTACCACACACTCATCCAGGGACTCCATGTCATCATATCATTTTAAAGTGGCTTAGCATCGTCCCCTAAGCCTGAAGACTTCTTCTCCATCTCATATAACATCTCCATCTGCGTTTGTTTCGTCTGGTTTTGTGTTTTTTTTGTTTGTTTTTTTTTCATCATACCCTTCTGAAGAAGAGGGAAGAATGGAAATTGCTGGAATTCCTATGTGTTCTGTAATTGATGACAACTCTTCCGTTAGTATATTTTTATAACATATTCTATGCTCTTGTGGATTATTCTTTCTCTAACAGGGGATGGCCCAAAGGCATAAAGCCCTGTATAATTGAAGAAGAAGATACTTTTGCACGTGCTACAATATTTTCCAATTTTTATCAACAGATGTCAGTAAAACACAAAAAACGCATGAGTCAAGGTAATCATAATTCCCAGACACAAATTCAGGACATTTTCTCGGGAACCAGTCGTGGTCCAAATATTTGGGAGATCACAGAAACCTTTTTCATAAAGGTCTCTGAAAATGAAGATGTATGGAAAGTGAACTTTATGTATTACATCTGCGAAGGCCGGTGCTCTCAACTAAAAGACTAATTATACAGGGCTTTTGACTACTATGGATGCTCCCAACTTTCCCTCCCGCTGTGTATACAATAGGTCAAGGCCGTCCGAAACTGATGTAAACAAATAGCCATGATACGCTTGCTGTTCAGGATAAACACATTTTCTCGGATTCGCCCCCTTCTTCGAGCAGGTTGAACATGTTGTAGCGAATTATTTTTCATGAATTTCATTTTTTTCTTTATTCGGTTCACAAAGCGAGTCGATGAGAGTATGAATAAGTGCTTCAGTGAACAAGTGATTAGGGCGAGTGACCGATTGAGCGAGCTAGTGATCGAATGACGGAGTAAGTGGGTGAATGAGCCGGTAAATGGATGAGTGACCGTTTGAGCTAGCTAGTGAGTGACGGAATGACCGGGTAAGTGGGTGAGTTACCGAGTGAGTGAGACCGTGTGAGTGACTCACTCGGGAACTGCAATAGGTGTGTTGGCCATTTTTTTCTGTTGTTAAAGTATGGCCGAAAGCATGGCGTGAAGTGACCAAGTGTGAAACAGAGTCATACTTTCGGAAGTCTTTCTTGCCAAAAAAGAAAAAATTGCCTAAACATCGTCAAAAGGGGACAATACTATGGCTGTTTGAATGAAAAATGAGCTGCAAAAATGATAACAAATGTAACATTTTTGGACTAAATAATGGCTCAAGATCAAGTAACAACTGTAGCGTAATCTCCAAGTCTAACTAAGTCGCCAAGGCTGTAACTGATGCTATGTGCATAGGCGGATCAAGGACGGAGCAAATTTTATAAGTTCATTTGATTATCCCATTTTACGAGACAGGCAAATTTTCCCATATTATTCTGCACTTATGAGGGGCAGTCTTTCCCATTGCCCCCCTCCAGATCTGCACCTGGGCATATTCAGACATCTTCAGCTAGATGTCTGCCTTTGCCCAAAATGGAGGGGAGGCAGGCATCTTCAGCTGAGAATGAAGCTGAGACAGCTTCAGCTGCACGTGTGAACCATAGGCAGGCATCTTCAGTCGCAAATGGACCTGAAGCAGACATCTTAAAATTCCAATGAAGCGAAGGTAGCCATCTTCAGCTGTGAATGGTGTGAACATACATTCTGCACTGGACCCATACTACAAGTGATGCTACCTGCAACTTGACACGGATTAGTTGAAAAACTGAATTTCAGGTTTTTTAAAACCAATCTGTGCCAAGTTGTATCGCTTACAGTATTGCTCCATTATGCACCCTGTTTTTTTTGTGGTAATACATCAAATCATCCCGTATTTTATGTGACAGACAAATTTTCTCCATTCCTCTTGCTCTTGGAAGAGGTGATTGTTTTCCTTTGGATTCGCGCTCGGCTGTGTATGCCGGAAAAAATCTCTAGCATAGAAATCTTAATAACAATAACAGAAACCAAAAATCATAGTTATAATAAGAAAATATCACTTTTAAGCATGGGCATACCCAATGAGGGGCAGTGCCCCCCTCCAGAAGAGAAATTAAAGTGTAGTAACTGAGTAACTGACACACATCACAGACGTATTAGTATCAGTGAGTTGCCCCCCCCTCTAGTTCAGGTCCTGGGTATGCCCTTGCTTTCAAGACTAAACCCAGGAAAAAACAACAGTGTAAATACAGTGAAACCAGTCTAAGATAGATCCTCCACCATAAGAGCTTTAGTATAAGGGTTTTGGGCATTTATTTTTGAGGTTACATGCTCAACTGGGCATGTGCATTTTTTGAAATTTTCCCAGCCCAGATATATATCCATCTCAGGCCAGGGGCGTAGCCAGAAATTTCGTTCGGGGGGGGGGACCAAAGTGACAGAACAATGGATTTGGCCATCTTTTTCCCTTTTTTCGGTCATTTTCTCACATTTCGGGGGGGGGCAGACCCCCCAAGTTCCCCCCCCCTGCCCCCGCTACGCCCTTGTCTCAGGCAAAGATGAGAGAGGAAAAGAGATTTCGAAGGAAAAATTTGTTTTTTCACTCACTCAAAAGGTTCATAGGGTTACTTTGTTTTCTCACATTTGTGAGAAAGTGCTGTCACCTGTTGGAAAAATAGTTGACAGCATGAGCATTACAAAGAAAAGAAAACAAATTTACGTTAAGTTCATACCACGGTAGCGCACATTCCAACATGTACCAATTTGTTAGAAGTTCCGCAAAGGAATATGGACGGCGTGCGTGCTTTAGTAGTAGTAAATGAGATGTATACTGTATGAGACGTAAACCTGTCTCAAACGAAATCAAAATATAGTCTGTTTAATGATTAGTGCTTTTATTTACACCTTTATAAAATGGAAATCTGTCTAAAATAGAATATTATTCCAGTGTATTGATGTTCTGTTTCATACAGGTTTCATTGTATAAATAAGCTCTAGATTGTAAATAATTCCAGATTAAAAAATAAATATTTACACATATGTAAACGAAACAGTGCCGTCTTAGTGCATGGGCCCACCCGAGCATGGCACAGAGGCCTCAGAAAAATGAGATCTCATTGAAATTTTTGAGAATTTGTCATATAGGGCCTCAGAAAAATCACTTGGCCTGGAGCCCGGGATGCTCTTAAGACGGCCCTGATAGAAACAGTGATCGGTTCTTAGAGAACACATCCTGGTATTTTTCAACTACACTAAACACAGAAGACATGGTAAAGAAGAGCATTATAGCCTGACCTGACGATGATGGAAAAGGGTAAACCACGGCTACTCCCGCTGAAAGGGAACAAAGAAATGGGAGACTGTGTCAAAAGATTCTCGGATAACAAAAAAGGGTCAAGGTTATCGCCCCCTCCCCTGTAGTCTGCTTGACCAATTGGTCAAGCCCTAAAGCTTGGTGAGACAAAGGAAAATCTGTTTGCAAACCACATGGTTATGGCAGGAGTACTCAAACTAGTGCCACCTGCATCACAGATGGAAGGAAAGAAAGTTCTAGAAGGGAAAAAGAGGAAAGTGTAACCCACTGCCAATAGAGGACCAAAGAAAAAAAAAGCTCCAGCCTTCCCAAATTCCTTGGAATTGTCAAGGGAATCTAGGAATTTTATATACTCTAGCTGTTTCAAGATTTAAAATATAATATCCTAGACCAGATACAGGATTGAAAATAGTAAACACCAGAGCTTTTTTAAATAGTACAACAGGACTGTGATTTAAACGTTTTCTGGGGGCTTGCAAAAAAAAACATATACGTACCATTTCTAGAGTATTTTCTAAAGCCACTGTTCCCCCCCCTTCCCCCACCCAAATGGTTGGTTTGTAATGCAATGATCAGAGCACAAAAACAGGCAGGAATGCTGCGGTGAGAGACATTTAAAATTCCCAAAGTCGTCTTCAATGTAAAGCATTTGAGAATCTGTGATGTAGGTTTTGATTTGGATGTTTGTTGTTCCAAGACACTTAGCACTTCTACCATATTTAGTGTGTGGCTAAGATTTTTTTCTTTTTAATCCATAGATAATAAACTGTTTGCAACTGTTGCTGATGCATCGCCAATCTCGGATAAGATTACGTCAGAAGAAGATAATCCAAACAAGGTAATTTTATTGTGCAGTTCATTTGAAATGATTATAAGTTGAATCAAATTTAACTGTTGAAAAATTTTAAATAAATGCTTAATTTACATTAAGAGAGGCGGTTTTTTAAAAACTTTTCTCCATTTTTCGAATTTGAATATTTCAGTGAACATTGCACTTAGAAACTTGGAATTTTTTTATTTGGCGTCAGGAGAGACAGGGCAACACCTTTCTAATTGGGTTTTGGGACACACAAGGACTGTATAAAAAGTTAATTTTTGTATTTTAATAACTATAAAACCCCCCTTGTAACATGAATGACATATCTGAGTACTACATGTTGTTTGGAAACTTTTTCTAATTGGAAGTATGCCTATAGGATCAACGGTTCGCCAGTAAAATACCATACGACCTGTTTGCTATGCACCCTGTAGACCTAGGCTATATACCTATAGATATTAATTAATATTTTACCCAATTTCTCAAGAAATTAGTCTACACATTTTTAAAATAAGGTTCTTGTGGCTTTCACTATAATAGATAGCTTTTCACCTTTTCCCATCTTTACAAATCGATCGCAGCAGAAAACAGCCACACAGAATTATTCGATAAGCTCCCTATAGAAATTATGTCTAGCTATAAAGATATGCAAATACGTTGAGTGATGTGAAGTTTTTCCACAACCAACACTATGAATCAAAAAAATGTGAAAAATATTGCCAATTTTTGAATGAATTTCTGAAGTATTGTGTTTCATCATCTGTGAAAATGGTTTTGAAAAACTCTTAACTTGTACTTTTGTTTTAATCACCATTTTTCATCTGTCCTTTGTAGTTTTTTCCACTACTAAATGAGAAAGAGAAAATAAAATGTGACTTATATATAACTGTGTATTTACATCGTGAATCCAGAAAGGAATTTCTAAACTAATGTTTTGTAATAATATAATTTATAAATTAAAACCAGGCAAAGTTCTAATTTTTGTGAGAATGTTTTTCACTTACTATCACATGTTGTTCATTTATTTTTTGTTTATATTTTTGCAGCCTGTCTTCTATGAGAAAAATCCATTTGAGAAAAGCAACAGGGAATGCCTTCTGTGCAAACACAAAATACTTGTAGATTACAAGGTTAGTTGATACATAAAATACATTGAGCCATTCTCTAATATAAATTTTTCATAGTCTTGAGCTGGCTCAAGCTTCAAAAGCCCACCGGAATACTTTAAAACTTTGTGAATATCTTAACGAAGGGATAAGATTTAAAAAAAAATCAGTTTAAAAATTCCCCGCCAGTGGTTGTGTTTTATTGAAATTGTAATGCACATACCAATGTTTCCAATCATTAGACCAAAATCAATGTGTGTCAAAAGACCTTTGACAGATTCATTTCTATTCTCATTCATTCACTACTACTAAACTAGACATGCATCTCGTCCATATTCCTCTGCGGAACTTCTAACGAATTGGCACATTTTGGAATGTGTGTGTATATATAGTGAACCTTTCTTGAAGTTTTTTTCTGTGTAGTACTTGTTATGTGTAGTGCTGCCATCTGCAATCAATTTTTTTAACTGAGTTTTTTCTCAACTCTTAGTGATTGAAGTGTAATGAATGAATAATTATACCGTTCTCATTCATTCACCAAAGAACATTGAATTTAAAGTATGTGCTTTACTGGTAAAACACTTTTGAGAAGACTACTAAACCGTACATGCACTTTGTAAACATTCCTCAGGAGAATTTCTAACAAATTGGTTATATGCATGAACGTGCTGTGTGTGCGTGCGTGTTTGTATATATGTGTGGCCCCCCAATATATTTATGTTGTGGGAGTTATGCTTGTTTGTGTTGTACCATTGTCACCATCTGTCTTCCATATTTTGAAACAAAATGGATGAAATGCATAAATTTTCATGTTATGTAAGTATCTTGAAGGTCTGCCTGCTTTCTGCAGAGAGACTTTTTCAAATAATACACCGACAAGCATTCATGCCTCAAAGTTGGAAAACTATAAAATTTTGCAAAGACTGTGATTCTGCTCCAATAACTATGCCAAGATCTATTAAAGTGGTTACGAAAAAATTCTCCCTCCCCCATCATTTAATTTAAATATTCCAAAATTGTCATGATTTTCTCATTAGTAGATGGGGCTGTACACAGTTTAGAACACACCAACTTTAATTATTGACACCCTAATGTATATGAAGGTTCTTGGAAAATGAAAAGAAAATCCACGTAGAGAGAGAGAGCCCAGGCATGGATCCAGAGCGATAAATACGGTAGAAAATGATGGCTGCTCCTATAAAATAGTGGTGCTCAAACTTTTGTCATCTGCAGCTCTCTAGTATAGTCTAACAAAGAATCACTTCAAAGCACTGAACAGGAACGCACAAGTATTGGCAGCTCACCACGACATCCCTGACCAAGGTTGGCGATGCCTCTAGGAGCTGTGATGCAGACTTTGAGAAACACTGCTATAAAATATGGTATGTGTATATTCACCGTACACCCTTTACTCTCAACAATTTGAGCTTCCCAACATATACTCCTGGATTCATGCCTGATAAAGCCTGTAGATAGTTTGTAGTCCAATGTAAATATGCCATGTATAAGCTTTGACTCCAGTGGCGTAATTCACCACAAGTATGTACCACATTGTACAAACATCACCAAGGAGTACTGTCAGGAATATGCTGTGAGATGCAAACGGCCAGACCTATGGGCTGCAGACAATTGGCAGCTCCATCATAATAATGCATCCCTCCATTTTTCACATTTGGTTCACGTTTTCAAGCCAAACAACACATGCCTGGGCTTCATCAGGCTTCCTACTCCCCCAACATGGGTCTGTGTGACTTCTGGCTCTTCCTCGAGCTGAAAATGCTCCTAAAAGGGATCAGATTTCCATTAAACAAAAATCAGACATCACTCGCTTACATTTCCTCAATCATCTGTGATCTACCGGCGACTGGCAGCTTCTGCAGGCAGAGAAAAATTTGAACATGTACATTAGGATCACCTACATACGTGCACCAAAACATGCCTTCCTAGCCTCATTGGTTTGCGCATGAAAAATTATGAACAAACACTTTTTAACGAAACTCATATATTTAAAAGCATTACCTATATTAAGTCGCTGAGAGGGATCTCACAATAAATGAGACTAGTTTTTGAAATTTTAACCATTTAACTGATTAACTAGCTACCTTGTACACCTATAAAATCATTTAGTGACTGTTTCCTCGTTACTAAAATACCTCAGACTTCAAGAAAATTGTTTGACTTAAATTAGAAAATAAAAACATAAAAAAACAGGAAAGGGGAGGATTGGTATGACAAATTTAAAAAGCAATTAAAATTTATCTTTTTCGTAATTGTAGATTTATGTTTTTCTTTTTTCTAGAATGTCAAACTTCTCAGTCAGTTTGTTTCACCATACACGGGTAAAATTTATGACAAACATATCACTGGACTGTGTGATGCTCAGCAAAAGAGAATAGTCAAGATGATAAAAATTAGTCAAAGTTTTGGTATGTATTATTTTCTTCCAGTATAAGTGCATTTCATGCCTTCTGGGGTTATTGTAAATAAATAAATAAATAAATTATCATACACTATATATGTTTTTAATATGTGTAACATTCATTCATGTTCAGAAGAGTTACAACAAGTGTCAAGCATTATACACCAATAGTGGCTCATTTTCATTTTTTTTTTTTTTGAATTCATAGTGAGCATAAAACAATGGGTCAATTCTTATGTTAAGTTTCCAGGATAATTTATTGTAACCATAATTTTCTTCCTATAATCCGTACATGAAAATTTCATTGCTTTGGGGAGGAAAAAAAGGTCATCCTGTAACCCACAGAAAAATGGAGAAGAAAAAGAAAGGGCCTGACTAAATTCGGAAGTGATATGGGGGGAATGTTGGAAGAATGCTGAAAAATGTTAAGAGAAGATGGATCGTCTAATTTTGGGCTAAGAAAATTCCGAAATTTTGTGAGATTTGTTTTGAGATAGTGAGACAAGGAGTTACTTAGGTAATTGGATTTTTTGGTGAAAAATTAGATTTTTATATACTTATATATAAGGTTATGTGTGGAGACTGAGATTTTGTTTCTGAAAGAGAGAAGGGGAATTATTGAATTTGAGTATATGCAGACATTACAGTGGATTTATTTTTCAGATTGACAATATCTTGGTGGTTGAAGATGTATTTTTTAGAGGAACACCGGATGGCTTTACATTTATTGATTTACAGCTTTGAATTTACTCCATACTAAACGAATATTATTAGAGGAAGATGAAGAGAGACGAAATCAGGGAAAATGAGCATGAAGGATATTTTGCATAAGGGGTAGTTGGCCCTGTTAAAATTGAGTTTTGTAGTGAGTTTAAAGGAAGGGATGGTGGAAGAAATTTATAAAATTTTGTGGTCAGAACAGCCACTAAAAACAGGGAAAGCTGAGACCAGGATTACATTGGAATAGCTATTGGATCTAATATAAAGCTAGAGTGGTTAGAGATTCTAGTTCTAAAATGGTTTGGACATGATCAAACCTTAACTAGCATTGCAAAAGTTCTGTACATAACTTGCATTGCTGTACCATTTTAATTCCAGCAAGTATACAGTAATGCTATCCTTGTATCAAGAGGTAGCATGATCATCAGTCACCACCAAATCTATGCTGTTATTGGCATCTCTTTTGAATTGGCAATGTTAGTTATCAGGATAAAATGCATTTTGAATTTTTGTAACTTTCATTTACACACCAAAAAATTAACAAAAGTAAAATTCTTCCCCAGCAGAGGGTTGTAGGCTTTTTGAAAATGAACTAAAATATTTAATCCCATTAGAAGCCAAGTCCAATCATCATCTTTCAAGATTTTTCCTCTGTGAAGAGTAATGTTATAATCTTGTAATTAATTATGCAATAATCTTGCCCTCCATATTGGCAAATTTATCACCAGATTTCTAAAATGTTAGCCAAATGAGATCTATTCGAAAAACTGTTTTCCCAAAATCAAAACTTCACTTTGTTGCCAAAATGGTGATATTCTCTCCTTCACTATCAAGTCAAATTTTTGGGAAAAAAGTGCATATGTGTTTATTGCGTGATCATTTTTTTTTTATGCTGTCGTTTTAGTCAGATTACATGGGGATCAATGAAACCGTAATATTTTTAAAGCAATTTTTAAAATTTCATTGAAACTGTTGCACGTAAAAAGCTTCAATGAAGACTGCAAGGCGTTTTAGACACGTTTGTAGCTTGACAAACGTGACCGGTGGAAACAGTAAAATAATAATTCAATCAAGCTTTTAATCGAACAAATTATTTTATGTGAATTATATATTTTATTTATTATTACAGTATCATTGTAGCGAGATTTCACTCTTATTTTCTTATAATATGACCTCCTTTACCAAATAATTAATCTTTTATTCATTTTCAGTTGTTTATTTATTATTATTTTTGGGTGTGATTGAAGTTTTCAATAATGTGAGGTGGGCTCGACCCCATTCGTCTTAGATTTTCAAGATGCTAATGTACTTTTGTTTTAATTTTTCAGGCTATATGCCATATGTTATGAAAAATCCAAAGTATCTGAAAGATGTGAAACTCTTTGATCCATTCAAACCAACAAGACCACATCCTTATTAGTGTTATATGGCTTTGTAGAATCATGTGTAGAATATTTCATTTGAATAAATAATATTTGCTGTATACATATTGTTGAAGATATTGTAAAAAATATTTTACCTTCATTCACACAAATTTCCTTTATATGGACCACTTTATTTATATAATTTTGCTTTGTCTTTTGTGAGAAGATTCAGGAAAAAATTACCACTTATCCTTTTCAGACCCGAGCACTCATTCTTTGGAATTCAAAAAATGCATTAAAAACATAAATGTCGCCAAATCTTTATTTCTTCAAAATTAGAATTTTTTTCTTGTGAAAACATAATTCACTTCGCTCAATTTTTTTTTCAGCCTAGATAATGTAGGGCCTATTCATCTTCACATACAATTTTTCCAGAATATTATTGTTAAATTTTATGTAATAACTCAGACTTTTAACAGAGGCATTTTCTCCTGGAAGCCATCTTGAATAAACCCTTGAACATTAAAATTTTAGTGCTGCCCTCTGATGAAAGGCCCCAAAGTTCATATTCACCATATTTCTAACTCAAAACACAATCCTTTAAGTGAGCGGGGTCTGATAGGGTTATACAGTGCAACCTCACAATAGCTCAACATGCGAACCAAACTTTTGTCAAAAATAAATAAAAAATCACTAGTGATTTTGAATTTAAATAGAGTGTAGCCCAAAGTCAAGTTTTTACAAAGGGACACCAGTATTGATTGGTAAGACACAATTCTAGGTTATGGTGTCATAGGGGACTTTTCTCTAATAGGTTTGTTAATAAATGGAATAGCTTACCCATTGTAATTGTAAATTCTAACACAATTGACACGTTTAAAAAGAAATATGTTAATCACATGTTGGGGTAGGTCGAGAAGCTATCCATGTTTAGAATAAGACAACCATTAGTATTCTTTATGGGCATTGTATAATATTTTATCATATATATATATATATTATTTGTAGTTGCATTTTTAATTGGGTTGCTGTATTTTTGAAATATATAAAAATCCATATTTGTTATGGGCATCTTTTTCTCAGCCACCTCATTCGATATTTTGCCTGTTGTGGCCTTGTATTTGTATTTCTCTTCCTATAGCACATCTGGCACAGAGATTTCCTGGATATTATTCTGAGGAAAACTTCTATAAAAAAAGTTAGTTGCCCCCACCAGGAATCAAATACTGCCGGTCCTCATGCGATCCAGGGCAAGTGTAGAAGAGGGAGTAATAAGTAAAATTCAAAGCATAATATATGATCAGAAAATTCATCGTATAGAGGTGAAAATATTCTAAATAATTTAGGGAGCGGTCTGACTCTGAGCCCTGTGTATAGACACTCCTTTGAAGCTTATTAAGGAAAAACTTCCTAGTGCAAAGGAAACGTGAGATCAGGGCCGGACACATGGGCAGGTGCGAAGGGTGCGGACGCACCAGGCCGCTAAATTTTTGGGGCCGCAAAAGGGAATAAAAATGTTTTGATTGCATTTTGACTTCAACAAAGCAATAGATTAAAATTCAGTCCAAGATAGAGAACCTCTAAGGTCGAGGGCCTGGGTAGATAATCGGTTTTCTAGCCCTGAGAGCCCCAAATCTTCAAGTGCCTGGGGCGCACTTTTTCACTGGGAAGCGGACACTTTTGTCCATATTTATTGCCAAATTGGCATTTTTTTTATGACCACGGAATTTTACAGTCATCCTCGAGCACCGGAGTACCCATGGGTTATTGAAAAACCCCTGTTCAAAAGGGCCGCAATTTTTTTTTTTTTTTTTTGCACCGGGCCGCAAAATACTTAAGCCCGTCCCTGCATGAGATACCCCCCCCCCCCACCCTAAAAAATAGGGTTCAACATATTTGCTTAGTCACCCTTGAATATATGTTGTTTGAATTTAAATTTGAGGTCACTAAATTAGGGGGTCCTGCACCAATTTTTTTTTGCTTTGAAAATTTATTTAAAGCATTTTGTACTTGTCGTTCATCTGGAGAATCATTGGCGCGTTTTTTTTTTCTCCAACTGGCGCTTCTTAGGGAGTTTATTGTATCGATGTTTACGTGTTCCAGCAATATCATCAGGAATATAACACCAGTGCCAGGCTGCAAATTCAACGCGTAGACCGCCATGCTTGTTAATAGATGAAAATTTCGGACGACTTTGACCAGTGATTGAAAGAAATGTCCTAAATCATGAATATGCTGCTATCTATGGTTTAAAATAGTACTAGTAAACAATATTTTTTCGTTTGCTTTGTAAATGATAGATAGCAGCATAAGTTCTGTTTGTGACCAATTTCACTAAAATCGGTGGTTTTAGAGATTATTATTAGCGCCATCTACGTACAGTCCGTCTCCCACGAGCTTTTAGTCAAAGTCGTCCATTCTTGTTGTTTATTTCGTTTTTTCCATTTTCGTTTCGAGGGCTGAAAGCAGTTTCATTAGCGGCGGACGCGTCATGTAGGCGAGATATTTTTGACGATGGACCCGAGTAAGAATTACGACAATTTACTTTTCCCGATCTTGAACAATGAAGGCAAGATCGAAGGATTCCTGGACGCAGTCTTCGAATTTCTTTACCGAAGGTAAGTTCAGCTACTACATCTATCGTCATCAATAATTGTGAATTACTGGAGGGTTCTTAACTGTGTGGACCCTTTGTGACAATGACAAAGTTCGCGAACCCCTTTCTTGTGCGGAAGTTTATGACGGAACAATAGGGGTTCGTTATAACGAGCGTCGACTGTGTTTTGTAAAGGAGTCCTCCGTCATAAGGGGGAAACAGCTTAGATATTGGTCACCACTTGGTGATTTTGTGACGCCAAACACGTCCGTCGAAAAGTCGCCAAGGCCGTAGGCCCAGGAAGCCAGCATCAGGGCTCCCACTCGTCCTACTTTTTGGTAAAATGTCCTACTTTCTAGTTTTTGTCCTACTTTTTTGCCAAATCCTATCGACAAAATTTGTGTAATTGATTTTAAGACTGACCTAGTATACAAACAAGACAGTAAAATCCAGTGGGAGCAGGCAAGCACACGGAGAAAGTTTCAAGCATAATGCAGGTGCCATATTTATCGACTTTCTGAAGAGTATCTTGACTCCATGCCATGCCAACTATAGTATAATCCCCTTTGACGAGCAATGCAATGTCCAAAAGCATGACGACAAGTCGCCATGAGTGGAACAGGGTTATGCTTTGGAACGTCTTTTTTTGTGCCAAAAAAGGGGATAATACTATGGCTGTTAAAAACGGGGCGGGGGAATGCTGATAAAAATTGAATGACAAAAACAATAATATTCTCAGACTCAATAAGGGTTCGAGATAAAAAATATAACATCCTGGACCAAGATAAGCAATTGAAAACAATAAAAACTGGGACTTTCTTTGAAATAATACAACCATCCTCCTGATACGTAAATGCTCTGGAATATTAATAAATAATACAACGGTCAGGGCCAAAAAAAGGAAAGCTCTCTGTGTTCAATAGAAACATGATTGAAGAATTAAAATAGCTAGTATCCAGAAAGAAATAAAAATGGATATATGAAATGTACAATCTGTTAAAACAAATCCGAGATGACATATTCCAACAGGAAAAACAATGTAACATACTGGGAAAACGATACATGTATAAACAAGCAAACAAAGCTGAAATGCGGTGGTCGATACTAAAACCTATTACTACTAGACCAGACATGCACCTCGTCCATATTCCTCTGCGGAACTTCTAACAAATTGGTACATGTTGGAATGTGTGTGCAGTGAACCTTCCATGAAGTTTGTTTCTGTGTGATGCTTGTTATGTGCGGTGCTGCCATCAATTTGCTAACTGTGCATGAAGTGTAATGATTGAATAGCCTATTATTACTAGCAACCTCTACAGGGGGGGGGGGGACATCACCTTCAGACGATAACCAACAGAAGGAGAAAAAATAGCAACCCAGAAGCCTAAGGAAATAATAAGGACAGAAGAAAATGACTGATCATCACCTACCAGGAAGAAAGGCAGCATAATGTAATAGAAAGAAAATCGCCAAAGAAAATGAAGATTATAGTATAGCTGTCAGATGCTTGTCATCCCTGTATCTCTGAACTTTTGTGCGATCCAATAGCAGCCCAAGTTTGATGAAGAGTCCCTCTCCTATCTCAGAGACTAGTGAACATTGAACAGCACCATCTATCACTTTCTGATGACATTTTATGTCATGTTTTATATGAAACAAGTCTAATTTAGATGTTCTCTATCACCCCTGGAAGTTTGTAGGTGTAGTTTTGACATTCTGTATAAAAGCATTCACAAAGCAATGGTCCCCCCCCCCTCTCAGTATTTATGTATTACGTCGTTGACCACTTCAGAGCTTGACTACCATATTCCGCCAAGCAATTAACTTACACGCTTAACAGCAATGGCTCGTAGAGAATTCGTCAGGGTTACCATAAGATCAAAGCAAAAGTTTTTGAATTTATTGTAAATGACACTCCCATCCATTATTGGTACTAAATCACACCGTTCTGAGATGCTGAAAATGGTAGACAGCATAATACATAAGTACCGTTTTGTTGTTATTTTCAGACACCCTGTATAAAAGCAATTGTGAGCTCTTGTTTTTGTTCTTATAGGCCTACGGGCTTTACTGTGTAACAAATACATCTCTACACATGCAAACTACCGGGAAGTGTAAATTGTATAAGTTCATTTTATCATTACAAATGTGGCTGTTACATAGACAGCAACGTGAATAATCTTCCCATCATCTTCTCAGAACTGATTTCTTCAATGTTTGGAGAGCAGGAGATGACACAGCTATGGGATTCCCTCCTGGTTGTGCAGAAAAGCTTGTGAAAGCGGTAAGTTGCATCATTTTTCGTGTGGCTACACTGCTTGTGGTAGTGTTGTAAAACAAAAATTATGTTCAGGTATCATTTTGCATTACTTTCATACCAATCTAGGCATTTGTGAGGTACATGAAGAAATCGTTACCAGATGTTGTTGAGGTTTTGCCACCTTATGATGAAGACGTGCCACTGGGTAAGTGCATCTGCAGCAGTTCTGTAATAGATATAGTCGATTTTTGATACAGATTTTTACGCTTTTTGAATAAATACTCAAACTTGAGTAGTTGGATGCAGTGATGTCACTCTATTACAAGTCTCTGGAACTATTTCAGGACCCTGGAAGCCAGGTTGCCAAAGAACCTGGGCCATTAACGAGTAAAAGTATTTCATAGGATTGGTGAATTAAATTATTGTTTTTTTAATTTCCACAGTATTTGATGCGCAATAGTGTATCATAAAACATATTTGATATTATTTCACAACCAATGAAGTGAAATAACAAGCATTAATTACGTGTACTTCAACTAAATGGTAATTAATACATTTTTTCAGTTTCTACCACTGTCCCAGAAGAAACCCGACCCTGCCTTCCCCTATTTTATTTATTTTTTCTGTGTTGCTGTCTCTTTCTTGTAACTATTAACTATAACTTGATTTTACCCAGATTGCATCGCAGAAGAAGTTGAAGTGTCTGAAGTTGATTCTACTGATAATGATGACGGGAAGCAAGATGAATCTACAGCCATGTCAAATGATGCCGATGATAGCAGCCAGTTGGCAAATCAAGAAAGGTAACTCATCTTGTAATATAAAACCTTCTTTTCTAAACATATATGGGGGGGGGGGGGGAAAGGTTGAAGTTTTTGAAACAGCTGTTGTTAAAATAGCATTAACGTCAAGAAAATGAAATACAGTAAAACCTTCCATAATGGACACTTTTTAAATTACGTCAACAGTCTTTGGTGTATTCTACTACACCTATCTTTTCGTGGACAGTTACTTTTTGGGGATCAAATTTTTGGTTTCAAGTGTGCCCATTATCAAGATGTTCCACTGAATTCTTATGTAATCATCAGGACTTGACAAATCCCAGGCGCCAGTTCACAATAGTGACTAAAAAATTGATATTGACAAAACTTGGAATTACACACACTTAAAATTTTCTGTGTGTGATTACCAGCCCAGGTAAAAGAAATATTTTGGGCTCCTAAAATATTTGGTTTTTGCCTAGATTTTTTTTCTATTATTTGTCAAGCCCTGGTATTCACCGACTTGTATAATGGGAATGGTGCTTGAAGCAATTGCTTTAGAAATTTTGGATTTTGGGCACTGTTTGGCATCCAAGGGTGTTTGCACCTCTGAAACTCTAAAATTTGATCCAATCCTTGAAATAAAAATTGGCTTTCCTGCTTGAAGGTCATCATTTGCTAGAGTTTTTTACTCAATATTTCTTCAACAGTGGTGGTTAGGATCATCAGGAGTAGACGGTCATAGCTTTCATCTAACAATAGGGCATAAAAACCGTATCAGCTACACACCATCCTTGAAAGTTTTAGAATGCAAAAGACTACAATTTAGAAAAAAAAGGAAGAAAACTATGATGTTTATTAATATTTATACCTTTGAGTATATATAAAATATGTAGGGGGGAAAGCGCAGCCCACACAGGTGTATATACTATACCATAGGCGGAGATAGACTTGGAAGTCTGGGGGGGGGAGGGCATGGTCATTATTGCTAAGGGGCATGATGATAATGATGTCAATTCATATATAGACATATGCATTAGATCAATTGACTCCACCTTTGATGCTGTTGGGGGGGGGGGGGCGTATCTCTGCCCACAGTCTGAAAGTTGTTTACCACACTTGTTTTCTGTAAAAAATTATGTTCAGAGTAGGAGCAGATCAGAACGATGTGTCTGGAGGGACAATTAATTGTGTTGGTTCGTAGGATCGCCCCCATATTTCTGCATATTTCGTACTCTGGGTTCAATACCTTTTCAATCCTTGTCAGAATCTGACTCAGAGATAAGACAGAAAAGGTGACTTCAAAAAGTCGTTTTCCCCACCAAGGATTTAACTCATCAAAATTTCAGTGAGACATGGAGGGAAAAATAAGTTGTTGAGTTCTGTTATTCAGAACCAACAATAAAAACGAATTACTGAATGAATTCTGTATAACTTTTATTTTATTCAATGCTTGATGACAACTTCATATTTATAAATAAACGCTATGCCACATGTTATATATTCGGTGATCCATATTAATTGGTATTGATATGGAAATGAGCCAACCAACTTAATTTTTTTTTCATTCTCAAATCATAGTAACGTAGACAAAGTCTACACAAGCGATTGCGAAAGCTATAATGGAGCTTCTTATGACAAGTACAGCTGGTCGCAGAATTTGAAAGATGCCGATCTCCTTGTTAAAGTAAGTACTTCAGTTATAAACAAAGAAGCAACACATTTTTATATCTTTGGATATTTTTCAGTGTTCCTGTATATTCTGTGATAATGCATGAATATTTAAATGCTGATATTCCTTCCTTGTCCACAAAAAATTTAAAATCAAGGCTAAGGAGCCCTGAAAATGTTTTTTTTTGCACTGTATCCGTGTCTGATAAGGACAGCCCTGGAATGTGCTAGAAAGACCAGTTCAATTTATATGAATTCTCAGGCCCTTCTCACACAGGGATACTCAACTGGATCTCAAGTCTACTTGAGACCAAGAGATTGGTCAACTCGAGTTGCCCATTTTCTCTTGCACAATGCTACTAGAAAAATTTCAAAATAAAAGATTGTGGATAAATGGCATTGGTTTCATTTAGCTCCTTACCTTTATGGGACCACAAGAATATTTGCCAATACTGTGCAGTTAAAAGATAGTCACGTTTTTAATAAATATTCTATTTATTAGCATTAAATTGTCAAAGGCACAATGAGACATTTTGACACAAGAACGGTAAATAGTCAATCAACTAAAAAAAGTGAGCAGTTTCATATGTTAAGTATGCCTGTTTATATGTTAGATAGTAGCACTCTACACAAATACAGTCAACCTCAGTTATAATGGCATCGAAAATTCCTCACAATTTTGTAGTTATAACTGAGGTGTCATTACAATTGAGGGTGATGGTTTCAAGACTTTTTTAGATTTTGCTATGCATGAAGCCTCTACACCATTTAATATGCTAAGCATTCTTGATTATGATAAATAAACAATAAAAAAGTAAATGAAAGAAGCTTTGTTTGGGTAAAATGATTGTCTCATGTCCACTTGGATGAAAATATTCAACTTTATGTGATTCTTAAAAATAAACTGCACACACTCTCTCAATTGATTATATTAATTCATTATTGCATTTATGATTGTCAAAGAAAAGAAAAATCCATCAACCCCCCCCCCTTCCTCCCCTCTACTAGGTTCAGTCACGACGTTTTGATGCAAAGCACACTTTCAGAACACACCATTCAGGAAAACACTCCAGATAGATAGGAACAAGCAATTTGTTGGAGCACTTGGGGCAAAATAGCCTCTGCCATATTCATTGAAGTAATTTTTGCACATCCCTTGTAATGCAAAGCTAGGTAGAAGTAAAGAATACAGAGATAAGAGATTCTGATCCGTGGGAAGACACCATAATTTGCTACAAGTACTAGAAATAAAAGCAACATGAATAGAGACCCCCCCCCCCCCCAATAGCTTCTAGGAACACTACTAAATACAGTCAAACTCTGATTTAACACCACCATTTATTTCGTAGAATTTTGGTGCTATAATGAGTTTGGCATTATATCAAATCATGTTTTTACAGATGTGAGGCCTAGAAATAGATTTGCTTATTTAAAATTTATGGCGCTGAGCAGGTTTGGCATGACATTGGGAGGGGGGCATCAAAATGAGATTCTATGTATTCGTATGTAGAATGCATGGAGACTAAACAATGAGTACGTCCAGTGTTAAGCATGTAAATAAATGTTTTTTCATCATTTTGAATCAGTAAAGCAATGGACAAACATTTCTTTCATGTCCTAGACATTTCTTGGGGAAAATAAAGCCATAAATGAAACAAAAATGGCAAAAAATGTGTCCTTATTTCCTAGGTCATTGCATTTTCGATGATGTTATGAGCAAGGTTCAGAATCAGTTGCAGCCACCACTTAATGCCATTATAGCCAAAGGTTACAACTGAGAACATTATAACAGTTTGAATGTAGCAAGTCTCTTTACTACAATCAAAGAGACTTGCATGCAAAGGTGCCTGTCAATCAGTGGCATAGCCATTCTAATCTCCAATAGTCCAATATCCTTGCTTAAGTGTTAGAAATGCATTAGTATTCTCCTGTAAAGAAGGGCCTGAGGAAGTCCTGAAAAAAAAAAGTTTTTAAATTTCTTTTGATTATCAGCAGGTGCACTTATGTCCCTGGTGTTTTTACCTGTCATTTTTAGAGGATTTTTTTTTAAATCTCAGATTCCACCAAATGTAATTACTGGTCAACAGGTGGATGTTTCCATTACCTCGAATCACATAAAAGTTAGAGTTCTGGATGATGGCGAGTGGCTGGAAGTTGTTGATGGTGACTTCACCAACAGAATCAACATAGAAGAATCTGTGTGGACTTTGGTGCCACGAGAGCACATTCACGTAAGTGAAATAGATCGTCTACTATAATTACTTACCATTTTCAAATTTGGTTTAATTAAATATTGACTCAAATGCTCATCTTCCCTAGGTTTGTCTTCATAAAGCAAAAGAGAAGTGGTGGGATGCCTGCTTTGTAGATGAACCAAAGATTGATGTCCGCTCTATAGATGCGAGCCAGCCATTTGAAGAACTAGACGAAGAATCTCAAGCCAAAATTCAAGAGCTTATGTACAAGGAGCACATGAAGCGACTCGGGAAGCCTGTAGTGCAGCATTCTGTAAGTCATTCAGTCTGTGTGACTAAAGTTATTCTTCAGAATATTGTTTTCTTTCAATCACATCAAGAATATGAAGATCATAGCTCCTTATATTTTTTAATCTAATAAATCACACTTTACTTTAATGTGACTTTGTGGTTGTAAAGTGATGAAAAAACACCCGTAAAACAAACTGAATCAAATCAGAGCATGATATGTAACCCATTTGCATCCTACCTGGTCTGCATCGTCACAGATTGATAGAAATAAGTTATTATATACTATACAAGGAGGATTATTTCATTCTCACTGGTAGGGGACATTCACCATCCCACAAATTATTTTGCCTAGTTAAGCAAATTGGATGGATGAATAAATAAAATGAAATGCAGGATGTTACTTGAATGCAATGCTCATCTTTTTCTTCTAAGACAACTTGTCATCTTGGGTCTTTGTTAGAAATCAACAACAATTAAAGTGTGAATTTTTTGCTGCTTAAAACCAAGAAGTGTGTTAGATAGTATAGTAAAGCAATACCATCTTCATCATATTATCATCTCCACCATTATATTGTTGGATCCACCTTAGGTGTCTGTGCCATATATTAGAGTCAATCTTGGTTGCAAAAAAGCTAGGAAGTATCTTGCTGCAGGGAGTGGCTTAAGCGAGGGTGCAAGAGGATGCATTGCACCTGGGTAACAGGATGCAAGGAGGTGGCAGCCTAGACTTCAAAATTTTTAAAAGTTCCCAACATAATTTGTAAGGACAATTCACATGAAATCACACTTTTGACCCACACTACAATGATAGAGATGTTGAGAAAACAAACAGAGCCTGGAACTGTAATACCAGAAACAAGAACGCAATTTGTTAAGGACGGGCTTGAGAGAGTCTCGACCCTTGCAGAACATATTTTTTGCACCTCCTGCCAACCCTATCCCTCACAATTTATCGTAACAAGGAAAAAAACCTTTCCCCCCTTTTAGCTCGGATTCAGTGTACCTCCAAAGCGGACAAAAATCATTTTTGACTTTTTAGGTCAACGAAATTTTTTTCACCCACTCACTACAGATTTAATGCCCCTCTTGAGCTGCACCTCATGCGACGATCGCACTACCCAATGGCCACCCCGTGTTCTATCACAAGGGACAAGTGTGCATGTTGGTGCCCAACTCACTGATAAGTGCTGTTTTGAGGATTATGTTCACTGGCATTATCAAGAATGCTGAAGTTCAGGACCAAAATGCATCAAATTTCCTTTAAACGTGGGACATATGGGCGCAAACATTTTGTTTTGTAAACAATGATGTGTGTGCTGCTTTGTTCTAAACCAGTGTTTCCCCAAGTGGGCGACCATTACATCGCCCCCCCCCCCGGTGGGCGATGTAATGGTCCAGGAGGGCGATAGAAGCTCTGCAAGTATAACGTAGGATCCTATGAGTTCTCTTGAGTCGGGGGGGGGGGGGGAGAGCGATGAGAGAAAAAAAATTCTGAGGAACAGGGCAATGGAACAAAAAGTTTGGGAAACTATGTTCTAAACAAATCAGGTTTACCAAAAAAAATCTTATGTATAAATCATGTCCTCAAACTATTGTATCATACACATTGCTTTTCCTAATTTTCCAAACAGAAAATGAACAAGATTTTACGTGAGGCATGGAACAAGGAAAATTCACCATTCCGAGGCCAACCTTTCGATCCCAGCCTGATCAACTTTGCCAACAATGAAGACATTCCTGAAACTCAGTGAGGTAACACAAAATATATGAATTGAACTCATACTTTTGAAGCTTTCATCATTTCGCTATACATAATTTCAAGAGAGCCAGAGAATTGTAAATACGTATTGAAACTGACTTTTGTTTTCGAAGTTTATTAAACTTTTTACACATGTTTTTTATATTGTTAGTCTGGACAATTTTTTTTTTTTGTCTAAGACAATTATTCATGCTTTCGCTGCCATTAATGAGTTAAAGCAGGGGTTTGTAACATTTTCCAGTCGTGACCTAAAATCAACATCAGCTTTGCAACCCTTGAAATTTTTTTTTTAATTTTTGACACCAGTGATGCAATAAGTGCATCTGTAACAGAACTGTGGACTTGAACGACTCATCTCTGAAGCTCTTGCAACCCATAGATTAAGAACCCCTGGATTAAAGAACACAATTCTTTTTCAGGCAAAATGGTCACAATGAATTGTTGCTGGGAAATTTTGCAACACAGAATTATTAAATATTTAAATGGTCTCCACATGACTATAACATAGCTGAATGAAAATTAGTGAGATTTTCAATCAGATCCAAATTTACAAAAACATGTGAAAAGGGGATTTTTGAAAAACAAAACTTTGTGCTAGCCACTGCCAATTAGCGCCGAACAATAGATCAGATTTCCTGTCATCACTATCCTCAAATCAAATCATACTAACAAAAACATATTCATCAGGCCTTAAAACAAAGACGTGCAGTTTTAATGGAACATATGGTCATACTAGATACAAGTCATTTTGTGATTGTCCAGAGACGGAACTAATATTAGTTGTTTGGTCAATTTTATATATTTTCCTTGCCAAAACGAAACATTGATGCGACTCAATGGTGACAATTTCATCGATTTTGTTGCACCACACCTATTTTCTGTGCACAAGGGCTAATTAGACCGGGACCGACAATGTTTAACATTTCTGGTTGTTTTTACTCATTGAGAGGTTGATTCGCTAACCTCTCTGGGTGAGAATCTGCACAGTAACAATCTTTTTCTCTGTTTCTGTTGTCCACCTGCATCAGGAAAGTTCTGAAAAATGTGAATAAGTTATTGAACACTCATGACACCTCTAAACATTCTTTTGTACTTTAGGCAAGTATCTTATTGACCTGGGCTACTCCACAGAGGGTGATAATTTACATTATGCTTGTGATATAATTTTTTGGGGGAAAACAAAAGCAACAGGTTTTTTTTTCGGAATTCTTTGGGAATAATTTTTCCCTCTAAAAGTAGGGATTTTTTGCAATTGTTGACAGAATTTGGGAGGTATATCTATTTCTTGGAAGTCCAGAAGATAACTGTAAAGTCTCTCACATTTTTTCCCTATCCTATAATCAATTCATCTTTTACAGCAGCCTGCTGACAAAAAAAAACTTCAATGAGACAAAGTATCACACGGGACAGAAATAATTTCAAAATTTCTGTACTTTTGGGAAAAAAATTTCGGAATTAATGAGAGAATTAAATACTATAATTTCAGAATTGAAAGGAAAAAAATTCCAAGTTCATTAAAATTCATAATTAATGCAAAATATTTCCAGGAATTTATGAAAAATATTTCCAGAGAAGATATATTTTTGGAATTAAAATTCATATATTTAATTGCAGAATAAACAAAATTCTTCAATATTATAGGGTTCCATTAAGGCGCTTCTAGGTGCCGTAGTATTATTAGGCCCTCAGGCTTCACGGAATATTATAATTTAGCTCGCAGTGTCCAAAAGGTTGAAGACCCTTGCTCTAAACTGTGCGCAGCTATGCATTCTAAATAATATGTTGACAGTTTCTCACTCTAAAAGTAATAGTGTTGAACATTTAAATAAATATCACCATGTAAGTGCGAAATGCTGGTTTTTTTTAATAGAGCTTGATCCAGATTTTTTGCAGAGAAGGACACGTAGAATGAATTTGTAAAGCAGTGCAACAAATCAGAAGCAATCGCATAAACTTTAGTTTACATTTTATTATTATATTATCTACAAGTAAACAGTCACATCGCAAATGAAGAGAATACTGTACAATTCTATCGTAATGCGAAACCAATGGGTGCACATGCATACACACACACACAAATAAAGGGGGGGGGGGAAGGGATACGATTATTCGCTTCTGTTGAGCAAAATATTAGAGATGACTACATATTCCATATACAGATCGAATTAAGACTCAAATGTTATCGTAGCATTATACACAGAAAATACTATGCAAAATTTTCCAAGTCTTTTGAATGAGTAAGAAATTACAGATTAATGAATTTATTGTTAAAGATATAAAGTGATCTGGCTGATTTCCATTGATGCATACAAAATTTTTTGCAGTTCTGAGAGCTATGATGGGTATTAATTTTCTCAACAGTAAGTCTGAAAGTTGTTGATTGCAAAGTCAAGATCACAAACTAATGCAAATGTGTTTTGATAGCTTGCAAATTTATGTCAATGACCTTGATATTGAGTTAATATGAAATGTTTGTGACGGTGAAACTCAAGATATTCTGAATACAATTGTCAATATGGATAATGGTTTTTTTTTTGTTTCTCAAGCGAGATTGTAAATGCAGTGAGAGACATGGTTTTTTCCACCAGCGTTATAATACAATCTTACCATAACCAGGTACACAGGCTGACTTAATTGTTTACACCATAGATGTCTTAACCATTGACTTTAGCAACATACTTTCAATTACAAAAAATTTTCAAATGATGGCGCAGTTACTTGAAATTTCAAAATTTGTTTGAGGGGTGTATACGTGAAGAAATGAATGTTTTATACAGTCGCAGTGTGCTAAAACTTCCAGTTATTCAAATGTAGATCAGTCTTTGAAAAGTCCTTTGCATTTTTTTAAAATGCAATGTTTATCAACATTTTAAATATACACTATCACTTTTGACAACTTATCACTGTGTTGGCAAGTTTTCATTGGCTCAAAAGTTGATTTTCGTAGTCTCCCAAAAATGGCATTTTATATTTGCAATAAATAGCAGGCACATTTTTTTACCATATTTTGACAATCACCAAATTTTTACAACTTTGAGTTTAATTTACATTTTACAATTTGTGAACCACACTCTTATTCATCGGCAACAAATGCTAAAAACTTTGGTCAAATAACTCAGTCAATATTGCATTTAGAAATATGGAATTTTTTTGTGAATGACTTCTCAGAGCGGTATTTACATTTCACTATAATTAGAAGTTTTAGCACACAGAGGACTATGTTTCTAAAGTCAACTGTTGCAGAAATATCTGCAGTGCAAACACTTTGGGACAGCCTGTATAAGAATAGTTATTTTATCACTTTCAATGGCAATGATGGTCTGTACAATGCGTGGTGCATCAATTTCTTAATATACAGTCAACAATGTGTCAAGATTATCACACCTGCAGGAGAAATGCCTGTTTCCTCTGAATATAACATCTAATTCAAGTCTGTGTGAAAATGAGACAGACGATTATTCATAGCAATAAAATAAATCCTAAGCAGCCAAGCGCTAACAAATTAATACTGTTTAACCAAAACATTTCATGACTAAAAATTTGCTATTTAAATCACAAACATATTGACTTAAGATATTCATCCTGTTTAATATTAATTCCTTTGGTTGTTTAGTAGCCAAAATGAACAGTTTGGGTAGAGTAATTTAGTCGTTAAAGTGTTTTAACAACCTTTTCAGAAGACAGAATGTGAGACAAATGAGGGGGCAAAAAATGATGTAGATACTCTCAAGGAGAAATTTTTTTTCTCGCTCATTACTAATGGCCTACACAGGATCAAATCCTTTGTGGGAAAGAATTTCTTTGAGAAATTTTTGTCACCAACCCCTTCAAAAAACATTTAAATTAACAGAAGTTGGTTGAAATGAAAATATAAACAGTTTTCTCTTCACATCTTTTAATTTTTAAAGAAAATATTAAAAAAAAAAAATTCAATTTTTGGTCATTCAGGCTGATCTTCCCCTGCCCCTTCCCATACACGTTTCTGCTCATTAACTTCTTCCACACCAGGGACGTACATGTGTCTTGGTTCGCACTGTTTACAGTTATATAATGGTTTGCTTGGTGCGGAAAAGGAAGGGGTTAGCTAAATATTTAAAGTAAACTTCTGATGGCTAAAATATGGGATAATTAAATTTTTTTATGGGCCTCTCTTATGACTTCAATTCGTTTGATTTGCTAATTTAACCCATTGTTATATGTAGCATTCAATCTCCGATGTCATCAGATTCCTTTTCAAATGGAATAGAGAGGGGGGGGGGCATTGCATGGAATGTAAATTTATCACAGCAATTCAATGCATACATCAACTCACTATTTCACGCATAATTATTACATGTACAATACACTCCATTCATTCTTCCAATGGCAGTTTCATAAACTTCTTTTGTATCGTTATAATACTCAACTGAAATATAAATACAATCAATATATATGTATGTACACACAAAAAGTAAAATCCTCTTCCTTTACAAGGTAACACAAAAAGAAGTAAACATTGAACAACCTTAACAGCATAATATAAGAAATCAACATAACAACCATTTTTTTATTTTTAGTTCACTTGTGGGAAAGAAAGCAATCTGCAAGAAAAGATAACTAAGCTTTTGATTCAGAACTTTACCTTGGGCATTTTCTTCAGGTTTTTGACAAAGCCTTTTTTAAAAACATTAACTGGTGAGGTTTTGGGCTCACCATCAAAGAGAAAAAATGTTCACTCGTGGGCTATGACCAATGACAATTTTTTTTGGCAATCATTTTGACTCCTGTCATACTGTTGGACGCCCTTTCTTCAAAGCGGCCCACCAGTTTGAATATATTGTAAAATGGTCCGATTTTTGAAAATAAAATTTTACAATCCTTTCCTCTCCCCCATGCAACGTGGGAACTCAATCAGAGAGAATAATTCCAGAGTAACTTCAGTTAATAGAGGCAATGGTCACATTTGGTTGTAGGTACACTGCTCTTGCATATTCTGATACACGTCCTCCGTTTTGTCCTGAACAGTGAGCAACGTCCACTATATGAAGTTTTTGCCTTTTTTTTTTTTACTATCCTTCAATTTTTCTTAGCTACTGAATAAAGAACTTGATATAGTTCCGAAACATGTCTAGAGCTGTTATTCTCTTCATATTTTGAGTTTATTTACGTTGTATCTCTCATGCATATTATCTCACCCAAAAGGTAAATTATTTCAAGTAGTTGATTCCCATTCCATTTAAAGAAGTCAAATTAGCTTACTACCAGGAAACGAAATTGTGCTGCGCTACCTATTGGAGATAGATTCAACTTATTACTTTCTTGTGTCAGAAAAAAAAATCAGACTATTTAACAAGTCTAAGAGCACAAACCGCCCTCAGTTTATCCGAATTTATGTTAATTTCTACACCAGAATATCTGCACCCATATGTTATAATGCAAAATTTCACCCAAAGATAGTAAGCACATTTTAAATTTCACATAAAAATGTGTTTTCATGTAATTTAGAATTATAGTGAAAGAGTTTTTTTTTTTTAAGAAAATTTTTCATGATGAGTAAAACTACTCCTTAATTATATGCACATGACACAGGCAGTTTTCTGCAAACAAATTTTGCTCGTACCAACAAATGAAATCTAGCAAAAAAAATTTCAGAGAAATTTCGAATAATTTTACCAAAATATGACAAATAAAGACAAAAACAAGTAAAAATACATAATACATAAAAAATAAAAATATACACAACACCGTCAAGTTAATAAAAATATTTTTGTCAAACTTTAGAAAATAATAATATATATTCCATGCTTCGGAACAAACATGGCACACAGAGAATGACTGAAGATCATCGTAACCAATGGTTATGGGGGGAGAAACAAAAGTAGCTACCGATAAAAAAACCTAATATATATAAATATATCCAACAGCACTAAATATTTCTCTGTAACAAATATCACGAATAACATCGACTTTTTTTTTGATAAAGATGAAAAATCAACAAAACGTAACAAATTTCACATAAAGAATAACACCGAAAATTCAGCTGCTGTCAACAACACGTCAATATACCTAACCCATCGTTATTATCTGACCTATGACCTTTCCCAGTATGTTTTTTTGGTAACATACAATTTAGTCGATTAAATGTTGTTACTTATCTCGTAACAGTACACACATGTATACATGGGGGATGGGATGAGGAAATAATAAATATATTCAAAGTCTATTTACATTATTGTATTTGGGATATTTACAAAGCTTTTTCTTTTTTTTTGTGAAATCGGATGGGAAGTCAAGCAGTATATATCTGCATGTCACACTCGAGAGGATTATTTTTCTTTTGGCTTTTTGAACATAAAAAGTTGTATTTTCGATGGTGACGAAAATGTCAAAATAAGAACAAAAACAGCATTGAAAAAAGTAATAAAACTTTACAGGTCTCTCTATGTAGCCCAGCAGTACTCAATCTTTTGCCATCCGCAGCCCTCTTATCTTAGTCATCATTTATTCGCCGCTCCCCAGGATAGTCTCAAAAAGAACCACTTCACGGCATTGAATGAGCCAGAGGTGGCCAACTTCTCACTGTGCAATGGCTGACATAATGGTCAGCTGCAGCAACACTGCTGTGTATAAGCTGCTATGGTAAAATTACCAGAAAGTTCAGATTTGTCTATGCCATAAGTAATATGGAGAAATATTGCCAATTAATTTAGACATCAAGATTCTACCCTGGGCTCCACTCTTCTTTATAAATTAATATATATTAATTGTTCATCTCGTTGTGTTTCCAGCTATCAGATGTAATCAAAAATTAGTTTCTTCTGCAAATTATTCCATCCAATGCATACATAGTTCTTAGTTTTAAGGAAAAACTTGTTTTTTTCACATTTTTCTGCAATTATTATTTTCCTTGCCCCTGTTTTGACACCCCTCCTATAGCCTCGTAATAAGCTGCACAAGGAATCGATTCATGCAGCAGTAGACTTTGAGGGGCGTTTTACTACAGGGATAAAAAGCCAGTATACATAGATTATATTTACCATCCCATCTGAGGACACATGGAATAGTGCCAAGATGAGATGCATTCATAATATTGCCCGATGCTCCTGTATGTCCATAAAATCATGAGGAACCAGATTTGCGATACACATATTCTTATTGTGTGAGATGCAACCTGCTGTTCACCACCCCTGAAATAGGGAATAATCAATATGGACAACTCACCACGACGTCCCTGGGAGCTGGATTGCACACTTGCACAGACTTCAAGAAGCATTGATATTTCTCATTACGCACATATGCTGCCCCTATTGATCATAACCATCCTCAAAGTAAAACATTTTGCATTGTTCTGCAATGAACCCTCAGCTGACTAAAAATATTCTGTGGTGAATATTCCTTTATAATGTCTTCTATGCAAAGAAGAGGTCTTTTCTTAAAATTCTTCCTGACATTGTTCTACGACGTATGTCATAGTTTTTGGCATATTCTGCTTTGGGTGGGGGGAGGCGCGTAATAGTCACTGTAGCTGCCTTCCATATCAAACAGGATCCAACTGAACGATAAGCTATTTAAAAAAAAATTTCAGAGGTAGGCAAATGTCAAAAATAGTAAAAAGAACTATCAAACAGGCATGGTTCCCAGTTTCAACAATGACTTTTGAAAAATCTCATCAGACCACAACTCTATTAGCGCAGAAATTTTTTCCCTGATGAAACCATCCATAAAAGCCTGCATTCTTTTAAGGGGACTTAATACCGTTAACATGGTGAAAATACTCTAATAGAAATATCATTAAAAAATAGTATTTAACCATTGATTTATTTCAAATTTTCTACACAGATTCTTGATTGTCTGTGCTATCCTATAATGCTGGTTAAAAGTTTTACATATCTATAGTCTGTTTCAAGTTAACTTTGCAGTGAAGAGGAAGCTACGAGGGAACCTCATCGCTCGTTGCTATGGCAACAAAAGCCTCTTAACAAATATATCGATGCGCAGCCTTGGTAAGGTATGGACGATTTCTAGGGTACCACACCAAAATGTTGTGGTTTCTATAGATTTTTGGATAATGGTAAAAAATATTTTTTTCTAATTTAAAAATTTCAAACAAAGAAACATCGGTTCAAAACAATATTTTTTCATTATTTTTTCAAAATCATTAAAAAAATTGAAATATTCTGTATAAATGATCATCATAAAACTACGATTTATGGGAACTTTATTTTGCGGTGAAGGAATACACTCTCTACCTTTCTCTCCACTGCAAAGTTAACCTGAAACGGACTATAGGATACTTAATTTTTTGTAAATTCTCAAAAAATGCATTAAAAACAGCTTGTGCACATGATAAAATACCATGACAACAATGTAATTAAATGAAAATATTGATTCAAAATAAAGGAAATGGTTTAGTTTCTATTAAAACTTGAATTTTAAATTTAAATGTTGAAATTCAATTAAGATTAAGTCAATGTAATTTCAACCTTTTGCTTCATTTCATGAACTGAACAGTTTTCTTTATTTTAAATCAATATTTTAATCCGATTACATAGTTGTGATGGTATTTTTTCACGTGTGCAAGCTGTTTTTAATTAATTTTTTTTGAGAATTTTTTTGTAAATTCTCAAAAAAAATGCAAGTATCCTAGATATGTAAAACTTTTTACCAGCATTATAGGATAGCACATACAATCAAGAATCTGTGTAGAAAATTTGAAATAAATCAATGGTTAAATACTATTTTTTAATGATATTTCTATTAGAGCATAGTGTTTCACCATGTTAAGGGTATTAAGTCCCCTTAAGGCAGGGGTTATCAACCTGTACTCCACAGAGCAGTTGGGGCTCTGCAGCAGCTCCAGGACAATAAAATAAATCATTAAAATGGATAAATAAAAAAAGAAGCCTACACGCTCCACTATAGAAATTATAGACTAAAAAGTGTTCTGCGAGTCAAAAAAGATTGAGAACTGCTGTTTTAAGGAATGGTCATTCTTATTTTAGACTTATGATGACCACTATCCACAAAATATGTCTTTTGCAGATAAAGAGCCAAGTTCCTGCACCATAACTTACCGATCTAAAAACATCATCAAAATTGTCTTAAAGGAATTGATATAATTCAGCAGCATTTATCGTGTTAAATTCAAGTACGTCTTTATAACACTGGGAATGTTAGGAATATTGGAAAACTTCATCTAGTACCTCTGCCCATTCGCACAGACTTCCAATCAGGAGGGGCTCTTTGGTACCATTCCTGCACAGAAGGAATTATTGTAAAGCTAAAATGTAAACACTCTGCATAAATATTTAGTGTGAAATTTCTTACATTATAGCAGCTGCTGGAATTCTCAGATCATTCGTCCAATTGATAATCCAAATTTTTAAATTCCTTTCAAATGCATATCGACAGTATATATATATGCTGCCATTCATTCAAGAGAGTTCATCCAGTAATTTCAGTACTGGCACCACAAAAATAGGCGAACATAACCCATACATTAATTCACCTATAAATGGCAGTTTTACCTTTTACATTTTCGAGCAGCTAAATTCCAATTTGATTAAATGCTGTTCTGTCATTTACACTCTACATATTTGAAAGCAAAGCCAAGTGAAAAACAGTGGAACCTCAGTTTATATAAAAAATTTATTGAAATGAATCACGGCCGTATGTAAATTTAAGAAGAAAAATTAACTTATGCGATGTTCAAGCCTAAATCTCAGGGAAAGATATAGTTTCTATAGTTAGCTTTTTCAGTAGGATGTAAAAACTTATTGCTGGAATGGTCTTTGATACATCACGTATAAGCGATAAATTTTAGGCCAACGAAGAGCATGAGAGAAGTGAGCATTTCTTTGTTTCTGAAAATTCTGCAGAAGGGATTAGCTTCTAAAGCAGTAGTTCTTGGAGTGGTTTCAGAGGGCCTGTGAGCTTGGATGAGAAAACAAGTAAATTATTGTCCCTGCATTATTATATGCTGAAAATATTATTCTGTGAAGTTGTCTCTGGCCTTCATCTTATTTGCACAAAGGGTCTGCCGGACACAAAATGTTAAGAACCACTGTTCTAAAAAAATACATTTAGATTTTATGAATGACCACTTTTTCGAATTCCCCCCCCCCCCCAGCATGTTAACACCCAGTTCTATCTATGAAGATTTGACAACTAACACTCGTAATTACCCACAGAAACTTCAGATTATAATGCATTTGTCAGCTGATCGTAACAAAAAAAGTAACATGCCAACTATTGCCAGTCAATATAAACAGCAGCCAATTATCACTCAACTTATTTGTCCTTACTACACTCAAACCAGAATTGGTAGAAAAACTTGCCACCAGAACTGAAAATACAGACACACACACGATCATGAAACACATAGGTTAACTTGCCAATTTGGCCATCAAGAAGTTGAATAGGTGCAGGTTTTTTTTTCTTTTTGGGGAAATTTAATTTTTTTCCCTCAACATTGAGCTGTGCCACAGGGGCAATCGGAAGTATGAGAAAATGCCAGTTGTCTCCATGTAACCCTACACAGAACTTCAGAAACTGAAATAAAACAATTTCTTTTAGGTCGTAGTTTGGTCATGTATGAAAGACTAAATTGTAAGAAATGTTGTATACGTTATACTGTGTTAGGATCAAGAAGTTAAAGCAAGAAGCACGAGATCAGATGATGTTCGGATTTATGTGTTTGTGGCAGCCATGTTGCCTTAGTCGTGTTATGCATCTTGTGGCAGTAATGCTCAAAAGTTGACTCCAATAGTGTCTTCATGTTTGCCAGCAATGGTCAGTTGTTATTTCCTTCTGCAGAACTTGTAAACTGTCTAGAGACAGTAGTGATGAGAATGGATCTATCTTCCACTCTTTTTTTTGTAAATGCTAACTACTCTACATAGACATCTATATGGCTTCTTTCGGTATGATTGGATTCGGTATTTGTTGTTTATAATAAACTTTCCGCATACACCCATCCTTCGGGAATGCTTCGATATCTCTCTGAGATGGGAAGCGGGGCGTGTCCGGTCTTCAAAGGTATGATTGGAGAATTACTCTGAAAGGTTGACACAGTACTTCATCTGTAACAAACTGACGAAGATCGTATGCATGCAATATTAATTTCCCTGGTTGGTGCTTTGACTTACAGCATGCTAAAAAACTTAATATATATATATCTTTAGTGTTACTAGAATCATCAGTTACTGTACCATCACTGGCAAATATAAAAACACTTTATTGCAGTCAACCTTTGAACATTGTCACAAGATGCACAACACAACTAAGCAACATGGCCACCAAAACGTATAAATCTGAATAACTCACACTTCTTACAGGTTGCCAACATCCTGATCATAATAATGATATGACAGTATACATTCAATAGCTGCCTAATAGCTCTTGTTAAAAATGTGGGCCCATTTGTTAAGATGTCAATGACTGGGAGTAACACCCTTAGTACATGCCCATGAAAGACTGTTTCATCCTCTTGTTGTGTGTTAACACTAGAACGACACAAATTTTGAACTACCTCAAATGACAAATACAAAAAAAATCAACATAATTTTTTTTCTTTACCAAGAATCTTCTTGAAACAGAACCCATTCAGTCTCTTCGATGTATTTTTGCAATAAAGCCTTGTTCTTATACTAATTTTTTGGAATTTTGGGCAAAGGGGCTAGTTATGACAAAGACAACCCCTGTGTTTTTCTACTTAAAAGGTTTGAATGATTTTTTTAGCTCTTGCAATTCGTGGCTTCATTTTCACCTGGCAGTCCAAGGTTTGAAGTGTAATACGCTTGAGAAATTTGCAAAGATTTCATGTGTAGAATGGAAAAAGCAATGATTAGCAGTGTAATCCTGAGCAAATGTGAAATATATACGTAAGAGAGCTTTTTGATGCCAATCACAATTTGCGCTGAATGAAGTCGTTTTGTTTAAAACATCAATGATGCTCATTCGTAGAGTAATAAAATTTCTTGACTTCTGGCAGAAATTTCAATTTTGTGTGTGCATAGTACTCTATACTTAGATTTTCTCTGCTTATTAACTATAGAATTTTTTTTTTTTGCTCAGTGAAAAGCATGGTATGTGGTAAAATAATGACAAATCTTCCATGTTATCCAGCAGCCCCCCATGTGCGTCCCCTCAGCATCAAAGGTGGAGTTGACTGATCTAATGTATATATGAATTGACATCATCGTGTCCCCCAGCAATAATGAACGTGGCCCCACAGACTTCCAAGTGTATCTCCGCCTATGCAGCCCCCCTACTCTGGGATTTTTGATACCCCCCCCCCCATAGCGAGTTCAGCATGAAAAAAAAAACATGATAAGAATCGTTTCATCTTCCAGGCTGGAGCCGTCCATGGGTCAAATTGTAAGAAAATGGAAAGTCTACATTGTGTGACACTGTACCAGTGGATCCAATGGTGTGAAAGTTCAAAGATACATAACAAGATGAGAAGTCTTGAGATTTCAACAACTCGTGATAAACTGTTTGAGTGTAATCACATGTCAAAGGAGCTTTGTGATCAAAATGATTGCTTCTGTCGTTCTAGTGTTAATGCACGAGGTGATTTTCAAAGTGAAACCCTTGTGTCATTCTGAAAATACTCGAGCCTTCAATATATATATATATATATAAAGAAAACAATAACGTGAGAACTAAATCAACCTGCACTTTACCTTTGAAAAGAATTGCAGTTGGTATGGGGATGGTTGTGCAATGAATTATTTGAGTTTATAGTATTTCTCATGGGGAAAGTTTGATTTCGATATATGAAGGTTTTGGGTTATGAGCATATTCACAGAACGAATTATGCTCATTAAGTTGAGGGTTTTTCAATTATGGTAAAAAGTTGGGAGATCTGAGAACTTCTCAGCAGTTTGGGAGATGAAGGTGAAATTTAGGAGGCATCCCTTTAAGAAAGTGAGGTTCCACTGTATCATTTCATATACTGGAGGGAACTAGTTTTCCTTCAAGAGTACACAAATCTAAGCACATACAAAGCACAATCACACATGAAATGAATCTAAGATGGTTATCAAAAAAGCAAATATTATAATTTAAAATGAATGCTCAGTGGCAAAATACTCAAACATTGCATATACATTCATGTATATTATATATATTTAGAGGAAATCTAAGATTAAAAATATAACTATGTTTTTATCACAAAGACTTTCTAAAAGCTATAATTTACTTTTTTTTGGAACTTTTTTTCGTGAATGACTTGGAAAAAAGACTTTTAAGCAGTAAATGAATGACCACAAAATACATTATTCACATGAAAATACATAAAAGGATTTACATCAAACATGGAATGTGCACAATGTATATAATTTGAGGAGAGGGGAATAAGAGAAGGTGATGGAGTGTAGGGGGGGAGGTACCTAAAGCTATTCGTTCCCTTTACCTTCACAAATCATCTTTTTCATACGAGGTATAAAATTCTCCTCCAGTGATGCTAAAAAAACAAAACCAGGCCAAAGTCTTCCATGGATACCATGCTTAACAAGTTTCGATTAGTACAGTGGATGGATGTGTGTTTGTGGACATCTGGATGCCGACTGCGTTTGAAACTTTTTCCCCCACGCAGTGAAGTCAAAATGGCAACACGTACATCTACGGACGAATTCGCCTGACTATTTATTACATATACTATATTTCTCTCAAATCGCATTCATTCATTTCAATCATTCAAATTCTCGACAAGACCATTTTCATTCACTTATTCCCTTTCAAAGTAGCAGTTCGATTTCTTAAACTTGGATCTCGACTTTGTTTGGATGAGATTGACGAAGAATGGTTCCGCGAAACTCCAGCAGTTGACAGTCCTTCGGCTTTGCTCTGACTTCTACGGATTGTGGCATCGGAAACTGGAAAAAGACCTGGATAAAAAAGGATAATAATCTGTCATCTAATGATAAGAGTAAAAATATTGTGTTCTCTGGTGAAGTTATAAATCAGTCTTAATCAATCCACTGGAATTAATTTGAACTAATCAGTTTGGGTGCATTCGTGATTAAGATTGTTTTCATAGTTGTCAAAATCTATCTGTCCTGGTATTGATGTACAGTTAAACCGCTCTCAATAGTCACCTCTGTTTTACAGCCAAATAAAAATTTCCAGGCAAAAAGCTTATTTAAATAATGTATCTCAAACCCCTGCTTAACGATTACCCCTCACAGACACCACTTTCATCATTTGTTCCATTGAGCTAAAACCTTATACAGACACCAATAGTTGCAATTTTAATTCAAATTATGCTAACTAGATGGCAGCAAAATCAATCCACCTTTTGGCTAATTTTGAATGAAATTTTTGATTGGAGTTAGTTAATGTTTGGCAGTTCTGATGCTAGTTTAGAATCTGAAATCATGTGTTGCAGGTTGCGTTAGTATATTTCACACATGATTACATACTGTTTAATATGGCCCCAGTTCTAGTAATCCTCACTCTCGATCACAAAGAGAAAAAAATTGATGTCATCAAATTCAGTGATTTAAGATGATTTTGGCAGAAGATTATGCTCCTATAGAAGATGATGTGAGAATAGATCATACTACCGAAATATCCAACTTCGTTAAGAAATTAACACTGTCAAAGTCATGTGAAGATGACAATATGAAATAAGTGGGGTATAAAGAGCAAGAAACCAGTGTCAAAACTATTCAGACATTTTTAAAGTACTAGACAGATGAAATACATTTTCCTGTAAACACGATGACAGAAAGGCATCGGTTTTGGCCTTGCAGCTAAAATACATTTTGACGGAGTCTAAATACTCAGCAAAATCCACCAAACATAGATTGGTCAGTTTTTCTAAAGTAAGTAAATTTGGTATGAAAACTTCAATAAGTTTGTAATATAATCTGTAATATTAATTGTGCATCTATGCAATAATTATGCACTTTCATGACTGAACCCATCTTCTATTGTCAGAACTTCATTCATTTTCAAGACCATTCAAGACCAATTAAGAACCATTTCAGTTATTTGTAGAGATACTGATTTTTGGAAATATTTCATCTATGCCCCTACCAGGACTTGAACCCCTGGGTTCTTTGAATGCCGGTTGAGTGCTCTACCAACTAAGCTATAGTGACAGATAGCATATTTAACCAATGCAGCACACATATATATGCTGAATGGTACCGTGCATGGTCAGTGACGGCAATCAGCTATAGCTTGTAAATGACATCAAGCCACCAGATAGCGACAAATATTTAGAGAAAGATGTACTCTACACTTGTTAATACAAAATATACAGAAAAACTGGTAGCCTGTCCTTCAAATAAAAGATCAGCTCAAGCAGAATGACTTTTGAAAAAAAAAAACTGTTGGGGAGATTGCAGAGGGTGACAGCATTTTAATTGATCAACAAACTAGGCACTTATTATGTATGCCAATAAATTGTTCGCAAAAAAACAGACATGGGAAAAAATAGATCAGCACCGGCAAAAGAAACACCAAAACCTCTCATCATTCTAGATACTCTGTCAATTTTTGATTTATCAATGTTACTCATAAACTCTGTTTCAACTCATTGACCTGTTATCCTAGACCTTGGGGGAACAAAAACGCTGGTTGACAAAGAGCTTAGTAAGAGATAAAAGCCTGCAAAAGGTTTACAAAAAAGAAACATCAATCCACACAAACACAACAATTAAACCAGTGGCCAGCAAGTGATGAGTAACTCATATACTTGGCCTGCAGGCTCAAAAAAAAAGTTTACACATCTCTGCAATATGTTGATTTTTTTCTTTTGCAAAATTTCAGCAAAGGATTTTTCTAGCAGAACACAAAATTTCTCATTTTGCTTGAGGCGAAGATTATTGAACGTCTTTACGATCATGAATCATGCACATAGCTGTATCAGTTTTATATGCATTAAACTGGTTCTGGTTTTTTGCTAATCTTTTTGCTAACACTGCAAGGAATTATTAAATCCCCGGTCACTTGGTAAAGTGTTTTACCGAAAAAGTGTTTACCAAAAATACCACCAAATTTTCCATCAACCTTAAAAGTCAGCAGATACAAAGTACAACATACATTAATTTTAATATCTAGTTCTGTGCTCCATGGGCAGCATACATCAATTCATAATATCTGTTTAAAAAAATTGATTTAATACTAATGTCAATAATTACCATCTGCTTTACTCCTCGACCTGCGTAGGTTGCTGTCATTTGAAGGTGGATTGGATAGCCTGGCTGCTCTCATGGCTCGACCTCGTTTGTCTATCACTAGCTTGTCAGGGCGGACAAATATACCAAAACGTGGTTTACACTGGAAGTACCTGATTTCATTAACAGACCCGTCATTCTTACCTGTAAACAAAATAAAAGAACGAATTGTTCCTAAAACTCACTTTCCAAATGCACATGGGACCTGTGCATTTATACTAAAAAAAACAATAAATTGAATAAGTAATCATTATTTTAATTATATAATTGCCACTTGATTTTATGAACATATTTTTATGAATTTGTTCTCTGGTCCCAAACAATATGAAAAGTACAGATAGATAATTATTTTTTCTCTGCCAACAAATGACACATCAAATCAACAGACTTTCTGGATGTTATGCCGAGGTGAACTTGGGGAAAAATTTCTATTATCTCAACTGGGAATTGAGCCAAAAACTTGCCCGGTGTGCAAGAGGTCCTGGGTTCAATTCTCTGTAGAAACAACAGAACTTATTTTCCTAAGTACACCTTGGCATAACATAAAGTCTGTTGATTAGAAATATGAGAAGTCTTCGAACGTCTCTACCATTTGAAATTTTACAAACAAATCGTTAGAGTCTATTTGAGTTCATAAAAAAGAGCCAACTGCACTGTACTGATTTTTTGAATAACGTCATAGTATCAAGCAAAGAGTCTAAAACCTCTATACCTATCAACCAGACTGATCAATCTTTTAGTTTTCATATTATTATCTGATAAACAAGGAAATTCAGACGATTTTGCTCATTAACACATTGTATAGGCCTAGGTTGTTTGAAAAGTGTTTCAATGAAATAAGAAGAGTGATAGTACCCATCAAGAGACAAACTATACTTATAATGGAATCTAGGACCACATTCCACTCAAAGTGGCAGATAAGTGTAAAGTTACATGTTCGAGTTTTTCAGTAATGAAAAAAAAAATTGGGGTAGGCTATGTCGTAGACACTGCAGCAAGTTTTGATGTGAATACGTCTTTGTGCCTTGGATCATGTGGTAGGTATTGACATCATGAAATCACTATCATCAGATTTGTCTTTGGAATATCTAACAGACGATACCATTGTCTTTTATTTGTGTTGCAAACTCTCAAGATGTAGTGTTAAGCAATTTCGTTACGAAAGCGGGCCGTGAGCCTGGTGCTCAGACCAAGAGAGGTATTGAAACAAGAATTACATCATTGTATTTGTCTTTAAAATGCCTATCAGACACCACCATTGGCTTCTATTTGGGTTGCAAACCTCTTGAGATATAGTGTAAAACAATTTTGTTACGAAAGTAGGCCACAGGGTCAGGGATCCAGAAAAGAAGAGTGGTATCATTGGATTTGTATTAACTAAATTTACCAGCAGACATTAAAAACACTGATATATTCTGAATACTTTCTGAGATATGAGCATTTAAAGGATTTCATTCAGCAACTTTTTGCTAATACACCCAGTACTATCAGATGATTTAAAAGACGTTTTTATGTCAAAAAAATATATAATTAATGAAAATGTAAGTAGTACACAATCCCATTCAAAATCGGAAAAACTGAAAGCAGATGTCCAAAGTGGAGTCGAGGGGTGCCGTTGCACAGTTTACAACAACAAATGAAAGGCAGGTGCGTGAATCCTCACATATATTCCTGGTGTGTTTGTCTTGTCTGTTGCGACAGTGATTCAAAACCTTCCACAGAATCCACTGTGTGTCTTGTTCACTAACAATTTCATGTGGCACCACAAGAAAATCCAGTGAATTTAGGTACAGTGAGCAGGATAACTAAGCCACAAGTCTACCACAGACAATCCATTATCTATGAGGTCACAATGTTAAAGTGTACTGAGTTTCCATAATGCACAAACCACATACAGTTGCGTTAAAAAAAAATTAGGAAATCAGTTTTTTTCCCTTTGAAATGGAACGCAAATCATATCATGCAGATATCAGAATGGTGTTGTATGAACCTATAAAATTTAATCTATCTACATAACTATTACTACTGATTAAATTTTATAGGAAAAGAAAGGATATATAATAAGCTGCTCCCCAAAACAAATTCATTCGAAGCTAAAAAAAAAGACAGGGCGAATTTTTCTTGTTTCTGCAACTGTTTTGAAATTTATTTTAATTCAATTTTTTTTCGCTCACAATTTTAAAAGTGAGGAAAATGCCTCATAAAAGAAAAATGTCTCTGGAAACAAAAGAACAGATTATGAAACTTATCCAAGATGGACAAAGCTACAATGCTATTTCTAAAATTTTGTGTTTCAAAATTGACAATATGGAATGGTTTGGAAGCGGTTCCAAGTGCGGGTAAAGGTGAGTAAACAGAAAGTTCAGTTCTGGTCGACCAAGAAAAACGTGCTCTACAATTGACTGCTTGATAACACAACATTTGGTAAAGAAGAGTATTCCACTGCACTCTTCAGAGGAAGAGTACAATCAAGTGACATCTTTATGAAGCTCGTCTTTTTTGGTCAAAGACCCACACAGAAACCGCTGATTTCTGTTAAGAATAAAAAGGCACGACTTGTGATTTCGCTCAGAAGCACAAATAGGTAAAGATTCTTTACAGCCACTTCTTAGCCACTGTGGTGGTCGAGTGGTTATAGTGACGGACTCGCGATGCGAGGATCCGGGTTCGAACCCCACAGTGGTGGTCGGCTGAAGTTGGTTTTCTGTGGTTTCCAACTTCAAGGCGCAAATGCGAGCCGATCTCCCCGTTAAAAAGTCTCGCCACAGAGAGCAACAGTCCTACAACGATAAATCATTCAATCATAACACTTCACTCATAGTTAGAAAAAAACTGGTGGCAGATGGCAGCACGACACATAACAAGCATTACACAGGAACAAACTTCACGTCAGGTTTCACTACACGTACACACACATTCCCGCATGTACCGATTCGTTGGGGGGTTCCGCGGGGGGTTGTGGGCGGGGTGCATGTGTGGTGTAGTAGTAGTAGGTAGGGCTCGTAGGTAGGGTAAAAAAGGGCTCGGGGATCCATGGTGTTCTTAGGTCAGCCACCTCGTTGGGCAATTTGCCTGTTGTGGCGTTGTATTTGCATTTGTATTTGTATAAGATGAGTCCAAGTTCCAAATGTTTGAATCGAGTGAACAACAATATATTAGACAGCCAGTAAACCAGAAATTCAATAGGAGATATCAGCTTCCCACAGTTAAACATAGTGGTGGTAACGTAACGGTGTGGGCTGCTTCGGATCATCCAATGCTGGTCCTTTAATGTGAATAGCAAGCATCATGTGACCCACAAACAGTATATTCACATTCCACAGGCCCATATGTTACCCTACAGTACAACTCAAATAACTTGAGGATGGATTTTTCATCAAGGCAATGACCACAAGCACACAGCCAAGTCTGTGAAGTCTAGGTTTACTGTAGAAAAAAATGAGAGTTCTAAAATGATCATCACAGTCACCTGATTTAAATTCAATAGAGAATCTATGGTAGGTGCTTAAACATTGCTGCAAAGCTACAAAATTTGCTAATCTGGAAGCAAAATTTTAGTTTTTGCGGAAAGAATGGGAAAAAAATACCTACTAAAACTTTAACTGATTAGGTGGACTGAATTCCCCTGCAGATACAGTGCAGTAATTAAAGCCATGGGTACCCTACCAAATAATATTCAAAGTGGAAAGTATGTTATTTACTATGCTTATTTTTGATAGTTTAATAGTTTTTGTTAATCGTCCAATTTTTTTAATCTCATACGTTTCAGTATATTTGTAATAAACAAAGTGCATGATTCGATTATGAAATTATTTTCTCTCTTTATCTCAGATATGTATTTTACTAGTAGGTAAGAATCGAATCTACATGTGTTATATACTGATTTAACCCATGCATTAAATATTTAAACAAAAATAAGGTTGTCTGACATTTTTTGAATGGAACTGTATCCCTCTGTGTGGTGAATGTTCAAAGCGACCATTGTGCTTGTTGGGCATGTCTCAAAATTACTTTTTTCTGTGAAACTCTGAGTAGAATGCCACCCTAGGTTCCATCATGAATACTGTCTCCCGCACTTATTTCATTAAAAAGTGTATGGAACACCATTTACATAATTCATACAGCATTTAAAAAAAACCTGCATGTGAGTAAACTAAAATATAGAGTACAAAAACCTTTTACTGTGTGTTTTACCTGTAGGAGTATCAAGTTCGATTCCCACCCATAAACCGGGAGCAAAGTCTGTTGGACCGGCAAAGGCTATCACTCCAGTTTTATTGTATGGGCTGATCATGACACTTTCACCAGTAACAAGCCAACTTGGAATCTCATAGTTATGTGGCTCTGTTCGACTTCCCATAGAGCTATGACTTGTGCTGTCATCATGATCTAAAAATTCAAGAAGGAAACATGAAATGAAATATGGCATCTGCCTGTTTCGAATAAATAAAACACATTGCAAATGTAAAATAAAAGTTATCACACCATCATGGGAAAATTAAGTACGTATAAGCACATGCTGTTTGGAAAAGAATTTATTTACACACATTACAACATGGAAGAAACAACGCCTGAAACACAACAACACAGCCTGGACGCCATGCTTGTTTCTTCTCAACTCAACACTCTCAAACTCTCTCTTCTCGAGAGAGGATCTCGGGCACCTTCTAAATTTATGGGGGTGGTTGGCCCTGACCATTATAAGTATGTGTAATTGGGCTATTAAGTTTTGGATGAAATGAAAACCCACTCATTAACCTGGCAGCAAACATGTTGAAATTCAAACCCAAGGAAATGTGCAACATCTATAAAACCCCAATGTTTATATGGGGAAAATAAATTTGTTTTATTCATTCTGAAGGCACAGCTACTCAAACTTATCATAAACTTTCTTTATTCAAAATGGGTTTTTTTTAAACTCTTTTCACTGGCTTAGCAACCTTGTAACTCTACGGCAGACCACTACTACTACTTAATCGTACATGCACATGATACATGTTGGAACATGTTGTGTGAGTGTATGTACGAAGGTTATCCGGAGGGTAATTACCAACTGCGTATTCTCGCCGAGCAGGTCGCACGATCATCATGGTCGTCCAGTATCCCCAAACTATTCTCTCTAGTTTTCTGTGAGTATTGGTCACAAAAGTTTATTTTTGTGGATTTTGAGTGAATTTAAAATGAACTGTCTGATTAAAAATCCTGTGAACTGTGAAGTGCAGGGAGTTATTCGATTGCCATTGACTTCACCCAGCAAAGCATCTGTAATGAGTGATGGGCGTTCGATGCACATTAGTTTGCACTTCGTTAAACATTACATACCACCTCCTCACATTTCTTTCATTCATTATTGTATCGCAGTACACTCCTTTTAATTGAAGATGAATTTCTACAGGATTCACTTTCTGAGCATCCAAGAATCGAATAACTTCCTGCACTTCACAGTCAGCAGGATTTTTAATCAGAAAGTTCATTTTAATTTATCACAAAATCCGCAGAAATAAACTTTGGCAACCAATACTCACAGAAAACTGAAGAGAATATTTGGGGATACTGAATGACCTTGAATGGCGAAGATAACGAGAATATGCAATCAGTCTTACTTTCTGGATGGCCTATGTATATGCATGGCCCTAACGTATTTATGATGTTCGAGCTGTGCTACATTCACATTCTTGTTGGTGCTGCCTTCTATATTTTGAAATAAAGATGGAAAATGCTTGAATTTCCATGTTCTCTGTGACAGACCAAATTTCTTTGTCAGAACTTCTAATGATGGTCAAAAGAACCAGCATAACTGGTTCTGAAGCAAAATTTTGAGACACGTTAAAAATCATATGAAACAAGTATTAAGGCTTACTATATACTGATTCATTTTCCTCATCAGAAAAAATTATCACCAAAATCACAAATGTTTTCAATGGCGCTGCAAACAACCACCTCCTTGAACACAGCTATTGAAGGAATGAAGATGTTCTTACAGGTTAAGAGGACGAATCCACTTTACACAGAGTTAGGCCTGTTTGACCTCACACACCCACAGCTGGGTGAGAAAAAAAGGCAAACATTTGTTTTCAGTTTTGTGAATGTTAGTTGTTCTTCATATAACCTTTTGAAGTGAACTTTTGCACGCTACTGTTAAAAGTTAGAACGGATGTAATGTAAATATCTGTGAAAATAATTAAAGCGAATCAGCCAAAACACTACAGCTAAATATGCAAAACCAGTTCAAAAATACACACCCAAATCTTCTGTTGAGCTTCTGTTAGCAGAAATATCTCCATTTGTGCCTGAAGAATCACTCAACTCTTCAGATTTATCTATGGCATTATTATGAAACTGCCTGATGGAATTCGTTTTCTTGCTTCGAGAAACCTGGGCAGAAGGGTAGGATGCTCTATGACAAGGAGCTACTTGTTGTGTTGGCTTTTTGCGCCTCTTCACAACTCTAATCTTAGGTTCAGAATCCACAGCCTGAATAAAAAGAATTTGAAAAAGAAAAAGAGTTAAAAAACAGTTTTGGAGTTCCATGTTTATATTCAATCTTGAATATTTACCAGGAAAAGATAAAATGAAATCGAAATTATGGTAATTTTGCCTGAAAGTTTATGAGTGAAAAACAGTCTAACCTCTTCTTTTGGCTTGGCTGCAATTTCAGTTCCTTCTTCAAGAATACTATCACTAACACACAGGTTTTCATCAGATCGCATAAGAAGATCTTGACGCTCATTTCTGACCTGTAACAGACCAGGGGCGGAGTCAGACACATTCTGCTGAAACCTCATGTCAACTAGTGTATGAGACTCAGCATCTTCCATTGATAGCACACTGTCCCTTGAGGAAATGCTTTGGTTTCTTTCTAGAGCGTCAGTACTTCCACTGCAAACATCCTCTGTCACTTTTTGGCCATCCTCTTCAGGAATATCAGGCACATCTTTCTGCTCGAGGCTGAGATCTGCAACAGCAGTGTCTTCTTCACTTCCGGTTAATTCGGGACTGTAGTCTTTTGTTGGGGTAGAAGTCGTTATGTTTGAGGTCAACTCGAAAATCTCTGAACAGGCTGAGCTGTTCAAAGCTACATCATCTATCTCTGCGGAGTTTACGCTGCTTTGCATATCGGATGTTCCAGCAGTGTTCAACGAACTTGTGCTGAAAAGAGTAAAAAAGTAAAATATCTGAAACAAGAAAAACACTGCAAGGCTAATCAAATGATAAAAGATAATTGAAAATGTATGCATATTCTTGATTTTATGGGAAAAATAAATAGGTTATATTGTACAGTCAGACTTTCATATACAGATAGGAGGACGAACCAGTTAAATAGATGATTTTTTATAGCTCTGTTCAGATTCAATGGAAAATTGGATAAAACTGCTTATTGAATGTTTGTTTTCAGTATAAACTGTGAAGTCCAGTGTCTTTGCAAAGCGGCCAGTGTCCGAAGTCAAGGAAATGTGTAAAAAAAATTAGTCATTTCGCCAGAAGGCTAGACTTATGGTAGTAGATTGCAACATGTATATTTATAACCTCTATCACATGGCACATAAATAAATTGATAGCAAATAAATAATTTTTACTGAAAAAATGACAAACTTTTATTCAATAACCTATTTTTAATGTGTGAATTTAAAATACAGTCAAGCTTGCTTATAATGAATGTTTTATGTGGAAATTCCTAATATCTGTAAAGTTTTTCCATGTCCCAAGAATTTCCAACAGAAATTCAGTGTTATTATCTGTGTTATTCTGATTGCTTATAATGAACACCGGTTTCAGCAAAATCCATTCCATGAATTGTCTCAATTTTTTTTTTTGATCCTATGTAAATCTCTTTATCGGTAAATTTTACCTTCCTACAATATGCAGCTACAACTGACAATGCCTTTTTTTCCTGGAAGGCATTTTATTAGGCTTTTTTCAGTACTATATAATCCCCTAGTTTCACTTTTTTCTGTTTTGTCAAGCCTCCAGAAAACCTTATCAGAAAAAAATGGTTTTTATTCTTAACAATAAAACCACTGAAACACCTTGCATCTGTGTCACTCGATTTGGATGCTAATTGTGGAGATGTTATCGTGTGTGAGTATATTTTCGAGAATATCCAAGGGCAAAACGTTATCCATTGCTTAAAAAATTTAAGGGGTAAGTCTTAAGAAACAAACAATTTTGCTTTTCATAGACAACTGCACATCTCACAACGCTAAGCTTATTTTGAAATCAGTCACTATTCATTGTATGCTGCATGACTGTATGAGTAAATGGCCTTTAAATTAAGGCGTAATAAAGAACCTTAAAGAAGAAGTATACACCGAAAAGTTTTTGTGTGGGAAGAGAAGCAGCTATATAATTGGTGTATGACAAGCTGGTCTCATGCTAGCTAATGCTTGGAATGATATTTTGAAATTAACTATTCAGAATTGTTGGAGACATCTGAGTTATGGACAAAATATTCACAGGAATGGTGGAAATCAATCAAATGTTCAGAGTTCTACACTTCATGAAAATGATGATAATGAAACTTAGAATCACCTGAACCCAAAAGTGATTGCTGCTGAACTTAACTTCCAAGATTATGCAAATGCTAAAGAGGATATGCTGGTGGAAACCCAGGTTGCAGACATTACGGATGAAATTCAAAATAAAAATGATACAATATTACGTGGTGAAGAAGATGAGGCTGTTGCCTGACTAAAAAATATTCCAAACTGAGCAGCCATTCTGAGTTTGGAAAACCTAAGAAATTATTTTGTGTACTAAGGTATATATTTTCAAGCATTAGATGAAATGGAAAAACATTTAACGTCCACGATCATATCCAGTAAAAAACTAAGAACATTTGTGTTGAGATATTTACTGTGTGTAATGTTTTCTTCACTGTTTACCTCATCTGTAACTCAAGTGTGGCGGCACTGATGTAGCAGCGAGAGAAAGTAGGTCATGTATGTTTTCCTGCCAATATATATAGAGTAGCTTGTTAGTCGATAGACATGATGGTTGTATTGTGTTTTTCATGTGATTACATTAATCTCTTTATAATAAAGTAGTTATTTCGTAATTGAATTGATGAGCAGTTCATACTTTGAAACGACATCTCTGCTAAATTCCCAACAGTTTGACATATTTTTGTTGATGACATATCGTTAACACGTATGATTTTAACTTTTTGTTAAATATTTCATTTTAATCTTTATTTTAAGAATACTCAGATGATCAAAAAATGAGTTTTGTGCATGGAAATATGGTTCACTTTGCTTTATATGTATTATTTTTCAATGCCTTATAGATATAATGAATAGTTTTGCAATTTTTTGTTACTTTGTTATAAACAGGTTCGATAGGAAAATAATATTGAATGTATATTATATTTACAGAACAAATAAAAATATAAATACAAGGCCACAACAGGCAAAATGCCCAATAAGGTGGCTAAAAAAAGATGCTCGTAACATACATGGATATCATATTTCTACAATACAGAAACCCAATTAAAAATGCAATTACAAGAACTAGAAACAATATACACCCAAAGCCTTAGTCACATCATAGAAACAAAGGAGGTTAGTTACACATGATTTCCCCTTCCTGAACCCATGCTGATTATCTCACAATACATTATTCTCATCTATCCACTTTACCAATTGCCTTTTGATAATAATTTCCAAAATTTGAGAGGGAGCTCATCAAATACAATAGAGAAATGAGAATAAAAATTTAATTTTGAAAAGAGATTTATCTCTAACAAAACAAAAGAAATACCTTAAATTAGCATTCTCTTGCATTTTGTCCTCCTCTGTACATTCTTTATCAGGTGTGTCATCAACGCTTACACTCCCGAGAGATGCAGTATCCTCCATTGACAGTGGTGTTGCCGACAGGCCTTGAGATCCATAGCCACTAGACACCACACTAGGTGTACCAGCTTTGGTCTAAAGAAGTAAGAAAATTGATATTCCTTCTCAGAAACATAGTGCACTTTTACACTAGAATTTTATTGCATATAAACTGTGGGTTAGATTTAGCATATTAGCATCTGCTATTTAATTAGCATATTGCTATCTAATATTAGCATATTGCTATCTAATATTAGCATATTGCTATCTAATATTAGCATATTGCTATCTAATATTAGCATATTGCTATCTAATATTAGCATATTGCTATCTAATATTAGCATATTGCTATCTAATATTAGCATATTGCTATCTAATATTAGCATATTGCTATCTAATATTAGCATATTGCTATCTAATATTAGCATATTAGATAGCATATTATCTCTCTTCTCTCTGTAGCTTTTTTTCTTGAGGTTTGAATAGAAATATTAAAATAATAATTTGTAAAAAACATTTTTTTTAAATATATAGATATCCAAAAAAGGTGAGAAAAGAATCAAAATATTTTGTACAAAAATGTGTCCAATAATTTCTTTCATTCGGCTAAGATTTAATTATCTCTCAGTGGAAGAAATTTGCATATGCTGACCACACAGTATTTTTTTTTTAAATTCATGAAATTAGAATTCAATTACATTACACACGGAAAACTGGATGTGTAAAGAAATTATTGATGTTTAGGAAAGGAAAATTCATCTCACATTGTATTAACAAAGGAGAGGACGACTTTCTCTACATATGCATCACCATCTGGTGGCCTTGATGTCATTTATGAGCTATAAGTGGAATGTTGCTGCTGTCTATCACACAGAGCCATTCAGCATAGAATATTCCCTTCTTGGAGCATATATGTATCTGTTTTCATAGCTTAGGAGTAGAGTACTTGTCTGGCATACAAGAGACAAGGGTTTGAGTCTCTGTGAGGGCAGAGATGAATTTTCTTTTCCTAAACATTAATATCTCTTCATGCAGCCAATTTTCTATATATATTGTATTAACAAAGGAGAGGACGTCTTTCTTTACATTTGCAGATTACATGCACAAAATTTAAAAGGAAAAAACATGAATGAATTCAGAACATTCAATAAGTCAAGTAATCCATGTGTCGCTTTGAAAAATTTGATAATATAGTTTTTGAATTTAACTCCATAGACCATTCATGGTTTTTCTTTGATGCCTCTTAGTAAGCATTACTTTCCTCATGCTATATGAACAATTGAAATAACACACACAGTCAAACTTTGATTTTCAAAAAAAAAGTTATATAAATTCCAACCGAAATTTTCAATCGCATGAACTACCTGAAGATCAACTAAGCTCTCAAAAGTGTTCGAATTGTGAAGTTTCTGCTCTTCCTTTTCATTATTCTGAGTTTCTGTAACGCATTCAGATTTTGATTCTGTTCCCTTATGTGACATGAATTCACAAAATTCTTCCGCTTCCTGAGCTTTAAGCTGTACCGGAGCAGATCTTTGGTTTTTTTCATATTCTTCCTCTGCAAACTACGTTTAAAACACGAGAATATCAGTTTGCATGTTTCGGTCATACATCAAAATATTAAAATCATTAAAACATTAAACATAATAATACGAACATTTTTAAAAATCTCGACCTACTGTTACCTAATATATATTCAATCACTACACACACACATATATATATATATATATATATATAACACTGGACAAAAATGAAATTGCATCTGACATGAGAATATATGATTCTGAATGGTTTCGACCTGTTGAACATGGACATCAAGAACCAAGAAAACTTTTTCGCTGTGTTTTTGAGATATTACCCTGTTAACAGTTGAAAAGTGAACTTTTTTTGTGTGGTGAAAAAGTGGTAAGGAAAGTAGAATAATGTTACCGGGGGAAAAAGGTCAATCTCGATGCTGGCTGACTGTTGGATAATTATCAGAGATCCTCCATGTGTCCAGTAAAAGCACAATGCAAAACAAAGTTTGTGTCAGATGCTGATAAATGAACTATTGTGCCATAACAAATTTACACATTTCTATGTATTTTTGTTGAGTTGTGTTTTATATGTGTCACTTTTGTGCCTATACATATTGGTGAAGTTTGTATATGTTACTGCTAAAGCCCAAAGTTGGCCAGTTCGCAAACTGGCTGACCCAGTTAACCCAGCCAATGTCCAAAATTCAGGCTTTTGCCAGGCCCTATATATATTGATCCCTATGATTTGGGATCATCGCTACGTTGAAGTATTTTTTTTTTTTTTTTGTGTGATAACTATGGCCATTTATAATTAGCCATAGCTATGTCAATACTAACGACTAAAAAAAAGAATCTGAATATCATTATCTTAGTGATCCATATAAGAGTCAGCCAAAGCCCAGCGATAGCCCAAAATTAAAAAATTGGCAGATCAACTGCACTAGCCAACTTTGGGATTTGGCAGTAACATATATGTGTTGTGTTTTCTATATTGTGTCAACAACATTGTGTTGTTTTTCTATATACTTATTTTGTTTTCTAATTACTTATGTTGTGTTCCAATGTATTGCATTGTGTTACTATGTGTATTAAATGCACAATTTCAGAGAAAACCATAGCCAATCCAGCTTTTTTATGGTCAAATTTGTGTTCAGCACACCAAATTATATAAGAAATTACTATTTTTGTTTCGAATGAAGGAGAAATTTTGCCGAAATTTGTTGTTCAGTGCAATTATAAATTATTGTATAAACATATATAATGATGGTGCACATTGAAGTACAGTGATCAATAATTGGACTATATTTTGACTCTTTTCAAGAAGACCGGTTTCACTGTTTCAAAAATGCCTCTCATCTAACATCTCTCCTTCTAATCTCCTGCAAAAATAACTAAATATGTTTGCTTGCTATTCCATTATAATCGCAAGCCACTTTTTCGACACACTAAAAAAACAAATTAATATTTTTTTACCTCTTCTATCTCTTCTTTTTCAAGAAGTGGTTTTTCTTCCCTGTGAGTTTGTTCTTCCAGAAGTGTCCTCATTGGTTTCACTGTCTTAGAAGGTTGAGGGCTCACACCATTCATTGAAGGTGCTGTTGATAAATGAAAAAAAAGATTCCGATTAAATGCTTGTGAAAGAAAATTTTGTTTTGATGAGACACTAAAAAATTACATTTCATCCCATTTTAAATGTTAACTTTCATAGTCAGTGCAGTACATACAAAGCCAAAAATTAATAATTTACAATACCACTGTTGTAATACTACAAAAATATTGTAGACTACTATTTTAAGACTAGTTGTTCTTGCCAAACTTTTCTTATTGACCATGGAGCTCGTCAGGGCATTTATGTGCCCTTTCCTCCATGGTTCGATTGTACACGCACAATTTATATTATATTGTTTAATGCTCTTTCACTTGTGTCAAGAATAATTTTTTTCAAGTATGGAAATAAAACTGAAATTGGATCAAACATAATTTAATTAACTAATTCACTCCCCCTACAAAAATGCTCAACATGCAACAATGTAATTCACATGAAAATTTCATTTCAATTTTAATAATATTGCATTATGAAAGAATATAATTGCAAATTAATTCATAATTTGTACTCATGAGAAAATGAAATTCCAGTACAGCTAAAGACAATAATTATTTAGCTAAATCAACTCACATAAAAAACCTACGTATATATGCCCGTACACAAAAGAAATATATCAATTTTTCTATGTATCATGCAAAATAAACAGAATTTTTTCATTAAACAAAGTAAAAACATTTTTTAGACTTCAGAAAATGAAAAATGATGTAAGTTAAGAATGAACTGGAGAAATGTGAAAAATTGAATGCCAAAAAAGTTCATTTCACGTCAAACTAAAACGAAAGTACATAAATATGAAAATTCATTGATTAAAACTTATAATAAATGTTCAATAACACATGGAGAAAAGAAATCTGAAGTTAAAAATATCTAAGAGTAAGGAAAAAACCTAGGAGAGGGAAAAAACCGAAAAAAAAAAATAATAATAATAATTTAAGGATGAGTGGCAAGCAAACAGAGTGAGTTAAAACACATACACTTGGAAGAGATGGCCTGACGGAGGCTCAAGTTCAGACTGAAATTGAGGTTCAAGAATGTAGGTCGTGCTGAAATAAGAAAAAAAAGAAGCAAAGAGAGTAAAGTCAAGAAATGCAAAGAAGAGCTTGACACTTACAAACAAGCTTCAGCAGGGAAAAGCTTTGCAGATCTTTTTTTTCATTTCCGAGATTTATTTGTCGTTTGATCCCATTTTTCTTTCACTTGATCTCACACAAGTTTTGATGAATTTAAAAAAAAATTAAGCAGATTATTCTCAAATTGGTTCTTGCTCTTGGTATTCCCTATAAACAACAAATAGAATCCGGATGGTTTTTTTTGATTCTGGTAGTTTATTATTGTTAAATGATGATTTTCTACAGGAAATTTTGTGGTGATAAAAACACATTTTCCAAGAGTGAAATTCCTTACACGCATCAGTAACACAATTATAACACTGTAATTCGTTTTTTCTCGTGTATTTCAATTTAATATGTACTTTAACATGAATCCCCCGTAAACAATTTTCCTCTTCGGTAGAGATGGTTATTTCACTTTGAGAGATCTCTTACTCGCAGATTTATCTATTATTTCAAGAAACAGATACTTTTACTTCCAGAATGCTAAATTCAACAGAGTTTTTGTAAAGATTATTATTGTAACCACCTCACAAGCCACAGGTGGTTTTTTTTTTTGTATAAAATAACGGGATATTTATCCGCTATCCAAAAACAATGCAATAATAGCATACCCTGCAGAATTTTATAGAATACATGAAATGTGATATTTGCGTTGCTGCAGCTGAAGGGTTAACAAAAAAACCATTATATAAATAAATTAATCGTCAATTAATTAAGTTTTTCAAAGATAAAAAAAATTACTACATAGTGACTGTGATATGATTTGCTTCTTGTGTGAATCAATAAAAAGATAATCACTATAGTGAGTTGTGGCCCTAGGCTTCCCAAATATAACCCTATTTCACCACGTTCACGTTTGGGAGACAACTCCCTAAACACCTCCATGTATTGGACTAATAGTCTAATAGTACAGGCCTACAACAATACAATTATTCAATCATTACACTTCACTCATAGTTAGTGAAATTGATGGCAGATGGAAGCACTACACGCAACAAGCATTACACAGAAACAAACTTCATGTCAGGTTCTCACTACACATACAAACACATTCCAACATGTACCAATTCGTTAGAAATTCTGCTCAGGAATATGGATGAGGTGCATGTGTGGTTCAGTAATAGTCTGATAGTACACATCTTCAAGAACAAAAAAAATTGATATTAAAATGTAATAATTGATCAAAATGTGACAGTTGATTAATAATGAATTAAGATTACTAACTAATAATTGTCAGGAATTAATAAATTCACATAATGTTTAATTGATTCATTAAAAATGTTCTTTTACTGTTCAGAGCAAATGAATTAGAATGGTTAATTATTTACTTATCAAATCAAAATTATTAAATAATTACTTTGGTTATAGTTAAACACAAATTTTAAACATCTGGCTAGTTTATAAAATTTATAGTGTGAAGAATCCGAGTTATAGTGCAAAGTATTCAAATATAGTGCAGTTATATATTTTCCTTTTTTATTTCAATCATTCAAACAGATAAACATTTGATAATAAATATATAAATTCAATAAAAGTTTTGTAAGATCTGCATCGCTTTTCCCAATAGGTAATGTACATATACTTTGCTTTACATCTGTTAGCGATATTTTCAAAGTAAAAATAATACTTCTCTTTAGTATGATCATCCATAAAAAAAGAAATGATCATATTTGCTTCTAAAAATTGAGCTTTTAATTATTAGTTAAAATATGTAAAATTTTTTTGTTTCACCAAAGCAGATATTATGTTATTCATTAAAATTCAAAAGTAAATTTCATGCGTTCACAGACATAAAAACTTGTTTGGAATAAATGTTGATTTTCTATAAATAACCAGAGCCATACCTAAACCAATACCATTCATGGGTGAATTTGATGATGGCTTAGTTTCTTTACCAAAATCAGAGTAAGAGGAGGAAGTTCGAGGACAAAGACCACTTAAGGAATGAGCGCTCAGATCACAAGCCGAGTCAGCACGATACTGGTCTTCGAGGTTGCTTGACTGATTATCCATATGCATAATCTATAATGATAATGATTTGATTTCAATTCTACAAACTATGATTTTTAAATTTGCATCGTAGAAAATTAAAATAAATTTACACCGTAACAAATTAAAATAAATTTACACAACTGATGTACAATAAACTTTGCTTTATGACAGAGAGAGAGAGAGAAAGGGAAGCACTTTTATACGTTTTTATAATACATAAAATGCTCAACCATTTCATTTAATCCTTACATTGTGTCAATAGTTGGAAATACAGTGTGCACATAAATTGTTTTCATGGTTTCATTGCCTCACAATTTTTGAATAAAAAACATAAAAAAATGTATTATCAAAAGGTCGTAAAGAATCATTCAAAAAATTAATTAATTATTATATCAATAATTAATTTGATTATTATATCAATAATTAATTTAATTATTATATCAATAATTAATTTAATATTATTATATCAATAATTAATTTAATATTATTATATCAATAATTAATTTAATTATTATACGAAGTTGAACAATTTCAACATAGCTGCCTTTTGTAGCACATACAATTCGGAAATCATTTCTTCGACATATTTATTTAATTCAAAAGTTATGAGGTAATGAAATGTTGACACAATAAATTACGTAATAAATAGTTACTCCATATAAAGAGAACAAAGCATTCTTCATTTCCCTACTGGAAGTAAAAAATAAGTGGGTTGGAGCAGCCAATTAAAATTAAGCCCATCGTTTAAAAGTGATGGGACCATATAAGGATACAACTAAACAATGTTCATACAAGATTAAAAAGAAATTGTGAGAAACATCGAAAACATTCATTAATCACTTGAGGCATCTGATTGCATAAAGATAAATTTAGTGAAACAATTCAGATACCACTGAATATTATACTGATTTATATCTGTATGTCAGAGGCAAAGGGCACCTATGTCAAAAGGGAAATTTTACAGGAAAGCTGTTTGAAGATATTTTTAGTATGGCTTTCTATGGAGCTTGCTTGTTTTATGAAAGTGAATTTCTGTTATTTATTGAAATGGGACTTAGTGTAGGACTTGTGTGACTTACACCTATACCTATGTGTAGTGAAACAAAAGTACTGAAAATTAATAATGCCACCCCAATATTGATAAAAATGAACATAATGCCCTTTAGCTCCAGCATGCAGATATAATTTCCCATCTTTCCTTTCTTTCAAACCGAGCAAAACTCTAGCCTATAACCATGGACAATTCACTGAATGAATTGTGCTGGAAATGTGTATCTACCATTCTGCATTAATTTTAGTGATTCCATCTATTTTGAAAACTATGAGTGGAATGTAATGACTGAATACTTGTACTATTGTAAGTCTGTTGCTCTCTGTGGTGAGACTCTCTAATGAGGAAGCAGATTCTCATCACAAAGACTATCACTATGACCTCACAGTAGCAAATAAGATAAATTTAAAGAACCTACCCAGATACTAGCAAAGCTGTTGAATATTACACTGATTTAAATAATTTTCTCTCAATAAACAGGGGGGGGGGGAACCATACAGTTAACAGTCCTTACGTGACTTATGTTTGGAACACTTGCAGTCTTCCGAAGTGGCCGACCTCTGGATGCCAATAACTCTTTCACAGCAACTTCCTATAACAATATATAGGAAGATTTAATAATTAAAAAATCTTGATAATTGAGAAATATTGAAAGCAAAATACATAACCTGTGCCACATTGGATGTAACCTGTATAAAAAAAAATATATTTTTGGAAAATAGGTTTTCATGGTCAGGTAATTTCAAGTTCTTTTCTCCCTCCTCAAACAGCCATACCTATATTGTTTTTTTCCCTTCAGCAATATGAGAGATTTAAATACAATATTCATATTAAGATATGTCGAGAAGCTATCCATAATGATGAAGACAACCATAAATTTTTATTGATGGTGCATTACATTTTTTTCATAGTTTTCAGTTTTTTTCATGAAAACTACTTTTGAGTTGCTTAATTTTTTTTTTTTTTGACCGTTTCCAGCTACCTAGGCATTAGAAATTATATTTATGCACATAAATGAATTCAAATTTATAGTACCAATCTGTGGTCAATATTAATATTATACCAATAATATCAGCGGATACTAAGAATACTTTACGCAGCTGAACATCTCATATGAATGTTTATTTTTTGTTTTATGCTTCAATTACAATTTTTGCACTAGCAGAGAGCAACAGCAAGAATTTTTGAGATTCCTCAATGATATGCTTTGTGACAGTACATATTTTTATCTTGACATACACCATCAATTAAATAAATGTTTCTCAACCTATTGCCTATGAAAATGGGATAGGTGGGTAGTACAAAAGCAGGTTCGAAAATTTAATTGGATGAAAATGATTTAATTTTACATCATAAATGTTAGTAATATTCACTTAAGTTCAAATTAAAGATTAGACCCACATAGTGCAAGTTGAAGGTCCATTGAACTGTTTTAGACATTCATAGTTCAGAAATGTAAATACAAGGGCCACAACCGGCAAAATGCCCAATGAGGTGGCTGAAAAAAAGATGCCCATAAAAAATATGGATGTCGAATATAACCGGAATACAGTGACCTAATGTAAAATCATATATCACGAAAGATGGAACTAATAATTAATACTATATAATACACTGTGCCCATAAAAAAGATTATGGTTGTCTTATCTAAGTATGAATAGTATCTTGATTTATCACATTATGTTTATTGTATTTCTTTCTAAGCATGACAACTGTGTTAAAATTCATGACTCCCCAGAGGTAAGTTATTCCATTTATTGACAACCCCATCAGAGAAAAACTCCATGCGACACCATAACCTGGTACTGTCCCTTACTGAACCATACTGGTGTCCCTTTGTCGAAGCAGTTGATTAACAGTGCATTAATAACCCGTGGTCCATCCTATCCATCCATTGTGAATAAGCTTGCGAATAAATTTTAAAATGCAAGATCTCAGTTTATGAATGAATGTCTCAGTTTATATTTAAAATATGTATAAAAAACTTTTCTCTTTAAGGTATCCAACTATGTTGAAAACATCATTTTGGAAGAAAATATAGATTTTCATTTTTTTTTATAAAAGCCCTACTTGTTGTGATTCTAAAACAGGCCTTGTTTTGTTTATATGATGCTTAGAATCAAAGTTACGTTCACTTTAGTGTTGCGTTTTTACATACAAGTAATACGCGAATAAAGACTTTAAACATATTTTACATGTTACGAAGAATGTTATTTTTGACATTTTACTTCACTTTGTGACATGATTTGTAAAAATTGATCCATTGCATCCTTACGAAATTTTAATGTGATATTTTGCTATATATTTTTGAGGTTATGAACCAAAGTCTAAGGCCTATCACATATATTTTGTGAATTACAGTATTTTATAGACAAAATGTAGGATGAAATTTCAAAAAATTCACACGTACTTAAACATATTTTGGTGTAACTTATGAGCATATCATGCAATCCTTTAAATTTTGGTTCATAACCTGCAACATTACTAGCTAAATGCACTGTGAAAATCCCAAAACATTTCATACATAAAATTGTTTGCAATCGTGTTTCGAATATCACATGAATTTTGCCTAAAATTTGACATAAAAACGAATTTTTCATAGAAAATAATATAATATAGATGGACCAAAATTTGTCACTGTTTTCACCATTTCGAGACACTTTCTATCAAAAAATGTATTTAAAGTTCACTCCAGAACCATTTTAAAGAAAAGTGACAAGAAAGGTGGTCGGATACCTTAAATGAAAGAAAACTTACTTCAATAATGTGATAAAATTTGCATTTTGCAGGATAAAAGTTGAAAAAAGGTTCAGGAGATACATGAGAAAAATTCAAATACATATTGACCTGTCTAAGCCTGTCCAATGTCAGGATAGTTTCCACTGCAGAAACACCTTTGGAATACTTTTCTATATAACTCTCCCCATCATTTGTACCACAATCTTCACCTGATGCTGCCATGAGTGCTAAGCTTTCCCTGTCTTCTGGATCCTCAGAAGCCTATTATTTTATGTGAAAAAGTGGAAGGAATCAAACATCTGTGGTACAGTGAAACTTTATCTCTGTAAATCAACTATTAAATTAAGTAATGAATACAGTTTTGATTTTCCAAAATGTGTGTGAGAGTGCCCACACACGCACATATATGTCAATAATAAAAAATAATTACATAGGTTCTTGAATATTGTTCTCATTCTGTCATTTAGTAAAGTACTTGAGATTGGAGAGCATTATTAGTCAGGAAAATTAAAAAAAAAAAAATCAAACTCATCACAAATGTTAATACTAATATCATTTGAAATAAAATTTGTCCATGAGTTGCTTTTAAGTTGCTGCTCTTAATTCTAATATTGCTTTAACATTTTTATAGATTATCAAAATTTTTTCTTTCTATAATGATGATATTCCACGCAGAAGAAATTGTGAAAATATTAACTAGGAAGTTACATTGTAAAAAAAATCAAAACTATTAACACATTGAAAAGATATTTCACTTTCTTTTTGAAAAGAGAAATATCTTTTTTTAAGCCTCTTATAATTTACTATCGATAGATATTTCATAAAGTTTATTTCTCAATGGAACATTCTCCCTATACCCCCCTTACTTTGGTCCTGCTAAAAATTGAAAGAAAAAGTCTGCTTCATTAAAAAAGAATAGGGAATTTTATATGGGTGCAGGGAAGGGAGGATGTCTGGTGAGTTCTAGGAAAGAGTTAATTGTGTAAAAATTGAATTCCCTAAAAAATTACTTTTAGTACTAATCATATGCCTAAATAATAGCAATGAGTTAATTTCAATTCAAAACAGAAAACCCACCTTTGGGATGTTTGCAACCATTTCATAGGTAACACCAGATGCAGTCAAATAATCCTAGAAAAAAAAAAACAACAATAAATAAAAGCAGATATTTAAAAAAACAAAACTCCTTAAGAGTTTAATATTACAGACTGGTTTTGTTACTTGCTTCACAGGTTTTAAGAAGAATTTCTGAAGAAAAAATAAATAGCTATTTTATCAACTTTCAGAAGGTTAGGAAAAAATTATCATTGAATTAAAGATGCTTCTAATTCAATACTAAATAACAAAAGATAGAAATACAGTCGTGTCTGAATGTAATGAAATCCTTTCGTTCAATCAAAGAAATCTTAAAAGAGATGAAATTTTTTTATGAAGGAAGAGTAAATTAACAAAAATTCAAATATTCCAGTAATCTGATGCATAGAATTATTCTTTATAAAAAGATTACTGTGTGTGTGTGTAATAAATATTTTATCTGTCTAAAAGCTTTTAAGCACTATTTATACAATCATCCATATACTGATAATTACAATTAGACAGAAAAATATTTTTGTATTTTGATAATTTGTTTTTTGTCTTGGAAGATTTCAGATCCCATAACCACTAAATCTTCATTATTAAAAAACCACACACAAAAGCTCAAAGGTGGTTCCTTGTAAGCTTCGAAGCATGTGCTCGAAGGACGCTCATGTAAATGAATAATAATAATTAAAAATTGCATTCACATTAATTAAGAATCACTTGGATAGAATAAAAAAAAACCTTCATACCATTCTTACAATCCTCTTCTTTATTCTATCAGCAATGGATTGCTTTTTATAGACATTGATACCCAGACGCTTCCTCAGTATTAAATCCATTGTTGCTGGATGAGAAAGTCTGACTGATGCCTTGAGAATCAGGTATACTCGTTCATTTTGAGGTGTCACACGATTGAGATAAACAGAGTCGTGTATTGATGAATCCCATGATGCTACTGCACATACCTAAAATGTAAACACGAAAAATTATAACAAGAGTTGAAAATAATACGCAACACATGTTGAGCACTCCTGATATAGTAAAAAAAACCCTCTTTTGCACACATCAGTGGGACAAAAAAATTCAACCATAAGAGAGAGGTGACCATAAACGAAGTGATTCCTACTGAAGTCTTTAAAATAACTCATTTTGAAATGAACCCACTTTTAATAACATACGTTAGAGATGGTGTGTGAAACTAAGTGAGCATACTTTTGTACAAATATGAAAATTAACTTATAATGGAACATAAAAAACAAGTATTAACAAGTTTCGTGTAAATAAGCCGCACTCAGAAAAATAGCCTGGGAAAAAGTTTTCAGGGAAATGCAGATGCTTTGTACTGGCCAAGTAATTTTGTTCAAATCGTGATAAAAAATTAACAATTAAATAGAACTTAATTTTAAATGTTTCATTCACTGTTCAAGTATTTCTTGAGAGTTTATAATAATACTGATTAAACATTAAGAATAATAATAGGGTAAAAATTTTTTTTAACCTAGATGAAAATGAGAAGAGGAAAACTGTTTATTAATTTCATTAAAATTCCTCAAAGTCAGAAAATAATGACATTGAATAAGAAATGGGTTCAAATGAGTCTAAAGACCTAAAAATTAAATTTTTACGCCATGACTTTATTACAGGAGTAACAGGATGAGGACTATTTGAAAAAAAGAATGTGTTCGTACAGGATTCTAACCCAAATGGGATGAACGATGAAAATAGTGCTCATGATCGTATCTGAGGAGGGGGGGAACCTTTAAGCAGGAATTTGAAATGCATTATGTAAATAGGGTTCCTCTCCAAAATTATTATTCGACTGTAAAAGAAGGGGGGGGGGTGGGTGACCACATCTGCAGGATCGCTGTTAAGTGTGGTTTTACTGTACATTGAATAAAGTTTTCTAAATTGACATCTGGACATCACAATTTATAATGAGGAAAATACAATAATTTTTTTTCCTTGAGCAAAGACATTTTGCACATGCACAGACAAAATGTCATTAGTTCATGATTTCACAGCTTAATAAAATTCACAAGAAAGACAAATGACAATAAGGAGGGAAAGCACAAGCATTTGTGAATAAGTTGTTGCAATTAAAACTATTAATGAATATTGATGGATATAATTCACTTTTCTAGCTAAATATGATTTCGTATGAAATATGAATGCCTAAAATGTTTAGTGAAAAAATAATGAAAAACCATAACTTTTTTTACCTCTTTTTCAAAATATTTCACAATTGGAAGAGTGAAAAGCTTGCTACCATGTTCCTTAGGAAGAATAGAATTAGCTCCAGCAACTCTCATCCCGTTCTCTCCAGTCACGGGAGCATTCATATCATCAGCTGCATTGAAAAATGAGTTACATACTAAATTTAAAAACCCATTCTCATAGTTCAAAAAAAAATTTCATAAAGGAAACAAACTTGTCTGTATTGGTATAATTCAAGAATAAGTTCTTTTTGAACCTTACCGTTTAGATCTAAAAATATAACCGGTATGTGTTGTTCCATTCCCTGGGGAGGATCCCTACAAATACAGAAGATGAAATGAATATAATCTGCTCACTAATCAATTTCCGCATAAAGTATATAGAATACGTAACTGTAATTTCATAAGTAAATAAATATATATCAAATGGAGATGGAAAATTTTTTCTCCACATAGCTGTTTATGAACGACATAGAGAAATATTAAACAAAAATTAACATACTTTCTTGGTGAATGATATATTATTTCAAATTATTTGTGTATAGATGGCATGTTATAGACATATTGCAAAAGAAAAAGTGTTCTATTGGAAAATTTCATAAATCAAGATGTTTGAACTTTCATATTCTGTTTTGTTAATTGGATAAATAATCAGACCACAGAAAATTTAATAATCTTTTAAATGAACATGTGAATTCTAATTTTTATATTATTTTTCTTGTTGTAATATATTGCTTTGCATGATAAAATGTTTAAATATGATCTATCTGTGCTAGGTAGAGAGGAAAAAAAAAAAACATTTCAAAGCAATTTGTTCGGAATTACGTCTGCTGTCTATTTGAAATCTAGCCTACAGTGCTAGATTAAGGGTTAATTTCACCTCATTTAAACCTCAGAGTTAATTTTCTTACCAGTCAGCAGGAGCTCCTGGTATACCAGATCCTGGAGCAGGAACAAGAACAGCATTACGTTCTTCAGTCAGAGACACCCACTGATCGAGAAGACTCTGCTCCCTTTCTAGGTCATGATCTGATTTGCCTGCAGTGCATTTATCAAAATAAGTATCATTAAACTGGTAATAAATCACACCAGGGTATAAAAACAAGAACATGATAGGCAAAAATTATGCAGTGAAATATTAGTAAAATAAGCATTGTGATTCCATTTCATAAAAACAAATAAAACTGGAAAAAGAGGTCCTACCTTGCTTATTAAATATTTTTTGTATTTGGTCATCGAGATACTGTCGTCTCCTGTTCAAAGCATCTGACCATTTTTCTCTGAGAAGAGTCAGATCCTCTTCCTGGTAGGAGTCTAATGGCTTTTGTAGTTTTGAGCGAGCACAGACGCAGCCGATTGCAATGCTGGTGATAGCTTCACAAATTATGGGTAAGGTCCCAGAATCCTGAACAGGCTGGACTTTGACAACCACTCTTCTTTGTTGACCCTGAAGAGATGATGAAATGAACCTGGAGTCCTGACTTTATCTCATTAGCAATTTGAGAGATTAGTATTTATCGCATTCACATGATTTTTTTTATATGCAATTCAAATACAAATAAAAATACAACGCCACAACAGGCAAATTGCCCAACGAGGTGGCTGACTTAAGAACATCAGATCCCAGAGCCATTTTTTATATGCAATTCAAATACAAATAAAAATACAACGCCACAACAGGCAAATTGCCCAACGAGGTGGCTGACTTAAGAACATCAGATCCCAGAGCCATTTTTTTGGAGGCCCTACCTACTACTGCTACACCACACATACGCCCCCCCCCCCCGCGGAACCCCCAACGAATCGGTACATGCGGGAATGTGCGGTACGTGTAGTGAAACCTGACGTGAAGTTTTTTTGTTTCTCTGTAATGCTTGTTATGTGTAGTACTGCCATCTGCCACCAGTTTTTCTAACTATGAGTGAAGTGTTATGATTGAATGATTTATCATTGTAGGACTGCTGCTTTCTGTGGCGAGACTTTTTAACAGGGAGATCGGCTCGCATTTGTGCCTTGAAGTTGGGAACCACAGAAAACCAACTTCAGCCGACCACCTTATTTATTTATAAAAAGAAAACAATTTTACTGATCAGCAATAAAGCTTTAATTACTCACCAACATAAGCTTCTATCAATATAAAACTATTCTAAAAATCATAATTACAATTTAAAAATTGACCCTGAACTTGCCTGCACAGGCCGTAAAGAGTTTTCCTGTAAGAGATATTTCAATTTTTTTCAATAAAACACATAACTAACCTGTCGAAGCTGAAAAACTCCTCCAGTCCAACTGTCAGGCCTCGGAATAACTTCGACTGGCGCATACTCGCCATTCTCATTGAGCTCATGTATTTCGATCCACAGCTCAATTTTTCTTGTGAGTTCCACCCACCTGCGATCAAATAATGCCATAGAATTGGTAACATTTATACAGATTTAGAATACAAAACAAAATACAATGATAGCAAATGATAACTTTTTCTATTACACAACAAAATATATGATAGGGCTTGACAAATAAAAAAAAAAATAGAGGTGCTAGCCACATTTTCAAGGAGAAAAAACATTTTTTTTTCCCTCAAGAAAAATGGTCTCAAATAATTTTTTTTTTTAACTTTTTTTAAGGCTCAATTATCCCTTTAAAAGTTGGAAATAAATTTTGAAAAAAAAAAAATTGAGTTTATCTTTAGACACTAATTTACCAATTACTTGTAGAAAATTTTAGATGCCAATACCTATTTTCTACTTGCCATGGCAACCTAGTGCCAGGGATTTGTCAAACCATGATATGTGATTCAGAAAAATTTGTTTCAGTATCTTCAAGTTTATGTTCTCCTGAATGATTTTATGAAGACAAATTCAAAACTAAGAAAAACATATTGTCACTCTCATGCTAGAAGCACAAATGTGTAAATTTTCACTTTTTTTTATCAGCTGGTTGGATACTTTACGTAGCTATCAGTTTGCTATAAGTTTTGCCTGAAAAGCAAATGTATATGCCCATCGAAACATGTTACAAAACATTTTAGGAAGATATTGTACATGTTACAAAACATTTTAGGAAGATATTGTACATGTTACAAAACATTTTAGGAAGATATTGTACATGTTACAAAACATTTTAGGAAGATATTGTACATGTTACAAAACATTTTAGGAAGATATTGTACATGTTACAAAACATTTTAGGAAGATATTGTACATGTTACAAAACATTTTAGGAAGATATTGTACATGTTACAAAACATTTTAGGAAGATATTGTACATGTTACAAAACATTTTAGGAAGATATTGTACATGTTACAAAACATTTTAGGAAGAAGTTCTTCCATAGAAGAAACAGAGGTGGAGTAAACATTCAAACGTCATTGCCCATGTTCTTTTCTTTTTTCTAATGACATTGCAAATTTGCGCTTCTAGCATGGGGGGTGGGGGAAGATATGTGAAATGTACTTGTTGAAGTAAAGCCAAATTTAAGATGCTGCTCTTATTTAATGAAAAATTTTATTAAATTTTAAATTTGTTTACACATCAATTATGCTTTCTATAAATACTTGACATAGAACAATTAAAACAAATGATTTGGAAGGTATAAGGAATTTTTTACTCACCTATCAGCCAGAGACCTAGATCTTTGAAGCTGTGGGTCTACCTCCCACGCAGGATTAACAGTGCTAAAGCCAGCACTTCGATGACCCCACACTTCGATAGACAAGGCGCCTTCAGAACAATGCTCTAAAAATTCTTCAGTAACATTAATTGTGAGTTCCTACATGGTAAAAATTGAAAAAATTGCATGTCATTCAAATTTTGGCGTTTGAAAGTGATAAAGAAAATTTTGCAGTGATAATACAAGCGACAAGAAACAAAATTTATAATAGCACATATTATTTTCACAAACATTTCCTAAATACTTTATACAATCCAGTCAAAAAGATAACACACCTTGGCATGTTCAAATCTGAATGTGATGTTATTCTTGTTGCGTTTTCCAGATGGATACTCTGGGTTCACTACTGGTGGTACAACAATTGGGTCGGAGTATCCCCAAAAGTTATACTGACAAAACACAAAATTTGAAAGAGATGGAGGCAGGCCAGTAGCTGCCTTTATGACCACCTGTTAAACAAGAAGTATTTGTTACTGTTTATAAGAAAAAAATAAGAAAAAGATATAAGTTAGGAAGGTTGGCATTTTACAAACAGAATACTTACTCTCACAGTTATTTTTCTACCAATTACAATATCATCACATTCTTGTGAAATATCATTCATGGATCCTTTGAGAGAATCTGGATCACAGATATTGTCAGTTATTGATTCATTCAACCTATCTGGAATGACACCAGCTACTCTTCCTATTTCTACATGCAATCTTCCAGCAACCTGATAAAAAAAAAAAAAATATATATATATATATATATATATAGCTTGTTTTAAAATGTTACTCTCTAGTCCTGTTGTTCTTCTTGTAGTGTTATTATATTCAATCTATACAATCCTTTTTTCCAGTCCCTCGAATATTGTTATGCAGAAGTCACAAAAAAAAGTCAAAAGTTGTCAAAACAAAGTCAAAACAAAAAAAGACATAAAAAGATCATTTGAATAAATTATAGTATATTTTACACTAATTTTAAAAAAAATTGCAGAACATGTACGTAAAATGCAATGAATGAAAATTTATTTTTTCAACCATCATTTGGGTATTTTTACTATTTTTTTTTTTTTGGTTTACAGCATCTATTGATGATGTATCCCAAAAACTAATTGGAAAAAAATATATTGTTTTTAAATTCTCAATTTTGTCAATTCAGCCAAAACAACAAGCAAGTCAAAAATTATTTTTAATCTACCATGTTCATGAAAATTACTTTTTTCATGACATGAAAAACAAATGAAACCCTATGACTTAAATATACTATTGGAAAAAAAACAAACATTTTCAAGCACATAAAATTTGTTATTAATATATGGAAATTAAACGTAACATTGATGTGAATGCATTATAAAACACCAAAAAGTGTAAAATTAGCTTTCTTTCAGACACCAGTCATTATTAAAATTTATAAATACTAATTTTAAAAGCTAATTAATTATATATGACAATTTCAGATAAATAAGTGGGTTATATAAAACTTCAAGTTTTTACTGCACAATGAGATATAACATTAGAATTTCAAAGCACTCTTGTTAGAATTTTAAAAAGAAATACATCATGAAAAATTTGATATCAACTAAACAATTAATTTATTATTTACTCCATTAGTACATAAAAACAAAGTACACATTTTGGCATACCAACAAATTTCAAGAAATAACCTACTTCTCCTTGTTGATTGATTATTGGCACATGATAATCTAGCTTAACATCATGATACAAGACTTCAAGAAAAATATTGGCAACACCAATCAAGTTGTGGTTTTCCTGAGATTCATAAAATGGATCTATGGCTTTTCCACTGTTCTCAGTCTAAAAACAAAGCAAAAAATGTTCAAATAAATAAAATCAAACAATGGATCTGCAAACACACACATACATACATCAGTGAGCTGGCAGCTATAATAGTTCAGAAAGAAATATTACTTAAACACATGGGTTCTTAATCTCGTGTTCCATGAACCACTTTTCACACTAATAGAATAATATTTGGAAAATGGGATATAAATATGAATTTTTTCGTCCAGACTGACAGACCTACTGAAATCTTTCCAAGAATTCCTGGTTAACTCTTTGATGTCTAAAGATGGCACAGAAAGGGAGTATGGGCATGTTTTGGAGCCTTTTGTGAATTAGTGGGAAGAAAAAACCGAAAAGGTAGGCCCAGATCAAAAAAAAAAGTCAAAATTTGGATAAGTTTACTTTGACAAAAAACCCCTGCTTTAGCAAAAAAAAAAAAAAAAAAAACCATAGATCACAACAATGAACATTGCAGATGATTTTTACCTGCACACTTCCACCCTTTTCTTTCATTTCATCATACATGTCTCGCATATCAATCAATTTATTTTCAAGTTTTTCCATGGACCAAACTTGACTGCCTTTTGACTTCCGCTTAACCAATATTGCTGGTTCACTAACAAAAGCACCACGCTGAAATATATATACATATTATATATATGTATCATAGTTTATAAAAAAAAATGTGCCATTATGAATAAAATTTTCTCTGTAGATAAATAAGTGAATAAAACTGAGTATTTTCTTAGGAAAAAAATTTAATCAATTAAAAAAAATCTTGTCTTTTGTATGAGAACTCTTTCCACAGCCACGGCAAGCTTAGCTACAAGCCATATCTACTAAACAAGTTTTTTTTTTAATTTTTTTGTTAAAAATGATGATTCAATTTGAAAGTGAACATGATATATGAAGCACTCGAAAACTTTGAGAATATTGCATTTTTTGGATATTTATATCTTCATGATTTTTTATATCTTGGATTGCTTATAATATCCACAGTTACTTATGTTTCTATCAGCCACCTCGTTAAACAATTTACTTGTTATGGCCATGGATTTGATGTTTTATACGAATTTGTAGAATTCGTTTTGCATATGAATTTGTACAATATTTTTACATTGTATAATGTCCATATATATATATATTTCATGTAATCAAAGGTAATCACTTAATCTCATTAAATTATTTATCCAGTTTTAAAAACTGTCAAGAACAATACATGTACATGACATGTAAATAGTAACTTACATTGCATACACCATTAACAGAATGACAGAGCAGGACAAAAAAGATAATGAAGTTAATCCTACCATAAAACATTTTGAGAACATTAAAAAAGAATTCAGCACATAGTATTCTATTACTGTTACTATGGTTTTTAGCAGGCAAAAAAATAAATATTGAATAATGAATAATGCAGTTGGGATATAAAGTTCATTATCTACTAATATATTGTGACAAAGTATTTTTTTTTAATGGACATTTACCAGAAAGACTTCTTGCTCTATGAATGACGAAAAAAAATCATTTATTGACTTATATAAATAATACCTTTCTATTAGGACTTAAATTGGCAGCTGGAATCTGCAGCGTAACTTTAAATTCAGTTTGTTTTCCCATCTCTTCAGCTAAGAAATTTGCTTCCCTTACCAAGGAGTTAGCCTTCACAATATCTTCTCTTAGCTTAGCTAAGCTCTTCTTGAATAACTCATCTCTAAATGAATTCACATTATTGAAAATTTCTTATTAGAAAAAGAAAGTTGTGGAAAACATAACTAATACCATTGAAAACAGAGTTGAAATGGGGAAGGGGAGGGAAACATTGAAAATCGAAATAACTTTAATGAAATCAAACATTTAAAAATACACAAGCACACATATACACACACACAGAGAAATAAATGCATTTATTTTTCCACAAAAGATGGTGAAACTCAGTTAATCTCACATCCTGCTTTGCACGAAAATATTTTGAGGAATCTATAAAAATGTACCAATTAATACCTGCTTTCTAAGTAGATACTCTAATTTAAATTTTAATTCATTCTTTTAAAAGTTGTAGAGATATGACCATTTACAATATCTGGAAGTTTATAATTTATATAAATGTTGTAGGGCTAATTTAAATGGCTTATTGCAATAAGCCTGGATGAAACCAAGCTGTTTGAGCAAATGATTGCAAATTTTCTAATTAGCCTGAAGAAGCATGAGTTCATTACAATTAGCCTAAAACTTATTAGGGTAATTAGAAAGCAGTAGATAATTTTTCAATTAGCTGAGCGCATTGCAAAATGTCCAGGCTCTTTGCAATAAGCCAGATTTTCCAATTTGTCTATGATATAAATATGGGTGAGCAATCAAAATGATAGAAGTAATCAACATAATATTTTATATTATTTTCGTAATAATTTTTTTCAATCAGATATTTCTTTTTTGAGAGAGGAGAAAAATAAGACAATCTATATGCAGAAGTCATAAATGACAGGAAACACAACCATAGTTCTTTATTCATATTATTTGTTTATCATATATGTATAATTCAGATAGTACTTTCATATAATGGCACATTTCTCTCTTGGATAGGGACATGATTTCTTTTAAGCAAATGATGTATTGATTAAAACTGAACTTATTTTTTTCTAATATTGTGTGTAATATTTGAATACATAAACATTTTCTAAGATGGATTAATTCTTTTTCAAAGTAAAACTACCTCTACTTACTCCCTCAATCCTGACGTGATACAGAGTGCCCTACAATCGACTGATTGTTTTCTTGCTATCCCATTTTGAAAACCATGACAGATATTAGTCATTCTTGTGGAATATAAATATGCAAAGTCAGGAGTTTCAAATATGTCATTCATCCCATGTCATCATGTGGGATATATAGTTATTAAAACAAAAAAAATTAACTTTTTATATGGACAACCTGTGCTTAGAAACCCAATTAGAAACTTGCTTCATTTCCCCTAATGTCAAAAAGAAAAAAAAAAAAAATCCACATTTCTAATTGCAATAATCAAAGAGAAATCTGAATTCAAAAATTAGCAAAAAGTTGAGAAAGAAGTGTTGTCCGTTAGTTTTTTGCTGTTCTTGCTCAGTGATCTCCAATTTTTGAATTTAAATATCTCTGTGAATAATGCACTTATAAAACGTGAAATTTTTTTTGATGGCATCAGATGATGACAATTGTCCTACTGAGGTTTTGGGCACAGGGTGTATATAAAACATTTATTTTTTTATTTTTAATAACTATACATCCTCTTGTAACATGAACGATGTATCTGAAATTCCAGACATTCCGCATTTATATTCCGCACGAATTACTTGAATATATGTCACCGTTTTTTTCCTATCCCATTTTGAAAACCATCAATAGATTGTGGGACACTGTACGAGTCATGGGTGGAGATACGGAAGGGGGGGGGGCAGCGTCAAATGTGCAGCCGACTGATCTAATGTATATATGAATTGACATCATCATGCCCCCAGCAATCATCACCATCCCCTCCCCCAGAAGTTCAAGTCTATCTCTGCTTATGATATGATTTAGAATGAAACACAATTTAACTATTCTGGATTATGATCTTCATAGCAAGAAATATATTTTTAACTTTCTTTATCAGATATAAACTGCAAAAATATGCAAGTTTGAATACACACACACACGCATTCCCACACAGACAAAATTATGATTTTTACATTTTTCTTATTGGGGACTAAAATTCACAAATATACACACAAGAACATGAATAATAAAATGCAGAAAGAGAGTTAAAAGTACTAAATTGTGTAAATAAAAAAAAAATCAATCAATGAGTAACTTCCCTGCACATGTACTCTTTGACATCAGGAGACAGCATACTCAGTGAATGACCTCATTATTGATTTATAATTTTGTTTTTGTGAATTAAATCATAAGGTGCCAAATCACAATTTGAAAATTCCTTTTATGGATTTTCAATAAGTTTAGTTTGCTAGAACATTTTTATTAGGAAAAAACTAAAAACATTTAGTGCTTTTAACACCCCCTTTTCTACTGCCAGAATATGGATCACTACTATGGTTAGAGCTAGTTAGTCACTAAGTTTCACTACTTTGTTTAAGTGGGATTTCTACAAGTAATCTATAAACAGTCCACAAGGATTTCTCACCTTTCTGGGTCAGGAGTGGGTAAAAGCATGGCAGGCAACATGCTCCACCTTCAAAGGAATAAATAAGCGTGCATTTCAGAGCAACCTAACAGTGCATGTTAGTCAAGTAGGTTAACATAAGATTAAAAACAAAAGAAAAATTGAAATCAAAAAGGATAAAATATTAATATAAAGTTTTTCATGTGGAAGAAAAAGGCTTTAGTCAAGCAACTGAAGAGTTAACAAAAGCAATAAAAAGAACTGGGAGAAGAAAAAAATGAGGCTTCAGAAGCTATTACACTAATGTATTTATTCAATGCAAACAGTTCTCTTCACCAAAATTAATGAATTAAAGATATGAATCTTCAAATGGAGCCTGGTAAATGGTATGTTCCTTACTATATATACTCTGAATCTTTACTTCTTTTTTTACTTTTTAACTGTATACAATCCAGGATCTATCAGCTATTGTCAATTTAAGCTATTGCTCCAGTTAAGGAGCAGGACCACGTCTGTGAAAATTATTATAGCTATGCATATAAATGAAAATGTATAATAACTTCCACATAAAAAATATGTACTCTAAATTTGTTGAATTGACACAATATTTTCTATCCCACCTTGAAATTTGAAATTTTTTGATGATATATGATTTACAATTGAATGCTTCCCAAAGTTGAAAATAATGGATATACTGAACTGGACCATAAATAAAAATCAGCAAAAAAATGATCTTATGGGAGGGAAGTTCACTTAAAATGGGAAGGGGTGACTAATTGGGGCGGATGATACTTGTTAATGTGAAAAATTACAATATTCTTCTCTCTCTCAATGGTGTATCAATTAATATCTAACAATAATTCAACTACAATCAATAAATCCTGAGACTGAAAAATACTTCATGAGCAAATTTCTTTGAATAGGTAGTGCAAGCAAGAATTATTTTGTTTCATATACACAAGAAAATATAATCGATGACAATAAAAAAGAGTGGGGGGGGGGTGGGTTCATGAAATATTCTCATTTGGTTAGCTTGATGTCTATCATAAAAAAATGCCAAGCTTCAGTTCCTAATTCATCAGAAAATTCATCCAGACTTTATTATACGAAGGATATAAATGTACATGTAAATATTGAAATCATGCCATTCTGAAATGCAAACTACGATTATATTATTTCTGTATTTTTCGTATTGGCCCATGGAGCTACTTTTTCTTTTAATTAGACAAACTTCTGAAACCTCACAAATAAACATGTAAATTTTAAGAGGGGAAAAAATCATAATAAGAAAAGAAAGTACATGTTAAATATAGAAAAATAGAAGACAGAAAGATCTCACATAATAAAACATGCAAAGTCCTAAGAAATCACTCTGACGGGAAAAAAGTAACAAAATAAGACACAGCACTCTGAATGCACTATCTTGTTTTCAATGATGTAGTTATTTACTGCCACTATTAACTAGATCTACAACTAAATTCACTAATATGAACCACAAAACTATTTAATTTATGAAAAACATGGCAATTGTTTTCTTAATTTGAAAATTCTCTCTCCCTTTTCTTCTCAATCAAATTTCAAAATTTAAGAAGAATTGAATTGAGATTTTAAATTCAACTCAATCAATACCTAATGTGACTTGCGCATAAATTTGATCGGAGAGAGAGGCATCAAAAAAATTATTTCGGTAGTAGTAAAGTTATTTCTATTGATTATAGTAATACCATCCACAGAATTTTAATAATTATAAATACTTCAGCTTTCATATCAAATTATATAAACATCATATGGAAGTTAGAAAAAGTCTCTAAGCCTGGAAGAGAAAACATTTTTTTAAATATATAGTCTTATACAGGGTCTAAAGGAAAGTTCATAACCACCACCTTCACAGCTGAAGGATATGTTCTTGACAATAAATGTTGAGTCTATCAAACGAAGTGGACATGCTCCATCTATTGAAAGCAATGGCAGAACCCTTAGCAGCAAAACTACTAAGTTAGTGAATCTAACTTGAGGCCCCAAAGTAAGGTAGGAAGAAAAATGACAATATTAAAAAGTTGTAGAGTATTATCGAATGAATTATGAAGAATTGGCAACAAGAAAGAAGGGGGAACCTCGTAATAATAATAACCAGTTAAATATCAGTTTAACTTTCATTTTAACTATGCTTCAGTTCAGTTGCATGATGAAGTCAGTGATTGAAACTGAATATCATGCAAATATGATAGAGCAATATCAACAACAGATTACGACAGTTAACTTATTGTTCTACTTCATATTTTCCCTGATTCATATGCCTGTCCCTATTTCTCAGCAATAATTCCACCAAATTTGATAATGTTCTGCAACTTCATCTCATAGACAAATTTTTTTATCCCCCCCCCCCCCCCCACAATTTCATAGTAATTAAATGATTTTCTAAATTTCTCATTTTGCCTCTAGAAATGCTGTTTGAATTGAAATGTCTCCAACAGATAAGGCATGGCCAGTTTATTGCACAGAATGTTCATAGTTGGGGGATTTCTCCATCTTTCTTTTAGCAGCAAAGAGTACAGATAAAAGGCTACAGGCTTTCCTTTGGACTCTAAAATATATAAGGATATAATCAACAAAAATCGTTTGAAATATCTGAAATTATGAATTCCTACTTCACATAACATGTTGGAGGGTATCTTTTAGGGATTCTTAAATTATGAATGATTTGTGTAGACAAGATAATTTATTTAAGTTAGATATCCTAACTCCCATGTTAACAATACTATTATTTATTACATCACACAACAATCAAAATCAAAACCAATACGCTTTCAAACCCTGTCGGCTTTTCCAGATATCAGCTGGAATCTAACTTGAAAATAAATTTAAATTATTAAATAAAATGCAAAAAAAAAGTAAATAAATAAAATGAAAATAAAATCATTAGTAATACAGAAGCTATTGAATGAAATAATGGCTCAAGAAAATTGAAAACTTAAATTACACAACACAAAATAACTTGTGTGATTCAAAAGTGCATATAGAAAACAGCAGCAAGAAAATTAGTATATCAGTAAGAATTATATATTATTGTATTTCATGCAAATGAAGAACTAGAAAAGGGGAATCGAGGTGTATTCCAAAACTTGTGAACTGTTTTTCAATTTTTCTAATTAATATTTTGAAGCTTTTGTTTACTTAAGATTTATCTTGGATGCAGGAGAAACTGTGTAGTTCTGACTTTCAAGCTTAGCTTTCCCAAAATGAAATTCATAGTTCATTAAAAAATATATTGGTTTCAGAATTGATAAAAAAATGGTACCAGAATGCCATTGTTAGGCTGAAAGTTTCTTTAATATGCTATCACTGAAACAATGTTTCTATCTTTGCATTAAAAAGTAATTATGGCATCTCCTTAAATTCGCAATTTTAATCACTAATGTAAAACTAAAAATTCAATGTAAATATAGGAATCAAATTAAATAACAAATATCAAAATTTTTTAAAATAAACAAAAATTTATTTAAAAGGATCGTGAAAATACCTCTCTCTGGCCCAACGTTCCATTTTTGACTGAACACTCGGGCTTGTGATACCTGAAGGAGTCATTTTACCACCTAAACCTAAAGGATCAAATGCGCCCATAGAATATGGAGCATAAGGTGTGCCAGGGGACATCTGGTTACGAAGCATTTGGAGCTGCCTTTCATACATCTGCCGCTGTTTCTCTAAGGCATCTAAAGAGGTAAAAAACCACATTAAAATATTTATTTAAGAATAGAAATGATTTCAATATTTCTGATATTCTATTGTGGAAAAACTGACATGCAAAGAAATAGAGGCCAATATATATATTACTAGCTTATTTTTTTCCTATTTTTCAATACATTTTGTAAGAATTTTTTTTTTCAGTGATTACATGCACATGTGTAAAAAACAATGCAAATTGGGAAACAAAACATTAACGTTTTTGGTTAAGGTTGTACAAGGTAACGCTTTGGGGGGGGGGGGGAACAAGCCTCCGTCATTGTATTATACCATCAAGAAAACCCATTAAATCAATAGCAACTTTCGCTTGGAAAAATTATACTCCTCTCTTAACTAATAATGCTTCAATTTAAAAAAAAACTAACTAAAAAATGAATATATTATTAATAAATACAATTTATTCTGTTACTTACTGTGCTTATCTTCTTCGTGTTGTCGCTCTAACGATTTCATGGCTGACTGAATTGGATCATTGCTCAACTCCTTCATCATAAGCTCTTCTCGAGCAAATTCATAATCGATTGGCCTATCACAATGTTCACCATTGTTAGTGCTAGGTGTCCCAGGAGCTTAAGAAAGAAGGAATAAAAAATTTTAGAACAAATCAAATGCATATACAGCATTTTTCCATCAAGATGAATCCATTCGGAAACTGAAGAAAAAAAAAGACAAAATTTTCAGATTAAAATAGGAAAGAAAGAATTTACTCATTGGTAACTCATTTTCACTGATAAACTTAAATATTTTCTATCATGTTAATCAACTTTGAATATATGAAGCTACTATGGTCTAAATTAGTGATGGGCAAATTATGTCCCGTGGGCCAGATATGGCCCGTCAAAGGTAATTCTTGATTTCAAATGTTCAAGTGGGTCTCATTGAAAATAAGAAAGAAAACAAGAAATATAAAATATTAGAATGACCAAAATTACAGTGTTTGGTGTAGTAGCTATTGGTCTCAGAACACAGCATACCTGGTCCACAGGATGAAAAGTTTGGCCATCACTCTTCTAAACTACACAGTACATGCCTACATCAAAGTTTAAGTCTACGGCCCCATTCATCTATATCGAAATACCCATCTTTTTAAACACATTTTATCCACTGTTTTACCATTATATGTGTATCCATTTAATCATTCCACATTAACTGATTCTGCATATATATATATATACTATATATGTATCATAAACATACAGATACTGGATTTGTCCATCTAGTTAAACAATTTGATCACTTGAGAGAGATTGTTGGTTTTTAATTAAGTAGAAGTAAATTTAGAAACACAATTTGGCCATTTTTCAAAATTCTCCACGGTCATTTTCATATCAACGCCTCGAACCTTCTAACTCTGGCTTCATACTTTTCAAAAAGAATTAACCATCATCCACAGATTGTTTCAAATTTAGTTTCTTTCCTCGAACAATAACTGACTGGACCAACCTCCCCCCAAAAATTATTGATTGTGAAACAATTTCAGATTTTTTTTTGTGACATCAATCATCTCTGTCTAACTTCATCACCGTATTCCCTTGTATAGGCCTCGGCCAATCAATATTGAATAAATAAATAATAAAATCAAACGATAATTAGCATAATTTTCTGCACTTTCCCCTCCCAAAGATATTTTTTTTAGTGTTTGAAATATATTTCCATGTTCATAAAAAATTATAATTATTTAGCACAATAATATTTACTTGAAGTAATTTTTGGACAATTGACTCTGAAAAAATGGTTGTTGCCCCACAAAACACGATCACCATGTCTTAGCTGAGTTTTTGATGTTATCACAGACCCATTCACACATGTCCTGCAGTAAAGAAAATAAACATGAATAAAACGTTTCAACAGACAAATAAAACCAGAATCACCAAATAATTAATGAATGCCTTTTTTTATGAAAATAGATATGATAAGGTCTTGAAAGATGGAAATTAATTTTCAATTTTTTGCTATTTGGATTTGTCTTTTCCAATTGCTATTGTGAATTTTTTGCTATTTTTATTTATCTCTATGCTATTGCGAATTTTTGGATTTGATAGCTGAAGTCATAAAATTATACTAACATAATTTCTTATAGCCATAAAAAAAAATTTACATACCTTGCACCTTCTAAAGGGGTAATGTAAATATCTGTCCCCTCCATTGTAATTATACAATGCTCTGGTTGTATTCCAAGACCACTTAGCTGGATATCTTGCTCTAAGGGTGCATCAGATCGTCCAATTAATGTTCTTTCCTGTAAAATAAAGGAAAATAATAAATCCAAACCATAATAAATAAAGATAAAATGGTATGAAAAAATAAAGCAAATGTTTTACAGAAATATTCATAGTCAGTTTTTAAAATACGATACGTTTCTTGAAATAATTATTAATATAGACACCCCATCAGATTAGGAACAATGAGTGTCTGAAATTGCATTTTTGAAAACTCAAGTACCATGATGGATAAGCCAAGACATTTTGTGGATGATTTTCCATAGAGACCTACCAAAAATCTTGTTTTGGCTAATGAATGATTCCTGATAAATTTCCTGCTACCTAATGGAACCTGGTCTGGCCGGCAAAGAACAGAGAACTGAGGGTCCAACCGTGCCATACTAAAGTTCCAGTAGCGGGTACCTGGGCCAGTTGGCAATGTGGACACATGGTTGAAAAGCACACAGCCGCACTGAATAAGGCTTTTGTTCAAGTGGCAGTGATATTAGAAAGCTCTTTTTGTAATTTTTTTTTAAATTTATTGCTATTGTGAGTTTTTTGTTATTTGGATTTGTCTTTTTTTAATTGATATTGTAAATTTTTTATTTGATTTGTCTTTTCTAATTGATATTGTAAATTTTTTATTTGATTTGTCTTTTCTAATTGCTATTGTGAATTTTTTGCTATTTTTATTTATCTCTTTATGCTATTGCAAATTTTTGCAATTTGTAATCTTTATTATAATAGCTATTGTGAATTTTTGCTATTTGTTTTTTTTAAATGTTTTACTGTCGTGTATGTAATGCATTTGTTATTAATATATACATAATAAAGCACCCAACACTGCCCAGTCTCTCATCTGGGGCAAAAGCTAAAATTGACAATTGTTGATAGAGCCTGGGTAGTGCTGTACAGTATGAAATGTGAATGTTTGGCGTATCAGTGTATAATTTTTCTTTTATGATACATTCACCCATGTGATAGGTAGATGTTAGATGGTTTATAACTATTTCAACATCAACCATTTTGGTCTAACTACCAATGTCTTCAGTTTTGTTTTGTTTTTGCAATTTTTATTTCTCGTGTAAGTATTTAATACATATAGATATTAACCATATCAAAAATATTCCAACTAGATCTTTCATACCAATAAATGTCCTTTCTTAACACTTATATAAGTTTTTGATTGATTTGATTAAAAAATAAAAATCTATTCATGAATTTTAATTTAAAAATAAATAAAAATTTAGAATTTAAAAAACAACAATCGGTGATCATGTTACAAATTTTTATAAAACCAGTAATAGAGAAAACACAGAAGCATTCAAATTTTTCTGAAAAAAGGGGAAAAAAGAACTTTGCTATTAATACAGTCAATCTAATAAAGAACTTTATTTGGAAAAAAATCTGCTATAAACAAAATTTGTTCGGAAATAATTTTTAATTTACAGTGAATTAATCAGAATGAAAGTGTTCAAAAAGAAATTCTGTTATATATAGAGACTCTATTCCTTTTATAATATTGCAAAACGCTTTTTATGTATAAATAAACACAGCCCAAAAACCAAAATATCTATGAATTATATACCCAGTATAATATTTCCTTAATATTTACTGTCGAAAAAAGAAACTGCTAGACACTATACTTATAGGTACTAAACAGGGTGCATAGGTAACAAACCGTAAGTGAAAACTGTTTAACCCACATTTAATGCTGTTTTCCCCCAACTTTCCTCTGTTTTTGGAATTAGAAAATTTTTTGGCATACTAGGACAGTATTAAAAATTTAATTTTTTTATTTTAATAACTACATAACCCCTTGCAACATGACAACATGAATGGGAAAAACTTTGTACTAAACATTATTTGGATACTTTTTCAAATTTTCAAAATTGGAAGTATGCCTCTAGGATCGATGGTTCGGCAGTAAAATTTGATACGCTCTGTTACTTATGCACCCTGTATAAAGAACATTAAAAAAAATTAGCTACTTTTTTTCACTAATGTTTTCATGTTTTGTAAAAACACTCACTTTTAAATAGTATACAAGAAGCTCATTCAATGATGGATCTGCATTCAAATTGACTAGATAATATTTGTCTTTTTCCACTTTGATACCGGAAGCTTGAACTGATATACCCATTTTTTCCAAAGCTTGTTGGCGTTCCTGTAAATAGAAACAAAAAATTGAAATAAGGTAAAAAGTTTAATTTCACTATTTAACCAACCAAATTTGATTAAAAAATCAAATAATCAACTTTCAACCGAACATGAAAAATGTCTAAAATGAACTGCACTGCAAAATATATATAAATAACAGGCACTATATGGAATACTGTCAACCATTTTTTTGGAGATGAATATCTAATACAATTTTTTTCAAGATCCGCAACGAGGATTTCTATTTCGTTGGGGGGGGGGGGGCTGCGGATAAATTAGATTTTTCAGCCCCTCCCTATGGTGAAACTCCATAGTTCCATAAAAAATATTTTTGCAACATTCATTTTTCACCCAATTTTCATGTTCAGTGTTTCCCTCATCCTTTAGATGGCCGCCCTCAGTTGTCTTCTAACCCCCCCCCCCCCCCCCAGTTCCGGACCGACTACCGGGTGCTTGAGCTTTGTGCCGGAGAGATTTTGATTTCTGAATTATTTCTTAATATACCGTGCTCACTCGCATCACTTTCGGCTCCACCGACACTGGAAATAACGCAAATTACTAGCGCGGGTTATCGGAAATTAGTACACGTTTAGATCACTAATGGGAAGCTCTCGGTTCAACCACGGCCGTGATTTAAAAATATCCAAATACCATCCGAAAATTCACACGGAATTTTCTGCAATAAAACCTAAGAACGATTCAACTTCGAAATTCTGAAAAACTTCGTCTGATGATGCGAAGTCTGCCAATAACAGACAGCTTATAAGAAATATCCAAATACGAAAATAACTTCTTTACTTAGTTATTTATCACACTAAAATCTGATATTAGGGATACATATACAGAGTAAACAGCAACTGTCTTTGCATTACGCTAAAATTTAGTCATCCACATCATACTTCAAGATCAATACGGGATATCTAGCCACCAAAAAACGGGATGGGAAAACTGTTTTTACGCCGATCCCACCCTACGATGCCACGCGATTCCGAGAAGGGCCGCAAACTCGCAACGTTTCTCGGAGCTTCAGCCCATAATTACCTTTTCTGAATGAATTCTAATCTTAATTTCAGACCATAAGTTACACGATTGTAAGAAGCGAATTGGTGAATTCTTACAAAAAATTCGTTATGTCCAATATTTGAGTGTTTGACAATAATTATCAAACACTCGAATATTGGACATAACGAATAAGTATTCTCCAAAAGTTCTTTTTTTTTAATTATCTTTATTTTAACGTTGCAGGTTCGAGGAAACGGAAAAAATTCTTCCATTGAAACTTGGTTGTAAAGGGTTCGACTGTTATACGAGTGTTTTTCAATTATCTCTTATCGGAAGATCTCTTGTTCGAACACGGACCTCCTGGCTGTGTCATGACCAATCGCTATCCAGTATATTCGCTCCAATTTCTATTTCGTTCTAAGACGATAACATTAATAAATAATACCAGGCATTGCTTAGAAAAACGTTGGGGATAACCTTTCGAAAACTACGAACCTTCCTGTTTGCCGTTGTGCGATGGACAGGGGGCTATGGACGGTTTGGAAGGAGAAAGTGAATTAGTGTCCGTTTCAAAATACGGAAATAATTTGAAACACGAAAAATAAAAACAAAAACTCAGGTAGGGTCTATAATAAACGATGAATCTAAATTTGTGAAATTTTAATAGTCATAAAACGTCATCTTATTGAGTAGCAAACAATTAAGACTATTGGCCTTCAGGAGAGCAAAATGTAGAGAATACTCAAAATGTGAAAATATTACAAAATCTAAAAGCAATAACCGAATTCAAAAAATAATTAACATATTACACCGTGTAATTTAATTCAATCAGAAAAGGGAAAAAAGATAAATAAGCATAATTTTGTTTTCATACGTTATAAGAATGATAGTTCCGATAATTTAAAAATATCAGAATCACATACTATATTTCTTCAATACGAATGAACGTTAAAAATTGAGAGCTACCGGAACCATCTTTCTTTGACAAATCTTAATCGATATTTCCGTTATGTAAAACGAAGCGAGCAGAAGAGAACTGCCGGGAACCTGTTGATCTTTCTAACGTACATTATAAGAAAGCCAACGATTAAAACAATTTATTGATTTAAAAAATATAACACGTAAGCTAATATGAGGGGATTCTCCTAAACAAAAAAAAAACTGCAAAACTCACCAAGATGCTTTTATGTCTGGAAAGTTATCCCCTTTTTTTTCACTTGTAACGATGATGATACGGCTCTCGAAGGCTGTTTTCCTTCGGTTAATCAAAGGAAAGGTTTTTGGGCTGGCGTTTAAATTTTTTCCCTTAAAATAATTTCATAATACACTATATATAACACACTGATTGTATAAACTGATCTCGCAGCTAAAGGTAACGAGTATTTTTGTGCTTTGTTCACACACGAATAAAAATAACCACGAAAAATTAAAATTTCAATCTTTGCGGATATATATGCCTAACAAATTAAATGGAATAAACTATATATAACAATAATAATGGAAGCTCAATACGTAAAAAAAGGAAGTAGAAAACGAAATATTGAATTGAGAGTTTGAAATTATAACCGGAGAAATTGTCGGCAACTTTTAAGTTTTCAAATATTATTTCTCACTCAAACACTAGAATGAACAGAAGCATTCTCTTCACAACCAAAAATAGCTACGTAAAATGCAATCAATTATTTTGTTTCGCTCGAAGAAAAACTACGTTTCTATTTCAACAGAAACGTTGAACTTCAACATTCCCACGCCGTTGATATTATTTCTATCAGCTTTTGACATCTCCAAAGAGAAAAATTATCAATTCACAATTTTTTTTTTTTTTTTTCATTCATGATCCTCTACACGTCATGAGTATACAAGTGATTGAAATCGATATTTTTCACTTCACAGGATGAACAATAAAACTGAATATTCGCGCCTTGGAATATAACTTGGTGAAAATGCAAAGTAGATCCATTTCATTAACTATTTCGTTTGCTACGAAAAATTTTAAATGACTGTTTTCATTCTGAAAATCCGTCAGAAGGTCACTGAACCAAAACATGACGAGCATCAGCAACAACACCACAAAAGTGCATTCTGCTTCTTTACTGTACAAATGAGATTCAACATGCGAGAAGGTTCCATGACTAACTTCACGTGCAATAATAGAGAGATCTCGGTATATTTCTGCTTAACCAATTACAATGCCAAAGCGGAGCAGGGTTGTTGTTTTCCCAGCGCCGCACGTCATAGCAACCTGTGCGGGGCGCTGCTCAGCACGGCTGGCGGAAAAATCGTTTCTTTGGCGTTAGAGAAAAAAATATTTAGAGGCAAGAAAACTCGCATTTCATATGCAGTTAAAAATATGAACGCAAATATATCACGTATCTACCTACGGTATACCTAAACTATCTGCGAGGCTCAACGGATTTTCATTTTTTTACTCAATTTTAAAATCCTCAATACAATGATTGAAATTTGTGTATTCTAAGTTGTCTACGGCGTTAACTACCCATTAGAAAAATATGAATGGGAAGAATTTTCGAAGCCGCGTTTTACAATCTCAGCATAGCTTCTCTTACTCTCTCCTACTACAAAATCACCATGTTATTAAAAGAGTTTCGCCAGCAAAAAAGCACGTTCTTGTAAACTCAACGAAATACTTTACAGCATAGTTTCCCAACCTTTTTGTCCCACCGCCCCCTTTTTTAGAATTTTTTTCTCCCATCGCCCCAACGCAATCTAACCCATAGGATCCTATGTTATACCCGTAGCTTCTACCGCCCCCGGGGAACATTCCATCGCCCCCAAGGGGGCGTTAACGCATGTTGGGAATCACTGCTTTACAGTGAAGAAATAATAATAGTAATGGGGTTATTCTCTGGGAAATGTTAGACAACCTGACACGTCTGTGAGCAGTTTGGTCTTATTTTTGCAAAAAAATTAGCATATACGCAATAATTTAAATAGAAAAACACTTTCTAGCGGTAAATATCCACAGTGAATTTTTTTTTTTTTTTTTTTGCTCGCAATTCATATATCGTTCCTTCATTAAGACGTTCTCAGAGTTCCATAGCTTTTTTGATGGTTAAAGATTTAGCCAACCCAGAACACGCCAAATAAAAATTATAGATACCCTGTATTAACGAATAGCAGAAATAACATATTTACTTAGTTACATCAATACGCTCATAGCTTGTAAGTTTTATCAAAGATCTTTTACAAGACTTTCATAGCGTAATCCCAGTCTGAGATGTCACCACAACCGAGGTCAAGGTTTTTTGGTAAAAAATGTTATCATAAGCTATCACATATCTGCATGAAGTTATTTCACTATGATTGGAGTGACTATACTTGATACAGAAAAACAAGAGGGAATGGGGTCCAAAATACGAGACATTGAAAATTCTTACCACAAATATTGCCACACGTGGACGAAATCAGCAAATATTGTTAATCTTTACAGAGGCAATCTTGCCTAACTTGATGCCTTTCATTCCGGGAATATCAAAATATCTCGCCTCCTTTTATTTCGGCAATGCTGAGCCCAGCTACTGCGTTGAAGTTGTTTTTACAGTAAAATATGTTTTCCATCTCCCCCCTCATCTAACCCGCTTAAAGTCTAATAACAGAAGGAGAGAGACGATGTTTTTCATTTCCCTTCGAGGTAGTATAGAGTTATGCGTGCAGCATAAATAATAGTTCCTCTCTTTCTTTTGGTTTTTTTTTATCATTATTTTTTATGTTGTAGAGAGAGGGGGGGGGGGGGGAAGAAAGAATTTATTAACTCCCTAAATCGGAAAAAAAATATTTTTGAAAATAGGCGGCAATTTTTCTAGGAGGCAGTGTTATCCCAAAAAAAAAATTTTGAAGAGTAATTACACTTCTGTTTTAAATTTCAAGGGCAATTTTTGTAAAAAAGTTTTTTTTTTAAATTAAAACACAGAAATACCTACATTAAAAAAATTATCTGAAATTTAGAGAAGTAAAATCGAATTTTGATGCGTGAATCATGAATCCAGATGCGTATTGGCGGTTTAGTGATTTCCACGGTGGCATTTGGGGTGGGGCCTCTAATCAAGAATCCGGTACCCAATTCACAGAATTTTAGAAACAATTCATCCAAGGCCCCCCCCCCCCCCCGAAATGAAACCTGTCAACTTTTCCGTGGGGGCCCCCCGACCTGGAGACTTGTCGGACATTCCTCCTGTGAGGGCCAACGAAAAATTTTTATTTGTAATCATTTTAACAACGAATGAAATCCAGGGCCACCCAATCAAGGAGCCGGAACTCAATTCGCAGATTTTTATTGGGGGGGGGGGGGGGCAGACTGGATATATCTTGGGCTCCGGCTATTGCAAATTTTTCAATGTTAAAGCAGCAAGAAAACAATGAGATCCGTCAAAGGGCCATGGAAATGAAACCTTTTAACTTCCCCATTAAGGTATATGTGCAATGCCACGCCCTGGGTACCCCGACCCTGTGTATTGCGAGCACTGGTGATATATGAAAATAACACATACCTCTAGGCATGGCCCCCTCAAGGACAGGGCTGACAGGGGCCGGAATAATTCTTACCACTTTCTGATTTTTCACACTATAAATTGACCACAGAGGGTCCCGAGGAAAAGCTGGTTTGGGGGCCCTGCTGCAGGATGTGGGGCCATGCCTCTCGGTACATACACATAAGTTGGCCCCAGTGGGTCAAACGGTTCCCGATATATTCAAGAGTTAAATGAAAACTTCACCCAAAATCGTTAACGATTTCCGTTGCATAGAAACAGGCCCTTTTCGAGTTTGTGATTTTTTTAATAATAGAATAGATTTATTACAGCGCAATTTATATAAATTGTGTAAATTACCTTTATTCCCAATTTCATACGGGCAAAACAGGACATATATCCAAAAAAAAGTTGGGAAGGGCAAAAAGGGCAGGCTAGAAAATACAGTAATGACCCGAAAACGGGCCATGTCAATGATGAGACGTCGGAGCGTTAAAAATTTAATAATCCGTTTTTTAACATGACGCATCATAGAGTAACAAACAAACATTGCCTCCATATGATGACCTCTGATTCTAGGAATGCGCCGTAAAACCGTTGTGAAACAAAGGTGATGAAAAATGTATCGCTATATCCTAGGTATTTTGCATTTTCATCGGAGTTATAAGCACGGTTCATTAACATTACTCTATACGGGGATTAGGCCAGCCTGCCTGATTAAGGTTATAGTCGACGCATCGTAACAACCGAGTTTGACTCTGCACTTTTTATTACAATCAAATTTCTATCGTTTGCAACCTTTTTATTCCAATTTGCGCATTACAAGCAGATTTCGTTATCCACTGTCCTCGAGCCAGTCAGCTGTAAAAATAATCGCGCTATTGTATCCATAACTCATAACTTTTTAATACATGAGTAGAAGAAATGAAAACTGCTGAAAATATCCAAAACTTTAAAGAAGCTGTTAGAACGGAAAGTATAGAAATGGTCTCCATAGGCAACGCCCTCCCCGTTAGTGACTCGCCGCCACCGTTCCCCTCCCCCGTTCGAGGAGCCTGTATCCGCTTTTAGTCTCTACTCTGGAAGTTTCACGACGCTCGTTATAACGACTATTCCATCGTAACGACTGTTACGACAGGTCTCAAACTTTTTCCTATTCAAGCCATGCAAATATGATCCATTACAACGACCGAATTCGGGGGTCCACCACCCTTTTTTTTTTGGAAAGAAATAGATAAAACCCGTCAAGTGTGTGTGTGTTTGATTTTGACTTTAGATGCTTGAAGAAGAAAAGAGATAAAGCATTGCCACTTTTCTACGGGAAAGTGGGCGTGGCTCACTCCACTTTCCACGTGGTTGATTTTTTCGCAATTTTACATAATTTCTCAATGGGAGAATATAAGGGCAAGGGAACTCATGTTTTTATTCTGAAAATTATTCATTCGACATGCCTGTCTTAAATAAATGAAACATTGTATCTTTAGAACTCAAATTGAAAGTTTTGGCGGACAAGACATTGTCGAAAGCCAAAATAGACGAATCATCGAATATTCCAAATAGTTCTTTGTTCACCAATAATTAAAAACCGCGATGCAATTATAAAAGCAGAAAGATGAGGTTGTCTTCGCATAGTCGATCACAGGAAGGGAAATTCCAACAGTTGGAAAAAACAAAAACAAGTTTTATGATTTATGAAAAAAATTTTCCATATAACGACCTCCCAATATAACGTACGTTTCTCGTGGAACGAAGGAGGTCGTTATAACCAAGCGTCGACTGTATCACTTTCTTTAGCTATCAAAGAATATCCTTCTAACAAACTTTTCTGCATTACATAACAAAATTTTTGTCGGAACGCAGACATTATAGTTTAAATTGAAAATCCCCCCCCCCGTGCAAAGGATGGGGGGGGGGCTGAGTTCCGAAACTTTAGGTACAAAGTTTGAGGGGTATAGCATTATTAAACTAGCATTATTTTGTCGTGAAATATTCGATCGAATAAGAATTCCGCATGCTGCATCCTGATAGCATTCCCGACACTAATTTTCACGACGAGGTCCTGAAGGGTTTCAATGGGACTTGGTATGCAATTTCCAGGAGATAGTCCAATAAGAAAGAAATCGAGAGAGGAGAGATCGTGGGGAAGAGCAGCCATGCAATGGGCCCGCCGTCATTTCCAATCCATTGAAGCTACAGACGAAGATATCTGGGTAAAACTTTTTCGTCTACCAAATTGAAAGTTAATTTTTTGTCTATGATCGGAGCAGAAAAAAATAGAGGTTTAAATAATTCTGCATTTCTAGGCAAAAAAAGCGTGTTTCATCATGCTGGAACCGCATGCGCCCTTGGATGGTTGATGCACATATTTCAGTAAATGAGTTCCAAGCATTTTCTTTCATTTTTGACAATAGCGGAAACAAAAATAATGAGGTTTCGTATTTTTTCGGGGGGGAGGGGAACAATTTTCATTGATTGTAGTACCGTAACACGGAGCTATTTTGCACACCGTTTTTTGAGAGTTTATTAGGAAAAACTCATGCTAGGCAAAGCAAAAATGTAAAATAGTTTTTTTAATGATTTCCATATATTTCAAGACAATGTGAGAACAGATCTATTGCCATAAAAAGTCATCGCAATTTTTTTACCTTTTTAAAATTGGTGCTAAGTAATCCCCTCAGAGCAGGTTATTTTGCATACTGTGTTAGCACATAGTACTACGGAAAACTGACAGGAAATTAGATTTTCTAGTTTGAATGGAAAAATGGTCAAAATTCAAAATGATACATATATATAAATATATATATATATACAGTCAATCCACGTTAGTGCGTCACCCGGTTAACACGTCACTCCGCTTACCGGGTCACTTTTTGGAAGTCCCAATTATCCTCAGGCAGGCATTGGCACAGCTATGTCTTACTCCGCTTAACGAGTCACTCCGCTTGCTAAGTCATATTTTTGCGCTCCCAAGAGTGAGTCATTAACGAGGTTTGACTGTATATATATATAATATTTCATCAACAAACACGACGCTAATTAGGTTATTAATATCAACTGAGCGAGCTGAATTAAGCTTAAAACACTTTAAAAAAAACAAAAAAAGCTACAATGGGGTGGCTTTAAGGTGATGCAAAGTAGACCCAGGTTTGCTCAGAACATTAGATCGATAGTAATTTGATGGTCATGATAAATAATGTTAATTACGTCTCTATAAGCATGACATAAACGTTAGAGTTTCTTCATACAAATAAACTACATTTACTTTTTAATTAGTTAATTTTTTGGCAGCGACATGAAACTTTTTCTTGACAAAAATTCCAGGTGAAATCAAGCAGCACAGATCTGTTTAGCAAACCATATCCAAAATAGTGGATGCATCAGTAACTCGAATACATGAATTGACTGATGACGTCTCCTGTCAGGCAAAATCAAACTGTTTGTCAGGATTAGTGCAGAGTAGCCCCGGATTACAGTATATTGGTTTTTTTTTTATGTATATTACATTTGTAAGTCAGCAAAAGAAGTTCCTAGACAGAAGAATGGGGTCAAGTTATCAGAACACTGCATTCGATTTATATATTTTTGCAATTGAAGTATCTACGGAAAAACTTGTTTCGCTTGAAAAGACCTAGTGTGAGCTGCTTTAATTATTTTATTCAAATTTTTTTCGATTAGAAAAAGTGAACTTCGAAATTCTACTTGCTCTGACGTAAGAGGGAAAATATCATAGATAAGTCTAGTTAACAAGGGAAACAAACGTTAAAATAAAATAAACAAGATGAGCGCAAGACAAACATTACTCGAACTGACAGTAAATGCTTACAATCATAGCAGATAAAAACCTCTCTTTAGCGCACAAAGGCGGGACAAAAAAAATTCGTCCGTAAAAGAGGGATGACCGTATACGAGGGGTGTCCGTTAAGATGGGTTTCACTGTATACTCGGAATTTCTGGAGCGAGAACGAGAATATACACTTCACATTTATTAAATATAATAAATTGTTATAAATTTAACACGCAGCATGCGTGAATTCCACTAGCTGTCGGGTTAAACGTTTTTGAAATTGATTTGATTTGCTAACGCAATTAAATAAGAATTGAAAGAAGTTTGGGGAAGAAAATTAAAGAAAGGAAAAAAAAAGTTTAAAGCAATTTACATCCAAACGAACGGTATTTTATGGAGTAAATAATCCAATGATTTATGAAACTAATGATGGCAGGGAAAAGTGTTTTTTTTTCCTCCTTCGGAGGAAAAAAAACTGGAGTTCTATACAATTTAAACTCTGCAAAAATTGACTGACGTCTGTGAATATTGCGATGAAAAGTACAACACAACGATCGATAAAACTAGAAAATTTTGGACGAAGCGCAAACTATAAAGAAATTATTAGTTTTAACGTTACTTGAGAAGAGTACCATCTTTGAAATGTCTAATCGATGCAATCCTCGTATGCTCACAGTTTTTAAGTGTTTCATGTAATCCTAGCTAATTCTGTCGACTCGTAAAGACATCTGCTACATTCGCGCTGAAATGGGAATTCGCAATAACACTTCGCCATTAGAATAACTTTCAAGTATGAACGAAACTCGAAAAACGACGTAAAATTCATGGCAGGCAATAAGAGTTTTCAACGATTCGACAAGATGGTTTTGTGCCCTTCAATAAAATAAAAATTTTTATTCCTCCTAATCTAATCCGACTGCACTATGCATATCTTCAAGATTTTTCCCATAATTTCTTCAATTATAGTTGCTAATTAGAGATTTCTTCAAAGAATTTTTTTTTTTTAATGGAGTATCAGACAGTTATGTAGTTAATGTTGAACCATAGACATAAGATTAACTAGACTATCATCCTAATGTCTGGTTTTTTTGAAGCACCCCCCCCCCCCTCCGTGACGAATTGAACAAGAGCATGGCATCCATAATTTGGCACACTATCTTCATACTAGGCGACACATTCCTTGTAATGCACGAAGGGTGGAAAAAATTTAGATTCGCGTTATTCGAGGCTTTATTTATAAAGCGGAAATAAAGACATTTTATTATGCAAGAGCAAGAAGTATACGGTGCCTAACTTCCACTGATGAGATTCCTAATCAAAATTAGTAATCCTACTTTTGTGTTACAAATTTCTTATTTTTGACTTTTTTTTCGTGGTTAAATATGTAGTTTATAATACATGATTTTATGATACATTCTTTTTTTTTTTTTAGCATTCATTTTTGAGTTGAAAATTTATATTTCAGCTGGATTAAAAAGAAATACATGAAAATTTTCCATCATGGGAATCAATTAGAATTCCTCAACCCAGACCCATGTGAGGAACCTCTCTCTATCCATATCCTGCAAGGCTGGGATTTTTGGTACACCCTAACGGGAGGGGGGGGGGGGTAAGCAGGATCGACCTTTGGAGAAGCACAAAAATTTTCTTTCCGAGAAATTTTTAGTAAGCCATTTAAAAAGCATTTAAATTAACAGAAATTGGTAAATATAGCATTTAAAGGATTTTTTTCATTTTAATTTTTTAACGGAAATATTAATTTTTTTGAATTTTTGGTTGGCTTGGGGGGGGGGCACGAGCCCCCTATTCCCCCTCCTGTGGGCCTTAGGCCAGATTTTTCACGAGTTTCTGCATAGTGAATTTATATTCACTCACAAAGAAAATTGAAAGAAAAACTGAGAATTGTGTTCTAGGCTCTTCCGAGTCAAGTCCTGTCAGCCACACCCTTGTGCGGGCAAAAAGAATCATAATTGGATCAGCAGCGGCTATAAATTCGCCATATACAGTAGATCCTGCTTATAACGTTTTTCAAAACACTGTCCCAAAAAACATTGTAAACAAGAAAACGCTTCAAATGGGAAATGTTAATGAGAATTAGATTTGGGGCCACCAAAATAAGTCGCATTAAGCGGGAAAACATTATAAGCGGGATTGACTGTATATAAGAGCTGAAGCTTTACATTTTCCATTCCCGAAATGTATGAACCTGACAAACTGTCGAAATCTCGCCAACTTTGCGCTAAACATATTTCTGATTCGAAGATCCAAAATAATCAGTTTCAAAAATATTAATCGCAATATATTCATTTTAAATTGATATGCAATGACAATAAACATACTTACCTAAATAATGTATTTTAATGCATAACGCAGCAAAAAAAACTTTATCGGAAACGAAATTGTACGCCAGACTAAAACTCGCGTTGGTTTTGTGTGCACACATTAGTTTAAAATAAAAAGGTTTTCAATACCTCTCACCTTCCTGTAGATTCTCATTTATCCGATTTTCAAGATGTTCATTTTAGCCTTCAGTCAGTTTTTGATTTTTTATAGCGTTCCTCGGTGATTTTAAAAACTGATCTTTAAATTTTTTGTGTGTAGACATCACCTGTAACGCAGGGATGGACAAATCGCAACAAACTTTAGGCGCTAGAAAAAGTTTTACCCGAAGAAAAAGATCCAAAATAATGGTTCTTTTGACTTTAAGGCATAGTGACCCTCTTCCATGTTGACAGATATGCTGCTATAAATTCCAAACATTTTGTACTGCTCCCAGCCTGCAATTTAGTAACTTTGACTTTTGAAGACCGGACACACCCCGTTTCCCATTTCAGAGAGAGATATCAAAACCTTCTCGAAGGATGGGTTATATCCGGGAAATTTTATTATAAAAAACAAAACATTGTCGCTTCAGACGAAGGCAACAAAAAATAATATATGTATAAAAACGATCGTCAATCTGAAATCATATAACCGATAATTAAAATCTTAACAAATGACAACGGGCAATCAAAATTATAAACAAGATTATAAGATGATGGCAAGAATCTAGCAATCGTCAGTTAATCGAATGATTGTCAATAATCTAAATCTAATGATTGTCAATAATGAATATAAAATTTCGAATCGCAGTGGATCAGATAATCACAGTTATCCATGTTTTACATTGTCCATCTTCCACATCTGTTCGATTGTCGGCATCGGTCTTCAGTAGTCATAGGTCCACCGTCGTCTAGGCCGCAAGTTGTACATCCTCGCCCGACTGCTTGCACTCTCGCGAAAGCGGGCATGTGGCGTCAGTAACTCCTCTCAGTCTTGATGGCCGCAAGTCGCACTCCCTCACTTGACTGCAGCATTCCCTTGATGGCACATACGTCGGGACGGTGCCTCCTTTCGGTTCTCGTGCTCCTCTGGTTTCGCCGTGCATTTGATGCAAGTTCTACTCCAGAAACCTGACAAGACCTATCAGGCGGCGGAAGTTCGTAGGACTACGAAGAGTCCTTATCTTCCAGATAATACAATTGAACGACCGGCGTTAGTCGAACCGAAAATTGTAAAAAGAACCACGGCTAAGCACCACTATAGCCGTGATTCTGTAGCAATTTTGGGTTCAACTAACGTCGGTCGTTCAATTGTATTAAGGTATGAGACTCCGGCATCTTACCAAAAGGGAACCTGGCTGTCTTTGGATACTGCATTGCATAATGAGTGATCAGAATCTGCCAGAGGGATCCAAAAGCTCCATAATTACAAGCAATGTGAGTTGAGCGCTTAAACCGTTCTAAATTGACCGGGAATGGGCTGTGCTTTGTGACCCACTATTATCTTTATCTCTGGGCAACTTCAATTTACTAACTGCACAAAGAAAATTTTAGGCAAAAATACCGATATTTTAGTCACCACGGAGGCGCATAGAGATTTGATAGTGATAGTGATTTCCCATAGAAACCTATTGGAAATCACTTTTCGGCTAACAAACGTGATTCCAGACATCGGCGGAGATAGACTTAAAAGTCTGGGGGGGGGGGCACGATGATGATGCAAATTCATATATAAACACATATATAAATTAGATAAGACGACTCCACCTTTGATGCTGGGGGGGGGGGGAATATCCCCCGTATCTCCACCCACGATTCCGGAACTAATTATCTTCGTTAGCCGAGGTATGACTGTAATTGAGAAATATAATTATTCGGTCGGTCGGCAAAACCGTTAGATAATACGAAATTCCATGCAAAAGTTTCAGAAAATCAACTGATGTGAGCCAAATCAATTTCATGATTGGAATCCAGAATGAACGATTCATTTGCTGATACCAGAACGGAATGATATAAAAGACAACTAAACTGCACGTAAAGAATATTACCAAGTTCTACCTGAGAGAGCAAAAAACGTTTTGCTCTCTCTTCTGCGACTTTTCATAATAACCTTAAATCGATAGGTCCGTCATTATAACAATGCTACCCGCGATTGTGAGCAGTCGTTATAACGGACTTTTACTGTATGTGTTACGGTGCAAGTACGAAGAATAGCGTTTTTGTGAAGAGATCATCTACTTCACACATTACTCAGACATTAACCACATCGCGAAAACGCTAGACTTAGTTCGATTGCATATACGTTGGTATCTCGAATTACGAGTTTAATACAATCTACTTAGCCTTAAAAAAGGGGCGGAACGACCGTTAAAAGAGTATTTATGCGAGAAACGACAGAACAAAATATCATACGCATAAATTTTTTTCTGAACGGCAAAAAAAAAAAGACTGCGCACTTTTCGACAGCGTGGGGTCCTGTAATAAGTACAGAATGTGACCACGCGCTAAAATTCTATTCACTTCACAGCTTCACAATGGAAATTTTTTTTGTATCAAAATTCTCATAATTATCAACTTCACAAATGATGCGTGCATGCCAAGTTCCGTCACTTCAGCTCAATTTTTCTCAGGAGCATTTTTTTTTTCAATACAGTGTACATAACAACCTATTATATTTGCAGGGAAAAGTTTCAATATGTCACGGATGAAACTAATATAAAAATAATAGTTTCCCCTTCCTACCCACTCCCCCCAAAAAATCTGAACTTTCCTTCAGATTTAGTACAGAAACTGGTGAGCGGCAAAAAAAAATCAACCTCTGAAAGAAAGAAGAGAAAGTCGCCTAGAAAACTTTCTTTACATCGAATCTTGATAAATAACAAAAAATAAATGAAGATTCAAAGTTATTCTTTCTGTTGTCGTAGTTGCTAGCAGCAAACCAGCGTTACCTCTTGCTAAACGTCTACATGAAAACTATATGGGAAATGAATATTTATAAGATCCATTTTTATGGGCTGCTCAATAAATATATCTTCACTAGGATATTCATAGGATTATTACCACGGGAGGATGGGCGTGGACTTTTATCCCGAGAAGACCGCACCTGAATTGTGTTAGAGCGAACGCACAATCAGAAATCCCAGCAATAAATCACAGGACTTTATCAAAGACTTAATTTTCTCTATGCTACACAGAGTATCCGAGTATTGATCCAGCGAGTGTCCAATTCATCAACGTACTAATCGTTATACATAATTATCGTGTAGAAAAGTGGCTTGTTTTCCCCTAGATATTATGGGATTACACACAATACTGCTTAATTCTTATTAAATACAGACATTTAGAACAAACAAATGTGATACAGTCGACGCTCATTATAATGAACATGCTTTATCGCGACCGTTACAAGTCCAAAATTTTTTCCTATTCATCCCATATTATTTTTCATCCAATATAATGATCCACAAAGAATTCAGCTCTGCCCTGACTTTTTTTTTTACAAAGAAATGAACACAATTCGTCTTTTTCGTTCGTCAAAATTGTGTTTGACATAGACCTCTGATATTGGAAAATTTGATTATAAGTGTGTGCACATAATCTATTATCATAATTTTAGTATTATTTTCTAACCTGATGCATTGGCATTACAACTGCTTTTACATTACAGCAAAATACATCGTATAATGTTTTTCTATTTCATCCAAATCGGCATTCTCTCAAGAATTTTTTTTTTCAAACTTTCGATGTAACGACCTTCCAATACAACGCTCATTTTCTGAAGGGGGTCGTTATAACGAACGTCGATATAGTAGATAGATCTAAAAGTAATTTTCTAATCGTACCAGTTGATATAAAAGCATCTGCAATATTGTTTGCTATTATTGTTCAGAAAACGCTGCAAAACTGATAATTTATGCAGGACTTACTATTTTAGCATTAATAAAAAAAATAAATAAAAATTTCATTCAAGCAATACTCGGCAATCGCATATTTCTTTCCTGACTATGTAATACATGTGTTAACAAATTCCACATTAATTTTTAAAGGGATTGTTCCATTGTAGTTTTTATCATTAAAAAACTTTAGTATCTGACATTTATACCTCAGATTGTGTTGATGTCAATTTTTAAATACAACTTGTAAGGGATATTTTGTCGAACGAGCACTCTTTTTGACATACTTAACATCAAACACTCTTTGAAGCTACAGAGCACAGCACTAAAGAGCTTGCAAGCAACAGTTAGGAGATGTCTGAGATACAAAAGGAACAACAGAGTATTACAGCCAAAGGTCTGTGGCAGCGGTTCTCAACCTTTTTCTACTTGCGGAGCCCTTTTCAATATATAATGTCTATGGCGGAGCCCTGTTTGACTTGAGGAGCCCTTTTTTGTATAAAATTTTTATGGCAGAACCCTGTAGGCCTCTTTTTTTTTTTAAATTTTATCTATCAAATTTTCTGACTTATTTATTTTCTTCGAGTTGCTGCGCACCGGTCGAGAACCGACCACTGGTCTACGATGACATTATGGTTAATAAAAATGGGACAACTAAACACAAAAAATGGGGCAGGGCTCTTGTATGAACAAAATGTGGAAATAGATCAAAAATTGAGAGTTCTTCCTTAACCCTCCACAATTCCACTATATTTGGATTGAAATAATTTATTGTTACCCATCAAGAAATAAATTATTTCTAAATATAGTGTGCATGTTTTGCATTCAAGGGGATGTTACGATCTGTCTTCCAACGTGCAAGAATCTCAAGAGTCCAATAGAGAAGAAAAAGGTTTATTCCGTGTTTGGTTTAATATGCAGGGCGTTCTGTTAATGGACTGACAAACTCATAAGGTTGTTTGTATACATCAAGAGGAACAAAAGTTACAAAGGAACATGGTGTCACAAACCATGTTGAGAGGGTGAAAATCGCGAAAAACGCATGCAGATTTCGACGTCAGGCTGGAACAACAAAAAGTACAACAATAACTACAAAAATATTTATTTGATTAATTATTACAAGAGTTGTTGGACGTGGCGGCAACTGACGTCATTGCACAGTCTACAAAGACCTAAAAATGATCCCCGGACACAGTCAAAGATACCAGGTATGCTTTTTGATGTCTGCCACAGCGACGACAATCCGCACTATGAGATCCTCCGGTGTGTCCACAGGAGTCACATAAACGAGTGATTTAAGGTGACCCCCCATACGAAAAAGTCACATGGATTGAGACCACCACCTTTCGTTCACCTCTTGTCTTCTCTGAACTCCGAGCCAGCATGCGTTTTTCGCGATTTCCCCCCCCCCCCATTTCATCTTGATGCCTACTAACAACCCTCTGAGTTTGTCGGTCCATTAACAGAACACCCTGTATAAGAATACATATAGGTAACAGGGCATATGGTATTTTACTGGTGAACCATTGGTCCCAGAGGCATACTTCCAATTAGAAAAAGTATCCAAATAACGCGTAGTGCTTAGATATGTCATTAATGCTGCAAGGGGTTGTATAGTTATTAAAATAAAAAAATAACTTTTTAAACTATCCCCTTGTGCTTAGAAACTTTTTGACCTGTCTGCCCTGATGCCAACAAAAAGAAAATTCCACGTTTTTAAGTGAAATATTCACCAAGATATTCGAATTGAAAAAATGAAGGAAAGTTGAGAAACAGCATTAAATGTGTGAAAACTGTTTTACCTGTGATGTAAACCTGACTTAGAAAATCATACAGTTTGCATGACAATTGATGGATGTATGAATATCCATAATGGACCAATTGTATATGTTTTGTAAAACAGTAAAGTCATCCTTGTTGATACTATTGACACATCTGGTTCATCGCATACCGGAAATTATGTAGCAAATTTGGTTTTTAGTTCAGTGAAATCAACAGAAGAAAACTTCAAATGTAGAATATCAAGTTTTGTTATAGACAATAACTGCAAATATGGTTTCTTCCAGAAAGACTCTGGATGAAGAGCTTGGTTTGTTAGGACTTACATATGGGTGTAGCGCCCCCATTTTACACCTGCTAGCCAAAGATTTGGTTAAAACTGATGTAACAAAGCATGTTATATAAGTATAGTATATTTAAATATATTCACAATCATCATCTCTCGAAAGCACGATATCATACAGAAGGTGGAAGTGCATTGATACTTCCTGTAGAGACGATGGAATACTTATTGTCATTTTCTTGAATCTTATGTTAAAATTGGTCAGTTGTTACCAAAGTTTGTGAAGACCACAGATCTCAAATAGATAGTGACATCTCTAAATAGTAAATATTGGTTTAAAAAGAAATGCCAAAGACATGATTGCGATTCTGAAATCGATAGCCAAAACTATTGATTTTGTACAAAACAACTACTCCCTAGCTGAATGGGCATTCCTAACTAGCATGGAATAAACTGCAACTGAAGATAAAAAAAACATCAAACAATAAAATGGTCGTCTTCAGCATATAAAAATAGATATGAACAATCATATTAACAGATGCACAATTTTCTGCATTTATTCTAAGCTCATCAATGTTCATTTCTAATATGGGAATTGATGTCACAAAAGAAGAGAGAAATAAAGGTCTTGAATTTATCAATCAAAACTGTGGGCCTAGGTTCCTGGCAATTACATTAATATTTTTGGAGAAGTTAGAACTATTTCATACCGAAAACGTTTTTGATTTTGAGTGGGCAAATAGTTTTTATGATGTTTTTGGTAAAGATGTAATTACGAAGTGAGATATATAATTTTTTTGAACCTGCCTGCTAACCACAAAGTATTGACTGCCTGTGCTGAAAGGATTTTTTAAATATTTCGTGTAGTTCATTCCAGATAGTGAAACAGATTAGGGGTAGGCAAAAGCATCAAAACTAGTGTTTCTAATGAAGCAAATGAACAATTATTAAGGGTAAAATAATTCAATATGATATACATACGATATCTATTCAAGAAATGCAAGTATTTTTTTTTTAATAAAATGTTCTGATGTGTCTCAAAAGTATGATTATCTTTAGTTTGCAAATATTTTTTAAATAGTCATTATTTTTATAAGTTAAAATTTCTTTAATTGTATATTCTAAGAAAATATAGATTAATTAGTACTGTGTTAGTAATATATACATTTAAATATATATTTTGTTAAAAAACATTAAAATAAAAAAAAACATGATTTAAATCCAAAAAATTGATTTAAAAAAAAAAATTTAAAAAATCAATAACCCTGGTAAGAATACTGTATGCAGTAATTTTTTGCAAGCTTTGTTTTGCTTGAAGAATCATGAAGAACTGATGGCATACCTAAGACCAAATTTCTGCATTCTGGTTTCCAATCATTCAGTCCTTGCAGAAAGGTATGGAATTTATGAAATCATATATTGAGGTCTTCCCGAATGTAATTTTGAATGGTAAGGTATCTTACTGGCTTGATAAGTTATGTTTTTGCAACAATTTAAAAACCTTTAAAAATGCAAGGTAAGCCTTATGAATATTTTTTTAATCTCAAAAAATTTTGTTAATCTCATCCACAGAAAACTATGTCAGTTTTGCTGTCTTGTAAACAAAATATTTGCGGCATCCCCCCTCCCCCCGACACTCATAGACTCGATCAAAAAAAAAGTTCATGAAAAAATTTTCGAATTTTTTTTTTTTAAATAAATTAAGAAAAAGTTGCATTCTCTCCCCCCCCCCCAAGGCAGGTTCTGCATTGCCCCGGAGAAGAATATAATTCCATGTCAGTCTTTCCATGCAGAATAGAGAAATCACATCTACATACTGTTCATAAAGTATGTGTTTCCTTTTGTGGATGCTATCAGTGATTGATAATCTTGGGTATATGAATTCTTAAAAGCTTTATATTTAGCTGTATATAGCTTAAAGTTTTATATTTGCTTTCTGAATATGTTTAATCGGAAGAAACGATTTAAAAAAATTCAAATTACAAAGCTGCGGACGAAAAAACGTGTTCACCGCGCGGCTGTTAATGGAATACAATAACGATTATACAGGAATTTTGGCAACCAAGGTCATGCCCTGATTAATGATTGCCAATAAATGCTACGAAAACAAAGTCGCGTCTTTGCCAGTTGCTTAAATGCGGTCACCGAGACTTTTTTACGGCTGCTCGATAGAAATGACTACGACTGTCCTCTATGGGTGTTTTCCCTAACGATGACGGTAATTATTGACGCCACGACAACGTGAAAGCTCGCGTAAAATCTAATTTTCTGCCAAAATCCGGAGAAATTTTAACAAATCCAGAGTCTCCCGCCTAAATCGGGAGAGTTGGCAGGTCTGAAAGTTATACAGAAATCTCTCAGTGATTTTGCATGACGCTCCCTCAAGCATAATATCACAAGACAGACATCAAATACACACAACATTCACTTTAAGCTGGGAGTGTGTGTGTGGCCACCCACAACTGAAAAACTCCAATTATCATTTCTCCATGGACACAGAAATTCATGATATTATGTGTAGAAGCATGTTGTTTTGTCATTCCACGCAGGTGTCAAAATATTGCACACAGAGTAACAAGTCTGTGCAGGTAAAAAAACTATCAATCAATTTCGACTAATGGGTAAAAGTTGCTTGTTTTTTCCAAACACAAGCAGTTTTTTTCAATGAGCCAAAAATTATCAAAAAATTTAAAGCATTTAACATGCAACTTCAATTTCACCAATCTTATCGGATAAAGCCGGATTTAAGAACCAGATTGCAGTCACAAAACAAGTTAACTTTCACGAAGTCATAGGAAATTACCATGGCGGTGCACCCATGATAAGAAAAAGATGAGTTTTTCCTTATTTTTGGTACTAATTAACTGATATTTATATGCATTTATAAGCAAAATTTTAGTCCGACTTACGCTGTATTACTGTATGTATATTTTTCTTTTGGAATTGCCTTCCCTATTGAAAGTTAATGGCAAGCAAATTAGAATTAGCCTTACTTAGAGAATTTGCAATTGTTTACTCAAACAGCTTGGCTTTTTCCCGGCTTATTGCAATAAGCCAAATTTTTCAATTAGCTTACAAAATGTATCATATATACACAGTCGATTTTCTATTTAGTGAAGTCAAGTAAAAACTTCACTTAAAAACTTTGTCAGTAAAACTTCGATTAACTGTCACTCTTATAACCGTCAGTTTTTGTTATCCGTCATCGTCTAAAAAAGAACCGGAAGAAACAGTCCCAGGTTTTAAGGTCCAAAAAGATAATCATTCCACTTAAAAATGTCATTATAAAGAGAATTCATGAAATAGAAATTCGTAAATTAAGTTATAAAATAAAACAAAAACAATGACTAAAACTTATCTATCCACTTTATTGACTTCAACATGAATCCTAAACTGTAAAAATGTCTGTAATCCCATTTTATTTATTTACAACATTTTTAAATTGTTTTCTTCATATAGCACAAAACTTTTGCCAGAAAGGCAACTTTAAGGATTTTTTTTCTCCCAGTCTTCCCATGAATACATTAGCAGGTTATTCACCCCTGCTATAATACATCATGCTTGATTTTGTTGGAACTTCAACAAATAAGAAGTCGCAAAACATTGCAAAAAAACAAAAATTTGAAAAAAAAACTAGTCTGAAAAACTTTGTTGTATAGAAATTATTTTGTTTCGTAATATTTAGAGTAAACAACATGTAACGGTCATGCATTCAAAGTGAAAATTCCGTAGAAAACTTTGTTATATGGAAATTCGTTGTTGAATGAGGACTCCACTATAAGTATCTTATATTATCTTCCATTTCTACAGAGGTCACAATTTCATACTTAAAGTTCAACCTTATACGCATTCTTGAAAAAATGTTGTTCATTGTGATGCTAATTAATAGCAATTCAATTCTTGATTGATTTCAACCCATAGGTGAAAGTTGTTTTCTTACCCCCAAACGCAAACAGCACATTTCTTTTGATGGATTATCAAAACATTCAAAGGGTTTAACATGTGACTTTGATTCACACAGATTTTAGAGAATAGAGTAAAACTTCAATTAACTGTCACTCTTATAACCATCAGTTTTTGTTATCTGTCATAGTCTAAAAAAAAACCAGAAGAAACAATCCCAGGTTTTAAGGTCCAAAAAGATAATATCAATGCCATGGTCTGTGCAAATGCCACCAGCAATCATAGATTGCCCCTGCTTTTAATTGATAAATCCAAAAAACCATGTGCTTTCAAAAATTTTAATACGAATGCATTGCCTGTGATCTATTACGCCCAAAAAATTGCTTGGATGGGCCAAACAGTTTTTCCAAAATGGTCCCACAACGTTTTCATGCCTCAAGTTATAGTTCATGAATGAAAAGTAGTTGCCGCAAGAAGCACTGCTGTTAATAAACAATGCCCGACACACCTCTCTTGTGAACTCAAAAGTGATGATGGGAAAATAGCATACCTCTTTCTCCCAGCAAATACAACTCCACTTACCTAGACGATGAACCAGGCCATAATTGAAAATATGAAGAGAAGTTACAGAAAAGCCTTTATCAAAGGCTTGCTTTCATCTGATGATGCCATGCCTATCAAAGAATTTTAGAAAAAATACAACATAAAAGACGCTATTTTCAATGTCGCCACTGCCTGAGCTGACCTTATATTGAAGTTTATATTGGTCGTTTTTTTAAAATTAAATACAATATGTATGTATTATTCACTTTTAAAGGATTTTATTTTCATTTTCGTCCCAAGCCTGCAGTGAAACCATGTTACTGTGCATACATATTAAGAGATTTCTGTTATCCATCTATTCAGTTATATGTCACAGCCCTTTCCCGGACAGTGATGATTAATCAAAGTTTTACTGTGCATTCTGTTTTACTGGAGTGTATATTGCAGTACAATGCAAGTTAAATTTTATGAAATCATAGTTGAATATCATACAGCACTGCAGCCATGGTAAGATAGAAAAAAAACAGGCACTTTTCCTAATTTCGGTCCCCAATAACTAATACTCATGTATTTTTATGAAAACTCGCGTGTGTTATAGTTAATCAGACATATCGCATAACTTTGGGGTATTACTATATAAGATTTCAAATATGAGTAGAGGCGTAAGCGGGGCATAGAGGGATTGTGCCTCCACCCCAGACAATTAAAACTGAAGAAAAATTCGCAAGATGTTGCAAAAAAAAAAAAACAACAAAGATTTGTAAAAAATATTTAGTCAGAAAAACTTTGTAATAAAGAAATTATCTTTCATAAATATAAAGAGTAAATAACATGTAAATGTTGTTCAAAATTCTACAGAAAATTTTGTTAAATGGAGGTTTGTTGAATGGAGCACTGTATGATGATTTTCCCTCTGCACTTATATTTTTACTCGGCCTGCAGAATATTTTGACATCATATTTTTCACTTCATTTGTCACACCAAGCCATTCAGTAGAAATAATATGTTTTAGAAAAAGAAGAGTTGTACCAAAAATTACAGAATGAATGGCAAATCTTTACCTGATGAATTTTCTCTGTCCTCTGAAGTTTTTCCTCCCAGGTTTGAGTCATTTCCTGCATCAACTTTTCAGACTCTGACAGCCTGTCGTTCAAGTCTTCTTGAACCTGAAAGAAATATTTGAACAGTTTCAATTACAAGCTATGCAACTAATCTTTAAAATTTGGATTCAAAGTTTTCGATCATGATCGAATTCCATTCAATTTAACCTCTTATATAGAATTCGATTCTTATTTTAAATGTCGCAAAATTTAAAATGTAAAAAAAAGAATTAATGAAAAAAAAAATCTATTAAAATATCATGAACACCAGGTAAAAATGATGGGGAAAAAATACAAAGCAACTTGATGGCAATGCTTTGATTATCTACTCCACCAGTTAAGTAAATAATTATAAATAATTTGTAGTAATAGTAAATAATTTGACCTAAATCTGTATGGTTACTTATCATTTTCAGTTTAGTAATCTGATAAGTTTTTATCTCATAATAAAGTTTAAAACATCATTTCAAAGCAACACTTGGTCTATAGAGTTGTGGCCATGAGATTGTGTGGGTATCGTGAAAAACTGGGTTTTATTGCCATAGGCAACACAGTGGTGGCCAGCTGAAATTTTCTGTGGCTTTCAAACTTTAAAGTGCACAAAACAACAAATGATAATAAATTGCCTCTGTGGGGACAGACAAGAACTGTGTACCCTATAATCTGAAGCGGATTTTAGTCAGTTGAGGCTCCACGCACAAGAGAAAACATTGACCCATTAAATTAGAAAAAAGTGTAAAGTTTGGGTTTTTTGGGGCCCCGGGCACACACCTGCCACTAAATCCGCCTCTCTGCCTATAATAACACATTTACATGGTATGCTACAGTATACAGTGGAACCTACCCTAAGGAAAACTCCCCGTAAACTCGCATTTTTCTGATCCCCCGTCCCATGGAATAGGGCTTTAATGCATTTCACGCCCTGTTAGCGGACACTCTCGATAGCAGACAGTAAAATCAGGCAAACTCTAGTTTATTAATTTTTGGTCATGAACAGAAAATTTATCAACTAAGACTGAATATGATAAATTTTCTTTCCGAGAAGAATCAAAGCTTGACCCTTGAATCAAAACTGGAACAAATACAGCGTGGGTGACATTACTAATTATAACAAAGTGTTACAACAGTGTCTCAGGATACGCACTGCAGATTTTATCTGGGTGCGTTCCCTTGTTTTATGAAGCCACACTAATGCATAATATATTCTCCCTATTCAAACTTGGAAGAACAATTCGTATAGGAAATAGACTGATTAATGGAAATGAAGTGGAAAGAGATCAATATTTCGAAGATCCATGGACAGTAACAATATTACCCTGGGATAGGGATGGAAGAGACAAAAATAATTATTCAGCTTATACAGATGGCTCGAAAACTGACACTGGAATTGGCCTTGCATTTATTACCTTTAAAAATGACGAGATAATATACCAAGAGAAGACTATCTGATAACGCCTCAGTGTTCATTGCAGAATTATTAGCAATACAATTGGCCATAGAGAAAGCCATTGAATTAGAATGGTCTGAAGTGGATATATACAGTGATTCCAGATCATCTTTGGAAAAACTTCAGTCACTAAAGGGACCAATAAATCTCAATAAAGACATTAGGAAATTACAAGAAAAAATAATAATACAATTACATTGGGTGAAAGTCCATGCAGGCAACATAAGGAATGAGTTGGTGGATAGTTTGGCGAAAGAGAGCACTGCACAAAATGTAATAGACATTCATTGTCTATACAGAAAAATGACATATTCAAACATTACTACAAAGAGACAATATTATCCAGTGGCAACATTTGTGGGGCACAACCATCAATGGACGTGCTACATATCAATTGTTCCCTTTTGTCAGTTATAAATGGATTAAGGGGAACTTCTATGTCAATCAATTGTTTACTCAACATGGTGTCCTTAGTCATTACCAAGGGTGGAGACACCATAAAGATGACTTATGTGTTTTTTGTGGAGAGTGGGACGCCAGAAGAAGACACTATATTTATGATTGTCTCTATTGGAAGTCAAAAAAAGAAGATCATACCAGTGGACAAAAAAACCCTTGAAATCCTTACAATATTTACACTACTTACACTACTTAGAAACAAGGAAATAAAGAAGATATATAACTTCTACATAGGAGTGGTGAAAAAATCCATGGAAAAATATTTGGAATACTGGTAAAGTCTAGAACTAATTATTGTATGTCATAAATGAAATGACAAAATGCGCTGCATTGAGATGTATTGCTGAGATATGATGATTTATGAATTGGGTAATTATATTTAACCATGGTACTGTAATGTTTTTCTGGTATATCTAGCTGTTTAGAATGGTCTGGAATGATTTTGAGACTTCAATGTTATAATCGAACAGTACAGGATACATTTTCCATGTTAAACTGATATTACCATTTGTGGTAATACCAGTTTGAGAGGCAATTTTTATAAATTTTGTGTTATAAATGGTATACTTTTTCATGTAATTATGTCAATTCTTTCGGCACAATGTGCACACACCTGAAATGGAAGAACAAGTATTGCAATGGTTTGCCGACTCCCTGTGGACAAGTGCACAAGTAGATGCAGCTGAACAGGGTATTCAACACAAGGTGGTGTAGAAGGTTCTGCATGCTAAAAAGATCCACATATTCCATGTGCAGAAGGTATAACTTCTATAAGGGCAATCTAAAAGCGATTGTCCCCTTTGGGTACAGTTCATGTGCTGAATGTTTAATGTCACATGGAATACTACACAATTTCCTGCCACTGTTTTATTCCCAGATGAAGCCCATTTTACGAGAAGGTGTGGTCAACACCTTCAATGCACACATCAAATTCCCACACTATTGTGTCCCGTCGAAAGTTCAACAAGTTCAGTTTAACATCTGGACAGAGAGAGAGAGAGAGGAATCCTCAGAGATAATCTGGTGGGACCGTACCTTCATGCCTCAATGGTGCAACATATTTTGTTTTCCTGCAGCATGTCCTCCTTGATTTACTGCAGGGTGTACCGGACATAGTGTGGCAGAACATGTGGTTCATGGATGACGCTGCACTAGCACATTTTGCCATTGCGGTATGTAACCATCTCCATGCTACATATCCTGGGAAGTAGATTGCACATGTCTGACTAATATTTAATTGTTGCTTTCCCTCCATATTCCACAGACCTCAATCCCTTGGTCTTCTTCTTTTGGGGACAACTTTAATCACTTGTGTATTGGATGCCTATGGAGACACTGGAGAATCTCGTAGCATGGATCGCCGTTGCTGTGGCAGACATCACCACAACACCTGGTATCTTTGAGCGTGTCCGATAAATCATTATTCCGCCCCTGTTGGCTGAGCAATGATCTTCACAGGTGCAACTTCGAACAACTCCTGTAACCATTTCTCTTTGTCTACTTTTTGACATTGAACTGTGTTGCACAGGCTATATTGAAATCATGCTGTCAAGTATATAAATGGTTTTACTACTTATTAGTGGCCTTTTTGTCCCACTCGATATCACTTCCTTCATAACAATTTTTGCAATTTTCCCAGACTACACATTGTTTGCGATACCATGTTCTATAGCAATTTTTGTTTCTCTTGATACCTAATATCACCCCTCTGAGTTTGTTGTCACTTCAAGGCAACACAATGTGTGTGTATATATATAATTTTTTTCATATTTATTAGACTTTCCAACTTCATTTGAGAATGATGCATAATCACCAGTAAAAGTGATAAATGTAGTGAAATTTAATCAAACGTTCTCTATGGGGATGATTAGTGATTATGCATAACCAGGCCCATCATTTAGGGGGGGGGGCGTTACCCCCCTCCCTGGCTTTCGAAAATACACTAAAAATGGTATATACATTGAGTACATGTGGCCCCCCCCCCCCGGAAAAAGTTGAAATGACGGCCCTGCGCATAACCACCGGTATAGTACTTTTATAGTAATTAGAATGTATAGGAGCTTTGTGACTAAAGCCAAATGTTGTATGAACAAGGTTCCACTGTATATTGTACCTCTTTCTTAGCGGACACTCCCCATTAGCGGGCGGACAAATTTTTTGGTCCTAGGTGTCCATTATCAAGAGGTTCTACTGTATTTAATGTAAAATATTATTACCTTATTAGGTGAACCAAATATTGATGAGGGTAAAGAAAAATATAGAAATACACTGCACATCTTGCAAAAAAAAAAGATGCTTTGTTTCACACCAAGGAAGGATTGGTTGTCTTCACAGCAAAAATCTTTCTTTGAGAAGCTACATCAACTGGTGAAATAATGGAATTATTGCCTTCGGTCCTAAATACATACTGATGTAGTATGTTCATTTTATCGTCAAAGACTTTGATCACATCTTCATTTGATTAACATTAATGAGAGCAATTTTTGACAAATGTGATACAACAAAACCCATCCTCAAAGCATAAAAAAATGTTTTGAATTTATGAGTGTGCAACTGACAGAAAAATTTTGCTTTGAGAAAAAGGAAATATCGTCAGCTTCATCTTTTTACAAACATTCCCAAACTTCAATATATTGAATGAGAATTTTCCAGTGAATTTAAGGATTGTTTGTTTAATGTTTGCATTAAAGCTAGTATGTATGTAAAGAACATTTGTTTCACTTGCGAAAGGCAGACATACACACAAGTCAAGGCAATACTGTATATATGTAGGGTGCACAGCAAATTGGGGGGGGGGGGGTAATATGGCATTTTAGTAGCAAACTGTTGATCCTAAAGTTGCACTTCAAATGACAAAAAGTTTCCAAATAATGTGTAGTACTCAAATGTGTCATTCATGTTTCAAGAGATTGTATATATAGTTATTAAAATAAAAAACTAATGTTTTATACAGTCCTCATGTGCTCAAAAATCCAATTAGAAAGATATTGCCATGTCTCTCCTGATGCTAAAAAATCTGTTTCTAAGTGCAATATTCATTGAGATATTCAAATTCTACTGCGACTACTACTGAACGGTAGAGGTATCACGTACATATTCATCTACGGAATTTCAAACAAATTGGTGTATGCTGGAATGTGCGTGTACATGTTGTGAACGTAACGTGAAGTTTGTTTCTGTGTAATGATTGTTACATGTAGTGCTGCCATTTGCCATAAATTTTTCTAACTATGGGTGAAGTGTAATGATTGAATAATTGCTCTGTTGTAGGCCTGCAGCAAGACTTTCTGACGGGTAGATCGGCTCACATTTATGCCTCAAAGTTGGGAACCAAGATATTAAAATTTGAAAAACTGAGGATAGTTTGGGAAAAAACAGCGTTAAATGTGGGTAAAATGGTTTTTCCGCATTTAGAGCTGTCTTTTTCCAACTCTCCTTCATTTTTTGAATACAAATATCTCAGTGAATATTACACTTAGAAACATGCAATTTTAATTTTTTTTCTTTTTGACATCAGAAGAGACAGGGCAACAACTTTTTAATTGGGTTCCGGGGAACATGGGGATTGTATACAAAAGTTTTTTTATTTTTATTTTAACTACTATACAACCTCTTGAAACATGAATGACATATCTGAGTACTACACGTGATTGGAAACTTTTTATAATTGTAAGTATACCTCTATAGGATCATTGCTTCACCAGTAAAATGCCATGCCCCCCATTTCTGCTATGCACTCTTTGTATTATATATATGGTTAAAGCTATAAATTTTATTGCAGATGGCATAACAAAAATTGATATTATATAAAATTGAAGTACTAAAAAATACAAGATAAATAAATAAAAATAAAGCATGTAGCACTAATGAAGTTAATGAGAATGAATTTATTATTTATGGCAAAATATGCCTAAATTAAACCATGGGAAAATGTTCAATTAATATAGGGATAAGATCATTAGAGTGGTCATTGTGAAAAAAATTAACAGTAGTTTAGTTTACTGAACTAATTTTATATTCAAGGAAAGAGATATTTTCTGGATTTTATGCAGAGGTGAACATGGAGAGAAAGTCATCTGGTCTCTGCTGATCTCCCAGGCTCTCTTAATACCTCTACTTCAGTGAATAACGTCACAGTGCGTGAAATAAGAAAGGCAGGGTCATGTCTCCAGTAGTGTAGATAGTAGTATGCACGAGGGCCTGGGTTTGAGTCCCAGCAGAGACCAGGTGGCTTTTTTTTCCGAGTTCACCATGGCATAAAATCAAGGAAATATCTTTTCCCTTGATATCTTGGGCTGAGAAAAAGCCATCTATCTCTAACTGTACATTGTAAATAAGTTTTACATTGAGAACATTTCTATTATTTGTGTATAAAAAAACAGAGGGCATATTACTGTGGCATGCTTGAGCTGCTCTTTCAGCATTTCAACTTCTTCTCTCAGCTCCCTGATAATTCTGGCATTTGGATCTTCATTAATGACAGCATGGTTGACAATGCGTTTTGCCCGATCAGCATATCGTAGTGTAGACATCGTTTCCTCATAATTATCAGCCGCTGGACTGATTGTTGCAACCATAACAGTTCTACTATTACCTCCAAGGTTATCCTATTTGAGTACACAAAAATATAATCAGGAAGAAGTTTTCCTCCCGAGAAAAATACAAAATTCATTAAAATACAATAAAAAATTCAGAAACAACATAACCCTAAAGTAAACTCGATGATTTGTTTTTTTCACTGTATATATTCTTGTATTTGTAATCATTGATTGAATTTTTTTGTTTTGCTGTACAAAGATATTAACACAGATAAATCTAGCAAACTCAGCTTATAACAAGCCTTTAGATATAATGAACAACTTTTTAGGTCTTTTCAGATTTTCTACACCATACAAGTTAATTTATATAGCTATAGAAAACCTCAAACAGTATAAAATTCTGATGTAATTTTTATTCACTGATGTATTTTACTGAAATGTGTCTGGATTCCCCATAACTGTTTTTTGAACTAAAATTTCTTAACTAAAAATTATCATTATTTAGGCATAAAAAATATAAAGATCACTAATATATTAATATAATTGCAACATGTTTTATTATCTCTTTGTCACTCCATTTGTTATGGACACACCATAAATTTGTTATGGACAGCAGTAATATTGAAGGAACACTTTTATTGAGACATTTAACTGGTAGGTAAAATCTGATAAACTGTTGACAGCAAATTGAGAGCTTTGTTAGGGTTATCATTGTCAGAAATGAGAATGAAATAATTACCCATAATTATAATTGTAATTACCTTATACTATCATTGTTAAAAATTAAAAGTATCACAGTGTACATGCAAAGTATCCAAATCATAATATTTGGAGACTCTGTAAACTATGAAAAAATATAGTTGTAGAGGAATTATCATTGTATTGAAAGGTAGCAGTTTAATATTTGACCAGTGGTTCCCAACTGAGGATGCAGGTTTCCATTTCGGTTGAGAAAAAAATACCATTATTCACCTTAACTATTTTGTAGTTTGTTTATATTGGTACCTCATGTTATTAGAATGTTGTGCTTAGATTTGATACTGTTGTGTACACACAACTCAGGAAAAATGTAAAAAAATTTAGTCAAGAGTCAAAGAAACATTAATTTATGGTTCAAAGATCCTCAACATTTTTCCAGTCACTAGTACTGTCTGTTCCCATCATCAAAAGAAGAGCACCCTTATGGCAAGTTTGACATACAAATGCATGAAATGATGATTTCAATCCTTAAATGCATGTATGCGTGAACACATATACACAAAATTCCTCCATGTTGTTTAATTGGGATGTTGGTGAAGTGCTCACAAGTATCGAGCACTCTGGTTACTTCAGGGAGCACAGTGGTGCTTCAAGCAACTGGTTGAAGATGCCTGTTGTAATTGTTGCAACTAGAATCAATAAGTGAAAAACTGTTTTCAATCTTTTTTTTACAAATCTCAAAAAATTATAAAAAAAATGGTGGTTTTTTAGTTTTGTTTTTGAAATAATTTTGAAATAAAATGAAGCCAAAATTAAATATTAGTCATAGTCGAAAAGAAATTAAATAATAAGTAAAAGAATTCATAGAAAATAATTACTAGATAATTAATATAATCAATTACAGAAAAAAACCAGAATTTTCTAACAGATAAAAAACATATTATCCAAGGGGGTGCAGAAAGGTAAGTCACATTACTCTGGGGGGTGCGGGAAGGAAAAAAAGGTTGGAAACCACTGTATTAGACTATAGTTATTTCCAAATCAGACTTGCAAAAAAGAGAACATCGTAGAACGATTTATCATTGTATTGAGTATAGTTGTAGTGAGGGTTCACTGTATAACTGACATGGTTTTGTGGTAGATGCAAATTTACTAATTTTTTTTTGTGCATTATGATTCATATTTTCTTATAATGCAAGAGAAGATTTCTTGACGTTTTCTTATCATGGGAGGTGGGGGGGGGGAGGGGTAACTGTACACACAAATTATTGTTATCTATGTATCAGTATGACTTGAATAAATATTATATACTCATATTCAATCATTTTAAAGGTATGGTCTTAAAAAAACTTAATACTTAAGTTGTTTAGCATTAACTCAAGTTTAAACGGCTAGACACAGGACAGATATTTTTAAAATCAAAATTATGTGACAGCCAAAATAAAAGCAAGCAGGACTGTCCCAGACAAGGAAAAAATTTCCAAGATGCCTTATATGCTCATTAATTCTTTTCATAATAGAAATTCAGAAATTTTGAACATGCAACTATGCACAAATAAAATTCAAAATTAAGCAATAGCAGCTACATAAGTACATTGAAACCATAAAATAATATTCAAACATTTGAAAAAATATATACCTTTAATAGCCATGTCAGAACAGAATCTCTATATGGCACGAATGCTTTGTCAATGGCAATTTTTCCAGAAGCTTGGTCAGCTAATTTTGATATCACAACTCCTAACGTTGTTAATGACCTAGAAATAATATATATATTCAAAATAATAACTGAGACAGAAATGGCATTGAATTATATATCAGATATGAAATTATATAATAGAATTTTGCTCAATATTATCTTTAAAAGAAGAATCAAGATCAGAACAAAAATGTTTTTATGATTAACGAGCATATTATTTTTACATACATAAGAAAGTACTGGAATTATGTAATGGTTGAGTAATATGGTATTATGTATAAAAGGTTTTCTCCATCTTCAGGTATGGTTGCCAAATGGAACAGCTATAAACTACTTCAAAATGTCCCCATTGTGTTACACAATCAGTATCACTCGGTTGCCAACATTATCGCAGCTGCATCAGGAAAAGATTTGTTTTTTCCTACTTTAAGAAATTAACTCACTCAAGTTTTAAAAGTGTCTATATTAATTATTGGAAATGTGCCCAATGATTTGGACACTATGTACATCCCAAGTATTGTATATATTTTTTGTTTACTGAACTCAATTTTTAACTAGGGATTCTTCTTGGTTAGATGAGATACTATTTTTTATAAGATGGTAAGTAGCGTAATATGGAATATTATAAATATCATCTGAGTTGGGCTAGAATATCTCTTCAAGGTGAAAAGTTTAGTAGGGTAGAAGTGAAAAGGTATAGAAATACTGTGTCCCCCTGTTCTCTGTGGGTCCACCTTGACTGTTTCAGGGCAGAGAAGGAAGATAAGATCTGTGATTCTTGTAAACAGACTATATCACTGACACACCATAAAACAAACAACCAAACTTTAATTTTTTGTTGTCATAGACTCATTGAATCTTGCTTTTCATCAATTTGAATTAGTTTTCTTCATTTTGAACCCCCCTCCCATTTACCTGGCTAGTGCACATTACCTACCCATATAAAAGCATGGGTTTCAACTTCCTATTTTTAAAATTGAAAGAATATAAAGAAAAAAGTATTCCACAATATACACACTTCCTATTAGTGTTGACAAGTTTTTGCCATAGTGGAAAAACCATGGAAACCCTCTTCTCCCCAACAAAAATAGTTTTTAGTTTTTGCCAGTGGTAAAAATTAAAAGAATTCAAAACTTAAATTTTATAAGGCAGGTTTGGAGAATCCTGACCTACTCTAAAAAGGTGAAATATTTAAAATAGTTCTTTTTAGCCTCATTTCATAAATGCAATGAATATAGAGCAGTGTTTTCTATATAGAGTTTGCCCAGGTATACCCTAGGTCAAAAACCGGGGGGGGTGGCTATTCCACAGCCCCCCTGGCTATTCCAGCATAGCCAGGTGACTGGTTAAACAGTTTTTCTCAAGATACACACCATTTGCATGAAGAGCTCTCATCCAAGTGATATATCTCTTCAATAATATTAATAGAAATATGATAAAAATGAACAGTGTAAAATGTATTTATCAAAATTGTAGTTTTAATGATTGATAATTTACCTAACACCCATAATGTAACATGTAGGCCTATTTTTAATTTTTTTAATTAAATTTTTTCTGTTTTTTACACTTTTTGCCAATGAATGATTTTTCTAGAAAACCCCAACCTTGCTTCTTATATTATTCAAAATTTGATAAAAGCATCATTTCCAACAAAGATAAGTTGAACATAATCAATTAATTATTCATTTTATCTTTTATAATTCCCCTTGAAACATGAACCTCTCTCTCTCCCTTCATTACTATATAAGTGCAGTAAAGCCTGTCTAAGTTGAATGCCTACAGTTCCATTAAAATCTGTCCAAGTTAGAGAGGTATCCAAGATATAGAAGTACAGTTTTGTGGACATTCTGTATTATAGGATTATGGTTGGTTCTATTCAAAACTGTCCAATGTAGGGAGGTGTCCAGGATACAGAGTTGTCCAAACTGACAGGTTTTACTTTATTAGCTTTTTTTTTCTAATTTCATAGTCAAGTTTCTATAAGTAATAAGTTTGATATTGTGATAACAAAACAGAAGCAAATTATTCTCCAAGTATGATAAACTAACCTAAAAAAACTTATTTTTCTATTTAATTATAATTATTTTAAATTTCACTACTATACATTGATGCAGTAAATCAGTATTATAATAAGTTAAATAATAAAATATAGTCTTTAATATAATGCAGTTTCAAATATAAGTTAACTTGTATTGTTGATAAAAGAGAGATTTTAAAAACGGAAAGGATAACAGGAAAAATGCCACGCTGTTTAAGAGCACAGTTTTAATAATGTAGAATGAGGAAGCTATAGTGTATTGTAACTTACTTGTTGATGTTTGAACCCTCTTTTAACCTTTCTCCAACTGCTCCAGTTTTGTTGGCTCTCTCACTTCCAGCTAAATCAACAAGACTCATCTTTGAAACTTTCTCACCAGTTACCTGAAAACAAAGTTATGAACATTTCTAAAACTGTTTAACATGTTAAATCCATCACTTACATATGAGAGAGTTGCTAGTTCTTTGAAAAAATAAAATAATAAAAAAATCACACAAGATATTAAAGGTGAAGCTTCAATCAACAACTGTAAACATATGAAAACACAAGCTCTTAACTATCTGCACCATTAAACACTTACTCCACTCTGTATGTCTGTGACTGCACATGTCAATGTTATAGTAAAAACAGCATGTGAGCGGCTGGACTCACTGTTCATGTTTGTGGAAGCAACTGTTCTAGATTTATTGCCTTCAGTCATTAGGTTACTAATTTCCTGTTGCAGAAAAAATAGCAATCAAATCCAGAAATAGAATATGAAAGTGAATATCAACAAGCAGTGGAAAATTTTTTCTACAAAAGTATAAGCACTATATTTTGACATTTGATATTTAAAGTTCTGATATACAAGTTTGAGTGACTAACTAGATTCAACCATACATCATCCCTACATAAAGGTTAAAAACAAAAATAATTTTTGAAATTGTTAGCTGATTATGTGGTTTTTCAGCGTACTCCACCCCCTTTGTATTCTACTGCACACTCATAGAATAATCAGACTGAGTCTGATTGATGAAAAAAAAAAATTGGTTCATCGATTGAAAGTTCATGATGAATATGTTAAAAAGTACAAAGATATTCATACCAAGAATTATAAAAAACCTTCAATCAACAAAATTAAAAGTTGCTGATTTACTTGGAAACATTATCATTACAACAGCCTTTCAGTACCCTGTGGCTTGTTATAACACACATTTTAAATTTTGCACTTTCTATTAACACAGTTATTAGATACTTAATATTATAACCTTTATAGTCACCAAGTATGTCTGCTTTTTTTATTTATTCCCAGACACAGGGATGATACAATAAAAGGTTACATTGAAACTCTTCTGTTCATTTACATTACTTCAAGTTCTTAGACATGGACAATGCTCCTTCTAATTCTAAGCTGCAAACAGTGAAAAATTCTCTACACACGTATGTTATCGTACCAGAAAGAGTATCAACAAGTCCATGCAGACAAAAAATCATGAAAACTTTCAGATATGGATTCAGACTTTTTCTAAATTAATAAAAAGTTTTCAAATTTTAAAGCACTTGAAACTATTACAACTTGTAGAAAATGTTTATGCATCAGTTTTTGTAACACTGTTTAGATAGAAGATATGTCATAAATCACTTGTGATGAGCATTATTTCAATCATTACTACATTGCAGGTTGAAAGTAAATGCTCAATCATACATTAATAGGAAAAACTTTGAAAAAAATTAATTGATTTGCAATACTTGATTACATAAATCCTTACCTCATAGGAGGATACAGCAAGAGAGGAGAGGCCATCAACATAGGGCCCAAGAATATTATGTTCACGAACCCTTAGATTCTGTCTAGTCCTGAAGACGGAATTTAAAAAATTAGTATCTAAGCTAAGTAATATATATGAGATGAAATTAACCATTTATCAACTCTGAAGGCAAATTAAATTAGAGTAAATATTTGATGAATAAAAAAAAAAATTCTAATTTGCAGTATAATAATATTACTGTTAAACCTTGATTTGATGAATTGGATGGGCTAAGCATTTTTATCCTCCTAAACATAGTAAGCACTTTACATCACGGTTTGACTGTAATTGCAAAGGATGTAGATAAAAATAATTAATAGTCATAAAGCTCAACAAGGTGGCTGATAATTAAAAAAAATGGCTGTTAAAAGCACCTGCCATTGAAACTTAAATATCAAACAACAAGTCCAAATATACATATAATTCAAGTTGACAATACATAAAATTAAAGTCTATAATTCAAGCTGAGTCTGTGAGCAGTCTACAGCCTCAACTATCCATTAGAAAATTAGTAAACTTCAGAAACAACCTAATGAAAAGATGGGAAGGATTTTATAAGCCACTTCTAGAGATATTTAAAAACTTAAAAAATCTCTATGTAGCACTTGTTGCAGAATTACCATATTTGTAAAAGAGTTTAACAAGCAAAACATGTTCTCGTAAAGTCAATAACTATATTCTCTAATTTAGTGAAGAAATGAGAATGGAATAGATCTGTTGGAGATGTTTAGATACCATGCCATGTGCAATGCTCAAACATTGAACAATTTTCTCATATGTTTGCATGGGATAACACCCCGGGTGGTGAATGCGAGAACTGCTTGTTTTTGCTCTCAATTTCCTTCTTATCCCTTCATTAAGAAGACACCCTAAAGTTTCATAGCTTTCTGGTGGGTACTTAAAGCTGTAGACAGCTGAGAATATGGCACCTTTTATTATAGAGAGATGCCCTGTATTTTAGTACTTCCATATTTTTGTATTATCAGCTTTAATAAACAAAATATTGTTTGTCTTCCCTAACTTCTGTGGGTGGATATTAACTAATAAGATTTACTTAAAAAGGAAAGAAAATTGCATTTTGAACTCTGAAAGCAAATTAAATTTCGGTAAATCTTTAAAGTCAATTTCAAAATATGTTTGTTTTCTCTCTTTTTGTTGTTGCGAAATACCAATTTATTCATTAATTGGATGGATGATTAATTGAGATGGGCTATTTAGAGCAAATTTTTAATAAAAATCAATAAGATTAGTTAGAGTAAATTTTGAATAGCTAGAAACAGACAGGAATATGTAAGCCAAAATTCAAAAAAAGACCAGAACAATGTTTCATGATCTAACCAAGCAAATGTCTCAAATTCAGTTCATTTTGTGTTCTCCAGATTCATGAAAGTTAATGATGTTCAAAAATAATAAACCTCAAAAATTCCAAATTGCCAATTGAACCAAGCCTGGAGATAAAAGTTACTAATAGTATATCTTTGCTGTATAAAAAAAAATCATATTTTATTTTTTTATTTGGAAATTTTATCTACTTTTCTAACATACTTTCCCACAGAAAAACACATATGGTACAACAGATTATTTTTTACAGAAGCGACAGGAAAGTTCAAACTACATTGCGATGAGTAAAAATAATAATAATTACCCTTTAGGATCCAGGAGATCATGCACTTTTTCATTGTAAATCTCCATGTAGGAAACTTCAACAGTGTATGTGCATTCATCATTTGTGTTGGCAACAACACGTTCAAACAAAGAATCACACATTCTTGGAATGAGACCTTTGTTATCTGCTGATCCCATCATGGTATATGACTTGCCAGAGCCTGAAATTGAAGTTGGTGTGATTTAATTCAAAAGAACTAAAATCATGAAAAATGTTTTCACAATTATAAAATGGAAGAACTTTTATATTACAGTTAAATATAACTATGTTCTGCTAACCAAAAATATACTGATGAGAGTTTTGTGCGAGACCTAAAAAGTAGTGTTGTCCTTACTTTAACCACTTTACGATCACGAGAGTAATATTACATCCAAACACGTGTGGAATAAATTCAAAAAAGTTCTGTGTTTTCTTTTCTCTCTCTTCACCATTATGAAACTTTATATAGTAACCCTATTTCTACCAAAAAGGTGCTTTTCCTTTCCTTCCTTTTTTCTATACTCCTGTTAATGAATTTTTTTCACACATATAATGTATCTTTCTACTTTACATGAGCACGAAAAGAGTGTGAGAATGAAAAGAGGGTGAGCGTGAAAAGAGTACTCTAAAAAAACTCTTATCCACCTTATCTCTATACTTTTCTTTCCTCTTTTTCTAACCTGCAGTTAGGTTAGTACAAGGTCACAAGATTTATCACGATTCACAAAATAGAGATAATCTAAATTCCTTGCCAAAACCTTGTATGTGAAGTGGTTAAAATATGCTGAAGCTTTTAATACAAAATTTTATAATGAACTAATAATTAGCATAATTTTGAATGACATAAAAAGTGGCTCACCAGTCTGTCCATAAGCAAAAACACAGGCATTGTAGCCCTGAAACGCATTATCCAGGATATCAGATCCCAAGTCTTGAAAAACCCTCTCTTGAGATGCATAATGAGTGTCACTTTCTTTGAAAGACCAGAAACAGTGATCAAAGGCAAAAACCTATAACAGGGGAAAAAAAAGAAGTGATAAAAGATGCCAAAAAATGGTATACAAAGATCACCAAAAAAACTGTTTTAAAAATTTTATCAAATTTCAGACACATAAAAGGATACTCATAGAAAAAAAAATCACATTGAGGAAAAAATGACCTTGAATTACCTTGGGTTTCTTTCTCCTGAAAAATCATTAACCAGAGCAGCACATGAAAAAATAAATAAAATTTGATTAATTCCAATGAAATAATAACTGAACTGGAAAAGATTAAAGAAAAAAAGAATAACAAATCTTAATCTACAAATATGCAGTGTTAATTGATAAAACTACATGACAGGATCTTTCATAAAACTGCTGGCCTGACCAACTCACCAGCATCTCAACACCTATCTAGCCGATTTGGGATGTCATGCAATATGCTGTGGAACAGGAAAATCCAGCTTCTCGCAATACAACAGAATTCTGTAAGAATTCTTAATACAGAAAATGAATTCTAGGGTCAAATTGTCCACACAATGCTTATACAAACACATTGAGAATTCATTCCCCGTATTTCAGCATTTAGATAGGTAAACTTTTTTTTTCACTTGACTATTTTTTTTACTGTATTTTCTAATATTGATCGGCAATTGATAATTTACAATATTATTGTATTTTCAATAGTTCAATTATCATAGTTCAAATTCACGCTGAAATTGCAAAACACATTTTATAAGCAAATACAATAGAGTACTGTACAACCACATAAGCATAGGGGACAAAAAAGTTTTAAAGCCTTTTTCCCATTTGTTGAGGAATTAATAGTAAAAATGTCTGAAAAAAAGGATGGAACAATAGTAATATAAAGAGGAAAAGAAGAAAGAACCGAAAGGAAAGCTTTAAGGCCTCCTCAAATCACAGCCTCCTCCTAGAACAGAATTTTACTGCCCACTCCAATCTAGAAAATTCCAGCTCTAGGAGAAGGGGGAAAAAGAATCTTACAAAGTAGCAAGGAAGGAAAAGCCACAAACTGGGCAGAAAAGCAATCACCACTTCCATAAATAAGGAAAGAAAAACTGCAGGTTATTCTGGAAACTAGCAAACTAGAGCGTGCTGTCTGGGTTCTTTCTTTCTTATTATTATTTTACTGTTCTTCTTGAAGGAGAGGAAAGAATTCTTGCTTTTAACCAAAAACGAGCACGAAAATTTTATCAAAAACTAGAAGCCCATCACTTTGCACACACCATGTACTAGCACAATTTCTTGAACTATTACGGTGTACGTGATACGAACTTGCGTGGTTGATATGATTGCTCTACCTATAAACGTTAACACAACGTTTCGACCTGAAAACATTCCCTATATAACTATGGAATATGTGTTGGTATACCTTCCCCTCGATAAAATTCTGGTAAAAAAATAAAATCGATAAAATTCTGGTAAACGCGACTGGGGGGGGGGGGGGGGAACTAGCGAGATGACCTTGGCACACATATTGTGAAATATCCCTACAGTTGGTCTTTCACTTGCGTTTGACAACTTTCCTTAACGAATCAATCGAACACGCTCTTTAGGAAGAAAAATTAAGAGGACAGGTGTGTCTCATAAAGCTACATATACATCGTTATAGATTTTTTTTTTTTATTCTTCACTCAGATGTCTTTAGCATCCGCTATATAATCCGATTGGCACATCAAATATTATGATGACTCATGATGCACGACGCAAGTAAACATTTGCGGGAACGTAAAGGCAGAAATGTCGATCTCACGGCATGAATAACGAGAAATTTCGATCGCGGAACATTTCATTGTATCGAAAAATAATACGCCATGGAAACAAAAATTCAGGTAATAAAACGGGGAGGGAGGTAAATTTCGACAACCGTGAAGGCCCCTACACACGCTCAGTTATACCTGCACAGGCCAAGTATGCAGGTATAACTGAGTGAGTGTAATGGCCATCAGTTGACATGCACAGGCGACATGAAGGGAATGGTTTTTCATTTCGTATAACTGAACGTATGTAGGAACCATCAGGTATAACTGAGCAGTTTCTTTTCCCCTTACGTACTGATAAACGAAGCTAAACAATGATAACTGAGTAATCTGTTTCGGAGACGGATTGCCTTTTAGGCGAATTTTTTTCTAATGGTGTAATTTTGACGATATTTATTTTTTTACAATTTCATATCAAATAAATAAATCGAAATAAAATTTCAGAAATATTTCGACCATTGCTCAAATTCACAATTTTGTTTCTGAAATCACTCTATTTTCAATAAATTTGCCCGAAATTATACACCGGAACACATATAAACTCTATATTCAAATAATGTACTATGACAATTAATTGTTTACTGATTTATAGAAGGGGTTCTTAATCAGGGCACTTGGAGAGATTTCAGGGAATCCGTGACGGATATACACGCGATGTAAAAAACAATTAACTTATTGTTTTTACATAGCCTATATACTGAATAATATTGGTGGCCTTATATTATTAACGGTGCCGTACCGTCACCTTTATTTTATTGGCACAAAGGGTCCGTGCAATTTCTATAATGTGCAAAATAATGAAACGATCTCGTGTGATTGAATTAAAATACAACCTCTGACAATAAAGTTCGGTGATTGAAGTCAGAACGGCGGATCTGGCAACACTGGCGAAGCAAAACGCTGCACATGCGTAGCGGCAGGTGTTGACCATCTGCCGCCACCGTTGTTCAGTTGAGCGTCGTTTGTGTTCCGTGAAAGACTTGTTTTACAAAGTGCTTGTTTAGTGCGTTGGTTCTTAACTGAGAACAGGAAATTGAACAGGAAAATCCACAAGGAATTTCTACCTGAGGGAACGACGATGAATGCTGCAAGGTACATTGAAATTTTGACCCGTTTCATGAAACGTCTACGCAGGGTACGACCTCAGTACGCACAACAAGGTTCATGGTTTCTTGTTCACGACAATGCTCGCCCTCACACAGCCAATATCGTCAAACAGTTCCTGGCAAAAATGGGGGTGGTGCAAATTGAACATCCACCATACTCGTCAGATCTCAATCCTCCGGACTTCTTCCTATTCCCACGACTCAAACTCGCTTTGAAAGGATAGAGATTTGACGATATTCCTGACATCTAACGAAACGTGACGAGGCTTTTGAACTCCATCCCAAAAGAAGACTTCTTGCAAAGTTTCCAGGACATGTATAGGAGATCTCAGCGGTGCATAGTAATGGGAGGTGACTATTTCGAAGGACAGTAAGGTAACTTTCGTTAACATTTCATCTACGTTAATGTTACAGGACTATTCACCGAACTTTATTGTCATAGGTTGTAAAACTACATTGAAGATATAAAGTAAATAAGCCGTAACCAGGAATTTTGTGATAGAAAGAGTAACATTACTTTGCCGCCCCTAATCACTGTAAAATTTGATGATTTTAGAACGGTATTTTTGTTCCTACCCCTTAACGTTTTCCGCTAGGGCTGTTGCATCCCTTTGAAGACTGGTTTCCAGTAAATACAGGTTCCATTAAAATCAGGTTTTACTGTACTTATAATTTCAGGGCCATGGTCTGAAAAAGACGTAGAACCAGCGCACTAAAATATACAGTAAAATACTCTAATAAGAATTAAAAGAATGCTTTTATATGTATACTCTTTGCTGACAAAAAAAAAATGCACACAGCACTCAGATCAACTGATAAGAAAATTTAATTTACTTTCAATACGTGTTAGCTTATAAGGGGTATACATATACGGAGAAGTAAATTAATAGAAGAATTCAATATCTACTTGGGGGGCGGGGATATTTACAATGTGTGAGAAGAATTCAGAAACGGTGTATTAACTACAGGGATACGCACTTATCTAACCTTATCTTGCTTCCTCTCTCTCAATGTGCAGGTAATCACGGATACGAATTTAGGAATTTTTCTGATTTCGTTCGTATGAAAAAATCCGAACTGATCGAAACACCACTTCGGAGAGATCGAAAAATGAAAATAATCCCCACAGATCACACACACCTAGAACAACACCATACTAAAGTTATCTTCAAAGATTGTTTCTAGTGTGGTATTGCCTAGAACCGGTTCCAGAAACTTCACCTGTACAGGTATAACTAACTGAGAGTGTGTAGGGGCCTTAATATTCATTCGCGAAGCTTCTTTCAAATTTTTTTTATTCATATGGGGAAAAAATGTTTCGTGTTTCCCTTAAAAAAAACAATTTACGGGAAACTTTGGGAAAATATTTCTCAATTAACACATTTTGTGCCGATCACGAAATGCGGTAAATGTATATTTAAACCTTTCTTACTCAGTGTTAGCTTTCAAACAAAAAAAAACCACGTAAATGTAAGTACGTGCAATATATCCCTTCATGCTTTGGCTACACAGAATTATCGGTAGCCGTGAATCATGTCACTGATAACCAGGGAGAATGCTAGTAAAATAAGCCGAAATCCATAAGCAACGGTTACATCAAAAATATTACAAAAATTGAAATAGCAATTAAAATTACGACAGACATAATTAACAAAAATAACCAGAAAATCAGTGAAAAAGAGAAAAAAATTCCCATTTCTTCCGCCGAAGCTGTTTGAATGAAAAATTTTTTTCTCAAACGACTCCCCATTATACAATATTTGCTGAAAGGAAATTCTATGCTCTTCTTTTTAAATAATATACAAATTAATACCTTCTGTGATACACTGTCCTTCAAAGAATTATTTTTTCACCCAAAAAGTTTTTTTTCAACGTCCAAATAAATAATAAGCTATAGTTTGATATCAATGTACAGGTTTGTGTGTAATAATAAGAGAAGTTCAAAGAAACTTCACGCGAAAAATCAAATCTTCAATATCAAGTTTGAGAAACTTATAACTACTTCAAAACCAAAACCAAATAAAATGGTAAGATCAAATTCTGAAAATCCGATTCGGAAGTACGAGAGACGAATAAACTTGCCACTGCACACTTCACAGCAGGAAAGTTTAATTTCGATCCGACTATCTTGGAAAGTATCTATCAACACACAAGCTGTCAGAAAATGAAATCGATATCTCAGCAAATAGTAATTTTAAAATATCCGGAACTCATGTGGAAATCGATGAAAACCACCGAAAACGTACACCTAAAGATACGCGTCGTAAAAAAAGAATTAAGTAATATTTTCATCACTCCACGGTATTTCTATGGAAGATGAAAAAAGAATCAGAATTTATATATAATTCTGCTTCGAAATAATAATAGAAATATCGGGAAAAAGTATTTTTAAATCTTATGAAGTTATATCAAGAGCAGGAACTTTGAGAACTATTTTTAAGAAATATGATTTTATTCTCCCCATCATACGCTATTCTGAAAAAGTGCCAAAAAAATTTAGTGATAAAAATAAACTAAGCTTTTTTTTTTAACAGCGGACCAAGCGCGAGTGCAGTCTGTCCCCGTTTTATCGGCTTCCTCTCGAAATCGGTGTTCCCGCAGTGTAAACAACCTTCGTGAAAAGAAATTGCGATACCCGTATTATTTTGTGTCCTCGATAACTCCTTTTTCTAAAAGTGTTGGCATCGAATTTGCGCAATTCAGTACATTATCAGCATTTTGCACAGTCAACCCCCCCTCCCCTTATCACTGATAAGAAATTTCAAAATTAATGATTTAAAAAATTAGAACATTCGAATAAAAACGCATTATAACATCAAGATTTCTGTATAGTCAATCATTGTTTCATATTCTATTGGTTTATGTCTCTTAACTAGGAACCTGTACAAATCTAAACAAGAAACTGCACAAACTTAATGTTACGGTTACAAAGAGGGCAAAGGGTTTGAGTCTCATGAACATTGGTTAAATGCTGATGGAAAATGAATTGCAAACAAGTCGTCGACTGCTGGAATCAGAAAATGCAGAGCATACATTATATAAATCTCAATTCAGTTATCGAAGTATCCGCGATATTTCAGCGAGTCACACAGGTAGAAAAACCTCTATCGGAAGAAATATCATACATCTGGGGAAAAAAAGAAGCGGAATGGGATGTAATTCTGACAGAAACATTTTTTCTCCGATGTTTTACATGTTTTTTTCAAGAGGTTTCTCATGCATATTACATACGAGAGATTTTGAAATTTATGGTATGATGGCGTAAGGTTCGAATTTTTTCCCCCCTCCAGAGAAAAAAGTAAAGACATCAGAAATGGTATTGCTTTCGAATGATTGTACTGCAATGCGACATAAGTTAGATTGTGACGGTAGCAGAGATATCTTGTCAGATGCATTCAGTTGGAATAATCCGAAATTCTTACCAACAAAAGGAATTTCTCGCAATTTGTTCTTTAGTCGAGTAAGTTTGTAAACCATTTCTTTTTTTGAATTTAATAGTTTTATACCAATATGGTGGATAAGATAACAAACGACCTAGTCAAAAGAAGCTTTTCCATCAAACACCATATAGTCAGTTATTTACAAATCCATAAATTATTTTATTTCATTAACCAAAATTGTCGTTTTATAAGTACAGATGTGGTAAATGGAAGAAAACCAAGTAGAAATCACAGTGAACCTTTGCTATCGAAATATACTTAAGAAGTACAATGGAAGCGACACATCGCCGATTTACTTCATAGACGCGAATCTTTTTTTTTTTATTGCTTTCAAAATCATTTCCGATTCAGTACACATGTGCAAGAGGGGAAAAATTGGCTTATCATACTTAAAATGCTCTAAAACAAGGATGCAAAACCTGCAGTCCGTCAAGAGGTTCCATCCGACCCACGAAAAGTGTTCCGGAAGAAAATTATCAATACATACAACACGCTTAGGCTGACCACATTTACATCATTAAAATACGGGCAATCGGGATTCATACGAGGTATCACCAATTACCACAAAAAAAAAAAATTTCAAGCGCAAGTGAAGTTGTCAGTTATTACAAAAAAGTGTTAAATGCAAGTAAAGTTGCCAATTACAGTCAAAAAAATTGTAGAAGGCAAGAAAATTTGTCAATTACAAACAAAACAATTGCCAAATTTTGAGTGTGCTTGCATATGACTGACAAAGGCAAGTTAAATTGGCAATTATAGGCAAAAACTGTCAGAGGAATTAATTTACAGTCATGAAAATAATGTAGTTTTTTTTAAACATCCATTAAGTTAGGAAAAAAATGGGACACATTTCGTGAAAAAATTGGGACGACGAAACTTAGTGGAATGTCCCGTAAAATTACAAGTCACATGATCACCCCATATATATACAAATTTCTTGCCCACGAATGGCAGAATTACAGCATATCTCGCCCGCAGAATGAAAAGGTTGTGCATTACTACCCTTAAAAAAAAGTGGGGGTGCTAGGCATCAATACAGATAGTCTTCACTATAAAGTTTTTTTAAACTTTCATTAAGTCTCGTTAAAAATAAGGGGACAAAATCGGACACATTTTGTGAAAAAGTTGGGACGACGAAAATTATAGTGGAAAATCCCGTAAAATTACAAGTTTATTTTACTGCTAAGAGTATATTTATTTTTTTATCCCTCTGATGGCCGTATTCACCGACAGTGTTTAAACTACAATGGCAGGTTAAAGGATTAGCGATCGACACGGATTGGTTAAAATCCTCAGTTTAACCAATCCGTTTCGATTTTCAATCCTTTCACCTGCGATTGCAGTTTAAACTGTGTTGGTGAATACGGCCGTGAAGAAACTACCTCCAATCTCTATCTTACCCAATGATGAATTCAACTCACTTTACGTGATCATTTTGCGGAACCAATTAATCGCGTAAAGCGAGGGACACCTGCATTTTCATGGCGAAGTGTTCCCAAAGGATGGATGTATCCTGTGGGAACGCTTCGATACCTCTGTGAGATATGAAGCAGGGTGTGTCCGATATCATTCAATATTCAACACATTTTCATGGATGTTATACATGTTAAATGCTAAAAAAAGTGTAATCATAATTTTTTTTATATATTTTCATTTACTGTACATTTGAATATTTTCCAACTGCAACGTATTTTGTTGTGTCACTAAAACTACTATATTTTTGATAATCTACACATGCATGTTCTTAAAATTTAAATGCGGAACAACAAAGATGATCAACTATGACTTTAGATACAAGAGATTAAAAATGATCTACTTCGACTATCCACTGGTTTGTTTACTTGTCCGACATCAGAGAAACACACAACATTAAGTCAATTCCACAAATGTGTAATTTTTCTTATATTAGTCTCCAGGGAGGTAAAAAAAGTGTCACCATGTGAGAAACTCGCAAAATAAGCAAGATTCGTCGTCGAAAGCGGAGAAGGGTGTAAAACAACTTCCACTTCGCTGCCACCAAAGTAAATGGTGCGTTCAAGCTTTGCGATTATAGGAGTATAACCTAGGAGGGGTAAGGTTATTTCTTTTTCTCCGCATTACCTTATAACCATGTCCCGAAAGAACGTACCTGACATACCCTCCTACACAGCAGGACTTTTAATGAAAGATAGGATTTCTCTTGAGGGAGGAAATAAATGAGACGAAGTGGGCGGGGCAGTACGACATTTCCAATTTTCTTTCCCGAGTACTCTTGTGAAATGAACTGCAAAAATGTGAGAAACAAAATTAGAAGAAACAATCTTACTGCTATAAAAAAAAATAACGTACCGCATTACACGTAGCAAAAACTGCTACACAACGTATAATATTGAAGGTAAGAGTGAGTGTAGCTATATTTATTACGTCTTTGAGAATTAAAAAAAAATTGAATTGAAAAATAAAAAAGAGGGGGGGGGGCAGAGAAATATTAAATAGAATGCAGTGAAACCTCGCTACAACGATACTCGATATAACGATAAATTCCTCTACAATATATATTCTCAACTCATGACCCGCGGGTGAAATGTGGCCCCCGGAGTTATCTAAAGTGGCCCGTGACCACAAACCTAATTTTATAAAAATGAAATAAGTAGCACATTTACAGATTACGAAAGAAAGCCGTATCATATTTACTGATCCCTTGAGCGGAACTACCACGAGCCGCTTAAATGCTCTGTAACTGTGCCGCGGGTCACTCAAATATGTAAATATGACACGTCTCCTTTAAGTGATCTTTAAATCGGCACAGTTCCACATATTCTCGGCACAATTACAGATCACTTAAGTGGCCCTGGCTCTCGACACGTTTTCAAACTAATGAAGTGGCCCGTACTTTCCTAAAGGTTGAGCACCCTTGCTCTACAACGATATTTTTTCAAATCTTGTTTGGAATTTCCTATTGTGGCCATGAAGCCCCCAAGGACCCCTACGGAGCAGAGGCTGTGAACCCACTGTCTTGAACAATGGAATTACTCACCCAATCCGGAGAAAATATTCGTATATGTCGGCTGTAAGTGCATAAAAATACTTTTTGCAAAATTTTATTTAATAAATCGAACTTTTGAAAAATTTGTTCAATAAGGACCTGTGACTTTACACCTCTGTAGTTCAAACATTTCTATTGTATTTCTTATTTTAATTCTTACCAACAAATTTAATAGTCTCGTCTATTAGTTATTTTTTAATTCAGGTACTTTTGACACTTTTTCAGTAGAAAACAGGGCGTAAAAACATTCTTCGGATTTTTTTTTTTTTTTTTTTTCATTTTCATTATTACGATATACAGTTGTATGTCATATTATTCGTGTCTCAATTTTTGTTTGGACTTTCAACTTTAGGATTCTTTAGAGAAAAAATTTATTAAATCCTGTCTGAAAATTTTCGCGACACACCGGTTGAAAAACCCCATATTTACTGCATTGAAGCAGAAAATCATGAAATGTGATATAATCTGGTTTTCTCTGGATGCATCTCTCCTTGTAAGAACAGGTGACGCCAAAAGTCGTCTTTATCGGAAGCTTTGATGTGGCAAATAATTTCTCAGCATACTCGATCGACCAGTATTTCAAACGATTCCTGGAAATTTCGCATTTGTTAAGATGTATTTCAATATGCTGATGTACCTATACAGGGTGATTTTAATTAAAGTTTCCATACTCTGAGTGTTTTTCTCAAAAACCACTTATCAGAATACAGCCAAATTTTTTAGGATATCTTAATAAGACCATGGGGCAGAGATTCATGAAAAAAAAATCAATTTTCGACCATCAAGTGAAAAAGTTGTGATTTTTATTGCATTTTACATTTTCCCATGGTCCATGTAGCGTATATACGAGTATATCAAGTTTCAATAAAATACGTCGTCCAAAACGGGCGCTACATAGGTGGGAGTAGTGCGAATACCACTCCGATCTATGTACCAATGTATGTACGCTATATGGACCATGGGAAAATGTAAAATGCAATAAAACTCACAACTTTTTTACTTGGTGATCGAAAATGGAATTTTTCTTCATTTCATGAATCTCTCCCATGATCTTATTGAGCTATCTTAAAAATTTGGCTATATTCGGATGGGCAGTTTGAGAAAAAATACTCAAAGTTCGAGAACTTTAATTATAAAAAATCACCCTGTGTGCTTTTGAAACCGGCTGTTTTTAATTTTCATTGATTTAGTCCTTGAGTAAAATACTGTTCAATCATTCTGTAACGGCTTTATCGGCTTGAGATTCATATACAAAAAATTTGAGATCAAATGTTTGAGTTGTTATTTAAGAAAAAAAGATGATTGGCTATGAATAATGTCCACTTTTGATACAGGCTATAAGTAAAATAGAGGTCCAATTATTCGAGCATCGATTAATTGAGTTCCGGAACATTCAAGGAACTCTGCTGATAAATTTATTTTCAAATTCACGAATAGCAAAATGCCTTGCGTCGCGCCATACTGGTTCACAGAATGTCTCAGCCCATAGGTCACAACATGGAGAAAGCACTGAAGGGGCTTAAAATTGCCAGTCATCCCGTAAATACGGGATTCATGTACATGCGTGCACAGATGAGGGGAATGCAATGCATCGTCATATAGAGCTAGGAGCTAGGATTATTATGCCCTGAAAACACAGTGTCGCCACGGATTGGTTTAAAAACTTGAAATTCATGTTTTTTAACCAATCGGTGGTGAAGTTGTATTTTTAGGGCATAAAAATCCATGGCTCTAACTCATGAACAATTGAAGAAAGGACCAAATAGCCTGGGTCTCCCGGCGGTTCCAGCACCTATGCCGCAAGGTAGAGACCTTGACCAGTTTTCCGAAATGGGAGATACTGCATCTTGGGGGAAGGAAGGGTTGAACGACCGTAACCGCGAGGGTTGTCAGCTGCAAGTGGCGATGCCGTTCGCTCTCCGAGGCACGCGCCGTACGAAGTACGGTCTACAACAGTGATTCCCAACGTGGGCCCGATGGGAAGTTCCAGGGGGCGGTAGAAGCTACGGGTATAACATAGGATTCTATGGGTTAGATTGCATTGGGGGGCGATGGGACAAAAAAGGTTGGGAAACTATGGCCAACAGGAACCAATAACGCTATAATTAATATAATATCAATACAAATATCAATTATTATTAATTGAACACTTATTATTACATAAATATTAATTATTTTTCAAATCAGAATCAATAATTTATTTTTATTTAATTTTAAAATCCACGCTTTTTAATTCAATTTAGTCACAGTTTCATATGATGTCACATGGAGCTATTTCCAGCGTTCCCAGAAATTCGAATCGCAGATTCTAGAAAATCACACAAGACCCCCAAAGCAAGAATATGCCGAAATCTGCGACGCACGTCGGCGAACAATCAGTGCCACTGCAGAACAATCTGGAAGAATTGTAAGGAAAAAGTGTAAAAAACACTATTATGGGAATTTTTTACTACAGAAACATTTGCACTCAGCCGGGGGCTCGTTGCAGAACAATGCAGAACATTCTACTTTTGGGGCTTCTAACATTCAAAAATTTGGTGTCCCTCGAATTTGGCGGCATGCCGGCTTATGCGGGAGAATACGGTAAGTCTGAAGACAATGCGTACAAGTTTCTAGACAATGTGACGAACGTAACCAAAGCACATCGACTCGACAGCTTTATTGTCGAAGTCGAATGGAAAAAACAAGGCTTTCATTTATAGCGCAATTTAACGCAAAAAAAAAAAAATTAAAAGTGCGCAGAAAATATTTAATATGCGTTTTTCCACGAACGACGAAAGAAATCGTATTGGCATGAGTTTCCCATCAACTAAAACCGATCGACGATTATGGTTTTTAATCGTTGTGAATGTTTTTCTCTAGAACCAGAACGCATACTAGATTTACAAATTATTGAATTGTATTTAGTTCTTCACACACACACATTTCTAATTTGAAAAACTTTTTTTTTCTGCATCGAATGCCACCTTACACTTACAAGTTTAAACAAGAACTCAAGCAAAGTTTTCAAGTGTAAACATACTCGTATCACAAAAAATAAAATGAATAAAAAGCCAACCAATCAATAAAAAGGTAATTCATGAGCCACAAGTGTCTCATTATATTTGTTAATACTTCGGCGAAAAAGCATTTGTAACAGCGGCGCTAAAACTGCGATATTTAAACATCACATCGATTATTTTTGAAAACATTTTTCCAACATTCTAATAATTTTTTTTTTTCTGAAACGGAAAATCCCAACGAGTTAGAAAAGGCTGAATAACACGTCTACCTTCCTCTCATTGATTCTTACATAAGGACATAAATTATAATCTGGGCTATAAATTCCTTCACGTAATTATTGTCTATTACAGGTAGAGATAAAGAATCGATTAATAGATGAGCGAAGAAGAGAGATTTATCGGCCTATGGGGAAGGCGAAATGTCGTTCCGGAATAGATTTATGCGTGTCACTGCAATCGCTATTAAATGCGAAACATTCGGGTGAATTTCAGGAGAAAGCAATTTCAGAATCGGTGTACACGATTCGTATTATACAAGACATTTTCGTCGTCGATTTCAGAGCGATCGATAAAATGCGAGATGGGAAGGTTCGTGTAAAAGTGATATTAATAGTATAATCAACGTCTGATATTTTATTACAACAGGTCGGATCATGACATATTCGACCTCAGTATTTTTTCCCTCATCTAATACATACGTGTGCGAAGTTAAATGAGTTTGATCGAACCGAGGAATTTTCCACCTCAGGCTCTTAATGAATTTACATACACATGTACACGCTTGTTTCAAAAAATGAGAACGTACCATAAACTTATGAGCGCAATTCATGAAATACTTAAGTTAGAAAACCGAAATTTACAGCATGGCAGAAATTTGCATTTCCATCTTCGAAGAGGATCTTCTTCAGGATATCGGTGGCAAAAAATTTGCATAAAGTATATTGACTGCGTTCTAGAATGCCAAATTACTTCTTTGTTTCAGAAAATTAGAATGCCCCAAAAATTGTTTAAAAAAATTAGAACATTTGACTTAAAACGGATCATTACATTAATAATTTCATGCAAATTCAAATCAACTTGATCGAATAGGCGTTGTATGTCTTCTTTGGTTATGCATTTAAACCCAGAATGTGTGTGTGTGTGTGTGGTTCAATCTTCGCACTGCGGGTAGAAAAACTGGACATTCCTGCAAACGCAAAATTGCATGTGCATTTGCTTGGACAGTATTAGAAAAAGCGTGCTGAATCACACGAATACACTATACTATGACCATCTTTTGCCTTCATGGATTTTATCGATTGGATTTTGGGTTTATTGGCATGGATTTTATAAATCAAAACATATCTATGATACAAATCTGGATTATACTTCAACCACGAATCCCATTGTCGCTATTATAGAGCCGGTAGCAGCCTGTATGTAATTGATTGGTTTTTTTAAGACTCCACAATCTCTTGATAGGATCAGCATCAGGTAAAATAATCAGATGTCACGAAACTGCCAAAGTATCGATGATGTTTGATAGACATTGCCGAATTCTTGATCCAATCTGCATTTTCCATTTTCAAACGAAGTCAAGCTGCTGCAACCAAAAAATAGAGACCAATAAATCAGCAGAATTATCGGATGGAGGTTCTCCATCTTTTGATTCCAGGAGTTGAAGACTTGTATGAAGATGAAAATTTGTTTCAATAGTACAATTTGCATCTCGATTTTATAATAAAATGACATTTTCTGTGAAAAAAAAAGTCGGGATAACCAAAAATACGGGAATGCCTCTGAAAATGCGGTTCATGTGGTCACCCTATATATACAGGGTGGCCACAAAATAACTTTGCCGATACACGAGCCCTAGCAGCCGTATAAATCAACGAATGCGAAAATTTAAGATATAGGTATCATGGTTTCGCGATTACGGAAGCAGACACAAAATTTCGACAAATTCAAATGGGAACACTCACTTTTATGCATTGCTATGTGATCGGCTCAGTGAAAACCATGGATGGCATGGGAACGGTACCTATAGCACCATAAACGCCGGCGGAGTACGCAGACAAATAAAGATCTCACAAAGGAGTAGTGCCAAAGCCTCCTAGATACTACTTCTAGGAGGCTTTGGTAGTGCGCTAACCCCTATGCGGGGAATTTCCAGCGGAAGAAATGTGATCTGCATTGATTATTTCCACGTTTCTTTTATCTACGTGTAGGCCCGGCATTTTCTGTGCTACAGGTACCGTTCTATCGCAAATTTATGGTTCCTCACTGCGCCAATCACTTTCCAATTCTAGAGTGAATACTCTGAAACCACCTACATCTCGAAAATAGGGTTTTTTTTATGGGTTTTAACTCACATTCGTTGATTTTTGAGGCCGATTGATGCTTGTATGTCGGCAAAGTTATTTTATGACCATCCTGTACATATACCACTCTGTGGCCCGCGAGCGATAGCAACATCTCATATCTAGCCAACCGACTGAAAATGTTGTACAATCCTGATTAAAGTATACTCATTTCGAAAACAAATCATTAAAAAAAGTTCTGACTATTTGAACCACTTTTTTACAATGGTGGAAATTGACTATGAAACGATTTACTTCCGGTGTAACTCGATGTGAATTAAGGAGCGAAATAACTACATGAACTGATGAAATTAAAAATGAATGGCGTTTCTTTTACGAAATTTCGTAAGGAATATCAATAGTCCAAATGCAGATTTAAAAAGAAAACTACAAAACTAGAAGTAAAGAAACGAAATCGGTACAATTCTATAAGTGAAGGTTAAGACAATTCTTTTTTAAATTCTTTAATCTAATAAGTTTAATAATTAATGGGGAATGAGTTTTTTTCCCCCGTACAGCAAACTTAAAATTGCTGAAATTTTGAGGCATCAGAAAGTTTTTTTTTATCCCATACGAGTTCTAAGACCATTCTCATTTTGCTTCAATGATTTGATTTTAAAGAAAAAAGGAACATATTTGTCAATTACTCGCAATGCTTCGCACTAGAAGAAGCTCGTGTGTTTACGAGCAGCTCAAAACTCCTTTGGGAACATTTCCTTTAATAGAAGACCAAGAATAAAGGTTTACAAGTCCTGAAAAAAACTCCGGAAAAAATTACTTCTTGGAAAAAAACCCCTCCAAATACAGTGGTGTGAGTAGGAAGTTGTCTACTCTCGTACGCAGGCTGTCCTTCTTCCGTCGACTCTTTTCCTCTGATTCTCTTACTTTAATGCATCGTCTCAGGGAAGAGGTCTTTCCCCATCTTGTAGAGCAAGAAAGTGGAAGTGTAGGGAAAGGGGTGTGAGCGCCTCCTACTTCTAAAAGATCGATAATATGGATCCAAAAGAATCCACGTGAGAGTGAGTGAATGTATGTATATGTTCCTATTCTGAAGGACGAGTCTTCTCCCTTCTTTGAAAGAAGGATCCCGAAGAGGGAACTCCGCCCAACAGAAAGCCAGCAAAGAGAGATGAGGAAGGGAGATTGAAGGTAAATGGTGACTGGCCAGTTGAAATAAGGGCAGTAACGTGAAGACTGATCTTTATGAAAATGAGTTTTTGCAAAGGAAATATAGCGGGAACGCGTTGAAATTGATTCTGCATGGGAATGATTGATGAAAAAAAAGCTCTACTCCAGGTAGTTGCTAAAAGAGAAATTGTAAATAAAATCTAAAAACATCTGAAACATCGAACTTCAAAACTACAAAATTCCGATCGTTTTTGAACGGTTTACTATTATAGAAGGCATATACGCTGGGCTATCAAAACAAGCTCAACTTGAAATAGATGCATCAGCAAGAAAAAATTGATTAGTAAGAGAGAAAAGAGAAATATTTGACTTAAAACTATGTATAGTACGATTTCAATGGGGGAAAAATAAAAATAAAAAAGCTTCTCCGGAGTTCTAAACAAAAGAACAGTAAATTGAAAAACTGTCGGCTGAAAATTTAATAAATAAAACTACGGTTGCAAATTTCACAGAGCTGATCATCGGCCCTACATAAAGCACGAACATCAAAAGTTATTAATCCGTTATGATATCGAACCACCATTCCGAAGGATCTGAAACGTTGAAAATTCTGAATTTCTACTCTGTCGTGTGTCACCAAGCAAACGTTGAGGTGACGAACTGTTGAAAAACTTGGAGATTTCTTCTCAATTTATACTACGACCTCTTCCACAGAAAAAAATGTATGAACATTGATAATATTAAATGGCTACCTAAGAAATCAAAAAGAATAATAAACGAAATTGTACGAAAAACAGATTACGTATCATCTCTGTCTCCGGAATACATCGCTCAATATCTGTTTGGTAGATGTGATTAAGTCGGACTCTTGCATAGGAATTTTATTTTGACCACCCAATATTCCTTTCAGAATAAAAGCTGGGTTTAAATGACCACAGAGTGAAAAGGAACGGTTCAGGGAAAAGAAATCGCTACCTCGATTATTTTTTTCTATCAAATAATGTTTAGAACAAATCAACCTCATTCAATTCAAGAACAATTTTACTCTAATTTGTCAAAGAAGGAGGGGGGGGGGGGAGTAAACGATTGAGGAATTAATGTTCAGAAGAAAATTACTTATCATAGGATATTATAAAAATAAATTCTGGGAGCGAGAAAATCTGAATAATCAGATTACTCCGTGTTCCGAGAGAATCTCATTAGAAAGCGGGAAAATAGGAAAGTCGGGAAGTAATCATTGAAATCAAATGAGGAAAGAAATACATTGTCGAAGAGAAGAACATAATCAGTCTATTCGATACATCACATGGAGCAATATTAAATATAAAAAAAAATTAACCTGATAAAGTGAAAATATCGCTAAGCATATTACGAAGAGAGGAAAGCGGAGGAAGAAAAGATTAACTTTATTAATTAATAACCAAATGTCTCTAAAGTGTTCCTTGCCAGAAAAAGGCGATTACTATGGAATTATATCATCGTCTGCATTTATGCGTTACGATCCAGGTACGAAATCTAGAATCTTAGCCAATGGCCAGCAATTAATCACTTCGTAAAGTGACCAGTGTCACTTTTTTGCTGCTGTGGTGGTCGAGTGGTCAGAGTGACGGACTCGCGTCGAGGTCCCGGGTTCGAACCCCACAGTGGTGGTCGGCTGAAGTTGGTTTTCTGTGGTTCCCAAATTCAAGGCGCGAATGCGAGCTGATTTCCCCTTTAAAAAGTCTCGCCACAGATAGCAACAGACCTACAAACAGTACAAATGTAATTCAATCATAACGCATCACTCACTTTAGTTCTGAAATATAGATGACAGCACTGAAAAATCAAACATAACACTACATGCGCACTCAAAAAGACTGTTAGGTACACACACACAGTTACACTTCCGGCACAACTCACTAGGTAGTAAATCGCCCACAGATGGTGACAGACCTAAGTTGTGCCCGGTTTGAAAGAAAGTGTCTGAAACGAGCGTTAGAGTGGCGCAGTGGTAAGATGAATCGTATTGTATCGTCGTATTCCACTATGAAGGTTGCCGTAAAGGTCCATGGATTCGAATCCGGGCAAAGAACATCTGAAACGAGTTTTTCACCTACCGAGCCTGGGGCAACCACCGGTATGTGGCACCTTCATTTCCCACCCAACTCCATTGGTTGGAAATTGCCGTATGGCGATATATGCCCGAAGTTAGTGTGCGGTAAAGTTAAGCTGTCTGAAGAATGCGAGCCGATCTTCCCGTTAAAGTCCCACCACAGAGACCAACAGGCCTACAAACGGTAAAAAATATTCAATCATTACACTTCACTCACTTCCTTTTTGAATACAGGTAGCAGCACTAAAAATTAGACACAACACTAGATACGTATTCAGATTGTTAGGTACTCACACTTCGGGGACAACTTACTAGGAAGTAAATTGCCTATGCGATTTAGAATTGCGATGCCATTAGAAAAAAAGTATCTGATGTTGGATACTGTGGTGTAAGTTGGTCTGAAGTTGGTGTATTTCTGTAGTTCCTAACTTCGAGGCACGAATGCGAGCCGATCTCCCCCTTAAAAAAGTCTCGCCACAGAGAGCAACGGCCCTATGTGGTAAAATCTTCAATGATTACTCTTCACTCGTAATTCGAAAAATAGATGGCAGATTGCCGCACTATAACAAGGATTGCATAGAAACAAACTTAACGTCAGGTTCACAACACGGACAAGCACATCTCAACATGTACCAATTCGTTAGAAGTTCCAAAGAGGAATGTGGACGAAGTGCGTGTATGGTTTAGTAGCGTTTGAAGTTGACGCTATGCGGTCGTGTGGGCATCATGCTGGACTCTCGTTGTGAGGATCCAGTTTCAAACCACGTAGGTGACACCGTGGTGGTCGGCTGAAGTTGATTTTCTACCTTCGAGACGCGAATGTGAGGGAACAGACAGACCTTCAACACGACACTTACACAACTTGGAAATTCAGCTCGAAATCTTTCATTTTCACTTATATAGAACACACGTGGCAGCGCAAGTACAACACTAAACAAGCACAACTCTGACAGCATAAACATGTTAGGGCCACACATACAGCACGTTCCTGCATGCACCAATTACTTAAGGATGATGTCACTATCCGCTATCCATACGAAGGTTTTAAACAACTGGCTGATGAGAAGATGAATTCAGGAAAGAAAGAAAATTCAACTGCCCTTGCAGGGAATCGAACCCCCGTCCTCTGACTAGCCGGGTGAGCAGGGCAATTTAATTTTCTTTCTCTCCTTAATTCATCTTCGCATCAGCCAGCTGTTTAAAACCTTCGCATGCACTAATTATTTACAAATTCCCCCAGGAGTGTTTATAAGATGCGTGTACGGTGTTGTTGTATAGTGTCTGATAAAGTCTTGACGGACTCACATCGCAAGGACTCGAAACCGAGCATGACCCCCGCTCTGTCCCCATAGGGGGATATAAGCTGGTCACCTAGATAGTCTGGGCCCATAGCGAGGACAAGGGTTTGAACCCCACTATGGTGACGGTGGGGTGCAAACGTCACCATAGTGGTGGTCGTGCATGTGTGATTCAGTAGTGTCTGAAGTTTAAACAATGTGCAAAGTGGCCGGCCTCTTCACGAAGATGCTGGACAATAACTGATGTATCCCTGGTATGCCACAAAAGACTAAATACAAAGACTGAGAGGTAAGATAATACAGTAGTATAAGTTTTCATTTCAACAATAATTATATATAAGTATAACGAGTAAATATTGGCTGAATAGCTCTGACTTATTCGAAGTTCCAACAGCAGGCTGAAAATAACTGAGGTAGTCATAGTGGTATTTACAACAAAACTGTTGGTTATAATTTTAACGAAATGATTTCCTCTAAGTACGCGGAATTTCATAAGAACTACGTTTATCAGCTTGCTTTTATCTTTAAATTACACAGAAGAGTTTCGGTTTTGCACAACACTGCATGTTATTTCATTACATTAAGACTCATTTTAGACATGGTTGATGAAACAGTGGAACTCCCGAAAAATTGCAGGTAAGGAATCTAAGACATTGCAGTAGAACCTCTCATAACGGACATACCCTGTTAGCGAACGCTTTTTTGAATCCCGTTTGATGGGGGGTTTTTTTATGCATTTCACTGCCCATCAAGTTATTTTTCATTTCAGTTAGCGGAAAATTTTTTCGTTCTCATTGGTGTTCGTTATCGAGAGGTTCCACTAGGCTAAAAAAAAAAAAAAATAGGTATAAAACAGCAACATATTTCATAAAATATCCGATAAACCATGGATACTTTCTGGCAGCAGTGGGCGCCAAAAATGTTTTCCCTTAACTTTATTAAGCAAGGAATTTCCGGACAGGAGGTGGAAAATACAGTGTCGAGTCCATTAGAAACGGGATCACGAAGCTTTTTCTGGCTAATAGCCCTGATGGCTGACAACGACGAAGCACGTATCAAGTCCATTAACAGGGGCCTCAAAAGCCTTGATCTAGCAGTTCGGTTACCACGCTGGATGACCCAAATTAATCCTTTCTAACGTTTTTACCATTTCTTTTAAGCTTTATTATTATTAAACCTCATCTCCTTCCATTTGTTAGCACTTGATATATTTTTATATACTTCTGGGACGATTCGGTTGAACCAAAAGAATATCGTAGAAATATCAACGATAGAGGAATGAACGTGAACTGACGAGGATCCCAAATCTATTTAGAAGTTTCTGCAAGCAATTAAAAAAAAAGAGCGGAAAAAAAACCATCTGAGAAAATAAGGACACGATTCACGATTAAACGTACACCCATCATCATCGATATATGTTGGCTTCATTAAGTCTTTTTCGCACGCATTCGACCTCAACGTCGTTCATTAAATACCCATTACAGTGACGTGGTGTGTAGCACAAACAAGAGTAACCGGAATTTAATGCACGCAAACCAGAAACATATGTTTGATTTTTTTTTCCCTTACAAAGCATTTGAGATAACTGAACCATATGTGAAGATACAGAAAATCATATAAGAATAAAACACCATAACAGGAGCGATACCGGCTGTAATTAAGTTCATGTTATGCAATTAGTGGAAGACTTTTTGACTCAAACTAAGCTCTTTAGAAGCAACGATAGAATTCAAAATCCCTGAATTCGACTCCAAGGAAGGTTGTAGACATTCACTGTCATTCTGAAATTGACTTAATTCAGTAGATCACGAAATTCAAATTTCAATACTCTTTTCTTATTGGTAAAAAAATAAAAGTGATTTAAAGAAACGAAGATAGAACCAATTGAGTTGCAAATGTTTTCTAACCCACGTAGTGAAACAAAAAAAACAATTTTTTTTCTTTTCCCTTGAGGTTTAGAAACGCATTCAAAGCTTCCAAGTTCCCCTTTTCACTCGATATCCCGTTATCGCCATTTATGGTCACGGAATCCTTTCAACCATCTTATATATGTGTGCATGTACTTTATATACATACACAATAATAAAATGCAATGAACAGCATATAAAGTACCGTAATAAAGATTGGAATAGAATATTTCTTTTTTGTTCTCTTTCTTTTGATTTGTTTCTTGCCTCGATCATATTTCGAGAACGGGGTGGGGGGGGGTATGCTCAGTACCATAATCCACATCTTTTGCTTCAATGTATCCATGTAACAACGAATTCGCTTGGAAGAAATTCATTTGAACACAAATGCTTTCTCGTTAAATATAAGAGGCGTCGTTTCAGATCAAGACCATAAGTAGAGAGCATTAAAAAAACAAAAAGGAACAGGGATGAACAAAACCCATCTGCGGAATGAAAATTTAGCGTTTATAACTACGTAGGGTTGCAATGTTATAAATTGAAAGCGACGAGCCTACGAATGGAAGAAAGAGGAGCTTCCAAGCAGAAATGTCTTTCCTAGGGTGCGCGCATGGAATATATCAATTTTAAAAGCTTGCACTCTCTTCCTCTCTAAAAACTTCCATTCCGGGTAGTCACGGTGTACCAAGGAAATCGAGGCGAATGCTAAGTATATGTTTTGTTCATGCACTCCCGATCTTTTTCTATTTCTTCATTTTTCCTACCAGGAAGATTATGTTTTATGATTCAATAAAACTCTGATGCACACAAAAAACAAATGTACAACTTCAAATGAGACAGAATTTAAGCACGAGAAAACGAAGATTTTGCAGAAATCATAGACACTTCTTAGAGTAAAAACAAAACATAAAATTTGGTGTTTTACATTTTTGTTTTTGTTTTACTGAGAATGCGTTTCGGGCGATACACATGGCTTTTAACGACCAAAGCTGTTCTTAACTCTTCAAAACCTATTAAGTGTGAAAATATGACACGAAACCAATCGGTTTTCTTTCAATGAAACATAAAATTTTAATACTCTTATACCTGAAAAATTCGTTTCCTAACATCTATAGGCACATGGTCTATTAGTCCTCTATCGTCCAGCAAATGACTATTCGAGACCGAGAAGTTCATGCCAATGAAAATTTTATATGCATCATGATAATTTGACTCGATTCGTGGCCTTTATCGCATCCAACTGATTGGTTTCACTAAAGTTGTAATCAAAACAAAACAGAAAGAAAGTATGTCACCATGAGGCATGGAAGACCAGTTGAAATGTTACTTTATAGTTTTTAAGCCGGTAACGATTTAAGAGCGCCTTACTTGTGATGCAGATGATACTCATTTTGTTCGAAAGACGTTTCACACATACTATGTTATTAGTATAAAAGATTCTCGAAACAATTTGTATCAGAAATGCATATAGGAGAAGGAAATCGAAAATTTCCCCCCTGGCAAATGAGCCTATTAACGTCACAAAAAATAAACAAATAAATAAAATAAAAAACCACAAACAGTCTACAGTTTCTTATAAACATACAAAGGCCATATCTAAGAAGGCCACTAATACATTTCGCGACTGATGTGATTCCACAGAAGGCGCGAACTATTCAACATATAATTTCAAGTCAATATAATAATTAAGTTTCAACATGTGTTTTCTGCGAGTTTTACCATACAATATAGAATCTCTACACAACTCTTTTTTTTCTATACAACGAAATTATCACTGAAACGCTCATATTTTCGTTAATATATTCATTCTACCATGAAAACTATTTCTTCATTACGAATTCTTCATACATCGAATTTTTCGTGACTTCAATGTATGTAGAATCGACTATATGTACAAGAGACGCACTTTGCATCGTGAAGTAGACGATGTGAATTCCTTCATAAAAATTCTTCAAAAAATTTAACTTTTTCTTTTCCAAGGGAGAGAAATTTTTTTTTCTCGGAATCACGTGATATTTCAATATGTTACACGATTCACAAGGTCATTTAGACATCGATCCAGGAAGAACACTGAGCACGGACAGACAGATAAATGCTTACCTTCGACTTCGTCTTCACAATGCATGACTTAACTTCATTAAATAACAGTGACAAAACAAGCACAATAGCATGACAAAGAGGAAAATATGTACAAGGACTTTTTTTTCACTAACGATGAACTCTCTGAAAAACAGAGAAAATGAAAAAAAAAATGTTTTCCCTCTCTCAACAAAAACTATCATTTCCAATAAATTTCTAGAATATTTTGGTTGAAATTCCATGAAGTTTTCTCCCTCTCCCTATTTTCCCTTTCATTTCAAACACATAATTTCCTAAAAAAAATCCATAAAACACGAAGCAAAAAGATGTCATCATTTACTGCGCTCTTCCCCAATATCGAAAAATATTTCAACAATAACACAGCGTAGCAAAGCAATATATTTGTTTAAAAATATAACTTTATATAAATGCGAGGGTCATAAAAAAGGACAAACTTGATACCGAAAAAATGATTTACTCATCGACCAATTGTATCAACTCTTTTAGTAAAAAATATTTTGCCATAAACTTTTTGGTAAAATTATACAAAATATAAATACAATTACCTAGGAGAAAACTAATAATAAAAATTTTATCATACAAAAATTTGTTTCAAGCACCTGATGACAATAAAAAAGTGTGGAGGTTTGCACAGATACAGTATAAAAATCTATTAATGGAAAAATCTTTGGGAAAATGGAAGTAAATACATTAATCCTTTAACTGTGCTAAAAATTTCGTTTTTGTTTTTTGTCGCATTGTATAGATTTTTTTTTAATTTAAAGGAAAGATAGTACGCATAAAACATATTTTTCGAGCAATTATTATCTATAAGTCGAGCTTAGTACAAAAGTTTTTAAGAAAAGGTATCATTTGCTTTTTTGAAAATTTAATTTTTATCAAGATTAGTAATTTCGACAGAGAAAGCGAGCAGTTTAAGGATGAAATTCAAAGAGATTAAAATTAAGAAGCAATGAAAACTGAAGCAATAAAATTTTCCATTTTTAATTGCCAGACACATAACATGAATTGAATTTTCTTTTTTGAAAAATTTGTCTTTTTGTCTAAACAAGATACAATGAAGCCTCGCAATTCGACACAATTTCTGCTGGATTGCGAATGCCTGGAATGGTCGAATGTTATTTCTTTGCCTTATGTTGGTCTGTGTTGGCGTTTCTTTGTTTTACTAATTTTCAAAATTCAGCATTTGCTCAGAATATAAAATGTTGCTTATACCCGACAATTATAACTTTTTAAAGGAACTTTAAAAATAAAGTGAATAAAAAACATAATGCAAAAAAGGGGCACACTTGATCGAGTATAGAGAAAAACAATGAAGTTGTAGATAAAATGACTTATGATAGAGCAATAATAGCATTGTTGCACCAGTTGCGACAACTTTTTCGTAACCGAGAGAGAGAATTAAGGCACTTAAGATTGTCAGTAAGTACAATGAAAATTTCTGAAAATAGAGGATGGGATGGAGAAGGATGGAAAGAAAAAAATGGAGAAGCTGCTAACAACCTGAAGAGAAAGACTAATGGTAATTCCGGCGATAATTTGTGACAAAGAAAACAGTTATATTTTTAAAAATTAAATAAAAAAGTAAAAAAAAAAATTAATTAAAACAGAAAATAGTTATATTTTGAAAAACTAGATCAGGGAGATAATTCCGAGATAAAGCTAAGATTGCACAGAAATTCAAAGGAGGTCGCGCCGGGTTCAACTGATTTTCAAAAATAGAACAGACAATTGGGGAATCTACAAAAAATGCTCGATGCTTAAAAAATTTGAAGATTGGAAAAAATTTGATTAAAGATTCGAAAAATTTGACCAGTTCTTCAACCCTGGTCAAGAATAGAATAGCATAGCATAGGGATGAATCGATAAATTGTTAATCGCAGTAAATAATTTTAGTTGAGTTAATCGGCTCGATCAATCCGATCGAAATTCGATTAAAATTTGTTATTAATAGTTTACAATTTTGCTTGAGTAAACCAATTAAATACCTTAAATTATGTTCCTGTACTGTAAAGTGGCCGTATTTAAAAATATAATGAATATTTTCATCAAATTTTTCGACATGAGGAAACAAGTGGATCCAACGAAAACTAGTGACGATTCCTAAAATTACCGATCAAAAAAATACAAGATCCAAGTTAAAAAGCTTCAGGATATGACAAGCATGTGCAGCATATCGCCTTCCCCCCCCCCTATGCCAGACAATGGATGAGCAAATTTTCACTTTTGGGTTTATAAGCTGGTTGGATCACTTAGTTTGCTAAGTTTTGCCAGAAATGCAAATGCGTATTCCCTATTGAAACACCTTTTATAAAACATTTTAGGTGAACAACTTTTATAGAGTTTCTTGTAGCATTCAGAAGTCGTTTTTCAAGTTCTAGAAATTTGCACATTCATGTTTCTGGTAAACACTTAAAGGGGGGGGGGCTTTATTTCTTAATCTATTTCAATATATGTTTACATCAATTTAATAAATAGATGCTTGAAGTGAATAGAATATATTTTTCTAGCATTACTTATTATTATTTAATTACCAACACTACGTTTCTTATGAATGAACAGCATTCGAAAATTAAAATTCGATTAATCGATTAAAATTTTTTGATTAACCAGTTGAACCTACGGTAGAAAAACTTTTGATCGGTAAGATGAAGCCACACATAATATCTTTCAACAAGAATTCAAACTTGGACGTCAACAGTTTAAGCAATAACCACACACTAATTATGTATAATACTGCCGGACAGTAGGTGCTTGGCGGTTCATATTCATTTACAGTAGGTAGCTGCGGATTTAATTTGCAATATAAACTACAGAATTTTCCTCTTTACTCTTTTCTCTCTACCAGTAGCTTATCCGTATAGCCTATTACAACCTAATCAGGATCTTTTTATGAGGTCTTTGTCCTCGATTTCGTGGCGGTCACACTACCCGTAGTCGAGTTAACTGTACTAATATAGCATGATTATATAGAACTTTTTTCTCCTCCGTCACCTATATTCATTATAGCTGACGTAAAATTTGAACAGCGGCAGCTTTCGTTACAACTATGGAACGCGCATATCATTAATGTTTCTCTAAAAACCTCAAGAAAATTCATGACTCTCCAACCGCATGCACATGTTAGAGAAAACGAAAACGGCTGAAACGAAAAAGAGGCTAGAGATTTCAATAAAACAAAAATTTCTTAATTTCAGTATTTTTCAATAATAAATTGCAGACGAAACGGCATTTCGCAGAAGAGCTACCATTTTACGCTGCATATTTATATATTAGAGAGGAATAATTTAAAAAAAAAACGTTCCAGTTCTCTTTGAATTCGAAATTTAAATCTCAGGAGGTGACCGATAACCAGATACCCTTTTTTAATGGTTGTGTCAATAACTCTTCAATAGTGAATAATCAATCTGGACCAGACATTGAAAAAAAAAATTAAAAAGAAAAATTACTCAACATTATTAATGAATTTGGATTTAACCGTATCAGAACAGGCGTCCATAAAAATTAAATTTTAGCACATCAAATGTTCAGTATAAATCAGTCAGTTGAGACCAAATAGTTCATCTTCTCAGCTTTTTTTAGGTGTTCAACTTTGTCATAAAAAATTCTCGGAAAAAACGAAGATCGAATAATCAGAAAAGGGAAAGAGAAGAAGAAAACCATCTCATTTTGCCATTTTGCTTTTTTATTTGGAAATCTGCCATAACGGGCACTCATGCTAAAATATTACATCCATGAAGATTACGTGCTTTGGACTATGCTATCTGCGAAATAAAGAAAAAAAATGCATTTCGCCCAAGCATCAAACTATATGAGCTGGTGAATGTTCGATTAAAATATGCATAAATACAAAAAAAAACCCCCAACGTTATTGTGATCAGCTGTTTAGCTTTGCTAAAAATACCTCATTCAAATTTTAAAAATTAATACTGCATTGAAAAGTGAGTACTACTTACTAAAAGTATTTGAGCGTACGAACGTGTGTATCATCTGCTGATTTATAAGAAAAAAGAAAATCATCACGCGAACACGAGCACAGTTCTTCATAAATTCATGCTTTTTCTTAATATATATATAAATTCTGCTTTCAGTTTTATAAATTCCCGCTTTAATCATGCAATGTCAGACGTTTGACTGTTTTGTCATCACCACTCATTTTCTGTGCACACGAGGAATAACTAGACTTGGACGCACAGCCCACTGCCGATTCGAAATGGCAGTGTCAATATTTTTTAATATTATTACTTCAACCGACAGGTAAGTGCACTATCCCGTACGTAGGAAGACTTCCTGCGGTAGCAACGTGTCTGCGATCATACTGTCGTATCCATATGCCGGGAAACATTCTGACAAGTATGCAGCGGGTGCCGAACTCATGGGATAGTCTTGTCGACTACTGCACCCGAAAAATTAGACATTTCCTCTATCATTAAACACTAATCTTTCACTTAGTTCTAGCGCCAACCTCTGAGGGAAGGAAGTAATAAAACAAAAAAGAAAAAAAATATTTAAAAAAATGCCAATGTTTCAGATATTTTTTGGAGATCTCGATCAATAATCAAAAACATTTAATTTCAGGACTTCTATATTACATTTGTGGTAACAAACGTTGCTCAAACAATGAGCTGCGTTCGCGAGATCATTAAATCTTGAGGAAAAGGTCAAATTGTAAGTTTCCTCCGATAAATGATTCGCTTATTATAAAAAACTAGAAACTAAAAATTACTTTCAGACCAGCATCCATAAAAATAGAAAATCGAATATCAGTAATGAGGAGTTCAGAATCAAAAACGTTGAGAAAAAAATTATGCACGAGTACATTATACAAGTTAATGCATTTGGCATTTAACAAAAGTTCTAACGCCCATACAATTTCATTTTTATGTTCTTTTAAAAAGTTACCGAGTTCGTGCGCGAAAGGAAACGCGAAATAAAAAGCTTTTCCTTTGGCCACTCTCTTCATCTATTCAACTCTCGTTCAAAAGGAAAACGTGCTTTATCTCTCTCTTCGAAGCTTGGTTCACAGCAAAATAGCGTTTTAAAAGAAAAAATCAAACTCTTTAAATTACCAAACAGAAAAGAGCATAAATAAATTCATGGAAGAGCTTATCGAGAGCTGCATGCAATAATTAAACGAGGTTTTTTTTTTAAAATGGAATCACTTAAATGGAAAAAAAGGAAATTCAAATAATCATTACCTTGGCATAAAGTGCTAAAACATGTACAGGAAATGAAAATTTAAAAAAAAAAAAAATTTGCTACCAACAAAATTATGTTTTTGTGTGGTATGATGTGAGTTAATATGATGTGATCGTTAATAAACAAACATTTTTTTGAAATTCTATACAAAGTGCGATCGATGGGGGCAGAGAGGAGAAATCTTTAATTCAAGCTCGAATAAATTTAAATTTCCATTAATCTCATAAAAAACGAAAAAAAAAAAAGAAGAAATATCCGATGATGAAAGTGAGGTATTTTTAGTTGGTATATATAAAACAAGATCACATCCTCAACTTTAAGTAACACGTTGTACTTTGAATGTTTCACTTATTGAAATTTTATCCCTATGCTAAGAAAATTAAGATTCCATCAAAAATTTGAAAAAAAAAGGAAAACGGGATATGTAAGAAGTATATTGATTTTTAATATTTTTATAGCTTTTATGGATTGTGATTAACATAAATCGGTGAAAAAACATTCACCGAACAGGACGACAACTGACTGCTACTACGAATATCACTTCAAGTAGCACCTCAGTATAACGTCGATCGCTTTCAACGATCTTTTAAAGATCTCTCACAACAATTACATCCAATTAGTAAATTGAGCTTACTAGTCACCTTCCGCATATGAAGTAATTTTTATTCAGTCTTCACGGATGGCGTTGTGCCGAGATCCGACTGTATACAACTGGGGTTGACATTTTTTCCCCCGGAACTATCCAAAATCTCCCTCGTAATCATGCATGAAAAACACGATTAAAAAATATCTACAACAAATTAAAAATTTTAAAATTGAAGAGTTCTGTAAACATTTATTTATATGAGTAATAATAATTTACTGTAGAGATTTTCTCAGCTAAAAACCTCCAACTTGACAACTTTCTAACAAAACATCAAAGACAAAAGTCGAATGATTCTTATAGAATATAGAGTTCGACGATTTGGGACAAAAATTTCAGATAGTTCTTCAACCTTCATTGACCTTTTCCGGTATGTTAATACCATCATTACAGGAAAACATTAAAAACGTTTAGATCATTCTATTTTCCTCCGTGTACTCAAGTGGTTAGCGTACTAGTTTTCTGCTGTACAGATCTGGGTTCGAATCCCATGCCGGGTACGTATGTGTACTAACCCTAAATCATTTTATTTGGATAGATCGCACAAATTTCTTACGGAAACGTAAAGATTTCGATTTTTTTTAAAAAACTAATCAATAAGCTTCCGTGTCATATTTTGTCAATTTGAGATTTTTGAGCACTTTTAGAAGTGGTTTTTCTACTGACGTCTTCACGAAAACCAGTTAGTCAAATACCGATACACCATCTGCTATGCAATTGCAGAAATTACTCATATTTTGGCGGTTAAGGACAGTTTTCGGACAGGTTTATGACAATTACTGACAGTTTTGAATACTTTTAGATTTTTGGACAGATTTAGTTTTAGGGAAGGGCTTGATAAATCGGAAAAATATTTATGCGCTAGCCAAATTTCTTAACGCTTAAGTGGCGCCGAGGTAAGATGCTCGTCTTCCACCATGAAGGTTTCCAGCAGCCCCCATCCTGAGGAAAGAACATAGATAAGTTCTACTCCGACGAACCTGAGGCGACCATCGATAGATGGCGTCTTCACTTCCGAGCTAACTCTATCGGTAATAAATTGCTGTATGGCGATATGACCGGAGTTGGTGCGCGGTAAAGTAGTAGTAGCCGAATTTCGTAAGAGTCAAACATGGTTTTTGTTCAAAAAACGTACTTCGAAATATTTTTCTGACTCTTCCAGAACTTCATAACTTCCACCCGTGTTAAAAGACGTAATGCAATGAAATCAGAAAATTCTGCATTATCCTTAGACTAGGGCTTGACAAAACCCAGGCGCCAGTTTGCTACGGCGGCTATAAAATAGATAAAAAAGTTATTAGCACATAAAATATTTTATGAATTATTATAGTAGTCTGAGCACAAAATTTTCGGAATTTGTATTAGCAATCCTGAAAAATCAAAAAAAAAGTTTTTGGACGTTTTTTTTTTTTGTGAGGGGAAAAAATGCTTAACTTTTAAAAAAATTGACTGGCACCAATTTTTCTTCGGTTTGCCAAGCCCTGAAACTGAACTTCAATTTTGCGATCACGTATAGAAAATTTTTTGCCAATAACAATTTTCCATTCGGTATGGCGACCTAGAATTTGTCAAGCCCTGATTTAGGATCTTAATTTTATGTTTCATTGAAAGAAAACCGATTGGTTTCGTGTCATATTTTTACACTTAATAGGTTTTGAAGAGTTAAGAACAGCTTTGGTCGTTAAAAGCCATGTGTATCGCCCGAAACGCATTCTCAGTAAAACAAAAACAAAAATGTAAAAGCACCATTACCAAAACATTCACAAGAACTCGATACCAACCGATTTGTGTGTATTCACACAGTGATTTGAATAATCAAAAAGAGAAAGCACCTGCTCAAGCATTTCACAAATCGAATTCGCTGCATCTTTTATGAACGGAAAGATACGGATGCATAATTCAATTGCTGGCCCAAAAAAAAAAGATTTTTCGGTAAAGATTGCAAAGCCGTGTCACGGAATTTCCGCAGCCTATGTATATTTATACATCACACACATTTTTGAAAAGAACGAAACACGCAAAGTAGTAGTTAAAACAGGATTAAAGAACACAAACCAAGTCCCACTTTCAAGCTTCCGACAGCTTTTCTTTTGCAGACGCAACTTCACATCAACAGAAACAAAGCCAACTTCTCATATCGTACATTATTCGTACTTCATACATATGCATTTATCCGAACTTAACATACTGCATATGCGAAACAATGTTGCATCGTATTCATTATACAGACACATACATAAACAATGCGCATGTTGCGGTAAATGCGATAAATACGGTCATTATGACCGTAATAAAAATTCATTATTCATTTCACAATATTGATAAATTTTGCGAATTTACCGGTAATTAAGTATAATCCTCAGTTCGTATTGGTAAATATGATAAATCGTGAATGAATCATTTAAATTTACCAGACAGTTTGCTCAAACTTCAGTCTACGATAACAAATTCGTTCGGTGATGTTGATTATGTTTAAAAACGTTGATAAATGTGAAGGAAGTTAACATTAAAAGACTGATAGTAATTTATACATTTCTATCCTTAAAACACAGATTTTCACATTAAATTTTATTTTTATGGAAAAATATGTGTTGTCAAACCATCAAGTAGGGGAAAACATAAGTGGTGGAATTTAAGTGATGTTTCCGCATGCTTTCCCCCATTCTTACCAACTTCATTCAGGAAGTATGAATAATCACTGGTAAAAGTGATAAATGTAGGAAAATACATCAAATTTACAGAGACGATTGGAAAATTACGCATAATATGACCGGCGATTTTGGATAATCACCGATTTATCACACTTACTGTAAAAGATACATACCATATTTGAATTAATTTTAAACTCTGGTGCACTGAATATTCACACATCACTGAACAGCAAAGCGTACATCTGTATGCCGGAAATAAACGGGGCACATGTCCTTTTTCGTCAATATTGCGATAACGCTATTAATTTGCAGTACTTTCATTACACCATTAGAAATTCCGTTGAGGAATGTGTATGAAATCCCTGTACGGTTAAGTAGGACTTTCCGGTAGTAGGATCTACACATAAATATAGAACACCAAGTCCTACTTTAATAAATAACAGATATTTACTTTAAAAAACAAGCGAGCTGGAGTCCATAGAAAGACATACTAAAAAAGAAAATCTTTAAACGGCTCTTTTGTAAAATTTCCTTTTTGGCACATGGTGCCCTTTACCTCGGTCATACAGATACAGTATAAGCACAGCAGATGGAACTAATCTGAAAAAATATTTTTTGCAATTCTATTATAATTTACCATTTTAATATTATTTTAAATTGAAAACTGACGAATGTAGGTTATATTTCGGAATTCCTCAGTATTATAAGAAATAAGTTATGTAGAATTAATTTAAGCCCCACATATAGTATATCGGGTTTGAGAAGTGAGCTTTCACTCGTAATACTTATTCGTCAAAATTCACTGCAGACCTTGAATTTTAGTCTTAAACAAACCTTCTGCAACCTCCTCCCAACCAGATCATGACCCGTCGCTGTCTCAATGAAGAGATTTAAGTAGGCTGTCGAAGACCTGGGCCATGTCGGGAAATGTGCGTGCAGCGTGAAAACGTTGATTGGTCAAAAAACCTGAATTCCAGGATTTTAACCAATTAGCATTTTCACGCTGCACACGGCGCAGAAATTCTACTCCTAGGAAAACCTGGCTTAAGTGTTGCGATGTGCAATCCTTGTTACAGTGCTGCCATATATATGTTTTAACTATGAGCGAAGTGTAATGATTGCATCGTTGTAGGCCTATTGCTCGCTGTACGGGAGATCGGCTCGCATTCGCGCCTCGAAGTTGAGAACCATAGAAATTCAACTTTAGCCCATCACCACTGTGGCGACGGTGAGTAATCTGTAACCTATGCATCTTGATTTAAAAATAGGTTTTTTACTGCATTTTTAACCACTTTCGTTGTCTGCCGTCCCTGTTTTTGATTCACATTTGTAGCAATATGAATGGTGTACGAAGTATAAACCAATCAATGAGGTCTGTGTTTACGAAACATGTCATAACTATTTCGTCATTGGGTTAGCAAAAAAAAAAAATCTAGGTTGCTTGCCTAGCAATTAATGAGGAATGAGGAAGAAAGAAAAAAAATGAATGAAAGATCATAACGAGGAAGAAAATTTATCCGAACATCTCCAGAGGGCAATCATAGAGGATACAACGCTAGACATTACAGTAATTACAGAAGATATGCGAAAATCCTCTCATAAATGACGCAGATACGGTAATAGTGTAGTGGAACCCCCTGTGGATTTCAATCTTTTTCATTCTTTAAAGCAGCGGTTCTCAAAGTGAGCGTCGCTGCTCAAGGGGGCATTGAAGTGAGCTGGCGATATAAATGTGTATCCATTAAATCCTTCAGCGTTGCTCTTTCCTGGACTACTGTGGATGAACGATGACAAAGCCAAGAAAGCCGCGGGTGGGAAAAGTTTGAGAACCATTGCTTCAAACTCAAAGGATCTCATCACGGGAAAGAATATAGGAATATACCACAATACTCTACTGCAGTGGTTCTCAAACGTTTTGAAGCGCGACCCTTATACAAATACAAATACAACGCCACAACAGGCAAATTGCCCAACGAGGTGGCTGACTTAAGAACATCATGGATCCCCGACCCTTTTTTTTTGGAGGCCCTACCTACTACTGCTACACCACACATGCACCCCCCCCCCCCCGCGGAACCCCCCAACGAACCCCCAACGAATCGGTACATGCGGGAATGTGCGTGTACGTGTAGTGCAACCTGACGTAAAGTTTGTTTCTGTGTAATGCTTGTTATGTGTAGTACTGTCATCTGCCCCCAGTTTTTCTAACTATGAGTGAAGTGTTATGGTTGAATGATTTACCGTTGTAGGACTGTTGCTCTCTGTGGCGAGACTTTTTAACGGGGAGATCGGCTCGCATTTGCGCCTTGAAGTTGGGAACCACAGAAAACCAACTTCAGCCGACCACCACTGTGGGGTTCGAACCCGGATCCTCGCATCACGAGTCCGGCACTATAACCACTCGACCACCACAGCGGCCTTCTTTTAACAAGAATTTTATTGGCGACTCCCCCTTTTTTACAAACTTCAGTTAAAATTTAATCGATAGATGGCGCTACACCGATATTATTGATATGTGCATTATCAACTTTGCGTTTTTCGAATTTTTTTGAACAACCGACGTTCTGATCGAGCTAGGTTAGTGCTCGTGTTAGTATGTGTGTTGCCTATGCAGCAGATACATCAACCTGAGTCTGACAACCGATGAAAGTTGAATGATTGTAGGGCTTCATATAATCAAAATCTGCATTTTAATGATTTCGTCAAACCTGATAATTAAAATTTTACAAGGCTGTCTGCAAGCATGAAAAAAGAATGATTTTATTTCATTTGCAGTCTTTAAGACTTTCGATTTCAATAAGGGGAGTTTCCTTCTCCAATTACTCTGTAGTTTTCTAATTTATTAGTTTTGTGCTTTACTTTTGACTAGGGAGTGCGTTACATGGATAATAAATAGCTCAGCTCAGAGTTAAAATGTGTTTCAGGTTTCAAATATGTATTTATATGCGTTGCAAAATATGTATGCAATTTATTTTCAGACGCTTAAATTTTGGAAAATCTTGTACGACTCTCCCCCCCCAACTCATTTACACTGCTCTGCTGCAGTGGTGAGCAAACTTTTTGAAGCGCGACCTCCCTTTTGACCAAAAAATTCATCGGCTGACCCTACGCGATTTTTTGCCAGTAAATGTGCTCTCCCGAAAGCACTTTTCGGAAGGCTTGTTTCGATTTCAATTAGGCGATATTGACTTCCAAAGATATTCAATTTTTTTTTATGTAATATCATACAAATATTTCCTTTGTTTTTTGATGTGCTTAGTGTCCCTTATGCAAGATGGAAATGTAGCGAGAGGTATGGTCCTTGATTTTCGTATACAGGATGATTCAGAAAGAATTATTCGATTTCAAAATGATTCTTCACTTGAAATCGACCATTAACAAAAATTTTTCATAAAACGTAGACACATTTAACCCCGTATATTCACATATTACTTATCATTCCATTCTGTGTTTTTAATTTTAAAGAAATATACAGTTCAGTTTTGAAATAGCGTGATTCTTCTCTAAGTCACCTTGTAAAAGTACTAACTTGATATCGCCCGCCGCATGCCAGAAGCACGAATGTAATTTTTTATCGACCGGGCTACCGCGCCCAACTGAGGTCTCTATCAAGACTTTGCAATCACAAAATTGTGAGCACAATTCCACGCACTTAGACGCTTGCGAGTGCCCAGTTTGAAGATATATGAACCAGCAAACCAAATGAATTCTTCGATCTGAGTGGGCTTTCCTAAAATATCTATTGCTCAGTAAATACGGAAGTGGAAATAATAAAGCTCATTTTCGAGAGAACATAAACAAGCCCAAGTCGTATCGGAAAGCTGCAAATACATACGTATGAGCCAAATGGTTGATAGAATGATATTGCATACAACCACGTCCGCCCAGCAAGAGAAAATCAATGTTTCCTTGTCCGGCAGGCGGGTTAAGAGATGAACGGCTCTGAACTGAAGCGTTAAAGCGAAGCCATTCGTGAATCTCTTGGATCATGAAGGGAGAATTCCATATAATTTAATGTCAAGCCAAGAGAACGCCAGAGCAAGGAATGGGAGAGGCGAAATTCCCGAGCTTTTGGAATTGTATATATAGTACTGGAATTTAAAGCCTCGATATAAGCTCATTGGGTCTTGGAGGAACAACCTGGAAGGAAGAAACGATGGCACGAATAACCGTTTCTTCGGCATAATCGCTGAGCGGCTCCACCAGTGGACAAGCGAGTAAAGAACATTATAACTTCGACAAATAAAGTATATTCTACACTCCGCGGCCCTGTTGTTTTGCTGATTGTTTCTTCTTCCTTCGCCCCACTCTAGTTAGGTAAAAAACATATTTCCACGTATCAAATTTAGCGGGAAATGGCAGAGGTTTGCCGCCATGTGATACTCAATAATGAACCATTAAAGCAAAACTTTATGAAAAATAGTAATTCCTAAATAACTCAGCCGTAAATGTCAAACACGATGAACGACTGTTCATAATGTGTGAAATGACTCGAATACAAACAGCTTTTAGCATATATTGATCAGCGTGATTCCTATCATATCATCTCAGTACAGTACTTTCTTCGAACAACCGCAAATTTATTAAGCTAAAAATTCTCAGTTCCCCCTTTTCGGTTTGGCAATGATTTAGTGGACGCTGCAGATACCTCCCCCCCCCCCCTTATTTCGTAGGGAGGAATGACACTCAGTCGACACATACTTTAAAACGGCAAGGGGGGGGGGGGAAACGCATTTGGCAGCATCAGGAAAAAGTCTTCCATTTTATAACTCTTCAAAATAATGGGTTACTATCTTTATTGAGTGAAACAAAAGGAAGGACAGCAACTCATCTAATGTGGTTGGAAGAACTAGTAGAAGACACATGACAAGAACAAATTTCCCGTCATATCTTCATGGTCATCGAGTGTAGGACTTCCGTCTCTTCTTTCCTTTCTGCCCATGAGGGGGGAAAAAAGGCTATTCCCATTCCGAAATGAAGAGATATAAAGAGAAGAATGAAAATGCCAAACATAATTCCTCTGGCATTCTTCCAGCGAGCTTTTCAGAAAAAGACAATGCTAATGTTGCAGAAGACTAAGTTCGACAATCTACGTATACGCACAAATACATATTTACGCCAGCTGAAAGCACTTGAAGTAATATTTCAGCAAATTTACCATTTGTCAAGCAATCATGAGTAAAAATCCTCAGTACAACAAAAATATAACAAAAAAAAGAAAAGCAAGCTTGTGGTACGTTTTCAATTTTTCTTACATTGCCTAACGTCCGAATGTAAATTAGAGGTAAAGATAGAAGCAGAATTGGAAATGTTTCTTTGAAAATTAATGAATTTAGGCAATATCTATGTAATGGTCCAAGGGGACGATAGAAGATACGGGTATAACATGGGAGCCAATGGGTTCACCTGAGTTGGGAGAGGGGTGATGGAACAAAATTCTTGGAAAACTATGATCTATGATAATGGATTAAAAACCACTGCAAAACTACAGATTTAATACTTGACCCCACTAAAAAAAACTGTCCACATACACAATTCCGGTCTACCGCAATAAAAGCTTTTATACTAAGGATCATCTCACATCTTCTGGACAATGGCCACATACAAATGAGCCCGAAGAACTTGAAAAAACGTGCATGTGACACGAAATTATCAACACAAAAAGAACCACTAGCAAATGAGGAAAAAAAACATTCATGCGGGAAATCGAAAATCAAAGATATAAATATATATAGTAATCTCTAGAATAATAAAAACACTGAAGTAAACAAATGTAATTATTTTTCTCAGAAATTCCTTAGCAATAGTATAGGATAACACGGTTTTACACACATTACAGATAATATGGTATGTATAAATATACAGGGTGCATAGGTAACAGCACGTACGGCTCCTAAAGGCATGCTTCCAATTAAAGAAAGTATTCAAATAACGTGTAGTACTCAGATATATCATTCATGTTTTCAAGGGGCTAATTAGTTATTAAAATAAAAAATTAACTTTTTTTTACAGTCCCCCTTGTGCCTGAAAACCCAATTAGAAGTTGTTTCCCTTCTCTCTCTCTCCTGGTGTCAACAAAAAAAACTTCCACGTTTCTAAATGTAATATTCGTTGAGATATTAAAATTCGAAAAAAGTAAACCATTTTACCCGCATTTAATGCTGGTTTTTCCTAACTTTCCTCCGTTTTTCAAATTTGAATATCTCAACGATTGCACTTAGAAAAGTGGAATTTATTTTGGGTGGCATCAAGGAGGACAACAACTTTCTAATTGAGTTTTCGGGCAAACGGGGACTATAAAAAGTTTATTTTTTGTTAATTTTAATAACGATGCAGCCCCTTGAAACATGAACGACGTATCTAAGTTTTACACGTTGTTTAGATACTTTTTTTAATTGGAAGTAAGTCTCTAGGATCAAAGTTGTTTTTTTTTTCACATTAAAAAAATTTATTTATTCCTAAATTCTGCATCCTTCCCTCCAAGATTGCTGCTCGAGGTAATTTTGTTTCCACTACCTTTTAATTCCAGCACAGATTTCAACGCATAAAAACATTGATTCGAGAGAGGAAAAAAAAAAGTCGATGATGTCATCAGCATCATCTGATGAAAAATATGAGTGGTATGGAATCTCAAAGGCACCGCCCTTGGAATGAAGGCATTTGGATGACGTCTATCTACAGCAGGTGATTTCCCCACGGTTGAAACCACACGATAGTAAACAGAAAAAATAAAACAAATCTGGACATACGTATGCAATAAACGTGTCGAGGAAAAGAAAACACATGATGCTTTCATATTTTGGTTTTCAATGATTTCTCTTTTCAATAAACTATATTCAGAATCCAAAAGAAAAAAAAATGTTTAAAAAAATGCTATAGGTTTATCGATTCAAAGAATATATTACAACGAAAAACCTCAATCAATGAAGCAACCGCTATCAACTAACATTTCCTTCTGACGTGGAACATTTTACGCATATTTTGTAGATTTTCAATACTTTTCAAATTATTTTTAACTCCTGTTATAAGAAAAAACAAACGTAAAGCAACGTAAAACATGCATAATATGAACGTCATTTGCTTTTGTCGGCGATTCGAATAAATGATTCAGCTATTTCTTCAATTAAATGCAAAAATATACATATCCACAACGCAATAGCTGCAAAAAACGAGTATCGAATCATCGCGGATCTTTGGGAACAAAAATGACCAAAGGAAACGATATACATTACACGTTTTTGTTCCAATCAGCACAGAGGTTTTTTCTGCCAAATTATCATTAATTCGTACACATAACATTTACAGTTAGTGTATACATAACTGTAATTTCACGCCCTATGCTGTATTACAAAATGACGAAATATACACTGAAGAGCCAAAAAAACTTGTTAACCTGCCTAATATCGTGTAGGGCCCCCCGCGAGCCCGCAGAAGTGCCGCAACACGACGTGGCATGGACTCGACTAATGTCTGAAATAGTGCTGGAGGTAATTGACACCATGTAATCCTGCAGGGCTGTCCATAAATCCGTAGGAGTAAGAGGGGGAGGGGGTGGAGATCTCTTCTGAACAGCACGTTGCAAGGCATCCCAGATATGTTTAATAATGTTCATGTCTGGGGATTTAGGTGGCCAGCGGAAGTGTCTAGAGTCAGAAGAGTGTTCCTGGAGCCACTTTGTAGCAATTCTGGACGTGTGGGGTGTCGCATTGTCCTGCTGAAATTGTCCAAGTCCGTCGGAATGCACAATGGACATGAATGGGTGCAGGTGATCAGACAGGATGCTTACGTACCTGTCACCTGTCAGAGTCGTATCTAGACGTATCGGGGTCCCATATCACGCCAACTGCACACGCCTCATACCATCACAGAGCCTCCACCAGCTTGAACAGTCCCCTGTTGACATGTAGGGTCCATGGATTCATGAGGTTGTCTCCATACCCGTACACGTCCATCAGCTCGAAGCAATTGGAACCGAGACTCGTCAGAACAGGCAACGTGTTTCCAGTCCTCAACAGTCCAATGTCGGTGTTGCCTCGGGCCCAGGCCAGGCGTAAAGCTTTGTGTCGTGCAGTCATCAAGGGTACACGAGTGGGCCTTCGGCTCCGAAAGCCCATATCGATGATGTTTCGTTGAATGGTTCGCACGCTGACACTTGTTGATGGCCGAGCATTGAAATCTGCAGCAATTTGCGGAAGGGTTGCACGTCTGTCACGTTTAATGATTCTCGTCAGTCGTCGTTGGTCCCGTTCTTGCATGATCTTTTTCCGGCCGCAGCGATGTCGTAGATTTAATTTTTTTCCGGATTCCCGATATTACCATACACTCGTGAAATGGTCGTACGTGAAAATCCAAATTTCATCGCTACCTCGGAGATGCCATGTCCCATCTCTCGTGCGCCGACTATAACACCACGTTCAAACTCACTTAAATCTCGATAACCTGCATTGTAGCAGCAGTAACCGATCTAACAATTATGCCAGACACTTGTTGTATTATATAGGCGTTGCCGACCGCAGCGCCGTACTCTGATTGGTTCCATATCTCTTTATTTGCATACGCATGCATGTCCAGTTTTTTTGGCTCTTCCGTTTAAGTTCTTTAATTGTTCCGCGGGTCGGATAAAATTCTTGATTGGGGCAAAGTTTGTGCACCGTGTAAAAGCAACGGGGCAAACACGCTAAACTCTTGAGATAAAACGGGTTAATACTGTTTTTTACAGTACATTTTAACTAAAAATAAACAGTACTGAAACTCCAGAAGGAAATACATCGTTCTTCGATTTTATACGTTATCTGAGAAAAATGTCTAACAACGGGGGTTCTATTCCTAAGAGAAAACGTGATTAATGAATGGAAGAGAATCTGGGAGGAATTTTATACTACTCCTCCCATGGACGCTTTCTATCAAATTCAAAATGCCCAGACGTTTTTTTTTAAACTGCTGTTTTGTTATAATATTTCACGGAACGAACAAAAATGCAAATTCAACGTTGTTATCGGAGCTAAATATGCACATATCTATGCTAATAAAGATTGGGAAAAAGTTTCAACTGACAAAACCAATGATTATTACTGGTTAGGAGAATGCACGTAAAATGACTGCGCCATTCTTGTATCGGTGCAAACAATAAATCATTTGCATTATTTCATCATGAAGAGATGTTAAAATTATTTAATCACCTTTTTCGTAAAATGTTCCGAAACACGGGGCAATATACATGGCATAACTGTGGTTGAATTCCTAATATTTATACTGCATTAAGCAAAAAAAATCATAAAAACCGACTGAATGAATTGCTGCAAATTAAAGGAGGGGGGGTCTTCCTTTTTGATAACTACCTTTGACGACCGGGCACACCCCGCTTCCCATCTCAGAGAGATATCGAAGCGTTCCCGAAGGATAGGTGTGTCCGGAAAGTTTTATTAAAAACAACATAACATGACCACCTCAGACGAAGGCAGCAAAATAAAATAATTTACATAAAAATTGATCGTCAACTCCTGAAGTCATATAACAAATAAATAAAATCTAAACAATCAACGCCAATGGGCAATCAAAATTATAAACGGGATTATAAGATTGTGGTGTATAGCCGTCCATCCCATAAGAATATAGTAATCGTCAATGGATCGAATGATTGCCGATAATCTTGGAATATAAAATTTGGAATCACGGTGAATTAGTCGCAGTCATCATCGTCTTGGCCGCGAGTCGTTACCGGAATCGTCACCGGGTGAACTAAGATCAGCACAATTCACTATATAGCCGAGTAAATCACACTTAATTCGTCCTTGCCATCAATGACTTGATTTATCTCCTCCTTGCAGGTGAACTTGCTTCTGTTTTCCATTTATCGGTTACTTTTGTTTTGACGCCGACATGGTCGAAGATCATATTTCCTCTTAAGATCAATCACTGGGGCTCTTGCCGGTTTGAACTCGTCATCGCTCCCACCGCTCAGACGCGCACTTCCAGTTTTCTTACTATGTATGCGGCGTAAGTTGTTATCGAGGAACAATATAATCCACCGCACCCGAGCAAGGCTCATAGGGCTCTTCAAAACTCTTCTTTTGAAACACAGTCGACCGTTTTCGGGAATAGCACCAAAATGAAATTTTTTTGTATATGGGCAAGATGTCAGGTAATGCCATAAAGATCCAATCTCACCACAAGCACACATGGCGTTGTCCGACTTCTTGAAACGTTCTAGATACGTCGGTAATGGGCCGTGCTCAGTTATCATAATAACTTTCTCTCTAGACCAAATAGTACCATTCCACCGGACGCGTTTCTGTATCTTGTAGGCATCTTTATGTGCATTCTTGTCCCATAGCTGTTGCCACTTTTGTAACAGGTCACTTTTTAGCGCCTGTTTCATGTGACTGCGTGGTAGCAAGAGTTGTTCTTCCGTTGGGAGATTAAGAGCATCTTTGGCCAATCTGTCCGCAATTTCATTCCCCGCTATTCCTGCATGGCCTTTGACCCATTTGATACTGAGAAGGATGGTTGTATAAATGCTTGCGTATTCGCCGAGTATTTTCATGCGGAGTGCGCTGATCACGAATCGCATTAATACTAGCCGCGCTGTCAGTATATATCGTCGTCTGCTGATTTTGCTTAATTGCCCATTCTACTGCAACTAGTATGGCCAGAACCTCCGCCTGAAAGATGCTGTTCCCTTGACGCAACCGTCGACTCCACACACACACACACACAAGCCTCTTCAACAGATCCTTCTGCATTCATAACTACGTATGCACAGGCCGTGGATGTCCCACATGAAAAGCTTAAACATTTCTGTTAGGGATGGGATGAATAGTGATTTGGCCGATTACCGAATATTCGGCTAATCTTTTAGCCGAATATCAATTTTCTTAAAATTCATCACAATTACTAATAAAACTGATATTTTTAATTGAAAATAAAATTTTTGGTAATTTTCAAATGATTTATGAATTTTAATTACGTAATTTATTATTTAAATAAGTATTAAAAAACTGGTAATTGAAAGATTGTTATGGTCATGATACTGACAACAAAAAAGATGAAATATTATATTTTAATATTGCGTACAGAATCAATTTATTTCTCAACACTTGTCACAATTTTACATTTAATCAAGAAAATGCCACACATACACACAACCATGATTTAAAGCATTACTAGTTAAGAGTACTCAACTAGTAATGCTTCATAAAATTTATAACTTATTTTCTTATTTTTTCCTCTTTTAGATGTTCTTAGTACCTCTCGCCTCTTTCAGTACTTCAATACGTTTCTTGTCCAGGTACATCCTTCAGTTAGTGAACTTGTGTAATTGCAGTAGGATTATATTTTCAGTTCCATGTTTTACTTATCCAAGAAATTCACCCCAACATAACCTTTTTCATAGAAAGGGATATATACCACACAATAAAATATAATCAGTAAATTTTTAATTTATACGAAAAATTCCAATTAATATAACTTTTTAAAATTAGTTTGTTGTGCTTAGATTTATAAATATTCCTCACTTACTGGCCGAATACCTCATTATTATTCGGCCGAACCGAATATTCAACAAAAGGGCCGAATAGCAGCCGAATATGTCTTATCTCTAATTCCTGTGGCGTCTCCAAAACTTTTCATTATGAATATTTAAAATTAAGGGGTTAAAAAGCTAACTTCATGTATTTGTCTCTTATTAAATACTTGAAAGTGGATAGGGGAATTTATAAAATAATTATCGGCAACCATAACTTTACCCCCAGTTCCTAATTTTACGTTTATTTTCCACACAGTATATGGTAGCAAAAAAGTGTAGGTTGTAAACGCAGCCCTCGTGAGTTGAATGATACACGACCAACTTCGAATATTGTCAACCACTTTACAAATCGCGTACATAAAATAAACACTTGAAAAAAGTAGGAGTAATAGGAACATCAATAAAGCATGATTCCGAGTTAATAACCCAGCTGAATAGGAAATAGCCGTGAAAAAAAAAGGCTCCTCTAAAACACGTCGTTGGTTTCAATTTTTAAAACGCATAGCATATTATCCATTCCTGATTTTTTTTTTTTTAACCACGCAGCGAACGAAAGAATTGCCAACAGGACGCTTGGCATCCAGGTGCTTAATTTGATACTCTTGATGACGCTTTGAATGATTCTTCTCCGTCAAGTAAACTACATAACAACGAATACCTCCACCAATAGGACAAAACCACGGGTCTTTGCTCCACATCGCACGCCATTTGCATGACTAAATTAATCTTAATTTAGTTTGGCAGAATAATTAATTTGCCGATCCTTCTCAAGATAACTAATTAACTAAAAACATTGCTTTTTACCCTCTTCAAGCTTTCAGGCTTACATTTTTTTCAGCAGAATATTATTTGCCGGCAATCCATTAAAACTTCGGAGACAAGTTTTTTAGATATTCCGTTCGAGGATCGCTAATGTTCTCGTCGCTGTAAATTATTTTTTGTTAGTAAGGTGCCCCAAAGAGGGATTTTTATTCATCATAACAATTTTTCATCATAAATCCTCAAAAATGTTTCGTATTAACATAAAATCTATGCAGGACGCACAGCTAAAGATGATAAATTGAATATAATAATGAATGAGTGATATTTCTTATTGATCATCACCGTAAAATTTTTAAGCACTCAGCCATCGCATATTAACTCTTTAAGAGACGCAGTATAAACAGCTAAACCTCCAAAATGTTGTATATTTTTAATGAAATAAGTAGACTTTTCTTCCAAAGTTCAGCAGGTGCAAAGTAAGGGTCATAGGGTAAAGTGTTTCATTGAGAATTTCAACGCTTTAAAATATTTGGGCTTGTCAACGCTAAAATAAGAGTTTTTAAGAGACCCGAAATATTTCATCAATGCCGCTTAAAATATGCAAAGCATTATAAGACCAACACAAGCTTTCAGGTAAGCTGTTCGTAAACATTTTGAAATTGTTTTGTAAACAAAATACGACCACTATATATATAATTTTTATTTATTCATTTAATGTAAACAGCGTGTCTTTCATTGCAGTTAAGCAGCAGAAAATTACAGCTCCGGTCACGAAACTCTGGGCTTAGTAGATTTTGCTATGAGTTGCGGAAAACGATGAAAAAAGGGCAATATGTCAGAAAAGCAATAGACTAAGAAATAGTGTTTTTATCAGCAGTTCCTTGGAAAGAGCTCTTACTCCCCATCACCTTCTTTTTCGTCTATCAAAGAAAGTAAATAGGCACATCTGCTACACACTTCTGAAGAAGGCTGGATGCACACTGATAACATAAGTAAAACTGTTTTTTTCTCCTTCTATTTTTATGAAATACGGTCTTTGAGCTATCTATGAATGAAAGCGTACTTATTCATGATAAAAACAAAGTAAACACTGCTTGAACACTACTTAAAACAGCATCTTATGATCCCATTTACAAAATATTTAGGCAATGCATGAAGACTTGTATAATCGAATTGCATTTCACCAACTCACAATACTGTATAGATTTGGATACCGTAGCACACTGTCCGTCAACGATACTCGCACGATAGTAGTAACCGAAAACAGTATCACTGGCATTGAATTGGTTAGTTTTATCATGAATCGACCCATCAACGTGGCTCTTTACGAACCTAATACGAAAAGCCTCATACCAATATCATACGACCAATCGAAACCTCGAGAATTGAGCACGTGATGAAAATTTTTCATTTGCATTTGCTTCGTTCTCACCATCACGTGCACTGACTATACTGCAGATGATCACAGCTTGAGGCTAGTGGAATATGGTAGTCAAATGAGTGCCCCTTCCTCCCTTCTACTCCATCCATTACATCACATTAATTAAGATGAGGAACAGTGTTGGTCGTATTAATGACATCTTGAAAGAATGGGGAAAAAATCAAGATATGCCACGAACGCTCCTGCCGAATAAACAAACATGCGTATGCACACAAAAAGTTACTCACTAAAAAAAATCCTTGCGTATACAAATGACTTAACAACAAAAAGTTGCTAGGGGAGAATAATAGGTTACTTAAAAATACCACATTAAAAACATATACCGTATATACTCGTATATAAGCCGACCTCCTCACTTCAAGACTACAAAAACCACAATAAATTGAAAACCCGTTTATTAGCTGAACCCAAAAATTGCATTTCAGAGAAGAAAAAACTCGTGTATTTCATTGAATGAAAAATGATTCGAACTTTCTAATCCATTTCCACTTCTGATTCTCAAAGCTCTACATTGGAAGCCAATACGGTGTGGCATCTTTGCGTTTAATCTTCAACTGCGCCGTCATCGCCGTCGTCACTTTCAAAGACGATATCATCTTCAGTTCTGTTCATCGCCTTACTGATAACACTTTTGAAAGGATTTGATGATTTCGCTGGAAACAGAATTCCATGCCTCGTGAACCCACTGGCACATTAGGCCAATGCCAGGTTTCTTTAAGGCACCGCTTTTTGGTATTTCTTTATCTTCAGAACTTATCTATGGAATTTATGGACCGAGAATGCATAATCTTTAAAAGGCTTGTGGAGGCTCACATCTAAAGGCTGTAAAATCGACGTTAATCCACCGGGTATCGAAGCCAACAATGATTTTGATTTCTTTGTTTTGGCTATAACATCATAGGTTCTGTGGGGTTTGGACATATATAGCTACAAAAATCATTCTACTGATTATTAACGCATTTTTATAGAGCTACAAAATACTGTACCAATTATAGAATCTACAGTAGGCCAATGACGCTGACGCACCTTCAAGTCGCCTGAGACATTGTAACTCCTACAGATTTATCTGATGTATCTAGGAGGTAATGGCTGATATCATGTATCTATATGATTCGGTAAAGTGATATTTTCTCCTAAAAAACTGACCCATGTATAAGGCGACATATTTTTCAAAAAAAAAAAACTCGGGATATACGCAAGTACAAACGGTACAGGGTTAAGCTGGATAAAAAATTCCTTTCGCGAAAATGAGGGGAAAAGCTTTAGCAAAATGCTACAATGCTAAGGGGCCATTCAAGTATTACATCAGCAGATTTTTAGCCATTTTTGACCCCTCCACCCCTTGTCAGCAGCTTAGAATATTTCATACCTTCAAAAAGGGTGGTTGATGATGTCAGCAACCTTCAAGCCCCTCTCCCCTTGTCATCAAAAAGTCCGCAAATCCGAAATCCCCACCCCCCCGATGCTGACGTAATACTTGAATGACCCCTAATGTAATGATTGATGGTTGGATGTCTACTCGTTGTGTACCTCATGTACGCATTTTTGGGAAAGTGGCTACTACTTTTTTCGCATTCTGCGATTTTCTTTCGCTTTTTGCGAAAAATTCGACCGTAGCTTAAACCCTGAAACGGTATATTATTTTATTGCTCCGATGAAAACGACTAAAGTATTTTCCACACTGGCGAAGAAACCAATTCCACAACGCGGAAGTGTGGCCAGAAAACAATCAATTTGTTCCGCATACCATAAAAACAGCGACAACATGATGCTTAATACATACAGAATTACAAATTCATTTCATAGCTCGTAAACTAAAAACGTATAAAATATCTTCACAGGTAAGTTGCACCTAACAAAAGATTAACTATGCAATTCATCTTTGCGGGTAGTGAATTCACCTGCCCGGTAATGAATTCTTTCAAGTTAAATGAGGACAAATCGAGTTACGAGTGGTCCGGAAAGTAATTGACATTCTTACCAGAACCACGATGTAGTACTTGGCATGAGCGTAGTGCTTTTTTTTTTTTACATTACCTTATTAACAAAAAAAAATTTCGAAAATCTCTGCGTAGTTGTACACTTAAAATGTTTAAAACCTATGCGCGGAATCTCTGGACGGAAATACTGTTTCAATTTTTCATCGAAAAGAAGAGATGAACTCAAACTGCCGAAAATAAAACATAAGCTGAAACTATTAGCAGCCGATTTCTGCGGCGAAATAACATCAAATTAGCTTAACATAGAAAGTATAGTAAAACGAATTTAACAAAAATTAATAATGAATAAATTAAGTGATGAAATCAAATGTCATGTGAGTTATACACAATATATATACATGTATATTGAAGGGATAAAAAATACTTCAGGTGGAAATTGGAATATATATATAAATAAAGAAAATATTCTGATGAATAAATAAATTCTGCAAAATCAGGACATTTTCGGCGAGAATTTTTTTTCGCCTGGAAAATTAGCGCAGTGGCGATCCGACACTTTTAAAAATAGAATTGCATTAATGTGAACAAGAGGGCGGTTCTATCAAAGTACTTATGTCCCAAATTCGTACGTGTACATTATTATCTTTGGGTAAGCATGAAAGCCAAAAAATGGAGATGAAATACTTTTTTCTTTTCACTGGGCAAGAGTGAGTATTGAACTGTTGGCGTTTGCGTGTCTAATGCGCCATCGCAACGAAATAAACAATGGAGACCATGGCCTGCACACCAGCAGGTGATGACGCAAGTCTGAGGAAAATGGGGGTTGCATGAAAAAAGTGGCATTGCCTTCTTCCTTCTAAATAGCAGTTTATATGAATCCCTCTTGAACTCCGATATAATTAACGCGAAAGTAAACCTTCATATACATATAACGGATTCCTGGCATAGGCGGAGATAGACTTGGAAGTCTGGGGGGCACGATGATGATGATGTCAATTCATATATACATTTATACATTAGATCAATCGACTCCACCTTTGACGCTCGTATTCCGCCCATGATTCCTGTATGACCCTTGGACGAGACAGTGGTGAACTATTCCATATTTTTAAGCTATCCATAAATGTTTCATACCAAGAAGCATAATGAATAAACTTTTATACACATTGCTTTAGATTTGAAATGGGCAGTTTAATCAACACACACTCTTATAAGCCTAGCTCGTGCATAAAACATATTTTTCATGTTCAAAACAAAAGGTTTTTTTTTACTACTACTACTGTACCTAGACCATATATATATATACTATGTTCACAAGTAAAGAAAAGTTAAAAGGGGGTATTTTTTTCTATGTCTAATTTGAGATCGAATTATATGTTTATAGTAAAGGTCAAAGGTGCTCTAGAAAGAGGCTCATTATGAGTGAATCTAATTAAGTTAATGCTTCTACAAAACAATAAAAACAACGTTCTTATTTCAGAACAAATGAACAACACGCACAAGTACCTTTCTGTTTTGGATTAAGTGGAAGGAAAAACTTTCAAGGATGAAACACTCAACATGACATAAAGTGGTCAATTGGAGTCATTGCTAATGAACTGCACAATAGACCAAACTAATAGGAACAAACAAGTAACTGGAACAAAAGAGTGAGGAAAGCAATAGGAAGAAATTTGAGACATTTGGATTTCTTTTCTCATCTCCAGACAGAGAACAATGCACTATGTTCAAGTTGATGTCTTTTGTGAGAGAGGGATTATTGACATCAAATGCATGAGTAAAATTAGCTCGTAATTGTATTACAGACACAAGTGAAATGGATGAAAACTGATAATTTGATATGGATGTATGAGACATATGAGTACTACATAAGGTTTTCGATATTGGGAATGAAATGTTATGTGAAACTAAGCATTTTGAGTTTATTTTCCTGAATTAAAATTTAAAAAAAACTAATTACCACTTGGAACAAAAAAGGCTTTCATGGCCATTGTGTAAATTAGAATTAAGTTTAAAAGTTTTCGGGTTTTTTGGTTGACTTGAAGTGGCCGACTTCACGTCGGCCAAAAAACCCAAAAAACTTTTAAACTTAATTCTAATTACCACTTTTTTGACTTATTGAAAATTTGAAAAATGCTGCTGACATAACATAACATTCAAGGTGCAAAAAGTTTACACGATACTCGTATTCTTTTAAAGAAATATTAAGAGCCATATTGATTCTTATAAGTTATTGGGGTGTTTTTTTAAGTAAGCTTTTTTGTTTATGTCATATCATTCACGAAAATGGCCATTTGTGACAGCTGTCTTCTTCCTCGGAGATGGCACTGTGTGCTAATGCCAATAAAACCCCACCTAATGTTTCGGGGTGTGTAAACCTATTTTGCTAAATGTAAAAACTTAAACTTTGATATTAAGTGCGATACAGGCCATTCATATGAAATTTTTTGTAATATCAAGCCCATGGAATATTCCATCTTTTCATAAAACTAAAACTTTATACCATAATCTCATAAGGTGTTGCAGTTCAAAAACAGATTTTTTTATTCATCATGATTATACAATACAACACATGTCCCACCTACACGTATAGACAAGTATTTTGAGATAATCCTAGCCCCCCCCCCCCCCATGGCGAATTAAAGTCTGTCATGGCCCTGGGCGCAAAAGAAAATATTGGGTCCTCTTAAATTAGAAAAAGTTGTGAGGTTTGATTTTTTTGGGGCCCTTTAGAGGTCAGGAGCCCGGTGCACCTGCCATTAAATCAACCTCTGCCCCCCCCCATCCAATGTTTTCTTTGTATCTGCACCTCTGATTCAGTCACAACACAAATGAATATCATGAGTTTGATACTCAGATAAATTAGCCTAACCTTGCACTTCAAGTAACAGACCATTAACATATAATTCAACTGTCTTCATGAACACTTATCAAGGTTCATCCCAAATGGTTATGCTTTGATCTGCAAGTAAAGTTCCACTCTACTTTCATACATGACTTGAAGATTTACAAGCAGAGTAATAAATACACTTTTCAAAAGTATTTGGTATGAAATCTATTTCACACACACATAGTTTTCATTTTAAAATCACTGTTCACGTTTAACTGAATAGGCCTAACGCTCAGATTATAAAAATAGAAATAAGATTGAAAGAAAATTTGTTGCCAGAAACTGTTGTTTGTTTATAGAACGAGTGAATAAAACAAATTTGCAAGAACTGTGATAAGAATATTTAAATATGCAAAATGACATAACAGCACTGGACAAAAGGGAGCACCAACTGCTCCTTCTAAATTACATGGGGTGCAGTGCTGTCTTAACGCAAGGGCCCACCCTCAAGAGAAGAGGGGGCCCCACAAAAATGAGATCTGGTTGAAATTTTCTATAATTAATCAGATGGGGCCTTAGAAAAATCACTTTGCCCAGGGTCCATGATGCTCTTAAGATGGCCCTGTGGGATTGACAAAATGTGTGCTTGCCATGGCAACAAAGTATCAAGTTGGAGCCCTAGCTACAAAAGTGCATTCAGATTTCTACAGACACGTAAGACATTGAAATAAAAAAAAAATTCAACTGGAAACAAGATAAATAAATTAAAACAAAACAGTGGTAAAAATTCCAAACACATGCTAAGCAAACACACTAATAATACTAAAAACTCACCCTTCTCCTTTCGTCGAACTAGGATGATGAACAATTGTTTGTTGTTCTTTAACCTCAGTGATACACTGAGTTCCAAGTTCAATCTCTGAAAAAAAAAAGTATATTCATTCCATTATTTACTTGTAATATTTTTTAAACTGAAGTTTCAATCTGAATCAATGATTCTTAACCTCAAAGTAAGCATTAATTCATAATCTTACACTCCCTTTCGATAGCACAGATGGCAGTACTACCAACACAAAACACACATAGCTTTGACAACAAATACATTAGGGCACAGATACACACAAATTCCTGTATGTACCAGTTCATTAGAAATTCAGCACAGGAATGTTTATGAGGTGCATGTGTAGTGTTAGATGTTTGCTGACAGGGCATTAACACCCTTTTGATATAATCAATTCAGGAGCCTCGTGGAGTGTTTCAGACCCACGGGTGCTCAGCTTGACCTTAACTCTCAACGGCTTGTGAAAATTCTCTGTGTAACTGGTGCCGTGGGATCATTTTGACCCCAGCAAGTATTAATGCATTTTAAAAATCAACAAAAAGAGTATTATACATGACTTTTGAAAATTTTTTTTAATTATTCATTAAATTTTTTTAACACAATTTTCATGAACAAAATGAACAGATACGATTGAAATATACTCAGAAAATAAAATTTACTGTATTTTTGCAAGCACCAAAATTAGTCTTAAGTAGGAAACACAATACTTGCAAACACCATGACATGTTGACCACGCAGATCTCACATACAATTTACTAACAACTCTATCCTCATGCTCACCTCGGATATCTGATGTTTCACGACTAATTTGAAACTGATATCGAGAAAACTGAAGTTCTTCTGATATGCCATTTCAATCTGAACACTTCTGCCGTCAGACAAAAAAAAGACTTACGCAAGTAGTGGTATGGTGGGATCATTTTGTATGACCCCACAGAACCATTGATCAGTGATATACAGGGGAGAAAAAGTAGAATAACATCATAAATTTGTAAAAAATATGTAAACAACTAGCTTTAAGGGTACTCGAAATATGTGCGAGTGCGGTCATGATAACCCCACCACGCCAGTTAAGGGTTAAGGTTGGATTGGAAACTTCCAATTTTAAATTTGATTCTAGGGGTGCCTGTCCCTGTGCTACAAAACACAGTGCGTGCTTGAATGCCCATGTTGAAAAGAAAGGCTATTAGGCCTACTGCGTGAGTTGTAGAAAATCTGAAATTCCCCAGAGGGGAGCACCTTATAGTTGGACAAATGGCTAGATATTGATTTGATGTATCTAACTAGATTAGGGTGGCAAACCTGCAAGAGTGGTACAAGAAGGTTTAAAACACAAACTTCTTTTTTAAAATGAGTGAAAAATATTTAAAGATGGAGAAAGTTTTATGTATCAATGTATCCACAAGTGAGAAAGAATTTATGCTTGTAAATGAAGATTGGCTGTTGCAGAGTGATACAAGTAAAGCAGGGCATAAGAAATGGAATAAAAAAATTAGGCTGCAGCCAAATTTCTTAGGAGCAGAGCATATTTTTTCAGAGGAAAAACTGTCTGGAGTAATGAAAAAAAAAAAACCATGGAATGAAGACCTTTTTATACGTTGATTGACATTGGCATGCTAATGCTAACAGATATTCTGAAAGAGATAGACGGCTTTTTCTTAGCCTAAGATATCAAGGAAACAGATATTTTCTGGATATTATGCTGAGGTGAACTCAGAAAGAAAAGTCATGTTGCCCAGTATGCAAAAGGGCCTGGGTCCGTGTCCCAGCAAAGACAAATTTGTAATGTGCTAGGCATATTTCTGTATGCCAGAGGTAAAGGGCACATGCCCATTTTCATCAATATTAAGATAAAATTACTAATTTGCAATTACTTTTGTTGACTACACACAGGCATAGAACACTAAATCCTATTTCAATAAAAATAACAGAGATTCCCTTATAAAACAGCGAGCTCCAAAGACATAGCCTGAGAAAAAAATCTTTAAATGATGTAAAATTCTCCTTTTTGATATGGTGCCGTTCACCTCCATTATACAGATTTATTTTCAAGGATAAATGGCCCAAAATAATGTTGTTTTACAACGTTACCAGTGTTTGGTGACATCTACGTTGACAGATGTGCTGACATAATTTCCTTTATGTCAAATCCCGCTTTATAAAGAGATTAGCTGGATTTTTTTCCCCTGAATAAATTGTACAATGCAGTCAACTTCAAAGGAAACCCGTTAGCATAAAAGATTACTCAAAAGGATCTCTCTCTCATTAGCATTTCTAAAAATCTATGCATGTTGTTGTATCTTCTTTTCTAATAAATTTTTATCAATCAAAAACTATATTCATACTATGTTACATTTCAATTATGTGCTGTATAAGCTTTTTTTGCCTGCGACAACCAACCTCAATAATGCATTTTATGCATACATGCCATTGCTACGTAAGCTAATTTCAAGATAATTTCTCACTTATAACATACACTTCTGAATCACCTAAGGGAGTATTTATAAACCAAACTCGACTGTATATTAAATTTGTGATTGCAAGTAAGAGCCGTGTCAGCTTTTCAGAATTTTTTTTTTTCATCACTTGTATTGTTGTATTGCACTGTATTTTCTTCTATTTGTGGATAAAATTTATCTAGAATTGAAAAACTGTACATGGGTGAATAAATTTTGAATTTATAAGCAGTGAAATGCCATAAAAATGCACCATTTTTAATTATCCGGGGATGACATCATTCTCCGCTACCCATATGAAGGTTTTTAACAGCTGGCTGATGCAAAAATGAATTTAAGAAAGAGAAAAAATTAAACTGCCCTTAAGAAAAAATGTGTGATTTTTCACACCTAACACCAAAACACAAATATTTTATTTAAATTTGAAGCAATGAATGAATAGGAGTCCGATACAGAAATTGGGTCCAGCTTGAACAGTTGCTAACATTTCAAGAACTTTTTTTCTAGTCTGCAAATGAACTTCCTCAGTGTCATTTCTATTTTTTTTAATTTGAGCTGTCACGTTTTGGTGCATAAGGCTTTTATGGTCACTTCTAAACGTAATACAGCAGTGCTGTTATCAAGCTCTTTCTTTACAAGAAACCATAGAAATCATCTATTCCTCTCTCACAAACCTTTTCATAGTAACAAGTTAACGGAAATTAGCAAGAAGTTAATCGAAGATATAATAACAGTGTTATCTATGAAAGCTGGACAGGACCAAAGAAAAATAATCACTTAAATGGAGTCACGACTTATAGAGGTTTTACTGAACATGCTAGATGATACGATATACTACTACTTGATCGTACATGCACCTCGTACACACACATTCCTCTGCGGGAATTTTGATTCATTGTACATGCAAGAACATGTGTTTGCTGTGCTTGTTTAATGTTCTTGGTGCTGCTTTGCATATTTGTATACATCCACCCTAATCAAACGGTGACCTAGTATTCCAAGGAATCTCTAACTGAAAGGTCACTGCCAGTGTGCATATTTGTATACAGCAAAACCTCTGTTTAAGGGAGAGAACACCGCTTCTCTAGGATGTCAGGACATATGTCAAGGTTAGAGATGGGACAAATATTTGGCTACTATTCAGTATTCGTCCTTTTGCTGAATATCTGTGTAAATCTTAGCACAACAAACTAATTTCAAAAATTATATTAATTGGAATTTCCCACATAAATTAACAATTTACAGGTTATATTTTATTGTGTGGTACATATCTATCCCTTTCTGTGCAAGAGGTTATGTCAGGGTGAATTTCTGGGATAAGGAAAACATCAATATCATTTGAAATTACCAATAATTTTACTTCCCAATTAAAAATTAAAAATAGAAATTTTATTTATAATTTTGATGAATTTTAAGAAAATTGATATTCAGCCAGCGAATATTTGGTATTCGGCCAAGACATTAGCCGAATATTCAGTATTCGGCCAAATCACAATTCGTCCCATCCCTAATCAAGGTCCTTGTTTCCCCCCCCCCCCAAATAAGAACTCATTTACTTCTGAATAAGGGATACTTCTATTAAGGGATAAAAAATCCGGTCCAACGGGTTCCTCTTTCATTCAGATGTTTCACCGCACATAAGCGTTTTAGACCTGTGGGTGCTCAGCTTCACATTTATACAGGAAATCCTCATTTATAAATAAATTCTTTAAAAAGGGTGCTCAAGCTTGTATAAATTCATTGGATTGCCCAGTGCGTTTCTCGCAAGGGCAAATGAGACACATGCCCAGGATTTTGAAATTGGCTACTTTCTGCATTAAAGGCACGAAAAGGCTCCTCTCTGCCTCAAAGAGCAAGATATATATATATATATATATTAGGGAAGCGGTTCTCAACCTATTCTGACTCGCGGAGCCCTTTTCAACGTATAATTTCTATGGCGGAGCCCCGAGTTTAGCCAGAGGAGCCCTTTTTAGTATATAACTTATATGGTGGAATCCTTCAGACCTTTTTATTTATTAATCAAATTTACCAATTTATTGTACTTTTCTCGAGCTGCTGCGAAGCCCCTGGAGCGAAGTGCCCAAGGAGCCCTAAGGGCTCTGCGGAGCACCGGTTGAGAACCGCTGCATTAGGGGGGGGTGAAAAACTTATATTTTCCCAGAGCCCAAACGTATGTGGAGCAAGCCCTGGGACTGTCTTGTATTTCGCGCGACAGACCAACTTTTCCCAAACTATTCGCAGCTCTTAGGAGAGTCAATTTCCCCCCTTCTAGATAAAGCTCTCACATAGGCACATGCCCACAGCCCCAAAATCAGCTGTTTTCTGTAATAGGCAGGAGCCCATACTCCTCTCCCCTGCTTGAAAGAGCAATACACATAAGAGGCTGTCAAAAATTTAAATGTGCCCAGTGCCTGGACACACGAGGCACAGATCCCGGGATCGTCTCGTACTTCACGGGACAGACAAACTTTTCCCACATTATTCGAAGCTTTTGGGAGAGGGGCGATCGTCCCCACGACCACGGGTCCGAGCGTGGCACCCACACACACACCACTCCCGGCTCCGACGCCACCGTGCATATAATTCGAATAGCTTAGCTAACAGTTAAAGCATTAGATTAAGTTGACGTAAGAGGTTGAATTTCATATAGATACGTTTTAGCTCAAAATTTTGGAGAAGCTCCCTCACGGCGACCCACACTTTGGGAACCACCGCTCTAGGAGATCACAGATGTTACACCTATATATTGACTGGGGGGGAAGATCCCTCTTGTTTTGACACTATATAAACCAAAACAAATGTAAAAAAAAATTTATCATTGTGGCAATTATATATATATCACGTGTCAACAATGGGGGAGGAGAAGGTGGTTTTCTAATGATTTCTCTGCAACATCGTATACTTATACATAAACAACACTCACTTACCCCTGCGATTGAACGGTCTTACTCTGATAGCAACTTTTACTTTATCCGTTGCCATTGAGATCTTTTATTTCACCTTGAACGCATGAGAAATTAAATTTGAAAAATCACAATTTTTATTTGAAATATAACAACAACAACAACAACAGAGAGCACTAGGAGGGAGGAATTGAAATGATGAATCACGAATATGCAGTCTCATTCCATGTTATCCAATGGACCAGCAGATACGCCGCCGCCGTGCACCACCACACGACGGGGATGCGCCATATTCCGAATATCTATCAGAAATGACCCGTGACGTCACCCGATATAAAATGCCAGAGAGAGAGAGAGAAAGAGAGATTTTTTCCACCGTGAATGCGCGGTGGCGGGCGCCATCTAGCGAGATAAATGAAAACTGGACACTTTTATTTCCCAACTTACCTCATATGGCATGGGCGTACCCAGCGAGGGGCGGAGATGGCGACCCCCAGAAGAGAAATTAAAGTGTAGCAATTTGCACACAGCACAGACGTATCAATTTAGTATCGGTGAGTTGCACCCCCCCTGTAGTTCAGATCCTGGTTACTGGTTAAACTTTTGTCATTCGTTGCAGGGCATAGGTGGTGATAGACTTGGAAGTCGGGGGGGGGGGGCACAGCCATTATTGCTGCGGGGCAAGATGATACTGTTCTCGATTCATCTATACATATATATATACCCCCCCACCAAAGCTGTATTAAAGATCTTGAGCCGCTTTGCCCCCCACCGTATCTCCGCCCATGAGGCAGGGGCGTAGCCAGAAATTTCGTTCTGGGGGGGGACCACTTTCATTTCGGGGGGGGGAACCAAAGTGACAGAACAATGAATTTGGCCATCTTTTTCCCTTTTTTCGGTCATTTTCTCACATTTCAGGGGGGGACCAGACCCCCAAGTCCCCCCCCCCCCGTCGCTACGCCCTTGCAGGGACGTGCTTAAGTATTTTGCGGTCCGGTGCAAAAACAGCTTCGCGGCCCCTCTAAAAGCAGGGTTTCCTCGATCCCTCAGTGTCCATGAACACCCTGGTGCACGCCGGGTTTACATTGGTACCCGAGAATGACTATCAAACTATTATTTCATGAAAAGGTTTTTAACGGCTGGCTGATGCGAAGATATATCTTGGAAAGAGAGAAAATTCAACTGCCCCCCCCCCCCCCGTGTGGGGAATCGAACCCACGTGAACACCCTAGACCACTATAATTCACTTATAGATACTTTTTGAGCCGGAACAAACTTGCATTTCTGTGCCCCGTATAATGTAGAAGGAGCAGTTAAAAGGTGCATTCGCCTCCCCCACTAGTCCAGCGCCCGAGCCCCGGACCCGCGTCCCCCCCCCCCGCCCTTTAGTTTCGGCTCTTCTCTATCTGGCTAAAAATTACTGCCTATCAATTCAAAGTACTCCGAATCTTGGAAATTTGAACATCTTAGTTTCAGGAGGTCTGCCTCTTCTCTGCACCTCCCCTCCCCGCGGACGTGCCCATGCGTAAGACTGCACTGGTGAGTAGACCAAATAACAATAATAATAATAACGAGAATGAGATTCCTTCCCCTTCAAGAGATGCATTCAATCCGAGGTAAAAGAGCAAAAAATAATAATAAATAAAAAAGAACGGAGCGAAAGGGGGGTTGTAAAAGCCTTTTGTGCAAAAAAAAAAACCTTGCAAAAGGGGGAAAAAAGAAAGCAAGCGTGGCCAACGCCTTCTTAGAAGGGAGGGTGGGGACTTGGGAAGAGACTAGTTGTTAAGTTCTGCATAAGGTGACCATACGTCCCGTATTTCCCGGGACAGTCCCGGTATTTTCTGTTTTTTTGGTTGTCCCGACTTTTTAGCAAAAGTGTCCCGGTTTTTCCCGTATTTTGCACGAAGCCTACTTGAATTTTTATTCTTTATTGAAGTCAGAGATTGAAATTATTTTCAACTTATAAATTATATTATGATAACTACAACTATAAATGAGTATATGAATCTCCCACATTTGTCTTAGTGAAATTTTTTTTTCGTGGAATTCATTTTAATCCACTGCAATTAGCAGTAATGCTGCATTTCCCGCCATTGTGATTTCTCCATTATTTCAACAATATTTGGCGACTTTGTTCGGTTTTGGCGATAATTGGCGCTGTCCCGTATTTCCCCAATTTTATTAGCCAAAAATTTTCATTCAGTATAAATTCACTGAAAAAATCAATTCAATACGTATAAAAAGAATCTTGCTTCTAGATGAGGGTCGAAGACTCAGGGGAGCCACGAGAAAAAAAAATTCCTCAAAGGGGGAGACACGGGCAAAAAAAGGAAAGAGAAACGCTGCTTTATATAAAAGTCTCCCAGAAATGTGTTAACTATTGTGATGAGACCAGTGACACTATATTTAACTACTTACGTGGGGAGGAAGAAAACAACATGAAAGTTCTCCTGCTTAGGCTGCCGGCACACTACGGTTCGGCTGGCGCGGTTGATCTTATCAGCAACCGTGGAATTTCGCGTGAAACACACACTGCTGTTAGCAACCGGGGTTTTTTTATTTTTTAATGTCACGTGACATCTCGGGATTGGCTAAATTATTTTCGCCAAGCTGAAGTTGGCTCCAGTTAGCATGCGAATTCGTGCTCATAAGCTGCGTTGCAGTAAAACCCCCTCTTAACGGATACTCCCTCTTTTACGGACAAATAATAATTTACAGTTGTATAATATATAAAAGTATGAATTTCAAACCTCTTTTTAACGGTCACCCATTTTACATGGATTTAATTTTTTTGTCCTGTCCGTGTTCACAAGAAGGAGGGGTTTTACTGTATATACTAATAAAAATATTCATGTAATGGAATTTAATTTTCTGTAACAATATTTGCCGTTTGAAATTAATTCAAAGTTGAAGAAAGACAACCTACAAGTTGACCCATTTTTGATGCTTTTGCGATTCGTGACCAAATCGCACAAATTTTTTTATATATCATGACTGGAATCATCATAATTTATTTAAATAGCATATATTATAAAAAAACTATTTAAATAACATATTTTTGTCATATAAAGCTGGTCTTTTTTCAACCGCGCTTATGATTTTTTCGGAATAACTATCGCTAGCCATTAACGAATCAGAATCTGCTGAAGACATGGTGGCACAAAAAAATTTCGTTGACACAGCTGACTAATGGAACTGGTAAATAAGAAATGAGATGGATAAAATATGATTAGTAATGTACTGCAACATTGTGCAAGCGCCCTCACGCGTTCTAATAATAATCGTAGCTGCGGCTTCAGATTGGCTTACTGATACCAAAACCTGGCTGAAGTGGACACCTCTACGGTTCCATTACAATTAAATTAAGCCGTTCGGTATTGCCGACATTCTGTGTTGTAGGATTATGACGGTGCCTTTCAAAGTTGCCCCATGTAGGAGATGTCCGAGTTGACAGGTTCCACGAAATTTGTTTTATGTTTCGCGAAGTCCCTTTTTTTAAAAGACCATTCGTTTTCCCAAGGGCGTGCATGGAAGGCTAGTCAATTAGGCTCAAATGGAAGTACAGTATCTAAATTTTATTGCTTTTCCCAACAGGTCTATTGCCCTTAAAATAGATAATGGTTTTTCTTATAATTCTCAGAAATCCGGATGAAGGATTTCTGAAAACAAACAAACTGAAAAACGGTTACCGACTGGTATACTCGTTTGGAAGACCTTGGCAGGGGTTCTTGAAACTTTTGCCACTCGCGGCTTCTTCGGCCTGCTCGTAAGAATAGCAAGAGCCATTCCAAAGCACTGCAGGGGTTCACGGCAATGCATAGTCGTCGTGACGTCCTTCCGAGCGATAATGCCGAACATTCCCAGAAAAAGCGACCCACACCTCGAGAACTTCTGTTTTGGGTTTGGGGTGTACATCAGAAAGAAAGGGGGGGGGGGGAAGGGACTACTTTGCGAACTCAGCAAAACTGTTCGTGGGACCAAGGCCATCTTAAAGCCACCCATATTCGCGTGACCCTGGGCTTCTTGTTCACATAGGGCCTACATGACCAGATGTAGTATAATGGTTTAGAGCAGGCATCTTCAATCTGTTGCTCGCGAGCACCACGGTGCTACCTGAAGCAACTGGAGTTCTCGAAGCTCCTGTCCAATAATTGCTTGCTAGAATTCGATCGACGTTTCAATCAAATTACCTCGTTCAAATTGCATTCGAGGATTAAAATCATCCTAATTTTTCATGCATACGTATGATCGAACTTGTAAGGGTTTAGAGTGTAAATAATTACATAACGGGTGATTACAGTTTAAGTTCTCGTACTTCGAGTAGTTTTTCCTCAAAAACTGCTTAACCGAGTACATCCAAATTTTCAGGATATCTCAATGAGACCATGGGGAGATTTATGAAGTAAAACAAATACAGTCTAACCCCGTTTTAACGAATACCGTTACAGTGAAAATCTCGTTCTAACGAAAACTTTTCTAACCTCCCACAACAGTTTACATAGGCACAACGGCAACAACCTGGAATTCCTTTACAAGGAAATTTCGTTGTAACGAAGTGATTTCTCCGGTCTCTTGGAAGTTTGCTATAATGGGATTAAGCTGCAGTTCAATTTTCGACCAACAAGTGAAAAAGTGCCCACCCGGGGTCCTGGGGAAAGATGGGGGGGGGGGGGCAGCACGAGAAGGAAATACGGTACAAAGGTACAATTTTTTTTGTACCTTTGTACACACATGATACAGTATAACGCTATATAATAATACTAAGAACATCCATCAACGGAGGATTAGTGAATTCGTTGTGATGAACACGAAGAACCGTGGTAACGAAAAACGTCATAAAAACTTCTTCGTTTATCATTTCTCCCGATCAGTTATCAGATGATTTTTTTCCAGATGATGCGATGACACGAAGGGAACGTAATGTCCTTAGACGAAATTATTTACATGCTTCACACTGAATCCGTTTCCAGACACAGATTTATGGCTTCGCCACGGGCTGACTATTCGAATTGCTCTGCCCCCTATTCACGTTATAATTTAAAGTTTTTGACCACGAATTACTCAAAGTTGCCGCCCCTCTGAACTTGCTACCCCGGCCCGCTTAACACCCTGTACATACGGCATCAGGGCCGCAACTAGAGAGGAGCAGGTGGGGCTGGTGCCATGGTCGTCTTAAGAGTATTATGGGCCCCCCGGGCCAAGTGGTTTTTAGGAGGCCCTACATGGTAAATCCTTGAAAATTTCAATCGGATCTCATTTTTGGAAGGCCCCTCTTCTCTTGAGGCGCCCGGGCCGTGCTCAGGTGGGCCCATGCGTTAAGACGGCACTGACTGATGCCCCGAACTCCGAGCCAGACAGGAGCGCAAATGTTAACCTTTCATCTCTCCTTCAATATTAAAAGGGGGCGCCAAAATGCGTGCTTGCCCCGGCTGACCACGCATGTCGTTGTGGCCCTGTACATCAGGGCGGATGATCGGATCGCAGAGACAAATTTATTATTATTAGTTTACAATACAACATTATTTAGTTTACAATACAACATTATTTAGTTTACAATACAACATTATTTAGTTTACAATACAACATTATTTAGTTTACAATACAACATTATTTAGTTTACAATACAACATTATTTAGTTTACAATACAACATTATTTAGTTTGCATACAAATACAATAGTATCGATGGCTTTCCCTCGATGCACCAAAAAGGCTTAAGTTGTAATGTTGTCATCCGTGGATGGCTCTCCCACCGAGACCAACAATTCAAGCACTCTTCCGCGTCAGAGGGCACTGCAGAATGAGCAACAGTTCTCTCCTATTGTAAATATATGTTTAATCAAGATTGAAATTATTTTACCCAGGAATTTGTTGAACTTTGCTCAACATGTATATAAAAATTTCTATTGTGTCAACAACAATATTGCCACAAAAGGCCGACATCATTGAACCATGATATCATAAATTTCTACTTCATTAAATATTTTTGAAGCAAAAGCGCATAATTTTTTGTTACTTGTGATTTGTCACTGGCAAAATTTTCACCCCCTCCCCTTTCCCTTGACATCATCTTCCCCTACATCATTTTCCTCCTATCCACCCAACTCCCACTTTTTCTTCTATTTCCTGAAAATGATCAAAAAAAAAAAAAAAACTTGTCGAAACTCGCATTAGTGAGTAAATGATGGAAACTGTCTCCAATTGTCTTTTCGACAGCTCTTTTTCTTTATTCTCTTCCAAGTGTAAACATTTTTCACAGAAGGTTGTGGAGCGTTTTATCTGCAAAATTGTGTTAAAGAGTGACAGTACCAGACAGTTACCCGGATTTGACAAAATTTTTCTCTTTTACACAACCGCACCCACAAAATACACACACTAATACTCACTTGCCTTTCTCCTCACACGTAATCTTCACGAGGCTACAATTCAAAGCCGCTTGAAAGATAAGCGTATCCACTCAATGTTAAAGAATGGCCGCGGAATTGATAGCAGCGCCATCTGAACTGCGGAAGAATTTGAAGAGATGCGAATTGAAGCTTTCTGCAATTTGAAAGCTGACAGTTGGCCCGTAAGGGCCAGTCCCGGGAGGCAAAATTTCATTCTGGTTAGGTCTGAAACGTTTGGAACGATCCCACAGAAAAGTCTTTTTTAGGCGAAGCGCGTCCTTGATGTAGCAACGAGAGAGAGAGCACGTACTTTTCGAGCTCCTGAGATTGCAGTATGATAGCATCGCAATGCTGACGCAATAGCAGCCAGCTAGCAATAACTTCTCTACAGATCCGTACTCAGTCGGATTCAAACTCATAAAATAATAATGTTATAGTGTCCAACTCAATAATACTTTGAAGAAATGTCTACCTTCAAAACACTACCTGCCTGCTTCCTCCATGGGGAAGTCCTCGTCGAAGGAAATGCCGACATAGCCAAGCTGACAGAAGTCTTCGGCGACAAGAAGACCAAAGCTAGCGCACAAGTCAGCGCAGCACTCAGCTACCTGAGCCGAATCAACCGCCACTACAACTTGTGGTGCCAAGGCTACCTGGGCGGTCGTTTCCAATCGACTGAGCAGTTCTGCTGTGAGGGAGACAAGACACTTAAAAAAATCTTTGAACTGTACAGAGAAATTCAGGCTAAACCGAAGGATGCGAGTGTTCTTCAGCTGAGACTGGCCCTACGGCAACATGTCAAGAAAATTCTGACTAACGCCGAAATCTGCTATTTCAGCCTGCAGGTCAACTCAGAGAAAGGAAAAGCCTTCTCCAAGAGGATCACTGACCAGCTGAAGGGCATGAGCACCAACTGGATTAAAATCTCGGATTTCCTGACAGAAGAAGCTAACCCCAACAAGTCAGCACTAAAAATGCCTTTGATTCAAGACATTTACCCCGAACCAACAACGAGGGACCAAGAGGTTGAACCGCCCCGGATAACTGCAAAACCCGATAAAATTCAGGAAACACAGCAGAAAGAGCAGGAAAAGCCCGCTCCGGAAAAAGGCGAAAAGGCCCCAGCACCAAACTTGGACAATCAACCTCCCACGACAACGTCCGATTCGACGGATTCACCACCACCGATGGACCAATCGCGCTCCGCCATTAGCGAGATAGCTCCGCCCACCAGAAGCGTTGAGTCAGATGTCCACGGTCAACCGACCAGGGAAGGTCCCGAGCGAGGGAAATACTCGTTGGTGATCCGATGCGATCGAAGATGGCGTTCGGTAGCCCAGAAATTGAAAGAACATTGCACAGCCGCGTGTGAAGTGAAATTTACGCGCGGTGACTACAGAATCACATTCACCGACACCCTGGATCGGGACAAAATAATCGACTTTCTCAATGAAGAGAAAATCCAAATCCTGAGGCAGTCTGCACCGGACGCCGAGATATTCAGCGTAATAGTACGCGGTCTCGACCCAGCGATGCCAGCTGGGGACATTCACCAGGAACTGGTCGAACAAGGATTTGAACCGATCCGGGTAACCCACATCCGATCACGGCGGCGGCGGCTCCGCTCGAAAATTCTCCCACTATGGAAGGTAGACCTCCCAAGCGGTGAGAAGTCCAGAGCCATCTTTGGGCTTAAGCAACTGCTCTTCGTTGCAATAACGGTGGAAAGACATCGCCGTAACCCAAATCGAAAAACCCCGAGCATCTGCTTCCGCTGCCTCAAATGGGGTCATCTCGGTAAAGCGTGTGATCTACCACAAAAGTGTGGGTTCTGTGCGGAATTTCACGACGTGAAAATGTGCACCAAAAAACGCGGAATCGACACCCCTGTATGCAGCAACTGTGGGGAAGGGCACCCAAGTGTCAATCGTGGCTGCTCGGTGTACAAGTCACACCTCGCGGAAATTTTGAATATGCTAAGCACATCCCGAAAAAAGTCTGGAAACAGTTCCAGGACTACCAGAGACTAAAAAATCAAGAAACTGCAACAAACCCGCCCAAAAACGCAGCAGAAGAAGTCGTGGCAGAGCCGTCGACGGACCTGGCAACAGAGCAGTGGCAGCCGAAAAAAGACAAGTCCAAACCTACGGACAAACTAGCCAAGCGGCTAGTCAACTTGGCAAGCCAACGGTTGAAGCAACCGACTCAGCCCCGTCCCGGAAGCGATAAGCCAAGGCAAACCAGCTCCGCGAAGCCTACCGTCGGCAAGACCGGCGTCGCAAATGCCACCACCGCTGATGACGAGGAGAACAGTGAGCACCAGAGTTCCGGTCACACGACGGAAGAAGATACGTCGTCGTCGTCGAAATCTCGATCGACCACTACTGACTCTGAATCCTCGGCTAGTTCTTCCTCAGCTCAGGACTTACTAAATTTTGCAACAACATGCATGCAAGACATTATCCAGCGTAACTCTAAAAAAGAAAAAAGAGTGATTCTTCAGCGCTTTTTTAAGGAAGCTGGCAACATGATTGCAAAATAGGCTGTAAAAGCCCAGGAGCAGTGATCAGCTCCAACTTCTTTTAGCAAACTTAAGAGGTTGCTTCTATCTTTCTCTCCATTTCCTTTCCCCATCTTTTCGAGAATATTTTCTAAAAAATTCCATAAAAACTTAAAAATCGTTTTTCAATAGAAATATTGGATTTCGCAAAAAATGTAAAAAATATCTTCTTCATCTATCCATTTCGCTACTTTTTAATAATACTAACTCTATTCCTCTTTTTTCTTCACCTTCTAACTAATTTTGAATTAATAAAATGTATTTTTGTGTATTCTTTCATTTCAGCCAATCCCTGACCTGCAACTCAATCCGACCAATGAGGATGAGGCACGGCGAAACCAAGATGGCGCCGCAGAAGCAGTTTACTTTTCCTGCCGAAAATATTAATAAGTAATATGACTAACCAAGCTCGTCTAGACATGTTTAATTTATTAAATTCCTAGTTAATTAATGAAATTCGTTAATTAACAGTGGGTTCCCCACTAGACAGTTCCCCCAAATTCTGACCGACATACATGCACTCTACACTTCCACGAACATTTGCGCCCTTGCCTTTCTCTTCATAATGGTCCCCCGCGGGCCGGTTTTGAAGGCGGCAGATGTCTGCAAACAGATAGGCCCCGCCAGAAATCTTTGAACTTTGAACTTTTGAACTTGATCCCACAGAAAAAATTCTCCATCTCAGTTTTTTTCAACCTTTTTGAAAACAAGGACCAATAAAATGTCCGAAACAAATTTACGGACCAATTGCGTCCCGTATTACGGGGCATCTCTGCAATTTTCTTTGTTTCGATTTTTGTTATACATTTGTCTCGTTTTTGTCAACGATACTAATTTGAATTTGTAATATTTACTAAAATCGTGAACAAACAAACACACACACACAGTGTTTTCATTATATAAACTATAATATGGTAATTATGGAAAAAACTTGTAAATATTTATCTGGCATATTTGTCAGAAGTAAAAAGAAAGTATTACACTATAAAAGTTTTGTAAAAGTGTTTTTATAAAACTTGAAAAATACAACCAATAAACGGATCGATTGCACATTTGCTCGAATGTAATCGATCAGCTTATTCGTTGTATTTTTCGAGTGTTATACAAGCACTTTCACAAAATTTTTATAGTGTAATGCCGACATAAATCAGATTTAATATTTTTGTAGCAATTTTTTTTGGAATTTAAATTACGATCAGTGATTGTGCCTACTTCGGACAATGTTTCTGATGGCAATTGATGATGTCCCGTTTTGTACAGATTATTATTTAAGATGCCAGTTTATACCGAATTATATTTTTCTCAATGAAATATGATCATCATGTCATATTTGAATATTTTTTTCGTGAAATACATTTTTGTTTACTGTGATTTGCAGCAGCCCTTTATTTCTACACCATTCAGCAATTTTAGCAGTAATTAGCAAATTACATTTGAAGCAATGAATTGCAACTTTCGACTAAATGTAGTGATATCCCGTGTTCATGATTGCAATTTTGTTGCATTCCCCCTCGATGATGTGGGGGAACCTCGGTACGAAACTATAATTTTATTTGAAGCCGTATTGTTATTATTAACATCTATTTCAAAGGGTGAATAATTTTATCGAGTGTCCACGCTGACCACTTATGCCATCGTCGCGGACCAGAGGTTGAGAAATGCTGCTATATTGTATTCGTAGCTATGAACGCCCCCCCCCCCGATACGTTTCATAACCCCCCCCCCCTCCCGTCACTTCATGGGAAGGGGATATCACCCACTCATGAAGAAACTGGTCAAAAATGCCAACAAAAATAAGAATATAAAAACATAGAATGAATCTGCGGAAAAATTCCTGAAAAATAAAAAAATGCAGTCGATCCCGCTTATAACATTCCAACTTACAATTTTCTACCGCTTCGTACGACTTATTTTCGTGGTATCAACATTAAGTAATTCGCGTAAAGATTTTTCCTGTTTAAAGCGTTTCTTCACTTACAATTTTTTCTCATGACAGTTTTTTGAGAAACGTTATAAGCGGGATCCACTGTAAAAACAAATTCTGAATGATTTGACGACTTGTAAAATGGAGTAAAATTCAAGTTATGAAAGAAATTTCAATAGAAAGAAAAAATATTTAAGATACTGTATTGTAAGTGAAATGGAATATTGTGTAAAACTGTAATTTTAAAAATTGTGAGTGAAATATAAGTGTAATTAAGCATGAAACTTGAAGAGAGAGAGAGAGAGAGAATGACAGAAATTTCAATGAAAATTATATGTGGAATTGTGACTAAAAAAATTATGACTATGAAATTATAATACAAATTATATATATATGCATGTGAAATTTCAATTAAAAAATCACGATTCAAATTTCAATTAAAAAAATCACGATTCAAATTTCAATTAAAAATTATGCAAGGGCCGCTGGGTTGCACAACCGTACGACCACAGGGGGCGCCGCTCTAAGAGGACGCCAAATCAGAGGTGAAAGAGCGAAAAAAATAATAAATTGATCAAGAGAAAAATTAGGGAAAACGATTTCTGTCAGCTCTCTAAGAGGGGCACCAAATCCGAGGTGAAGAGCAGGGCCGTTTTGAGAGCATCTTGGTACTCCCAGCCCAATGCAGAGCAGTAACTATGTAGATACCTTTTGAGCCGGGACAAGCTCACATTTCTGTGCCTCCGTGTAATGTAAAAGGGGCATTGTTAAAAGCTGGATTCTCTCTCGGCTTCCCCACCAATCTAACGCCCGGGCACCAGACCCGCTTACTCCCCCTCCCCTTTGTTGCGGCCCTTCTCCATCTGGTTAAAAATTTATGCCTACCTCTTGCCTACGCCTATTCTTAAAAAATGTAGCATCTCATTTTCATGAGACTTCCTCTGAGGGACTCACGAACAACCCCCCCCCCCTGTGACGTGCCCGGGAGGGCCCGTGCGTAAGACTGCACTGGTGAATAGGCAAATAATAATAAGGAAAATGATTTTGTGTTCCCTCCAAGAGGCGCACCATATCCACGGTGAAAGAGGAAATATTTAAAAAAAAAACAAAAAAAAAAAAGAAAATGAAAATGATCTCTGTCTACTCTAGGAGGGGCGCCAAAATCGTGAAGAAAGGGCAAAAAAAAGTTTATTGACTGCAAAAAAAATTAGGGAAAATTGTTTCTGTCCGCTTAGGAGGGGCACCAAATCCGAGGTGCAAGGGTGCAATTTTAAAGAACGACGCAAAAAAATTGGGGAAATGATTTCTGTCCGCGGTAAGGGGGGAGACAAAACCGAGGTGGAAGAATGGAAAAAAAATTAAAGAATCAAAAAATTAAGGAAAACGATTTCTGTCTGTTCTTAGGAAAGTCGAAAAAAATTAGGGAAATGATTTTTCACTGCTGTAGGAGGGGTGAAAAATCCGTGAGGAGAGATAGGGCAAAATGAAGAAAATCTTATTATCCAAAGAAAAGTTAGGGAAAATGGATTCACTCCGCTCTAGGAGAAAGGCCATATCCGAAGTGAGAAGGCGAGAAAAAATTTTTTAAATTACCAAAGAAAGAAAAATTTAAAGAAAATTATTTCTACCCTTTTGCGAGGAGGGGCGCCAAATCCGAGGTGGAATAAATATTGATCAAAAGGGAAAAAAATTAGGAAAAATGACTTCTATCAGCTCGAGAATGGCAACAACCAGGTGAACAGCAGGCCGTTTTGACAGTAGTCCTGGGACCCCCAATCCAGGGACGCAATTAGAACTTTTTGAGCCGGGCAAGCTCGCATTTCTACGCCCCCGTGTAATGTAGAAAGAGTAGTTAAAAGGGTGCATCCCCCTCCCCCACTAGTCCAGCGCCCGGGCACCAGACCCACCTACTCCCACCCCCCCCCCTTCCCGCCTAGTTGCGGCCGGCTCTATCGGGCTAAAAATTCCTGCCTACCACTTTAAAGTCTTACTTTTGCAAATTTTATTATCTGATTCTCACGAGGCCTCTACATCTGAGATCCTCCGGGGATCGCCCCATAAGACTGCACTGGTTAACAATTGAAATAACAATAATAATAAGGAAAATAATTCCGTCCCCTCTCCAACAGGTGCACCCAGTCCGAGGTGAAAGAGCAAAAAAAGAAAAACGAAAAACGTAAAAAAATAAAAATATATGTAACAAGCAAAAGGGGAGGGGGAGAAAGAGTGGCCAACGCGTTCTTACTTCTTAGAGGGGAAGGTGTGGGATGGGAACAGAAGACCTTTTAACAAGACACAGCTCATTTGAATTTCCACTGTTCATTTGCAGCCAATAGGAGCAGGCAACACAAGCGAAAAAAGAAGGGATTCACGGCTCATTTTCGATCAATTACAGGAGGCGTTTTAACGGGCAACGGTTCACTTCATTTCTGCGGCTCACGGCTCTTCATGGTTCATTTGTAGCCAATAGGAGCAGGCAACACAGGCGAAAAAAAGAAGCGATTCACGGGTCATTTCTGACCAATTACAAGAAGCGTTTCAACGGGAAACGGTTCACTTTCATTTCTGCGGCTCTCGGCTTGTCACGGTTCGTTTGTAGCCAAAGCCGCTTGAAAGGTAAATCTTAATGCAGCTTTGTTTGTAGCCAACAGGAGTCGGCAATATGAGCCGTCACGGTTCTTTTCACAACGTTTTCAAAAGCCTGCTTGTTCTTGGTAGTTTCTTGTATGCGATGGAAGTGTAAGAGCCGCGGTTCACTCACTCTTTGAAAAGAGCCGCTCTTCTGGACGGTTCATGAACGGATCGCCCATCTCTATAAGGGACGTCACAGAGGAGATTCAAGTTCCGCGCATGCGCTTTCAGTAATATTCCATTCTGTTTCTGGATGGGAGGAGGTAAACAAATGAGGAAATGGCCGAGACTCGTTGCACTGCACGGACGACTTCGGTTTTTATTTTTCTGATAGCGCGCTCACACTTTCCATGAAACGCTTTGCGCGAAAATGATGTTGCTGTTTGAAATGTTCATCATAACCGTCATTACTGCGGGGTCGTTGAAACTCGGATTTTGATTCGGCGTCGAAGCGAAAACAGTTCAGTTTCGTAAGTTTTTCCTCTTTATTAATTTAGCGGTTGATTGTTTGTTGACAACTTCGATCGGCCGCGAGCTTTTTGCCTGGAGCTGGTTTGAAAATTAACTTTGCTTGGTTATTTTAGTGTTTAGGGTTATCTCTATATTGTATTTTGTGGTTTTGAAAAATATATATTTAAGTAATTTATTGATAATAGTACTGTCAAGAGTATATTTAGGCCTACTTCAATAAGTACATTTTTTGAGGCTTGGTAAGCCACATTGTTGGCATTTGGTCCAGTTGACGTCCAATACTAATTTTCACCTTTTCCTCACGGTGACCTTAGTATGTTACACTGAAGGATAATTATCAAGAGTACTTAGTCATGACGAACAGTATGGAAACTAATGAAAATGGACAACAATACACGGATTCGGTTTTCAACAACGCCCCATTTTGGACTCTAATCTTTCTGGAGAGACCATACTTGAGCTGGCTTCCGATTTTGACAAAGATATCACAATCAAACTTCATGGCTCGACCCCTATACCTAATTCAAACCCGAAAAAGGTTCGAGACTTTATAGGTAATAAAATTTCGGATACTAATCGAATTAAAGAAGTAAGATTTTCTCGTGCTGGAGACCTTCTGATTTCAACATCGTCAACGGATACTGCGTTAGAGGCTCTGAAAATTTCATCTTTTGGCGATATCCCAGTTGTGACTTGTGTGCTAACAGACTCGCTGTCCTCACGATACATCGTCAGAGGTGTTCCTACATCAGTAGAGCTTTCTGAGGTGGCCAAGGAGCTGGAACATAATGATCTTACTCCACTTAATATCCGTAGAATTCTTCGTAATAAACAACCTACAACTTCAATTATAGTGACGTCATTGGGCTCTTCAATGCCTGCTGAACTTAAACTTTGGTACCAATTATTCAGACCTGATCTATTCATTGAACGTCCCCAACTTTGTCTACGTTGTTTTCAGTTTTCTCACAGAACAAAGTTCTGTCGTTTATCATCCCCCCTTGTCTTTATTGTGGTGAAAATCACCTTGCCAAGGACTGTAAAGGTGTGAAAAGATGTAAAAATTGTAACTGAAGATCATCTACCCACTGATAAGCTTTGTCCTAAGTATCAAAACGAAGTGAGAGTATTGAATTACAAGTTAACTAAAAATGTCCCGATCCATGTTGCTAGACAGGCATGCAGAACATCCAGCAGTTCATATGCAGGAGTAACAGCTTCATCAATTTCTTCGGATAGTTTTCAGTCTTTTAAATTGGATATAATGAATGCAGTTTCTTCCGAACTAAAAAACTTCAGGGAGGCACTTGTTGAAGAAACAAAGCAGTCTATTGTGGAAGCAATCAATAAAAGAGATTATTCCCGACATGTTGAAGTCCCTGATGGAGGGTGTTCAACCTAATTTGATGGATCCGAGAAATGTTCGAAAGAGGCCTAGCTCACCGGAGAACTTAATATCTGATTCAATTCCGTTTAACCCTGTTCGAGGAGGTAAATCTAAATTACCTCGTGAACTGGGAACTCCATCGCAGAGCAGTGGAAAGTGAATGAAATCATGGTTTTTTTTTTTCCCCAACTACTTTTCTTTTGAAGAGCTTAATCAGCTCCTTCAACAATTTTTTTTATTATTATTATTATTCCATAAGCATGGATTTTCATGTCAAGTCGACGTCATATAAGGTTATCTTAATGTTTTTATGTTTTGTGGAAATGAAGTTAATTTCCCAGTAGTAAGCATGGTGCAGTATTTTTTTTAACACTTAGTTTTTTATGCCTAATTTTAGAAATTTCAATATCCCTCAATGGAATGTCAATAGCATCTCTTCAAAAATTACAATTCTTAAGCAGTTTATAGATAATTTTGATATTCTGGTTTTCCAGGAAACGGGGCTCTCTCCGTCCAAAACATTCTTCCTTCCTGGTTTCAATATTTATCGTCTTGACAGGAATTACTCCTCAGGTGGTGGTGTCATTACGGCCATTCGCTCTTCAATATCCTCTAAATTGGTATGGTGCTTCTGTGATCCCTCAATGGAAATTCTTATCACGTAAGTTTTTATCAACAATAAATCCTTTTTCCTAATCAACATATATAGACCTCCTTCTCCCTTTTCATCAGGTCCTTTAGACCAGGCTATTTCACATGTTTCTGGTGATTTTTTTATTACTTGCTGATATGAACTGTCATAATAAAGCATGGGGTAGTAATCACGACTCTAGTGCGGGCAATCAATTATACAACTGGATCCTCCAAAATAACATTTGCCTTTCTCCTCCCAAATGCCCAACCTTTTATAGAGGTTCTACAGCATCTTATATTGACTTGTGCTTCAGCTCTCCCAACTTAAATCGTCAGTTGATCTGGTCTACAACTGCTTCTCTTTACAATAGTGATCATATTCCAATTCAGATTTCTTTACCTTCATACCGTCTTGCTGCCATCAATATAAAACATTCCATTCACTGGCCTACTGTTGTCGCTCATCTAAAAGAGATCAACATGGAATCAATTTATAATAATCTTCATGACCAGATCAAACAAGCAGTTCATTCATCCTATAGGAAAAAACAAACATTCTCTTACAAATTAAGACTTGATCAGGATGGACGTCAATTACTTAAGAGAAAGAAATGTTTGTTCCGTACTTATCGTAGAATTCCTTCCATTCAAAACTTAATCAATTACAAACAGCATGCTGCCATTTTCAGGCGTCATCTTAGCATCCTTCGTTTCAAAAATTTTGTTTCAGAGATAATGCCACTTTCTTCCACAAATTTATTCAGTTCTTCGTAAACATAAATATGTGGCTTCTAAGTCATGGGATAATTCCAACCATATTTTTTCTACTGCTCAGAATAATGTAACTCCTTCAGATCAAATAGCTCTTCTAAAATCTCATCATTTTCCAACATTCAATGATGCCCCTTCTTCCTTGTTTATTGGCCCACCTCGATCATTTTGTGACATCACTAATAGTTCCTTCACTGAAGGTGAACTCATGAAAGCTATCAAGTCTGGCAGATCAAATACACCAGGTCCAGATGGCATTCCTCTTAAAACTTTCAATTATCTCCCCAAAAAGGGACTGGAACTTTTATTACCCTTTAATAATTTATGGCAAACTTCAACTTGTCCTCACTCATTCAAAGAGGGCAGAATAATTTTTATACACAAATCTGGTAAATCACCATCTGATCCGAAATCCTTTCGTCCTTTGACACTTATTAATACAATTAACAAAATCTTTGAAAGAATAATTCTTTTCAGACTAAATTGGATCTCATTGAAATTCAATATTTTTCCTCCATGTTTTTATGGGTTCAGAATTAAAACAGGGTCAGAAGCTTGTCTCAGAGACATTGTATTTAACATTCATAAGTCTTTTCAAAGGAAGGAAACCAGTTATTTGTTGGCATTGGATATTCGTTCTGCATACGATTATGTAAAGCACAATTTGTTAATTCACAAACTGGCCAGGATGGGTTTTCAAGGTCTCATACTTGATTGGCTTTATGAATACTTGACTCATAGATCTCATTACATTGATTGGAGAGGAGATAAATCCCAAATATTTTCTCCGTCCTGTGGTTTATTACAGGGCTCCTTATTATCTCCCATCCTTTTTGCTCTTTTTACACTTGACATAGTCACATATATTCCAAATCATACAAGTATTTTTATTTTTGCTGATGATATTTTCCTTTATACGAGTTCAGAAGATGGTACTACAGCAGAATTAAATATGAAAGAATCCATTTCGCAAACTCTTTGTTGGGCCAGAAATAGCTCTTTGGATATCTCAGTAACGAAATCCAAATTCTCCATCTTCTCGAGAAAACGAAATGTTCACTTTCCTTCTTTTGTCATTGACAATATTCCCATTCCTTATGACCCTTTTATTAAAATTTTGGGTATTTACTTCGAGCGCACTTTACGTTGGAAAAAACACATTCATCATCTTCATTCTAAGGGTACCTATAGTCTAAACTTGCAAATCCATTAATCATGCCTCGAGGAATATTCCGTGTAGTTTTATCAAACCGGTTTTCAGAAACATTATTACAGGTATTCTTGGGTATGGATCAGTCATTTGGCTCAATGCAGCTGAGTCTTCTCTTCTTAAACTTAACACAATTTATAATTCAGTCATGCGCTCAATTCTCTGCCTGCCAAGGTCCACTAGAATCAACAAAATGAAAATGATTCTTGATTTTCTTAAATTTCAGGATCTCTTACTCTTAAGGATCACCAATTTTTGCATTAACTCGACCGCTTCTCCTACTCAGGGACCATCCAACCTTTTGAATACTGGTTTTAACAAACTTGCTCCTCCTTTGTCAAACAAAATGGACCAATTTTTGGCACACTGTCAGTTCTTTCCACTGCCTGTTATTCAACCTGTATTTCCAAATGAGCCTTGGCGGCCTGACAATATCTCTGTTATCACAGATTCAATTTTATTTCAACAATTCCAGGTGTTCAACATCTCTTTCAAAGTTTTCTGGATTCTATGGATCCAAATACAATAATACTAGCAACAGATGCTTCAAAGAAACAATATGTTTCTTGTGGTGCTTACTGTCCTGCACAAAATACTATTAGAACTTGGTGTTAGTGTAAATAACAACAGTGAAATATGTCGGTGTAAATAATGTCTGATAGATGGCAGCACCTATAACATATGTTATACTCTGATCAGTGTACTGTTTGGTCTCCTTCCTCTGGTAACCGTCCTTGTATGTGTTGTGTAGCTTGTAGTAATGTGTGTTTCTGTAATAAAACCATATATCATAATTGATCCATGGACTCATCCTAATAGGTTATGGGGCCCGCCGCGTAAGATTATTTTTGTGACTACAAACTCGCGAGTTCCGATGTTTTTTTAACGATCTTTCTCGCGCCGATTAGTTTTCTCTCCAACATGGCGACCGCTGAAGAATACGAAGCCTTGAGGTGGGAATTGGAAACTCTGAGGATGTCGATGTCGACGACTTCCAGGACTGTGACAACCAGTTTTTCCGTAGGCATGTTGCCTGAATCGAAACATCTCGAAAAATTTCACCGATTGGAAATTCGCCATGAAGAACTTCCTCATCGACTGCGGTTTGTGGAGTTGTATTGTGCCGGGAACCGAACCAATCGACAACGCATTGGATCGCCGAGCTCTCGCGAAAATCAACTTATCTCTCAAGCCTGCGACTGCAATGATCACACGGAAATGTGAAACTGCCAAGCAAGCATGGGACTTGCTCAATGACACCTTCGAAGATAAAGGTATTGTTCGTGTGGTAGGCCTGTATCAGAGTCTTCTGGACATTCGTTTTCACGATTGCCGTACAGTAGACGAATACCTGAATAAATTCACGATCGTCGCGGAACAGCTCGAAAACGTCGGCAAGCCGTTGGACGACCACGTCATCGGTGGTTTCATTCTCGCGAAATTACCGGACTATTACAAGCCTCTCGTCCTGGGTATTCGCGGATCTGGACAAGAAATCACGACTTCATTCGTGAAAAGCCTGCTGCTAGAAGACGCAACTGAAGTTCCGAAACCGCCATCGGATTCCGTGTTTTTCGTGAAAAAGCAACCTGCCAGTGCTACAAAAGAAATCCGTTGCTTTAATTGTAATGAGCGCGGACACAAGTCTACGACCTGCTCGAAACCAAAAAAGAAAAATCGCCAGAAAACTGAATCTAAGTGTTCTGCTAATGCAGTTTGCTCTGAAAAAGAAATTGCTTCTGGAGCAACTGTTTCTTCTGCCGCGGTTTTCTCTGACAAACATGAATGGTTCATAGACTCTGGTGCATCAACTCATCTCAGTTGTTCATTGCCAATTTCACACGATGTATCATCCGAAGAAGAGGTCCGTCTAGCCAATGGTGAAAAATTGCCAGTCACAGGGCACCGAGACGTCGCCATAGTGCTCAGCTCTTCGCTAAAGATGTCAAGTCTGTGCCTACACTCGGGCTGAATTTGTTAAGTGTTAGTAAACTTGTACACAGTCAGCCTAAGCTATCAGTCATCTTTGATGAGACCGGTTGCAGGATACTAAAAGAGAAACCCATGGTTGACAGTTCATCTGTTTTGGCAACTGCAACAGAGGTGAATGGACTGTATCGTCTTGATAATGAAACAAACTTTGTTTGTACCACTTCAATGAAGCAAGACACCTGTCAGTTATGGCATAGGAGACTGCGTCACCTTAATTTTCGTTCCCTAAGAGAGCTGCAAAAGGCACTTTATTTCAAATGTGATTTAAAATCTGATTTTGAGGATTGTGATGTTTGTGTTCGTGCAAAATCACACCGTCAATCCTTTCCAAAATCAAGCAAGACACGTGCAGGAAATCTTCTGGAACTTGTTCACTCAGATCTCTGTGGCCCCATGCAAATCTCATCAAAAGGTGGAGCTCGTTATTTTCTTACTTTTATTGATGATTTCTCTCGCAAATGCTTTGTATACTTCCTGAAGTCTAAAGATCAAGTTTTTGACAAATTCGTTGAATTCAAGACATTTGTCGAAAATCAGATGGAAAAAAAAAAAATCAAAGTCTTACGTTCTGACAATGGTGGAGAATATGTCTCTGAGAAAATGGAAAGTTTTCTGAAAGATGCTGGAATATTGCATCAGCAAACTGTACCACATACACCCGAGCAGAATGGAGTAGCTGAACGCCTCAACCGCACTTTGATGGAAGCTGCTCGTGCAATGCTTTTCAACTCTAATTTGGACATTGTGTTTTGGGCCGAAGCTGTCTTGACAGCTACCTACATTCGCAACCGGTGTCCTACACAAGCTCTAAAAAAACGCATTCCCCAAGAACTGTGGTCTGGACGAAAACCTAGCATATTGCATCTTCGCATTTTTGGATGTCGAGCCATGGTTCATATCCCCTAGTGTAAAAGGAAGAAGCTGGATCCTAAAGCTTGGGATGGTATCCTTCTTGGCTACAGCGATGAAACCAAGGGTTATCGCATTTACAACCCCCAAACAGAAGAGGTGCAAATTGTTAGAGATGTGAAGTTTTTAGAAGACCAGTTTCCATTTGGCAAAATGGATTCGCCGAGCCATGATCCATTTCCGTCACCTGAAAATGCAGCTGATACACAGTTTTCAACCGTTACTATCTCTGAGCCTTCTCTAGAGACTGAAACATCATTGGAAAACAGTTCAGAACAGTCTTCTCCTTCCCATACTGTGAGGACACCTGACGTTTTGCCAAATGTTCCGATTAGATCTGATCGCTGTCCTCAACGTACACGACAACAAAACATTCGTATCTTCAATGATGATTTTGTATCCTTCCAAGCTTCATTGTGTGAAAGTACACCTGAATCATTGACTGAAGCTCTGAACAGCCAGGATGCTGAACATTGGAAAAGGGCCATTGACGAAGAACTGAAATCGCATGCTGATAATCAAACATGGATTCCAGCTGAACTTCCTCCAGGTCGGAAAGCCATTTCCATGAAATGGGTATTCAAGATTAAGCAGACTGCTGATGGTTCTATTGAACGGTACAAAGTCCGTTTGGTTGCTCGTGGATGCTCCCAAAGCTATGGCCTTGATTATGATGAAACCTTCTCACCGGTCATCCGAACAACCTCGATCAGACTTTTGCTTGCCCTTGCTGCTAAATATGACTGGGATGTTCATCACATGGATGTTGTGACAGCCTTCCTCCACCCGAAGTTGGATGAAGACCTGTATGTCAAGCTTCCATCTGGATCCATTTGTCGCCTTTTGAAATCTGTCTATGGTTTGAAGCAAGCCAGTCGTTCATGGTATATGTTACTACATGATGTTCTTCTCGACCTTGAGTTCACTCCGTCCGAATATGATTCTTGTGTGTACTTCAAGATCGAAGGGGGGAAAAAATCATTGTGGGAATATATGTGGATGACATTCTAATTTTCAGTGATGATAAATCTGCTACTGATGATCTCAAAGCTGCCCTTGTCAAAAAGTTTAAGATGAAAGACCTTGGTGAAGTGAACCATTGTTTAGGTATGAGGATCACTCGTGATCGAAAGAACAGAAAAATTTTCATTGATCAAGAAAAATATCTGAAAGATGTTCTCGTCCGTTTTGGCATGTCTGATTGTCATGGTGTTGCCACTCCTCTTGAAGTAGGACTTAGTCTATCCAAGAATGATGAACCGAAGACCGAATCTGAAAAGGAAGAGATGTCCAATGTACCTTACAGAGAATTAGTTGGCTCTCTCATCTTCGCTGCATATTCAACGAGGCCTGATATAGCTTTTGCTGTTGGTCATCTAAGCAAGTTCAACAAAAATCCTGGGAAAGCTCACTGGACTGCACTGAAGCGTGTTCTTCGATACATCAAGTCAACTGTTTCCATGAAAATGATGTATGAAGCTGATCACTCTGAGCTTTCTGCATATGCTGATGCAGATTGGGGAAATTGTTTGGACACCAGAAGGTCCATATCTGGATATGCATTCATGATGTCAGGAGGAGCTGTCACCTGGATGTCAAAACAGCAACACTCCGTAGCTCTCAGTTCAACTGAAGCTGAATATATGTCTTCAGCAGCTCAGGAATGTGCCTGGTTGAGAGGAATAATGTGTGAGCTCAAATTGAAAGGACATCAGAAATCCACTGTGATTTATTGTGACAATCAATCTGCAATAAAATCTGCAGAGAACCCAAAATTCTGTGCTCGCACCAAACATATTGATGTAAGGCATCATCATATTAGATCCAAGATCAGAGAAGGGGACATACTCCTTGAATATGTCCAGAGTCAAGATATGATTGCAGACATACTTACGAAAGGACTGCCAAGACCAGCTCATCAAAAGCTTTGCAAAGAACTGGGACTTGTCACCTGATTTCCACTAAGATAATTCAGACAGACTGAATTAAAGAGGGGTGTTAGTGTAAATAACAACAGTGAAATATGTCGGTGTAAATAATGTCTGATAGATGGCAGCACCTATAACATATGTTATACTCTGATCAGTGTACTGTTTGTTCTTCTTCCTCTGGTAACCGTCCTTGTATGTGTTGTGTAGTTTGTAGTAATGTGTGTTTCTGTAATAAAACCATATATCATAATTGATCCACGGACTCATCCTAATACTTGGTGTGCTCATCCTGACTCTTCAATTTTCTCAGGTGAAGAGTAAAGGCCATTTCAATGTGTTTAAAAACATTTCTTCCTAATAACAAACAATCTATGATGATCTTTTCGGATAGCAAATCAGTTTTGTTCGCATTGAAATCATTCTCTTTCCGTTCTCACACTGTCATTCATCTTCTTCATTCACATTTAAACTGGGCCAGTTCTTTCTCAGAACATATTTCACTTATCTGGGTTCCTAGTCATTCAGGCATCATTTCAAATGAAATAATAGATAGAAGTGTTCGTCTTATGGCTTCTGTACAGGCTCCTTCTCCTACACACATATACCCTGAGGACCTTCGTGCAATTTTTCACCAGAAATTTAAAAACTCAAATTCAGTCTCTCAGAGAAGTTTACTTCCAGAATTTTCTGGCTTCTATAAGTCCTATGAAAAGTATTCCCATCTCTTTTCTTCTCGGAAGTTGGAAATTTTGTTTTTCAAACTCATTGTTAATAGGGCTCCTCTTAATACTTATTTACATTTTATACACGAACTGGATAGTCCAAACTGTTCACACTGTGGTGAGTTGGAAACTTCTGAGCATTTTCTTTTTCACTGTTCTAAGTTCTCTCATATTCGGAATCAGACACTTAATATTTGCCATCCTCAAATAAACAATTGGAATAAATTTCTTTCTACTTCTCCTAAAGTTGCGATTCAGAGGTTAGAAGAATTCCTTACTCTATGTAATCGCTGGTAATTTTGTTTTTTCGGTTTTTTGGGTTCCATTTTTTCTCTACACACACTCATCAAGGGACTACATATCATTACCATTTTGTTTGTAACCAAGATCGTCCCCTTGGTTTGAAGAAATCATACTCTCCTTCCCGCTCATCACCATTTTCGTTTTTTGTTTTTTTTGCTTTTGTCAAATTTTTTGTTTCCTTGATGATTGTATTACTTTGTATTTTTCATATGCCTTACCTGTGGTTTTTCTTTTCTTTTCTCCCTCTCTCCCCCCTTTCACTTCAGGGATTAGCCTTGGCAGCATAGTCCTGAATAATAAGACCAAGATTAATTTAGCGGTTGAGTCAACACTCATCGATGCTGTTTTTGTCCCCCTCCCCAGTGAAACGTCTGTCCCAATTTCTCCCCTGTGCTTCATCTTTCAAGCCAATCGGATACACTGCAAGGCAGGGTTGGCAGGTTTTTGACGCATGTCAGTTTTTGACGGTTTAAACCGCGGTTTAAACTGTCACGTCAAAAACCTCAAATACTGATTTTCAACATATAAATTCCCATTGAAAATACGCACATTGATTGCATGTAATGCTTAAAGTGACTATGCTGCAATACATAATGTGTGATTTTAAAATAATCTTTCCCCCCCACCCCTACATAATTATTTTGGACAATTATATAGCAGCAAAAATTTGCTGACGTAATGCTTGAACGGCCCCTTTTTCTAAGCATGTGCTCAACCCTAAATATGGCGTGCCTCAAGTGGCCTCGGTACACTTGCAGATAAATTAAGTGGTTCGCGGCGCATTCCTACCTCATTTAAATGACCCTCGGCATATTTCCAGATCACTCAAGTGGCCTGTGGCACATTTCCAAGATTACTTGAGTGACCCGTGGCACATTTACAGATCGCAAATAATCTGCGGTGTTGTTATAGATCACTTGATTAAGTGGCCCGCGACACGTTTTCAAATCAATGAAGTGGCCCCACACTGTTCACAAAAGGTTGAGTTAAGTTGTAATGTGCCGCGAGTCATTCAGGTGGTCTGAAAGTGTGCAGCGGGCCACTTGACGGGTCTAAAAATGTGTCGAGAGTGCCACTGAAATAATCTATAAAAAATGCATTGAGCCACTTAAAGTGTTAATGTATTGCAGACCATTAGGTGATATGTGTGCTGCGAGCCACTCAAATGATATGTAAATGTGCCTCCAGGCACTTACAGTAATTTGCAACTGAACTACGAGCCACTTAAGTGAACTGGGGGTTTGCCGTGGGTCGCTCAAGTGATTTGGAAATGTGCCGCAGGGTCTCTTGAACGATATGGAAGTGTCGCTTGGTTCATTTTTACAAAGTAAGATTTGAAGTTGTGAGCCACAACAGATGACTCTGGGGCACATTCGGCCCGTGGACAATGGGTTAAGCATGCATGGGTTAAATTTTTAAGGCACCTAGACAGGTTTTTTTTCTTTCTTCGAAAAGAAGGGGGGGGGGGATCAAGATCAATAGTAGGACTTTTCAAGTAACAGTAGCAATTTGATTAATTTCTTTTTAGTTTTGCTATTTACATTGTTTTCGATACCAAATTCTGTGGAAATAAAAGATTTTTAAATTCATTAGAACTTGAGTTTCCTAAAATATCTATAGATAATACTATAATTAAAGTATATAAGGTGTGAATCTTAATGGCACAACATTTTTAAATGCCACGATAATTCGGGAATTCCATTTTTTCCCTCCTATTCTTTTCCTATTTTTTCTCAATGGTGTTCCTATTTTTCTTACTTTTTTTTTCAAATTTTCATTTCGAGGCCTGCTAGTTGGCGAGATGTCACTTTTCCCGCTCAAAGGCTTTTCTTCTTCACCCTTCAGAACGCCTGTGGTCATTTTCGCTCTCTCCACCTCGTCAGTATGTGAGGGGACATCGAGATGAGCATCGATGTATTTTCTCTTTTGAAATCGCTCTCTTTGTTCGACTCCCCAGTATGTGTTCGGCCTAAGGACTCAGAGGGGGGGGGGCAATGGGTGGGAGGTGTGATCACTCCTCCCAAGAGCTGAATAGGGAAAAAGACGAAGGCAGCAAAATCCATTAGCATGAACCCTGGGAAATTTGGGAAAGAACAGCGATAAATGTAGATAAACTATTTTTCCCGCATTTCATCAATTTTTTTGAGTGACATTGTTAAAAAAATGTGTATTTATATTTTTATTCTAAAATTTTTATGTTGTAACTTAAAAACTCTTATGTTGTAACTTTTATTTTTCCTAGGAATTATGGACCAAGCAAATCTCGTATCATCGATGGTAATTATTTGAATAATATATCTTATATATATATATATATATATACAAATCTACAGTTTTAGACAGATCGTCGGCAGATTTTGCATATAGAAAACCTGGGAATATCTATACAAATCTACAATTTTAGATCGATCGTCACCAAATTTTGCATATATACCAAATGGGACCCGACTTGAACGATAGGCTACTTTTAAAGTTCGTCAGAGCAGGGCAAATGCCCCAAATGGACAAAAAAACCTTTCGGGCAGCAATGGTTTTTGTGCCTCAACAATCACTTTCCGAACGTTTACTTTGGTTACCGCGGTTCCCTAGCAATGCGTTTAAGACTTACATATGCCTTTACAATGGTTTGTCATTTCTTCAACGCTGTCAGTATATTTACAGTATTTTATGCCTTTGTAATTGGGTTGCTGTATTTTTTAAATATATGACATCCATATTTGTATGGGTATCTTTTTCTCAGCCACCTTGTTGGGCATTTTGCCTGTTGCGTTGTATTTGTATAAAAATCAGTAAGAAATTCACTGAATTTTGCTTGTGGTATTTGGTACACACCCTGATTAATGTTGATTTATGTGTGAATAAACAATTTAACCCATTAACGACGCCTTTGATTTTTTTAAAAGCAAAATATGAGAGGAACAGCTTCCACCGTTTATTGGCAAAGAAAAAACGTAAAATTTAGAATGGAAAATTTTCTTAATAACAGGCGTTGATGGGTTAATCTAGAATTCGCCTATATTTTCTTTAACTCTATAATGCCCAGATTGCCCGAAGTCGGCCGAGTAGGTTAATGCCCATAACCGCCTCAAGTCGGCCCAGCTAGGGGGTATGGGTATGTTTTGGTGGGCTTTTGTCACCAACGGGGAAGAAGATGAAAGCTCTTGTCAGGGGCGGGAACGGAAAAGACAACTGCAACGCCCTATCAATGGGATTTTAAAAGCTGATGTACTAGAATGTTCCTTGAGAATGCATTTCATTACTCAATGCATTTTACAAAGAGATAATACTGTGAGGAAAGGGGTGTTTTCAGTATATGTATAGACAAATTATCTCCCGAAAATCCATTGAAATGAAAGGGTGAATGTCAATGCAAAGGGTGGCATGAATAGATACTCAAGGAGAAAGGGTGGGGAGAGGGAAAGTGGCTGAAATTTGAACGAGTCCACTTCGAACACAAAAAACTTGGTATTTTCACGACCCTCCCAGGTTTTCTATCTGGGCGTTAAAGAGTTAAACATTGGTGAGTTGAGTTAAAATAATTCTTATTTTCTAGGAACTCGTGCATGAGGATGAAGATGTAACGGATAGCTGTTACCTGGAGCATTCGGACGAACCTGATGTAAGTGTATCGTTTAAGTACATTCCCAATTTAATTTCATTCATTGAATTATTAAGTATTCACCCAATTATCCATCAATCGTTGGAGGGGCACAAAGATTTCCCACAGAAATTTTTTTTTACTAAATCTTAAAATGAATTTTGAATTAACAGTATAAGCAGAGATGCCACTGTACTCTAATTTACCTGGGTCCTGGTACCCAGGTTATCCGAAAAATATGGGTCCTTTTTGAGTGAAAGTGGATCCCTCTCAAAAAAAATTCTCTCCCCCCCCCCCCCCCACTCCCTTATAATTCACTGGTATCTCTATGAATTTTCTTTTAGCTTGCCCCAGGTATTTCATCGCCTACTTATATTTCTTCGTTGAGACTTAGCAGTAGGTCACGTTCTGGGTAAGAGAAGAAGGTGTAGTGTCTTCCCAGCACTTACAGGGGTGCAAGAGCTGCGCCGATATGGTTCTCTTGCTACATGCTGATTAATGGTTTAACAATATAATTGAATAAATGTTATAATTCTATCTAAACTTTGTCTATTCCATTGTTGTCATCCACTCAATGTTTACTGGGGGAAAAAAATATTAAAGAACCGGGAGGTAATGATCAAGAACGTTACACGCCGAATCCCTGCGCCTTTACGCCAGTTCTTGTTTGTGGTTCGCGGAGGTACTGCTAATGCACATAGTGCGCCAAATACCCGGAATTTGGGGAAAAGAATCACGAAAATTTTGTTCACGTGACGCATTCTTTCCGAGACAAGGAAAAAGATATGGAAGGGAAACTTCAATTTTTTTCACTTCCCACAATCGCGTCATCTCGTGACCTTGGAAAGTAGTACCACTTTGGAGTAGTCCAATAACGGTCCCATACCATTATTGGTATAATTCGCGGGCTATCAAAGGCCCAGAATGAATATGCCGAATTTTCCGATTTCGAAGAGCGTTTTTTCTCCTTTGTGTTGTATACTGAAAATAACGGTAATTTCTCTGCTACCAACCTGCGTTCAAAGACAGCGTATCTACGGCGTAAATTCGCTTTATTTCCCGCAAGATTGCACCCGTGCCTTTGCGAAGAATTAAAAAGGGACATATAAAAGGGTTTACTCGTTTATATTACCGAAATTTTTCGGAGATCGTTGGGAAAAAACGGGATCTGTAAAAACTCCAGCTAAAATTAAAATTTCCATAGTTTTGTCATCTAGCCACTATGTAGTTGTGTGGTTATCGTCGGCGCTTGCTGATCGTGACAATTTCACATCACGAAAATCTGAATTTGGCGAACAGGGTCCGGCTCGAGGAAAAATTCTCTACCCATGCAGAACCTATTTTTGCTGTTACTGACAATGTTTTTTTTGGTCAACAAAGCTTTTTCCACCCTTTCAACTCCATTTAGCATGTCTCCTAGAGAAGCGCCCAATATGGCCGCAAGTTCCACCCCTGCATTGGTGGGGGAGGGGCATGCTCTTAACAATAGTTAAAGGAAGGAGTTTATACTAGGAGCATGCTCATTTTATATATACATAACTTCTGTGAGATACCAATTATATATAAATGTCCTACCTTTCCAAAACATGTTGTTGGAGAGAATGAAATATTTGCACCCTCTCTTGTTTTTTTGCACTCCCTCTCGTACATTGCTGCGATGGTACATTACTCCTTCACGTATTGCTAAGATGTTGCTTAACATTGTATCACCAACAGAACTATCAATTATGAGTGATGAATGGGTTGCACTACAATGCAAAGAATTACAAGAAGTGAAATCAGTTCAGAGAACAGAGATATGGGCAGACATATTGAAACTTTGTAACCTTAAAGCAGCACAAAGTTCACAATTTTGCCAGTTTTGGTGAAGGCTTTTTTATCTTTAGCACATGGTAATGCATACAGTGAAAGAGAGTTCAATGTTTACAAAAGTCTGTTTGAACAGCCAAAAATCTGTCCATCCAATGCTTTAAAAGAATAAGACACACGAAATCTTATGTTCAAGGGCATGAAAAATTCGAAAAAAATTGTCATTAATATGTTGAACTTCTGAAAGCGACTCTTGATTCATATAGAAAATATTGTAAGAGGCTTCAGGCTGAGAAAAACAGCAGAAATTTTTTCTTTAATTTATTAACATGCTATTATGTTGAGAAATTGTTTAAGTAAATAAGGTATTTATATTTTTCTCATTTTTTGCATTTCACTTTTAAATTTAATCATTTCTTTAAATTCTGTGAGAAGCTAACTTTTTTCACCGAAACCCTTATTATATTCTGCATGCACTTTTTTTTTTGCCATATCAGGATGAATAAGATTTGGTGTTCAAACAGCAGAAATTCTTGCTGCCTAGGTTTTCAGTATGCATGGTGCTTAATTTGAAAAGAGTCTAATAATTTTTATTCGTCATTTCAGTAATTCATGTTTTAGTAGTGACATAAGATACTTCAGAAAAAATTTAAATAGGCTTTTAATTTGTGAAGTAAATTTATTCAGAATTTATTCGTTCCAACCATTTTTGATGAAACTTTTGGCATTTCATGGAAAAATTACTCCTTATATTGCAGATACAGTTAGTTTTTAGTTCTGCTCCATTTTCAAAATTTCTGCTCCAAAAAATGAAAGTTTCTGCTCCAAAATGGACGAGGGACGCTTGCACCCCTTCACTTACAAAACAATTATTTTCGTCTTTGTGGCAACACCACAAAAATCCAATGTCAAGGCTGTCTGGCCAGAGAGCTTTTGTTGTTTATATTTGTCGGTCGCATCTTTGTACATGTCCCTGCTCTCGTTGGAATCCCTTATTATTTTACCTCCGTTTATATTTGTAAATAAATAATTGTTTTATTGTTTAATCTATTGATTCGATTAATATAGTTATGTCTCAAAGCCAGCTCACATAGCTATAAAGGTATCCGTGTGCCATTTTGAATGGGCTCAAAATAATAATATTTTTTCCTGATCTTTTCAATTTTATGTTCCTAATATTGTCTAACTTTGAGGATATTGTATCATAAATTTCAAATAAATCAAGAAACTTATTTTTGTGTTATTGCAATTATTAACTTCTAAAAAAGTTCAAAATGTAACATCAGTCACTGTGGAATTGCCCAACTAGATATCCAAAGCGTGTTAAAGATTATTAATACGCTTTGCTAGATATCCCTCATCTTATTCTTCAACAACTCGCGCGTATATCTATACAGTACAGTGTACAAAGTAGTAAAACCAGTTTTTCAAGGTTGCGCGATAATGATACACGATAAAAAGGTGAAAAAATAATAAAGAGGGAAAAAAGTGGTTGGGGAGGTTTTCCTCTCTACTTTTTTCTTCTTAGAACTTTAGCAACGTTAAAGCAAACGAAGTTTTACCAAAATGCTACAATGCTAATAATGATTGATGGTTGGATGTCTACTTGTTTCGTACCTTCTGTACGTATTTTTGTGAAAGTAGCTACTACTATGTTCACATTTGTGAATTTCTACGCATTTGTGTCCATAGCTTAAACCCTGCTTTGAATTAGCTATCCCTTTGGGAAAAAGCTCTGTTTTTCCACAACGATCACACAAACCTACAACGGTTGGAGGATAGATGGCACCTTATTGAGCACAAAACACCCCAAACGTTGGACACACACTGTTTCAATAATTTTCTGAATTTAAATTGTTTCATTTTCAGATTTTGAAGAAGGCCTTCGCCAGATTTGATGTGGCAGAAAGCAAATTTAAGAAAAAAGGCCTTGGCTTATCTGGATTGGAGTATTTTTTAGTTCAGGCGGAAATTCCATTCCATAAGGAAGAAGTTTCCGAGTTATTTGAACATTACCAATCGTAGGTTGTTTTTTTATAATGTACAATGTTATTGTAACAGATGAGGATGATTCTTTTTTGCATTACTTTGTTTTATGGGAAGTGGGTCATATGTTTAGGCCCTAGGAACTGCTCAGTTACCAGAAACCATCAGAAGTTCCGCTGGCCTACCGTCACGAGCCAGAAAGTCCGCTTAGTCCTTCAGCTATAGGGTGGGATCTTACGATCATTTGACAAGGGCAGAACCAAGGTCGGGTGACTGAATGTCCCACCAAAATTTATTTGTATTTATTTATTATATTTAACATAGATTACTTATTTTGTGTGGGGATTCTCCTGGGGCAGATGTCACATAATCTCTTTGAGTTATTATTTTAATTGTTTCGGCAGTTGGCTGCAGACTTCCGCTGGAATAATTATTTTGTTGTGTTTAATATAAAGAGTGTGATCTAAGAGCCTGGCCAACTCGCCCAATTACGTTTAATGTTGGCACTTAAAAGTTTTAAATAATTTTGAACTTGTTTTTGTATGCAAAATATTTTTTGTGTGATGTTTTGAATTTTTATCGAGAGAAGGAATGTTGCCGGTGGATGAATGGTCCCAAATTAAAACCGTTTTAAGACGTATAAAAGCATGTTTCTTGTTCTCACTAATCCCATTCAAGTATTCACTTCTTGCTTCCGCTACTTGAGTAGCTAACTCTAGTTAAAGCAAATAACTAGTTTTCTTGTTCCCAGCGGGTCTGGTGAAGATGTTTTTATGAAAGCTTAATACGTTCAGTACCTCTACTATCTTCGATGTTCAACTTGCTGGGCTCTGGGCCTTAAAATAGTCGGAAAATCTTGATGCAACATACACCTTCTCAAAGTGAATAAATACTCACAATATAAATTTTGATGAATAAAACTTTTATTTTAAACTTTTATTTTCTTTAGTGATGGAATCATACGTTATGGAAAATTTTGCGCTCTGATGTCCAATTACATAAAAACTAAAAATTTAGATCCAATACAAACAGATGCTCAGCTCTGCGGCACTTATCCGTAGGTATTTATAAAAGTATTAACATTTCCCATGTCTCAGTTTCATTTCATGTCATGATTTCATTTTTGTATGGCCTGATCATAATGACTATATTATAATAATCATAAGGGGATCATAGCATGACTAATAGGGAAATCTAAGGAGGGGGGGGGATAGGGATAACCAATCTAATATCTGAGGAGGAAAAAAATTTTGATGCATTACTAGTTGGGACTGAATAATAGTTGACGCATTCTCTTAATTACATGTAAAGTTTTTTAAATGTCCTCAGATAGAAAAGCTAAATATAAAGCTTTTAAGAGTTCATATACCCAAGATTATCAATCACTTATAGCATCCATGAAAGGAAACATGTTTTATGAACAGTATATGTAGAAATTTCTCTATTCTGCATGGAAAGACTGACATGGAATTATATTCTGCTCAGGGGGCAATGCAGAACCTGCCTTGGGGAGGGGGGGTGGAACACGTTTTCTTAATTGATTTTAATATTTTTTGTGTGATGTTTTGAATTTTTATCGAGAGAAGGAATGTTGCCGGTGGATGAATGGTCCCAAATTAAAACCGTTTTAAGACGTATAAAAGCATGTTTCTTGTTCTCACTAATCCCATTCAAGTATTCACTTCTTGCTTCCGCTACTTGAGTAGCTAACTCTAGTTAAAGCAAATAACTAGTTTTCTTGTTCCCAGCGGGTCTGGTGAAGATGTTTTTATGAAAGCTTAATACGTTCAGTACCTCTACTATCTTCGATGTTCAACTTGCTGGGCTCTGGGCCTTAAAATAGTCGGAAAATCTTGATGCAACATACACCTTCTCAAAGTGAATAAATACTCACAATATAAATTTTGATGAATAAAACTTTTATTTTAAACTTTTATTTTCTTTAGTGATGGAATCATACGTTATGGAAAATTTTGCGCTCTGATGTCCAATTACATAAAAACTAAAAATTTAGATCCAATACAAACAGATGCTCAGCTCTGCGGCGCTTATCCGTAGGTATTTATAAAAGTATTAACATTTCCCATGTCTCAGTTTCATTTCATGTCATGATTTCATTTTTGTATGGCCTGATCATAATGACTATATTATAATAATCATAAGGGGATCATAGCATGACTAATAGGGAAATCTAAGGAGGGGGGGGGGATAGGGATAACCAATCTAATATCTGAGGAGGAAAAAAATTTTGATGCATTACTAGTTGGGACTGAATAATAGTTGACGCATTCTCTTAATTACATGTAAAGTTTTTTAAATGTCCTCAGATAGAAAAGCTAAATATAAAGCTTTTAAGAGTTCATATACCCAAGATTATCAATCACTTATAGCATCCATGAAAGGAAACATGTTTTATGAACAGTATATGTAGAAATTTCTCTATTCTGCATGGAAAGACTGACATGGAATTATATTCTGCTCAGGGGGCAATGCAGAACCTGCCTTGGGGAGGGGGGGTGGAACACGTTTTCTTAATTGATTTTAATATTTTTTGTGTGATGTTTTGAATTTTTATCGAGAGAAGGAATGTTGCCGGTGGATGAATGGTCCCAAATTAAAACCGTTTTAAGACGTATAAAAGCATGTTTCTTGTTCTCACTAATCCCATTCAAGTATTCACTTCTTGCTTCCGCTACTTGAGTAGCTAACTCTAGTTAAAGCAAATAACTAGTTTTCTTGTTCCCAGCGGGTCTGGTGAAGATGTTTTTATGAAAGCTTAATACGTTCAGTACCTCTACTATCTTCGATGTTCAACTTGCTGGGCTCTGGGCCTTAAAATAGTCGGAAAATCTTGATGCAACATACACCTTCTCAAAGTGAATAAATACTCACAATATAAATTTTGATGAATAAAACTTTTATTTTAAACTTTTATTTTCTTTAGTGATGGAATCATACGTTATGGAAAATTTTGCGCTCTGATGTCCAATTACATAAAAACTAAAAATTTAGATCCAATACAAACAGATGCTCAGCTCTGCGGCGCTTATCCGTAGGTATTTATAAAAGTATTAACATTTCCCATGTCTCAGTTTCATTTCATGTCATGATTTCATTTTTGTATGGCCTGATCATAATGACTATATTATAATAATCATAAGGGGATCATAGCATGACTAATAGGGAAATCTAAGGAGGGGGGGGGGATAGGGATAACCAATCTAATATCTGAGGAGGAAAAAAATTTTGATGCATTACTAGTTGGGACTGAATAATAGTTGACGCATTCTCTTAATTACATGTAAAGTTTTTTAAATGTCCTCAGATAGAAAAGCTAAATATAAAGCTTTTAAGAGTTCATATACCCAAGATTATCAATCACTTATAGCATCCATGAAAGGAAACATGTTTTATGAACAGTATATGTAGAAATTTCTCTATTCTGCATGGAAAGACTGACATGGAATTATATTCTGCTCAGGGGGCAATGCAGAACCTGCCTTGGGGAGCGGGGGTGGAACACGTTTTCTTAATTGATTTTAATATTTTTTGTGTGATGTTTTGAATTTTTATCGAGAGAAGGAATGTTGCCGGTGGATGAATGGTCCCAAATTAAAACCGTTTTAAGACGTATAAAAGCATGTTTCTTGTTCTCACTAATCCCATTCAAGTATTCACTTCTTGCTTCCGCTACTTGAGTAGCTAACTCTAGTTAAAGCAAATAACTAGTTTTCTTGTTCCCAGCGGGTCTGGTGAAGATGTTTTTATGAAAGCTTAATACGTTCAGTACCTCTACTATCTTCGATGTTCAACTTGCTGGGCTCTGGGCCTTAAAATAGTCGGAAAATCTTGATGCAACATACACCTTCTCAAAGTGAATAAATACTCACAATATAAATTTTGATGAATAAAACTTTTATTTTAAACTTTTATTTTCTTTAGTGATGGAATCATACGTTATGGAAAATTTTGCGCTCTGATGTCCAATTACATAAAAACTAAAAATTTAGATCCAATACAAACAGATGCTCAGCTCTGCGGCGCTTATCCGTAGGTATTTATAAAAGTATTAACATTTCCCATGTCTCAGTTTCATTTCATGTCATGATTTCATTTTTGTATGGCCTGATCATAATGACTATATTATAATAATCATAAGGGGATCATAGCATGACTAATAGGGAAATCTAAGGAGGGGGGGGGGATAGGGATAACCAATCTAATATCTGAGGAGGAAAAAAATTTTGATGCATTACTAGTTGGGACTGAATAATAGTTGACGCATTCTCTTAATTACATGTAAAGTTTTTTAAATGTCCTCAGATAGAAAAGCTAAATATAAAGCTTTTAAGAGTTCATATACCCAAGATTATCAATCACTTATAGCATCCATGAAAGGAAACATGTTTTATGAACAGTATATGTAGAAATTTCTCTATTCTGCATGGAAAGACTGACATGGAATTATATTCTGCTCAGGGGGCAATGCAGAACCTGCCTTGGGGAGCGGGGGTGGAACACGTTTTCTTAATTGATTTTAATATTTTTTGTGTGATGTTTTGAATTTTTATCGAGAGAAGGAATGTTGCCGGTGGATGAATGGTCCCAAATTAAAACCGTTTTAAGACGTATAAAAGCATGTTTCTTGTTCTCACTAATCCCATTCAAGTATTCACTTCTTGCTTCCGCTACTTGAGTAGCTAACTCTAGTTAAAGCAAATAACTAGTTTTCTTGTTCCCAGCGGGTCTGGTGAAGATGTTTTTATGAAAGCTTAATACGTTCAGTACCTCTACTATCTTCGATGTTCAACTTGCTGGGCTCTGGGCCTTAAAATAGTCGGAAAATCTTGATGCAACATACACCTTCTCAAAGTGAATAAATACTCACAGTATAAATTTTGATGAATAAAACTTTTATTTTAAACTTTTATTTTCTTTAGTGATGGAATCATACGTTATGGAAAATTTTGCGCTCTGATGTCCAATTACATAAAAACTAAAAATTTAGATCCAATACAAACAGATGCTCAGCTCTGCGGCGCTTATCCGTAGGTATTTATAAAAGTATTAACATTTCCCATGTCTCAGTTTCATTTCATGTCATGATTTCATTTTTGTATGGCCTGATCATAATGACTATATTATAATAATCATAAGGGGATCATAGCATGACTAATAGGGAAATCTAAGGAGGGGGGGGGGATAGGGATAACCAATCTAATATCTGAGGAGGAAAAAAATTTTGATGCATTACTAGTTGGGACTGAATAATAGTTGACGCATTCTCTTAATTACATGTAAAGTTTTTTAAATGTCCTCAGATAGAAAAGCTAAATATAAAGCTTTTAAGAGTTCATATACCCAAGATTATCAATCACTTATAGCATCCATGAAAGGAAACATGTTTTATGAACAGTATATGTAGAAATTTCTCTATTCTGCATGGAAAGACTGACATGGAATTATATTCTGCTCAGGGGGCAATGCAGAACCTGCCTTGGGGAGGGGGGGTGGAACACGTTTTCTTAATTGATTTTAATATTTTTTGTGTGATGTTTTGAATTTTTATCGAGAGAAGGAATGTTGCCGGTGGATGAATGGTCCCAAATTAAAACCGTTTTAAGACGTATAAAAGCATGTTTCTTGTTCTCACTAATCCCATTCAAGTATTCACTTCTTGCTTCCGCTACTTGAGTAGCTAACTCTAGTTAAAGCAAATAACTAGTTTTCTTGTTCCCAGCGGGTCTGGTGAAGATGTTTTTATGAAAGCTTAATACGTTCAGTACCTCTACTATCTTCGATGTTCAACTTGCTGGGCTCTGGGCCTTAAAATAGTCGGAAAATCTTGATGCAACATACACCTTCTCAAAGTGAATAAATACTCACAATATAAATTTTGATGAATAAAACTTTTATTTTAAACTTTTATTTTCTTTAGTGATGGAATCATACGTTATGGAAAATTTTGCGCTCTGATGTCCAATTACATAAAAACTAAAAATTTAGATCCAATACAAACAGATGCTCAGCTCTGCGGCGCTTATCCGTAGGTATTTATAAAAGTATTAACATTTCCCATGTCTCAGTTTCATTTCATGTCATGATTTCATTTTTGTATGGCCTGATCATAATGACTATATTATAATAATCATAAGGGGATCATAGCATGACTAATAGGGAAATCTAAGGAGGGGGGGGGGATAGGGATAACCAATCTAATATCTGAGGAGGAAAAAAATTTTGATGCATTACTAGTTGGGACTGAATAATAGTTGACGCATTCTCTTAATTACATGTAAAGTTTTTTAAATGTCCTCAGATAGAAAAGCTAAATATAAAGCTTTTAAGAGTTCATATACCCAAGATTATCAATCACTTATAGCATCCATGAAAGGAAACATGTTTTATGAACAGTATATGTAGAAATTTCTCTATTCTGCATGGAAAGACTGACATGGAATTATATTCTGCTCAGGGGGCAATGCAGAACCTGCCTTGGGGAGGGGGGGTGGAACACGTTTTCTTAATTGATTTTAATATTTTTTGTGTGATGTTTTGAATTTTTATCGAGAGAAGGAATGTTGCCGGTGGATGAATGGTCCCAAATTAAAACCGTTTTAAGACGTATAAAAGCATGTTTCTTGTTCTCACTAATCCCATTCAAGTATTCACTTCTTGCTTCCGCTACTTGAGTAGCTAACTCTAGTTAAAGCAAATAACTAGTTTTCTTGTTCCCAGCGGGTCTGGTGAAGATGTTTTTATGAAAGCTTAATACGTTCAGTACCTCTACTATCTTCGATGTTCAACTTGCTGGGCTCTGGGCCTTAAAATAGTCGGAAAATCTTGATGCAACATACACCTTCTCAAAGTGAATAAATACTCACAATATAAATTTTGATGAATAAAACTTTTATTTTCTTTAGTGATGGAATCATACGTTATGGAAAATTTTGCGCTCTGATGTCCAATTACATAAAAACTAAAAATTTAGATCCAATACAAACAGATGCTCAGCTCTGCGGCGCTTATCCGTAGGTATTTATAAAAGTATTAACATTTCCCATGTCTCAGTTTCATTTCATGTCATGATTTCATTTTTGTATGGCCTGATCATAATGACTATATTATAATAATCATAAGGGGATCATAGCATGACTAATAGGGAAATCTAAGGAGGGGGGGGGGATAGGGATAACCAATCTAATATCTGAGGAGGAAAAAAATGTTGATGCATTACTAGTTGGGACTGAATAATAGTTGACGCATTCTCTTAATTACATGTAAAGTTTTTTAAATGTCCTCAGATAGAAAAGCTAAATATAAAGCTTTTAAGAGTTCATATACCCAAGATTATCAATCACTTATAGCATCCATGAAAGGAAACATGTTTTATGAACAGTATATGTAGAAATTTCTCTATTCTGCATGGAAAGACTGACATGGAATTATATTCTGCTCAGGGGGCAATGCAGAACCTGCCTTGGGGAGGGGGGGTGGAACACGTTTTCTTAATTGATTTTAATATTTTTTGTGTGATGTTTTGAATTTTTATCGAGAGAAGGAATGTTGCCGGTGGATGAATGGTCCCAAATTAAAACCGTTTTAAGACGTATAAAAGCATGTTTCTTGTTCTCACTAATCCCATTCAAGTATTCACTTCTTGCTTCCGCTACTTGAGTAGCTAACTCTAGTTAAAGCAAATAACTAGTTTTCTTGTTCCCAGCGGGTCTGGTGAAGATGTTTTTATGAAAGCTTAATACGTTCAGTACCTCTACTATCTTCGATGTTCAACTTGCTGGGCTCTGGGCCTTAAAATAGTCGGAAAATCTTGATGCAACATACACCTTCTCAAAGTGAATAAATACTCACAATATAAATTTTGATGAATAAAACTTTTATTTTAAACTTTTATTTTCTTTAGTGATGGAATCATACGTTATGGAAAATTTTGCGCTCTGATGTCCAATTACATAAAAACTAAAAATTTAGATCCAATACAAACAGATGCTCAGCTCTGCGGCGCTTATCCGTAGGTATTTATAAAAGTATTAACATTTCCCATGTCTCAGTTTCATTTCATGTCATGATTTCATTTTTGTATGGCCTGATCATAATGACTATATTATAATAATCATAAGGGGATCATAGCATGACTAATAGGGAAATCTAAGGAGGGGGGGGGATAGGGATAACCAATCTAATATCTGAGGAGGAAAAAAATGTTGATGCATTACTAGTTGGGACTGAATAATAGTTGACGCATTCTCTTAATTACATGTAAAGTTTTTTAAATGTCCTCAGATAGAAAAGCTAAATATAAAGCTTTTAAGAGTTCATATACCCAAGATTATCAATCACTTATAGCATCCATGAAAGGAAACATGTTTTATGAACAGTATATGTAGAAATTTCTCTATTCTGCATGGAAAGACTGACATGGAATTATATTCTGCTCAGGGGGCAATGCAGAACCTGCCTTGGGGAGGGGGGGGGTGGAACACGTTTTCTTAATTGATTTTAATATTTTTTGTGTGATGTTTTGAATTTTTATCGAGAGAAGGAATGTTGCCGGTGGATGAATGGTCCCAAATTAAAACCGTTTTAAGACGTATAAAAGCATGTTTCTTGTTCTCACTAATCCCATTCAAGTATTCACTTCTTGCTTCCGCTACTTGAGTAGCTAACTCTAGTTAAAGCAAATAACTAGTTTTCTTGTTCCCAGCGGGTCTGGTGAAGATGTTTTTATGAAAGCTTAATACGTTCAGTACCTCTACTATCTTCGATGTTCAACTTGCTGGGCTCTGGGCCTTAAAATAGTCGGAAAATCTTGATGCAACATACACCTTCTCAAAGTGAATAAATACTCACAATATAAATTTTGATGAATAAAACTTTTATTTTAAACTTTTATTTTCTTTAGTGATGGAATCATACGTTATGGAAAATTTTGCGCTCTGATGTCCAATTACATAAAAACTAAAAATTTAGATCCAATACAAACAGATGCTCAGCTCTGCGGCGCTTATCCGTAGGTATTTATAAAAGTATTAACATTTCCCATGTCTCAGTTTCATTTCATGTCATGATTTCATTTTTGTATGGCCTGATCATAATGACTATATTATAATAATCATAAGGGGATCATAGCATGACTAATAGGGAAATCTAAGGAGGGGGGGGGATAGGGATAACCAATCTAATATCTGAGGAGGAAAAAAATTTTGATGCATTACTAGGTGGGACTGAATAATAGTTGACGCATTCTCTTAATTACATGTAAAGTTTTTTAAATGTCCTCAGATAGAAAAGCTAAATATAAAGCTTTTAAGAGTTCATATACCTAAGATTATCAATCACTTATAGCATCCATGAAAGGAAACATGTTTTATGAACAGTATATGTAGAAATTTCTCTATTCTGCATGGAAAGACTGACATGGAATTATATTCTGCTCAGGGGGCAATGCAGAACCTGCCTTGGGGAGGGGGGGTGGAACACGTTTTCTTAATTGATTTTAATATTTTTTGTGTGATGTTTTGAATTTTTATCGAAAGAAGGAATGTTGCCGGTGGATGAATGGTCCCAAATTAAAACCGTTTTAAGACGTATAAAAGCATGTTTCTTGTTCTCACTAATCCCATTCAAGTATTCACTTCTTGCTTCCGCTACTTGAGTAGCTAACTCTAGTTAAAGCAAATAACTAGTTTTCTTGTTCCCAGCGGGTCTGGTGAAGATGTTTTTATGAAAGCTTAATACGTTCAGTACCTCTACTATCTTCGATGTTCAACTTGCTGGGCTCTGGGCCTTAAAATAGTCGGAAAATCTTGATGCAACATACACCTTCTCAAAGTGAATAAATACTCACAATATAAATTTTGATGAATAAAACTTTTATTTTAAACTTTTATTTTCTTTAGTGATGGAATCATACGTTATGGAAAATTTTGCGCTCTGATGTCCAATTACATAAAAACTAAAAATTTAGATCCAATACAAACAGATGCTCAGCTCTGCGGCGCTTATCCGTAGGTATTTATAAAAGTATTAACATTTCCCATGTCTCAGTTTCATTTCATGTCATGATTTCATTTTTGTATGGCCTGATCATAATGACTATATTATAATAATCATAAGGGGATCATAGCATGACTAATAGGGAAATCTAAGGAGGGGGGGGGGATAGGGATAACCAATCTAATATCTGAGGAGGAAAAAAATTTTGATGCATTACTAGTTGGGACTGAATAATAGTTGACGCATTCTCTTAATTACATGTAAAGTTTTTTAAATGTCCTCAGATAGAAAAGCTAAATATAAAGCTTTTAAGAGTTCATATACCCAAGATTATCAATCACTTATAGCATCCATGAAAGGAAACATGTTTTATGAACAGTATATGTAGAAATTTCTCTATTCTGCATGGAAAGACTGACATGGAATTATATTCTGCTCAGGGGGCAATGCAGAACCTGCCTTGGGGAGGGGGGGGGGGTGGAACACGTTTTCTTAATTGATTTTAATATTTTTTGTGTGATGTTTTGAATTTTTATCGAGAGAAGGAATGTTGCCGGTGGATGAATGGTCCCAAATTAAAACCGTTTTAAGACGTATAAAAGCATGTTTCTTGTTCTCACTAATCCCATTCAAGTATTCACTTCTTGCTTCCGCTACTTGAGTAGCTAACTCTAGTTAAAGCAAATATCTAGTTTTCTTGTTCCCAGCGGGTCTGGTGAAGATGTTTTTATGAAAGCTTAATACGTTCAGTACCTCTACTATCTTCGATGTTCAACTTGCTGGGCTCTGGGCCTTAAAATAGTCGGAAAATCTTGATGCAACATACACCTTCTCAAAGTGAATAAATACTCACAATATAAATTTTGATGAATAAAACTTTTATTTTAAACTTTATTTTCTTTAGTGATGGAATCATACGTTATGGAAAATTTTTCGCTCTGATGTCCAATTACATAAAAACTAAAAATTTAGATCCAATACAAACAGATGCTCAGCTCTGCGGCGCTTATCCGTAGGTATTTATAAAAGTATTAACATTTCCCATGTCTCAGTTTCATTTCATGTCATGATTTCATTTTTGTATGGCCTGATCATAATGACTATATTATAATAATCATAAGGGGATCATAGCATGACTAATAGGGAAATCTAAGGAGGGGGGGGGATAGGGATAACCAATCTAATATCTGAGGAGGAAAAAAATTTTGATGCATTACTAGTTGGGACTGAATAATAGTTGACGCATTCTCTTAATTACATGTAAAGTTTTTTAAATGTCCTCAGATAGAAAAGCTAAATATAAAGCTTTTAAGAGTTCATATACCCAAGATTATCAATCACTTATAGCATCCATGAAAGGAAACATGTTTTATGAACAGTATATGTAGAAATTTCTCTATTCTGCATGGAAAGACTGACATGGAATTATATTCTGCTCAGGGGGCAATGTAGAACCTGCCTTGGGGAGGGGGGGGGGGTGGAACACGTTTTCTTAATTGATTTTAATATTTTTTGTCTGATGTTTTGAATTTTTATCGAGAGAAGGAATGTTGCCGGTGGATGAATGGTCCCAAATTAAAACCGTTTTAAGACGTATAAAAGCATGTTTCTTGTTCTCACTAATCCCATTCAAGTATTCACTTCTTGCTTCCGCTACTTGAGTAGCTAACTCTAGTTAAAGCAAATAACTAGTTTTCTTGTTCCCAGCGGGTCTGGTGAAGATGTTTTTATGAAAGCTTAATACGTTCAGTACCTCTACTATCTTCGATGTTCAACTTGCTGGGCTCTGGGCCTTAAAATAGTCGGAAAATCTTGATGCAACATACACCTTCTCAAAGTGAATAAATACTCACAATATAAATTTTGATGAATAAAACTTTTATTTTAAACTTTATTTTCTTTAGTGATGGAATCATACGTTATGGAAAATTTTTCGCTCTGATGTCCAATTACATAAAAACTAAAAATTTAGATCCAATACAAACAGATGCTCAGCTCTGCGGCGCTTATCCGTAGGTATTTATAAAAGTATTAACATTTCCCATGTCTCAGTTTCATTTCATGTCATGATTTCATTTTTGTATGGCCTGATCATAATGACTATATTATAATAATCATAAGGGGATCATAGCATGACTAATAGGGAAATCTAAGGAGGGGGGGGGATAGGGATAACCAATCTAATATCTGAGGAGGAAAAAAATTTTGATGCATTACTAGTTGGGACTGAATAATAGTTGACGCATTCTCTTAATTACATGTAAAGTTTTTTAAATGTCCTCAGATAGAAAAGCTAAATATAAAGCTTTTAAGAGTTCATATACCCAAGATTATCAATCACTTATAGCATCCATGAAAGGAAACATGTTTTATGAACAGTATATGTAGAAATTTCTCTATTCTGCGTGGAAAGACTGATATGGAATTATATTCTGCTCAGGGGGCAATGCAGAACCTGCCTTGGGGAGGGGGGGGGGGTGGAACACGTTTTCTTAATTGATTTTAATATTTTTTGTGTGATGTTTTGAATTTTTTTATCGAGAGAAGGAATGTTGCCGGTGGATGAATGGTCCCAAATTAAAACCGTTTTAAGACGTATAAAAGCATGTTTCTTGTTCTCACTAATCCCATTCAAGTATTCACTTCTTGCTTCCGCTACTTGAGTAGCTAACTCTAGTTAAAGCAAATAACTAGTTTTCTTGTTCCCAGCGGGTCTGGTGAAGATGTTTTTATGAAAGCTTAATACGTTCAGTACCTCTACTATCTTCGATGTTCAACTTGCTGGGCTCTGGGCCTTAAAATAGTCGGAAAATCTTGATGCAACATACACCTTCTCAAAGTGAATAAATACTCACAATATAAATTTTGATGAATAAAACTTTTATTTTCTTTAGTGATGGAATCATACGTTATGGAAAATTTTGCGCTCTGATGTCCAATTACATAAAAACTAAAAATTTAGATCCAATACAAACAGATGCTCAGCTCTGCGGCGCTTATCCGTAGGTATTTATAAAAGTATTAACATTTCCCATGTCTCAGTTTCATTTCATGTCATGATTTCATTTTTGTATGGCCTGATCATAATGACTATATTATAATAATCATAAGGGGATCATAGCATGACTAATAGGGAAATCTAAGGAGGGGGGGGGGGGATAGGGATAACCAATCTAATATCTGAGGAGGAAAAAAATGTTGATGCATTACTAGTTGGGACTGAATAATAGTTGACGCATTCTCTTAATTACATGTAAAGTTTTTTAAATGGCCTCAGATAGAAAAGCTAAATATAAAGCTTTTAAGAGTTCATATACCCAAGATTATCAATCACTTATAGCATCCATGAAAGGAAACATGTTTTATGAACAGTATATGTAGAAATTTCTCTATTCTGCATGGAAAGACTGACATGGAATTATATTCTGCTCAGGGGGCAATGCAGAACCTGCCTTGGGGAGGGGGGGGGGTGGAACACGTTTTCTTAATTGATTTTAAAAAAGAAATCAATTTTTTTGATTGAGTCTATAAGTGGGTGGGAGGTATCCCCCTTTGGGAGAATCTCCAGATTTTTGGATTCCAATAGTTGTCACGTCTGGGAATGAAAAAAGTGAGAAAAAAAATATATTAAAGGGAAAAACATTTGAAAATACACAGAGCTTCAGGTTATAAGTGAAATGAAACATGAGAAAAAATGATAAAATCAAAATGAAATATTTATGAAAAAAATATATACAAAATTACAGAAATTTCAAAAATTATGGGATGGAAAAACCAAGTTCAAAGAATAGTGAAAAAATCACCAGATGTGCCTTAAGAAGGGGATACAGTTTTGTTGTTTTGAATTTTGTGGAGATGTCATTAAAGAAGGTGGTGGGTATGCTGTTGCCAGATGCAGATTTGGAAAATCTGCTTTTAATCTTTTTCAGCTGCAACCCAAACTTCGATCAACGTGATAAACTTTGTGGCCCTATTTTGGATATAAAAATGCTCGACAAACATTACTTATTAATAAAATTTTTGGCTTGACATACAGCCCATCTTGGAAGCTCTTGCAACCCAAACTTCTGTCACAACCCATTGGTTAAGAACCCCTGAGCTAGACTAATAAAAGAATGAAGGTGGTTTTGTGATGTTGAAGAGGTAATTTTTTCCCCCATATTTATTAAACTTCATTTGGGAATTATGTATAATTGCCAGTAAAAGTGATTTAGTGGAGTTGTGCTTAGTTTGAAAGAATGAGAGTAAAATTGAAAGATGAGCGAAATTTAGCAAACTTATGAATGCGACTGCAAAATTACTGATTTATCGTATTAACGTAACATATACACCAAAGTATGCAGATAGCGAATATCCCCTTGTAATGCCACTTCTTAGGACCATGGATTTTTTTTTCTTTGGCAAAACTGCTACAAATAACTTTGTTTTTACTAATACTTTTAATAATATTTCCAGGACTTGTTATAGATATGATGACATAAATTGTTTTCTTCACACTTCAGTAACAGCACAAAAAATTTTTTTAAATGCAATAAACTGATATGTTAGGGATTGTGGCTACCTAGCACCAGAGATTTGTCAAGTCCTGCTTTATTGAGAACTGCTATTTTATTCTATTTTTATATATCAACAAAAATGTTCAAGGTAAACCTAGCATTAAAAATTGGAGTACTGGTTATCAAACATTACACTAAACCATGGGTTAGTGTAATGTTTGATAATGGTTCATTTTGTGCATTCATTTTCATTTTTTCAAAAAAAAACAAAACATACTTCATATATTCGTGTATAAGCCAACCCCCTCACTTCAGGACCACCAAAATGGTAATAAATTGAAAACCCATGTATAAGCCAGCCCTCAAAAATCAGTGCATTTAGAGGGGAAAAAATTTATATATTTCATGCAATGGAAAATGATTCAAACTTCCTAATCCATTTCTCCTTCCGATTCTCCGAGCTTTGCTTTAGAAGCCGATACAGTGTGGTATCTTCGTTTTTATCTTCAACTGTGCTGTCATTGCCCTCGTCACGTTCAAAGAGGATGCCATATTCAGTTTTGTCCATTGTGCTACTGATGGAACACTTTTTAAAGGATTTGATGATTTCTCTGGAAAAACAGAATTCCTTGACTTGTGAACCCACTGGCACACTATGCCAATGTTGGGTTTCTTCGAGGCACTGCTTTTTTGCTGTTTTTTTTTATCTTCAGAACTCGTTCATTCAGTCTATAAATTCCTTAAATAATCTTTAAAAGGCTTGTTAATGCTCGCATCTCAACGTTAATGTAATATCAAAGTTAGTCCATCGAGTATCAAAGCCAACAAAGTTTCCGATTTTTTTTTTGCTTTGGCTTTAACATCGGTTCTGCGAGTTGAACATAGCTACGGAAATCACATTACTAATTAGTAACACCATCTAAAGTAGCCATGCAGAGGCCATGTAACTATATGATTCAGTGAAGTTGGAGTCAATATTTTTTCTTCCAAAACTGACCTGTATATAAGCCAATTCTCCCAAATAGAGGAAACAAATTTTTCAAAAAAAAAAAGGCTGATACACAAGTATGTACTGTACTATAGCTATTTAATGATATATAGCTCTCAAGATGTATTATTATATTCATATGGAAAAACGTTCATTGAAAAGAATTTCACTTAAATGATTATTTAATAAGGGTGTTACCATGCATTTTTGAAAAGTTATTAATATTTCTTATTATAGGCAGTCAGACGACCATATTGAGAAGGTGCTTTGAAGAAAGAAGCTGCTGTAGCAATCACCTTTCAGCAAGAAAAATGCTCTAAGCCTGTCCCAATTACTATTCAGAACTTGAGGAGAAATGAAGCTGGTGGTAAGCCTACAGCAGCTGATGCGAAAACACCTCAGAGCAATACAACTAAAGAAAATTAAACAGCAGATAGACACCCAAAAAGAAAATGATGATAATACATTACAGAAAGCAAGAGCAAGCGAAAGAGTTACTAGAAACGCAATTCCCAAAAACTACATTCTGAAGAGTCGCGATATTCCAAAGCGCGAAGCAGATAAACAAAACCCAGAAGTTAAACCTGTGCCAATAAAAACTGAAGCTGTAAAACGAGAAGGTTCACAACTTCTGAAGTCTGAATTGAATGCAGCCAAAAATTCAAAAATGACTACAAGAGCTGGAAGGACCATTGTCAAAACTGACTTTTCTAAATTTGAAGAACAGGAAAAACCTAAGATTTCATCAGCAAAGGAAATGGGAGGAAGAGCAAGCACTCAAAAAGATCTAAAAAAAAGTTCATTGCAGAAAGACATTGTTAAATCAAATGCACAACAAAAGGACGTGACCAAATGCAATGTTCTCAGAGAAGCCATCAAACCCGGTGTTCAAAGAATCAATAAACTGAGGGAATATTCTACAACAGATGCGCCACTGAAGGAAAAGTGTCTGAAAGAGAAAAGTACTATTTCTACCAGAAAAGCCATTCAATCAGCCGAAAAGGAGAAGCCTGTGATGACACATAGAGCAGAAACTAATTTACCCAATAGTAAGGAAACTTCAAAACCAAGTTTATTAAAAACTGTAAAATCTGATACATCTAAGAAGAAGATGACAGAGTCCCCATTAAGAGAGCGTAAAGTAAGTTTAAGGTCAAGCAATATGGCCATTCATTGTTCATGAATACTGATTGTTTTTATATATTTGTCATTTCATTTGAATGATTGTGAAGATTTTATGAAATATTTTTTTCTTTAAATGTATATCATCTCATTTTTACTTGTATACACATTTTTTTGTTGAATTTTCGGATTGTTCAACATCACTGCTATGCCTTTTTAATTGTTCCTTTATGGGTAATTTTTGTTAGGATATACCAGATACTGTTCAAGTGTGTGGAAGAATTATGCCTGCTCAAGTGTATGATTATCTGAGCAAAATAAAACAATCTGGCAATAAGGTAATGAAAATTTGTAGTTTTTACTTTTAACCTTTTCATGAGTTTATTTTTGAATTTCTGAGCTTTTTGTGTTTTTTTGTGATCTCTATTGATGTTTTGAGAATACCATTAAAGGAAATAATTTTTATTTTCTTACCCTCTTGAAAATTCGCAATCCTTTGGTGGCAACTAATGATTTTATTCATACAATGGCAATCATAAACTATTATACAGGTTGTTTCAAAAAGAATCACCCGATTGGAAATGCTTATATTAGGAAAAATATTGAACATAGACACTTAAAAAAGATTAATTTTATATTACATGGCTAATCAAAGTTTTTTACAAACCAAATTAAAAGGGGCTCAATATGTCTACTTTGGGATGCACAGCATATATATATATATGTCTATACGGTAGTCAAATTCGTCCCAAACCTTTGCTAGCATGTTTGCATCCACTGTGAGTGGATTTCTGTTGGCTATGTGCAAAATGTTGTTGAATGTGCTCCACATTTTCGTCTGATATGTGGGGACAGCCAGGGGATTTCCCTTTACACAGACAACCCATGTTTTGTAATTGTTTATACCATCGTCTAATGCTCTGAGTGGTAGAAAGTTTAGCACCAGAGTATTGTCGACGAAAAGCATGATGAACAGTTGTTATGGACTCACATTTCACGAAGCTTAGAGCACAAAACGATTTCTGTTGTGCAGTCGCAATCTTGACAAACACTGAAGTGGCAGCCGAAGGAAGAGCATTAGCGCTACATGTTGGCAACTGCATGAAACTTGAGATTTCTCTCTTTCTACCCATACATTGTTTGATCAAAACGGATTAAAAGCTGAATAGTTATGGTTTTTTTTTAATCACATGATACTTTTTGAAACATCCTGTAGTGTGATATGAATGTCCCGAAAGGAGTATTTAAGAAGTAGTAGATGGGAAGTATAGATTTTTTTCCACAAAAGTGTTAACTTATATTACAATTGAATATTCAACAATCATGACAGGTGATTGGCCCATCAAAGTGGTGACTATATAGAAAGGCAGCGAATTAAACAATTTTCTGTATAGAAACCTATGGAAAATTACATTTCGGATAATAAACATGATTCCAGAATGAATTATCTTCTTTAGCCCAGGTACTACTGTATTTTGATTGCCAAAAGATCTGTTTGTGAATGAGAAGTGCAAAATGAGAAAAACCTTTCTTTTATCATCCAAAATATTTCTTATCTATTTCTCTTCAACATCTTGCTGGAAATTTTCAGATAACTATCCATGCCTGTCTGGCTATTGGGTCAAATTTTCAGTTTCCACACAGTGGGAAATATTGGAAGTAACCCTACCTTATGGTGTGAGGGAGAATCTTATACAAAGAATATACAGTAAAACTTGTCCATAACAATACTGTAGGGACTTTTTGTTGTAGACAGTGTTAGCATCTGTGCTATTTTCTATTGAATATAAATTCTGCGGGGGACCAAAGATTCAGTATTGTTCCAACCATGGGGACAATAAATGCCAACATACCAGGGTGGTAGAGTTATTGCAGTTCCACTGTAGTAGTATTCAACTTACAATGGGGGTGGGTGACATCTCATCTTTAACCCTTCTGCACGATCTCAGTACACGGTACATCACTGGCTGTGAAATTTTTGATGCCTGATTATTTTTTTAAATATTCACAATAAAATTTTTATTGCATACAGTATACGTTTCACCATAACTAATTTTTTTTTACAATTTTAGTGTTAAAATTAAAAAATTTATAAATTATTTTCAGCAGAGCTACTCAAAGTTTGATTTTTTGTTAATTTAAATACTGTAAATCAAGCCTCAGCATTTTAATTTTTGATCTCTCTCTCTGTCCCGACTTCTGACCAAGTGCTCTCTGAGGATTAGGTGGTACACCTAAGCTTATAAGTTAGCCACTTTCTTCAACTTGATGCATACATTTTTTTCTGGAAACAAGCTTAATTTACGGTGCATATTTGTTTATGTAACTAATTGAATAATTTATCTCCACTTAGGAACTTACAATCATTCAATTCAAAGCAGCAAATGATGAAGAATCTGTCACATACAATGAATTTTATAAATATTTGAGCTCAAGGAAACTATTTGGAGTTGTGAACCTTAGTTCTAAACATGTGAAAGATTTTTATATTCTTCCTCTGGCTGCTCAGTCACCAGTTCCCACTGTTCTCATGCCATTCAATGGACCAGGTATTTCATTTCATATTAATCATGATATTTTTATGACCAATTCATGTGATAAAGAAGATCGAATAAATAAATATATAAGATACTAGCTATAATACCCGGCGTTGCCCGGGTTTTCTTCAATGAGGCTTTATGAACCACGTGATATCTCCCTCTTTCTTTGAGGGACATGCAAACCGTGTCTAAAGATAACCAATATGGCGACGTCCTGCGCGACTCATGAAATAAACAAATCTAGATTTAAAGAAACATAGAAATGAATAGTCCCCTCCCCCTTTTTTTTTGATGGGTGCTAGGTATTTCGATTCCCTCCCCCTGAACTTCAAGTTATCCATCTCTGCCTTTTTCAGCTTCCAAAATTGCTTAATTAAAGCTGTGGAATTTTTTCGATGCACTTCACGGGGCCCAAAACTAATTTTAAAAAACATCCTAAACTATATGAATTTATGCAAATAAATATTAAAAGACAATTCGGAGACATTAATTTTCATGCTTGAGAAGATATAATTAAAAAGTTGAAATCAACGTTATTGCATGGATATCCAACTCAAAAGTAGATCCGGCTAATTACTCCATGCTTAATTTTCTGGGCTTCGTATCTCCAAGTGAATTCCATATTTCAAAAATCGAGAATTCAATTTAATTTTTAAAATTATTGATGTGGCAGGGAACCCCCCCCCCAAATTTCCGTATTTACGCAGTTAAATCGGCAATTTTAATAGTGATTTCTATGAGGATCACCCTTTTCCTGACCCTCAAAGCGATGATGGTGATGATTATGACGTCTATTCAAAAAGCCTCATTACTGAGAGTATTGAAAATGTGGCAAACCATTATAAAGGCATAAACTATTATACATAACTGGCAGCATTAAAGAAGTGACAAACCATTGTAAAGACATAAACACGTCTGAAACTCATCGCTAGGGAACCACGGTAACCAAAGTAAACGTTCGGAAAGTGATTGTTAAGGCCCAAAAACCATTGTTGCCGGACAGTTTTTTGCCCATTTGGGGCATTTGCCCTGGTCTGACGAAATTTTAAAGTAGCCTATCGTTCAAGTCGGGTCGCATTTGGTATATATGCAAAATTTGGCGACGATCGATCTAAAATTGTAGATTTGTATAGAGAACATACACACACACAGACACACAGAAAATCAATTTTATATATATAGAAGATATAGATAGAAGATATAGATAGAAGATAGATAGATATAGATAGAAGATAGGTAGATAGAAGATATAATACCCGACGTTGCCCGGGTTTTCTTCAATGAGGCTTTATGAACCACGTGATATCTCCCTCTTTCTTTGAGGGACATGCAAACCGTGTCTAAAGATAACCAATATGGCGACGTCCTGCGCGACTCATGAAATAAACAAATCTAGATTTAAAGAAACATAGAAATGAATAGTCCCCTCCCCCTTTTTTTTTGATGGGTGCTAGGTATTTCGATTCCCTCCCCCTGAACTTCAAGTTATCCATCTCTGCCTTTTTCAGCTTCCAAAATTGCTTAATTAAAGCTGTGGAATTTTTTCGATGCACTTCACGGGGCCCAAAACTAATTTTAAAAAACATCCTAAACTATATGAATTTATGCAAATAAATATTAAAAGACAATTCGGAGACATTAATTTTCATGCTTGAGAAGATATAATTAAAAAGTTGAAATCAACGTTATTGCATGGATATCCAACTCAAAAGTAGATCCGGCTAATTACTCCATGCTTAATTTTCTGGGCTTCGTATCTCCAAGTGAATTCCATATTTCAAAAATCGAGAATTCAATTTAATTTTTAAAATTATTGATGTGGCAGGGAACCCCCCCCCCAAATTTCCGTATTTACGCAGTTAAATCGGCAATTTTAATAGTGATTTCTATGAGGATCACCCTTTTCCTGACCCTCAAAGCGATGATGGTGATGATTATGACGTCTATTCAAAAAGCCTCATTACTGAGAGTATTGAAAATGTGGCAAACCATTATAAAGGCATAAACTATTATACATAACTGGCAGCATTAAAGAAGTGACAAACCATTGTAAAGACATAAACACGTCTGAAACTCATCGCTAGGGAACCACGGTAACCAAAGTAAACGTTCGGAAAGTGATTGTTAAGGCCCAAAAACCATTGTTGCCGGACAGTTTTTTGCCCATTTGGGGCATTTGCCCTGGTCTGACGAAATTTTAAAGTAGCCTATCGTTCAAGTCGGGTCGCATTTGGTATATATGCAAAATTTGGCGACGATCGATCTAAAATTGTAGATTTGTATAGAGAACATACACACACACAGACACACAGAAAATCAATTTTATATATATAGAAGATATAGATAGAAGATATAGATAGAAGATAGATAGATATAGATAGAAGATAGATAGATAGAAGATATAATACCCGACGTTGCCCGGGTTTTCTTCAATGAGGCTTTATGAACCACGTGATATCTCCCTCTTTCTTTGAGGGACATGCAAACCGTGTCTAAAGATAACCAATATGGCGACGTCCTGCGCGACTCATGAAATAAACAAATCTAGATTTAAAGAAACATAGAAATGAATAGTCCCCTCCCCCTTTTTTTTTGATGGGTGCTAGGTATTTCGATTCCCTCCCCCTGAACTTCAAGTTATCCATCTCTGCCTTTTTCAGCTTCCAAAATTGCTTAATTAAAGCTGTGGAATTTTTTCGATGCACTTCACGGGGCCCAAAACTAATTTTAAAAAACATCCTAAACTATATGAATTTATGCAAATAAATATTAAAAGACAATTCGGAGACATTAATTTTCATGCTTGAGAAGATATAATTAAAAAGTTGAAATCAACGTTATTGCATGGATATCCAACTCAAAAGTAGATCCGGCTAATTACTCCATGCTTAATTTTCTGGGCTTCGTATCTCCAAGTGAATTCCATATTTCAAAAATCGAGAATTCAATTTAATTTTTAAAATTATTGATGTGGCAGGGAACCCCCCCCCCAAATTTCCGTATTTACGCAGTTAAATCGGCAATTTTAATAGTGATTTCTATGAGGATCACCCTTTTCCTGACCCTCAAAGCGATGATGGTGATGATTATGACGTCTATTCAAAAAGCCTCATTACTGAGAGTATTGAAAATGTGGCAAACCATTATAAAGGCATAAACTATTATACATAACTGGCAGCATTAAAGAAGTGACAAACCATTGTAAAGACATAAACACGTCTGAAACTCATCGCTAGGGAACCACGGTAACCAAAGTAAACGTTCGGAAAGTGATTGTTAAGGCCCAAAAACCATTGTTGCCGGACAGTTTTTTGCCCATTTGGGGCATTTGCCCTGGTCTGACGAAATTTTAAAGTAGCCTATCGTTCAAGTCGGGTCGCATTTGGTATATATGCAAAATTTGGCGACGATCGATCTAAAATTGTAGATTTGTATAGAGAACATACACACACACAGACACACAGAAAATCAATTTTATATATATAGAAGATATAGATAGAAGATATAGATAGAAGATAGATAGATATAGATAGAAGATAGATAGATAGAAGATATAATACCCGACGTTGCCCGGGTTTTCTTCAATGAGGCTTTATGAACCACGTGATATCTCCCTCTTTCTTTGAGGGACATGCAAACCGTGTCTAAAGATAACCAATATGGCGACGTCCTGCGCGACTCATGAAATAAACAAATCTAGATTTAAAGAAACATAGAAATGAATAGTCCCCTCCCCCTTTTTTTTTGATGGGTGCTAGGTATTTCGATTCCCTCCCCCTGAACTTCAAGTTATCCATCTCTGCCTTTTTCAGCTTCCAAAATTGCTTAATTAAAGCTGTGGAATTTTTTCGATGCACTTCACGGGGCCCAAAACTAATTTTAAAAAACATCCTAAACTATATGAATTTATGCAAATAAATATTAAAAGACAATTCGGAGACATTAATTTTCATGCTTGAGAAGATATAATTAAAAAGTTGAAATCAACGTTATTGCATGGATATCCAACTCAAAAGTAGATCCGGCTAATTACTCCATGCTTAATTTTCTGGGCTTCGTATCTCCAAGTGAATTCCATATTTCAAAAATCGAGAATTCAATTTAATTTTTAAAATTATTGATGTGGCAGGGAACCCCCCCCCCCAAATTTCCGTATTTACGCAGTTAAATCGGCAATTTTAATAGTGATTTCTATGAGGATCACCCTTTTCCTGACCCTCAAAGCGATGATGGTGATGATTATGACGTCTATTCAAAAAGCCTCATTACTGAGAGTATTGAAAATGTGGCAAACCATTATAAAGGCATAAACTATTATACATAACTGGCAGCATTAAAGAAGTGACAAACCATTGTAAAGACATAAACACGTCTGAAACTCATCGCTAGGGAACCACGGTAACCAAAGTAAACGTTCGGAAAGTGATTGTTAAGGCCCAAAAACCATTGTTGCCGGACAGTTTTTTGCCCATTTGGGGCATTTGCCCTGGTCTGACGAAATTTTAAAGTAGCCTATCGTTCAAGTCGGGTCGCATTTGGTATATATGCAAAATTTGGCGACGATCGATCTAAAATTGTAGATTTGTATAGAGAACATACACACACACAGACACACAGAAAATCAATTTTATATATATAGATTTTAGTTGCGCTCTTGACACATTTCCAGACCACTAAAGTGGCCCGCTACGCACTTTCAGATCATTCAAGTGACTTGTGACATATTTCCTGATGATTCAAGCGGCCCGCGGCACACTTTCAGACCATCTGAATGACTCGCGGCACATTTCAACTTAACTCAACTTTTTGAAGAGTGTGGGACCACTTCATTGATTTAAAAACGTGTCGCGAGCCACTTGATTAAGTGATCTAGAACAGCACCGCAGGTTATTTGTGTGATCTGTAAATGTGCCGCAATCACCCAAGCAATCTGGGAATGTGCAGCGGGCCACTTGAGTGATTAGGAAATTTGTCTCGGGCCGCTCAATTGCAGAATTCGCCGTGAGCCACTTTAGTGATCTGGAAATATGCCGCGAGTCATTTAAATGCCGCTGTGGTGGTCGAGTGGTCATAGTGACGGACTCGCATCGCGGGGACCCGGGTTCGAGCCCCACCGTCACCACAGTGGTGGTCGGCTGAAGTCGGTTTTCTGTGGTTCCCAACTTCGAGGCGCAAATGCGAGCCGATCTCCCCGTTAAAAAGTCTCGCCACAGAGAGCAACAGTCCTACAAACAGTACAAATATTCAGTCACTACACATCACTCACTTCACTTCTGAGATATAGATGGCAGCACTGAAAAATCATACACAACACTAGATACGCACTCAGACTTCCGGCACAACTGACTAGGTAGTAAATTGCCTATGGCAATAGACCTGAGTTGTGCTCGGTTTGAAGAAGAAGAAAAAGAGTCATTTAAATGAGGTATGAATGTGCCGCGAGCCTCTTAATTTATTTGTAAGCGTACCGGGGCCACTTAAGGCAGGACACATTTAGGCTTACACATGCACATGTATGCTTTAACATAAGGGGCCGTTCAAGTATTATGTCAGCAAATTTTTAGCCATTTTTAACCCCCCTCCTTGTCAGTAAAAGTCTTCTGACCCCCCCCCCCCCCCCCCCCCCCCGTCTGCAAAATTTCGTCAGCTGTGCCCCTCTGAAACCTAACGCACATTGGTGGGATCAGAAACGTACGGGGAGGGGTGGAATCCTTGGGCCTGTGCGGACCAAATATGGCCCTGGGGTTATGACGTGGCCTGTCATTCTAAAACCTAATTTTATACAAATGAACGAAGTGACACATTTACAGATCACTTAAGTGACCCGGCGCACAATTCCAGACCATTTAAGCGATCTGTGACACATTTAGAGATCCCTTGAGTGACGTGACAGTTTTAAAGCATTGGTGCGGCCACCAGTACGGTTCTACATCACTCAAGTTTTCCGCGGCACATTCCCAGATTACTTAAGTGATCCGCGGCATAATCACTTGTATGACGCGCGGCACAGGTCCAGAGCACTTAAGCGGCTGATTTCCCTGTGTAGGGGACACAATAGGGGGAATGTTAGTTCAGGTACCCACAAACAAGTTTTATTCGTTTTTCCGCGCAGTGAGTGAGACGTCATTAAGGATATTTAACATTTTTATAAAAGGTGGTTGATGACGTCGAACAACCCCCCCCCCCCCCCCCCCCCCCCGTCATCAAAAGTCAGCAAATTGGAAATCCCCCCTCGATGACGTAATACTTGAATATTGAATAACCCCTAATAAAGATACCCGAAAGTTATTTTCTGAGGTTACAAAAAAAGGTGGTTTCCGTCTTCCCCCCCCCCCTTCTTCCTGTAAAACCAGATGTGGCTCGGGCTCTGTCACCTAAAGCCGGGTTTTTCTAGAGACAGGTTTTCTGTGCTGCGCGCAACGTGAATCGCCCAGCGCGACACGCCGTCCATTCACCAATTTTCTTACTACGTTTTCCTACAGAGCGCAATACGGCTCACGACAGCTGTTGACGGCCCTAGATGGCAGCAGCATACCGTTAGCAAGCGGCCGTTGCGTTGAATGGCTGCGCGCGCAACGGAAGTATGATCACCGCGATCAAACCGACAACAAGTCAGATGTGTCAATAGTATCAACATAGATGGCTTTACCACACTATTCGATAACACACAGAATTTATTCATTATCCATCCATTCATCGCCATGCAATTTTTGATTTTCTAAGTCAACTTATAATATACATTATAATATAAAAATATTTGAAAATACATTTAAATTAATTTATATTTAAAATAATCTAATAACAATTTAAATCACTTTAGAGCTGCATAAATAATTTTATTCAATTACAACAGATAATTTTTCACATCTGAAAAAAATTGATTTAAATCATGATTTAAACTGCTGATTTAAATCACTACAACCCTGATCATTTTGTCACACACTCACCTGATTTCTTGCTCTCTCCAGGTCACTCCCATACTCACACCCTCTAAATCACTTTTTGTTACTCCTATGCTTGCACACACTGTTACTCATGTACTTGCACATTCTTTTTGCTGCATAGTGACTTAGTTCCATGATCTCTTGGTAGAGTGGGAAGGTTGAATGACATGACCAGTTGACTACTTGACCAGTCATTCCTTAAATTTGCAGCCCCTTTGAAATTTTCGCCTTGAGCTATAGTTCACTTAGCCTCTTTGTGAATACGCCATTTGGGGGTACCTTACCAGATTCCTGTCTGGGGGCCATCTTCAAGATGTAAAGAGGGGGGCATGCCTACTTGGTGATGTTGAAAATATTTATTAGCCCATTAACTTATATATAGATCATGGGGCCTCTGATATACTAATCTGGACCCATAATCGCTCAGAGCAGGATTTCTTATGTGGTTCTGTGTAGTATATTTCTAATGTAAGTGAACAGTGATTACATTCTTTTTCAGCTCCCCTTTCCACTCTATATGCAAGGGGCTATGATTAAAATTGTTCAAAGTATGTTCGTGAAATATTAATAAGCAAATGTATACTTTGAAATTTTTATACCACATGTACCTATTTGGAATTTTTCTAGGAGTTAAACATGACACAGTGAAACTGCGATACAATGATAATTCCCTATGTAATGATACCATGCTGTCGTCTCGCACTATTCCACCAATAAATCATGTGCAACGGTAAGTATTTTTCTTTAAATACCATTAAATTGGAATTTTACCTTTTATGATATTTTATTATTTTAAATAAAAGTTGTATCAGAAAAAAAGAAAATCAACATGCGTTCTAATTTGTTGGAAACTGATGTTCAACTGCCATGGGGGCAAATGTGGTTAAAATGGTAAACTTGTATAATACAACCTTGAAAAAGTTAATGAAAATTAATTATCAAATATTTTTAGTACAGACAATTCCTACAATAATGATGGTAATTTTGTATAATTTGTAATATAATTTAGATGTACAGTATATATGAAGTTAATGCATTAAACGATTATTCTCTGAGTGTGATTGTGCAGCTGATTGCTATACAGGGTTGTCATGAAGGAAATATTGCTGAGTTGGAATATCCCTCATATCATATATATGGCCTTGCTACGTTGAAATAATCTGTTTTTACAGTTCATAAAACCTTGACATGAAAAGTCCAAGCATAGGTCTCCATACACAACTAAAAAAAATTAAAAATAATTTGAATTCTACACAAAATGTTTTCAAAGTGGTGCATTTGTTTGTAGTTTATGTGTACAATTGCAGACTATTTATATAACTTGCAATAAAATAAGGAGTAAAATCAAATTTCAGGATACAATGTAAAGAATATTCATAAGTACAGTATAAATGTGTTGTTTTTTTTTAAATTACAGTTTTTCCTGCTGCAACTGTGCTTAGGTTTTTGAAAATGTGATTGTGGAGACTTGAGCAAAAATTAGTGGAGCTTCTGCATTAATTTTCATTTCAAAAACCATGTTTTGAACAATTTAGAGTGAAAATTAATTATCAATATTTTTAGTATAGACAATTCATACAACCTGAAAATTAGTTTATCAAATGAACAAAACATTGCTTTAAATCTTGACTTCTACAAAAGATCAAGATTTAAAGCAAGATCTGAGTATATTCTTGTATATGCACACACACACACATAGTTTGTAATTTTTTTACTACATTTTGTATTATTTTCATTCTATAAAACTGAATTTGTTCGGCTAAGAGTTATCCAGTAAATTTCAGTCACTGTTTAGAAAGTCCAAATCAATCCAGAAATCAGATTTTTTTTAACGTGAAGCTCAAGATGAACACCCGCTGATGCAAAACATTCCCAACATCCAGTGCAAATGTATCATTAGCTATTATTTTTTGTGGTATTCGTGTGATTGGTCTGAGAGATTATTTTGATGTTAGAGCATATGAATTTTTCACACCATAAAGTTATCAAAGATATTGGTGGGACACCAGCTCAACATTTCAATATATACCTATTTAAAATTATCATGATTTCGTGAAATATTGTTGGGGGGGGGGGGGCTTGAGCCAGTGAAAAGTTGCACCTGCGAATCATACTCATAAAATATATTTCTCTAATGTAGGCTACTATCAAAATATTCTCAATATTCAATAAATTAAAAGAAATGTATTTTCAATGTTTTATAGGTTTTGTTTGAAACATAAGATTGCTGAAATTTTTTGCTGGCATGAAGCACCCTGTTCCATGTGTAATAAAAAGTTCGCAGCTGTGTTAAAAAAATTTATCAATATTTGAAAATATCTCTTTAAGAACTTGTATATGGAACAATATTAAATCATGTCTAATAATTCTATTTGTGCTCGCTTTATCTTTGCTCTCTTCATTTAATCCCCAGAAAACTAGAACCAGTTTTATTTGAACAGGTCATATAAAATGCATTTAAAATTATTGGTGGTGTGTTCAAATGGCCTGAATTTCTAGAATCCTGTACGTATATAGTGTGAGGTAAGTACGCCAGTAATAGGCTTCCTTTTTCAAGTTTTAAAAAATATATATCAAAAGTTATGAGAAAACTCTGTAGCTTTTTTTACCAGATACCAAGCTATATTCTTTCATTTGCCGTTCGGTGTCCAAGCTGGTTTCGAAAAAAAAAAACTAGGTGGAAAAGGATGCCAATAATCAGTCAAAGCAAGACATTTCATTTTGCACTAAGAGTAATAATTTCATATTCTAAATACAAAATTGATTATGCTTTAAAGACGTTTAACAAATTGCACATGAAGTTGAAAGGGTGGCCTACTCTAGGGTCAATCATTTTCACATTATTCAAATTGTATGACATGTGACATTGTAATCAGGCCTACCAATCTTGCTGAAGTGATACCCTCCTCTGTGAACAATCTTAAATACATTTTGCTTTCAAACATATATCTTTTAAGAGAATTCTTTTCTATCTACATACAGATATTAAGACAAAAAAAAAAGAATGAGACTAAATTCCTGCAGAAGCAACTTCTCGAATGCTTAAATATAAAAAAAAATGAAGCTTATAGAAAACAGAAAAAGCAAGAATTGGAAAAGAAAAGAATAAATAAAACTCAAAATAAAAATAAAATAAATAATAAAAATTAAAAAAATAAAAGCTCTCTCAAAAATACATATAACTATATGCCTGTTTCAAGAAATAAAAGAAACATAATTGCTCAAGGTTTTTGAGTTTGACAGGAAATAGGCGTTTTGTTCATGTACAAAATTATGTGTCTACATAATACGTCCAGATATTATTGCATTATTTCCCACAGTTGAAATCGAAAGAGCAGCACCTTGTTTATTCTATGGATAAAAAATATCGCCTGTGAAAGAATACAAGAAAGTCAAATTTTCATTTTAAATTATACCAGAGACCTATTCCACTTATAATATTTTTCAGTGATGTTTTTTTTTACAATTTTGTCAAGCCTATTGCATATTTTTCATTGTTTTCATTCAATATCTGGGTGGCCATTTACTGCTATATGGACTGTAAATATTTTATTTATATAATTCTTAGCAGTCAAAATTTGATCTAATAACAATAACATGAGTTTGAATTATAATAAATTATTATACAAATAATTATTTCAAATATTAAAAATAACATTAAATATTTTGAACTGGCTCACTATTGTTACTTACCAGTAAATTCTATTTTTTACGTTCAGAACACATAAGTGTTTCGTATAGTAGTATAGAAACTGAATTCTGAATGTAACTAGAACTTATGCATCAGAGTTTTTCAACTAGTGTGCTACGTGAGAATTGTAGTTATGCCATAAACATTTTGTAAGGAAATTATCAGATTAATTTTTGAAAGAAGTCTGAAGCCGCAGATATTGATTATACAATATCTGAGTACTATACACCCATCCTCCGTGAACGCTTCGATATCTCTATGAGATGGGAAGCGGGGTGTGTCTGGTCTTCAAAGGTCAAAGTATCTGAGTACTTAAGTGCGAGGAATTTAATTCTTTTTTTCAAATTAGATGTATGTGTAAGAGGGGAAACTGAGCAATTTTGAGAGAAAAAAAGCAATAGTTTTTTTTTTTTAAATATTTGCCATGGTTCATTTCTGTTATTACTTAATGGAAGAATTTTCAAGAATTGCACAAAAAAAAAGGCATATAGAAATACCTCTGTTCTCGTTATCATATTTATGAAAAGCAATCTTTTTTGCATTTCATTTGATACTATGGAACGCAGAAATCTATTACAAATAATAAGTCTTACAAGAAATTTAAATCTATCCCTGCTCAAAATTCAACCTAGAAAAAGCAGACATTGTAAACTGTATTAACTTGGATTTAACATTAAATTAACAGCAGAATGAGTTTTTGAATTTTAATTTATTTTTTGTGACCGATTATAGTAAATAGTTATTTAAAACATATTTTGTGACAATCATAACAAAAAATTATTTTTCTATTTTATTTGAATTTAAGTGTGCCGCAGGATGAAGAAAGGGCCGACTTCTCGAAATAGAAATGTGGCGACATGTTTTATATTGTAATAACAAATCATAGCTAACGTAATCGTAAACGTCAAACTACGTCGACAAATGTATGGCATTTTTATATCTGTGTCGGGTCAGATATAGTTCGACGTCGGATTCGCTACATCGAACTATACAGACAAATATATGCCATTTTTACGTAGAACGACATCGGTAAACGACGTCGAACGGTCTCGGGAGATATATAGTTCGACGTCGGATTCGCTACATCGAACTGTACAGACAAATATATGCCATTTTTACGTAGAACGACATCGGTAAGCGACGTCGAACGGTGTCGGGGTCAGATATAGTTCGACGTCGGATTTCGCCAGGTCGAACTATACAGACAAATATATGCCATTTTTACGTAGAACGACATCGGTAAACGACGTCGAACGGTATCGAAATCTCTACGTCGTTCTATATTGATGTGCTACTGGGGTCATGTTTCAATAAATTCAGTTAATTTCATCTTGAATTGTCCTTAATTATCGATGGTTCGTTCAGCGGAATATTCGACGCTAGTTACCAGAGACCCATCCTGAAAATCACGCCACAAGATCGTGAACATTTATGGTGCCGAAATCCGAGAAGAAAAACGCAACCAGCGATAGCGGTCTTCAGATGGAATCTTTGGTAAAGAAACGAAGTTCGGTGAAAGGCAAGATCACGCGGCTTTGCAACATCATCAAGCCGAAGCTAAACAGCGATGATCTCCCACGGCATCGGTTGGAAATCTATCAAGATCAAGCCAAAGAACTGTGGACGGAGCTCAACGTCTTGCATGATGAAATCGTCATCTTGTCAACGGATGAACATCTGGAAGCCCACGAAGCGGAATTCGGCGATTTGGCAAGTCGGATCGACGATCTTCGCTTCAGCATGGCCCAGGCATCGGGATCGACGAAACAATCAGGTACTGTAAATTCAGAAGCTAGTTCCGTTCGCTTACCGAAAATTGAACTGCCTTTGTTCAGTGGCGAACTTAACGATTGGTTGCCATTTCGCGATATGTTCACAACGACCATCGATCAAAATAAAAGTTTAAGTGACATTCAAAAGTTACAATATTTGAAACTATGTGTCAAGGGAAACGCCGCTCAAGTAATTCACGCGATCCCGCTCGCAGGGAGCAATTACGGCAAAGCATGGGCACTTTTGTACGATCGGTTCAACAACGAAACTGAGATTATTCAGGCAAGTCTGGACAAGCTGTTTTCGCAATCGAACATCGCACATGAGTCAGCAACATGCCTACGTCGGCTTCTAGATACCACAAATCAGTGCCTGGAAGCTCTACAATCGCTGCAGCAACCGGTGCAACATTGGGACAGTATCCTGATCTACTTCCTGTCCAAGAAACTGGATCCGGAATCTTTGCGCCAGTGGTCTCTTCATTCGCAGGGGGGATAAGAAACTTTTCATTTTCAGTGAGTGGCGGGAATTCATCGACAATCGGGCTCGCGCTCTTGCAGCTGTCAGCACAAGCAAATCATCAGGTTCAGCCAAGTCGAAGACGCAAGGTCACCCGACGAATTCATTCGAATCACGAAAATCAGTGTTGATAAATCATGGTGTTTCTAGCACGTGTGGTTTGCAAAGGAAACCACCCCATCTTCAGATGTTCGAAATTCCTCGACCAGAGTGTTTCAGCTAGAAAAGCAACGGTCGAAAAGCTTCGACTTTGTTTCAACTGTTTGGGATCATCACATATGGTTCGGAGTTGCTCTGCAGGACACTGCAAAAAATGCAACGGTTCACATAACACGCTACTGCATGAAGCGGATGTCGATACCACAACGACTGTCAAAACGACTTCAGTCTTTTCGTCACAGTTGTCGCGTACAAGGAAGACGTCGACTTCCAGTTATGTCATCTTGCCGACGGCCATCGTCAAAGTGTTCGACAAAATGGGTCAAGCTCACACATTCAGGGCACTTCTCGACTCCGGAAGCCAATCAAGTTTCATCCGGGAGGCATGCGTTCAAACACTAGGTCTCCGCCGACATAATTGCAACTTGAATTCTCTCTGGGCTATCGTCAACCAAGCTTGGCAAGGTAAGAGGACTGGTTCATTTCAACATATCTTCGTGTGACAACGAATCGACTGAAATGCTTAATGCTTTTGTGTTGCCCAAAATAACATGCAATTTGCCGCAAACAAATATTTCTTCAAGGGGGTTGACACAGTTCAAAAACTTGAAACTAGCAGATAAACATTGTTTCCGTACTGGTCCTGTGGATGTACTATTGGGTGCAGATGTTTTTGGAAAACTGTTGTTGCCTGGACGAGTAGCATCTCATGATGGTTCACTTCATGCCCTCGAGACAGTGTTCGGCTGGGCCATCTCGGGGAAGGTACATACCACAGACATACCGAGACCTGTTTCAACAACACTTCTCGTACAAAGTACAAGCTTCGATCTCAATAAGTTCTGGGAATTGGGGAAGTCCCACAAACTTCATTGTTGACAGCCGAAGAGCAAGCATGTGAACAACACTTCGACACAACCCACACACGTAATTCATCGGGAAGATTCATCGTCAGGCTTCCTTTCAAGAACATCGATGGAAAATTGTCATCATCCAGAGACGTAGCTGAGACACGACTTCTACAAAATGAAAGGCGTTGGAGACACCAGCCAGAAGCTCAGATAATGTATCGTGAGTTCATGCAACAGTATGAGACTCTGGGACACATGAAACAGCTGGAGGTGACAAGTGACAATCAAGACAAGTACTACCTACCTCACCACGCAGTTATGAAGCCAGAAAATCAAGCCAAGTTTCGTGTGGTTTTTGATGCTTCAGCAAAATCATCATGGGGTTTATCACTAAATGATAAGCTGATGGTTGGACCAACATTGCAAGACGATATTGCCACACTTCTTCTCCGCTTCCGAACTCACAAGGTCGCAATGACACCAGATATTGTCAAAATGTATCGTCAGATACTTGTTCATCCGGACGACGTGAAGTACCAAACAATCTTGTGGAGGGAATCGCCAGATATACTCATCAAGGAGTATCAATTGCTGACTGTGACATACGGAACTGCATCAGCACCTTACTTAGCTACCAAGTGCCTGCAGCAGTTGGCTGAGGATGAAAAAGATGAGTTTTCCAGAGCTTCTGCCATAGTCAAGCAGGATTTTTATGTAGACGATTTGCTCACTGGAACAGATTCAGTCGAGGAAGCTATTCACATTCAACAGGAAATCATTAAACTTCTTCAAAACGGTGGATTCGTCATAAAAAAGTGGGCATCAAATGAAGAAGACGTTCTTGTATCTCTACCGGATGACTTTCGTGCGACAAGTACTACGTTAGAAATAAAAACTGACATCAAAACTTTGGGCATTTTATGGAAGCCAAAGGATGATGTATTTGTTTTCAATTCAAAATCACCGCCGGTGAATATGCAACAGTGGACCAAGCGCTCTGTTCTATCACACATCTCCAAGATGTTTGACCCACTTGGATGGCTGGCTCCTGTTGTAATCAATGTCAAAATTCTAATACAAGAAATGTGGAAAGCTGAACTGTCTTGGGATGAGAAATTGCCAGAGAACATTCAGAATCGATGGACAGTATTTTATGAAGACTTGAAGCAAGTGGAGGACATTCAAATTCCAAGATATATGATGCAAATCTCTCCACATATGTTAGAAATTCACGGTTTCAGTGATGCATCGGAAAAGGCGTACTCCGCGGTTGTGTACATTCGAACAGTTTCCAGTGAAGGAGTTGCGAAGGTTCAACTAGTAATAGCAAAGACACGAGTGGCCCCTGTGAAGCCAACAACCTTGCCTCGACTTGAACTTTGTGGAGCAGTGCTGCTTGCAAGACTCATCAAGTTTACATGCAATGCACTACGTCTAGTCAACACAAACATATGGTGCTGGATTGACTCCACAATTGTTCTCGCCTGGCTCTCTTCACATCCAAGCCGGTGGAAGACGTTTGTGGCTCATCGAGTTACAAAAATTCATGAGCTTCTCCCTGAGGGTCATTGGAATCACATTGATGGAACCGACAATTCCGCTGATTGTGCTTCACGAGGAATGACAGCCAACAAATTGAAGGCATTTCCGGTATGGTGGTATGGCCCAGAGTTCCTTTCCAAGCCACGTCAGCTAGCAGACAAACCTGTGTTGTGCAGCTCCGTGGATGAAGTTTTGACTGAAGAGAAGAAAAATATTTCTTGCAACCAATCTGTGTTTGTTGGTATTGCACATGACATGGAAATTATCGACAGGTTTTCCTCACTTACTTCTCGTCAGCGAGTCACGGCATATGTCTTCAGATTCATAGACAACTGCAAACTTGCTGCACCTGAAAGGAGCACGAGGTTTCTTACCACTCAAGAGCTGACACATGCATTATGTATGTGGGTCAGGAGAGTTCAAGAAGTAGAATTCAAATCAGAATTGTCTTCATTGAGAAAATCAGGAACTCTACCTTCAAACTGCAATATTCTCCGGTTGAATTCATTCATCGCCGATGATGGAATTATCAGGGTGGGCGGAAGATTGTGACATGCACATTGGCTGGGAAGTCACCGACATCCGATTCTTCTTCCAAAAGAGCATCATTTCACTCAGTTGATTATCCAGCATTATCATACAAAGCATTTGCATGCTGGACCTCAACTTCTCCAGTCTTGCATCCAACAGCAATTCTGGATTGTTTCTGGAAGAAGTGTCATCCGGCAATTTGTGAGAAAATGCATAACCTGTGTTCGCTATCGTGGCGCAACAGCTCCTCAAATCATGGGCGACCTACCGGCAGCAAGAGTAACACCATCTCGAGCATTTCTTCACTGTGCTGTGGATTATGCAGGACCATTCACCATCAGGATGTCGAAGGCATCTCGAGCAAAACCGTGCAAGGCATACCTGGCACTTTTCGTATGCTTCTCAACCAAAGCTGTGCATTGCGAAGTTGTAAGTGACTTGTCAACAGAGGCATTCATCGCCACTCTGAAACGATTCATTTCCAGGAGAGGAAAGCCGAGTGATATATACAGTGACTGTGGAACTAACTTCGTGAAAGCTGACAAGGTGCTGAGAGAGTTTGCTCGTCTCTTTTGATCTCGCACTCATAACGAACGTGTTTCCAGTCATCTCACCGATGTCGGAGTAAACTGGCATTTCAATCCTCCAGCATCTCCTCACATGGGAGGTCTTTGGGAAGCTGGAGTGAAAGCCGTGAAATACCATCTCAGGCGAATCACTTCCAACATACAGCTAACATTCGAAGAGCTGTATACCTTGTTGTCACAGATTGAGGCATGTCTCAATTCTCGTCCTATCTGTGAACTTTCAAATGATCCAAACGACGTGTCTGCTCTCACTCCCGGTCACTTTCTCATAGGTGGTCCGTTGACAGCATTGCCCGAGCCAGACTTCACACAAACAAAATTCAATCGGCTCACCCGTTGGCAGTTGGTACAGCGCCTTCTGCAACATTTCTGGAATCGTTGGAGAGCTGAGTATCTTACCCAGCTACAGCATAGAAGCAAGTGGTTAAAACCAAAAGAAAATCTCACTCTCGGTGATCTCGTTCTAGTGAAAGAAGATCGTCTACCACCCTTGCAGTGGAGACTTGGTCGAGTGACGAGTTGTTTCCGGGATCAGACGGGATCGTCAGAGTTGTCTCTATCAAGTCCAAGGATGGGACATTTAAGAGAAATGTACAAAAAATTTGTCGTCTACCAGTATGACTGCTCAAGGTTATATCATACTAGGGGGGCTCTGCCCCCCTTCCGCCTTTGGCGGCCAACCCCCCCCCCCCCCCCCACTTCTCTCCCGGACATATCTTGTTTATTTCGTCCCACTTCATCAGCGTGCTATGGAAAAGGGGAAAGGGACGTGTGACAGCACCAGCCTACTGAAGAAGCGAATTTTAATGAAAATAATAATAAAGCAACAAAAAACAAATGAGATTCATCAAGTATCCCCAGAAAACTTCCCCATGGGGGTCACCAGATTCAATTCGCTGAATTACAGTGGGGCCCTACACTGGATATATCTTGGGCTACCGATGTGTTGCAAATTTTACAATGTTAAACCACAAAAATGAATGAGATACATTCAGGGGCACCGAATTACAACCTGCCAACCTTTCCATGAAGCCCTGACCTGCAAGCTTGTCGGACACCCCCTGTGAGAATTTTTCATTTTTATCAATTTTACGAACGAATAAAATCCAGGGCCCCCAAACAATTACCCGGGACACCAATTCGCATACTTTTGGTGGGGCCCCAGACTGGCTTTATCTCGGGCTTCGGCTGTTGCAAATTCTACAACAGAAAAGAATGAGATTCATCCAAGGCCCCCAAAATGAAACCTGTAAACATAGGGCCCCCCGACTTGGAAGCTTGTCGGTCATCCTCCGGAGCGAGTGCCATGAAAAATTTTCATTTGTATTCGTTTTACCAACGAATAAAATCCAGGGCCCCCAAAATGAAACCTGTAAACATAGGGCCCCCGACTTGGAAGCTTGTCGGTCATCCCCCGGAGCGAGTGCCATGAAAAATTTCCATTTGTATTCGTTTTACCAACGAATAAAATCCAGGGCCCCCAAAATGAAACCTGTAAACATGGGGCCCCGACTTGGAAGCTTGTCGGTCATCCCCCGGAGCGAGTGCCATGAAAAATTTCCATTTGTATTCGTTTTACCAACGAATAAAATCCAGGGCCCCCAACCAATTACTCGGGACACCAATTCGCATACTTTTGGTGGGGCCCCCAGACCGGCTTTATCTCGGGCTTCCGCTGTTGCGAATTCTACAACAGAAAAGAATGAGATTCGTCAAGGGCCCCAAAATGAAACCTGTAAACATGGGGCCCCCGACTTGGAAGCTTGTCGGTCATCCCCCGGTGCGAGTGCTATGAAAAATTTTCATTTGTATTCGTTTTACCAACAAATAAAATCCAGGGCACCAAAAATGAAACCTGTAAACATGGGCCCCGACTTGGAAGCTTGTCGGCCATCCCACGGAGCGAGTACCATGAAAAATTTTCATTTGTATTCGTTTTACCAACGAATAAAATCCAGGACCCCCCAACCAATTACCCGGGACACCAATTCGCATACTTTTGGTGGGGCCCCAGACTGGATATATCTTTTGCTTCCGCTATCGAAATTTTTCAACGTTAAAGCAGCAAGAAAACAATGAGATCCAACAAGGGCCCCTGGAAATGAAAACTTTTTACTTATACGTGAAATCTTCCCCGGGTACCCCGACCCTGTGTTGGGAGCACTGCTGTTGTGTGTGTATATTATACATATATATACCTCTCGGCATGGACCTCCCCCCCCCCCCCCCACAAAGGAAGGGCTGACAGGGGCCACAACGATTCTTATCACTTTTTGATTTTTCACACTATAAATTAATCACAGAGGGGCCCCTGAAAAGCTGGTTTGGGGGCTCGAAATCTAAATTCCAGCCTAAGGGCTCTGCTGTAGGATGTAGGAGCCTCTTGGTACATGCACATAACATGGTCCCGATATGTGAATATCGACCCAATATCGATATATGATATCATATCGATATATGAATGTACGATATATGAATGTGAATATCGATATATGAATCGAACCCACTTCCGTAACAGATTTCCGTCACTCAAAAATTTCACCCACTTCCGTCACTCGGTTGCTTAGCAACAGGCCCTTTTCGAGTTTGTTTGTGATTTTATATTATAGAATAGATATATATATATTTTTTTTATAATTTTCACATGCAGCTGCCATTGTATTTCATGTAAACATGTCAGTATTGAAACGATGTTTCAAGGTGGGCGGCATGTTGACGGCCCTAGATGGCAGCAGCATACCGTTAGCAAGCGGCCGTTGCCTTGAATGGCTGCGCGCGCAACGGAAGTATGATCACCGCGATCAAACCGACAACAAGGCGGCTCATGTATCGTTTTCCCTCTCATGTTTCAATAAATTCAGTTAATTTCATCTTGAATTGTCCTTAATTATCGACGGTTCATTCAGCGGAATATTCGACGCTAGTTACCAGAGACCCATCCTGAAAATCACGCCACAAGATCGTGAACAACAGCCCTTTACGTCGGGCGTGATTGGCGGACTGCTTCTGGAGGAGTTAAAGCCGGGTTTTCCTAGGAATAGGTTTGTTGCGCAGCGTGAACCGAATTAGACTATTTCGCGCCGGCAGAAACGTTTTACATAATCACGCTACGCGTTTTTGTTTTTCTAGCGAGGCGCATCAGATCAGGGCGGCTATATAAAGCAGTGGTTCTCAACCGGGGGCCACATGGCCCCCTAGTGGTACTGGGATACTTCAAGGGGGCCACGGAAGAAAATGGAGAAAGGGGCCATGACAGGTGGTTTGGAGGTCTGTAGAGAGCTGAGAAGAAAAATGGGTGGGAAGAAATAAAGCTTTTATATTTTTTTTTAGTGACTATACACTTACAGAATCCAACAAAGCCACCCATAAAACCAAGGCCGTCTTTGGGCATGGACCCACCCGGGCCTCACCGCCTACATTTTGCAGAAGGTTCCCTAGGATGGGGTTTATCGCAGACCCTCGGCTAGATTTTTCACAGACTCCTCCTCTATATTAAATTTATAGTGTGAAAAACAAAAATGATGAAAACCATATCAGGCTCCGGGCTGCAACTCTGTCAGTCCCACTCTTGTGAAGGGTCATGCCAGGGGATCTTATGTTCATAAGTGACCCCACCTTATATTTTGTATAGTACAATAAATTTTGAAAATACGTAGGAAATATGCGCGCTGTTTATTTCCAGCTAAGTATGGGACTACCATAGCATCACTTTGCCTATGGGGGCACCCATGATGTTCAGACGGTCCTGAATAGAACTCGGACTAGCGGGGAGCTCAATAAATTCTAGGCCAGTGGTCTGGAGACCAATCTTATTTGCAAAATTTTCGTTCAGTATAAATTCACTGAAAAAATCAATTCAATACGTATAAAGAATTTTGCTTCTAGATGACTGTCCAAAACTCTGGGTAAGACAGGTGAGCCACGAGGAAAAAATATGGTTCAAAGGGGGCCACGGGCAAAAAAAGGTTAAGAAACACTGATATAAAGTATATGGCTTTGGCATCATCTACTCTGTCGTCTGCATGCTCCGGTTTAAAGGGAAGGAAAAGAAAACACACAAGTAGAGAAGAGAATATCGGCAAAACCGCGGCGTACGACGCATTTGACACTTCCAGAAGCAATCGGCCAATCACGCCTGACCTAAAGCGCTGTCGTCAGGCGTATTGCGCTCTGTAGGAAAACAGTCATGCTGCTTTTCTTACTGGTGAGTGGAAGGCGTGTCGCGCTGGGTGAATCACGTTGCGCGCGGCACAGGAAACCTGCTCTTAGGAAAACCCGGCTTAGCACAAGGCTAAGCACAAATTGAGTCGCGTGCAGCGTTCGCGAGTGGGCGGGACCCGAGTGCGATGACGTCAACACGCCCCACGCGTAGCGAGGGGATGCGCATATTGGAACGCGTTCCCAGTGCACGAGCGTTTTCGAAAGGAAACGATTTCGGGGACTGGAACCTTGTCATTTGGGAGGCTTCCGGATCCTGGATTATTGCTCATTAAAGTTGACATTAATGAAGACATAACATTAATTAAAAAGAAAATACGAGTATGCGCTGAAAATATGCATTAAAATACCGTTTATAAAAACGTGAATACAAAGAAATAAAAAATTAGGATTGATGACAATTCAAAATTAGCGAATAATTAAAAAACTATTGAAAATTCAGATGTTTCTGATGAATTATTCCTTAAAAAAACTAAAAAGGTACATAAATTAATGAAACCTTTACATTAATTAATCAAAATTGAAAATGGATAAAATTAAGATAAATTTAGGAGGGATAAAAATTTTAATGAAAATTCAGGGCTACGAAAATTGATGAAATTATAAAATTCAAAATTTAGAATGAATCACACAATAAACTTAATTGAAGATTATTATATAATTAACAGAAATTGGAATGAATTAATATTCCGAAATTAATTTCCGATATTAATCCCATAATGAATGAAATTTGGAACTTGTGAAAAGTTAAAACAAATGAAACGATTGATCACAATTTAAAATTAATAAATTGCTGGAAATTCATATTTAAGAAAAACAGATTAATAAAATAGATTAATTAGTGAAATTAAAAATTAAATTTCAGATTTAATGAAATATTATTCCTCTATCGATCGATTAAATATAATTAATGAATATTCGGAATTAAAACCGAATTCGGAAATTTAATGGAAAATATTTCGTAGGCTATTAGATAAAACAAAAGTGAATTTCTTTTCTCTAAAAATTAATGAAAATTCAGAATTAATGACAAATTTTTAAATTTGGAATCACAAAATTAGTGAAAATTTCGTGCATCAATGAAAATCCCGAAATTAATGAATCAAATAATGAATTCCGAAATTGATGAATTCCGAAAAATAACTCCATAATGAATTAAAATTTAGAGCAAATGAAAAGTAAAAACCTTGGAAAGAACAATAATATTTAATAAAAACTCAGAAAGAAAGAAAATAACTCAGGAATTAATTAAAGGAAAAATTGATTATATATGTAAATAACGTTGATATTAAACAACATTTTTCATAAGAGAATACGAACTCTATCAAAATGACGGTTTAATTTTCAAAAAACCCTACCGAATACGAGGAATCGTGCGCGCGGGACACGAAAATCTGCGGCTCAACAGCAGCGCCAACGAGTGCGCGCGTACACGCGCTTAGCGTAGTGTCACCTCGTGTCTCAATTTGAGCTGCCCCTCTGATTTCCGTTGGCTGCAAAACAGAGTGCTGCCCTGCTTCGTGTCGCGAACGCTTCACGCGGCTCAATTTGCGCTTTGCCTAAGCGTCGTGTATGCCGCGCGTTTCAGCGATCTTCTCTTTATTTTCGTGTTGTTCTATTTCCCTTCCCTTCAAAGCGCCACGCTTGGAAAACACGTGATTATTTAACACATTTCTGCCGACGCGAAATGATCCAGTTCGGTTCACGCGGCGCAAAAAGCCTACTCCTGGGAAAACCTGGCTTCAGAGATGAACGCTCCTTACGGGATCAGAGAGAGAAACCAATATAGTCTCTCATGGAATCTCGTGTGTGGATGGATAGAGCCTTCTTCCCTCCTTTTTTCGCCTTCTTTTATTTACGGCAACCGATCTACTAAACAGATTCGCTTGCCCCACCGAACTTCAGTTTTTGCACTTTGACTACGGCGCGCGCGGCGGCGAAAAGATACACTTGTCTCTCATCGTCCCCTCTCAAGTGGAACTTAATTTTTTTTCCTTTTTTTTTTAGTAGAGAGTTGTGATGCGAATAAAACACGTCAAAAAGGGAGGGAAAGCAGCGACATTTTGCGGTTTCTCGGAATTTTCGTAGCGAGATTTCGACTGTAAACAAAAGGGGGAGAGGGATAAAATAGGAATAGTAGGAGAAAATTGCGGTAAAAAAGGACGATTGCGGCGAAAGTAGGAAAATAGGAGGAAATTTCTAAAAAATAGGAAAAGTAGGAAAAATAGGAGCGCTGCGAGGTATGAGCATGAAAAACGAAAAAAGATGGTAATTGCCCAGGGCTGGAGCCCTAGCCAGTCTTGAGGGGGGTCATGACTATGTAGTGTCTTCCCAGTACTTGCAAAAAAATTATTTTCGTCTTTGTGGCAACACCACAAAAATCCAATGTCAAGGCCGTCTGGCCAGAGAGCTTTTGTTGTTTATATTTTCCGGTCGCATCTTTGTACATGTCCCTGCTCTCGTCCGAATCGCGTATTATTTTACCTTCGTTTATATTTGTAAATAAATAATTGTTTTATTGTTTAATCTACTGCTTCGAATAATATAGTTATGTCTCAAAACCATCTCACATAACTATGTATTGGTGACCCTTGTTTTCTCGAACCCGCTCGGTATGTCAACCGATTCTACTGATGGATCCACCACGCAAGGCCTGCAAGCAGACAGCGTGGCAATCAAGCCACCACCCTTCTGGTGTGAGACGCCAGCGTTGTGGTTCGTGCACTTGGAGGCTCAGTTCAAAACGGCAAGAGTGACCAGTGAAGAAACTAAGTACAACATCGTGGTCGGCGCCATGGACCAACGACTCCTCAACGTGGTCAGTGACATCGTCATGTCGCCTCCTAATGATCGTCCATATGCTGCACTGAAAGAGGCTCTCACATCAAGAATGTCCGAATCAGAGAGCACCCAAATCAAAAAATTACTCTCCGGTTTAGATTTGGGCGATCGTCGACCATCACAGTTGCTCAGGGAGATGAGAAACCTCGCGGCAAACAAGGTAAGCGACGACATTCTCAAATCTTTATGGCTGAAGCTCTTGCCACAGCATGTGCAAGCAATCTTGTCGGTGAGCTCGGAATCGTTGTCAAAATTAGCCGACATGGCCGATAAAATTCTCGAAACTTGTGATTACGCGAATCCGAATATCATGGCGATCGCGAAACCAGAAAATGACGCGTCCCAGTCATCACATGAAATATGCCTCACCTCTCTTTCATCTCAGATCGCAAAATTAACTGATGAGGTGCAAGAACTAAAACGAGCTAAAAGTCGACAACGCTCGACCATTCGATCGCGATTTCAACGGAGCAGTAGCAGAGATGTGACCCATTGCGGAAAGGACATTTGCTGGTACCATAGGCGCTACGGAGATGACGCCCGGAGATGTACAAAGCCCTGTGCATATATCAGCTCATCTAATCAGGGAAACGACCCGGGGCATCATTGATGACGACGTGTGATGCCAGCCAAGTCTCCAGTCGTCTTTTTCTATTTGGTCGCACTTGTAATAGACATTTCTTGGTCGACACAGGAGCGGACGTTTCCGTGATACCGGTAACTGCAAATCGACGACCCTTTCCTGACAAAACTTTTTCCTTGTATGCTGCAAACTCTACCAAAGTTCTCACTTTCGGCACCGAACGTCTATACCTCGATCTTAGTTTAAGACGAAGGTTTCTCTGGACTTTCATCGTGGCAGACGTGTCCAAGCCAGTACTTGGAGCGGACTTCCTCAAGGAATTCGGCTTACTCGTAGACATCAAACGTCGACGCCTCGTCGATCCTGTCACTTCACTTAGCTCATCAGGCAGAGTCGTCACCGGTCCTTCTTGTGCATTGACGGCTGTTTCTCATGACATCAGGGACGACCGCATCAGAATTCTACTGGCTGAATTTTCCTGTTTGACTCATGAATCACCCGTTTTGAGAACTGTACCCCATCGTGTCGAGCATCACATTGTTACAAAAGGCCCGCCCGTTGTTGCCAAAACACGTCGCTTGGCTCCAGACAAGTTGCAAATTGCCAAAAAGGAATTCGACTATATGCTGCAACAGGGAATATGCAGACCCTCCCAGAGCTCATGGGCCAGTCCTTTACACCTGGTGCCAAAGAAGACTAATGGTTGGAGACCATGTGGTGATTACAGAGGTCTCAACGCCATCACTCAACCGGATCGATACCCGATTCCAAATCTGCAAGACTTTTCATCAAACTTGCACGGTTGCACGATCTTCTCCACTATCGACTTGGTTCGTGCATATCATCATATACCAGTTGCACCAGAGGACATTGAAAAAACTGCCATCACAACACCATTCGGCTTATTCGAATTCACCAGAATGACATTTGGCCTACGAAATGCGGCCCAGACCTTCCAACGTTTTCTCCATTGTGTGCTCAGAGGCTTAGACTTCTGTTTCGTATACATTGATGACCTCTTGATTGCTTCAAAAAATGTAGACGAGCATCACATCCATTTACGACAAGTTTTCGAGAGACTCAAAGATGCTGGTCTTGTAATCAATCTCGAAAAATGCTCGTTCGCTCAACCTGAAATCACCTATCTTGGTCATCACATCACTGCTGAAGGTATCCATCCAACATCCGAACGAATCAATGTCATCCAAGACTACAAGAGACCAGAGACTATAAAAGATCTACGAAAATATCTCGGAATAATCAATTTTTACCGGCGATTTATTCCTAGTGCTGCGAAAACTCAAGCTATTCTTAACGACTACCTCAAGGGCAGCAAGAAAAACGACAAATCTCCAATCGAGTAGTCTGAAGAAGCTATTGCATCATTTGAGTCAACCAAGCAACAGCTCATTGATGTTACCATTCTCGCTCATCCGTCCCCTGATGCGGAACTTGCTGTAATGGTCGACGCATCCGATATGGCTGTTGGAGGAGTTGTTCAACAAAAAGTCAATGATTGGCAACCGCTAAGCTTCTTCTCTCAACGATTGACTCCAACTCAGACTCGTTACAGCACGTACGACCGAGAACTTCTCGCTGCGTATTCAACAATAAAGCATTTCCGTTACTTCCTTGAAGGCAGAAAATTCACACTTTACACTGATCATCGTCCTCTCATTTTCGCTACTCAGCAAAAAGCAGAAAAGGCTTCTCCTCGTCAAATACGCCATCTGGATTTCATATTTCAGTTCACAACAGACATACAACATATCTCGGGTAAAGACAATGTGGTAGCTGATACCTTGTCCAGACTCGACGAAATTCATATGCCTCAAACTGTTGACTACACTGAAATGGCTAAAGCACAGGAACATGACGATGAACTGATCAAGATACTTTCTTCAAACACAAGTCTCAAACTTCAAAAATTTCCAGTTTTTGGTTCCAACTTACAAATCTACTGTGATGTTTCCACTGGACAAAGCAGACCGTATGTTCCAGAGTCCTTCCGAAAAACTGTTTTCAACTCTGTTCATGGACTTTCACATCCTGGCATCCAAGCTACTGCCACAACTATTGCCAAAAAATTTGTTTGGCCTTCAATCAAAAAAGATTGCAAAACATGGGCAAAATCCTGTCTGACATGTCAGAAGTCCAAGATACACAAGCATACCAGAGCACCTGTGGGACATTATCTACCAGTTTCCAAGCGCTTCGACGAAATACATTTGGATATTATCGGTCCCTTACCTTCTTCAGAAGGACATCAGTATTGCGTAACCTTGATCGACAGGTTCACGAGATGGCCTGAAGCAATACCAGTTCCAGATATCCGAGCCGACACAGTGGCGGCAGCAATATACTACGGATGGATCGCTCGTTTTGGTGTTCCTAGTGTCATTATTACCGACCAAGGTTCCCAATTTGAGTCCCACCTCTTTACAGAACTGTCACACATAATCTGATTCCAAAGACGGCGCACCACCGCTTACAATCCAAAATGCAACGGCTTCATCGAAAGATGGCATCGAACTCTGAAAGCTGCAATCAGATGTCACAGCAACAAGCAGTGGACTCGAGTGTTGCCTACAGTCCTCCTGGGATTAAGGTCCACATTCCGGGAAGAGTTCAACTCAACCCCAGCTGAAATGGTTTACGGCACGAACATCCGACTGCCAGGGGATTTTCTCGATACATCTACCTCATCACCATCTTCTTCCGATTTCATTCAACATCTTCGTGACCATTTCAACGACCTTAGACTAACTCCGCCGTCAAGGCATTCAACACCGCATGTTTTTGTCTCTTCAGCGTTAAACACCTGTCCTAGTGTATTCATTCGGACGGACGCTGTGAGAAAACCCTTTCAAGCTCCGTACGAAGGTCCATACAAAGTCATCACAAGGACTGAGCAATATTACACTCTCTCAGTAAACGGCAAAGAAAAAAACATTTCCACAAACCGGTTGAAACCCTGCTTCACAGAGAACTTCGACTCATCTCAAGTCAATAGAAAACCTAACGAAAATCAAGCACCTCATCCGAAGACTTCACAACCTCTTCATACGAAGAAAAAGGTTCATTTCAACACGACAGTGAAGACTTCGAGTGAGACCGATAAATCGGAACCGCAACGACAGACTCGTTCTGGAAGGCCCATCAAACCACCTTCTCGTTACAAATCGTTCTCTCCTGTTCACTAGAGGGGGAGTAATGTAGTGTCTTCCCAGTACTTGCAAAAAAATTATTTTCGTCTTTGTGGCAACACCACAAAAATCCAATGTCAAGGCCGTCTGGCCAGAGAGCTTTTGTTGTTTATATTTTCCGGTCGCATCTTTGTACATGTCCCTGCTCTCGTCCGAATCGCGTATTATTTTACCTTCGTTTATATTTGTAAATAAATAATTGTTTTATTGTTTAATCTACTGCTTCGAATAATATAGTTATGTCTCAAAACCATCTCACATAGCTATAACTACTATACTACAAAAATGCTGATAAATAATTCAGGTCATGCATAGCTAAATTCAAACGGGAAACGATATTTATGTAAAAGAATAACTTCTTACCTTCAACCTGCTGCATCTCATACTCCTCCGAGTCCATCGCATTGGGCATTGCAGCTTTGCAAGCTCCGATAGCGTTCACTCTTTCTTCCAGTGGAGTAACTATCGGAGCCGCAGACACACCCCCGCCAGTCTTCATCCGCTGCATCTTCTCCTCAGCAACTTTCATTTGCGTGCTTTTCTTCAGAGACCGATACGCATTCATTAATTGCGTGGTGGTTCTGGGGTTCGTCACCCCGGGAAAGCTGTTATATTTTGATATTAGTTTTTCCCACCCCAGCTGCTTTTGCCGGTTGAGGAATGCGTTCGTTTTTTTGTTTTCAATTACTGCTGCATCCTCCGCCACCAGCCCGACCAGTACTTCCTTCTCGAACGTTGTAAAATTTTTTCTACTCGACTCCATTGAAAACACAAGGACAACACAAAATTCGAAAGAAAACAAACGTGGAGAGAAACGCACGTGGTTATGATCGCGGCGGTGGTGATCTCAAAAAGCGGTAAAGAAAAATTTTATCACATGACCTTCGTTTGACGAATAAGCATGAAGCTCCTCACCATCACTCATTAAACGCCGTGGTCTGGTAACAACTCCTTGCTGATTTGCCGAGAATATCGATTTCTTCTAACATGCACTTTCGTCATCAACCGCATGTTATTTGATTGGCCGTTTGACAGTCGCTCCGTGAATACGGCCATTAGTCCCTGAATGAATATGCCGAATTTTCCGATTTCGGAGACCGTTTTTTTTCCTGCGAGTTATATACTGAAAATAACGGTAATTTCGCGGCTGCCAATCTGCGTTCAAAGACGGCATACATCGAAAAGGGGATTTGTTTACTCGTTTAAATTACCGACATTTTTCAGCGATCGTTGGGAAAAAATGGGATCTGTAAAAGCTCCAGCTAAATATTCATAGTTTTGTCATCTAGCCACTATGCGGTCGTGTGGTTTTCGTCGGCGGTTGCCGATCGTGGCGATTTCGCATTGCGAAAATCCGGATTTGGTGAACACGGGCGGCTCGAGGAAAAAAAAAATTCTACCCATGCGAAATCAGTTTTTGGCGCTACTGACAGCGTTTTTTTTGGTCACCAAAGCTTTTTCAACTCCATTTGGCACCCCTCCTTGAGCGGCGCCCGGTCCACCACTGCATTGGTGGGGGAGGGGCATGCTCTTAACAAGTGTCAAAGGAAGGAGTTTGTACTAGGAGCATGTGCTCATTTTACATAACTTCTGTGAGATACCTTTTTTATATTAATGTCCTACCTTTCCAAAACATGTTGTTGGAGAGAATGAAACGTTTGCACTCTTTCTGGTTTTTTGCACTCTCTCTCGTGCATTGCTGGGATGGTACATTTCTCCCTCACGTATTGCTGGGATGTTGCTTAACATTGTATCACCAACAGAACTATTAATTATGTGTGATGAATGGGTTGCACTACAATGCAAAGAATTACAAGAAGTGAAATCAGTTCAGAAGAGAATAGATAGATATTGGGCAGACATATTCAAACTTTGTAACCTTGAAAGCAGCCCAAAGTTCAAAATTTTGCCCGTTTTGGTGAAGGCTTTTTTATCTTTAGCATATGGTAACGCAGACAGTGAAAGAGTTGAACATTGTTAACAAATAAATAAAAGTCTGTTCGAACATTGAAAAATCTGTCCATCCAATGCTTTAATGGAATAAGACATACAAACTATTATGTTCAAGGGCATGAAAAATTTGAAAAAAATTGTCATTGAGATGCTGAACTTCTGAAAGTGACTCATGATTCGTAATCTATTAACATGCTATTAGGTTGAGAAATTGTTTAAGTAAATAAGGTATTTATATTTTTCTCGTTTCTTGCATTTTGCTTTTAAATTTAATAATTCCTTTAAATTCTGTGAGAAGCTAATTTTTTTTTTCACGGAAACCCTTATTATATTCTGCACACACTTTTTTTGCTATATCAGGAGCCTAGGTTTTTAGTATGCATGTTGCTTAATTTGAAGAGAGTCTAATAATTTTTATTCGTCATTTCAGTAATGCGTGTTTTAGTAGTGACATAAGATAATTCAGAAAAAATTTAAATGGATTTTAATTTGTGAAGGAAATTTATTTAGAATTATTTGTTTCAACCATTTTTGGCAAAACTTTTGGCATTTCACAAAAACATTGCTCCTTATATTGCAGATATAGTTTGTTTTTAGTTCTGCTCCATTTTCAAAATTTCTGCTCCAAAAATGAAATTTGCTGCTCCAAAATAGATGAGGGGCGCTTGCACCCCGGTAATAGTCTTGTGTCATAGATAGTTCATCACTGATTCCTACTTAAAATTTGACATGAATTCTCACTACCTCATTCTGTAAAAACATCTGAAAATATGAGGGTAAAAGTTCATCCATACTTTCAATATTATAAATTGACTAGCGTTTATGAGGATAGCTATATTCAACAGGATAAAACTGTTAAAAAAAGGTTTAGAATTGTCCAATAAGAATGTATACCAGATTTGTTCAAAAAGTATACAACCAAAATTTTTCTGCATAAGCCAACAGAGCTTGGGAGGTGTGGATTGGTGCACATATTGTAGGTCATCCCAGTGTGCGCATGCTTGGAATTTTTACCTGCTTGCAGAAGCTGCCAGTTGCTGATGCATGAAGAGTGAGCAAAATGGGCAGGGAAAAACTTCAACAATGCCACTGCATTAAGTTTTGCGTGAAGCTTGGTGATTCCTGAATGGAAACAATCCGCCGAATTCAACCGCCCTTTGGAAATGAAGAAATGGGCAGTACACTGATAAAGGATGGTACAACTGTTTCAAAGATGTCCGCACATCAATGGAGAGTGAAGCATGTTCTGGTAGGTCCTCAACATCTAGAAATGAAATTGTCATTGACCAAGTGAGGAACCTGGTAATGCAGGATCATTGAATCATGATCAGGGAACTTGCAGACGAGGCGAATCCAATTAGAATTTTATTCATCTAGATCAGTGTCTCCCAAAGTGGGCAATATCACTCCCTGGTGGGCGATGAAATGGTCCAAGGGGGTGATAGAACCTACTCATTTAACATAGGATCCTATGGGTTTACTTGAGTTGGGGGGCGATGAGAGGAAAAAATTTCTGATGAAGAGGGCGATGGAACAAAAAGTTTGGGAGACTATGATCTAGATTCATAGTTTATTCCATTTTGACTAATAATTTGGTCTTTAGGAAATATACAATGCAAAGTCATGCTGCCATCTTCTTTGACTCTAGTGGTGTGGTTCATCACGAGTATGCATTGCACAGTGCATCCATCACTAAGGAGTACTACCATGAGGTTCTGCATCTCAATTGGCAGCTCTATCGTGATTAATGCTGCAGCATAGTTCAAGTTTTTGCAGCCATTTTGTCTCAAAAATGAAAATGTAGCAGTGCGCACTTACACTTTATCGGCAGTCTGGCAGCTTTCGCAGGCAGGAAAAAATTCCAGTATGCTCACTGGATTGCCTACATACATGGACCAAACTATGCCTCTCTAGCTTAATTGGCTCAAGCATGAAAAATTATGGTTGGATACTTTTTGAACAATCATTGTGTACAAAGTCAAGGATAAAATCGACATGCGCAATCGCGCATTCACACAAATTAACAAGATTTTCTTCAGTAGTTTTTCACTATTTGCTCAAAATGACTTTATCCTACAGCAAGTGGAGATTAGGCTAAAATTTGAGGAATAAAAATAAGTACAGTAATTTCTGGTGTATAATCTGTGGCAACTGAATCGCTTGGTACAGATTATAGACCATTACAAATTACCTGCAGCTTTTTTGCAGAAAGGTTGAATAAAAATACTGTAGATCACATATAATGTATAGATATGAGTAGATGAACCAACAGTATTCCTACAAAAAAAAAACCTTCCCATTTTTTAACATTTCATTCTTAGTGATGAAAACAGCCGAAACCAATGTTAGGGATTATACAGGGTGATTACTTAATTTCCCTTGGCTTATTTTGCTGACAAATCACTAATTCTAAAAGCATATACTTCCAATTATAAAAAAAAATATCCAAATAGCATGTAGAACTCAGATGCATCATTCATGTTGCAAGGGGTTGTATAGTTATTGAAATATAAAGTAAACTATTTATACGAACCCTGTCCTCAAAAACCCAATCAGAAAGTTGTTGCCCTGTCTCTCCTGATAGAAACTTTTATTTTTTATGTGCAATATTCCTTGAGATATCTGAATTTAAAATCAGGAACGTTGAGAAAGAACAGCATAAACGTGAGAGAAGCGTTGGCCTTTAGTTTATGCTGTTCTTTTCCAACTTTTCTCAAATTTTTTAATTCAAATAATCCTTGTGAATATTTCACTTAGAAACATGGATTTTTTGCAGCATAAATGACGTATATGCGAGTACTACATGTTATTTGGATACTTTTTCTAACTGGAAGTATGGCTCTAGTATCAATGGTTTCCTAGTAAAATGTGGCAAGGGGAATTATGGTGGGTCATTCCCTCATGTTCAAGCAGTGCCGTGTTAACGCATGGGCCCCACCCGGGCACGGCCCGGGGGCCTCAAGGGAAGAGGGGCCTCACAAAAATGAGATCCGGTTGAAATTTTCTAGGATTTACCGTGTAGGGCCTCCAAAAAACCACTTGGACCGGGGGCCCATGATACTCTTAAGACGGCCCTGTGTTCAAGTAGCAACGAATGAACTAAACAAAGGGTTTTTATTGAGTAATCTCACTGTATACAATTAGAATGATTGGAAATTACCAATGGTTTAAGATGTTTTCTGAAAGAATATTATGTCTGTTCTGTAGTAGCTGTTTCTTCATTTCAGTTAATTTGTTAGGGTATGGTAACATTCGACAGGGGCAATGGTTAAAATTGGCTAAAGTCTCTTTCAATTTTTATGAACATGAAGAACTTACCATAAATGAATCTGTCTATTACAAAGCCCTTGCTCCATGCTGCCCATCATGGACTTGTCTTCCACTTTTTAATCTTGATTATCAAGCAGTATCATATCAGTTTCAGCAGTCTCAGCTCGATTAGTTTCTCTGCATAAATTTTTGAATTGCTGTTGATCAATTATCCAATTTTTTTTCTATGTCCACATTATTGAACCCTGCTCCATTTACCTTCGTTGCTAACACGACAATGTCTTTCATAATTTCTTCGACTGGCTTCTCAGAAATGGATGTGTCCTCAGTTACACATTGAAGCCAAAAAAATTTCCAACACGAGATACCTGTTCCTATCTTCATAGCGTCCACAGTTCTAACATTGATACTAATGGCATCGTAGAAATTCATCCTGACTTTTAGACTTTTTTTACATTTGCTTTGATTGCCTGTAAAATCATCATTGACTTATGTGTATAGCGAGCTATAAATGTTCGCATCACATTCGATCAAGCAGCTGAATGTTAGATGTTCAATTGGAAGACATATAGAGGACTCAAACACAGGAAAAATCTTTAGAGGTGGTTTTTAACATGTTTATTTTACACGTATAATTTATATTTTGTTCTGATACAATAATTAGCACTGCAACAATGTGGTCTCTTTCCCAGGTTTGTGGAAAACAAATACGAAACCACGAACAGAGGGCCAACTATATATTCTTTAAATTTCCGTTTTTGACCTAGATACAATAGTTGATGTTTTGACTTTTTTAAAAATCAATTCAAAAACTAAACTAAAACAAATGTGTTACAGTTGGTGCTCATAATGACTCTTCATCTTTTGCCGATGACTGACGTTATATAGGATGGTGATTGTACTAAAAGGAAAACATATATGATAGTTATGTGAAAACATTTTGGAATTATCCTACTGTGTGTGTGTGGTTGTTTTGATGCAATGGTCGTTATAACGAGAATCGACTGAATTAGTTTTTGGCATTTTTCGAAACTTGAGAGAAAAATATTCAATGATTGGTCTTCATTTATTGATTCTAGCAGGAACAACAATATTACACATTTTTTTTTATTAGGCTACTTGATAATTTTTTTGTTTTTCCCACAGAGTCCTGCTTATGACAGTGCCAAATGCAAGGCCAGCATGCATTTAATACCTCAGGTATTTAAAACCTCATGTTGAGGTCATCACCCAAATTGCAACGTATTTTGGGCAAAAAAAGAAACTTGTAACATTAATTTCACATAAAACATTCCTATAAGCAAAAGCTGAAAAATGAGGTATCAGAATATAAGTATGATTCATATTTTCAATAAATTGAAAAATTAAATTTTCATCATTTCAATTTTCCTGAAAAATCGGTTGTTACAATTTTTTTTCTCATCTCCCATCCCATAAAGGGATTTGCCATATTCCCAAGAGTGCGGTCACCCTCTGTTAAGAAACACTGATCTAGATCAAGGGTGTGTTCAACCTTTTCCAAAGTGCAAGCCACTTCATTGGTATGAAAACATGATGTGGGCCTTTAAACTGATATGGAACTGTGCAGCTTCTCACCCAAGTGATCTGGAAATGTGCCGTGGGGCACCAAAGTGACCTGGGAATGTTCTTCTGGCCTGCAAATAGATGGAACTGTACAACAGGTCACATGTCGGTGATCTGGAAATGTGCTGCAGGCTGTTTGAATGCTTTAACTATGCAATGGGTCACTTGAGTGATTTGGTAACGCACAGCTGAGTTGATTTTGCAAAATTATGTTCAATGTTATGGGCCACATTCGAGGACTCAGAGGCAGGGCCGCAACTAGGGGAGTGCCTGCGGGTCTGGTGCTATGGGCGCCGGACTAGGGGGCGCAAATTTCACTCTTTAACTTCAACATTATGAGGGGATGCCAAAATGTGTGCTTGTCTCAGCTGACCAAACATCTAGTTGCTGCCCTGCTCAGAGGGACATATTTGTCTAGCAGGCCATGGGTTGAGCATATATGATCTAGTTCAACCAAATCATGTGATCAACCTTATTCTCTATGATTTATCTTTCCTTCAAAAAGACCATGTACCATATCCACCCCCCCCCCATGCCAGGTAATGGGGCGGGGAGAATACAGTGATATCAATGCAGAAATATTGTCCCTTACCATTTTACAATCTCTTTTGATTCCAAAGTAATATTGGGGTATTCAGAAGCAGGTATTTAATTCAATAATCTAAGCAATTTCTTAATTTAATAATTTAAAATAATATTGTTAAAAATTTTATTTCATAGTTTTTAATCATTGTATTAAATTTCGTAAAATTTCTAATAAATATTCTAAGAATGGCCCAGCATCTCAAAGAGTCTCAAAGAGCGAACTTAAAAAGAAACACTTATGCTAAATTAGAAATTTGCAGCAGAAAAACACTACTGCTAAATACGAAATGGGTGAATTTTGGTAAAAGAAGCAAGATCAAACGTTCAAAAATGCTTGAAACTGAATAGAACAAAGGCACAACTTAGACTTGCATCAGCGGTAAAAACAAGAAAAATGATTACTTTTCTAATGAGTGTTTCAAGTCTCGTCTCTGGCCATTCTTTTTTTTAATTAGTGATTACCAAATCTCTTAAAATAAAAACACTCCCTTTGTTATTGTAACTATTTTTGAAATCCGAAATGCCATAGATCAGCATTTATATTTGCATTTGGTGATTATTATAGAGAATGTAAAAAAATTAAATAGGCCTATATCAAGAACGGTCTCTAAATTTCTTTGACATAAAAATTAAAAAAAATTTAAATTTTTCTAGGGGGAGGGACACCCCATTCTGAGCTGAGATAACACGATTTTTTTGGAGTAAAAAGTAATACTCTGTACGCTATATATTGCATAAATGTACACTCGTGTGCAAAATATTGCACATTCTAGTGGGGAGTAGGCGGGTCTCGTGCCCCGGGCACTGGACCCGAGGGGACGAATGCAAATTTCATTCTCAAATCTTACCTTCAACATTACGGGGGGGCCAAAATACGCACTTGCCCCGGGTGACCAAGCATCTAGTTGCGGCCCTGGTTGTCTGCATCATGCTAAACGCGGTCTCTTGTGTGCTGCAGTTAGCGGGACCCAAACAACGGGTTTTCGAGCATAAAGCCCTCTCTCATGAAGCCTTTGGGCAACAGTAAACCGTGAAACTCGAGTTCCAATGGCAGCATGCAGCTCACGTGAGAGCTGCGATGATGTAGCAGTCCTGTGGTGCCGCTCTGAAAGTGCCAAATAACGATCCTCGTTGGTCTTCGACGACCTTGCCCAGGTCTTCTCGATATGGATCCAGTGTCCTGAAACTGTTTCCACAAACTGCAGACAACACTGGGCGTAACATCGAGCTCTGTAGCCACCTGCACTTGTGATTGTCCTGCCTCCAATCTACCGACAATTCTCTCATTCCGTCATCCATACGTTTGTGGCTACTTATTTTATCTGATAGCTTATAAAATTTACCACTCTTGCGAGAAACACAGCGAATGTCGCCGAGGAGCACGAGAACACGAATTGTGGAAAACGCCTCGTACCCTTATTCCCTCCGTGGTCACAGCTCCGCCCACACGCATGCGTACGCTTACGTGCTGCGACACTGAATATTTGCACACTTCTTCGGTGGCATTATTAGTACCTTTAGTTCAGTACTTTTATGAAAATAGACACAAATGTGCAAATTCTCTTAATTTTGCGCACGAGTGTATATATAAAAACCGTGCATTTTATTTACTGCTAAAATTTTAGTAATTGCAAGCATAGGAATACAATGAAAGGGTTAGTTGGGGTTGCACCTAATGGTGTAACTTTTGTCACCGCGAGTTGTACCCAGGTTCAACATCTGACAAAGAAATTGTTCGGCATTGCGGAATACTCAGCGTTTTTGAACCCGGGACCTGATTCTAGCAGATAAAGGATTCTTTATTTCAGATTTGGTTCCTCCCTGTGTGTGTGTGTCAACGTACCACCATTTCTTTTCCAGCAGCAGCTTTCTCCTAGCGAGATTGAAGAAACTACAAATATCGCCAGGACACGAATCCTCGTCAAAAGAGCAATTGGAAAGATAAGTCTAAGATTACCAGATTGATCGTCACGCCCCTCTTCCCATTTGCCAGGTTTGCACAGTTTTGACAAACTTTCAGTTCCTTTTATTTTTCTTAAAGATGATCCAACATTGAGGACAAGGGCATCTAAGATATTGTCTGAATGATCTTTTCTTGCAGATGAGTAATGATCTTAAGGACGAATCAAAATACTCATTATTTTTGAAACATATGACAACCATATTTTTATGGGCATCTTTTTATCAGCCACCTCGTTGGGCATTTTGCCTGTTGTGGCGTTGTATTTGTATTTGTATTTGTATTTGTATTATATTGGTGAGGGTGTGATCGAACCTTTTTTGTAGCTGCTATGCAAGATTTTTCTACATGATCAGAAAAAGAACAAGTATTGTCAAACGATGTCAAGTTTTCTTTAAAGGAAACCCAGTTTGTGATGGCTATTTTGCAAGAAAATTTATTAACCCGAAGATTGATGTCTAGACAAATAGGCAGATGATCACTGTCGTAAAGGGAATCACTGCTGTATTAAAATTTTACCCATTAAGTTTGAAGAACAAAAACAAATCTATTGTGTTGGACGAATTGCACACTTGTGAGTGGCACACTTGGGTTGGATCAGACAAACTGGGTTTTGTTAAAGCCACAAAAAAAGATTTCTGCCAGCTGTGTCTGTCCGAGGACTGTTCCAAGAAGAATGGGATGAATTAAAAACACCAAGAATGATGAATGGAAATGAGATTTTAGAAAGAATGGTATTCATGACACTAGGGATTTCAGAAGTGTCAGCCAAATAGGTGTTTGCTATATAAATGTACTTATGGAAATGAATTTTGATAATGATTATACTTCAATGCCTTGAAGACAATTTATGAATAACGTGAAGGGTATGTAGAGCAAACAGCCGTGAGAACTCCACCTCTGCCCGAACTGTTGTCTCGGTCACATCTGTATATTACAAAGTTAGGTAAGTGGAAACGGCCATTGCATGTAAGGAAAGTCTCCTGGAGACAAAGCACATCATAATCTTTTTGAAAACGTAGAAGGTGTAATCTCTCTTGTTATTAATGCTGCGCAAGTTCCATTGAAGCACCTTCAATGATGTAAACATAAAGAAAATTGTATAATCTTGGCTAAAATAGAAGAACAAAATTATGGAATCCGTGAATAGCTTATTCAATGAAGTAAAAGTGAAAATGACCATATCTGCAAATCTTGCAGTTGAACACAAAAAACAGCACTGACTTGTACTGAAGTAAGAGAGAAGAGGGGATAAAAAAAAATTATCGTTGATTATGATGGTTTGAACAGAAACTATAACCATGTTCCAAATTATAAAAACAAAAAAAAAAAAACATAGTTTGATGATATAGGTTTCAGAATTGCCTCAATTGCTTCCTCTGTTATAGCACTTCACTTTTTTTGCAAAATAGTCGGCTTTTTTTTCAAACGATGGAAGAGTACTCCTTGATTTTATTCTGGCTTGAATGAAGCCTTCACGACTCTCGGTTGTTGATACAGCAAGAGATGCTTCACACACGCACAAAAAATTTACGAGTCGTACCCACCGTTCAACTGCTTGTGTGTGACAAGGAAAATTCGGTATACATGGAAAAGCAGGTTCAGATAGTTTTTTGTGGGTCCAGTTCCTTATTTTTTATAATAGGTGGTTCAGTCACTCGCACTTGATCCCATGCAATTAGTTCCGAATAGTACTTAGCAGAAAAGTTTATTTTCGGAACAGGGAATGTACGGATTTCTGCTTCTGATAATCCTTCATTTCTAATTTTTAGAATTCTCTTGATTCCCAGTTCTTCGCCCGTACTATTTCCACAAGATATCTCTGATCTGCACTTAAATCACTGTTGTCACCGTCCATTATCGGAATGTTATTAGAGATTGGTTTAAATTTCCCAATAGGTAATCTGTCACAATTTTCCAAACTTTTTCCGATATCACCTTGAATCCCGTGTGGACTGATAGAACATCCATTTAGATGCTTCACAAGATGCCTTAGAGGTAACTCATTGAAGTAAAATAGACAAATACGCCAATGCAAGGGATGGCCTATTTCTTTCTCTATTAATCTGAAAACACCATTTTTATAACCAGTATTGGTAACAGTTCCATCGCATCCGATCTCCATCAATTCTTTCGTATCAAAATCTTGCTTCAAAAAGTCTAGGATTGATGATTTTATATCCCTTGCTCTACTGCTTCTTGGAGTTGTGTGACCGAGATAAATTGACCCGGGTTCCAGCAATATGGTTGTGTTCTTCAGATATGGTTCTTCTACGGAAAGAATTACCTTTTTTGACATTAGCTAAGGTTTTGTCTTTTCGACCATCAAAATATATTCCTCACACATTTTATTCTAGGAATTTTATCTTGCAAAAGAACTCTCTGTGATGCTCTTTCACGCCTTATTTTCATCCTGTCTATTGTCATATTTGGCTTCTCTTTCAAATACAAATACAAATACAACGCCACAACAGGCAAATTGCCCAACGAGGTGGCTGCATCATGGATCCCCGAGCCCCTACCTACTACTGCTACACCACACCCCCCACCCCGCAGAACCCCCCAACGAATCGTTACATGCGGGAATGTGCGTGTACGTGTAGTGCAACCTGACGTAAAGTTTTTTGTTTTCTGTGTAATGCTTGTTATGTGTAGTGCTGTCATCTGCCCCCAGTTTTACTAACTATGAGTGAAGTGTTATGATTGAATGATTTATCGTTGTAGGACTGTTGCTCTCTGTGGCGAGACTTTTTAACGGGGAGATCGGCTCGCATTTGCGCCTTGAAGTTGGGAACCACAGAAAACCAACTTCAGCCGACCACCACTGTGGGGCTCGAACCCGGATCCTCGCATCACGAGTCCGGCACTATAACCACTCGACCACCACAGCGGCGTCCACCACTTTCGTCAATAACCCAACATCTTCCAGCACGGCATTCACAATAATTGCAGCTGATCGATCAGACGCACCAGTTCTAGCACAAGCAAGAGCAACATTTGGTAATTCAGTTCTCATCTGTGAGGATGATGGTAGAACTTCAAAAGCAAATTAAATACTTGCTTCGGCACCGATTGATGAACCAGCTTCAGTACTGGCAGATGGAAATGTTAACTTCAACGGCAAACTGTGTTTTGGCTCATATAGATCACTTTCCTCAGAATCGTTGGATATACACTGCTCAAAACAATTAGGGGGAGCAAGCAAAAAGTGAAGAAAACCGTGCGAGGCAGCCACGTATTGGCATACAATGGATAGTACACGCGTATCAATGCGCAATACAGAAAAAAGACATAAAAAAATTTGGAATTAAGCTTTAATTCTTTGAAAATATGGAAAAAACATGAAAAGATGATTTAGGGCAACAATTTGGTTACATGTAAACGATAAAAAAAAAGTAATGTTTAGACATGATGCATGAGTTTTAATAGGGCGTGTGGTTTCCTCGAACAGCTAAGACTGCTGCACACCTGTTTGCCATGGATGCGATGAGGTTATCAATCAGACTTTGGGGAATACTGTTCCACTCCTCAAGAAGTGCAATCTGCAAGTCTCGGACAGTAACAGGCGGCCTTGGTCGCGCACATGCTCGATTGGATTCAGGTCAGGAGAGCACGCTGGCCATTCCATACGCTGTATTGTTTCAGCTTCAAGCATGTTCTCCACCAGACGAGCTCTATGCGGTCGGGCATTATCATCCTGGAAAACAAAGGAATTTCCAATGGCTCCAGCGTAAGGGATGACATGAGGTCGCAGTATCTCTTCTGCATACCTTCGGGCCGTCAAAGTGCCATTCCGAATGATATGCAGGTCCGTACGTCCGCCTATGCTGATTCCACCCCATACCATCCAACCAGCTCGTCTGTATTGTGACCATTCACGAACGAATGCGGGGTTATTTCGAGTGCCCCTGTCCCTCCATACCAGAACACGTCGGGTGTCACACTCCAGACTGAATCGGGACTCGTCTGTAAGCAGCACTTGGCTCCAATCATGTTGCTCCCAATCTCGATGTTCAGCAGCCCATCTTCTTCGGGCCGCACGGTGGCGTGGGGTCAACGGAATGCAGACCATTGGCCTACGTGCATAGAGCCCTCCTTCATGAAGCCTATTACGTACTGTTTGGCTGGACACCCTTCGTCCTGTTGCCAAGAGCTACCGTCTTTGCAGCTGCGTAGCATTCTTTGTTCTGTTCGACGGGCTGTCAACCGTACATACCGGTCATTAGTTGCTGTAGTGGCGCGTGGCCGACCTTGCCCTGGTCGACGTCCAACATTTCCTGTTTCTTGGAATCGATTCCACAGCCTTGCAACAACACTTCTGGCGACTCCAACAGCGTCCGCGACACTACGTTGTGTTTGCCCGGATTCCAGTCTGCCTATAACACGCCATGCCATGGATTCCGGTAAATCACGTTGTTGAGACATCCTCAAGTCACCTTGTCTCAAAAAAAAAATACTGTGCAATCGAATTTCACAGTTACGGCAGTAAAACAGATGTTTCTGCAACATCCCGATTTCTGCCCTTATCTCCTTTTTCTGGTTTTTGACGTCATGAACTTTGATTTGCATATGAAGTTTTCTTCTTCCGTTTCATGCTAGGCATTAAATTATGGATGATTCATTTTATGTTACTTATCGGTATACATCTTTGCGTAATTTTGTTAAAACCATATGCTCCCCTAATTGTTTTGAGCAGTGTAGGTAGGTAGGGGAAGGGTGGGCATAATATATGGCCACGCTAAGGAAAAATAGTTTTTTTTCGATAAGTAAATATTGAAAAAAGCAAATGAAAGTTTTGTATAAGATAGTTTACATATTTAGGTTCATGCAAAAAATTCTATTTTGACTTTATTTCGGTTAGTTTTGTTGGAAAAAATATTCTCTCGCAACCCTACCAAGTGGCCAATTTGCCCGATATAAAAAATAATTGTTTGATTGCATTTTAAAGAATATGAATGTGTATTCTCTCTCATGAAAGAAATATTATTATTCAATAGAAAGGTTGTGAAACTGTTCAGTACATTTTAAACTCATTTTATAACTGAAACTGCTCAGTTTATTTTAAAATTATTTCGCATTTTGCTAGCTATTGAATTTTTATTAATTTATTTTAAAAAATCACAGATGAACTCATTGTCTTCTTCCTCGCAACCGGCACAAGCCTCGTGTGCTCAATGTAGATAGCTTGAGCATCTGATGAATCTTTCATTTTGTTTGGACTTGGAAAAATAGTGTCCACAGAAGAGGCAATCAGCATCACTGACGTCACTCATCAGAGTCCTGAAAGAAAGCACGCTTAGCCACTTTAAATTTCTTTTTCCCTTTAACTTTCTCTTCTTTACCTCGTTTTCCTTTTTATAACTTTTTTTCCTTTTTTCTAAATTCCAGTTTGAGTTTCTTCCGTCTTTCATTTTCTCTCTTTTCTTAATTCGCTATTATGAGATCATTTATATAAGGGCTTGAAGTCAAAACTGCTGCTGATCCCTTTTTTCGCTTATTTTTTCGTTTGGCAATGTTTGCTTTAGGGATTGGGGCAATATCATGAGGGCTTACATCAGATGAGGTACAGGGCCTTGATGAGTCTCTCGAGATGCGAAGAAATTGTATTGTTGGAATCTCCGGAACCTACAGTGAATGCTGCATTGTCGTCACTAGAAAGTACAGGAAATGCAGCGTTGGGTTGAGGGTCTGCAGATCCGCAATCCGTCTGAACAGAAGTTCTCTCTTCATTTGGGCCTGCGACACCTGATGATCTTCAGCTGGTAGGCAGGCGACAGAGGGATCATAGATATCTGTGGTCGCAGCTGCAGCGAAATACACTAAATAAATCTCTGTTGATTGGGCCTATACCACATCTTCGAAATCCTTTTACGGCAATGGTCGGAGTAGCTGCATTCAAAAGAGCCTCCCCAAGAAGTCGTGACACCTGATATTGAGTTACAAGCCTACCTGGGGGTGAACTATCTCCGCAGTCCTTAGTAACTACTAGTCCTAATGAACTACCGGTCGGAGGACTGAAGCTAAGGACCGCTTCAACTACTAGTAGTTAAGAGGTACTATGTACTACCAGTCCTTAAGGTCACGTGACGTGAAACAGTAGTTAGAGGGGGAGAAAATTTTTGGTTTCGAGAGTAACAGATCTCTAACCAATCGGGATGCCGTTTGAAGCCTACAACTACTACTAATTATTTAACAATCGTTTTTCCGCAGTGGGTGGTGGCAGCGATTTCATGTTTACAACTGATTGTAAACAAACTTTTTTTCCGAGGGACTCGCCATACATTTTTTGTCACCCGTGGTTTTCAATTTTTTTTTACTCTAATATCGTTAGCTAGTTTAATTATTTTGTAAAAGTATGAAACGTTGCATTTTTCATCTTGCGACTTTTTTTAGAATAAGATTCGATATTTTTCTTGTCCGAGCTCATGGATCCCACTTTTGGATACTTGAAAAACCGAGTATCTGGGACCCCAGCTGCATATAAGTGGGTCGCATACTGATGAAATCAAAAATTGAAAAAAAAAATTCTTACAACAAAATGCAAAATTTTAAATTAAGGTTACCGGCACTAGTTGAGCCTATGGCCGTAGTGTGCCTTTTCGTGGCAGACTTTCCCTTTTTTTTGGGGGGATCTTGAAAGGGTTATTATGCAAAATAATTGTAGATTTTTGGGGGCCCCTATTCGCCTCAGCTGAATACTGTTTTTAATATTGAGTGCCACTTTTTTTTAAAGACCAATTTGTTAAATGATTTTTTATTATCCATTTTTATTCCTTTTAAATTCATTGAAACAACGAATTGCAAATTATTTTTGGAGCAACTAAAATATTAAATTACTGATAATTAATAATTAAAAGAATTAACTGCCTTGCTGCGTATTGTAGTTCTGTATTTTAAACTATGGGTTTCTCCTCAGTGTTAAAAAATATTATCAGAACATTATTTTCTATGAATGAGCACTTACCTGTTAATGCAAGAGAATACTTCAATATTTAAAATATATATACTTCTATATTAAAGATCTTTCATCAATTTATCGGTTTCATATTTAGCTTCCAACAAATAACTTCACCCGATAACTTTCATTTGATCGTATATTTCATTTCAGTTGATTAGAAGATGAATGATTGATTGAAGTTGATTAATAGAAACATGAATTAAATAACAACTTGCACACATGATTTGTCATACAAAAACATTTTATTTCAAAGATATGTTCATAGAGAGTTATCATAATCACAATTTATTGGTTGTACTTTTCTTAGAAATCGCATCTTTCAAAAACATAATTTTTTGAGATTCATAAATTTTCATCTGCAACTTCAAATGTTGATTTACCTGAAATTAAAAAGAGGAAGAAAAAAAAAACCCTTTTATTATGCTTATCAATCTTTGTATCAAGTACTGTATATTTTATTTCAAATTATAACACAGTCTTTAGTTGTATAAGTAGAGATAATTCGTGCACAATAGCACTTAGTCGACATTGAGTCGACTCGCCACCATTTTATCACAGTAGGATCCAAAATGTATAAACTGTGTTTTGCAAGGGAGGCCTGGCGTTCCACATAGATGCACATGTTCATGTCTAGATGTATTTACCTAGGGCTTAGCAAATCTTAAGAGCCAACATTGCAAAAAAAAATTCATACTGACACCTAAAATTTTCTATGCAGATCATAGAAATATTTGGAGTTTATGTCTGAATCTTCCAACATGTGAAGATCATCACTAAGTGCTGAAAAGTTGAATATAATTTGTTTTTACTTTGGATTATTTCTTCTAAAAATATGCTTGGCTGCCAAGAAATTTGGCCCGCGCCTTTTTCAATTTTTCGAGCCACGTTTCTACCCTAAAATTTTGGTCAGACAGATGAAGTGCAAAAACCTATTGGCACGCAGCTTACTATATATTTTCACTCTACTCTTTGCTCTAAAACACATCCTTAGCAACCTCTTGTGGATCGGGGAACCCCTATTTAAATTAACATAGAAATTTTGCAGTGTTGTATGGTCTCACTAGTTAAAAAGTATGATATTATTTGTCGTCAAGTATATTGTTTTGGGGCGCGGTAGCCCGGTCGATAAGATGCTCGCCTAAAGTACCAAAGGATGTTTAGAGGTGTCGCGAGTTCGATACCCAGTTCGTCCTTGTCAGAAAACTTTCCTGACACAGGGGTACAACAAAAAACGGTGACTTGACCGCAGCAAAAATTGCTACCGCAGGGAGTCCCCCATCGAGGGGTTAGCGCATCAACCTCTCGATGAGTATGAAAAACAAGCCTGCCGTTCGGAATCGGCAATAAATTGTAGGTCCCGGTCTAATTAGCCCTCGTGTGCAGAAAATAACCGTGGTGCGACAAAAATGATCAAATGTATATTGTTTTAAAATTTCCATTCACAAAATTTGCTCATCAGTAAATATGATAATAAGTTTTTCAAAGAATTAATATTGCTTTTCGGTTAGTAAAGCTTCTAAAGGTTTTTTTAAATGTCCTCCACCTCATTTATATAGCCAAGGCAAGTTTTTCAACAGTACATGTTTTTACTTGCACTGGACAAATTTTGAGTGGTATAGGTAGCCATTAAGAAATCGTCTATCTTAATTTCCTGAATTCAATTATGTCAAAAAGAGTTGTTCTTTCAATAGTATCTGAAAAAATTATTATAAAGATAATTACTCATAGCAAGATATTTCTCGAGAGAAACCAATATGGTATGGACTAAAAACAATGCCACCTTTCCCTCTTGCTTATTTTGTTTTTGCACATATAAAATGTGTCGCTGAAATTACAATAATTTCAGAGGGAAGTATGTTTCTGTTAAGTTTTATATTGAGAAATATTCAAGTGATTGTACAGTTTACAATTTTTATGAATTTTCTGAACTTAAAATTGAATGTGTATAAAATAGGTTATTTTATTCATCGTGCAACATAAATGAAACACTTAAATACAACATTTCTTAATAAACATGTGAATTTATGTAATACACGAGTTTTACAAAAATTAATATTTAACATTACTGCCAATTTTTACCATGCTTTATTTCAATTTCACCATTACTCATCACAAAAAAATAATTAAAATTTTTGTCATTTAGGTGCTATAATTTATTATCAATGAATTGTAGCTTATTAGTTACTTTATGAATTGAAGGAAGTTTGATCTAAAACACAAATTTTCAATTTCCTTATTTATAGGCGATTATTATTAATTAAAATTATTCAGTTTCCTTATTTATAGGCGATTATTCATAGCATAGTCATCCAAGCACAATTTTTATTGTGCCAACAATATTCAAATTATTTATTTACACACATGCTCAATTTATTTAGACATAATTTTTCATTAAAAAAAATTAATACAGCAAAAAACATAGAATGTAAAATTCCAATCTGATATTATCGTAATTGCAGATTTATGTTTCATTTGCCATGTAAATATTTTCAATACAATCCAAAATATACATGGGCTATTTGATATTTTTCAGCATTACTAAGTGGGACCCACTGCTTTATTCATTGCGTGACATTGTCCATTTATATTTTTAAATAACGCATTTACCGAGCAAAAAAATATTAAGAATATTTCTAAACACTTTTCTTATATAGTTCGATAGCAATAAAATAATTCTTACCTCAGTAATGAACATGCTAGCACTTCGTCGTGGCTTCGATCGCCGATGTCAGCATCTGGTTTTGCAGGATATAACGATGAATCACTTCAACTTTGATGACACCGAAGATATAATCTAAGTTATATCTGTCATTATTATCGTAAAAAATTGTTTAATTCGAAAAAAAACACCAGATATTTCATCACTAAATATCACAGCGAGAACTCGCGACCAGAGACGAAATTTCCTCTTTTCCAAGATGGCTGCCGTGAACTACTTTTCTTGCTGCTTTAGGACTGGTGCTAGGCAGTCCTTAGCAGCGGTCTTAAGTAACTACTAAAAAAAGTCCTTAGTTTAGAGATAGTACCGAAAAGTCGAACTACTGGCCATCTAAGGACAAATCGGGGCTTAACTACTTTTTTTCGGCGAAGGACCGCAGAGATAGTTCACCCCCTGGGGGTGAACTATCTCTGCAGTCCTTAGTAACTACTAGTCATAATGAACTACCGGTCGGAGGACTGAAGCTAAGGACCGCTTCAACTACTAGTAGTTAAGAGGTACTATGTACTACCAGTCCTTAAGGTCACGTGACGTGAAACAGTAGTTAGAGGGGGAGAAAATTTTTGGTTTCGAGAGTAACAGATCTCTAACCAATCGGGATGCCGTTTGAAGCCTACAACTACTACTAATTATTTAACAATCGTTTTTCCGCAGTGGGTTGTGGCAGCGATTTCATGTTTACAAACAAACATGTTGTAAACAAACTTTTTTTTCCGAAGGACTCGCCATACATTTTTTTCTCTAATATCGCTGGCTAGTTTAATTATTTTGTAACCGTATGAGGACGTTGCATTTTTCATCTTGGGACTTTTTTTTTAGAATAAGATTCAGTATATAATAATAGTCAAAGTATTTTTCTTGTCCGAGCTCATGGACCCCACTTTTGGATGCTTGAAGAAGCGAGTATATGGGACCCCAGCTGCATATAAGCGGGTCGCATACTGATGAAATCAAAATTTGAAAAAAAAATTCTTACAACCAAATGTAAGATTTTAAATTAAGGTTACCGGCACTAGTTGAGCCTATGGCCGTAATGTGCCTTTTCGGGGCAGACTTTCCCTTTTTTTTTTGGGGGGGGGGGGGCTCTTCTTGAAAGGGTTATTATGCAAAATAATTATAGATTTTTGGGCCCCCTATTCACCTCGGGAGCCGTACTTGAGGCCCCAGCTGAATACTGTTTTTAATATTGAGTGCTACTTTTTTTTAAAAACCAATTTGTTAAATGATTTTTTATTATCCATTTTTATTCCTTTTAAATTCATTGAAACAACGAATTGCAAATTCTTTCTGGAGCAATTAAAATAATAAATTATTGATAATTTATAATTAAAAGAATTAACTGCCTTGCTGCGTATTGTAGTTCTGTATTTTAAACTATGGGTTTCTCCTCAGTATTAAAAAATATTATCAGAACATGATTCTCTATGAATGAGCACTTACCTGTTAATGCAAGTGAATACTTCAATATTTAAAATATATATATGTCCATATTAAAGATCTTTCATCAATTTATCTGTTTCATATTTAGCTTCCAACAAATAACTTCACCTGATAACTTTCATTTGATCGTATATTTCATTTCAGTTGATTAGAAGATGAATGATTGATTGAAGTTGATTAATAGAAACATGAATTGAATAACAACTTGCACACATGATTTGTCATACAAAAACATTTTATTTCAAACATATATTCATAGAAAGTTATCATAATCACAATTTATTTGTTGTACTTTTCTTAGAAATCGCATCCTTCAAGAATATAATTTTTTGAGATTCATTAATTTTCATTTGCATCTTCAAATGTTGATTTACCTGAAATTAGAAAGAGGAAGAAAAAAACACCTTTATTATGCTTATCAATCTTTAAATGTACTGTATATTTTATTTCAAATTATAACAGTCTTTATTTGCATAAGTAGAGATAATTCGTGCACAATAGCACTTTGTTGACTCGTCACCATTTTATCACAGTAGGATCCAAAATGCATCAACTGTGTTTTACAAGGGAGGCCTGGCATTGCACACAGATGCACTTGTTCATGTCTAGATGTATTTACCTAGGGCTTCACAAATCTTAGGAGCCAACATTGCAAAAAAGAAAATCATACTGACACCTAAAATTTTCTATGCAGATCACAAAATATTTGGAATTTATGTCTGCATCTTCCGATATGTGAAGATCATCACCAAGTGCTAAAAAAGTTGAATATAATTTGTTTTTACTTTGGATTATTTCTCCTAAAAATATGCTTGGCTGCCAAGAAATTTGGCCGGCACCTAAAATGTTTTTCAATTTTTCGAGCCATGGTTCTACCCTAAAATTTTGGTCAGACAGATGAAGTGAAAAAACCTATTGGCACGCAGCTAACTTCAAATTTTCACTTTACTTTCAGCTTCGCTCTAAAACACATCCTTAGCAACCTAAGGATCAACCTATAGGGTTCTGGATCAGGGAACCCTATTTAAATTAACATAGAAATTTTGCAGTGTTGTATGGTCTTACTAGTTAAAAAGTATAATATTATTTGTCGTCAAACATATTGTTTTAATATTTCCATTCACAAAATTTGCTCATCAGTAAATATAACACGTTTTTCAAAGAATTAATATTGCTTTTCAGTTAGCAAAGCTTCTAAAGGTTTTTTTTAATGTCCTCCCTCTCATTTATATAGCCAAGACAGGTTTTTCAACAGTATACATGTTTTTACTTGCACTGGTCAAATTTTGAGTGGTACAGGTAGCCATTAAGAAATCTATCTTAATTTGCTCAATTCAATTATATCAAAAAGAGTTGTTCTTTCAATAGCATCTGAAAAAATTATGATTATAAAGAAAATTACTCATAGCAAGATATTTCTCGAGAAAAACCAATATGGTATGGACTAAAAACAATGCCACCTTTCCCCCCCCCCCCTGCTTATTTTGTTTTTGCACATATAAAACGTGTTGCTGAAATTACAATAATTTCAGAGGGAAGTATGTTTCTGTTAAGTTTTATATTGAGAAATATTCAAGTGATTTTACAGTTTACAATTTTTATGAATTTTCTCAACTTAAAATTGAATGTGTATAAAATAGGTTATTTTATTCATCATGCAACATAAATGAGACACTGAAATACATTTCTTAATAAACGTGTGAATTTATGTAATACAGCCTCTCCGAAACGCTATTATGTCTGCGATCTGATATAACGCCAAAATTCTTTGGGTGGGATGGTGGCATTAAATCGGGGGTTCGACTGTATTTGTTCCACTAGGGTTGTTGATACAAATGAAATCAGTGAAAATGATGCGACACAATGTTAAAATTTATGTCATTAAATCATGCATGGAAATATTTTATTTTACATGAAAATAATAATGGAAACTGTTGCTCAAAGTCAAATACAAAGAATTAAAATTACCTTTGTTTGCTCTGGTATAATTGTTTGGTAACTTTGAAAACCTTCACATAACTTTGTAGCTACCTACAGCCAATTTCCTGGGAAACAAAATTTTTCAAGAGTTAGAAAAGTCTCACAAATGTATATACAATATATATATATATATATATCAGCTGTTTACTAACAACATCGTTAAAAAATAAATGCTTGTTAAAAGTTTAAATGTTAAAAGTTTCAGTTCCACAACATCTCAAAATGTTATATTTTAAAGTTCTTAAGTATTCGACATGGAAATTTTTTTTCTGTCGTTACCCATACACACAAAATCAAAAACAATTTTTGGCAAAAAATTCAATTTGAACACACACAGCAAGGCCATAACCCAAATACTGAAGTAGTAATATGTTTCAAACACTAATCTGCTTCCTTTCATTATAATATATATATACCTCAACACTAAAAACTGTGCGTGAAATTAAAACTTTGTTTTTTAGTCCCATTGTACGAACTTCATTTTTTATATCAACAAAACAATATAATGATTCCTTATTAAATATTCATCTCAGAGCGAGTTACAGAGTGCAATTTTTAAAGTAGTAGCATATGATTTTTTTCTGAAAATTTAACTTTCACTAAGTATTACAATATTGTTCATTTGAACAGTTCAAAATATCAAATCTATATTTTAATCCTTTATACTAAATTTAGTGCATGAGTTTTACAAAATTTAATATTTAACATTACTGCCAATTTTTACCATGCTTTATTTCAATTTCACCATTACTCATCACAAAAAAATTAATTAAAATTTTTGCCATTTAGGTGTTATAATTTATTATCAATGAATTGTATTTGTTATTATTTATTTACGCATGTGCTCAATTCATTTAGACATAATTTTTCATTAAAAAAAATTAATGTAGCAAAAAACATAGAATGTAAAATTTCAATCTGATATTATCGTAATAGAAGATTCATCTTTCATTCGCCATGTAAATATTTTCAATACAACCCAAAATATACATGGGCTATTTGATATTTTTCCAGCATTACCAAGTGGGATCCACTGCCCTATTGATTGCGTGACATTATGTCCATTTATATTTTTAAATAACGCATTTACCGAGCAAAAAAATATTAATAATATCTCTAACACTCTTCTTATATAGTTCGATACCAATAAAATAATTCTTACCTCAGTAATGAACATGCTAGCACTTCGTCGTGGCTTCGATCGCCGATGTCAACATACACGTATGTATACTACAGCAGGTTTTTGAGGATATAACGATGAATCACTTCAACTTTGATGACACCGAAGATATAATCCAAGTTTTATCTGTCATTATTATCGTAAAAAAATTTTTAATTCGAAAGAAAACAGCATATTTCATCGCTAAATATCACAGCGAGAGCTCGCGGCCAGAGGCAAAATTTCCTCTTTTCCAAGATGGCCGCCGTGAACTACTTTTCTTGCTGCTTTAGGACTGGTGCTAGGCAGTCCTTAGCAGCGGTCCTAAGTAACTACTAAAAAAAAGTCCTTAGCTTAGAGATAGTATCGAAAAGTCGAACTACTGGCCATCTAAGGACAAATCGGGGCTTAACTACTTTTTTTCGGCTAAGGACCGCAGAGATAGTTCACCCCCTGGGTACGTGTTGTCCTGCCGTTCATGCCTAGGCCTTTCTAAGGACAGCACCTAAGCGCTTTTCACAATGTGGTCCTCTGAGTTGGGTTCTCTGAGACTTGCCGTGGACCCTGTTGTTCTTTCGTCTCCGGGGTCATTCGCACCTCAACAAGTTTTTTTTCCACCCTCACGTTTCATTTTTCCTCTTCTCCCTCTCCGCATGCTGCGCTGCTCATACCGGGAAGGTAATGTTATGGAGAATGGGAAAAATGGAAGGTGTAGTGTCATTATTATTTTGTGATTATTTATTACTCATTTTTCATACACACATGCACACGTAAATATTCCCTATTCATATGTGGCCCACACGTAAAAACAAACACTACACAGTCATCAACTACTCGATTATTATTATTTATTAGATGTTTCAACGAGGCTGAAAGTTGTATTTTTTTTTATATATTATTTTTGTCAATTTTAACAAATTCTCACGCCACTGCTCAGGAGAAACGTCGCGTAGATACCTCCACTGTTGGAACTAGTGACAGATGAATATTCGCCGCCCAGGAAGGAAGATCCTCTCTGCCTCCCGTCGCCGTTCTGTGGACTCCCGAACATCGAACCACCACTCCGGAATGTGGTTCTCACGCCACTGCTCAGGAGAAACGTCGCGTGGATACCTCCACTGTTGGAACCAGTAACTACTAAAAAAAGTCCTTAGCTTAGAGATAGTACCGAAAAGTCGAACTACTAGCCATCTAAGGACAAATCGGGGCTTAACTACTTTTTTTCGGCTAAGGACCGCAGAGACGGTTCACCCCCAGGGTTATTTTGCAAGAATCTCTCAATTGCTTGAACATAATAAATGTTGAATGGCCCCATGAAAGATACATCCAGGGGCTGCAGCTTGTGACAGCAATGAGTTGGAAGGCAAACAATGAAGGGGAGGTTCTTCGTGTGCGTAGTGTTATATCGAACCACTGGAAGAATATATATATATATATGTAATTATCTAGATTAACCCAGGCTCCTAGTGGTCCAATATACATTTAGAATAAAACGATGACTCATGAAAAGAAGGAATCAATTAAATTTCAATAGCATTTTAATATTTAATCGAATGATCATATGAAAAGAACGAGTTATATTTACACAAAATAAAAGTCAATTAGAAAAATCCATTTCCCCGATATCAAATTCTGCATAATACATAAACAAAATACTGTATGTTCAATTATAATAATTTTAACTTGATGTTGGAATATCTCTCTTTTAATCACTCTTTATACCTAATTTCGCCATCTGCCCCCTGTTAATTCCTCCTAATTCAGGTTTTAACTAAACGTCTATAATTTACTAGAATTGTGGTAAGAATTTCTTTCCTACCTTTTCCTCCATCCCTTTCATCACGGATGATCACCGCTCCTGATGCTAATCGTTGAAATGTGTTTAAAAAAAATTCTAACTACATTTTTTTCCAACTTGATTTCTAGCTTGTACTAATCAATCTGCTTTAATTTTTCAAAGATTCCAAAAAGTAAAGTTTTGAGGGGTACCAACCCCCTATTTCTAATTGGTAGTCCGGCTTCAAAGAACGATCCTTCCATTGGGTGATGAGGATTACGTAGGTACAAATAGTATTAAAATTGACATCATTGGTCAAGGTGGTTCACCCCCTACGATCTTTCGAAGCATATGGGAGGAAGATGTTTTCTGTGGGGGGGAAGTTGTACAAAAAGAAGGAAAAGAAAAGTAGAGAGGAAGCAAGAAAGTCAGAAATAAAGTCAATTGCCTGCAGGTGGCAATACAATGGTCAATAGGCTTCAGTATATAGGGGGGAGAGAGAGAGAGAAAAGAAGAATACGAAGCGGCTATTACGCAAACTTTGAAGGGGCCCTTTAAGTAAGTGGCCATAAAGTTAAGGAGTGTTGATGGAGGCGAAAGAGCATGTTTTGTACAATTTAAATGGCTCAAGTCCCCTTTTCCCTTTTCTCTTATTATTATATTATATTGGGCTGGAAATTGGAACTCTCCCGCTTCATCTGATAGCGATGGCTATTGACGCCATAGCAGTAGCGTGTCCATCAAGTGTTAGCAATACTTCTTCTTTTGATGATTTGGCATATTTCAAGAAGTGATTAAACCATTGAGGGAATATCTCAATTTGCATCCACCCTGAAGTTTGACAAACGAAATCTGTCCCAGGTGGAGCACCATCTTTAAGTTCTTTCATCCGCTGCCTAGGAAATACGACGAAAGGAGGGATAAAAATTCTCCCCGTTGACATACAAACTGCAAAAGTAGAGAGAACACCTCTTTTGACAGATGTGAGGGAGTCAACTTGACGTATACCTTTAAGTGCAAAAACTATTTTTATTAATGATTAAATTAAATCTCTCTATGATTAAAATAAATTTCGATAACTGGGAGTCTTTTTGTTCTGTTATCAAGTCCACGTTCTAGTTATTGAGATTTCGCTGTATATATACGCCTATATTTATATATATTTGCTGTCGTAAAGGTATAAATAGTTTTATTCACTGAAATTTTGTATAAAAATGTAATTAGGATAATAATTTATTCATATATTTTGTACAAAAATATACTAGCAGAGCAGTTGAGGCGTTTTGAACTTTATGGCAGCATCTTACGGGGTGGAAATAGCCAGTGACAATTTTGCCCGCCATGACCATTATGCCCACCCTTCCCCTACATTGTTATTAACTTAATTAAGGTACTCCTCAGTTGGACTTTGTTAAAAACGTCCTCTATCTGAAATCTGATTGAGGTACGTTCGCTGAGGTCGACCCCTTCCAACTCTCCCATCTACACTCGTCTTGTATACTTGTTTCGTCTACCTCCTTTTTCGTTCATCCTCTCTCTCTGTCTATATATACACTGTATATACAGTATAAACTATCTCAACATACCTTTTTCAATTCTCGACACTACATCTTCTTTCACTCCACAACGCTCCCTAAAATTAACTTAATAAACAGTTTATTAAGTAATTATTTTACTTGTTGTCTTACGGATATCTGACTCTCTTCTCTGGGAAATGTGCGGAAGACGGGTTCACTGTAAGCTCGTGCGACGAGATGTTAGCCGCAGGACATCGTCGATGAAAGCCCAAGGCAGAAGCCCCAGGAGCATCGTCTTCGGATGGTCGCCCCCTGGTGGATTGCTTCAGCAGCGATGACTGATGTTCGATACAGATGGAGAGAGGTGGCCACGGGAGAGTCATCGTGAGAGACAGTGGCGGATCCACGTGGATCAAAAAATGGCCATATCTCCGAAAAAAACTATTTTCGGTAAGTAAAAATTTTAAAATAAATTTGTCATGCCAGGTAGGGGGGGGGGGCCTCAGAAAAATTACTTTTTCCGAGGGCACAGTATACGCTTTAAACGGCTGACTCTAGGCCACTCACTGAACTGGTCCCGCACTCTTTATGTCACTTATTTGGTCATACACAAAGCTGCATTAAGACTGCACCTTTCAAGCGGCTTTGGTCATACACATTCTTACTCACGCTCTAAGTTACGCTTTCGCTCATTCACGTGCATGCAAACTCTCTAGGTCACTCACTGACCCGGTCATTTGCTGTCTGGGCAGAGGTGGGTTTATTTGAGGGTTATAAAAATTTCACCGCCCTTCTCAAATTTTGCTAGTTTTCTTGGCCACTCAATCGTCAAATTTGCCGACCTTCTGAACTTGCCGCCCTGGGCTATAGCCCGTTTAGTTCTCCTGTAAATAGGACATTGTCTTTAGTATCGGGGCATGCGGATGGTTAAAATCAGTGTTGGAAAAAAAAAAGATTGAGGGGAAAAAACAAAAAATTCTAGCAAAAAAAAATCTGATGGAATTGAATTTTTCTAGAACTAATAGAGATATGAATTATTAGTGCAGTAGACTCTCGCTAATCTGGCACATATCACACCAGGGTGTACTGGGTTAACGAAATCACCAAATTACTGCAAATTGATTGAAAAAACAAATCAATTGAACAAAAAATTTAAATAACAAACTTCTGCTCATAAACATGTGCGCACTGATATGTTTTCCTCTTTTTTGCTCGGAGAAAACCGGCCTAAAAACACCGGATTACTGGAGGGATTATTGAAAGTCTGACTGTACGTAGAAGTATGGGAAACTTTATTTGATGACACAAAGATTGGTTTCAGACGCAAAAATTTTCATAAATCGGGGGTACAAAGCTGGAAATTTGTAATTAGTTCTGTTTTTGATTTTATCGTCTCGTTTGAAAATTATAAGAGGTAAATGAGGAAGTGTTAAAGGTATTATTTGTAAGTACAGACATGTCATAAATGGGTGTTTTACTGTGTGTAGTACTCTTATTTTCATTTTAAGAGGATACAAGTTTGGTGTCTATAAAATTGTTCACAGAAAGACAAATTAGCTGTCTAGAATGTAACTGAAAGAAGACTTCTTAATGTTCCCTACACCAGTCGCCAAGTCCTCGAAGCGTATACGTGAACACGAAAAGTTGTTGGAGTGAGCGTAGCTCGGCTTTGGATTCTTGAGTTTCCAGCAGTGGTTCCGAACCTTTTCAGTGCATACGCCAAGCAGATCATGAGTAAATACTAAACAAGGTAGTGAGCGAAACAAGCAGAGTCCACAGAGGGACCACCTTAGGGACCCCATGGATGGAAACAAAGTCCCTTTGGTCGCGTCCAGTGGGGAGTACTGAGCTGATATGAATTAGCACGAGACAAGCAGAGCCAATTGAGGGCCCCACATGGATCTGCCGGCATATAGATAGAATTCTCTATCGAACGAGACAAACAGAGACCACAGAGGGCTCACCTGGAATCACTGATGGAAACAAAGCTCATTTTGCCGATCCCAGCACAGGCATTCAAAGTCTAAATAGGGAAAACATCTACCCTGTGCTGTACTGAAACCGAAACTGCCTTATCTTGGACCCTACATATGAGAGGACTAAAGCTGCGTGGCATAAGTTCAGCTTTTTACCTGAAAGCATGCGGTCACTTAAAGTTTGAATGGTCACAACAATTTTTCGCAAGCTCAGTGCGACCCGTACGCGTCGCACTGAGGTCGTGGTAGGAGGGGAGGGGGACTTGGAGGTCTGGTCCCCCCCAAAAATGTGAGAAAATGAAGAAAAAAGGGGAAAAGATGGACAAATCTATTGTTCTATCACTTTGGTTTCCCCCCCCCCCCGAACGAAATTTCTGGCTTCGGCATCCATTATTTCAAAATATACAACCATGCTGTGAAATATCCATACAGAAAACGTTAAATACACACAATTCAATAGATTAACACAACAACTGGCGAAAATCCAGCACTGAAGGCAATTTTGAACCAATAAAAGAAAATAAAATCCTGAAACTAATAAAAATTTTAGACTTGATGAATCAAAAATAATTGAAAGAAATAATTCCTCAAGACACACAATAAAAATTCAGAATTTACGGGGGGGGGGGATTTCAGAATTGTTGAAAGAAATAATTACAGAATTGATGAAACTTCAGAATTAATGCAAGAAGTAATTTCAGATTTCATGAAAGCCTCCAATAGTTTACCGTGAGTGCGGGGCCCACAAAGCACGGTGCGACTGCTCCTGTCGCACATTCCTAAGAGCGGCTCTCACTTTCCCAGCGGAAATCACTTTTCCTCATTTCTCTTTGACAGCCTTAACCGTTTGTCAGTGAATATATGTTGTTTAAATTTTTTGTTGACTGGGCTATATGCTCTCACATCTTGTTGGCTGGGATTTTTGGCTGCCCGAAGCAGAGGCGGATTTAGGGGCGGGCGCACCAGGCACACACCCTGGGCCATGTAAAACCCAAACGTTACACTTTTTTCTAATTTAAGGGGTCCAGTATTTACTTTTGCGTCCGGGGCCTCAGCTGACTTTAATCCGCATCTGCCCCCACGCAAAACTTTTCACGGGCTCTTCTGTAGTGAATTTACAGCTTGAAAAAAAAACTCAAAAAATTTATGGTAATTGTCCCAGACCCCAGAGCTGTTCTCATGTGGGCCCTCCCCTTGTGGGGTGAAATGGCAAACGGGGAACACGCAAACAACAGGGTCATCCGGTTGTCAACAGAGAGCCCTAAAAAGCAGTAGGATATTTTCGGGACGGAAAGTATGGAAAAACATTTCCCACCCCTGCTGTATTGTTTGGGTCTCATGAAGACAGATACTCAGAAATACGAAAATGAGAAAAAAATACTAGTTTCAAGGGGGGGGGGGGAGGACCAGAGACATGTTTCCGTTCCTTGGGGGGCTTGCTACAAAACGAAGGATTTCCAGTGCGATAAGGGGAAGAGGGATCCTCCAAATTCTTATAATTTACAAATGCGGCTGCAAGCCTTTGTTCTGGGAGGATTTTTCATCTTTCCCCTTGTAAATGATTTTTAGACTGAAAAGTTAAAATAATATGTACCATAATAGTTAAATAAACCAATTAATTATTCGTGGAAATGCTTGAAAAATGAAAGGGTAATGCATATATTCTCGCGGCCCGGTACGATTGATGTCACATCGCGGTTGAGAAACACTGTTTTAGACGATAACTTCATGGTGATAATTAAAACGTTGTGTATCTTTTCTTTTTATTTGAAGTCATTTATGAATATATTTTTTTCCTTCACAAATTATCCCTCACTGCCAGACGTTTTTTTTATATACGATGATAAGATGGTGGTTTGTTTGTGTGGTTCATTGGTTAGCACATCAGGCTGGAGATCAGGCCGGGGCTAGCAGGCTGGCATGAAAAAGTTTTTTTTCTAAATGAATAAAATTGGTCGGTACCAACCGCCATTTTGAAAATATATCGGACATTTTCCCAGGCGACAGGAAGTCTGGCTCAAAAGGTGCGAAATCCGGCTAATAAAGGAAGTCGGTGAAAAAACGCGCGAGAAACGACACTGGCGCCACCTAGTGGCGTAAATGGGCATAGCCCCAGAGCGAAGCAGCATAATTTGTACACTAGTGGAAAGTATCATCAACGTAAGTAAAAGAAAAGGCATCACAAAGACAAAGAAAATCCCCCCCCCCCCACGAACAGTAGCTTTTAATAGAAATATATAAAAAATTTCGTTCAAGATACCGAAAGTGGGGATAAACATATAAACACGGAGACGGAGGGTCCTCGGAGTCGGAAGACCATATCATACTATATCTCAGTAAATACCTAGAGACGGAGGGTCCCCCGGAGATGGGGCATGCCAAAAAAGCGCGGTATACCGGGGCGCATACCAACCACTTCCATTTTCTCGGAATTAGCTATTTCCACTTCGGACTTCACAGTTGTCAAATTGAGAAACATATTTTTGTGAACACATGTGCTCCGTTGCACCACTGTCTAGATACCAATCGCAGCTAGGCTTCTTGTTACCAGCGTTAGCAGTCAGTGTTCGATTCGCGTTCTGCGAAACCATCTCGGCCCGATGGGACTTGTTCTTCGACGGGCAGTTTCTGGCTATGTGTCCCCAAACACCACAGAAAAAACATTGAATTCTTCTCTCATTGTTTCTGTAGTATCTCCCTGATTGTACGCGAGAGTTTTTCCTATATCGTCAGTTTTAAGAGCTCTATCACCCACAGCTACGCGATTCGTTTGCGTATAACCACGCAGTAACTTCTTCTCTTCCACAATCAGACGCGATTTTACCATTTTTGTGGACAGTTCGTTCTCATCACGCTCTAAGTTCAGTATCAGACCTTCGCACTCTTTGGGTAGACCCATTAACATCACAAGAGCGACTTCCTGGTCGGTGAAACCATACCCACAGGATGCTACCTTTCGGTGTAAGTCCATCAATCTTCCCAAGTATGCACTTACGCATTCGTCAGGTCTCATCGACACATTAAAAAACTCTCTAAGAAGCTGCAGTGTGTGTAATAATCCGAACTTCGTGCCCCTCAAGGATGCCCAAGCGTCCCTCGCTCTCGCACAGTCCGCGATATCGTCTAAAAGTCATCTTCGACCACCAAAAACAGAAACGTGAGGGCCCTTTCATTGGTTTTCCTCTCGTCCTCCCTCAGTTCTGGTCCGTATCCGGGTTCTATGGCATCCCAGCAGTCTTTCTGCACCAGTGCGGCGCGCGTCCGTATACTCCACGCGTTGTAATTGTCCCTATTGAGCTTTGGAATCTTCAATTCCTCCATCTCTGTTAGGCTTAGTCGCGCGCGTGTAGAATTTCCTTCGATCCCTTGTGAAACTAGATTTAGCTTATCTACTTCCCACTTACCGATGAAACGTCTATCCAGGAGCCTTCGTGCTGATAACGTGTTGCGAAACAACGGGGTGGGTGGACTGGATACATCGTATAAGTGAAATACACTAATCACACAAGGAAACGCACGTCCTTCGTCATCACACTTTATTTACTGGAACCATTCCACTTAACATGTTGCTAAAGGGCCAACTAAAATACTCTTCATGCTTTTGTCATAACCAGCCATTATAAAGGCTTCACTTTTATATCGCAACAGTAATATCATGCAACTAAGTAATACATATAACAAGGTAAGAAATATGCTAACACATTTTTTTTCATTTCATTCCGTGCACCGCCCAGGCTCTATCGACCATTGTCAATTTTAGCCATTGCCCGGATGAGGGGGCTGGGCGATGTCGGGTGCTTTATTATGCATATAAAATATAAAATACATGAACATTGAATATAAAAACACATTATTAAAAAATAAAGAAAAAAAGTATATACAGATTTAAATATTTCTATTATACAATATACAATTTATTCCGATGAGCTCTTCTGATGTCCTTTCCAGCTTTATTGAGCCCGAGCCCCCTGTTCCTCTCTGTGGCCAAGCGCCAGGTCCTGAACCATGTTTTCCCTCATTGGCTTGTTGGCTCGGGTGAGCCCTCCGCCGTGTCCAGGCCAGGTCCTGGACCACGTCTTCCCTCGTTCGCTTGTTGGCTAGTGTGAGCCCTTCGTGTCACATTGGTCCGACCAGGTGCCAGGTCCTTCAGCATGAGGGGAGGGGGTTGTTCGATTATTCAAAAGCTCCTCAGCTTTTGGTTGGGTGCTTCACAGTTTAAACACTGATCATTGGAACTTTGTTTCTTGATTACTCTTTCACTGGATCATCCTATTTGAAGTCAGAGTCTTCCCATATTTCGACCGCTTCTTCTCTCTCCGATTGCTCTCCCTCTGTGTCGTATTCTTCGTCTTCTAATTCTTCTATTTTCTGGGAGAGTACCCTATCGACGCTGTCTTCGGCTTCTCCCCTTGCTCTCAGTCTTTCGCTCCTCCTCAGTTGTTGCGTTTCATGTGGAGTCTGGATGGTCTCATCCCTCTTGGTGTGGAGATGTTCCTAGAGGCCATCCATACATAATAACACAATGTATGTATGTCCATAACAAGACATCCATACTTATTATAGACATCTTTTTCTCGGCCACATCGTTGGGCATTTTGCCTGTTGTGGCCTTGTATTTGTATTTGTATTGTATAAGCCTATATGATAGAAAAATAAACTGTGTCACACTAGACATCAGACAATTATATACAGGGTGATTATAAAAAAAACTATCCCGACATATGGGCCCCTAACTATCATACCATTCACAGAAACTGAATTAAATTTCGGCATAAGGTATTTTGATGTATGCGCTCAAGAATGATATGGAAATCAACAGTGTCACTCTAACAGTTACGGTTACAGTGAGAAAATTTCGAAAATATCAAATGGCAACACCAAGTTTTTTGTATTGGAATGTGATCTCCATTGTGAAAAACCCTAAATAGCGTTCGAACGGCAACTGTAGCATGAAAATCACCGGCGGTAGATAGGATAAAAGTGAGGATAACCAATAAGGACAGAGAAGCAGCATAAAATAAAGCATTTTATCGTGTTTCACAAATTTTCCACATGACCTTGTGGAGGACTAATCAGGCTGGGATCTCAGCCGAAGAAACGGTGTGACGAATGAAACGAACATTAATGCTCTGGTGCACGGCAAAGTCCTTTCTACTTTTTCCTTGCCTAGCTCCGGGCATTTTCGTGCTACAGGTTCCATTCCAACGCTATTTAGTGTTTTTCAGCATGGAGATCGCATTCCAATACAAAAAACTTGGTATTGCCCCTTGGAGGGGCCCATATGTCGGGATAGTTTTTTTTATAATCACCCCGTATTTACCGAACGATAAACTTTGCGACAAAAAATAAAAATTGGCTTTAAAGAAAAACAAATAGAACAGCAGCGAGATTCAAACATGACTTTTAAGTGCCGAAAACAAAAAACATCTCTTTCAAAAATGTTTCTCATTTACTGCTCCTAAATTTATGAATTCATTTCAATTAAAAAAAAAACCAACTACTAATAATACTAACCACAAATATGAAATTTACATATATGCAAACAGCAAGGGCGTGGCGAGGGGGGGGGGGGAAGGACCCACAGTTTAAACATCTTTCATTCCGAAATGTGAGAAAATGACCGAAAAAATGGAAAAAGATGGCAAAATCTATTGTTCTATCAATTTGATCCCCCCCCCCCCCAAACCAAATTTCTGGCTACGCCCCTGGCAAAAAGCATTCAAAATTATGATGATATGTTCTGAAATTGTTCATAAAAAAGCTAGATAAATATAAAATTAATTTGTTTTTTACATAATTACTGTTCAAAACTATATATTTTTTATGTGTATTAATGTTGTACCCAGAACATACTCGCATCATCTTGTTTAAATTTCACTAAATATGGATTGCCATTTTACATTGAACTGTTGTACACATCATGTCTTAAATTTCTCATATGTTTTTCCATAATTATACTGCGTGCTTGGCGGCTCCTAATGGCGGCGAAAAAATTTAATACAATGTCTTTTTGGCTTCTTGGAAGGACTTAGTGTCACTTGGGGCCACATATATGTGTACATACACTATAGGGTATATTCGTTATATGTGTATGCCTTTTTTTTTCTTTTGTATTTCTTTTCGTGTGTTATTGTCCAGTGTTTGCGTAATGGGTATGTGTGTGTATTTGTTTACAATAAAAATAAATAAATAAATAAAAAAGGGCGAATTTTCCAAAACGTAGGAGGACGCTTGAAATGACATCGAAAAAGAGGATATGTCCTCCTAAAAGAAAAAGATTGGTAATCCTAGTTATTCCCCGTCACTGTAAGTAAACTGTACTTACAGCTCAGTGTTCCCCGTCAATGTAGTGGCGCTATCTAGTGTACAAGCCAGAAAAGTTGACGTTACCAAGGGTGCACGCGCAAAAAAAAAAAAACAACCGTAATTTTGTCCCGGGAAATAAGGGTCATATATGGTCATGAAAGTCACGCTGGAAGATTCTCTTTTTCTAAAAGTTGGAAAACAGACACAAAAAAATATTTAATTTTTTTTATTAGACAGTGGGAAAATGAAAATTGTGACAACAAAAGAAATCCGAAGAAAAAAAGAAAACAAAACGTGATCTAATGATGACGTGTAAAGCTTATTTATGCAGTGAAAGGAAACTGGCAACGGCAAAAAAAAGAGATTTCAGATTTCGCTCCGAAGGAAGAGAAAGAGAGAGAGAGAGAGAGAGATGGGAGGAGGTAAAAAATTAGGAAATGGCCGAGACTCGTTGCCCTGAACGGAGCTCGTTTTTATTTTTCTGATAGCGCGCGCACACTTTCCATGAAACGCTTTTGTTTGTACACAAGTACGCGCATTTTTTTTTTTTAATCGATGCAGTAATAACGATAATGATGAGAGATCGATCAGATTTCAAACAGCAACATCGGTTTCGTGCATAGCATTTTTTTTTTTTGCGCATTTCCATAAGCCTAAAAGTACGCTCAAGCACCCCAACATTCAAACTTATCGAAAATGGACTCTTCAGAGGCGACTTGTGATTCGCTGAAACTCGGATTCTGATTCGGCGTCGAAGCGAAAACATCTTGGATCCAGTTGCGTAAGTTTTTCCTTTTTATTAATTTAGCCGTTGAGTGAAACGAATCGTGTTACTATTCGATTCGAAAATGCAGTGAACTATATTCAGTTTATTGTAACTAATGCGTAACGTTTCGTTGTAATGTCCCTCCCTTGATTGCTATTATGGGACGTAATTTTTAACTAGTTAGGAATAACCCACGGATTTCAGTTACCTTTGTTTACGGTTTCGCGATTCCTCTGAATAACATTTGTTTATGTTACAATTGGGCAGCCATCCCCCCCCCCCCCGAATGACATTACCCTATCTTGGTCACCTTTAGTAATATCTTATATACAGTCAAAGGTTCTCCCGTATAGATACTCAAATTGATCTCGAGTAGTCTCAACTTGAGAGTTGACTTAAACGAGCTGCGTATTGTCCCTCACAGGACACACACACACAAAAAATTCCCTAATCCTAGGAATTAGAGCAACAACTACACAGTCAAATGTCTAGCATTGTCCAACTATCAACCCTTTAAATCAGTTTCCTAACTTTTTTTGTCCCCTCGCCCCCTTCAGAAATTCTTTTCTCCCATAGGCCCCCTAAAGCAATCTAACCCATAGGATCCTATGTTATACCCGTAGCTTCTACCGCCCCCCCCCCCTGGAACTTTCCATCGCCCACGTTGGGAATCACTGCTTTAAAATCTATCAAAAAATGGGTTCTGCAGAAACGACTTGTGATTTGGTGAAACTTAGATTCTGATTCAGCGTCAAAGCGAAAACATCTTGGATCAAGTTTCATAAGTTTTTTTTAATTTATTTGTCCATTGAGAAAACGAATCAATGTAACTGTTTGATTTGAAAATGTGTTGAATAATATTCCATTTATAATAATTAATACATAACATTCCATTGTTAATTTTCCGTAAGCGTGGTCAGTGGTGACTTTTTTTTAAAGGCCAAAATATTGGCAATTTGATAGCCGATACGGCATAGCTGCCAAGTCTCCTGAATTTTAGCTTCACCAACCTCCCAAAAATTCTTAAATTTCCCGAATTTTTATGAAAATCACAAAAAATCCCTAATTGTCCATAAAAATTTCCAACGTCATTTAAAAAAAATCCCTGCTTCTGAAAACAATCCCAGAGGAATTTCTTTTGGGTCAAAAAGTCTTTTGCCTCTGTTTTTTCCTTCCTTTCGAAATGACATCACACGTTGTAAATGGGCGAATAGTGGAAAAAAACCCTCTGATGGTAACAAGAGAAGTTGTTTGTCATATCGTGCGCAGAAATAGCTTGGCAGCAAATAGTCCTGGAAAATTGAAGATTATTGTGACATGCATGTGGTCAAAACTTCCTCTTTGGTTGAACTTATGTATTTGCGATAACAAAACATGAATGCTGATAAGCAAAAAAATATTTAATCAATTTTAAAGATACTTATTCCGATGAATTTCCTTTCATCAAACGTTCCAGAAAAGGGCCGACTTTTCCTTTTTGTACAAGTTGTGTTAAAGACATAAACATCGGTCACATGGTGGAAAGACAATCATCAAGCGTCACAAAAAATCAGTGTTCTTCAAAAATTGACGCTTTTTCCCCTTCATCTTCCGATGATTTTGGGGTCATTCATGCAGAATGTTTGTTCACATTGGTTCGGATTGAACACAATATTTTTTTTCTATCACCAAAGTTTTGGTCTCTAATTTCACTTGTTTTTTGCATAGGGATTTTATTTATTCCCTATGTTTTAAATTTTACGTGTAGAAAATCCCTATTTTATTTGGAAAAATCCCTTTTGTATTAGAGAGTGGTTTTAGTATGAAATATGGGTCCACATGAAAATCTCCCTAATTTTCATTTTCAAAAGTTGGCAGCTATGTGATACGGTGTTTGATACTTTTGGCAACCCTTTACCAAACCCCCATTAGTTAACTGCATATTTTGTTAATTCAATTTTTTGTGTTTATTTTATTCATAGTTTACAGCCTATTTCGATTGATAATTGATTATTACCACGTATTTGATTTCATGTAATAAATTGAAATTTTTATGCAATTGTACGTGTTTTTGTCGGCCATTTTGAATTGACTGTCTCAAAAGCAGCGATTGCTTGGTGCAAAAAAAGTTACAGCGTTGGCAGTGATCTTCTTATGGAAAATTTACCCATTGTAATATCCCTCCCTTGAGTGCTGTTACAGGACATAGTTTTCATCCCAAAGCAGAATGTTTGCATTGTTCTGCAACGACTGGAAATGTTCTGACAGTAAAAATTCACACATGATTATAGTGTTTCTTCTCTACATTTCTCTTAAAATTCTTCTAGATTGTTCTATGACGTGCATCATAGATTTTAGCATATTTTGCTTTGATTTTCAGCTAGTTAGATATAACCTATAGATTTCAGTTATCTTTGTTAATGATTTAATTTACAATTTCATGATGTCCTCTGAATACTATTTGTGTATTTTACATCTGGGCATGGTTCCTCGCTAATGACATTGATCACCTTTAGTGAGTTGACTTGAACGAGGTGCCCATTCTCCCTCAAAACGGCACCACTAAGAAAATTCTCTCAAGTCCAGGGAAGTGAGTAAAAACAACAGTCTTTAGTTCACCTCATGAACTAGGATAGAAAAAAAGTCAAATTTTCTCAGCACTGTTCAAACACCAACATTCAAATTTATCAAGAATAGACTCTTTAGAGACAACTTGTGATTCGTTGAAACTCAAATTCCGATTCGGCGTCAAAACAAAAACATCTTAGATGGTTGCATAAGTTTCAAAAATGTATTGAATTATATTCAGTTTATAATAACTAGTGTAACGCTTTGGGTTATATCCCTTCCTTGATTGAAATTTTCAAAGATTTGTTACCTTCGTTGATGGTTTCGTGTGTAATTTCATGATTACCTCTGAATACCATTTGTTATAACTGAGCAAGGCCTCCTCCCACATGGAGGGGGAAGACTCACTGACATTGTCCTATCTTGGTCACTTTTGGCAATACAGGGTGATTCTAAATTCATGGACATTAAAGAGTTACTTTAATGAGTGCGCAACAGCCAGCACTTCAAAAGGAAGTATCACATTTTTCTGACGTGTTTGCTGCGATATGTGCTATCAATCATTTGAGGGTGCAGGGGGTGGGGGGGAATGTGGTAGGCTTCCTCATGGTGCAAACACATGCGATCACTCCTCCCAAGAGCTGAATAATATGGGGAAAAAATTGCTGTCTCCCATATTTTACAGAGCAATCAAACGAGCCTACACAATAAATCACTTCCCAACACATTTCTCTAGATCTGCACCTGGCTTGTCATTGTTTGGCGCAGCATGACCTTGATGGTCCATGCACGAATAAAAACCAAACTGTGGTTTGAAAAAAAGTTTGGCATTTATTGGTGCCTATGATATTCGAATTAGATTGGAGTTTCGTTTCTATTCGAGTGAGGACCATCAAGGTTATTCTGCGCTGAACAATGACAAGCTGTATAATGTTATGTGGCAAGTATTGCATTGCCTAGGTTACACCGTGGTGAGGCCTACCACATTACAACCTCCTTCACCATCGAATGGTTGGTTACAATTATTGCAACAAATCCATCGTAGAAATATGTTTTATTTTGGTGAAATGCTGTTTTGTACTCCCTAAAAGTATCCTTACTGTGCTTGCTATCGTAATTTGATTGCACATTCCATAACAAAAAATGCTTGTTTAGATGCCTTCTATCATCTCTTAAAAGTTTGTCCCATGAATTTAGAATAACCCTGTATACAGGACCGTCTCAAAAGCATCATGGACCCTTATGTAAACTGATTTTTCTGAGGCTTCCTACCCTAGTAGAAATGATTTCCTGCCAATTTACATGCCTATTCTTGAAAATCACAGCGAGATTTCATTATCAAGCCACCGCCCACCCCCACATGCACTCTGAGTGGTGTGTCCGGGTGGGCCCATGCATTAAGATGGCACTTCTTATATACAGTTGAATCGCCGAATTAGGGAACACCTCTATTTAAGGGATATATTGTCTGGTTCGATGATTGTACCTTATTTAGAGGTTCGGTTAATTTCCAATATATGGTATATCTTTTTGTAACAAAGTTTAAAATTATGCCAAAACAGTGGCATGATGTCAATACATTCATTCATTCAAACTGAGCACAACTCTGGTCTATCGCTATGGGCAATTCATACTGATAGAGTTGTGCCCGAAGTATGTGTGTGTATAGGTACCTAACAGTCTAAGTGCATTCTAGTGTTATGTTTTTGAACCTTCAACTGCTGCCATCTATGAGTGAAGTGTAATGATTAAATATTTGTACTGTTGTATGCCTGTTGCTCTCTGTGGTGAGACTTTTTAACGGGAAGATCGGCTCTCGCATTTACGCCTCAAAGTTTGGAACCACAGAAAACCAACTTCATTGCACAACCTCTCTTTCACATTTTTAAATGTTAGGTGTTCCTATTGTTCCGTCTGTAACCCTAGCAAATAGCACCAAATTGGGTCTGACGATTAAAAAAAAAAAGTTCTCTAAGTAGCATACCATGTATTGAGAATTCACCATTTTGGTTTCTGTGAGAACATTCATGGAAAAGCGGAACCAATGAAGATTCAACCAACGTCATTCTTGATGACAGGAGCATTTCAGGCTGTTTGGCTGTCTTGAAGCATAGGCAAAACCAGGGTTGGCGCTGCCGATCTCCATTGTGCCAAATCATGGCTAAATATTTTATTTGGGGAATAAATGAAAGCCTGAATTTACCAAATTGCTAGCGTTCATCCGGCCTCTTGATGGTCAAATCAGTCATTTGATGCATGTGCAAAAATCCGGAAGTGAAATTTTTGTTGGCCAATCTCAAGCAATGTTCAGCGACTTTTGTTACGGTTCCAGAAGAGGGTGGGGAGTTGACAGTGGCAATCAACCTCATCTGGAAATGTGCCTAGTTGACTGCACCCTCAAGAGCCTACATGCATAAAACAACCTATTGTTTGAACCCTTTACTCAAGGATAGTCCTTCCAGTGGTATCATGAACCTCATTAAAATACCATGGCCGAACAGAATGGATGTTTTTTACATATAAGAATCATTTAAGTGAAACAGACAAAGCCTGTAACGTCTGAAATATTTGTCATGCTACCATCTCGTGGCCGCATAGATGAGCTGGCGATGTGATGAAACTGCACAGATTGTGTGAATTTCCAGAGACAGTTTTTCTACGTATAGCAACCGTTTGTAACAGTAAAGGTGTGTGATGATTACAATTGATAAAAAGTCGGGGGGAAACCCTGGGCAAAACTCAACACTTTGCTTGCATGAGTGATGAGAATCTTCGGGATTTTAAGAACAAAGCCTGTATTTAGTTGTCTGGCTGGGCTTGTATTGCTTTGTCGTAATTGGTCAACAGCACTTAATTCTTACTTATAACATTGCTTGTGGCCATAATATGTTATTAAGCAATGCCCAGGATTTATCCAAAAATAAAAAAAAATGCTGTCCTCGAAAATTTAAAAAGATGCAATTATAATTCATAAGAACAAAGATCATTTCAATAGAGGAGAGAGAAGCATGAAATTTGTTTTTTTTTCATTACCAAGTAAAAAAACTTCACCCTACCTGAGCCAGATTCCAGAAAACCAATAAAATAGTTTGATGTAGTCCCCCAAAGCAGAATGTGCCAAGATGCACAGTCCCAATTGCACAGAACAATTAGGAAGAAATTTTAAAAAAGTGCAAAAAGCACTATTACATGTATGGGGGCTTTTACCGCAGAACATTTCCAGTCAGCTGAGGGCTTGTCGCAGAACAGTGCTAAGCATTCTGCTTTGGGGGATGTAGTACAGAGTTTAATGGTTTTATTCCCCACAGCAGAATGTTTTTCATTGTTCTGGAACAAGTCCTCAGCTGACTGAAAATGTTCTTCTGTAAATACAGGGTGATCAATGAATAAGCCCTTATTTCAAAATTAAATATCTCTATTACAAAGTTCAATAGAATTATGCGGTAAACGGTACGTTTATTAGCAAAACTGTAAGAATGTTGTACAGAAATTTCGATTTTTTTTTTTTTTTAATTTTTTAAAATTAAAAAAAACAAAACAAAACTGGAGATTTTTGGGTTCAGAAAATCCTTATTTGTGTGAAGAGAAACCACTGCATTCGCCTAAAGTTACTGCATGGGCTGCGGTACGCGCCAGAGGCATTATCGGCCCCTTCTTCGTGCGAGAAACGATTACTACTGAACGTTACGTTACAATTTTGGAACAATTTGTCAGCACACATGGCACATACCACAGCCCATGCTGTAACTTTAGGCGAATGCAGTGGTTTCTCTTCACGCAAATGAGGATTTTCGGAACCCCAAAATCCCCAGTTTTTTTTTTTTTTTTTAAATTTTAAAAAATTAAAAAAAACCAAAATTTTCGAAATTTCTGTACAACATTCTTACAGTTTTGCTAATAAACGTACCGTTTATCGCATAATTCTATTGATCTTTGTTGTAGAGATATTTAATTTTGGAATAAGGGCTTATTCGCTGATCACCCTGTATTTCCATTGGACAGTTAGTAGTGGGGAGACAAACACACATGGTACTTGGGTGTACAGACCTTCTATGTAGAACTTTTGGCACACAGTATTTCAGATCAGGGTTTAAGCTAGATAAAAAATTCCTCTAGCAAAAAAAGTGAAAATGGGGGGAATCTTTAGCAAAATGCTACAATGCTAATGATTGATGGTAGGATGTTTACTCGTTTTGTACCACTTGTACGCATTTTTGTGAAAGTGTCTGCTATTACTTTTGCATTCTAAGATTTTCTTTAGCATTTTGCAAAAAATACGACCATAGCTTAAACCCTGCTTCAGACATTGTTTTATCAAGTGACACTGCAACCATGGATGTATCAGTTGTGGAGGTCGCTCATTGATTCCGCTGGACTACTATAAAAATATATCAATTATGGAAACAATTCAGGGTTTAAGCTACAGTCACATTTTTTACAAAATGCGAAAGGAAATCTTAGAACATGAAAGAAGCAGCAGCCACTTTTGCAAAAATGTGTACAGGAGGTATGAAACGAGTAGACATCCAATCATCGATCATTAGCATTGTAACATTTTGCTTAGGATTTTCGCTCTTTTGCTAAAACAATTTTTTATTTAGCTTAAACCCTGAAAGAATTACAAACAAATCAAACAGTTGTCCATAGACCTGCGCCTGGTTGACCAAGGGTTACAACACCATCGATGATCAGTATATTGCTATAGTAGCCAAGTGGAATCGACGAGTGACCTCCACAACTGTTACTTCCATGGTTACAGAATCACTTGTTAAGATAATAGCTCCCAGTATTGTGCCCAGAAGGCTCCACGTGAAGAGAACTGTGTGCTCGAGTATCACGTGTTTAATTCACACTTACCATCCAATGTAGAGAAGCAAAAATTAATTAGTGCTGTTATGTCATTAAGCTATTGCGTGCTTAACTTTTGGAAGTGAGTGTATATCTGTTCCGGTATATTGTTAAATTATAGCTGTTGGGAACATATGTGTTGAAAGTGTGAAATCATGGAAGTTATGTTATTCTGAGAATGTATTTTGTATATCAGTGAAAGTGTTTATATTTAGGTTTTTTATTTTGACTTCCAGTGCGATGAATTTCCAGTTTTAAGAAGCAAAAAAGAACCATATCTTTGCTGTTGAATCAAGTAAGATTTCTTTTAGTCTCCTACAGTAATGTGAATGATAATTTTTTATGGTTTGATGCATGATTCTCCTGTATGGTACTTGTCATTGGTTTATTAGCAAGGGTGTGCATTTGTATTGATATGGTTGGCCATGTGTGTTTGTTTATTGACATGGAAGAGATATACTTGGAGATAAAGGATATTCAGGATATACTTGATTCAAATTTTATTTTTGCCAACCCACAACCAGTTGCACAAATGATTGACCTCATCAACAAATGTTATTTATGTAATAAGGGATATGAAAAAACAATATCAATACAAAATTTTTTTTCTCATATACAGTTGAACCCTGATTTAACGTGGCCATCTGTCCTGACAAATTCTGGCATTACAACGAGTTTGGCTTTAAATCATAGTTGGAATAACATTTCGGAGAGGCTGTATTACATAAATTCACACGTTTAATGCAAACTATTGTATCTCAGTGGCTTATATATATTACTCCACGAATAAAATAAGCTGTTTTATATGCATTTCATTTTAAGTTGAGAAAACACGTAAAATTGTAAACATACTGTATAATTACTTGAGTATTTCTCAATATAAAACTGTCAAGTTTTATATTGAGAAATACTCAATATATACTATACTTATATTGACTCACAAGAGCCTTGTTGTACACAAAAATGTGTAAACTATTAAGCAACATCATGGAAGTCAGAAACACATCCAAAAATTGTGCAAGAAACAATCTTGTCAATAGAATTTGTTTTATTTAGTTGATTCTGAATGGCCCTTTGGTTGTGCATGGAGTAAATTGAGATGTCTGCACCATGTGATACTGAGTTGCCACCACTCACTAACTTTAATGAGGCTCATGGATAAAAGCACTTTTCTCTTATGAAAAAAAATTTATCTCCATGAAGTTAATTTAGACTCGAACTTTCATGTTACATAAACACAGATTTTTTGGTGTTCTTATTTTTTGCTTGTAGTTTATTCATTAATGCTTAATTAAATTTGAGTGATTAGGAGAAACACAGTTAAGTGATATAAAAATATGTAGGCCTATTCTTAATGATTAATAAGATTTGTTTCAATTAATAAGCAGTCAGTTCATTTTAATTAAAAAAATCATTTTTTCATACCCTGCAAATTAAACTTGGTCAATATTCACATAAAATTAATAGTTGATCTTGGCTGCTACATTATTCCACCATTCGGGAATTGGCATCACGTAGAATTTCTTGACCGTGTTCCGGGCCTGATGTACGGAAACAGTTACTGATCATCAGTTACAAAATGTTTGCCAGATGTTGTTAATAATTTGTATTATATTAGAGAAATCTATTTTCATTAGAATTTCTTAGAAGAAACTATTCTGACAAAATCTGTTTTCAGGTTGAGCAACACAATTCATATCGAGTGATGCACAATTTCTATGCTTTTCCATCTGAACAATGCAAAAATAGGCATACATTAAAAAAAAAAACTAAAAATGTACAAATTGACATTTTGAATTTTTCTATATGTGTAGTTGTTTCTGAAATTGCTCACTAGTTGAAACAATGTGGTGGATTAATTCAGCACAGATAATCTTTTTACAAATTTAAATTAGAGTTGCTAAACAATAAATCCAATGTGAAAAGGAGATTAAATTCTGACATAGAGGGTGCTGTTCTGAAATGAAGAGCTAGTTTTTTATTACAAGTTGTCATAAAACATGGGGTTATCTTTTGGACTGGCAACAATTCCTTACACGTTGCTCTGCGAACAGGAAGTTAGCCTGGCTGGTGGATCCAGAAATTAAGGTTGAAAAAAAACTGCACCCACTGTACGCCTAAATTCATAAATGTCAGAATCTTCTTTTATTTTTTAAGATTCACTGTTTAACATTGTTCAGCTGCCAATAGCCCCAAATAAGAGATTGAATAAATTGGATGATTGAAGCAACTTTTGACTGTTTGTGGACCCAACTGTCTACGTTTGAAATCATGATTCCCCCCCCCCCCTCGAACTGTGAATTATCCAAATTACTTGAAAAAACTTGGAATTAAATTAAACAAGAAATTTTTGTATTAAATTCGATGGAAAACTTGAAGAGAGTTTGTAAATATTCGAATTAACCAAGTTCCGCTGTATCACTAAAAGCAAGAATTAAGTTTTATCACAGAAAATGTTCCTGAGCATGATTCGCTGGTTTTCTCAAGTCTGGAATTAGCTGTACTTTTAAAATGGGAAACACTTTCCAACAGGTAAGGGGGGGGGGCCTTTGTGAACAAGATCTATATTAATAGACATTTCAGTGCAGTTAGCAAGCTAAATTCATTCCATTATGCTTTCCTTTTTAGAAATTTGGCTGGTGTCTAATTTTTTTTCCTTCTGATTTGTCTTACTCTGTTATCAACAATTTATTCATTTCAACTATTTTATTTATATTCCTATCCACAAGTTGTGGCTAGGAAGTTCAGTGAAGCACTCTTAACCCACTTGCATCTCTGCTCTAAATCTGCTATCAACTTCATGAACCTAAGGCCCCAAAGCAGAATGTTTAGCACTGTTCTGCGACGAGTCCTCAGCTGACTGGAAATGTTCTGCTGTAAAAATCCCCATACATGTAATAGTGTTTTTTGCACTTTTTCTTAAAATTCTTCCGAATTGTTCTGCAGTAGTGCTAATTGTTCTGCGACGTACGTTGCAGATTTTGGGACATTCTGCTTTGGGGATCTAAGGTACTTGGCATCTTATGCACCGAACCCCCCCCCCCCCCCAAGAATTGAGTCAAAACTTTGGATATATCAGGTTATTGCGGGTACTGGAGAGGAATGCCTGGAAACAGCAAAAGATCAGAGTCATTAGACGCCGCAGAATGAGGTTCAATGTTTTGATACTTTCTTCCTTCCTTAAGTAAGCAAGTTAATTATGTGTCATTTTAAATAATGAATGTTTGTTACAAACACAGTGACTCCTAATACTTAAATCTTTTGTCTTGTCAAAATTCTTGGTAACAAAACTGGCCAAGTCCAGTACCAGATTTAGTGGAGAAAGGGGCTACAGCATTTGAACTAGTTTTACTTCTAAATATTTTTGCTTCCCTCAAGAAACATTTGATGCAAAGCAACCATTGGTGTGACTATTATTCTGTGTACAGTGATGAGGGACAATCACTATTTTGCAAATTATTCTATGCTTAGTGATAAGGGGCCGTTCAAGTATTACGTAAGAAAATTTTTAGCCATTTTTGAACCCCCCCCCCCCTTGTCAGCAAAATTTTGTCATCAGCTCTGCCCCTCTGAATCCTAACTCATATTTTCATAAAGAGTGGTTGATGACGTAAGCATTATCCAAACCCCCCCCCCCTTGTCATCAAAACTCAGCAATTCGGGGAACCCCCCCCCCCCCATCAATGATGACGTAATACTTAAACGGCCCCTAAATGACAATAAAAATCTGCAGAATATTCTGGTTGTGTGCAAATGGGTTAAGCACATAATAAGACCTTTAAGTAATTATATAAAACCTATTGATGGACATTCTGCAATTGCTTATGAAATTTGAATATTTACTTGAACAAAACTAAGTTTTGTTATAATGCAAATAAGCAGTTATCTGCTGTTGGTTCTACATCTGCCCAGTTTTAAGTTGATCTGTACATTTTTCTTGTGTATATAAAAGTGATTCTTTCATGCAATTCACAAGGTGTCTTAAGTTAAGAATGCCTTAACTTGCAAGAACTTGCCAAACTAACCTTTTTTTGGGCACAATACAAAAAATAAAATGTTCCTTACAGATCAACCCTGGCAGATTTATTGCTCTTGACAGAGGGTTAAGAGCAGAAAAATATTCCTCTAAATTCCATTATTTTGTGAGTGCTCACCTCAAGTTTCAATTCACTTCGCAATATGAAAGAAAATACTAATCTGGGTGCACCCAAACTCTGATTCTATGATTTTTTTTTCTTTTTAATTCCAAATTTCAAACCTGGTGAAAAAAAATCTTTGTTATACAGGGGTGTCTAATTAATTACAGTTGGTGATCAGAGCTGTGTAAAGCTTTAACTGTTCATCAAAATTATGGAATGCTTTAATGAATTGCTGGGGTGAATTTTTTACCAGCAAAATATGTTCTTATGAATATGATATTAATCATTTTAAGTGAAGAAATATGAGAATGTGTAAATGGTTCTTTGTGTTGATATAGAGATGTTACTGTTAATAAATGGATATTTAACCTTGCCACGAAGCTTGAGCAGTTTGGTCGCATATTAGCTAAGAATTAGCATGTGCACTTCAATTCACTAGAAAACATCCACTAGGAGTAAATGTTGGAACTTTTTTTTTTTGCTCTAAATTTCTTCCCCATTCTCTTCATTATGGTATTCTCAGTTTCATAGCTTTATGATGGGTTGTCAGGCTGTAGAGAACCAACTTTAATTATGTATGCAATATAGTACAGTTTTTGTGTATAGTTTTTGTCCAGAAAGAAAATTATGAGGTATTTTAGTTTAAAAGTTTTTTATACTTCAGATTCATGACCTGAAAGGTAGTTGTGCTTGTGTTTCTGTAAAGATTTCCTTGTACTTGCTGTCAAAAAAGTATAAAAAGACATCAAAGTCCCACCTTCCCTTATTGAGGAAGTGGTCACAGATGGAAGGAATGGTGTGCCTGAGGCATGATCATTGGATAAAAGTAAAATAGACAAATAGATTGCAAAAAAATTTATTACATGAAAATCTAGTAGCTGTATAAAAGGATGTTGCTCAAGGTTTTAATTGTATGCTGATACAAATGTGATTGGTTTTGTAAAGTTAGACCAGGGGTTCTTCAATATTTGTGAAACACCCATTTTGCAACTTTGACATAGGCTCAGATTTAAATATCCAGCATAATTTTTGAATATAATTTGAATGGAGTGCTCAGTATTGAGGAAACAATCACTAGCTCACTAGCATGAAATCAGACAAATACATTGAGCATTCTTTGGTGCTAGGTTGAAGAGGCACCTGAGTTGGATGCCTGAGAGATACCTGACCTAGGAAATTCAAAATTTATTTTGTCATTGCTCTAGTAAAGCTTCCAAAATCTCTTTGTGCGACCCTGCCCTTTGGCCTTCAAGTTATAGTGGTAATTGAAAAAAGTCTATTAGAGCCTACTGAATAGTCTTATAAGAAATTCAGGAAGCTCTTGTGCCTCCTTAGGAGGGGCACATCACAGTTTGAATGCCATTGACATAGACATATGCAGTAAATGCCTAGTCATATGCATGCTGATTTTATCTTTTCTTGGTTGACATATTATTTGTCGTTGTTTGTAATATATGACTTATTTGTATTAAGCATATGTATGTATTTATCATAAATTTTTGTTGGTTGATGGACCATTGATGTGTGTCTTTTTCCAAGGCTTTTTTGCACATCATAAACGTGATCAAACTGTAAATTTCTTATTACCTTAAGTTTGTATCTGGTTGTGTAGCTCTGAAAGATATGCATATTTTTGACTCATAATTTTTTTGAAAAAAAAATGTTAGCTATATCAGCTTGTTTTTTCCACCCTCAGCAAAAGCATAAGGATGGATGACCCATTTCCTATTACTATAACACAGGATGATTTTAAAAAGATAGAAGAAGCACTGCAGTCTGAGCAAGGCAGGGCTATTCTACGTGAGACAACAAGTGAGCATTTCAGTTATTTTTGTTGACTTGTTGATCGCTTCAGTATATTTTATCATTAGAAGCATTTGTTTTTCCTGTGGTGAAAAGTGTTGAAAATTTGTTGTCTATTGAACACTGTATGGTTTTAACCAGATTGGCTTTTCCCTTCTAAAGCATACATTAAATGAAACAAGAGGAAACATTGTTTTTGTTTAAATACCAGCATCATTCTTTGTTTCTTCTGGCATATTGTAAGTGAAATTTTCTTATGTGATGAATATTTGATTAAAAAAAATGATAATCATATTCCCACTGAAAGGTTTACCCTAAAGCAGAATGTTTCGCATTGTTCTGCAACAAGTCCTTGGCTGGCTGACTGGAAATGTTCTCCGATAAAGTATCTCATAATAATCTTCTACAATTTTCTTAATCTTCACAATTCTTTCAGATTATTCTGCAATAGTATTGATTGTTCTTTGATGTACGTCACGGATTTAGGCATGTTCTGCTTTGGGGATAGTTTAATCAGTCTTTGTGTTTTGACAATTTTATTCTAATTTCTTAAGTTTCCATGGTCTTTTAAGCTTCCCTCGATACTGGGTTGGCTATCAATACAATCATTCTCATCATTTGTTATTTCAATGGATATAATATTTTTTTTTTTCTCTTTTATTGCTTTTTAAATAGCAACCTTTCAATTGATGGAAAAACTTCTGCTTGTCTTTCCACACTTTTTTTTAGATAATTCAGTTTTGTAGAAACTAAATGCAGAGAAACTTTTTCAAAGAAACCACAAATGCAAAAAGTTTGGGTCTTTTATTGTTTTGGTAGTTTTATCGCTTTCAGTATTTCCTTATCATGAAGCTGACAACAAGAGGTGAACTGCCACTAATTAGTGGGTTGTTCAGGTAACTTACCAGTACCCTTTCAACTTTGATGTCATGCATCTGTGGGTTTTATTTTCATTTCTTAAATTTTAAATTATGAATTATCCATGCAATGTACTACATAAATTGATGTGCCAAATATAATTATGAAATTATTGGTAAATAGCTTGAATTAGAATAGGCCTATGAATACAATGTTTTATGAAAATACATGTTTTTTATACGTACCATAATTTCCAGTAAATAAGCTGCATCAAAAAAATAAATAAGTGAAAAAGTTTTGGTAGAAATGCTGCATTCTACTTAGGTTAAAATCTCTTGAATGTTTTTGTACTGCTTCCCTTCTAAAACACTTTAATTTGCCCTGCGCTTTATAATATTGCAGTGTTCTATGTACCATCACTTTCACTAAACACTGCTTTATGAGAATGACAGTGGTGTGTGTTAAAAAGTTCCGACTAAGTATTTATCAATGTGGAAAAAAAGAAGGATAAAAATATTTGGGGGAAAGGTGGGTAATAAGTCATAGCCTTGAATCAGTCTCAAGAGCTGGAACTTCATCAAGGGAAATTATGGTACACACACGATTGTGTCAGTATTGTGCGTTTTTATGTCGGTAAGTGTGTAATGACATTTGAAGTCTTATTTTTTTTTTTTTAATTTTCGGTTTTGCATCCATTTGCATCTAACATTCCTCTTTTACTTTTAACCATTTAAAATTGCATCGCCCATTTCATCCTAAAAAGGCAGGCATCTGTAACCTTTTACAGCGGGAGGCCACATTTAACCTTTTAATGAAGCCTGCTGGTCAATTGGTTATCCTACACATAAGTTGTCAAAGAGCTTGGTGAGTTTTGAAGACGTCTCCTCTAAAGTATTGATACCCGATAAAACTAAAAATTTAGCTTTTACAAATCTCTGGGACAATTTGCTTTAACAAATATTTGTTTTTGTATACATTCCTCTAAAAAAATAGCTAATGAATTGGCTCATTCCAGAAAATGTACATATGTATTCCCAAGCATATGAAAGTAAGTCTGATCGCATTTAATATATTCAGTTGAAAGTGCTACCACCTGTCTTTTGAATTAGAAATGAAAAATGGCTGGTTTATGAGTTTTTGTGTTGTGGAATGAATGAACTTCACTATTAAATTGTGTGGATAATGTCAAAGGACTAGAGAGCAGAATCCATTGATACAGTGTGGGGTCTAAAGTACATGATAATCATACAAAATATAATGTGAAATAGGCATACACACATTTTATATTTGTCTCGATTATTCTTTGAATGGTGACACATTTTCTTATAGCTTCAATTAATGACATTAAATAAGAGAGTAAAAAATTTATTGTGTGCTTTGCAAATTTCCACAATTCATCCCAATGTGATTGTTGGTTTGGGGATTAAAAAATTTATCATGAATTGATTTAGCTGGTTAGCATGAACCCACTCTGTAAAAAAATCGGGGCTCGTGTTAACTCTAACAAACACATTTTTTCCCTCCATTTTGAAAAATGCATCACTACAATAACTCTCTGGTTCACCATCGTAAAAACATCGGAAAAAATAGTTTTCTACAAAAGCGGATGTAAATGGGTTCTGTTAGCATATTTTTCATTGAAACATATTAATACAGCAGTTAAATTCACAAATTATTTAAAATCAGCTATAATGCCCAATGCTGCCCAGGTTTCTTTCAATTTCTGGGAGGATTGAAAAAGGGACAAACCATAAAGGCATAATATAAGCAACCTATAAAGGCATAAACTATTATATACATATAATAGTAGCATTAAAGAAGTGACAAACCATTGTAAAGGCATATGCACGTTGGAAACACATTGCTAGGGAACCACGGTACCCAAAGAAAACATTCCGAAGATGATTGTTGAGGTCCAAGAACCATTGTTGCCTGACAGTTTTTCACATATTTCTGGCATTTGCCATTCTCTGGTGAACTTTTGCAGTAGCTTATCGTTCAATCCGGGCCAGGGTAGATATACAACTTAGTGACGATCTTTTAAAAAAACGCACATACACATGACTATACCTAGAAAGACGGGCAGGGGTCTGTGTAACCCCCATTGCTTTTTCCAGCGATTTTTGAACATTTTAATATTTTACAGCATGGTACATTTTATGACAATATAGTTGTACTACAAAGAATTAGTGGGTACAAACCATTGACCTGTTTATATATTTCATCATTATTTAATTTTAAGGGTTTCTGTTGTGTGTGTGCACAAGTGACCTCTCTCGATTAACGTCAGTGTGGAGGAAACTCAAGATGGGGATCTGTATTTTCTATATTCCCGATAGTATTTCAGTGTTAGATCACTTCTGGGTTGTTTTTGCCATTTCTACATTAATTATAAGCATGTAGATGTTTCTACTTCCCAGAAATAACAATTTATTTTACAAAATGACAAAAATAGTTGAAAACAAAAGCTGACCGACATCTGCAGATTAGAATGAATGTATAAAGTCTCGTGAATAGGGATTATACTGTATTTAGATGCACAAAGGGATAAAAAGGACAAATTGGATAATTTTTGTATAAAGCCTTGAATTCTATGCTTTAAGTGCTAAATGTTCCAACATAAATATCATTGGGCTTTTGACTTTAATCTTTGTATTAAAGTTTGAGTTTGCTCATTTTTTACCAGCACTGTGAGAAAATAAGAATGTGTAAACTATTAAGCAATATTATGCAAGTCAGAAACACATCCCAAAATTGTGCACGAAACAATCTTGTCTAATAGAATTTGTTTAATTTAGTTGATTCTGAATGGCCCTTTGGTTGTGCATGGAGTGAATTGAGATGTCTGCATCATATGTGTGGTACTGAGTTGCCACCATTCATTAACTTTAATGGGTTGGGGGCTTATGAAAAAAAAAATAATCTCTGTGAAATTAATTAAGGCTCAACGACCTTTCATGTTACATAAACAGATTTTTGTTCATATTTTTTGCTTTTCATTTGTTGTTTATTCATTAATGCTTAAATTTGAGCAATTAGGAGAAAAAACAGTTAAGTGATATGAAAATATGTATTCTTGATGATTAACAAGATTTGTTTTAATTAATAAGCAGTCAGTTGATTAAAATAAAAAAATCTGATGTATTTTATTTTTTTTTTTTTAAATCATGATTTTTTTTCGTACCCTGCTCTGCCCTTTTTCTTTTCTATTTTTGCAGTTTTAATACAAAATATTAATATTTAAAAATGTTTTGAGTGACCCATAATTCCGCTGGATTTTTTTTATTTTGTGAATTTAAATGAGTAGAATCAGTGGCAATTTTTTCAAAACTTACCAAATACATCACCTTGGGATCCTTTCCTTATCAAGCATTCATCTAAGCAAAGCAATGGGAGCAGTTTGGAAATTGGACTTGCATTGGCAATGAAAGGTATGATTTGCGCACAGCTATAATTTTCATTGTTATGGATTATATTTCCAGGGTTTAAGCTACGGTCGCATTTTTCAAAAAATTCGAAGGAAAATCTTAGAATGTGAAAGAGGTGGTAGCCACTTTCGCAAAAATGCATACAGTAGGTACGGAACAAGTAGACATCCAACCATCAATCATAACATTAGCATTGCATCATTTTGCTAAAGCTTTTCTCCCCATTTTCGGTTTTTTGCGAAAGGAATTTTTTATCTAGCTTAAACTCTGTATATTTCCCTGAATCCTCGACAAAGAGTAAAGGCACGAAGATAAAATACAAGACATCACAGATTTATTTACATAAAAATTTATATTAATTGACAAGCAGCACTTCAATGCACAACAAAAACTGCAGAGAACCAGTGTAAGTTTGTTTCTCTCTCACATTTAGTTGTTCTTGTTCTTGAAGCTTGGCAACTAACTGTGGTGGCAAAAGCAGCCAAGTGGTGTTATTTAGAGGAAATGAGTTATTTGCACGTAATTATCATTTCACAAAAGCTATTTATATAAGTTGCTTGGGAAAATGAACACAATTTATAATTAATGAAGAAATATTTATAGAATTTCATAACACATTTTACTGGATCTTGAATAAATTCAGGTTTCACTTGTTTTCTACTAACTCATTTGTGTTGTAAAAAAGTAAATTTTTACAAGACAAGTTGTTTCATAGGTGAAAAAGACATTTATTGCTATATTGCAATATAGTTTAACAATCTACTTTTATTTTAGCTTCCCATGGAAGAGGTGAAGATAGCGCTATAATAAATAGCTCTATGGAAAGCCTTGGACTAAGCGACAGTGACATTGTTGATAATTTAGTGAGTTTTTGATGTCCTTTTTATAATATGATCTTATAATTTCTATGTGTTGAATTTCTGCAGTTTTATTTTTGTTGTGTTATGAAGCTTTATACTGGAATAAAATTTAGTTTAGAATTCGGGCATGGTTATATATTATGGCAGTCATTTACTAAAAGCAACTTAAAGTGATAAACAAGTTGCATGTAATTTGTACTCTTAAAGAATGATCCATTGTATACAAAGGAGGAGATTGTCGCTCTCTAGAAACAATTTTTTCAGCAATTATGACAGACGAGACAACCAAATCAAATGGAATCATACTGAATCTTCCTTATCTGCGCAGGCCCAGTATGGTTTACTTTTTTCCGCACTACTTACTCTCTTACCCGTTTAACATGAAAGCTGAAATTTGATAATTGTCATTCATGGGATGTGATTGTAAGTAGTGAACAATCTTATGTTATTATTTATTTATTCATAATACAAAACACGAACGTTTTCTCATAGTTTGTGTTAGGTGTCTTATTAGGTATGGTCTTAATAAATACAGGTCTTCTGGACCATATTTCTCAAATTCAGTTTTTCAATAGTGTGACGTATATCTATAAACCTGTTTTTTTTTCTTTCTCTCTAAGTCACCTCCTCTCACCCTCCACTCCATGCAGTAGGGAAAATATGAAAAACTGGAAGATTGTTCAATCTGTTCGATTGTTGACTAAAATTAGAGTTTAATAAGATAAAGATGATGGAAAACGAGTGTTTTCCTTATAATAGTTCAAGATTATTAACAAACACATTCACAAATTCAGTAGTGAGTTAAAGTCGCTTTCAGTGGGCGATGTCAAACACCTCTGGTCGTCTCACTCAATGTTGGCTGTTGCTGCTCACGTTGCTTTCTGCACATTGTCACTTCCAGTGGATGGCCGGCCTAATGATCTGAATGGCTACCCTCTGACTACGCGGCTAATATCACAATTTAATTTTGTTTTTATCTTTTAAATGAATTGAATTGTATCTTAATTTTAATAGGTGTATCCTAGAAATGTGCTCAGAAATTTATTTGTTTAGTTTTGGCTTCTGTCAATTTTTAAAATTAATAGTAGGGGGGTAATATTAGAGTGAAAATATGTTTGGAATGTTGTGGGATTGCTGATTTGTTCTCAAAAGAAACAGGGTTGTGTTTCTGCCTCAAGGGTCGAAAACATATCTCTCCAGTTTGACTGACCCAACTTGGAATCCCTGTGAAAGGCAAATAGGCATAATTGTTTCGAATGAATTTTAAATTTTTGCTGGTAGTTTTGTGCAAAATGTGACTGTGGTAGAGTGAATGATAAGATTAGGAAACCCATCTTTTGGTTGGCAACTGCTATGTTGTCCTTTGGATTGAACGCTGTTGCTTTGGCTTGCAAATATTATTGAGATTACGATGTTTTTTAAAATTACAGCAGTTATTTGTACAGAATTTTCAGTTTACCTTATTATTTTGTATCTAGGCTCTGGATCCAGCTACTGCACCAAATTTCTTCACAGTACCAAATGATGAGGATGTTGTAAATATTGCTACTGATATTCTTCGCAGCAATATACCTAAGACAGATGCAGAACAAGTGCTTATGGAGCATTGTTATTCTCTGCCCATGGATACACCAAGATTTGATATCCTTAATGATGAGTAAGTGCTATGATTCTCTTAATTTTTCATGTGCAAATTATGTGTGATTTAGCATGTGGAAATCCTTTGCCTGTGCTGCCACTATTTTATTTATAGTCCTTTTTTAATTTTGAAATGTACGGTAAAGTACTGTATTTCAAAAGCAATTATTAGTTCTATTTGTCAGTAATCCCATATAACAAGAATCTCGCTATTATCACTGCGTAACTGATTTTCAGTACCCTTAATATAGGTCATTGAGAATGCATATTTTCTCATCTAATTTTTCAAATTTAACTTATCATTAAAAAAAACCTAACAAATACACAAAAATCTGTATTTATGTAACATGAAAGTTTGTGGAGCCTGAATTAACTTCTGGGATAAACATTTTTCTTGTAGTGAAAAGTGATTTTATTCACAAGGGCTGCCCTATTTTGTAAAGTAAATGCCCAGTGCAATTCCCAGTATCACATGTTCAGGGTTCCTGGATTCACTCTGTACAACCAAAGGGTTTCTCAGCATGAAATAATTGAAAAACATATTACAGTAGAACCTTGATTATCCGTGTGTGGATTAACTATGCTACGGAAATTTCAATTTCATGTTTAGCTTTTCCCTATCCGTGTTTTTTTTTTCATTGGTTATGAAGTTTATAAGATTTTTTGAAGGTTGTGATAAAAACAAACATTTTCATTTCGTACTGAATTTCTTCATTCTTTTACAGAACCTCCCTTCCCCCAATGAGCTGAACTCCCATGTCAATGCATTGAAATGGTACCCCCCTATATGCATATATAAGAACCAGACATTGTCCCAGGGCAATCAGCACTTGAAGATTTACAGCCCATTATAGGAAATGCCGGGAAGTTGGCTGAAATATGTTTTTTTTTTTTTTTTTTGCAACTGAAAGATGAGGCACAAGAATCGCGTAACTGTGGATGCAGTCATATGACCGCATGGCTCATCAGCTGGACCAGTGCTATTCCTTTCTGCATCATTCTCACATTGCATTTTATAACTGCAGAATGGCTGGCAGGAAAATGATAACCATGCTTTTCTGTTCTCCGTGGTCACTTTCCCTAATATTGGCCTGGATAATCGAGGTTCTGCTGTTTTTCTGCCATCAATGAAACCCAGTATACGGTATTAGTAGTGTGACTATCCTTCAATAAGTGTGTTTTTATTAGATTTTTTTGCACGGATAATATGAATATATATACAGTGGATAGTCATTTTAAACAGATGAAATGCATAAATACTTTTTCCAATTTTGTTGTTTTAAATCTCCTTTTTTTACTCCCGTCGGTTTAATCATGTTTTTTGATTATCCACGTTCACCTTCTCCACCATTATCCCCCAGTTAATCAAGGTTCTGCTTATATGGACTACATTTTTTCATACACGTAGAATTGGTTGATGTATGTTATGAGGTGTTTCAGACTTTATGATGCCGCTTAAATAATTTGTGCATTTTCTTAGGCGATGTCGCTCAATAATCTGCACATATTCTTTCATGGATTTAGAGTTTTGGTGAAAAAACGAGCAAACTTCATACTTTTCACTTTTCGTATTATTCCCCCCCCCCCAAAAGCAGAATAAGCCCTCAGCTAACTGGAAATGTTCTACGGTAAAAATTCTCAAAATATTGTTTTCTAAACTTTTATTAAAATTCTTCTAGATGGTTCTGTGACACACGTCACAGTTTTCAGCACATTCTGCTTTGGGGCATAGTCCTACTGTATTTATGTTGGTGCAGCATTTATTATTTTAAATCTAACAATTAACATAAGAAGGGCCGGACTATATGCTGCACCCAAAAGAGGCCAATGGCAGTCATTTTGACTGTTGCTTCTTTTTAATGCGACATATTTAATCTCACTAAATTTTTACAATAAAAAAACGAGCATTATCCCACATAGTTAATTTGTTAATTTTGAACAAAATTTACCTTTTCTTAAGCATACAGGGTGTCCATAAAATGATTTTCCTACTATAAATATGAAAATTACGAGAGCAACTGTTGACGAGATTTACCCATGAAAAAAAAATGGCAGGTAAACATTGCATTTACATCACATCGTATATTGCTCCATTTTGATGTGCACCTTTTTATATGTATATCACAGTCTTTTTTATTCACATTATTTAGTTCGTGCACACTATGGATAACATACTATTATGCCAATGTAAATCGACTTTGATAATAGAGGCTATAGCTAAATAATATATAGTGTTTGGATTGTGTATACATACTGTCCCTGTCAATAGACATTTTAGTTTGCCCAGTAACAGGATGCAAAACAAATAGCATTATTTATTTTTTCTTATTGATATGTTACTCCTGAATATATGTTGCGTTGTGTGTGCCATCAGGGAATGATAGGGAATAAACCTAAAAGCTAAAGTTTACATGTAGCAGTCAAAATGATTGCTCTTGGCCTTTCTAGGTATAAATGTTGAACAAAACCTTCGATATTTTCACATTTTTGTACAGAGACAAGTACAAAAATAATGGAAAGTCACCAAAAATAGAATGCCATGGCTGCCAAGTCTATCTCCCGTATTCCTGAAAAATTCTTATATCTTCGGAATTTCGCCCATGATTGTAAAAAATCTCCACGTTGGAGAGGAATTATTCCCCAAGAATTTACCCGGAAAAAAAAACTGCTTCATAAGTGTTGTTGCCATTTCGACAAATCACAAAAAAGTATTTCAGTTTTGGGGAGAAAACATAAAATTAGCCAATCAGCAAGCTTCAATCTGGTCTTTCAAAATCCAAAATTGGTACGATCATGTGTTCTGCTTTATACATGTGTCCCGTGTCGGGCCCCAGCGAAGATTTTTATGGTTTGCGAGATTTGATTTTTGAGAGGTATGTAATCCAAGGATTTTAACCTATTGGTTGGCCATGATTGGCGATGGCTTGCGTGGTGCCACGGTTTTGGCTACGAGAAAATATCCCTAAAATTTCTCTTTTAGTAATGAAAAATCCTTAAAATGTTTTAAGAGATCCTTTTTACATTTATTTTTGTACTGAATTTTGATCCGCGTGAAAAGCTTCTGAATTATCATTCTCCAAAGTTGGCAGTTATGGAGTGTGTACATTAAATACTGTTGAAATTATAGCACTTGAAGTTTTTTTTAAATTCTGCTTGGAGAAAAACTTTGGGCTGATTGCATTATTTGACTGTGACTTTGAGAGGCTAGCTCATGAACAAGGGCCATCATTTCCGAAGAGATTTTGTCCTTGGGGTAGTCCATGAGACTGGAGGGGCATGGGCCAGACATTCAAAAACTAGTGGACGAACATGGTCATATCTACAGGCGAACTGATGGACCTCCATTGCGCACAACAGCAAGAGCTTATTGTGATCTCATCTGAGGAAGATGAAGAGACATGAGAAGTCCCTCATTTCAAATGAGACTAAGAGATGTGTAGAACATGAGAATCTGTGCAGAACTTTGTTGAAGAAAACCACTCTAAATAAAGCTGTAGCAGTGCGAGCGATAAATCTGTGAAACAATAATGCAATTTCCCATTTCCGAAAAAAACAAAAAAGAGATAAAAGCAAGTGTCATAGATTGTGTTCTATTTCAAGTTCCACTTTAAACACAAAAAAAGAATGTTTACAGATGGTGACTGCAGTGTGTAAAAGTCGCCCTAAACAGTAGTTCTCATCCTCCTCTCTCTGGTCATTTAGACTAAGTTAATTTGTAAACATTATCATATTGTATATTTATTTATGATATTTTTTAAATATTTTATTGTATTATTTATTATATTATTATTGTGTTGTATTATTGAATGAATGACATTTTTATTAGTCATTTTCATGTGAATGAATAATTGTGGAACAAATTATCCAAGTTTCCATGATTTCCTATGAGGAAGTTCGATTCAGATAATGAGCACGTTGGTGGAACAAATTAAGCTCGTTAATCGAAGTTCCACTGTGCTTTATTCCTAGATACAGTGCACACAGAGCTACCTGTCTGCACTGTATCTAGGGTTGAAGGTTATATTTACCACACAGATCTTTTCTATACTTTTAATCGAAAAATTTATGACTTTACCACATTACAATATTATGCATACCATACTAGATTATTTTTCTTGAATATAATTGAACATAAATAGAGGAATAATGTATAATTAAATTTAAATAGTGTACCTTGCAGAAAAGTCAAAAGTTTCCCCCCGCCCCCAAAATCCCATTCAGAAATTTTTCTGCCAATATTCATATGTTACATGTGAAGATTGCATTTGAATTTGATCACTTCTATTTACTGACAGACTGCGGTTATATGTCACTGCCAGAGCTTATGTAAAGGATACTTATGTTAAAAAAAACTTTCTGAATAGCTGGAAGGTGTTAACAAGTCTATAAAAGAATGGAATTGAGCCATGTGTTAGTAATTGCGGATTTCAATTGATTAATCAGCAGGCCAAATCATTTTTAGAATATAAAATGATATGCTTGAATGTTTTAAGGAGTCAACTGTTACGAGCCCAAAATCAATTTCATGATTATGATGATCCTATAACAAAATGATCTAAACAATGATTTTATTGCCAAAAATGTGTGGTATCCTAAAATTTATTTCGTAACAGTAAAACATTTAAATTTGCATATAATGAGTTCATTATAACAGCATATACACGGCGATTGCATTTCCAATTTAAAAGACTTTTATTGTATATTTAAATAAATCATGTTTTCTGTTGTATTGATTAATTTAATAAAATTGATAAATGTTAGAAAATTTAAAATTTGCTTTCATTAATTGTAGGAAGCAAGTTGGAGATGTTTCCTTAGGCACAGAAGGTGACAATGAAAGCACAGATTCTGCCAACAGTCCACTTTCTGTTCATGGAACATTCCCGAACGCAGCAAAGATTGAGGAAGGGCAGATGGAGTTAGCTTATTCTGGTGTAGACGTAAAGTATGATAGAAATGCTAATGTGAAACGTACTAGTGAAAACCAGAAACTAGGTTATCCCAAAACAGATCTGAGGGGAAAACGCACTGGCATAGAAATACCTTCAATCATAAGTGAAAGTGGCAATCAGACCTATGAATTTTTCATTGGCTCAACAAAAACAGACTTGTCTACAGTAAACCAAATGAGTGATAAGGGAAAAGTGAATATGCCAGTTGTGAGGCAGACAAGATCAGCTGGAAAGGCTCGTAGACGAGCAAGCCAATCTGGATCAGAAGAAAAGGGTTGGGGAACGCCATCTGATCAAGAACAGGTTAGTAATAAATTGATTAACCAGCCTTCTACTAACTCTGATTCACCTACGGTCGTGAATGAAACTTGTGGAAAAGAAAGAAAATCCAGAATCTTATCTGCTCCATCAGATGAGTCTAAGCAAACTCAATCTAGTGGCTCTGAGCGTGAACTTCCCATAAGTGGAAGACTTCTTTCAAAACATGGTTTTGGCATTATTTCAAAGAATGATTCAAGAAGGGTTGGGAAGAATTCTGAAAAGATTTTGTCTAAAGCAGAAGAGTTTTGTTCTGAGAATACACGACTTAGTCCTGAAAAAAGGATAAGAAGACCTAGTGTGAAATTGGAAGATTTTGATTCAAAAAGTGCAGTCAGTCTTGAAGGTAGAAAAAAATCGGTTGGGAAGAAAACCATCTCTCATGCGAATGAATCTAGAAAAAAGAGTTTGTCATTTTCAGAGGATGCTGCTGAAACGAAAGCAGAAAGTGACACTAAAAGGAGAAGAATGTCTTCAGGGAGCAGTACAGGGGGCATGACTGACCCTAATTCGTCCACGGCCAGTAACAAGATAAAAGCTGTCCGGCCAAAGAAAAAAGTGGTTAAGAATGATAGTATCAGTGCAGATCTATTGGGTCCAGCACTTTTCAGTGAACCAGATGTTATGGTCAAAGTAAAAACTGATGATTCTTGTGAGGAAAAAGATTCTAGCATGTCGCCAGTGAAACCAAACTCGGTGGGTGGGAATGGTGATCAGTCTGATGTATCAGAAAACACTCAATTTAGTGAACTAGATCCTAAAACATTGAGTGAGCTGGATATGATTAAAGCAGAGGTTAATCAAAAAGAGCCAGATGAATCGTTAAATGCTGTATCATCAGATGGTTTCTCAATGCAACACACTAAGGCATCTTCCATGAAAAGCAATACCAGTGAGAATACTGAATCTGATAAGAATGCCTTTATAACTGACTTGCTATCTACTTCAGGTAATGCTGCACTCATCGGAGAGAATAAAAGTTTATCTGGAAAGAATGATTCAATTTTTGTTAGAAGTTCTGAAGAAAGGCAAGTGTGCTCTGAAGCAGGCGATAGGAATAATTTTGAAAATAGTGCCATGAATGAAAGGACTGCTGCTACTGGTGTGTCAGTAAGAACAAGGCGTTCTAATAACAGATACATCCAGCAGCAAGATGCACCTCATCCTTCACAGACAAGTTCTTTGCACGACATTCAGCATGCATCTAACAAGGAGAATAAACTCATAGAAAACACTCCTTTCCCACCAGTCAACACAGATGCTGCCAAAAATGTTGAAGTGGTTAGACCAGAAAGAAAATCTCAAAGAATTCATAAGAAAAGAAAGATATATGAAGATGACGAATCTCCTGAAAGGCAAAGAAAAGAAAGGAAGAGTCTCCCAAATAAGACCGGTGAGTATTATCAGTAACTATTTTTTTTTAAATATTTCACTTGAATATGATTTAGGGGTTCTGATTGATTGTTTTTTAAGTAATCTTCGTTAAAAGATGTCCTTTTTTTAGTTATACGGTCAGAATATTGCAAATTGAATCAATCCTCAGTTCTCATATGAGGCGTGAATGTGAGCCGATCTCCCCATTAAAGAATCTCGCCACAGGGAGCAACAGGCGTACAGTGGTACAAATCGTCAATTATCATCACGCTCAGCTCCTAATTTGAAAAATAGATTGCAGATGGCAGCACCATGACAAGCATGACACATAAACAAATTTCACATTAAGTCCATAACACAAACATGCACATTCCAACATGTACCAATTCGTTGAAAGTTCCGCAAGAAGGATATGGGAAAGGTACATGTGTGGTTTAGTAGTAATAGTTCTCATCTGTAGTATATGGTAGTCTTGTTATACTGGGGAATCGGATGTATTGTATCCACCATCGTGATTTTATATTATTTTGGTGAATTTAAAAAAAGTTTCTATATATTCAATCAGGGTTGGGTTTTTACCGGTAAACACTTCATTCAATCAAAAACTAGGTATTAACTGGTAAATACCATGGTAAAAACCTGATAAATGCAATTACCCTTTATGTATTGATTATAATTAATATGTAAACTGTTTCTAATTTACTAATATATATATTAATATTTATTTAACCAATAATGAATAGTGTATTTTACAGTATATACATACATTGGGACCTCTATAGTTGGCTACCAGAGACGAAGATAAAAAGGGAACCAGTAGAATGTAATACTTGTAACTTTTAAAAATATATATTTCTGTTCTATTTCCCATATATCAGTAGAAGAGAAGGTGGATAAAACTATTCGAATTATCATTGTTAGTGAAAAGTTTTCAATTAGAATGTGGGTAAGGTTTCCCAAGTTTTTTTTTTTTTTCATGTGCTCACATGTTTGTACAAAATCATGCAATATGATTGCTTTTATTATAGCTGGTTTTTCACAGAAAAGTTTTGACTGGTGGTAAAAACCTGGGAAATACTGCCACACTGTTTGTTTACCTATAAAAGTAGAGCTTGACAGATCAAGAAAAAATCTATATGCTAAAGAAATATTGTAAGGGCCAAGCGCAATTTGCGCACAGTAGCCTAGGTAGATAAATGATACTAGTCTAAAGTACCAAAGATGTTTGAATTTTTTAATTCAATCAGTGTAAAAAACCTATTTTTAGTTTTCTACTCCTTTTTGCTCACATAAATTCATTTAATAAATATAAACTTGTATTTTTTGCAATATACATACTATATTATTTTTGGTAAAGGGATAGAGAGGTTATATTATATATAGAGATTATAGGTTAATGCAGTTGAGAGAGAAATTTTTTTCCATATTTATTAATTATGATAAAAACATTCAATTATTATTGCAGTTCTTTCCCAATTTTTTGTTATTACCATTAAGAACTCATAAGATTACTTTTTAAAAGACTATTTATAAACAGTTATTTGACCAGAATTTATAGCCTATACTTTTTTTTTCCTTCTACCCGTATCAGCATATGATAACAGTATAATCTTTACGTCGAGAGAATTTATAATACCAGTAAAACTTCTCTTAACTTACTTCTCAGATGTGGTCATCTCTCTTTTACGGCCAAATAATAATTTCCCCTTGCATAATGAAAGTGCATTTCAAACCCCTGATTAACAGTCAACCCTCTTTAATGGATGAGTTCTTTTTGTACTGCCGGTGACTGCAAAAAAGAGATTTTACTGTGATATGATGAATTGAGATATATAATAGGTACTTTAATAGGCATTGTAGTAAGAATATGATCATTTTGTTTTTCCGTGTTTGCAGTAGCTAACGCTATGCATTTTATTCAGAAAAAAAAAAAAGAAGAATGAGTAGATACATTTTTTTAAATAATTGCATAAACAGTGATTTTATTCTCTGAAGTGGTAAAAACCATGGTAAATACCAGTAAAAAACCATTAGTGGTAAATACCGTGCCACCCTGCATTCAATTTTATTGCAGTTAGGCCATACCTTGGGCAGGGGGTTCTCTTCTTCCACCCGCAGCTCCCTTTTCCCCAATCAATGTTTATCCACGGCTCCCCAGAGTAGTTTAACAGATTCTCTTGAAAAAAACCTTAGTCTTTGCTACTGTTCCGTGGCGCCCCGACGAAGGTCAGAGCAGGGGCGCACCAGGATGTCACAGCGAACAGTTTGAGAAACCCTGGCACTGGAACTGAAGGTGGGGGCGAATCTAGTTCATTTGAATAATTAACATTGCATTTAATCTGACTTTTAAAATTTTCTATGCTTAGCTGAAAATCCTAAGAAAACTCAGAAGAACAAGAAAAACCCTGAAACTAAGTTGAAGCGTGAAGAGCCAGTGGAAGGAGATGAAGCAGAGCTTACAGATGATCCAGAAGACTCTGATTGGGATTCAGAAGATGATCCTGAAAAACTTTGGTGTATATGCCGGCAACCTCATAATAACAAGTAAGACCTTTTTCAACTGGTATATGCTTCATAATTAGACTGTTCTGTTTAGACTCTAGGCTGTTCTCGAATTCTAGGAAAATATTTTTATATTAGTGTATCTTACAATTTTGTACATGTTCTTGCAATTTTGCATATGTCCAGGGAATTCAAGAATAAGTATATAGACTGCAGACCTGCCAACTCTCCCGATTTAGGCGGGAGACTCCGGATTTTGGCAGAAAATTAGATTTTACGTTGTCGGGGCATCATTGATTACCGTTGTCATTAGAGAAAACACCCATAGAGGACAGCTGTAGTCATTTCCATCGAGCAGCCTTAAAAAAGTCTCTGTGACCACATTTGAGCAACTGGCAAAGATGTGACTTCGTTTTCGTAGCGTTTATCGGCAGTCATTTATCAGGGGCATGACCTTGGTTGCCGAAATTCCTGTATAATCGTTATTGTATTCCATTAACAGCCGTGCAGTAAACACGTTCTTTCGTCCGCAGCTTTGGAATTTTTTAAAATCGATTCTTCCGATTAAACATCTTCAGAAAGAAAATATAAAACTTTAAGCTATATAAAGATAAATATAAAGCTTTTAAGAGTTCATATACCGAAGATTATCAATCACTGATAGCATCTACGAAGGAAGCACTTATACTTTATGAACAGTATGTAGATGTGATTTCTCTATTCTACATGGAAAGACTGACATGGAATTATATTCTGCTCAGGGGCAATGCAGAACCTGGCTGCCTGGGGGGGGGGGGGATGTAACTTTTTCTTAACTGATTAAAAAAAAAATTTTTTTGATAGAGTCTATGAGTGTCGGGGGGGAGGTACCCCTCTCGGGAGAATCTCCGGTTTTCTGGATTTCAAAAGTTGACACGGCTGAGACGGTGTTGAATTGTGAGGTACCACTTTGTAAATATTTTGAATGTTTTGGAAAATTAATCACTTATTCACATTTTTATTGAAATTATAGTCAATCATATTGGTGGATGAATCTCAGCTATTTGAGATTAATATTCTTTCCCATTTTTTTTTATCAATCGTGTGAAAGTTCTAAAATGAAGTAGGAGTTCTAAATGAATAAGTGACTCCTTCAAGTTTGAGGTCCCAAATTAGTATGTGTCACTAGAACCTATGGGATGTTTCAGAAATGGTAGTGTGAGAGGCATAAATTTTAAAATATATCCATGTACGAGAAGTATATGAGTGTGAAAGGAAATGTTCTGACCTCATTGAGTGATCAGAAAGGAGTGTTAATGTTGGTAGTTATGGCCTAAATAATAATTTTCCTAATGTGTTGAAACGTGCCTTTCATATTTTTACTGTGCTATGATTTTTATGCTAATATCTTAAATGTTAATAAATTCTCTCAGGTTCATGATTCAGTGTGACAAATGCAAAGACTGGTTTCATGGGACTTGTGTATCTGTCACTCGTCAGGCTGGAAGGCAACTTGAGAAAGAGGGAAGAGAATGGATTTGTCCTGTGTGCAATAAAGGTGGTAATTTCAATATATAAGTACATATCTTTATGCCGGAGGTAAAAGGCACCATGTCACATATGAAATTTTATTTGTGTCTTTCTTTGGAGCTTTTTGTTTTATAAAGTGAATATCAACCATATTTTTAATGGGCATAGTTTTTTTCGGCCACCTGGTTGGGCAATTTGATTGTTGTGGCCTTTGTATTTATTGAAGTAGGACTTGGTGTCCTACATCTGTGTGCAGTGTGACAAATTAATAGCATTGTTACAATATTGACAAAAATGGATGTAGTGCCCTTTGCCTGTGGTATACAGATATATATTTATATGTAATGATCTAACAAAGATCTGACATGTACATGTAAATTTTTATAGTTTTATTTAAAAGATGAGGGTCAATGAATTTAAAGCTACTTTCTCTTATTTTTGCAATTAGCTTCATTTTCCCGCTCGAAAATATCTATCAAATCAGTTAGAAGGAACTAGGGCTGTGTGTGACCCATGCATCCGCACAGAGTACCAAATAAGCTTAAGTGGAATGAATAATTGCAGATAAATTTAGAAAAATAAGTTTCGTGAGTAAAATTCAAACTGAATGTATTGGACAGAGTGATTTGCAGATTGATTTTGCACTCAAACTGTGTGTCACCAATCTTTGTCAGGGATGTCACAGAGCAGCGGCCTAACAAAGGTTTTTCAAAAAGATTCTTTGTTAAACTGCATTGGTGAGCTGTAGATAAGCGTAGATTAGCGGAAAGGGTGCTGCGGGTGGAAGAAGTTTGAGAACTTTTGCGTTATAACGTTAATTTAGCTTATATTCTCAAAATAAAACATTAATAGTTGTGTGCAAATTCAAACGTTAAATGCTTGTAATTGTTTACATAAAGTCAGTTACACATATAGCTGCAAGCTTAACAAACATGCATTTTCAATCTTTTTTTACCAGCATGCTTGATTATCTTTAGAAGAATTTTGTGCAAACCTTGATTGTACTGAAAATTTTGTTGATTTAGAAGATTGAATGACATTTTATTACACATGCTTGTAAAATCCAGTCAAAACTGCAGGTGTCTACCTGTTGTTAGCTTGTACCAGCCTTCACACTTCAATGAGCTCTACTTGGTGCTGATATTATCTGTTACTTTTTTTTCCACACAAGGACAACAGCAGCCAAAGTAAGCACATCATCAGTTGAACTTGACATATTCAAAGTTCTTGTGCTAACATACTTGTTTCATGTGGTGCGTAGAGGGAAATTGTGTATACTAGTCAAATTTTCAGTAATATGTAGCTGCTTTTAGTCACAAAAGCAACAAAAAAAGTTCATGTTAGTGCCCATAGGTCTACTTATGATTATCTTTCACATGTTTCAGTTCTCAAAATACACACACTATTGAAAATGACCACATGTGATATGCATGCAATTGACGGCCAGTTTGATATTTTTGACTTTGAGACCTCTGTTCTATAGCAATGACAAAAATTATTTGTATTTGCTGCTGTTTTGTGAATAATTTAACATAGCATGACATAAAGACATTACATAAAGTCTTCTCATGGTTAAAAATTTATAATTTTGTAGGTAATGTTGGGAAAACAACAAAAGAGCCCCAAGCACCAACATCAAAAGACATCAAGACTACTGAAAAGGTACGTATGTATTTGACGATGGGGGAAAAAGTTTGTAAATGGTTAAGTTAAGTGTTATAAAAAAAAAAAAACTGTAGTGTTTATGTCAATTTTTGATATTATTAATTTAGATACCTTACTTGAAGCACCATTTTTTTCCCATTAAATGATGTGCAATTGGCTTTTCATAATTTTTTGCATTTTAATTTTGTTCTGTATGTCTTGTTTTCTGTGCAAATTTTTAATCATTCTCGTTAGGTTTGGTATTTTCCATTTGTGAAACCACTAGGGTCAGGCGGGGTAATGGGAAACAAATTTTAGTTCGAACCTAACACATAACTAATGTGTTGAAAATGAAAATTTTTGCTTCTTTTCAAGGATTATACTATTATGTACTTGTTTAAGAAACTACTACTATATGAAGTAACTAAAGTTAGTAAGTTGATTTAAAGCCACTTAAGTCTGTTTTTGATTTCCCCTGCTGTTTCCAATTACCACAAAATTTTGGAATGACTGAAAACATGCATTTCAGGGTCTCTAGCAGTTTTCCTATAATTCTGTTGGATGCCTTTGCATGAGTCCACTGCACCAGTCATCCCTTGGTAGCCCGTCATGGAACCTAGTTCTCAAATTATTTTCAGTTGTGTATTTCTGAACAAGTGTTTTCCACTCAACTTTAACACATGGGAATCCTATCTTGGATTGAGTAATGAGGCATTTAGCCAAACAGCGCTTCACTTCTGCTGAAAGTTTGGTTGTGCGACCTGCTCCCATTTCATCAATGTTTATCTTCCTCCCCTTGATTCTTTTGCATATATTTGTGACAGGCACTCCGTAATGTTCCTGTGCCTCACGGTAAGTCATATTTCTTTTCATCGCATCAAATACTGCATTGTTCCGGTCTTTGAGGGAACAAGCGTCTTTTTCTTGTAGCTTCATGGCATTTTACTACTTCTAAGACAAAGAAAACAGTACTTCAACACCAGATCAAATAACATCAAGGGCTCATATAAAAATTGCATTTCAAGTGAATAATCAACAGTGAAACTGTAGATAACAAGTGAATTATAAAGTAATACAAATCAAGTAAAATGAAATAAAGTTATATCAAATAGTAAGAAATAATGTAAATAAGAAGTCAATAAAACTGTTTTCAATTACCCCATGCCATAGCTGCCAAGTCTCCCGAATTTTTCGGGAATCTCCCGAATTTTAGCTTCATCGCTCGACCTCCCGAAAAGTTCTTAAATCTCCCGAATTTTACGAAAATCACAAAAATCCATAATTGTCCCTAAAAATTCCCTACTTCATTAAAAAAAATCCCCGCTTATGAAAACAATCCCTAAGGAATTTCTTGTGGGCCATGAAGCCTCTTTTTTTCCCCTTTCGAAATCACGTCGTAAATGGGGAAATTCCCTTTTTAAGGAAGTTTTACAAACCCTCTGATGGTAACAAGAAAGTTGTTTGTCTTATCGTGCAGGGAAATGGCTTAGCAGCCAATAGTCCTGGATAATAATTGGATAAGATTATAGTGACGCGCATATGGTCAAAATTTCTTTTGTTGAAGTTACGTACGTGCGATATAACAAAACATGAATACTGATAAGCAAAAACATATTTAATCAATTTTAAAGATACTTATACCCCGATGAATTTCCTTTCATCAAACGTTCCAGAAGAGGGCAGACTTTTCCTTTTTGTACAAGTTGTGTTATGGACATAAACATCAGTCATGGTGGAAAGAGTGACATCATCACTCATGTGAAATGAAAAAAAAGACAAGCAAGTGTCACAAAAAGTCAGTGTTCTTCAAAAGTTGACGGTGTTTTCCTTCATCTTCCAATGATTTTGGGGTCATTCGCGCAGAATGTTTGTTCACAGCGTTTCTGATTGAACACAATATTTATTTTTACATCATTGAAGTTTTGGCCTCCAATTTCACTACTTTTTTGCGTAGGAATTTTATTCCCAAGGGTTTAACTTCTTTGTGTGTAAAATCCCTATTTTAATTTAACTTCAGTTTTTGAGTAGGGATTTTATTCCCTACGCTTTAACTTTTATGTTTGGAAAATCCCTATTGTATTTATTAGGGAGTGGTTTTAGCATAAAATACGGGTTTGCGCGAAAATCTCCCGAATTTTCATTTTCAAAAGTTGGCAGCTATGCCATGCTCTCAACATTTTGGGGTAATTTAAAACAGGACAGATGGGTAACCAGAAAGACTTAAGATAGAAAAAAAAACAATGCTGAATGAAGTTGTGACTGTATACTAAACATGTAACAACAGCAATTTGACTCTTACCTTTTTGTAGCAGCAGGTGGGGGAAGCAGAACTTGAAAAACAAAAGAAACGTGCAACATTCTTTTTTGTTGTTAACTCAAAGCTGATATCTAGGCCCAATTAACTTCCATGAAAGAGTCAAGAATCTGTGCAAGGCTGCCAACAATATCACCCAACTTAACCCTGTTTGTTAGATTTCAATAAAAGTGACTAATTCGCTCTCTCAGCTGTCTTGTTTCCAATTACCCTGGCTGACCCTATTCATTCATGATATTCCATTAACTTAAAATTCTTAATGCGAAAGTGCATTTTATTAGAATTAGTTGTTACACATATATATTAGACATGGGAGATGTATTCAGCTATTATTCAGCCCTTTTGCCAAATATCTGTGGAGCTAAGTACATCAAACTAATTTGAAAAAAATATATCAGAATTTTTTCCATAAATTAAAAATTCACATATTTTGTGGGGCACCCTTTCTGTGCAAGAAGGTTGTGTCAGGATAAATTTCTAGGATAAGGAAGACGTGAAACTGAAAATATAATCCTACTGCAAATAAAGTGGAAGTGGGCGTGAATATATTGCACTAGTTCACTAACTAAAGGGGTATGAGCTACTGATAGGGGCAAAGGATATCTGAGGAGGAAAAAAATTTTATGATGCAATACTAGTTGGGACTGAATAATAGTTGACACATTCTCTTAGTTACATGTAAAGTTTTTTAAATGTCCGCAGATAGAAAAGCTAAATATAAAGCTTTTAAGAGTTCATATACCCAAGATTATCAATCACTTATAGCATCCATGAAAGGAAACATGTTTTATGAACAGTATATGTAGAAATTTCTCTATTCTGCATGGAAAGACTGACATGGAATTATATTCTGCTCAGGGGGCAATGCAGAACCTGCCTTGGGGGGGGGGGAGGTGGAACTTTTTCTTAATTGATTTTAAAAAAATTCAATTTTTTTGATTGAGTCTATGAGTGGGGGGGGGGGAAAGGGGAGGTATCCCCCCTTTGGGAGAATCTCCAGATTTTTGGATTCCAAAAGTTGGCACGTCTGGGAATGAAAAAAGTGAGAAAAAAATATATTAAAGGAAAAACATATGAAAATACACAGAGCTTCAGGTTATAAGTGAAATGAAACATGAGAAAAAATGATAAAATCAAAATGAAATATTTATGGAAAAAATATGTACAAAATTACAGAAATTTCAAAAATTATGGGATGGAAAAACCAAGTTCAAAGAATACTGAAAAAATCACCAGATGTGCCTTAAGAAGGGGATACAGTTTTGTTGTTTTGAATTTTGTGGAGATGTCATTAAAGAAGGTGGTGGGTATGCTGTTGCCAGATGCAGATTTGGAAAATCTGCTTTTAATCTTTTTCAGCTGCAACCCAAACTTCGACCAACGTGATAAACTTTGTGGCCTTATTTTGGATATAAAAATGCTCGACAAACATTACTTATTAATAAAATTTTTGCCTTGACATACAGCCCATCTTGGAATCTCTTGCGACCCAAACTTCTGTCACAACCCATAGGTTAAGAACCCCTGAGCTAGACTAATAAAAGAATGAAGGAGGTTTTGTGATGTTGAAGAGATAATTTTTTCCCCCATATTTATTAAACTTCATTTGGGAATTATGTATAATTGCCAGTAAAAGTGATTTAGTGGAGTTGTGCTTAGTTTGAAAGAATGAGAATAAAATTGAAAGATGAGCAAAATTTAGCAAACTTATGAATGCGACTGCGAAATTACTGATTTATCGCATTAACGTAACATATACACCAAAGTATGCAGATAGCGAATATCCCCTTGTAATGCCACTTCTTAGGACCATGGATTTTGTTTTCTTTGGCAAAACTGCTACAAATAACTTTGTTTTTACTAATACTTTTAATAATATTTCCAGGACTTGTTATATATATGATGACATAAATTCTGTTTTCTTCACACTTCAGTAACAGCACAAAAAAATTTTTTAAGTGCAATAAACTGATATGTTAGGCATTGTGGCTACCTAGCACCAGAGATTTGTCAAGTCCTGCTTTATTGAGAACTGCTATTTTATTCTATTTTTATATATCAACAAAAATGTTCAAGGTAAACCTAGCATTAAAAATTGGCGTACTGGTTATCAAACATTACACTAAACCATGGGTTAGTGTAATGTTTGATAATGGTTCATTTTGTGCATTCATTTTCATTTTTTCAAAAAAAAAAACAAAAAAAAAAACATACTTTATATATTCGTGTATAAGCCAACCCCCTAACTTCAGGACCACCAAAACAGTAATAAATTGAAAACCCATGTATAAGCCAGCCCTCAAAAATCAGGGTATTTTAGAGGGGAAAAAATTTACATATTTCATGCAATGGAAAATGATTCAAACTTCCTAATCCATTTCTCCTTCCGATTCTCTAAGCTTTGCTTTAGAAGCTGATGCGGTGTGGTATCTTTGTTTTTATCTTCAACTGTGCTGTCATTGCCCTCGTCACGTTCAAAGAGGATGTCATATTCAGTTTTGACCATTGTGTTACTGTTGGAACACTTTTTAAAGGATTTGATGATTTCTCTGGAAAAACAGAATTCCTTGACTTGTGAACCCACTGGCACACTATGCCAATGTTGGGTTTCTTCAAGGCACTGCTTTTTTTTTTTTTTTTTTTTTTTTTTTTTTTTTATCTTCAGAACTCGTTCATTCAGTCTATAAATTTCTTAAATAATCTTTAAAAGGCTTGTTAATGCTCGCATCTCAACGTTAATGTAATATCAAAGTTAGTCCATCGAGTATCAAAGCCAACAAAGTTTCCGATTTTTTTTTTTGATTTGGCTTTAACATCGGTTCTGCGAGTTTGAACATAGCTACGGAAATCACATTACTAACTAGTAACACCATCTAAAGTAGCCAAGCTAGCCATGCAGAGGCCATGTAGCTATATGATTCAGTGAAGTTCGAGTCAATATTTTTTCTTCCAAAACTGACCTGTATATAAGCCAATTCTCCCAAATAGAGGAAACAAATTTTTCAAAAAAAAAAAAAAGGCTGATACACAAGTATGTACTGTACTATAACTATTTAATGATATATAGCTCTCAAGATGTATTATTATATTCATATGGAAAAACGTTCATTGAAAAGAATTTCACTTAAATGATTATTTAATAAGGATGTTACCATGCATTTTTGAAAAGTTATTAATATTTCTTATTATAGGCAGTCAGACGACCATCTCAAGGTGCTTTGAAGAAAGAAGCTGCTGTAGCAATCACCTTTCAGCAAGAAAAATGCTCTAAGCCTGTCCCAATTACTATTCAGAACTTGAGGAGAAATGAAGTTGGTGGTAAGCCTACAGCAGCTGATGCGAAAACACCTCAGAGCAATAGCAATACAACTAAAGAAAATAAACAGCAGATAGACACCCAAAAAGAAAAAGATGATAATACATTACAGAAAGCAAGAGCAAGTGAAAGAGTTACTAGAAACGCAATTCCTAAAAACTACATTCTGAAGAGTCGCGATATTCCAAAGCGCGAAGCAGATAAACAAAACCCAGAAGTTAAACCTGTGCCAATAAAAACTGAAGCTGTAAAACGAGAAGGTTCACAACTTCTGAAGTCTGAATTGAATGCAGCCAAAAATTCAAAAATGACTACAAGAGCTGGAAGGACCATTGTCAAAACTGACTTTTCTAAATTTGAAGAACAGGAAAAACCTAAGATTTCATCAGCAAAGGAAATGGGAGGAAGAGCAAGCACTCAAAAAGATCTAAAAAAAAGTTCATTGCGGAAAGACATTGTTAAATCAAATGCACAACAAAAGGACGTGACCAAATGCAATGTTCTCAGAGAAGCCATCAAACCCGGTGTTCAAAGAATCAATAAACTGAGGGAATATTCTACAACAGATGCGCCACTGAAGGAAAAGTGTCTGAAAGAGAAAAGTACTATTTCTACCAGAAAAGCCATTCAATCAGCCGAAAAGGATAAGCCTGTGATGACACATAGAGCAGAAACTAATTTACCCAAGAGTAAGGAAACTTCAAAACCAAGTTTATTAAAAACTGTAAAATCTGATACATCTAAGAAGAAGATGACAGAGTCCCCATTAAGAGAGCGTAAAGTAAGTTTAAGGTCATGCAATATGGCCATTCATTGTTCATGAACACTGATTGTTTTTATATATTTGTCATTTCATTTGAATGATTGTTGTGAAGATTTTATGAAATGTTTTTTTCTTTTAATGTATATCATCTCATTTTTACTCGTATACACATTTTTTTGTTGAATTTTCGGATTGTTCAACATCACTGTACAATCTAATAAACAAAGTTTTATCAACACCTACTTGAGAAGTTTTATTTCATCACTTTTCTTCTTCATGCAATCTTTATATTGATTGTTCCCTATCATCTTTTAGATCAATAATGCTGTAGGTATTTCACAGTCTAAATTATTTATTAATTCTTGTGGTTAATTTAAATTTTGAGGTTGGGAGAAGAAAACATTTTAATCAAGGTAAAAATTAAATATATTCTGTAATTATATTCTTTATTTCCTATAAATTCTGTGTGCTAGAAGTTAAATTTTATATATCATGTGAAAATCATAAAAATTAACATTTCAAAGTTAACATTACAAGTCTAAGGTATTATGACATGCATGCATGTGTCATCGCCGATATCAGAAGTCTAGACACTTTCAACTTACTGATCCACCAGTTCCTGTCTGTGTACAAATTAGACAGCTACTTCATAAAGTGGCTGGATTAGACAGCTACTTCATAAAGTGGCTGGATTTTTCAAAATTTGGTCATAACACAAGTGTATATTAATTTTCAACAAAAAATAATGAAACACTTTCGAAATCTGCTACTTTTCTTAAATGCATTTCTTAAAGTTGAATTTTCCTCTGATAACAAAACTATCTAAATTAGCCTATTCCCTATATTTTTTACATTGTGAATATTGGTTTATAGATTTGTTTTATTTCTGCAAATATTACTCATTTAACGCTCTCAAGTCTAGTAATTCCAAGTGGGTACCTGACACCTGATGAAATAGATACATTTTAACTCATGCAGTTGAACATAATTTTCAAGGGCTATTACTGTGTAGTCAAGAGATTGAGAAATTGAAATTTTTTCTTCAAATAGGATTAAAACGTAATAATTGAGAATAATGTTTATTTAATAGCCAAGTACAAGTGTTATATTTACAATTTATTAATAGTTATTTTAATTAATCTTCCCTTCAAAGTATTCCAATCAAAGATTTTTTTCCTATGCAGCAATGTCTGCTTTTTTCACTTGATTCCCAATCAATTCATATGAGCTTTGAAAAAACGTCAGGGAAACGTCATTAGATAGTGTTTTCAAAAAGTCAATGAAAATTTTAAACATTGTATCCTTTGATGTTACCCTATCAACAGTCAGTCATATTGACAAGAAAAAATTATTTGCATGCTTCTCATTTTTATTTATGATATGCATGCATCATAAATGTGGAAAAAAGCATATTAGTAATGTTAATAGAAAAAATGTTCTTTCTATATTCTTAAAGAAGGTAAGTTTTAATTTTCTGGAAGAATATCTCAGTTTTTTTTTTGTTATTATTAACTGTAACATAATATTTTAGAGGAACTTCACTCACTAGGAATATATTTTTCAGCTGCTGTGAATACATTTTTACATACACATTGTATATGCAAAACCAATGACCTGGATTGCTTTGGGTATTAATGTGTAACTTTACATTAATGTACAGGCTGCAAATATGAACCAACTATTAATTTCAGAATATTGAGTGAAGCAGATGGTGCAACTGACTGACATTCAACATTACAGAATGGAGGGGAAAAAATTAATTTGAGAAAAAAAAAATTTGAATTAATTTCTTTGCATTTTTTTTTTGGCATTAAAATTTTTTTTTAAAGATTTTGAATTTTTTTTTAACATTTTGAAGGAAAAAAAATTGTTTCTGAAATTTAAACTGCAGTGAAGCAAATAAGGATATCACCCTTACCAACAAGTATAAGGCCGGTATAATGCTATTAAAGTTTGATTGATGAAAGATCTTGTACAAAACTTGAAGAAAGCAACCGATAAGCCTATTATTAGGTTGAATTTTTTAAGTTTTATAAAAAAAAAAACTTTAATTGGGCTGGATTACGCTATAAAAGTTTTAAAGTACTTAATCTCTTAATAAGTAATAGGTAGTAGTCCTAAAATATTTAAAAAGAAATTCTGAATTTATAAAAACAATTGCAATGCACAATAGATTCAGACTGGGATTTCGATAAATGTTTTCAATACATATAATTTTCTTTGGTGATGACTGTATATATTCTCATAAGAGAAACAATGAGAAATATTTGATAAAAATATACAATTATAAGTTCATTCAATTACTCATATTTGAAGAAGGAAAATTGCCACAATGATGCAGCCCATGTTGCATCAAAATTGAAGAATGGTACAGGATAAAAAATTAGATCTAGGTGTAATTCTTTTCACACAAAATTTAGCCAATAAAATTTTCTTAAGAATTAGTGAAACAAAAAGCAATGATTTGATAATTGGGTTTTTGAACTTGCCATTAACTAAGCCAATGATCATGATGTTTTTTTCATCATCGATGAGGAATAGTCATTCATGTGATTGAATTAATTTTTTATTTATACTAGTAGTTGATTACAGTTCTTCATGCTTTTTGTTCATTATTTAGATTTCTTGTTTTTATAGAGAATATAAATTCAAGAATAGAAAAACACCAAATATATAGGGGTGATAATTAATTTAGTTCATTTTCTGTGAATGTGACATCTACAATATATTTATTTTAAGCATGGACAAAAAGCGGCAACTTCAAATTTTACCAAATCATGCACAAACATTACTTCAAAAATCTAAAGAAGTTCTTGTACGAAATAAGAAAATCTAGAACCATAACAGGGAATTGCCCAACAAGGATAATAGCATTGAAATAAATGAAGATAATATATAAAAATTAAAATTTAAAGAAACCCACGCATTGATTTAGACTCTGATTTCATTGTACTATTCACTTCACACTGTCGTGCATGGAATGTGATGAATCTTACGGGTATAGCATACCTGATTGAAAGCTTAAAAACAGTTATACCGGAAAATATAATTACAAATGGACAGGGTTGATAGAGTAGATGAAAATTCAATGAGATACACAAATAAATCTCTTAAAAACAGTCATAACATCCAATTTAAAGATTTTAAAATCTATTTTCATCGCATTAATTGTGAATTGGTGGTTCAGCTTAATACACATTTTTGCATCATTTCACAGTGTTACATTACTAGTATCGTCTCAACCACAATTTTTGAGTTTTGCATTTTTTTTTCTCTATTCGCAGCTGTCACTTACTAAAAGAAGATATGATTGTATAGTATGTAGTAAACAAGCACCTCCATGTTCAATATATTGTACTGATTCTTGCTTGGAGAAACATGCTACCGAATCTGCAAGGATTATCCAGGCATCGCTTAAGGTAAATCTGGCATAAATTTAATGTCAGAGATAACAGATATTACATTTATGGATTTAAATTACCTATTCCATCAAATTAGTTATGCCGTTGGAATTTGATAAATCACATGTATCATGTTGTCTGGTTAATTTTGTTTATAAATCTATTTTTATTTTTATTGTTATTTAACCTACTTTGTATTGCCAATACTTGTTAGCTTGTCCGACAGATTCGTTTGTTTAATATTAGCTATTTGTCTGCACACCCCTCTCATCTTGTTACTGCTGCAGTTAAACTAATCAAAAAGGAACTTATGCGGCAGTCAAATTTTCTGGTAGCCAAACAATTTTTTACCTCAAGAAGAATGGGTAAAATAATTTAATGGCTTTCCAGGACTTATATCGTGTATGGGCTAGAATGCAGGCATGAAACACCAACTGCTATTGAAGCTGTGGGTAGGATGTAAGGCTAGCAACCTGTAAGTTGATGGTTCAAACCCAGCTCATAATAAGTTTTTACGGCATCACAGTGGTGGTCGACTGAAGTTGGTTTTTTAGTTCTCTGGTTTTTTCAACATAAATACACAAATGCAAGCTGATTTCCCCCCTTAAAAAGTATCGTCACAGAAAGCAATAGGCTTACAATGGTACACTTCACTCATAGGTGGCAGCTCTGAAAATTCAAAACCACAACACTAGAAATGCACTCAGATTGTTAGGAATATGCTCACACTTCCGGCACAACACACTGGATAGTAAATTGCCATGGCAATAGGCTGGAGTTGTGCTCAGTTTGAAAGAAAGACGTGAAACATCATCTCAGATACTTGCAATGCAACAGAATTCTATTGTGTTTTTTCTTCTCTAAGGAATTAAGTGTTTCAACTCTTCTGATTGGCAATAAAAATTTTACTGGCTGAAATTAAATGAATATTTAGATGCATTAAAAATTCATGTTTACTAAATATTTTTAGTAATAGAATATAAAAATATAAAGGTAGGGAAGCGTGCCTAATATCACACTCCTTGGTTTCCAAGTGGTGTAAGCACTTCAACTTAGTGGTTACTAAGTTACTTATTTCATTACTTCTTCCTTCATAAACTAGTTCAATCCTAGGTTATTGCTAATATAATGCGGATGTGTTGTGTCACAACATCATATTTTATTAGACTCGTGAAATATTTTTCAGTGTTGACTTCAGCTACCTATTAAATATATAAAGGTTATTAGCAAAAGTTTTGAAGTGTAATTAAAATATTGCTCGTGTTCCCTTGTTTGATTCAAGTTCATTTTCAATGAACCTTTTATATGGTCAAACCCATCTGAAGGGGTCATTTCTATTTGTGGAGATATGCTTAATATCAAGCCCACTAAATTCAAATACTGCCCATGTGATATTTGGATTACTTTCGTTTTCCTTTGCATTTACTTTTTTTACCCCTTATTTTTAGAAATCAAGCAGGTGTGTTGATCTGAGTCGGTTCATTTTTTTTTTTTGCGATTGTTCAATTTGCACGAATTTGAGCCTTTCTCTACAATTTGATCTGAGCATTTTTCAAATACTTAATTAAGAAGGAAAGATGCAGATTATAACTAGAATTTCTATTATAAAAAGTTCCAGGCAGCTATCTGTCGCTACAAACTTCAAAAAATCTGGGGAGAAAAATTTGTATTACCAATGTGTGCAATATTTGGAACACTGTTAGAAAGATGAAAATTTTATTATTAGCGAAAAACACAACTACATTTGTTTACAAACGAATCACTTTCTTATTACATCCATTTTGAATTTCCTGGATTGAACGGCATATTTCCCCTATCTTTGATCTAATTTCTGATCTATAAGAGCATGAGAGCCACAACGTAGTGCTTATGTCCTCAGCAAAAAGTTTTGTCAACTCCCGTACTTTCATTTTCTTGATGTCAGAAATTTTCGAAAATTATACTGGGCAGAAAACAATTTCTATATTGATCCACCAGTTCTTTTTGTATAACTTTGAAATTTTCAATGTGGTAATGTTTACAGTTGCTGTAACATATAAAGATATATGTTTGGTTTTCTCATTTGCTTTAGTACCTATGGCTTACTGTAGTGAAATATTATCGTGGGAAAAAATGAGTGAAGTTGGTAATCCACACACTTTTTTTTTCCCCCTCTTTCTCACCAACAGCCCAATGAAGAATTGAGTTCAAAGAGAGTAGTTGTATTGGATCGCATGACTGGGAATCTATCAACAGGGGTGAATGCTCCTTTCGCCTCAGAGATTGTCAGCTGGTTGAAATCAAACCCAAGTTTTGAAGTTGTCCGTCCAAGTATTCCTACAGCAGTAACAACACCAAAGAAAGATGAGCCAAAAAGTATGTTTATATTATTTTGTTAGTTGTGTTTGCCCTGCACGTTTCTTGAATGTACAGCGAAGCTCCTATATAGCTATAATCAAGGGAGTGGAGAAAAGTATCATTATGAGAGACATCTCAAAAATATTGGGATAAATGTTTAGGGGAGGTAGATAACATCTAAAAAAGGGGAGATGAGAACAAGATTAGTGTAGGAATTCATATCTGGAAACATACATCACCATAAGCCAGTAGGTGGTGCTAATGCATTAAAGGCAGGAATTTCTGGTTTCTTCATTGGAATAGTAATCAAACTTTCTTCACCTGTAGCTCTTTTGCCTTAGTCAATGTTCATCCACTGCTCTCCAGAATAGTTTAACAAGCTAAATTTAAAATACCAAATGGCTTCGTATGAATATTGCCATTTTGTTGTGACGCTCTGGATAAAGATTGTCAATATCCTTAGGAGCTTTAATATATACTTTGAAGACCTCTGATATATGGAATGGCTGAGGGCAATGTGCGAGCTGCTCAAAAACTCATTGAAAATGCTTCAGATACAGATATTTACTGAGACAATGTTTGTTTGCATCAGTACATAAAAATTTTGTGCAGTTATGATGTATCTCTAGTACTCCATTTGTAATAATTATGTCCAGTAAATGTTTCCCCCACTAACCACTGAATGTTGCATCATTTTAGCTTCTGGAGTAAGCGCATTGTAGTTATTGACATCAAATTAACAGCATTTCTCAATGAGGAGGAAATAATTTTAAAAAAGTTTCCAGGTATATGAAATGTGCTGTGAATGGTGGTTTAATTTTATATAACCAAGATGAGATTTCAAACACACCCAAATTATGTCAGCAGCAAAACTATGGCTGTCTATTATTATAGCGTTTCTTTCTCTCTCAATAATAGTCTTTACAGCTGTGGTTCTTAACCTGGGGTCATGTGACCCTTTGTGATCCTGGGATTTTTCTAAGAAAGCCATGGATGAAAATCAATCGGGGGAAGGGGACCCACGACAAGGTGGAGGGGGCACAGAGAATTGTGATAAAAAAATTGACCTTAAAGAAAAAATAAGTTTTTGAGTGAAGTATGGTGGGAAGACAAATTACTACTTTCAGAATCCAGCAGAGCTGCTCATAGAACCTGGAGTATCTTTATGCACGGGCCTACCCAGGAATGACGAAGAAGGCCTTGTGCTCATTGAAAGATCATGCGATGAGATGGGCCTATCTTGATCTCCATTAGTAAGTTGAGAGCACATGAACTGTTGCTTCCAGCTAAATATGAGGCAGTGGAACATTTCTTGCCCATTTACCTATGGTGTTCTGAAAAATCTGTGTGGAATCAGTGTGTAGCTCAGTGTAGACACTGATCCAGGTTATGAATCATTCCTCTGATTTATTGCACAGGTTCGTCAGATCATTCCATATTTTACTGGACAGACCAATTTTTTCCCATTTGGCTCTAGGTGGGGATGACCGCACCTATTGCACCCCTCTGGATCAGTGTCTGGCCCAGGGGTCCAGATCTACCTTATTATAAAATTTTTGTTCATTATAAGTTTAATTTTGACTAAATTGAATTCAAGTAAATAGGAAGGTCTTTCTCCTGAATGAGAGTAGAGGGTTCTGGTGAAGACATTTGGGACTGTGAGAAGAAAATATAGTCTATAGAGGGTCATGGGTTAAGGTTAAGAGACACTACTTTACAGTAGTGTCATTTAGGACATAAGTGGGGGGGGGGTGTCATTTGATAGTCAGGTAATTTCACTGACAACTTTCTGCAAAATTCAACTGAAAACTGATTCATTATGCTGAAGATAACCATACTTTTTTCACTTTTTATCGATAAACTCGATCAGGGTATCGATGGCATTACTAGAAAATTCGCAGATGATGTGAAGCTAATGGGGGTAATCGTGAATCAAAGAGATAGGGAGTCGCTCCTGACCAGTCTAAACAGGATTGCAGCATGGGCAAATGAATGGAGCATGTCGTTTAACGTTGATAAGTGCATGGTCGCTCATTTTGGTTCTAACAACCCACGGTTCTCTTACGATTTGAATGGTGTCACTATCCCGGATGCAACTAGGGTCACCGATTTGGGAATTCTCATTGATGAGCGACTTAGGTTTTCTGAACATTGTTCAGCGGTGGTCAAAAAAGCGAATAGAATGCTTGGTCTCGTTTTCAAAAAGGTCTCTTCGCATTCTCCTAAAGTCATTCTTCCGCTTTTTCGAGGCTTAGTTCATCCTGGACTAGAGTATCTGTAAGGTTTTGGAGACCATACCTACAGAGGGACATAGACTTGGTTGAAGGGGTGCAGAGAAGAGCTATGCGTGTCCTTATTGGCACACAGGGCTTGAGTTATGAAGAGAGACTTCATTTTTTGAATATGTGTACATTGGATGAATGCAAGTGTCGAGGAGATATGATCGAAGTGTTCAAAATTTTCAATGGGATGGATAGGATGGACCATGAACTTTTAGTACACCGCCAATCGACTGATTTTACAAGGGGACACCAGTATCAATTGGTGAAGGACAATGCAAGGTTGTGGTGTCGCAGGGAATTTTTCTCTAATAGGGTTGTTAATAAATGGAATAGCTTACCCCCGGAGGTAGTAAATTGTAACACAATTGACACGTTTAAAAAAAAAAAAAATACGATAAACATGTTGGGGTAAATCGAGAAGCTATCTATTCTTAGAAGAAGACAACCATAAGTATTCTTTATGGGCGTTGTATAATATTTTATCATGTGTATATATTGTTTATAATTTGTGTTAATTGCATTTTTAATTGGGTTGCTGTATTTTTGAAATATGACATCCGTATTTTTATGGGCATCTTTTTATCAGCCACCTCGTTGGGCATTTTGTCTGTTGTGGCGTTGTATTTGTAAGAAATATTCTTTAAAAAAAATGTTTAATTTCCAGTTTCTTATTCACTATAATTAATGAATCCATCTGTGGTGTAAAAGGATTTTTGATTGTCAAAATGTTATGGGGATTTGTTTTAAGAGTTTTGTTTTATTTTCAGAAGAGAAAGATCCATTCGAAAGAGATGAGAATGAAGATAATGCAATTAGAGTAAATGTTCGAAGAACTATGAGAGCCATCTTATTAGAGAGGTTAGTTGTTATTTGTTTGTTTATTCATTGGAATTAGAACACGAAATATGAATATTATGTACTTGACGAAATCAATTGAGATAAACTACACTCATGTCCATAAATTAAGGATAATTCAGAATCACACGGAAATCTAAAGTAAAAATTTCACCTGTAGAATTATCACACACATCTGCAAGAATGATATGCAAATTTCAGGAAGCCACCAGATGATGCCGATAGTACGTCACAATGACGAGAGTGTAAGAGGGGGGTATATAAGGAATGGTGGCAAAGAAGTGAAATTGTTCACAAGAGTTCTGTAAGGCGCTCAGTGCCATAAGCGAATAGTTATGACACAGAGGACGCATGTGGATGATTTTTTACGTGGTAGAATTATCGACCGCCTGGAATGTGGGCGTACTCAGATGGAAGTATCTGAGGAACTTGGAATTGCCCAAAGTGTCATCTCTAGGCTTTGGCAACGATTCAAAGATAACGGAAATGTCAGTAGACGTTACAGTACAGGTCGCCCCCGAGTTACAACGCCGAATGAAGACAGGTATTTGGCAGTAACTGCCAAAAGAAGCAGACGGAGCACAGCATCCGATCTGTCTCGTCAGCTATCTGCAGCCATGGGTACCACAGTTTCAAGGCAAACCGTGTACAGACGTTTGGGAGATATTGGTCTATATGCTCGCAGGCCTGTCAGATATGTCACGGCAAATCACTGTCGGCAGCGATTAGCCTGGAGTAGAGAACATGCAATGTGGACATCGTCACAGTGGGCTTGTGTGATGTTTTCCGATGAGTCCAGGTTTAGCTTGCAGTCTGATTCACGTTGGACTTTCATATGGAGAATGCCAGGTACCCATTACCACCAAGACAACATCATTGAACGACACCATTACGGTGGTGCAGCATTGCTCGTTTGGGGTGGAATTATACTGGGTTCCAGAACAGATCTGCATGTTCAAACCGGAACCATGAAAGCCCAAATTTATCGGGACATCATTCTGGAACAACCTGTACGTTAGTTTAGGGGTGCCATGGGCGCAGAATTTGTGTTTATGGATGACAACGCCCGTCCTCACCGAGCAAACATCGTAAACGAATGCCTTGAATGTGAGGATATAACCCGTATGGAATGGCCAGCATTCTCACCTGACTTGAATCCGATAGAGCATGTGTGGGACATTCTTGGCCGACGAATTGCAGCCCGTCAACCACCTCCTACATGTAGCCCGTCAACCACCTCCTACATGTGTACCGGAACTTCTGAGAGCATTGCTTGCTGAGTGGAGTGATCTTCCCAAGATCAGATTGATAATTTGATACTCAGCATGCCTAGGCGTTGTACGGACTGTATTTCATCGCATGGGAGACATACAATGTGTTAACCATCATACCAACCATGTAATAGTAAGATTTTGTAATGGAGATATTTTTTACAATTGCTCCAGGCAGCAAAAAATCGTAGTTTTTATGAATGGTATCATACATACATCATCGTTTTTGTTCTTTATCTTTTGTTTAATAAATGGGCTTTATGAATAAGTAACGTTTGTTTTGTTTCTGAACCTGTATTTGCCGGAGCTGGCATTATCCTTAATTTATGGACATGAGTGTATTTCACATTTGCATGTGTGAAGCATTGTTGTGACCCCCTCCCCCATCCAATATCTGGTCTTTTTATAACATTATCAAATCAATCTAAAAATTATTGTGTTTATCCTTTTGGGAGACCATACCTAACGAACCTTTTGAGTGCAACTGTAAATATATTTTTATTTATACACCCATAAATGATCTTGCGATTGATTGCTGGCCACTGCTTTAGTCTATCAAAAGAAGTTGGCTAATTTTAATAATAATAATAATATGATCCACACGTATTCCCAAGGGATCAGCATGATCCGTCCAGGGAATTTGTTAGTGTTAGTAAACATCCATGCCCGAACCGGGATTCGAACCCAGACCTGCACAGTGAGAAGCTAGTTCCCTAACCACTCGATTGCCAGGCGGCAGTCGAGTGGTTATCATTTGTTATTTCTATCAGTAAATCTGTCTTGTGCATAAAATTAAAATGATATAAATTTAAAATAAAAATACTTTTCTATGACTCCCAGTGATTTGTTGTTTCTTCAATAAGCCTTGGTGGTTGGCACCTTGTGAAATATTGTTTCAGTTAGAATGCAACGCTTCATTCATTCATTTATATTTATGATTTATGTAGGTGCAAGAATTCTGATGACATTAAAATATCGGAAGAAGATATTATGAAAATGGCTGTAAAAATTGAAGATGAACTTCATAAATGTTTCAAAGATAATTCATCCAAGTACCGCAATAAATATAGGAGCTTAATGTTTAATATCAAAGATCCCAGAAATCAGGTAATTTTCTATTGCATTTGCTGATGGTAAATAATCATTGAACACAATGTAAAAGAAATTAGATTAAAGAAGTTTTTCAGACAGTATTTGTGATGATTACTGATCATTGCAGACTCTCGTGTTGAAAATAAAAATACAATGATACTTATAGTTTTTTAATATTTTTTTCGTACTTTGCAAAGATAATGGAAAAAATTATTTATGTAAGCTGAATGAAAAAAATATTAAAAAATATGAATGATTCAGAATTTCCCCCTTTTCACATTTTTAAAAATTTTTTTATTGGTAAAGTTCTCTACTTTTGCAAAATTTCACTCGGATCATTTCGTACTTAAGTTACTGACTAATTAACTGATTACTAAGAACATAATGTGTTGAATCATATGTTTAACATATTGATATTTAATCATCCATCTGTTGTAGTCACTTTCCCAGCGACGAAGTTAATTCATCAACCCTTTTGTTCTACATGCCTAGGTTTGAATTGCAGCTTGTGTGTGAAAGTGTTTGTTATATATCACCGGCAGATATAAAGTCCAGGCATTTCTATTTTTGGCAAATTTTTTTTAATTTTTAAGAATTTCACATTTTGTAAAGTCTGAAATACTACTTACGAACAGATAATCTATTATTCGACCATTCTGTTACATGTTGTGTTTAGTTTACTTGCAATCTTTTGCAATACTTGGCACGAGTTTTGAAAAAGAACAAATACTGATATGATGTGTAAGTTCAGTTCAGTTGTGTGAGATCGGGACACATATATATGTTCTGTGGGGAGTTTGTGTCTTTGACTACATTAAAGCATTTTTATTGATTTTTTTTTTTTGTTATGAATCATGCTGTGCTTATTCTAAAAAATACTTTTCTAAGTTCATAATATTTAAATTTTCAATTATTTTGAATAATTCTGAAAGAAATGTTGAAATTCTTGTGAAATGTTTGTCATTAAATAAGGAGGTACCTGGTGCTTTTGCAGGGATTGTTCCGGAAGATTTTAAAAGGAAAAATTCCTCCAGATAAGCTGGTGAGAATGTCACCTGAAGAATTGGCATCAAAAGAGTTGGCCAAATGGCGAGAAAAAGAAAACCAGCACGTAAGTTTAAGGACTTAGGTATTTTCTTTTCTTTATGTTGATTCCCAAAAATTTGGTTTCATTTTTTGTGAATAATCATCGTGGGGGGTCTGCCATGTACAGTGAAAACCCGATATAACATTCTCTATTGACCAAATATATATTTATTTATTATCTTGAGGCAGAAGCTCGTGAGCATATATATATAAACACAGTTACATTGAACAAAAGATTAAAAAAAAATGGGGAGGGGTGGGATGAATTGAGATACATGCATGTTAAATAGGCACTGGTATACATGAGAAAATACATAAAATACACAAAAATACATAAAATTTAAGGTGTAAAATAAGCACGTTACAAAGTTGAGTTTTTACAGATTTAACAAAATCATAGACTCGATCTGGCTTGGTATTAAAAAAAAATGTATTAACTCAGAAAGGGAGGGGTGAGAGATATTGAAAATGTGATCGCGTAGGGAAATCAGCATCGGGCAGGTACAGTAGAAAATGAAAAAAGTCGGTCGTGCATTGCAGAGAGGGCAGTAGTGGTTAAAATGGCTGCAACCCAAAACAAAGTTACAATGATCCTGTAAAAGAGCTAATGTGTATGTTTTGCTGTTAGAATTATTGAGGTATGGCTCTGGGCAGAAGGAAAGATAAACATATCTATAGAAAGGGTTAGAATTGTGCTGAGCACAACTTTTTGGATAAATTTATTCACAAAAATATCAATCACGGATTCCAAGAGCAGTCCAAAAGAAGAAAGAAAGCTGTTTTGTTCTATGTTACACACTTCATTTGGAAGAAATTCAGACAAAGTTAGAAAGCTGTTATCCCCAGCAAAAAGTAGTTTTGATTGCAAGATAGATAATGTACATAGCACAATCTAACAATGGTGTCAACTTCAAATTGTTTGAGCTTCAAAGTTTTTTTTTTTTTATACAAATACAAGGCCACAATTGACAAAATCCCCTAAGAAGTGGCTGAGAAAAGATGTCCATAACAAATATGGATTTTAATGATGAGTTGGTATTATTAGTTTCTTTTTGTATGATTTATGCTCATGGTTGAATGTTTTTTGCAAGCTGTTACAATAGCTGAGAATGTACCAGCTTGCGAGAAAGCATTGCTCATTTTCAGATTAGTCTCTAATGGACACAAATTTGCAGTTCAAGGTACTGCTTTACTATATTAAGTTTTTCAAATCTAAACACATACAGATTGAAAAAAATATTGACTGTTTTTTTTTTCTTTTCTAGTCATTGGATATGATAAAAAGAATGCAAGTTGAGCAACAACAGTCATCTGGCGTGCGTAAAAAAACTCACAAGGGTGAAATTGAAATAGAAGAAGATGTACCCGTTGTTGGTCTTGAGGTATTTATGTTTATTTTTTGTTCTGAAAGATTTTCAATGCGATTTGTATAATGTATTGACGAAGAGACGAAATGTGATGAAAACGTATGGTTAGTAACTAAATAAAACGTGTATATGTATTCAGGTAAAACTCTGTCTTATAGGCAAACCATATATTATTTAATCATTTACAAATGCATTCAAATATTAGCATGCATGTTATAAAAGACTGTTTGACACCAAGGGAAATACATTTCTCTTGCTGAAATTGGCTTAGTTAGGTGACTGCCTAAGTAAACACCTGTGAAATGATTGCTTCCTTTCTGAAATAGAGATGTATTTATTAGCTCAAGTTTTTTCTCTCAAAGCTTTAGTTTTTGATCAGTTAAAAGATTTATTGGGGTCTTTGTACATTGAGCTAACCTGAAATAAATTTTTCCCCTTTCCTTACCGAGAAGTAGCTGCTTATGCTTTCCTTCCTCAATAATCTCATGATTTACATTCATCTCGATATAGGAACTTGCAAAGGATTTGACCGAGGCATCACCACCACCTGTAGAAGAAACCATAGAGGTTAGCCCAGAAAAAAAAGAGGAGAAAAAAGAAGAGAAGGAAGCTGAAAAAGATTCTACTGCTTCTCATCGCTCTCATCTTTTCTGCCTCAACTGTAAAATATGTACAGGGAAGATGGCTCCTCCTCCACTCGAAGAACCAGCCCCTAAAAAAGTGCGAGTGGCTCACTCTATATCTGTTGAAAATAGTTCTCCAAAAATATCTGAAAATGAAAAACTTGCTCTGGGTGCAGCAGTTTCAGAGATGTCCGATGATGATAAGGAACAAATTGCAACAGTCCATAGGTAAGGTTTTCTTATTTGTTTTAGCAATTATTGTTATATAATTTTTAAATGCAGTGAAAACCCTATATAATCATAATCTATAAAATTGATTTTCTGTGTGTGTTCTCTATACAAATCTAAAATTTCACATAGATTGTCAGGAAATTTTGCATATATACCAAATGGGACCCAACTTGAACGATAGGCTACTTTAAAAGTCCATCAGAGCAGGGCAAATGAACAAAATGGACAAAAACTGTCGGGCAAGAATGGTTTCTGGGCCTCAACAATAACTTTTGGAATGTTTATTTTGGTTACTGTGGTTCCCTAGCAATGCGTTTTAGGCTCGTTTATGCCTTTACAGTGGTTTGTCACTTCTTCAATGCTGCCAGTGTATGTATAATATTTTATGCCTTTATAATGGTTTGCCACATTTTTAATCCTCCCAGTAATGAGGCTTTTTGAATAGACGTCATAATCATCATCAGCATCACTTTGGTAAAGGATTATCCCCATAGAAATCAGTGTTAAAATTGCCAATTTTACTGTAGAAATGCGGAAATTTAGTGGGGTTTTCCACCACATCAATAATTTTAAAAATTGAAATGAATTCTCAATTTTTGAAATATTGAGTTTACTTAGGGATACAAAGCCCAGAAAATTAAATATAAAGTAATTAGCTGGACTTACTTTTGTGTTAGATATCCGTGCAATAACACTGATTTCAACTTTTTATTTATATCTTCTCAAGCATGAAAATTAATGTCTCCGTATTGTCTTTTAATATTCAACTGCATAAATTCATATAGTTAAGGATGTTTTAAAATTAATTATGGGCCTGTAAAGTACATCAAAGAAATTCCACAGCTTTAATTAAGTATTTTTTGCAGCAGAAACAGGCAGATGCATAACTTGAAGTTAAAAAAAATTGAAATACCTAGCACCCACACACACATCAAAAAGAAAAACTATTCATTTCTACGTTTCTTTAATCTACATTTGTTTCTTTCATGAGGCATGCAGGAAGTCGCCATATTAATAGTTAACTTGGACACGGTATGTCCCTCAAAGAAAGAGGGAGGTATCACTATATCCAAAAAGTCTTATTGAAGAAAACCTGGGCAGTGCCGGATGTTATAGCTAGTCACCTATAAAATGATATTACTCTTTGGTCCCAATGAACTTTTCAGAATGTTAATATTTCACCTATAACAGTGATTCACAATGTGGGCGTTAGTGCCCCCTTGGGGGTGATGGAATGTTCCCGGAGGTGGTAGAAGCTACGGGTATAACATAGGATCTTATGGATTAGATTGCATTGGGAGAAAAAAATTTCCACAAGGGGGCAGATGGGACAAAGAAAGTTGGGAAACTATGATCTATATATAAGGGTAACTCATATAACAATACATTTTCCCAAATATCATTATATAGGCTATAAAAATGTGTTTTATTCATGCAGAACTAGTTTTTTTTTTTTTTGTAATACCTTATAAAAACACATTGAATGAGAGTCCCCAAAGCAGAATTTTTTGCATTGTTCTGCAACGAAACTTCTGCTGAGTAGAAGTTATTCTGTGGAAAAAAATCCCTATATAAATAATGTTTTTTACACCTTTTCTTAAAATATCTTATATATAAATGTGAAAGTATGTATGTATGCTCTTTATACAAATCTACAGTTTTAGACCGATCGTCGCCAGATTTTGCATATATACCAAACAGGTCCGAGATTGAACCGTAGGCTACTTTAAAAGTTCTTCAGAGCTGGGCAAATGCCCAAAATGGGCGAAAAACTGTCGGGCAACAATGGTTTTGGGGCCTCAACAATTACTTTCGGAACGTTTACTTTGGTTACCGTGGTTTCCAACAATGCGTTTCAGACGTGAATATATGCCTTTACAATGGTTTGTCACACCTTTAATTCTGTTATTATAACAGTTTATTCTGTTATAACGGTTTGTCACTTTTCCAATTTAATTGCAGAAAACCCGGGAAGCGCCGGGTATTTCTGCCAGCCTATATACAGGTTGTCCTGTAATCCTGTAAGTGATAATGCGGCCTTTATCTCATCAACCGCCCATCGTATAGGTATAGTTTCAATTTAAAAAATGCGAAAAAGACGTTTGAATAATATTCGCTGCACAAGCTGGACGTATGACGTCACAGTGGCAGGTATCAACTAACTTGAGCCCTCTTTTTCACATGGACACCTTTTCGTCACCTGTTCACGTGTTGGTAATAGCAAAAATTTGTACATCTACACACCAGATGGACAAACAAAAATATTGTGTATCCACAAGCGATTGCCTGAAGATTTTAATTAGATTTTTGAGTAAGAAATAATTAATAAGCTATACATATATAAATTTTTTATGGGGCGGGCAACGTCGCCGGGTATCAGCTAGTTATATATAAATGTGAAAGTATGTATGTATGTTCTTTATACAAATCTACAGTTTTAGACCGATCCTTGCCAGATTTTGCATATATGCTAAACAGGTCCGGGATTGAACCGTAGGCTACTTTAAAAGTTATCAGAGCTGGGCAAATGCCCGAAATGGGCAAAAAAACTGTCGGGCAACAATGGTTTTGGGTCCTCAACAATTACTTTCGGAACATTTACTTTGGTTACTGTGGTTTCCAACAATGCGTTTCAGATGTGAATATATGCCTTTACAGTGGTTTGTCACACCTTTAATTCTGTTATTATAACAGTTTATTCCTTTATAACGGTTTGTCACTTTTCCAATCCTCCCATTAATTGAAGAAAACCCGGGAAGTGCCGGGTATTTCAGCTAGCCTATGTACAGGGTGGCCTGTAAGTGATAATGCAGCTTTTATTTTATCAACCGCCCATCGTATTTATTTATTTATTTTATTTACAATAACCCCAGAAGGCATGAAATGCACTTATTTAAAAAACTCTGGCACAAAGTTAACACTCTGGTACGAAGTTAAAAAGTTATCATTATCTACCAACATGCGAGTTCAACTGCGAAATGACTCAACACTGCTATCATTTTCACGTCAGTTGATCAAACTTGGCAATGGAAGAAATCCCGTAGACCCAAGCACTGGACTGATTAAGTTCCCAAATGGATTTTGCCAGTTGTTGAATTCAGTTCAAGAACTTCCAGACAAATTCTTCGCTAACATTCAACAAAATCACAGAAACCATGAGTGGTTTTGTGAGAGAGCGATTCTGGCACCGAAAAAGGGCAGTTCAAGACAAGTTCAACGACAAAATCGTAAAAATTATTCCGGGAGACTCCACATCTTACAAATCGGTTGACACTGTCACAGACACAGCGCAGATAGTTCTGTATCCTGCAGAATTTCTGAACTCTGGATATTCTGGGTGTGCCACGACAGAACTTGACCCTCAAAGTCTGAGCACCTATAATGCTTTTAAGAAATTTGGAGACACAGATACTCTGCAATGGCAACAGACTCTGCGTGAAGAAATTCCACACTTACATCATTGAAGCAACGATTCTAACTGGATGCGCCAAAGGAGAAAATGTCTTCATTCCAAGTATCCCAATTATTACTGAAGAAATGCCATTCACTTTCAAGCGATTACAGTACCCGATTCGTTTAACTTTTGCCATGACAATCAACAAAGCGCAAAGCCAGTTGTTAGCAGTGGCGGGTACCAACCTACTTGAGCCCTGTTTTTCACACGGACAGCTTTACGTCGCCTGTTCGCGTGTTGGTTATCCTAAAAATTTGTACATCTACACACCAGATGGACAAACAAAAATATTGTGTATCCACAAGCAATTGCCTGAAGTTTTTAATTAAAATATTTAAAAATAAAAGTAATTTTTTCTTACTTAATGCCAAAATATTTTGATTAAGAAATAATAAGTTATACACATATAAATTTTTTACGGGGCGGGCAACGCGTCGCCGGGTATCAGCTAGTACTTCATATATGTCACAGATTTCGGCATATGCTGCTTGAAGGGAGAAAGTTATGAGTATGAATTTTAAGTTTTATTTTCCCTTTAATAAGAAATCGGTAGAACTTGATTGATTTGAATTTTACGTAATTTGAACTTTTACAAATTCCTCTTGAGTTTTTATCTAATTTTATGTTAAAATTTATTGTTTAATTCAATTTTTTGGATAATTCAAAGTTTGAGGGGAAAAAAAGATTTTTTGTGAGAAAATTTAGTTTGAAAAAATTCTACAGGAAGTCAGACTGCTTTTCTTGATCAAGTGGTTGAACAACAATCAAAGGAATAGTAATATCAATATCTTGGGGGGGGGGGGAATCAATATATGGGGCCAATTTCGGTCTTTTACTGGAATTTACTTACCCGTACATGGACCTTGTACACATTTCTCTATGGAATTTTTAGTGAATAATCACATGCCTGAATGTGTGCTCTGAGTGTATATGCGGCCCTAAAATGTTTATATTAAAAGACAAATAAAGAGTTGGAAAGTTTTGTATCTCTACAATTTCTTTGATAATTTAATGCCTCATTTAACATTGTTCAGCTGAAGTGCATGAAAAATGTGCACCACTTGATACTGATATGTTGTTAAACCTTTGGATCAAAGTGTACCATTTGAAATCTGAATCTTTCATCGTTAAGAGTATAGAAAATATCAAAGTATAATTGTGTAATATGTTAATGGAAGTATATTTCCTTGATAGAGCATAAGAATGATAAATTTGGGGAACAGTTTTGTAATGTATGATCATGAACTATTTCCGCTTTGAACATGGTTAAGAAATTCTGCAGTGATGCTGATTCCAGAGCAGTGGAATAATGTAACTGTCAGGATTAGTTATTATAATTATTAATTATTGAAATTTAATGTGAGCGTTGATGATTAAGTAGCAGTTTGGACTGAGTTTATGAATATATGTTAGATTAGTTGGATAATTTGAACTTTTTTCCAGGAACTTAAGACTTTTAATGAACTAAGTTTGGCTGTATATTGTGTCCAACTAGATTTCTAAGCTACAGTCAGAACAGTAATTTAGATTTTGAATGGTACTTATATATAATGTGTGTGGGTGATAAGTAATTCCAATTCATTAATTATGCTGGCAGAAACTTATGAAAAGTGACATTAATATAGGCAAGACAGTGTTATTCAGAGGTCTTGCTGTGTATTTGTTACTGCCACTGTGTGGTCGTGTGGGTATCATGCTGGACTCTCGTCCTGAGGATCCAGGTTCGAACCCTATCAACAGGGGGGGGGGGGGGGAGTTGGCTGAAGGTGGTTTTCCAGCTTTAAAGCGCGAATGCAAAAAGGTGTCTTCACAGAGAGCAGGCAGACCTACTACATTTGATACTGACATAACATGAAAATTCAAGCATTTCCATCTTTACTTTAGAACATGGAAGACAGGTGGCAGCATGAACAGGAAAGAAGTGCAATTCGATAATATAAATACGTTAGGGCGGCATATACACTCTTCAGGCATGTGCTTATTCACTAGAAATTCCATAGGGAAATGTGTACAAGGTGCATGTACGGGTAAGTAAGTTATGGTAAAAGGCCAAAATTGGCCCCTATATATTGATCCCCCTAAGATATTGATATTACTATTCCTTTGATTGTTAAAGTTGCTATAGCTAGCCCTAATTATCACAGAAATACTCCAACTTGGTGATGAACTTGAATTATATATATATAGAGAGAGGGCGATTTTTCAGGTTTTGGCCATAACATAGATTCGTATTATAAGAAAACTTTAACTGGAGGTTTTACCCCCTCCCCCAATACTGACCTGTATATGCTATGTGTCTGAAAGAGCTTCATATGTTCAGAAATGTTTAGTTATTCAAAATAATTTTAAAAATTTTGTTTACACAGAATCTATAAATGACATCGCTGATATTTTTTACAATGGTTTTTTTAAATAAATTGTTTTTGCTAGTTTTGAATTTAAAAAAAAAACACTCTTATGATAAGTTTTGTTTATAGTAATAATAAATAAATGTATCTTACCATTTCTTCATAAAATAAAATTAAACAGAGGAAAAAAAATTCTAAACATGAATTTTGTTGAAAGAAAAAGATTTTTATTCAAAATAAAGAAATCAAAAACTTTGTAACAAAAAAATCAAAGGGTGTTTCATGTTACAATATTTATGTTTTACCCAGTGCATTATATTACACAGGTTTTTTCATACTTGGCGCTGCATTTATTTATTAATATAAAGTGACTCGATTGTATTTTTTGTCTCCTAATTCAAGTGGTCGTACTCGAAAACATGGCAGCAAATCAAATTCTTCTGTGTGGAAAGGTTTCATCTATATGCAAGATGTCACAAAGTTTGTAACTTGTGCCTATGAAGTTTCTGGACCTACCGAATTTCTTCACAAGGTGCGTGTTTATTTGTTGGCAATAGTACAAAAATGGATAGGATAAAAGAAAGTAATTACTTTAAACATTTGTGTGTCTGCAGGTGACTCGTTTTCAAATTAGGTCTTTTTCATTCCATTTACAGATAATTTAGCTAATTCTGCAGAAGTGTGGCCATAAATAATTTTGGATATAACAGTTGTTGAGTACCCATGATTTAATTGAATGTTAAACTTCTGTTTGCAAAAGCATATACAACGTGTGGTATTGAAAATTTGCTCTGTATGGTACATACATTTGGCTTTATTCTATGGTCAAAAAAAGAAAAGCAAATTTTAAGTTCATTGAAATTACATCACTGACCATATAACTTGGACCTCTTAGTTTGTCACTGAGAGTACCAAAGATACTCTTCGCTATGCCATATTCACTCATGAGAGGGGGTGTATTAGATTCACATGGATTTTTGCATTTATTTTTAATTTCTGCTTTGCTCTGAAACACTGGAGTTTCTAACCACCCTTTGGAAAAACTTACCTCTAGACTTATGAAAATATTAGGCTGGTCAACCTAAATGCAAATTGATTCAACAAGCATATCTCAAACCTTTTATCCCTTGCAGAACACATGCATGGATCACAGTGAGTTTCAATAAAACTTCAGTTGTTGATATACAAAAAATAATAATAAATAAAAATGTTTACAGACCTGCCAACTCTCCCGATTTAGGTGGGAGACTCCAGATTTTTCATCCTTCCTCCTGCTCTCCGGATTTTGGCAGAAAATTGGATTTTACGCGAGCTTTCACGTTGCCGTGGCGACAATAGCACTAAGCATAACAATATCACTAGGCAAGATATATTGAGTGGCAGCATCATATGGTGAACCAGACTACTCACCCCTGTAATGCAGGGCTCGGCACGGGTCACTTTTTCCCCTAAAAGTCACTTTTTTAGAAGCTGGTCACTTTTATTACCTATTTTCGGGCCCAGGTCACTTTTTCCACTTTTTTTAGCAAAAAAACCTCGGTCTCGCGCGCTTTTCGGGTGTCAGTGTTTTTCTTTTCTTCAAGGACGAACTTTACCAGTTCAAGGTCGCTAATTTTCTCCCTCCCTTCATTGAACTACGATCGTACAAGGAACCCATATATATATATATATATATATATATATATGAAGGCGTCTTTATCTTCCCGGGAGCATACCGTGTGACGTCAGCATAACTTGATTTCAAGGCGCTTGGAAAGAAAGCTCCTTATAGTTAAGAGTCGTCATTTTATGGAAAAGCCGATCGGAAAAAAATAGCGTATTTACAACAAAGAATTTTTTCCCCTCCTCTACTACCATTCTTTCTTATTTCCCCACTCGTTCTTTCATTTTCATCTTATTTTAAAATTGATCCTTTATTTTATTAGTTTTAAAAAGTTTGTCCTAAGGGCCGAATTCCTTTCTTGGAGCATCGAGCAAGTTACATTTGTTGTTTGTTCTATCGTTACTTTTATTAATTTTTTTTAACATTTGAAATGACGATTTAAAGGCTCATTTACATTGAGCGAGTTTATAAAGAGAGCCCGTGCAGAAATTAACTTACGCGCAGCGGGAGAATACCAAAGCGCGCATATTAAAGATGCATACTATTAATACGTATTAAGCGTATTATTAGTACGCTTTGGAGAATACTCTTGTAGCTGGCCAACGTTAAAGAAGCTCGCAAGTATTTTGAATTTACTTAGAATAAAAAAAAAAATCATCCGACTGAAAATCGCGATCTATCTAGAAATAAAATTCGTACTATTTTTCTAACTGGATTTAAATCTCAGCAAGAAACCGTAGCCCCAGATATGATCGAAAGGAGAACTGTTTATAAGATCACAGAATCCTGCAATTCAACGTTTATGGAAGGATGACGTCACTCTCTGCTACCATACGATGGTTTTTAACAACTGGCTGTTGCGAAGATATATTTTGGAAAGAGAGAAAATTCAACTGCCCCTGCTGGGAATCGAACCCACGTCCTTTCACTTTCCGGTTGAATTTTCTCTTTCCAAAATATATCTTCGCAACAGCCAGTTATTAAAAACCTTCGTGTGGTAGCGGAGAGTGACGTCATCCTTCCATAAGTCTCCATCTAGTGGCAGCGTCAGCAGTTGTGAGCTTGGCCTGAGTCTGGTCTGGCCGTCCATGTACGGTCCTTTTCAGTGTACACGAGCTCCAAGGAAAGATTGAGAGATTCGTTGCCTCTGTAGTCTAGTGCGTTCACCCGGAAAGTGAAAGGACGTGGGTTCGATTCCCCGCAGGGGCAGTTGAATTTTCTCTCTTTCCAAAATATATCTTCGCAACAGCCAGTTGTTAAAAACCTTCGGATTCAACGTTTATTTAACCAAATCAGATGAAAATTGGTCATCAGGCTGATGAAAACTCAGTTAACGTGCATGCGAGCCGTACATAGAGGTGGATTTAACGGTGGGCACAGCGACCGCGCCTTTGGCCCCTACTTTATACTTTTTTCATAATTTAAGGGGCGTAATATTAATTTTTTTTTATGCCCGGGGCCGTCAACAACTGACCTTTATCCGCTTCTGGCCGTAACTTAATTTAGAGCATCTTCACGATGCTGATTGTTGACTTAATATCGACATATTGCGCTCCATTCTCGGTGTTGTGTAAAAAAAATCCCCTTTTCAGACCTCGGAAGTTATTACAACGTTTTTGTCTCGAGTCGCTGTTATGACCGCAATAGGAAAGGGCGGGGTCTGGTTCCACGGGTGTTGAACGAGGAAGGGTGCCGAGTTATTAAAAATGGATACCGGCCCCGGGCGATAGTAAATTTTCGTTCGTACTTGCGGCCCGGGTTGCTACATACCGTGATCAAATCCAAAACTAGGGGGGGGGGGGCAATGCCTCGAATGGAATTTTTGATGGAATGGTATATTTAAGAAAAGGAAATAAATTCCTTTGCAAAATTATCGAATTTCACAGTCAAGGGGCAGTAAAATTACATTTCCTCTCCAGAAAAAATATCGTATTACGGCCATGGTAAATCGGGTGCCCCGGGTGGGGGCGAATTCACTGCTTTTGTTCTTTGAAAATTACGGGAGGAGTCCGAGCTAACGTGGCGACTTTTTTTCGCGCTAAAATAAGTAGCCCTGACAGCAGCATCCATAAACTCTATCAACCGCATTTATAAACCCCGTATGTCGTTGATTCGATTTTTGTGTTCATTTTATCCTAATTTTCCGTATTTCCCGATATATTTCTATCGATTTTCGCATATTGCCGCATATTTGGTTGATTCATGTTATAAATTATATATTTTTTTGTAATTTTATGTGCCCTTTGTCAGCCATCTTGAATTGATCGCCGCAAAACGGCGATTGGTTGGCGAGGAAAAAAGTCGCCACGTTGGTGCTTACAAGGTTCATGGGAAATTTACCGGGGAAGACCGCGGAGTCTTTTTCTGTTAAAAATTACGGGGGGGGGGGGGGGCAAAATTATATTGTTTCTGGGTAAAGTAGTAAATGTTTTTTTTGCAAGGGTGTATGTTGTGTGTAAAAAAAAAGGAAAATATATATTTAAAAATTTTTCTCTCAAAAACCAAACAATTTCAAAACTGATTTGTTTTCTCCCTCACCCAAGGGCAGTATTATTTTGGAGCCTCCTCCGCCTGTAAAAGAGTAGACCCACCCACCCTTCCCAGTCCTCCAGCCATAGGTGCAGATAGACTTGAAGGTCTTAGAGATGCGGCAGATGACAATTGATATACATCATTAGGCTCTGCCATTGACGTTGGGGGGGGGATGGATTGCCCTCCCTCAACGTATAAGGGGCCGTTCAAGTATTACGTAAGCAAATTTTTAGCCATTTTTGACCCCCCCCCCCCTTGTCAGCAAAATTTCGTCATCAGCTCTGCCCCTCTGAATCCTAACTCATATTTTCATAAAGGGTGGTTGATGACGTAAGCATTATCGAAACCCCCCTTGTCATCAAAAGTCAGCAAGTCAGAAACACCCCCCTCCATCGATGATGACGTAATACTTGAACGGCCCCTAACAATTAAAATAATTTAGTTAATTTAAATAATTTATTTAATTCAGTAGTTTAAGTAATATTTTAATTTAATAATTTAAAATAATATTGTTAAAAATGTAATTTTAGTTTTTTTTTTAAAATCAATCATTATAGTAAATTTCTTAAAATTTGTTGGAAGATGTTATACAAACCTAATTATGTAAATCAATTTGTACTTAGTTAAAAAAAAGAGTTTGAGTACATTTTGTATACTGTCATTCATAGCATAACATAATGAAAAATCCACTAGAATGTAGATGGGACAAATTCTCTCATCAAATTTTGTGTTATTTCATTTTTTTTTCCTTCTTTGAATGTGAAAATTTTTTCCCGTTTTGAAGTTTTTCCTGCTTAAATTGATTTTAAGATGGGTTGTGGATAGCAATATGGGGCCATTCAAGTATTACATAAGCAAATTTTTAGTCATTTCCGACCCCCCCCCCCCCGTCAGCAAATCGGAAACCCCCTCCCCCCATCTATGTGATGACGTAATACTTGAACGGCCCCTATGGGGGGGGGGGAAAGGCATTACTACTGTTACTTAGAAAGGATGTAATGTTACTCTCTCACACATAGTTGTTGATAAATTTGATAAGTTATTCAAAACTTTTCTGGTTAGCAGAATGCATTCGAGTTTGATTTATTTCACACTGCTATATGTAAAAAAAGCAATTTCGATGAGCTCCATTGAAATACAAAGTTTAGTGAAAACTAAATTCATTCAATTTGGTAATAATCAAAATTCATTGGCCATTTGGTCTCTTTCTAAAATTATTTTGGTCACTATTGGGTCACTTTTCAAACATTTTGGTCACTATTTGGTCACTTTTTTAAATATTTTGGTCACTATTTTCACTAGTTTTGAGGCCATGATCCGTGCTGAGCCCTGGTAATGCAATCATGATCGTCTATGACGGTGACTCCAAGACAGAAGTTCATTAACATACAATGGACCATAATGTTTTGAAATTTCCACTGCATTTTATCAAGACTAGCTGACTAATCAATGTTTAGTTTATATTTTGTGATGTTCTCTTCCATCACAAATGGGGATGGCATTCATGGTTTCCAGTGAAGGTTTCTGAGACTAACTTCCAGTTGCATCCATCCTTTGGGAAGGTTCAAAATTGCACAGGCATTGGGAACCTGAGTGCATCTGATTGTGTCAGTGATAACAATACCCAAATTCTAACGTTACTCATGATTCTTATGAACTTCATTTACTGTGTTATACATTATTTCAGAAACTTATTTGATAAAGCCATGTCATGCAACACTTTATTTCCATTTAAATGAAAATAAGTTTTTCATAACTATAGTGCTTGGTGGTTATTGAACTAAAGCCTATATAAAAGTTTGATAAAAGATCTTTTACTAAATATTGAAAAACCAACAAGCCTATTGGTTGCATCCGCTATATTGCTATTGGTTGCATTTTTCAAGTTTTGTAAAAGAACTTTTACAAAATTTTTATAATGTAATGCCAGCTTAATTCATACATAGGTTGATTTTTTTTAACAGCAGCAACAATGCTGTAGTGATACCATGAAATGGAGCCAGGCAATGTTGCTCAGCACCTGCGTGGCATGAGGGTAAGATGCTCTTCTACCTCTGTGAAGGTCGATGTCATGGTCCCAGGTTCAAACCTGAGGGGGGATATAGGTTAAATATTTTCTCTAATGAGCTTGAGGCAACCACCAATAGATATCACCTTGATTTCCAACCCATCTCATTAATGGCAGTAAATTGCAATATAGCAATATCACCAGAGATATGTTTGGTAAAGTAGTAGGCAATGTCATTCATACCACAGGTAAGTAAAATGCCTACTTTCTCACAAAGTAGAACTTGCTTTTCCCCCATGCATGTGTGCAGTGATAACAGGAAAAGAACAGTTGTGGAAAAAGCATCACAGAATACAGTCGCAATGTTTTTGAAGCAAGATCAGAGGAGCTCCGTTTCACGGCATTGCTGCAGCTATTTAAAAAATCAACCCATGTATTATTCTTCCTTATTAATGTTTGCAATTACTTTTAAGTGCTGTGTGGAAAGCTATGCCTTTTTAAATGTTCCTTTATGGGTAATTTTTGTTAGGATATACCAGATACTGTTCAAGTGTGTGGAAGAATTATGCCTGCTCAAGTGTATGATTATCTGAGCAAAATAAAACAATCTGGCAATAAGGTAATGAAAATTTGTAGTTTTTACTTTTAACCTTTTCATGAGTTTATTTTTGAATTTCTGAGCTTTTTGTGTTTTTTTGTGATCTCTATTAATGTTTTGAGAATACCATTAAAGGAAATAATTTTTATTTTCTTACCCTCCTAAAAAATTCGCAATCCTTTGGTGGCAACTAATGATTTTATTTATACAATGGCAATCATAAACTATTATACAGGTTGTTTCAAAAAGAATCACCCGATTGGAAATGCTTATATTAGGAAAAATATTGAACATAGACACTTAAAAAAGATTAATTTTATATTACATGGCTAATCAAAGTTTTTTACAAACTAAATTAAAGGTGCTCAATATGTTTGCATCCACTGTGAGTGGACATGGGCTATGTGCAAAATGTTGTTGAATGTGCTCGACATTTTCGTCTGATATGTGGGGACAGCCAGGGGATTTCCCTTTACACAGACAACCCATGTTTCGTAATTGTTTATACCATCGTCTAATGCTCTGAGCGGTAGGAAGTTTAGCACCAGAGTATTGTCGACGAAAAGCATGATGAACAGTTGTTATGGACTCACACTTCGCGAAGCTTAGAACACAAAACGATTTCTGTTGTGCAGTCGCAATCTTGACAAACACTGAAGTGGCAGCCGAAGGAAGAGCATTAGCGCTACCTGTTGGCAACTGCATGAAACTTGAGATTTCTCTCTTTCTACCCATACATTGTTTGATCAAAACGGATTAAAAGCTGAATAGTTATGGTTTTTTTTTAATCACATGATACTTTTTGAAACATCCTGTAGTGTGATATGAATGTCCCCAAAGGAGTATTTAAGAAGTAGTAGATGGGAAGTATAGATATTTTTCCACAAAAGTGTTAACTTATATTACAATTGAATATTCAACAATCATGACAGGTGATTGGCCCATCAAAGTGGTGACTATATAGAAAGGCAGCGAATTAAACAATTTTCTGTATAGACACCTATGGAAAATTACATTTCGGATAATAAACATGATTCCAGAATGAATTATCTTCTTTATCCCAGGTACTACTGTATTTTGATTGCCAAAAGATCTGTTTGTGAATGAGAAGTGCAAAATGAGAAACTTTTCTTTTATCATCCAAAAAATTTCTTATCTATTTCTCTTCAACATCTTGCTGGAAATTTTCAGATAACTATCCATTCCTGTCTGGCTATTGGGTCAAATTTTCAGTTTCCACACAGAGGGAAATATTGGAAGTAACCCTACCTTATGGTGTGAGGGAGAATCTTATACAATATACAGTAAAACTTGTCTATAACAATACTGTAGGGACTTTTTGTTATAGACAGTGTTAGCATCTGTGCTATTTTCTATTGAATAGAAATTCTGCGGGGGACCAAAGATTCAGTATTGTTCCAACCATGGGGACAATAAATGCCAACATACCAGGGTGGTAGAGTTATTGCAGTTCCACTGTAGTAGTATTCAACTTACAATGGGGGTGGGTGACATCTCATCTTTAACCCTTCTGCACGATCTCAGTACACGGTACATCACTGGCTGTGAAATTTTTGATGCCTGATTATTTTTTTAAACATTCACAATAAAATTTTTATTGCATACAGTATACGTTTCACTATAACTAACTTTTTTTACAATTTTAGTGTTAAAATTAAAAAAATTATAAATTATTTTCAGCAGAGCTACTCAAAGTTTGATTTTTTGTTAATTTAAATACTGTAAATCAATCCTCAGCATTTTAATTTTTGATCTCTCTCTCTGTCCGGACTTCTGACCAAGTGCTCTCTGAGGATTAGGTGGTACACCTAAGCTTATAAGTTAGCTACTTTCTTCAACTTGATGCATAAATTTTTTTCTGGAAACAAGCTTAATTTACGGTGCATATTTTTTTATGTAACTAATTGAATAATTTATCTCCACTTAGGAACTTACAATCATTCAATTCAAAGCAGCAAATGATGAAGAATCTGTCACATACAATGAATTTTATAAATATTTGAGCTCAAGGAAACGATTTGGAGTTGTGAACCTTAGTTCTAAACATGTGAAAGATTTTTATATTCTTCCTCTAGCTGCTCAGTCACCAGTTCCCACTGTTCTCATGCCATTCAATGGACCAGGTATTTCATTTCATATTAATCATGATATTTTTATGACCAATTCATGTGATAAAGAAGATTGAATAAATAAATATATAAGATATGTAAATGCAGTATTTCCTGATCCTTGTAGGCTTGCCTTCCAAGAGGCCACATTTGCTACTTGGTGTTCTTGTTCGTCATAGAAGTAAACAGAGTCTCTCACAAGCCAAACATGGGTACCGTGATATAATATTTTCATTTAACTAGTTGTTTTGTAAGGCCATAGTATTTTTAGTTTTTACGAGATTTTATCTGACAGTTTTATTTGTGAAAATTCCTATACAGTAGAACTCTGCTGATCTGAACTGATTGGGTCGGAAACCTGTTAAAGATTACAGCGGTTAATTTCTTAATAAAGTGAAATATTGAATTGAGAATAAGAAAAATGTTAGAGATGAATAAAAAAATCTATAATTTGGAGGGGTGCATCCCTGTGCCTGAGCTTTGTTGGGCCACGCTTAGAGATTCCACTGCATTTAATAATTGAAAAATACACTACATATACTGTATAATTGAGCTAGAAAAATGCATGGACAAGGGTATGTCCAGGATTTTTTGGTTCAAGAGGGACTCTGTGACGTCATTGCAAATGGCATCATTTGTTGCAAGCATGTACGAGGCTCGAGATGGCCTGCACACAGGAAATAATCCTTTTTCTCATTCTTTGTTAAGCACTTTAGATTAGGTGGATTTTATACCTATAAACTTCGAAGGGCTGTAAAGAACATTTTAAATGAACCACAAACTCACAGGAATGTATGTCTCAAAACACCCCCGGAAGTTGTCAGGGTACACTCAAAGTAGAGAACTAACACGACTGTCAGCAGTGCTAAATTTACATACCACCAAGGACACAAAACAAGCACAACTGACAACAGAAATTTGTTAGGGCAACTTATATACGTACACTCACATAACATGTCTGACGAGGTGCATGTATGCTTAAGTAGTAGAAGTGGGAAAATTGTAACACCAAAATATAGTAGACCCATAACATTAGGGAGCCAAATTTGTAATATAACTGTTTGAAATGTGTCCATGTGAATTAGTTTAAAAATGAACCTTTCGAGCCATCTGAGATCAGCATAAACAACAAGAAAATATGGTTAGGCTTAAGTTCTTGGTTAAGTTTATCTGTTGTTCATCGTGATGTCTCTGGGGGAAAAACTTGGCCACAGGTTTCTAATTATGCCTATCTTAACAAACTGTTTCGTGGGCCTCTGTGAGTGTCAATAAATAAAAAAAATTAAAAAGTTGAAGTTGGTATGCACAAAATTACATGCTCCTAATTTACAGAATATACAGGGTGAAAACTAAAGTTGGTTTCACCTGAAATAACTCGTAAACTGTTGGCTGTAGAAACATGCTTTCAATTAGAAAAAGTATCCAAGTGATGTGCCCATTTTGGATGTGTCATTGTTTTACTAAAGGCTGAATTAATGCCAGAATTCTGCTGCCAGACATATCCCGTTGCCGAGATCTCTTTCAGCTCAGTTTCGTGGCAGTGTCTCGAGCAAAGCATATCTAGTGTAGTGTCTGATTTTTAGTGCTGCCATCTGTATTTCAAATTGTGAGTATAATGATTAAATATTTGTACTGTTGTCTGTTGCTCTCTGTGGCAAGACTTTTTAATTGGGAGTTCGGCTTGTATTCGCACCTCAAAACTGGGAACCACAGAAAACTAACTTCAGCCGACCGCCACTGGGCTGAGATATTTGAATTAGAATGTAGCTGAAAATGAGGGGGAAGGGAAACCGCATATGAAGTGTAGAATGAACTTGCCCATTAATTTAAGGTGTTTCTTCCCTCATTTTCAGTTATTTTTGAATTCAAATATCTCAGTAAATATAGCGTTTAGAAACATGAATTTTTAATTTTTTTGTCATTCTGAGGAAAGATAGAGCGACAACTCTTTAATTGGGAGTTAAAGGATGGGGGGGGGGGATCGTATAGAAATTAAATTTTGTATCTTGGTACACATGTATGACCTTTAGGAAAATAAGCAGAAAGTCTAATATAGACACATTATTTAAATACTGTTGAACCCTGATGTAACAGCACCATTTATTTTGCAGAATTTTGGCATAATGAGTTTGGCATTGCATGGAATCACAGTTTAACACATGTAAAGCCTAGAAATGGAAGATTTGTTTACTGGAAAATTTCTGGCATTAAGTGGGTTTTTGGCGCAACATCGGCAGTACTATTATGGGTTGAACTATAGTTTTTCTAATTGTATCTTTCTATAGCTAACAGTTCATGAGCTATTTGAGGTGAAACAAACGTTAGTTTTCACCCTGTATAGAGTACTGAAAAAATCAGAAATGATTTCAGAGTCAATAAAATTAATGATTCAGGAATCAAAATTCAGTTAGCTGTTTCATAAATCTGGGTTTATTGCTGTTGGGCAAATATGGAGGGAAACAATTTTCTGAGTATGAGCTAAGAATATTAGTAGTAGCATTATTGAGTTAAATATTCTGATGCAATTTTAAGTTGGTTAAATTGCACTGATTTTGATTGGTTTCTGTATATCGGTTATCTCTTATTTCCAAATTCCATTGGGCTATAACTGAATGAATGAACGCCAGAACTTTGCCACTGGACTTATCCTGTTGCCGAGATCTCTTCCAACCCAGCTTCATAGCAGAGTCTAGAACACTTTATTTTGTGTCAAAAAAAAATACAAACTTTTACAACATATTTCCCCGTACAATTGGGTACTGTCGCGATTAACAGATTTTGTGGTGATTACGGACGAGATGGGATTAGAAGTTTCGGGGTTTAGTTAAGATGAATGTACACATATTAGGATGGAGGCATGTTTTAAAAGCAATTGAGGTCCTTCCCCCCCCCCCCCCCCCATGCCATCTCATCTGTTATCTTACACTTGATCGGGCTATTACTGTAATTTAATTCATTCTTTCATTTGTTGTTTTCGACCCTAATTTTTTTTTAGTCTTGCAATTTGATAAGAATTTTTTTTTTTTTTTAAATTTTGTTTCAGAAATTCCAAGGATGGCGAAGGTTCTGCAAGTGTTTTATCATCGGACATTGCACCGTCAGCAGAAGAGGAATCGTATACTCCACCAGTTGAAAGCATTTCTTATACTCCTCCCATAGAGCATTCGTATACCCCACCCTTAGAGGACCGTTCTTATACACCGCCACATTCAACTGGCTCAGAAAATCATTTACTTGCTCTGCCTTCAACCAGCAATTCACCTGGAGAAGTCCCTGATTTTGAAGGTGGCTCTTATACTCCCCCTCCCTTAGATGAATGTGCTTCCTACACACCACCACTTGACGATGCCTCATATACACCCCCATTGGATGATGGTTCATATACTCCACCACTAGAAGATGGATCATATACTCCTCCATTACCCTCATCTGGCAACATTGCTCTCTATAGGTCGGGACAGAAGTCCGGTAAGAAAACTAGTCAGTATATCCCTCAAGCTATCAGGCCCCTAAAAAGTGATGATGACCCATATGAACCTTCTTACACGCCTCCTCATGAGAAGTTTTCAAGAAGTGAGGATGAAAATTTGCAGCCCTATGACCCTGAAAATGTGGTTGGAACCCCTGATACGAGCGATTATGATGAAAGAGTTAAAAGCTTCTTGTTTGGCAATACCTCCGGTAAAGGTTCTAGTCAATCTGAAACGCTACCTACAAACATAGTAGAACGGCAGCAAAGGCTTCTAAAAGAGTTGACTCAGAAAGTTCAAGAAACAGATCGGCAAGTATTTCAGTCCATGAATGAAGTGAAGGAACTTGAAGGAACACCATCTGATATACACAGCGGTGGCACAGGAATGAGCAGTTTCCTTAATAATTTGCCACAAAGTTTGCAAGATATATTCAGTACAGTTCGCAGGTTGCCACCAGAAAATAATAAAACCGGCTTGGGTAGTCGTGTAATTGCAGAGTTTTCTGGAAGAAACGCTGGTGAACTAGATATTGATGAACGAAGTAGCTCTCAGGGGGGCACTCCACCTGCTTGCTTTGATGATGATGGTGAGAGCAACATGGAGTTACGTCCATCAGATCCAAGAATTAAGATAAGGACTACTTTTCAAGAAGAATCATTTCCATCAGACTCTCAAAAGACTTCTTTGAGTAGTATGTCAACGACAGAGCTTATGAAGAGAGCAGAAAAGGAGTTGGCAGCCATTGAGTCACCCGTGAAGAGTTCTGATGCTGTAGATAAGTACTCTTCTGCTCAAAGCTGGCAAAGCCATCAGGAACCACCTCCACCAGGAATTGAGCCCCCTGAAATCATCTCGGCAGAAAATCCAGCTTTTGTAGCATTGTCAGATTCTTCTTCTGGGAGTCAGGCTTCTATGTATCAATCGTCAGCATCTATGCCTGATGGACATGTTCTGGCTTCTCAGTTTGTGCCACCATCTCCCTCAACTGTGAGCACACCTACAATTGCTCCACCTCCACCAGTGTTTCCAACACATTTACCGCCTCCCGGCTATCCATTGCACACAGCAGTTGTGAATGCACAAGCTCCACCTCCAGCACTGCCTCCAGCATTTATGCCCCCTCCAGTGCCACCTGTTGGTGTGCCTCCAGATGTTATGGTAGAACCACGAGATAAACAATATCTTCAGTGGGGCCCCGAAAACACTCAGGACTTTGTTAATCAGCAGCGAAATTGGGATAAAAACGACTGGCAGGACTGGGATCATCGACCTCCTTTCGAGAGAGATAGGATCCGCCAATCGCAAGATTTCTATGCTGGACCAGAACGTGGCGATGACTGGTACAACGAACCTCTGAGGCGGGATTTTCATCCTGATGATAATTCTCACGAAGGAGGACAACGTTGGCAAGATGGAGATAGGGAGTTTCGACATTATGATAGAGGTAGACGATTCGGTCAAGGGTTTCGCAGGGGTCAGAGGAGAGATGATCATTGGAGAGGCAGTGGTGGGAGAAGAAGGGTATTTGCTCGACCTCCTAGAGATAAGTTAGAATGAGAGTTTACCGAATGTGAAAGTACATTTCATTAAAAATAATAAATTAATAAAAGAAAGAGTTGTAAAACAATTTGTAAACTCTAGCACATATTGTAAAAATGACTTGTGATACATATGAAGTTTTATTGTTTTTATATTGTGCATAAAAAAAAAAAAAAAAGCTTCATAGTTTGCCGTTGTAAATTCGTGTTCATTTATGTAAATATTGCACATACTCATGAGAATTTAAATCAAAAAACATCCTTTTTTTTGCCATTGTTGCTGCTGGAGTAGCATTCACTCATTATGTGAAAATCATGTTGGATTGTTCATTTCTCATTATCCAGAAAGATGCTGTTCAGAGTTTTTCTTATCAATTTTCTTGATATAACGTAATTACATGTAATAATTTGTTGTTGTTTTTTTAAAATTGATATTTGGTGAAGTGTTAGAAAGTGACTGCATGAAAGATTAATTTGGGAAGTAAAATTATTAGAAGCAGATAAAAAGTGTTGAAAGAAAAATTTGTGGCAGCATCTAGTTCAATGCGTACTGGTATGAACAATTCTCCCCTTCAGAACTTTGTATATCTTTTATACATCACTTGTATTTTGAATTGCCTCGCTCTGTTCTCCATGTGGTTTGATTCCGCATTTCATCACTGTCCCACTGTTGTTTTTCTTTTACATTGATAATGTGGATTCATTATTGTCCTGTTTGTACATATAGACAGAATTTTTTCCTTTTTTTCCCTTGAAATCGCTTTATATGTATATAGTTTGTTTTTTGTAATTGAAGGGGTTTTGTGGGGTCTTTTCCTTTTTTTTAATACACTTGTATTATCAGAAAATTTATTTTCTAGTTTCAAGGTATAAAATCATCTGTCATGGTTATCAAAGGGTGAATCATTACAGCCATGTGAATGGTGTGGATAGTTAAGCGATACATAATTTTGTTAATTTCTTTTCCCCCTTTGTTAAATATTAGGTAGGGAACAAAGTTCTTGCCATAAATTTATTGTTTGGAAAAAATGATGCAGAAAAAAGAAGCAAGAAATGTCTTTTCAGAAATAATCTCTATTGTTATCTGCAACATTCAACAATCTGCTTAAATTTATGGAATGTTCGTTCAAGAAAATCATGGATTTTTAGTTGAGAAAACTGACAACTTCATTTTTGGCCTTTTCAGAAATGTTTGGTTTACAAGTGATTTTGTAGAGACAGGAGTAGGTGGAAGTTAGTGGGAGCAAGGTCGGGAGAATATGGAGTTTGATCCAGAAGTTCCAAACTCAATTCCTGAATCTTTATCTTTGTGGTGTGCCGCCTAGCGGTAACTTGGAGGTAAAGAACGTCCTAGCAGTTCACCTTCAAGAGCGATGCCATTTTCTGCTTTAAAATTTCATGAACATGGTCCAAATATATTGTATCAGCGAGCATCTGGCGAACTTTTCTGCTCCCGCTGCGGGAAATTTAACTGGATTGTTGAGGGGAATGTCCATATTAGAACCAGTATCTGATTTTCTTTCAAACTGAGCTCAACTCACCATGGGCAATTTACTACTAAGTGAGTTGTGCCGGAAGTGTTAGCACCTAACAGTCTGAGTGTGTATATAATGTCTGATTTTTCAGTTCTGACATCTTCGGCAGTTCCCAACTTCAATTTACGGATGCGAGTCAATCTCCCCGTTAAAAAGTCTCACTGTAGAGAGCAACAGGCCTACAACGGTATAATTATTCGTTCATTACACTTGGCTCACTATGAGTTAGGTAAAAATTCAGTTTAAAAAATTGATTGCGGATGGCAGCACTACACAAAACAAGCATTACACAGAAACAAACTTCACAGAATGTTCACTATACCTACTCACACATTCCAACATGTGCCAATTCGTTAGAAGATCCTCTGAGGAATATGGACGAGGTGCATGTTTGGTTTAGTAGTAGTGCTGCTATCTATCAGTATCTGACTTCTGGCACTTATGGTGGACTCTCCTAAGAAGGAATTTATCGCTGTTGAAGCCCTTGAAGCACTAAGTTTGACTTTCCGGTGGAACCAAATGATTTGACAAATTTTAGATTTTTTAACAGACATTTTACACATCTTGTACTACACCTAAAAGTTGCAAACAACTAACAAAATTTTGCGTACTATTAGAACACATTTTAAAGTTTCCAAAACGATCGTGATAATGCAAATGAGACTGTAAACATGACTACTGCAGCTCGTCTGGAGCCACCTATAATTTCTGGCAAGAACTTTGTTCCCCACCTAATACCATGCAGATAATTTTTATATACATGAATTGATGAAATCTGGAACTTGTGTTACTTATGTGAAAAGCTATCAAAGTCATGCTTTTTCTATTCCCATCATGTAAGATGCAATCTCATAAAACTGGAGTGTTTTCTCCATTCAAAAAAGGCCAATCATCATCATCAATCACTGAAACCTTATAAAGCAGTTTGTAATTATGTGCGAGATATTATAGGTTTCAATGTAAAGTGCTAAAAATTGTTTTATATCAATGAACTGATAGCTATGAAATATTTTTGAACATCCGAGCCAATTCTTGAACATGAAATAATAGAATGGTGATTATCCAGGGTGCCTGCTTTTATCATTATCCGACGGCTGATTCTTTTAGACTTTCAATCACAAAAAATGTTTCAAATGGTGTAACTTATCCTAAGAGCTGTTTAAGTAAAAAAAAAATTATGTCTATTTAAGATGTAAAATTCAAATTTTATTGTCTTATATATTGAGTAAAAAATTCACAATTTTACTATTAAAACTGGCTGAGATTTAGTTAAAAGTCATGAAGTATAGTAGAACCTTATTATAATGGACAGTTAAATTGTAATAATAAAGTGTGCTTATTTTTATCTGACGAGTTTTAAATTTTTCAAGCAAGTGAGATAAAACATCAATCATTGTATTTTATATGAACACACTTTATGACTCGTACCCCTCATTAGCCAGAAAAATTAAGATTAATGTAGTGTATATGTACACATCTTTTTTCAAATTCAACCTATGTTGAAAGCTGTTTTTTATTTGATATTCAGTTAAACCTATCTTAGCAGACACTGTATGAGACTGAAACCTGTCTTCAGGGGAATCAAAAAATAGTTTCATTGATTAATGCTTTTTATGTGCACCTTAATAAAATCGAAAACCTGGACAAATTGGAATTTTAGTCTCTCAAACGTTTTGTTTCATACTGGTTTCACTGTATAATAAACACTTGTTATAGTAAACTATTGTACTTCATGGTGTCTACTATCACGGAAAAATCACAGATTGAGAAAAAGGTCATGGAAAAGTCAAAATTTGGGTGAAAGTCACAGATTTTTTACTCAAGTTTTTTTTTCTGAATCTCTTTTTCTGAGGCATTCAGTATTTTTTCCTTCCTGTTTCTTTTCTCCCAGCTTTTTTGCTTGGCATCTGCAATATTCCCTGAAGCGGTGTACTGAATTCTTGGTAACAATATTAGTTTCCATATGAGGAAAGACATGACTTCCCCACATCATGAGCAGGGCCCCTAGGCTGGTATCTTTGGTGGGTCCACAAATCCAGAGTTTTCATGCAGAGGGAAGGGCTCTATAGTGAATTTATACCAGGAAAAAACAATTATGATAATTGTCCCTGGCCTCAAAGCTATAGCCCTACCTTGTGGGGACCTGAGAAAGGACACCAAATTTTTTTTTCAGTGAAGGAAGAAAGATGTGTTTTTTGTAATTATATCATCCTTTTCTTTTCGCTGCACCAATCTTTACAGACTAGCTATAGTTAACGACAAATCGTGCAGTAAGCACATGTGACGGAACGATAAGAGTTTGAGAAGATAAATCCCGAACTAGAATAGGGTCCATGATCGAATTGGCGAATCATTTGCCATTAATTGTTTTGCAACGCAGAGTGTGCAGCTTTGCCTAGGATTTTTGCCACCCCACAATTCCAAAATTTGGTAATTTTATAACTATTTTTTGTTCCCACCTAAAATGGCTGCTCCCCTAAATTTTGCCTCCCGGTGCAGTTGCCCCTATCCTGTCCCCTTTAGTTCCGACCCTGCATTGCGACGAGCTTGAGGTATTGGTTTTTGTGCCTATCTATGCTTTGAAATGACTCTTTAAAATTAGAAAATCTGCCGAACTATTCTGGGAAGCTGCCAATGAACCATGAATTATGTTACGGAATCGCGGGTGACAAAAGTTTGAGAACCACTGAAATAAGGTGACAAGCTTGCAATCTAGGCCAAATAAACAAGCGTATAATATTGGACTTTGATTTATGTGAATAGGAATATTTGAAATCCATCCGAAAGGGCCCTTGGTTGGTCCAATGCCCCCCCCCCCACCCACACTCTGCAGCAGGTCTGTAAGTTGAGATTCTGGGCACACACAGGCGTTTTTTTTGTTGAGCCACTTTTTAGTGGGACCCCACTATTGTGTGAAAAAATAATAATCAAGAATTATCTTGTCCCAAGCTGAAGCCCTGTCAGCCCCTACTGTGCTTCCCTGCTCGAGTATAAGAGTAATTGTCTGTTGGAATTGGAAAATCGGCTTTGCAGTATGTGTGTGCGCCCTCGCGATGGTTTCCTCTCTTATGAGCAAAGTTTTCTCTAATTTTTTTGTTTTACCTTTGCCGATATATTTTGTGTGTGCTCGGTAATGCAATCAGTAAAGAAAATGGCTTATTTGTGCACATTCTATTTAGAATGCATTTTCTCCTGATGCACATCGCTATCTGGCGATGCACGTTGTTTCCAACTGCAAACAGCTGATCTTGGCGTCTGTGCCAATAGTTGAACCGAACAAACTGCTTGTCACTCACACCGCTCAACGATGTTTTAGGGTGTTAATATTCATGAATTACTGAGGGTTTAGGTGATCTCGCAAAGTTCCTTGGGGGCATGGGAATATGGGGGCGAGTGCGTGATCTCTCTATTGCCATCCTCTCCCCCCCCCCATTTATTGAAAAAATTATTGGTTAAAAAAAAAAGCAAAGAACAGAGGGGGGACATTCATCTCTTCCCCCAGGGTAGGGAAACAACCCATATCCGCTTTTGCTGTTTTGAGCCCACTATTGCTATGTGTCACAGCGCTTCAACAAGCAACACGGCCACCGTGCACACAGCTTAAAACGATAATAGTGATTTTGCATGTGTTTTAGGTGCCAAAGGAACTCTGTTACAACGAAAACATTGCGGGTTGGGGGAGTCTAGGGTTGCCAGAAGTCTGTATATACGACCTGCAAGGGCGTATGCAGGGATGGATTACATTGAATATTCATGAGTTACTGAGGGTTTAGGCAATCTTCCAAAGTTCCTTGGGGCATGGGAATATAGGGCTGGGTGTGTGATCTCTCTATTGCCATCCTCTTCCCCCTCCCCCAGTTTATTGAAAAAAATATTGGTTAAAAAAAAGGCAAAGAACGGGGCGGGGACATTCATCTCCCCCCCCCCCCCTCCAGGTAGGGAAACAACCTATATCCGCTTATGCAGAAGGGGGGGGGGGACAAATCGTGCAGTAAGCACATGTGACGGAACGATAAGAGTTTGAGAAGATAAATCCCGAACTAGAATAGGGTCCATGATCGAATTGGCGAATCATTTGCCATTAATTGTTTTGCAACGCAGAGTGTGCAGCTTTGCCTAGGATTTTTGCCACCCCACAATTCCAAAATTTGGTAATTTTATAACTATTTTTTGTTCCCACCTAAAATGGCTGCTCCCCTAAATTTTGCCTCCCGGTGCAGTTGCCCCTATCCTGTCCCCTTTAGTTCCGACCCTGCATTGCGACGAGCTTGAGGTATTGGTTTTTGTGCCTATCTATGCTTTGAAATGACTCTTTAAAATTAGAAAATCTGCCGAACTATTCTGGGAAGCTGCCAATGAACCATGAATTATGTTACGGAATCGCGGGTGACAAAAGTTTGAGAACCACTGAAATAAGGTGACAAGCTTGCAATCTAGGCCAAATAAACAAGCGTATAATATTGGACTTTGATTTATGTGAATAGGAATATTTGAAATCCATCCGAAAGGGCCCTTGGTTGGTCCAATGCCCCCCCCCCACCCACACTCTGCAGCAGGTCTGTAAGTTGAGATTCTGGGCACACACAGGCGTTTTTTTTGTTGAGCCACTTTTTAGTGGGACCCCACTATTGTGTGAAAAAATAATAATCAAGAATTATCTTGTCCCAAGCTGAAGCCCTGTCAGCCCCTACTGTGCTTCCCTGCTCGAGTATAAGAGTAATTGTCTGTTGGAATTGGAAAATCGGCTTTGCAGTATGTGTGTGCGCCCTCACGATGGTTTCCTCTCTTATGAGCAAAGTTTTCTCTAATTTTTTTGTTTTACCTTTGCCGATATATTTTGTGTGTGCTCGGTAATGCAATCAGTAAAGAAAATGGCTTATTTGTGCACATTCTATTTAGAATGCATTTTCTCCTGATGCACATCGCTATCTGGCGATGCACGTTGTTTCCAACTGCAAACAGCTGATCTTGGCGTCTGTGCCAATAGTTGAACCGAACAAACTGCTTGTCACTCACACCGCTCAACGATGTTTTAGGGTGTTAATATTCATGAATTACTGAGGGTTTAGGTGATCTCGCAAAGTTCCTTGGGGGCATGGGAATATGGGGGCGAGTGCGTGATCTCTCTATTGCCATCCTCTCCCCCCCCCCCCATTTATTGAAAAAATTATTGGTTAAAAAAAAAAGCAAAGAACAGAGGGGGGACATTCATCTCTTCCCCCAGGGTAGGGAAACAACCCATATCCGCTTTTGCTGTTTTGAGCCCACTATTGCTATGTGTCACAGCGCTTCAACAAGCAACACGGCCACCGTGCACACAGCTTAAAACGATAATAGTGATTTTGCATGTGTTTTAGGTGCCAAAGGAACTCTGTTACAACGAAAACATTGCGGGTTGGGGGAGTCTAGGGTTGCCAGAAGTCTGTATATACGACCTGCAAGGGCGTATGCAGGGATGGATTACATTGAATATTCATGAGTTACTGAGGGTTTAGGCAATCTTCCAAAGTTCCTTGGGGCATGGGAATATAGGGCTGGGTGTGTGATCTCTCTATTGCCATCCTCTTCCCCCTCCCCCAGTTTATTGAAAAAAATATTGGTTAAAAAAAAGGCAAAGAACGGGGCGGGGACATTCATCTCCCCCCCCCCTCCAGGTAGGGAAACAACCTATATCCGCTTATGCAGAAGGGGGGGGGGCTTATGTGATTTGAACCCTTAGGGGCCTGTGGGGTGTTGTACTCAGATTAATTTTAAATTGATTAAAAACGAAGTTTTTATAAATTAAAAAAAGGGGTTTTTATTGTAGTCGGCGGAGGGTCCCTCTCTCCCGGTGAAAGTAAATCTAGTAAATATATTTAGTAATATTTTTTGGGTATGTAGAATATTGATTCTTTCATCTTGAGGCCCCTTGAGAATAGAATATAGGGTCCCTTAAATTAGAAAAAGTGTAGTGTTGGTTTTTTGGGGCCCCCCTTCAGAAGTCTGGGCCCCAGGTAGGGGCACTTAAATCTGCTTTTGTCTGGCATTTATTATTGTATGTCACATGCCTGACGGACCATATAAATTTTTGGAGATTTGTCCAGCCTTGATCTAATACCAGAGGGGAAGAACATTTGGTATTTCATTTGACCATGTGTAAATCATAATTTCATGTACCCACTTCCGCCAAATAGAAATTGATCTTATTTAAGCAATTTAAGTGATCAGCCTGGTGGCTACCGAAAAGTAATGAAATGGATGCAGACCTGTGAGAAAGATTTTAAAACTATTCGAAAGCATTTAATTTTATGTGCTGTATAGGAATGATCATCTAACAGCTGAAATGCTTAATATACGAGTATATACAAACATGTTCAGTTTAATAGGACTGGCGGGGGCGTTGGAGTTGTTTCGAATCAGTGAGTGCTTGCTTGTCTTGAGCGTTATATGTAGGAAATTTCAATTTCTGAATAAATTCTGGCGTACTGAGACCTATGTCACCTATTACCATGAGTGCTTGAGCACCTCTAGTTTCAACACCTTTGAGGACTTTGTTCTAATTCTCAGTTGTAATTGGCTTTGCTAGGTTTCATTTGCATAAACCATTGTGGGCACAAAATGACAGTGGTTCTGCAAAAATGAACAAATCAAAAATTTCTCAGTAGTGACTCTGATAAAGAAATTTGATTTCTGTTTGTGTTGTAAGACAGTGTTTACCAGATATAGGAGAACATGAAGGGGTTTGCAGGTCCCCCCCCCCTCCTGCATAAAAGATTTGTACATTCGATCAAAATACATTGTGTATATATGTATTGACATTCCCCATGAAAAGTTGCAAAAGATTAAAATTGATTTCTTATGTTTCTATAATGTGAATTCACTTGAATCCCCCCCATTTCATTATTCGCAGTTTGGGAACCACTGATATGAAAAAACCATCCACCATGATTGATTATCTCAAACGTGGAAAGGTCACCGAAAAGTCACGAAATTTCGCTTTTGGTATGGGGTAGACACTTTCATGGATGCACACCTTGTTCTATTACACCCCCTAAAAGAATTGCTATAAACTAGACTTTCATTAAAACAACATTCAACCCATGTTAGTTTGTTATAACAAGGCTCTACTGTACTAGATGTTTGTAATTAAATTGATAGTGCAAAGAAACATTTGTGCACTTCCAATTGTGATTTTTCCAATTGTAGCTTGATCTATTGACTGGAATGACACCAAACTATGTAAAACTGCTTATGACAATATGGGGAAAAGGGTTTGCTGAAAAATTTTTAGTTTCAAAAGGTATCAGTAGGGGAAAATGTGGCAATGTTGTAGTGCATAAATATAGTGAAACCTCTCTATGAAACAGTATGTCAAGAGACTAGAGTAATATTCTGTTTTAGGTCAGGATTATACACTATAAATTTTTTTTATAGAACTTGAAAAATGCAACCAATAAGCTTGCTGATTACACTCTAGGTAATGGAACCAATGGGCTTACTGGTGGTTTTTTTTATTTTGTAAAAGATCTTTTATGAAACTTTTATAGTGTAATTCCAGCCTTTGACAGATTTCTGTTTTATAAAGATGCAAATCAAAGCACTGATCATTCAACATTTTGATTCCGTTTCAAACATGTTTCCATCTCATACGGTGTCTGTCTAGGTCGGGATTACACTATAAAAGTTTGGTAAAAGTTCTTCCATAAAACTTGAGAAATGCAGCCAATAAGGTCATCGGTTGCATTTTCTAAAATGTAGCCAATAACCTTATTGGTTGAATTTTTCAAGTTTTATAAAAGGACTTTTATCAAACTTTTATAGTGTAATCCCAGCTTTAAACAGGTTTCACTGTAGTTTCAAGGGACAGACAGATGAATAGCAAAAATGAAATTGCAAAAAACACCCATGCTTTATTTATCACATTCGTTTTCCCAGCTACAACATCGACCATCTTCAATGTGACTGTCATTCTCATTGATCATGTTTTATTATCTGCGCAACATTCTCTATGGCTGAATGAGACTGTCACAAAGAATGCTAATCAAAGTCTGTGATATGTTCTTCAAGGTAGTTGAGTTCATGATATCACCACAAGATGCATGCAAGGTGAGCCTAGGAGAGACTTTAGGCACAGCCAAAAGTCACATGGAGTTAGATTTAAGGAACAAGTCCGCCATGCAACCAGAAACTTGTAACAAATGATCTTTTCGTTCGTCAAGTGACACAGACTGTGACGAACATTTCTTTTAATGTGTTTCATTTGGCCGAAGAGAATGTTGTGGGAAGGATGCAAAGCATGGTTGTTGAGAACAGTGGTCACTTTTTGAAGGTGGTCGATGCCCTCGCCAGAAGAGTTAATGTGATGAATGAAGCATGGTGCTTCCTGATATTTTGTCTTTGTCATTCATCTGTCTGTTCTTTGTAATTATTTTTTTCTGCACTACTGCTAAGAAACCACACATGCAACTTGTCTGTATTCCTGTATGGAACTTCTTACGAATAAGTACATGTTGAAATATGTGTGTATGTGTTATGAATCTAAATGTGAAGTTTGTTTCTGTGTAGTGTTTGTTATAATGCTGCCATCTGTCATGTATTTTTTGAACTATGAGTGGTTTGTGATTACTGAATATTTGTACCGTTGTAGGCCTGTTGTTTTCTGTCTTTTTTACCGTGCCAAATTTTTTCCTATTGACAACATTTGAAGCTGAATCCTCCTTCCCATGTCATCATCAGATCCTCTTACCCTACCAAGTTTAGTGTTATTCTGGTTGTTAGATCAAGTTGTAGATGTCTCTGAGTGCTGTCAATTCAATCACAAATACCCTGTGCATTATTTCCATGATAAATAGTTTTGACTAATTTATTCATCATGGGCACTCTAAAAACTCCTAATGTCATTCAAAGAAGTCTCGAAAAATAATCAGATTGGTTATTAGAAGGTTGTATTTTCTGATGAAAAATGCCCCGAATATCTTCATAAATTCAACGTTTCAACATTCAAACAATTTTAGGCATAAAATTGGTTTTTTTAAAAAAATTTTCATGAAAATAGTCTCATTAGATAAGACTTGGAGAAAGGACGCAACTTGCAGTATCAAAATGTAAATTTTGTAACCTTTTAAGAAATCATTTTTGTACTTAAATGGCTCTTATGATGGGCGACAACATTTGAAACATATCTTGTAATTGGGAGTTACCTCTGAGACTAATGGTTCAGGAATTAGCTATAGGACAAGTGTACTATGACTGTAAGAGTAAACATCCTATATAATAATTATGTAAATTGTGTTATTGTAAATCTGTATGCTCATCGGAATAACTTTTAACTTATTCAAAGCATTAAAGATCATGTGTGTTTGTACGTAAATATGCAGTTTGCTGTTCACTAAACACACAAAAGTTTGTGGATCATATATTCAACTTATGCATGCTAATATTTTCAATACAGTGCTGATCTTATTTGAAAGTAGTTTATTAAGCTCACAGATCTGCAACGGATTTTACCTGACAATGCCAGATTACATAACAGTTGCAGGCCTTCTGGATTATAAATTAATATTGGTGCTTTTGATTGTTGCTGTCAACACAAAGTCATCAAGTTTTTATTTAATTTTTTTAAGTTTGTGATTTTTCGTTGCTTAAGTTTTCTTTATGAATCACACTTATGAATCACCTCTTACATGAAAAGCTCTTACGAGATTGCGGAACATTGATTCTAGGTGCAGCACCCAACATAGACAGCTGTCAAAGCCTTCGAAGTGTACACATTTGAATATAAATAGCCATGGTTTTCCATCCATGTTGATGTCTCTCTCTCTTTTTTAATATGTGTTTGATCGTACAATGCTAGAATATAATTCAATCACCATACTCTATACCACCACACCTCTTTGTATTAGTATACTGATCATATTTCATACAAAATTATAAAAAATCAGGATGCATCTTCCAGAAAATATGGGATTTCAGTAATTGTGGCCGTAATTTCCAATTTATGTATTGCTAAAAATTGCAATGGAGGTAAAGGGCTTTGGTGAAGTAGAATAATTCTAATAAGAAAAAAGAATACAGAAATATTCCACAAACTGTGGGTCATATGGTCACACTTATGTTAGTTCTGTTGTGTCCACACACAAAAAATGTTACACGTGTAAAAGGATGTTTGCCGGATTTTCAGCAGGATTGCAAAATTGCAGGAGTATTATCTTCTGAAGATTGGCAGATCTGAGCTCAGATAAATAACAAGCTGATTCCTCATTTATAATTACAGTAAAGCCTAGTATAAGTCCATTTTACTTTTAATGTTTCCTTTAAAACATTGCAATTATCATAAAATTTTTCATAATCATTTGGCAAAAGATTATTTTTGGATTGCTGTGTAGTCAAAAGCAGTGTAATCTCTCCATAGTCTCTTTAAGCTGGCGGTCTTCAACGTATGGGAAGCTGTTTAGTAACATGTTTAGCATAACTGATGGCCCATCCTGCAAAACAATTCAAGGCGCCTGCTTCAAGCTCTCAGCAGTTTTGCCCATGTGTAGAACCACCATCACATTTCTGAAACGTCTGTTTCTAATCATTACATCTCATTCACTCGTAGCTTTTGTGGTTCCACACTGCAACTGAGGACTCTGTGACAATGAACTCCCCCCATCCTACTTTTTCTAATTTTTTGAGTGGGAGCCCTGGGTAACTTCCACTTTTCAGTTGAAATACGAACGTTAGTTAAATTGTATTTGTTTGATTGAAGGCCAATTTGAAACAGATAATTATAATTATCTTTTGAACTTTCTAATCAGTTGTTGTCTTTTTGGTTTCATGTGTGTAAGGTGTGACTTTTAGAAGCATTGACTTCGTTATTGCCAGATGTGTGATATGTAAACTGTTCACGGACTAGAAAGAGGGAAATGTTTCTCCCCCAACCAAGAGTCAGAAAGACAATGAAAAATAATTATTCTATCTCCTAAAATATAGCACATTAATTGACCGTATGACTTTTATTTTTCCATTAATTCGCCCTCCCTTACATATTGGCCTGGATCGACGCCTGGCCAGAAAGTATTGTACCTGTTGTGTTTTATGATTTGATATTCTTCAGGAACATTTTTAGTGGGCCCCATCATCAAGACAAGCTTGGCAATTGTACAAACACTTTTATTTGTTTATCATTGATTAACATAAGAATCACCAAAACAAATTACCAAAATACCCATATGAGTACACTACTGACACTAAAACACCACCATAAACAAGAAATCACTCAAAACAGTGAAATAAGCAACTAAAATGTAAAATGAGACTTGAATATAGCAGCTGCTAAAAATTATTGGAACATTGACATCACACAGCAACTCCAAGACTACGCCCACCGAGCCAAGGCGGTAAGCGCGACTTCGAAGAATGAAACAGCCCTTAATGTTCTGCATGTGCTCCCTCAGCATAATACAAACATTTTTGGTTTTGGACTGTAACATAACTATGAAGTGTCCCAGAAAATCCAGGATCTCCCAAAAAATTCTATCTCCTGAATTCTGATCATGATTGCAAAAAATCCCTATTTTAGGGGAGGGGGAGATATTCCCAGGGAATTTATTATTTGGAAGTTTGACCGTTGCTTGTTTCTTTTTTTTTTCTCTCCTGAAATGATACCACAAGTGTAATGATTTGTATGTTTAATGATTTGATATCATTCTTTGGGAACATTTTCATGCATCAAGACAGGCTTGACATTTGCACAACAACTCTTATTTATTTATCATTAATTAACGTTAGAATCACAGAAACAAAAAATTCCTATTTGGTGGGGAGGAAACATTCCCAAAGAGTTTATTATTCGGAAATTTGACTATTGCTTGTTTCTTTTTCTCTCTTCTGAAATGATGCCACAAATGTAATGCAAATTGTCCCCATTGTGGCAAATCACAAAAAAATGTTTCATTTTTTGTGAGTAAAAGACAGAATATGGCAAACAGCCAAAGTCAGTTTGACTTCTCGACATTGAAAACGGCAAGATAACTTGTATCTACTATGATCATATGCGTGTTCAGTCTGTGTGATCCATTTTTGGTCCTGATGGCGATTTCTTTTGTTGGCATGGTTTGATTTGGGTACAATATGAACAGGTAATTTGACCTTTTGTTTGGCAATAATTGATGACCTTGCGCTAATTAGCCTGATGGCTAGCACAATGTAATGTTTTTCCAAAGGCGGAAAAATCTTTTTTTAATCTCATTTACATTTGTTTTTGTAAGAATTAAAATCGGTGGGAAAATCTTCTTAATCCTCATCCTTCAAAGTTGGCAGCTATGCTATTGTAAAAATGGTTCCTTCTATGAAGCTGGACTGGAATAGATCTCAGCAATGTAATAAGTCGAGCATCAGAGTTTTGACGTTTATTTATCATAAATGGCTTTTCATACATATTCTGTAGTTTTCGAAAATGAAATAGATTTTTATACCCTACACAGTTCACACGAAATTAAGCTTTCCCCAACAACCTGGAAAATCGGGAAAATAAAAAATTGTTGGGGGGAATATTGAATATTTGATAAAATTCAGGGAAATTTTATGAAGAAAAAATAAACTCGAAAAAATGTTTTCAAAGGTTAAAATTTTGAATCAGGAAAATAATTTATTTCTTCAAGAGTTTTAGGTATAGGAAATATTATCAAACAGATTTTACTGGGAACCCTGAACTGAGAAGTCATTCAACTTTTAAAGGATGCAAAGTATGGTGTACGAGAACACTGGCGATATTGAAGATGATTGCTTGATGTCACATTGATGGGAATTGAATGTGATGTTTCACTGCAATTTTGTTTTTCTTATTCATTCATCTGTTCTTGGCTTGTTTTTTTTTTTTTTACACTGCACAGTACCCCTATCTGCAACATTTAGAACTAAATTTTTTAGGGCCCCCCCCCCCCCCACCAAGACGAAGCTGGGCGGGAAGAGATCTCGGCAACAGGATAAGTCCAGTGACAAAGTTCTTGCATTCATTCAGCCCCCCGAGTTTATCATTCAAATTCATACCAGCCCAAAAGCATAATATGTCGAAAGCTGTGACGTACGTCACAGAACAATCAATGCTGCTGCTGCAGAAAAAATCTCTTGAAGAATTTAAAGAAAAGTGTGGAAAAAAATCTATTAAGGGAATTTTCATTGCAGAACAATGCAAAACATTCGGTTTTGAGTCATACCAGCAGTAAAAACTAAAAAAGAAACATTTATTTTTCATAGCGAAAATGCAAAACATTTTGATTCATGAATTTTTCTTTGCAAACATTGCAATCGGTCTATATGCTTGAACCGTACTGTGTCTGGAACGTCTATTGATTCAAAGTGAGAAAATTTGCTCTGAACGTCTGATTTTGTATGTATAAATTTAGTCTTTAATAATTATCTCGAATAATTTAGTCAAGATGGTCTCAACAATATGTGTTTGATAATTTGTTCTTGTCGGGCCAGTGATAAATACCAATGAGCGTTATATATAAATGTTATTTTTTGTCCATAGTAATCTTATCTGAAAAACTTTTTTTTCAAGTTTGCTTTAATTTTTTTCTGTCTGTAAGATTCAGGCTTGACTTTGTTAGAATTGTTTATGACATGGTGAATAACCTTCATTATTTCTTTTTTTTTCTCCCCACGGCGTCACTGAATTTTGCTGTTTCTACTCTGTTATATTCGATGAACGTGTTTATTGTAATATGTTCTTTCTATCGCAGTATTTAGCAAAAAAGGGGAGAATCAATGAAATTTTTTGTCAGGACTAAGGCAAAGCCAGAAAATTATATTGATTTTTTTTTTCATTTCTAAATTTGTATTATATTTGTAGCGTAATATTGACACACACAAAAAAAAAGATTGTTGCCATAATATTGTACCTGATACCTGTCTGTTGAACCTGGCTCTTTTTTTAATGTATAAAATCTTTCATTTGGTTAATATATCTATTGTATTTCTTGTGAAATTATGATTTTTATAGCCACATTTTCCGCTAATGCAATGCTGTTATATTCATATTTCGCTCGTGTTTTTTCAAATAGTTATTGCAGCTGAATTATGTTGTTGTCATTTAGTTTTTGTGCATCTGATGTTTCTGTACCGAAACTGAAAAAAAAAGAAAAGTTTCTTCATTCATTTTTGAAAAATCAAATTCTACTCCTAGTGAACTTTACAGTTTTTCGAACCCGCTTTTGTGAATGATCACACTGATTTTTTGGAAGTCGTTTTAAACTGTTGTTTGTTTAAGGATATAACTACTTACATACATGAATATATATATTTTTCATTGTTTATAAACATTTTAATTGATTAACCATTGACAATTTTTTTGCTCCCCATTTTATGAATCATCAGCCAAAAAAATAGTGAAATTTATGTTCGGTATCTCAAAAATATTCATGGTAAATAGCACAGTTTTGTAATAAACATCATTATTGTTTCAGTTGATGCTTGTGCAATAAATTACCATTTGTCGAAAATTGTATATTTTTTTTTTAACTTGATTGTGTATTTTTTTAGCTACAAAGTTTATTTAGTTTCATGTGAAATTTTCATGATTATTTTTCACCCTCATCCTTATACGATATGCATATTATCTCTGCTGTTATGTAAATACTGCTTGAGTTAAACATCTCATTTTGTCATCTTGAAAATGTTGAATGCAATATAGATGTTCATTGTAAAGTGAAATCGATATTAATAAATATATGTTATAACGTTTTGAGAGATGGGTTCATGATGTTGACTTTGCATCTTCTGGGATTTCTATTTTGGGGGATAGGAATCATATTCTTTACATTGAAAAAGATCAAATGTGTTGAATGATTTCAATTCAAGTGGTCTCAATTACTCAGGGCTCCCACTCGTCCTACTTTTTTGGTAAAATATCCTACTTTCTAGTTTTTGTTGTACGCTTTTCCTACTTTTTTACCAAATACTATCAACAAAATTTTTTTAATTCATTTTAATTGAGCAGGGAATCATTGGTATATTCAAATGATGTAGATTGTAATTATATACAATTTCTGCTTTGGCAGAATCATTATCATTTTCAAGGTTATTTGTAAGGTGTATGTGGACCATTTGGTTTATTAATTTTTCATTTGCTTAACTTGAGGGTTCAACAAGTAGAGTACTCGTTAAAAACTTCTGTCTGGATGAAAAAAATAATTTTGTATTTACTTGGTGGTGGTTTTGTATTTACTACGTGATCTTGGACAGTAACTATGACATACATCATTTAAAATTATGGTGGACATTTTGTGTATAGGTGAAGCAGCATTGCTCATTACAAAGCAGTTGGATACATAGGCCAAACTCTAAGTTTGGTGATTCTCATGCTACCAAAGCGTATTAATAATACGCTTCGGATACGCTCTTTAATACGCTGCTTTGGATACGCTCTTTAATACGCTTTGGATGCTACCCAATAGCGTTCTATGGTCTTCTGCATGTTTAAGGTATGAAAGAGGCATAAATAATATTTACAATGTGCTCAACATGGAGCTAGAAATTAAAGTGGCTCATTTGTCTAAAACGATTACACGTATTGAACAGTAAAATGTAAACAAATCCCTTTATTTAGCTTAGTTTGCTTCGGAAATAGATGGATATTTTTTCGCTGAAAAAAATCCGACATTAGTGTTTAAAATACAGTAATAAAGCGCCAAGTTCATCAGAGTGTGTCGTGATTTTCCCTTCCAGCTCTTTTTTTTTCTGACAACCTTGGAAGAAGAGCAGTTCCTTTGTCGTAAGCAATGAGACACAAGGAGTTGGGGGAACGCACAATAGACCTTTCATTAGATTATAAAAGTTTTCGGCGGGAAGAAAATGTAAATTTTCGTGACAGAAAACTTGTTGGTGCGCTTACAGTACAAACCACTGTTTCCCAACCGGAGTGCCCCGGCACCATACTGTGCCGCTATATCGCCTAAGGGGTGCCGCGAGATATTATGGAGATAACTAAAAAAAATATTAGTCCACTTAAGGTGTTAAAATAAATTAAGTCAAATTGATTACTCTCATTCATGACAGACACATCCGATAAGTCGCCATCTGGTGGCCATGTGAGCTTTGGCCTGAGTTAGGTCTGTCCGTCCATGTACGGCCTCGTTCAGCCAACACTATCTATAGCAGAAAGAATCCGCGCGAAGCTCGTGACGTCACTGAAGTCCATTTCACCTTTAATCATTGGATATACTGCAAAAAAAAGGTAAAGATATCGCATGCGTCGGCCTGCTATACCCAATGGTAGAACGCCTTTATACATGAAGCGTCTTACCCAATGGCTACAGGGAAAATGGACTTCTTCAGTGGCTTCGCGCGGAGGCTTTCTGCTATAGAAGGTGTTGGGTCAGCGCACACGAGCACTAAGAAAACAGGATTCGTTGGCTTTTAGTTTATTGGTCTAGGGCAGTGGTCGGCAAACCGCGGCTCGCGAGCCACCTGCGACTCTTTGGCCCCTTGAGTGTGGCCCTTCCACAAAATACCACGCGCTTGGTATTTAGGAATTTTTGGAGCACAAAAATTCCAGATTTTTGCAAAATCGTGTTTAGACACCAATTTTGTTCTCGCTCCCTTCCCCTCCCCTCCCTAGTGAGTCATCTTTTTCGCGGGCTTTTGCCGAAAGAGAGTGAATGCCTGACGCTGTTGTCACATGACCCTTCCACGACCAATCAGGTGGGTCGAAACTGGGAAGTTCGGAAAAAGTTTCGAAAATGGGGATTTTTCCTAAGGTACTCCGGGGTAGATAGACGCAAAAGACGAGTCCCCTCTTGGAATATGGGAGGGGGGGGCATAGAAGACGACGCGCTTGGACCACCACCTCTCATGACGGCTCTCCCGCGGCCTCCTCTCTCCATCCAACGTCGGTCAAGACTGCTAGAAGCGATCCACCATCACCCATTGGAGAGTTGGAAGGGGTCAACCTCAGCGAACGTACCTCAATCAGATCGAGGACGTTTTTAGCAAAGGCCAGGTTAGGAGTACCCTAATTAAATTAATAACAATGTACCTACTATATAGTATAAGTTTAAAAAATTTTGGCTCTCAAAATAAATTTCAATCGTTGTACTGTTGACTAATGAGTTTGCCGACCACTGGTCTAGGGCGCTCACCCGGCAAGTGGAAGGACGTGGGTTCGATTCCCAGCAAGGCCAGTTGAGTTTTCTTTCTTGGATTTATCTTCGCATCGGCTAGCTGTCGAAACCTTCGTAGTAATTGCGGAGTGACATCACCTTCGGATAATGAGGAAACACCTCATTTTTTCAACATTTATCGAGATTGCAAGATGCAATAGGTATGTACTTTCCACTGAGAATCTCAACTGGGTTGTCTCACCATTTGATTTCGCAGACAGTGCGGAGGAAATAAATTTCACTGCTTACGAACGAGATGAATTTATTGATCTTTGCTCCTATTTCACACTCAAAGGTAAGTTCACCAAAAGTCAGGTGTCGGTGGCTGCTTTTTGGCTTGGACTGAGAGAGGAGCATCCTAATCTAATGAACAAAGCAACAGCCTGTCTGTGCGAGCAAGATTTCTCTGCTACGGCGACAGTAAAATACAAAGCAAGAAATAGACTACTACTCAAGCGTACATGCAGCTCGCACAAATTCCTCTACGGAATTTCTGACGAATTGGTACATGCCGGAACATGCGTATATGTGTTGTGAATCTAACGTGAAGTTTGTTTCTGTGCAATGCTTATCATGTGTAGTGCTGCCATCCGCAAAGAAATAGACTGCAAGATTTTGAGGCCAATTTACGTGCTTCGTTGCTAACTGTAAGGCTTGGTTTCAAGTATCTGCGTTCTAAGCATCAATCACAAGTTTCATATATTAATGATTAATCGAACAAAACTTTATTGATATATATTTACTCGGCGATTTTTGTTGTAGTAAACTGTACTTTGTTTGTATTCAAGGAAGGGTACCCCACGTTTCTAATGTTATTCTCGAGTGTGCCGCGAACTCCAAAAGGTTGGGAAACACTGGTATAAACCTATATATTTTCGACCTTGTGTATTTTCGATTCCCCCTCGAGCTCTGCCACGACGCAGTGGGATCTAGGTCTACCCATACCCCCTATCTGGGCCGACTTGAGGCGGTTACAGGCATTTACCTACTCGGCCAATCTGGGCACTATAGAAAACACCTTGAGAAAATCCTTCCTTATGGGTGATCCATAATGTATCTCTTCACCGAAGCGTGTCTGAGAAATCGTGATGACCATATATCTCTTTTCTGGAAGATTACCATTTTTGGTTTCGGACACCTCGAAAACATGTTTCAGGACCAGATGAAGGCGTTTTCGCGTCGGTGGTTCATTTTCGAACCGGGCAAATGTACGTATAAGACGTAAATTTTCTCTCTTCCATAGTGCGTGTCCGAGAAATCGAGCTGACCACATTGTCCTTCTCCCAGGGGTTGGCTGTCTGGGTTTTGCTGCTCTTCGGACCCCCGAAATCGAGTTTCCAAGCTGGTGGAGGCGTTTTCGCTTCGGTAGTTCGTTTTCAAACTGTACGACTACGTGATTTATCTTTCTCTGACACACATGACTCTAATAATATAATTATAACTATTTTGGATGAAGAGAAGATATCGACGGCTGATTAGATAAAGAAAATATGTATATTTGTGAATATAAAACATTGTTTCCGTATGGTCTAAATACAAAAAATAATGGCCAAAACTTTTTAGATTTTAATAATGCATGTATATATAAAATTTTTGGTACATTAATATAACCATTACTAGAGGATATAGAGATAAAAAAAATAAAGACAACATTGATATTTTTTTTTTGAGGAAATCAATTACTCGCTGCTCAATCTAAACTATGTAAATACTATTAGGATAAAGATATTTTCTTCGAAAAATAAACAATGTTAATATGGTTCGTCAAAAATAAACTAAAAAATTTCAAATTAATAATAAGGACTGTTTTTGTAACGAAGGCTTACATAAACCTTTTATTGACAAAGATTATATAAACACATTATCACTGGTGATTTATCCATCATTGACAATATTCGTTTGAGGAATATTTTGAATATCTTGGTATAAAATTCAGATTGTGTGTGTGTGTGTATGGGGAAATAGAATTAATAATAATGACATATTAAACAACATTGCTACAGAAATTAACCAATTTACTTCTAAACTTTCACGGAAGCACGTCTGGCCTGTCAATGATTTCTTCGAATGGAAATACAGTAAAACCTGTCTTCAACGGAATCGCAAGGGGAAAAAAATTGCGAAAGTGAAAAATATCCTGAAAATGCCCTAAAACCTGAAAAAATGCCCTATAAGTGAGAAAAGTATTGAAAAATGCAAAAAAAAAAAAGCAAATGCCATTAACATCCGGGGTCAGCTGATAACAGAAGGGGAGAGACACGATGTTTTTCTTTTCCCTTCAAGCTAGCGTACGATTAGCTTGCAACATAAATAACAGGAAATGATAGTTTTTTTTCTCTTCTTGTTTTTTTATTTATTATTATTTTGTGTTGAGGTGGGGGAAAGCATTTACCAGCTCGCAATCGGGGAAAAAAATTCTTGAAAATAGGTGGCAATTTCTAGAAGGTTTAGTGATTTTCCAATGGGGCAGTTATAATGCGGATCAGGAAAATTTTAAAAATCGCTTAAAGGGTTAATGCGTTCCAGTAATTGGCCGTGTACTGCTAATATAAGCGAAAGCCCGTAATTGGTCAATTCATGACGGGCCCGTCAGTTCCCGGAGTGGCCGGTGATCTCTGGCCAAAGACCGAAACAAAAGACATGATTCGCGATGATCGTCAAGTTGGTGTATTTTTTCGCAATAATTATATGTCCACGTTAGTTGTGGAGACCTATCAAATCACATTCACGATGCGGTAATCATTTTCTCACCCTCCAAAATTTGGCAGGAAAAAAATATTTGTATAATTATTTTTACAGTTTTCCTATCAAATTTTTCACATTTTTTCTCCTAGTCACGTGGTGCTAATGCAATACAGCTGCCATATAGACACGTATCACACGTTGACGATTAAGAAAAAAATGGATTTGGCTCCTACAGGGCCGTCTTACATCAGCACATCGAGCTTTGGCCAGGGATATCCAGCCACGTCGCGAAATGGCCGGCTAAAGTCCGAATCATTTGTGCAATTTGGACTTTTGTAGTTTCCCACTTCTGCCAATATGTTATTGCCACATTTGGCAGCAACATATTTATTCTTCTTTCATGTCAATATATTGCCAGTACACTTTCTACAATACGCTAGGTGGACCTTTCATTAGAATGTCCTGTTTGATTTTTCTCAAGCCTCTTCGTCAGAAATAGATAGTCGAGCGCGTAAAATATTTGTTTGCTCCGAAGTGCTATTCAGAAACATTTTTTTCTTGGCGTGCTCGTTGCAGGCGTTCAAATAGAAGTCATACCTTTTTTTAACAAGAAAGGGCGTCGCATTGCTTGCTGCAGGACAGCGGGCATAAGAGGATCTATCTGGGTAGTGGATTCGATCATGTCACACACGTAACCTTCAACCGTCAAGTACCTGATCCTCTCGTTCAATTCTGGCTGACACGGTCACTCACACGGTCAGGGGCAGGCGAAATTCCCGGGGGTGAAATGTACCGGGGACGAAACATCGGAGACGTAATTTCCGTAAACCGTACAAATTACGTTAAGCTGTTAATACATAATAAAAAAAAAATATGCGATAAAACGTGACGTCAGTTTCGTTTCTGCACGAGATCTATTTATTCAGGTGTCAGCGTGTCTGTTCGTCGCCGGTCGTCATTGATTCGAATCGAGGGCCACTCCCGGACTTCCCGGCGTCTCTCTCTCTCTCTCTCCAGGCACGAAATATACCGACATGCTTTGCGCGTCCCCTTCTTTAACCTTAGCGTCTTGGTAACCGGGTGGTTCCGCAGCGCTATCTACAGGGAAATAACAAGAATAGAGATTAAAGAGAAAGAAAAAATTTTAATAGAAATAATAAATAAATTTTTATATCGGAGGGTCGCGTAAGCATGCTTTCGCTGTGGTATGCTACATTCATCGTCAAAGGGTAAGTAAACAACTCTTTTTTTTATTATTATTAATTCATTATTTACCATTATTGTGAGTGTCTATAACATTTATTACATGAGACATGCACGCGTATATATTTTTTTCTTCTTCTTCTCCCCCCATTATTTCGCCTCCCCTGATTCCTTAGGAGGAGGGTAAAAGAAGGGAATCGAACCCACGTCCCCGCCCATAAAACAGTGTTTCGAAGTTAAGCGAATTGTTTGTCACTTTGTAGATATTTCTGTCTACTAACCCGGTAAAGAGTTGAAAGTCATCCAAATGTTGAACACTTCGGTTGCAACAAACGAGTTTCCTCTTCTCTGTGTTGTAACAACATATCGGTGGTGGTGGTGGTGGAGTCGAGAGCTCTTTGCAGAAACGTCTAAAAACTGAGATGTTTATATAATGATGATCGTAATGTGATATGGGAATGACATTATCAAGGACTTTCACCTTATCCTAAAGAAGAAAAGTTTAAATGTTCAGGAACTTGGGCGTTATTGTTATCTGTTTTATTATCATTATAAGGGTATTTTATTGAGGGAAGGAGAGAAAAGATATGGAATCTAAAATTGCGGGATATTTGCTAGCTTTTATTGTATGTGCATTATCTGTGTTTTATTACCAGCAACTGCACCGGCAACAGCAGGACGACGAGGAAGAAGGGTAAAGTAACTAGCGATTTCTATATTTTATGTATTGTTTTGTGGTCTTTCGCAAGCGCGTATTATGTGCATTCCGATTTCACATTCAATTCATTCGGCAGAAATGCTTTCAAAATATGGAAGATTTTATAGCTGGTTCTGTACACGTTGAATGGAACATTATTTGCATAGTACTGTGCATGCGAATAAAAAAACCAGGTTTACCTCCTATATCCTGGAGCTTTGCCCAGGCCTGATTTTCTTTTTATTGTTTTACGCGAGTGCCTCTACAGTTAATTTTTAGAATAAAAAAAAATTATAGTGAAGAGATTCATCCTGGCTCCCTCTGTCAGTTTTGCTTGCGAGTATGCATGTCTCAGCTCCATCAGCTCCATAAGCCAATGTTGGGTGCCACACACATTGGTTGGATATTTTTCTTTTCAGACATAAATGTCGCTCTTCAGCAGGGCCTCAATAGCTAGAAACAAAAATTTACTCTGTCGTCCGGGGCCAGTATCAATTTTGGTGCTTCCTCCCCGTTATTTTGAGCGGAAAAAGAATAAACTCGGCACTCTCTTCCTTGTGGATATGGACCATTTTTTCTAGCATGGGCCAGATCTTTGACCACCTGATTATATCTCTGCGTTGCGACAGAGCGGCGGGCCATGTTCTGGTTAGGAGGCGAACACCAATTCCTCCTGCTCCTCAGAATCACGCAGTTCTTGCCGAAAGTGCTCCTCCTATCCATGATATTCTTCTGTCAGTTCCTGTTTACAGGGTAAATATGAAGAGTCTCGATAGAAGGGAGAGAAAAAGCTCGAATGCATTTCTTCCATCTACTCAGGAGCGAGAGATCTCGCCGCTGTACGTTACGAGGTTGTTCTGTGTACGACACATTTTCGTTTACTGGTGGATCGATGATAAGTCCACTCAAGTGAAAGGATGCGCCACATGGCCACACCAAGACAACTTCGTTAACCATTAAACTTCCCCTATCACTTTTAGGGGATTTTAGGTCTTAGTGACATGCTCAATCATCTCCGGATGATTTGAATTTATGGTATCGCTACTTTCTTCAAACGAAATTTTGATGTATATATCAAAACGGGGTGGTTATATAAATAAATGGACACTATTCATATCATACGAATGTAACGCCCATTCTGATGGAAGTATTTTGATGAAACACTTATTATATAGGATATATGGACCATGAAGGGGGAAAGGAAGAAAATATTTAATAAAAATAGCTCAATTTCTGACCACCAGGTGGAAAAAGTGGTGCTTTTTAATCCCATTTGTATTTTTACTATGGTCCAGATAACGTATATACCAAGTTTCAATGAAATACGTCCACCATAACGGGCGCTATATAGGTCGGAGTAGTGTCATTTGAATTATACTGACACTACTCCGACTTATGTAGCGTCCGTTATGGTGGACGTATTTCATTGGAGCTTGAAACAGCACAACTCTGGGACTATTAGTTTTTTTGCTTACGTCAACAAAATCCCGTTTGTTGTTTCGCCCCTGTGAATGTGTTTACTGCATGAAACTTTTGTGTAATGCAGTAAAACACTGCTTTTACAAAACGTTCTCTAATAAATCAAAGTATGTCTTTATTTGTGGTAAAATAAATAAATATATTCATTATTATGTATTATTCAATATATTTGCATTGATATATATGTTTATATAAACGTATAGCAGGGTTGAACGAAAAAAAATTCTTGAAATTAATATATATATATACGTACGTTATTTGAACCACGAGAAAAATATAACTGGGATTAAAACGCTCTAATTTTTCACCTGGTGGTCAAAAATTCGGAAACTTTTCTTAAATTGAATCTTTCTTTACCGAAAGATCCATATGTCCTGCATACCAACCAACTTTCATCAAAATACCCCCATCAGAATGGGCCTGAGCAGCGTCAGTTTGTTTATAACCACCGTGTATTTTTTCACTTCTAACACTTTGAGTGCCAGACATGTTGTTATCATTACACCACTAAGGGATACCCAAAAGGGGGAAATATGCTGCAGACAAATAGTTGAAACTCATAGTAAGCTTCAGGAAGAGAAATGAAGAAATTCCCGTTTGTGTCCACCGACAACAACAATTGATCAGTTTAACAGTTTGATTTCTCACTCGTATTGCTTACCGTAGAAGCAAAAATGGCTTCAAACATTACATTTCACTCATAGTTCGAAAAATATGTGGTAGATGGCAGCACTATAACAAACATTACGCAGAAACAAGCTTCACGTTAGGTTCGCAACACGAACACGTACATTCCAACATGTACCAATTCGTTAGAAGTTCCGCAGAGGAATATGGATGAGGTACATGTGTGGTTTAATAGACGCAAAAATGTCCAGTGATGTGTTTCCGCTAATGCCACGCGAACTGATCTCCCATTTAAAAAAGTCTCTCTGCTGAGAGAAATCAGACCAATAACATTCAAAATTCACTCATAATACAATAGGAGAAATTGACTTCGGAGTTGTTTTGTTTTCGAATAAGGAAAACAAATGGCATTATTCAGAAACAAACTTCACGTTAAGCCCAGGCACAGGCCGACATGCAACATATCGTTAGAAATTCCTCATAGAAACATTTACGAAGTGCGTGTGTGGTTTAGTAGTAGCGATGTGTGTCCTATACCGTAATATACATGGAATAGAGGAAAGGTCTTTCGGCCATTATTATTATTATTATCCTTTCCAGATAACTCCTGAAACGTTTTGCATAAAATGGGAATTTGAGTTTACATTATAGTTTACTCTGATGAAAACATTTCTATAAAAAATCCACTGACTTTTCGCATCGTGTTTTATACAATTTATTCAAAATCAATCGAGAATTTAATTACAGTAAAACCTCTCTTTTACGGACAGTGCTGGGAGAAAAAATTTGTCAGTAAAAGAGGAAGTGACCGTTAAACAACGGTTTGAAATGTATAGTTTTATTATACAAGGGGATCTCGTTTATTGAATATCATGAGAAAGAGCAGGGTGACGCAGAGGTAAAAGAGGGTGCAGCGATGTTTTCTGAAAGAATGTTGTTGTTGTTGTCATTTTTCTGTTTGCCGTGTCTTCTTCATATCATTAAGTATGTCGGAGTATGTTGGCAAGGCTTCCTATACTAATTTTTCTACATGTGAAGAACGTAAAATAGAGGGATTTACGTTATGAAAATAATCTATTGCTGATTTCAGCTTGCGAATCCCTTTCGCTATGTTACTTGTGGTGAACTTGTCTTCTACTTCTTTATCTCGATCTCCTTTATCTGGTACTGCTTCAGTTTCAGTAACAGTTAGCTGTATTAACTCCTCCGCGGTCAACCCAATATCAAAAGAACTTTGAATAGCATGTATTCACTCTCAAGGTACCTCCTGACTTCCGGAACGAAACACCATTTAAACCAATCCAGGAAAAGTGTTTTCATAGTCCAAGTCTTTTTGTTGTTCGTCCAAAATACTGGGAGCTTTGGCTTATCCTTCCCTTTAATGCTCATGGATTCGCAGATTTGAAAATTATAGTGGGCTTTATCATGTACCCGTACGCATTTTTGCGCAAAACAACATAGTAAGCCTATCTCTACTTGCCTTAAAACCAGGAGCTCGCTTTTTTCTCTTGCTTAACTTCTTTACGGCATTTTCTTCCAAAATAGTGTAGTTTCGTTAGCGTTAAACACCTGGTGAGGTGCATAACCCTTCTCTTTAATAGTTTTGTACAAATTTTTCGAAATTTTCTAGCTGCTTCCTGGTCGACAGAGGCTTGATCGCCAGTGCTTTTTACATTGCGCAATCCGAATCGTTTCTTAAACCTATGAAACAACCTTTACTTGCATAAGATTCTGATGAAATAGACGTTTCACCAGCCCTTTGCTTATGGAATAGTAAAATTTTTCGCATTTTCTGTTATAATATTACAATCAATTGAAATACTTTTTTGTGTCAGTCTTGTACCCACAAAAACAGCATTTTCTGTACGTGAAACACATGGATCCCATAGGTGCTGCGAAGTTTTGACTGCCACAGGTGCGGCTACAGCTACGGCTGAACGAATTGCAGATACCATTTTCTTGGTATAACTCACCGAACATTCGTTGATTCCGTAATGGCGGACCACAGAAGGTATTGACTTCGCCAAGCAGTCAATATATCAAATTTTTCTTGTCAAGTGTTCATTTTGATTTACCTTTACAAAGCATCATCAGTAGCACTAGAAAAATGAGCCAACCTAAACAAGCACAACTCAAATTTTGTAAATAAAACACGTGAACGACGATTGCTGAGTATTTTAGAGAAAAATTCCAATAAAGGAAAAAACCGCGAATACGGAAACCGCGAATATGGAAACCACGAATACGGGGGGGGGGGGGGGGGGGGGCGACGACTGTAGTTGAAATTTCGAGAATTTTCCAGATAGGGCCTCAATGAAATCACTTGGCCCGGGGGGCCCCCATGGTGATGCTCTTAAGACGGCCCTGCCTGGGGTGAGAGAGAGGAGAGAGATATATAATATTCTCATCATTTTTTGTTTTTTCACGCTATAAATTCATCACAAAAGGGCCCGTGAAAAATCCCAGCCTAGGGGGCTCTGCTCCGGGATGTGGAGACCATGCTCTGTGTATTTTCGTCATTGTAAGTGATTAAAAAAGGGGGAATTTCGAAACTTCTCAAATGTTATTTAAGTAATCATCAATAATCATATATAAAAATTATGCGCAATTTGGTTAAGAAATTGGAAGAGCAATCAAAAATATGTTGATGCGTGTGCCAGAGAAGAAATGTTTTTACTAGCGTCCTCTGCTGTTGACTTAAACATTAATTTCTGAACTGATGCATATTAAAGAAATGTTTTTATCTCCTCTTTTGGAAAAATTTATGTAAAAATTCATTATTTTGATAAAAATTATTATAGTTGAGTTCAATCACATAAAAATTTGATGCAATCAAATATCAGTTAATTTATTTTTATTGTATTTTGTTATAGTAACCGAATTTCATTTTGTAACTTCGTTTCAATGTTACCTGCATTACATTTTTGATGTTACTGCTGGGGTGTTTGCGTCACGACTCCTATGTGATGTTCCCCCCCCCCCCCCCATTCCGCTTCGAATAGATGTTGCTAGCTGCAGTTTGTGTGACCTGCTTCTGTGAACTGTGATGACATTTGCCTGCTTATAGCCAGATCATGACTTTTAACCAATTTGACCAGTTCTTTTTACATACACTATACATTCATGCAAACACATATCTATCTACAAACATGGACACATTTTCTTCTTCACAGGCCTTCTTGGCCAGTTTTTATGCCGGCAGTTGGCCCTCGCGGGCTGGGAATCGGCTTAAAGTTCAATTCTGGTCTGGTCAACTTCTTTCAATATTGGGGTGCTTTAAAATAATCAGCTTCGATATGTAGCGTCACCTGTCTGTGACTCCAAATATCATTTTCCAATTTCAGGCGTATAAATTTTTTCACTCTCTATTGGTTTATTTCTTATCCGAGAAATAAATTTCTCAATAATGTATTAAATGATATGATTGCTTATTCTGGTAAGGGCCGTATTCACTGACATGGTTTAAACTGTAGTCAAAATTTTTGGAAAAGAGATCAACATAGATTGGTTAAAAACCAGAATTTAACCAATTCACGTTGATCTCTCATCAAAAAATTGTGACTATAGTTTAAACCATGTCGGTGAATACCGCCCTAAGTTGTGCCTACTTATAAAATAATTGGATACAGTGAAACATTGGTTAATAGGATGTTTCTTCTTCTGCCCTGATAGCCAAAACCATTAAGAAAACGTTTAAAACGTGATGCCCATTGCAATGTACTCGTCGGCTGTGTATATATCTATTTATTTGAATTTACGTGTTGGATTGGATTTAGATTTTATTGGCGCAAGGACCAATTACTTCAAGCTGCGCCAAAAGAAATGCCCACATAAAAATAAGATAAAACTTGTTCTTGTCATGTCAAAAGTTAAAAGTATGCATGAAACGTAAAACAATGACATAGATTCTAAAAACTATAATTTGTCGCATAAACCAATGGCTTTGATGAATTCAAAAATACGAGATGCATCGCAATGGTCAGATAAAATGTCACGAAGTGAAAGATGATTCTGACCAAAAGCGGTCATAAAAATGATGACGATGATGTGAACAAGTAAATGCATGAGCAATGGTCAATGGACTTTGACAATGGGAACACTCTGGTTGACTCTCTCATAATAGAAGATAAGAATGTGTGAGGCGACTGTGTCCTATGCGAAACCTGGTGAGCGAGACTTCCTCCTTCCGGTTAGTCCTGCAGCTCGAACGCTAAAGGCCGAGTGTGGGCTTGATGGCATGTAGTTTATTATTTATTTGAGTGTCCCAATGATCCTGCCAGCGGCGATGCATCACTTCTCGGAGGATTGGGAAGTGGTCACTGGCAGGAACCAAAAGGTTATTGTCAATGTCAGATGTTGTTCGAGCTGCAGTGTCTGCTTTCTCATTGCCGAGCATTCCAACATGACCTGGTACAAAGTAAAATTTTACTGTGGTACCATGATGAATGAGGTAATGTAGTTCATGAAAAATGACATGAATGAATGGATGAGTATGAAACGTAGAGGAGCACAGTGCTTGTAATGCACTGAGAGAGTTACTATAAACTACGCATCGTCGGTGGCGTTTGCTTCGTATATGACGCAGGGCCTGAAAGATGACGTACAGTTCCATCGAATAGATAGAGAATGTGTCTGGTAGTTTGGAAGATGTCTCTTCACAGCAGATGTAGTCACAACCGACATGGCCAGGGCTCTTAGAGGGTTATTTTTCAAGTTTTGGATGCTAGAACCAGCCGGGGGGGGGGGGGGTGCAGATCTAATTCCTGAGGCATGTAGAAATATTTTGACCGGACATACATTTTTTATATGCTCATACTTTCGCTTCGTTCGATACATAAATTTTGCTTGTATTATACATTTCCAATCTTTAAGGGGGGGGGGGGGCACATACCTCTAACATGGGGAAAAGTTAAAATAACATTAAAAATATAAGTTAACCATTGATTTATTAGGAACCTTTTCCGCATATTTTTGATTAAGTATGATATCCTACGCTGGTATAAAATTTTACATACCTATAACACTTAATTTTTAAAACATTTTGAAAAAAAAAATACATTAAAAACAGCTTGTGCGCATGATAAAATGACATGACATAAATATAGCCATCCAATATTAAAATTAAAATGAAGAAAAACCTATTCATTTCATACAATGAACTAAAAAATTGAAATTTCAAATTGATTCATTCTTATTTAAAATTTAATTTAAAATTTCAAAAATTCCAAAAAAAAAATGAATTTTCTTTTTATTTAAATTCAAAAAAAATTTTTTTTTTTTTATAAATCAAATATTTATGAATGGATCTGAAACTTTTTACTTCATTTTATGAAATGAACCGTTTTCTTCATTCTAATATCAATATTGTATGGTTACACTGATGCCATGTCATTATATCATGCGCACAAACTGTTTTTAATGTATTTTTTGAAAATTAAAAAAAAAAATTAAGTACTAAAAATATGTAAAATTTTATACCAGCATAGGATAGCATATTTAATCAAAAATATGTGGAAAAAAATTCTAATAAATATTATGAATGGTTAAATAGTATTTTTATAATGATATTTTAAATTTTTCCCATGTGTGGCCCCTTAACGATGATATTTTCAATATGACGAGAAGCACTGATTTCTCAAAAGCAGAGGTCTTCAACCTTTTTTTAGTCACTCGCACTAGAAAAAAATACTATACCCATTATCAAAAGAAGAGCACCCTCTCATCAAGTCTGACGTGGAAATACATGAAATCAAGATGATTTCAATCCTTAAATGCAATTTGTACATGGGGGGGGGGGGTTGATTGGAAAGTTGATCAAGTGCTCGCGAGCACGAAATCGGACACGAGCATCGAGCTCCCCGAATGGTTCAGAGAGCACTGTGGTGCTCGCGAGCAACGGTTTGAAGATGCCTTTTCCGGGGCCGTCTTAAGAGCATCATTGGGCCCCTGGGCCAAGTGATCTTTCTGTGGCCCTACCAGGCAAATTCTCGGAAATTTCAACCTGATCTCATTTTTGTGAGGCCAGGTTGAAATTTCCGAGAATTTGCCTTTTCTTTTGAGTCCCCCGAGCCGTGCCAACACCTACTAGAGAATTTTTGTTTTCTAGGGTGTTGGCCGTGCCCGGGTGGGCCCATGCCTTAAGACGGCACTGGCCTGCTCTACAGGGGGATGATTTTCCAAAAATACTTTATTCCGTTTTTTTTAGCGTTATTGTGGATTACTTGTTTCCTGAGATTATTTTCCGGGTCGTGAACTTATTCCGAACTGGAAAATTTCTTGTACCAGTTTCATCGGTGTGGACTCTTTTTCCATTTGTATATCTCTAACTAACGCATTCGTTCTTTTTGCGATATTTATAAATTTATAATTAAAATAGAGCATGAATTCCCCCGCCCCCCACCCCATGCTTACTGGAAACGAACTCAATATCCACAGAAATGAAGATTAATTAAAAGAGTTCACAGTATTTTCTATCATATAAAGTAGAACTCAGAAAAATGACTAAAAAATACGTCGAATGAAACTTGTTATAGTCACTTTGTACCTTTATCAATTGCCCGCATATTATACAGCCGAATCCCGTTATAACGAACACCAAGAGACCGGAGGAACCACTTCGTTAAAACGAAATGTCGTTATAAAGGAATTCTAGGTTACCTAGCATTGTTCCTATGTAAACTTATTTGGGGGATTAAAAAAGTGTTCGTTAAAACGAGATTTCCGCTATAACGGTATTCGTTAAAACGGGATTCGACTGTATGTAATAGGAAAAAAGTGAACGAAGTTTCACTAGCCGTCCGAGCAAGGACAATTTGGCTGATAATAATTTAGATGAAGGTTTCACCTGCCATGTTAAAAATATCAGGAGGTGGGGACAAACGACTTGTCTTTCTGAAATTGAGGTGAAGGCAATCTACCCATACCAAAGCCTCCTAGAAGTAGTATCTAGGAGGCTTTGCCTATACCCAGTATTAATTTATCAGTAGGTCCCCTACCCAGGGCTGTCTTAAGAACACCATGGGCCTTCGGGCAAGGTGATTTTTCTGAGGCACCCCACCTGGCTAGAAAAAGGCTAACCTCTACAAATCAATATGCTTACTCTCTTACATTTGATTCAGATCTCATTTTTATGAGGCTGCTCTGCACTTGAGGCCCCGGGCCGTGCGTTAAGACGGCACTGCCCCTACCCATTTAAACACAAATAGGTATAATAAGTGTTTCAGAGACAAAAAATTTTGTTTGTGACAAAGAATTTTCATCTCTGCAGGTAGTGAACAAAAATTTTATAAATAAGGTCCGTGTTTCCGAAGCCCCGAGCTAGAGTTAAGTGAGGTTCCCTCTCTTGCAGGGCCGTCTCAACATCATGGGCCCTCAGGAAAAGTAATGTTCTGGGCCTCGTACATAGCGGAAGTAACAGCTTAGAATACAAACATCGTTTAAAATGTTTTTTAATGTAAAAAGGAAAATCATTTTAAACAATATCAACGTGCTGGTTTCTCTATGGCCATGCCCGGATGGGTCCATAGGATGGCCCTAGCTCCGTGGGCAGTCCTGCAGCCATAATTCTGAAGTGGTCACAATTTTTCTCATCTTATTTTAGTCGAATGCTATTTTTTTTTCAGGTGTCGGTGTGACTCCTTTGATCTCCTGCCATGGCTATCCTTGTAGTTCATTTGCATACATAACACCCCCCACCCCAGAATATTTCAGGGCTTCAAGATGGCCTGCAGTTACGAATCACTTCTCTAGATAGACCAGTGTTCTTCAACCGCTGGTCCGTGGGAATTTCCTGCCAGTCAGCGAAAGTCAGAATGGTAAATTACAGTATTTTAACGTGTATAAGAAACCCCCTGATTTTTTGGACTTAAAATTTGGAAAAGAAGTGAAAAGATATGCTTATAGAGTACTATCAATGCATAAGAAACCTCTCCTGTTTTTCGGAAAAATCTTTGGTGAAAAGGGGGTTCCTTAAACACGTTAAAACACGGTATGTTGTTAGAGCATTGATGTAATGAGTTCGAATTCTATTTCCTTCTCCGTTCCGGTACTGTTGTATAGAAGCGCATAAATGTTGCTTGAAACAGAGAAGCTTTACGCTGGGACCCCTGCTGCCACCTATCAAATAGAACCAAAACTATTTGTTACAAACTCTTCACGTAAAATTGACTGTGATTTTATACCGGTGTACAGCATGAAAATGAACAATATGTGTATACCGAAGGTTCTTTATTTTCACACTGAATACCGATGCAAAATCTTATGCGCCAGAATACCGGTTATTTAATTTTTATGTTTGCCGCAAACATTAATTTTTGTTAAACATAAAAACGAAGTAACCGGTATATTATGGCTCAAACTTGAATTGAAATATCATCACAGTGTGTTCAAGATATCTGAAACATTAAAGCCACGCATAGTGTACAGAAAATAGCCAAAAATAACATCGAAAACGTACCAACCTTCTCATTTTAGAATACTCCTGTATTTATAGCCGATGTATGACCGGGAACAGTCCGGGAACGACAGCTGCTATTGATGTCAAAGAAATCGATATTTCAGAATATTTACCCCTCACGTATAATTTTTTACGTCAGTATGACGGAAGAAGAACTGCGTCAAGATGAGGATTTCCTTTCAAAATCCTCGGGATTCATGAGAAAATTCGGGAAGGACGTCGGAAACTGTACAAAGCCTTCTATTTTGGTACCTTTTTATACCATAATATTCCCTCCTCCCCTTTTTACAAATGGGTAAATAGGCGAGAGAAAGAAGATTCCGTGAGCTAATATTACAATGAAAATATTCTCATTCCTCCCAAATGTACACGCAATGCATTTTTGACGTCATCCGTTCCATCTAAAAGCGAAGCGAGAGCGAGAGAGAACTATGTGTGTGCATGAATGGGATTAGCCACACACACACATGCAAGTACCATTTGGACGGCCATAACTATTCAGTGATGGAAAATCTATTGTGTTTTAACAAAAGAGCTTTTTATATACGAGGGTAGAGAGAAGCCATCTTTCTCTGACTGCTTCCGACCGAGAGAGAGGCATGTTTATTGATTTTTTTTTTGTGTGTGTGTGTGCGTGTCTGATGCATGCTTGCTTGGCCCGAGTCCAGCAGATTTCTTCAGACGTTTTCTCGCGGGAAGACCTTCATATTTACTATGCTGTTTTGTTCTTTTTCCTACGCGTACATAGATGATAATGATGGCAATTCACAAAGAGGAGACATTTTTTTTTTTTCAACATTAGATAGAGTCCCATTCTCTGACCATATTCGACGGAGTAAAACAGGGCCGCAACTAGGGGAGGGTGCGGGTGTTTCTGGTTTTCCGGGTGCCGAACCAGGGGGTGGGTGTGCAAATTTCTTCCTTTAACCTCTCCTTCAACATTAGAAAAGGGCGCCAAAATAAGTGCTTGCTCCGCCTTACCAAGCATTTAGTTGCGGCCTTGGAGTAAAATACCAGAAAGAAAGGTCTTATACGCACCACCCCCTAGAGAAGTAAAAAATAGAGTAAAGAACTTCTTTGGGGGAGGGGGGTGTTGCTTTCCGCACAGGAAAATGCGGTACATCGCCAATTGTAGCCGGAAACTTACAAAATATAAGAGAAGTTCCCGGTTACTATAAAAATTGCTAAAGGGTGAGAAAGCAAGAGTTTCCGCGCAAAAGAAAACAAATAAATGAAAATCTCCATGCACAATCATTTGGCGATAAATTTTGACAATCTGTATTTGAAATATAGGCGATTAATTTCAAAAACTGGTTTCCTTGTTCGCATGTTAGAAATAGAAGGGGGGAGGGGAAAGAGTGTAGTAGATTTCTCTTTCGTAATTTTTGGGGGAATCCATCCCCCCTGAAGTGTTTACACAAAGAAAGACGATAAAAGGGGGAAAATGTTAAGGTGAACTGGGAGGAGAAAAAAAAACCCAATTTTTTTTCAAAGGGTCTCACGATGATGAGAAAAGAGGGTGGAGAAAACACGGAGGGAGAGTTGAAGCGAATTTCTTCCATTTACGATTGGGCTGAGATATCTCGTCCCTGATCATTAAGGGACTAAGCGGCATTAATGAGATATCTCGTCTCCTTGAATATCTCTTATTTCAGCATTGACAAGCCCAGACATGATGAAAAGATCATTTTTGGATGGAGAATTTTTTCCCTGTTCCCTTTTGCTTTGCATCTGCTTAAAATCGGAAGAAAGCCTAGTTAATTAAAAAAAAGTGTGGTAATTTTTCATAGGGGTTTAGTGATTTTTCTGCTTGGCCGCTTAAAGGGTTAAAATATTCGTTAGACAAATTTTCAACACGATAATTGCATGACACGAAAATTCGGGAATCTGCTATTTTCACTTAAAAATGTGTAAGACAGGTGGCAGCACCGTTAGAACACCAAACATGCATAGCTCTGACAACATGAATGCGTTAAGTACACACATTCACTCAGAACGCAAGTTTCGGCATGTTCAATTCGGTTATATGCATTAGAGTCCCCATAATCCGAGATGAATGAGATCGAGGTTACCTCGGGTTACTGAACACTCTAATTAACAGAAAAAAACAATAAAAATCACCTTTCAGAGGAGGGGGCGGCTAATTAGACCTTTATATCCGTTATTTGACCTTTTTTTGTTCTTAATTCAACGGCTTACTTGATTCACTTTTCCAAGCGGTTTTTAAAATTTCACGGATACGCATTACACTGCTGTCCAAAAATTGAGGACGAAGCTGAAAAATTGAGGTCGAGTACTCTTTACGGATGAAAGACAGATTCAGTCTGACTAGCGATTCTGGACGAATACACATCTGCACATACACAAAATACGGAGAACGCGCAATAACCACCTCCAAAAAGGATCGGTTTGGGGGAGGTATCATGTTTGCCACCCGTATCTTATACATCTTCCATCACTACTTTACCGCACACCAACTCCGGTCATATACCACCATACACGGCAATTTTCAACCAATGAAGTTGGGTGGGATATGAAGGCTTCATCTCATCTACATCGGTGGTCACCCCAGGCTTGGTAGGTAAAGAACTTATATCTGACGTTCTATGCCCGGATTCCAACCCATGGACCTTGATCGTAACCTTCATAGTGGACGACGAGCATCTTCCCACTGCGCCACTCGTGCTCATTTTCCATCACTGGTGCCCGCTATTGTATCGAGGTTCTCTTTCCTCACGTGCGTCTTTTTTAAGGCACTATGGGTCTTCAGTTCCTCTTCATGAACGACAACACTACACCTGATCGTACAACGGCTGTCGCAGAGCTGTTGGAGAGTGAAGATATTCAACGCATCGATTGGCCGAGAAGGTTCTCGGATCTAAATCCAATCGAACATGTGTGAGACACTTTAAGGAGACGCTTGCCGCTAACAACGATCCCGGAGCTGCGATTGTGGCGCTACAACAGGAATGGGTTGTCAACAGTTGACAACCTTGTACTCAGCATGGGCAGACGATATAAATCCTGCACAGCAGTCAGGGGTGGTCATATTCCCTCTGCTGGATTGGATTCTCTCTATTTTTCTGTTATCAAACTTTGAATAAAAGCTGACTCCGCCCACTTTCAGTTGATCTGACAGGTTGGGGTGGGATGGAAAACGTGTTTGTCTGCAATTAAAAGAACTACTCAGTGTCTGGACTCGTCATTGTTGAAATAAAAGCCGTGATACACAACCTCCGGCCCGTTAAGTTGTTCTGGTAGAAAAGTATCAATATACACAGTACGATAAATACGTAAGCCAGCCATCATAAAAATACGGTATATCGGCAAAAAAATGTTAACTGCAAGTAAAGTTGCCAATTACGGAGAAGAAAAACCGTTAAAGGCAAGTAAATTGCCAATTAGAGCCAAAAACACTGTCAAAGGTATTAATTTATAAGTCGTAGGAAAATAAACTCAATTCTTGATTTCAGAATATCAAGTAAGTTGAAAATAGGGGAAATAACAGGGCTGCCCCCCCCCCAGACCCATGGCCTCTTTATATGGGAGGCTGATAGAAGGCGGAACATCTGCTCCGAATGAAGCTGAGGCAGATATCTTCGGCTGAGAATGAAGCGGGCATTATATCATCCCGTATTTTACGAGACAGATAAATTTTCCCATATTCTTCTGCTTTTGGGAGTGGCAATCGTTCTTAACCCCTCCCTCCCCGCTCCCGCAGCTCCGCTTGAGAGAAGGCAGACATATGCAACTTCGAATGGAACGAAGGCAGACATATGCAACTTCGAATGGAACGAAGGCAGACATATGCAACTTCGAATGGAACGAAGGCAGACATATGCAACTTCAAATGGATGTTGGCAGAAAACAGAAGCCTTTAGCTTTGAATGGAGCCAAAGCCGACATCTTCAGCTGAGAATGAAGCCGAGGCCAACATCTTCAGCTGAGAATGGAGCAATGGCAGGCGGATCTAAGGCTATGTGCCGGAGAAGCAACTTATTAGGTCAGAGCATCGGATCATCCCATATTTTACGAGACAAACGAATTTTCCCGTATTATTCGGTTCTTCGGAGGGGCGCAATCATTCCCCCCCCAACCCCCGATCCGCTTGAACGAAGAAACACACGCCAACAAACCGAACTTCCAAAAAACGAAAACTGCTTCAACGTGTTGGGGAGCCTTGATTTGATACAAGTCTGTGGAAGTAATATATTGTCAAGAGAATCAAACTTTTCTTTTTCCTACTACTGAAGTGATTTCTCATGATGTGAGGAAAGACTCGAAAAACAACGTTATTCCCTCGTGACGAATTTACGACCTCATTGTCTTTTCTGCTGATTTCTCCTCTCGAACTCTCTTGAGAAATTCAGCATCGCTTCCTATTCTTCTTCAACTCATTAATATTTACTTGTACGTGGCGACATCCGTAATGTGTAAATTACCCATCCGCTTGGATTTTAACGCTGTTTGTGACGTTAACGCGTCCCGATTGGACGCAAGCGTGGATCCGGGCATGTGTCGGGAGGGGCGAATATGTACGTTTTTTGAATGAACCCGTATTATACGGGACAGACAAATTTTCCCATATTTTTTGGCTCTTGGGAGGGGCGATGGTCCCCCCACCCCCCAATGGATTCGTGTTCGAGCGATGACAGACAACTTCAGCTGGGAATGGAGTGAAGGCAGGCATCTGTAGCTGCAAATGAAGACGAAGCAGATATCCTGCGAATAGAGCGGACACATACCTCGAGCTTCGAATAGAGCGAAAGTAAACATATCTTGAGATTCGAATGGAGGGAAGACAAGTATATTCAACTGCAAATGGAGCGAAAATAAACAGCTTCAGCTCCGAATGGAAAGACAGACAGCTATTAGATCTCTCAGTACCGGCAATTTATTGCCGATTCTGAATGGCAGCGTTCGACATTTTGCCTTTTTTTATACTCATCGAGAGGTTGGTACGCTAACCCAGCACCTCCTAGAGATAGAAGGCCTCCGCACTCTGCTTGTGACATCAGTAAGCAGTCCATTTTTCCCTCAGAATATTCAGGGGAAAAAAATTCCCTGCGCATCGTTGTGAGGAAAAGGAATGATCGGGCTCAGAATTGGTGATTTCTATGCCCCACGTCCAATCACTATGCGGTATTTGTGAGCCAATCAGGAAGATTCTACGCCAAAGTAAGAAGAAGCGAAATAGGATGCCGTGTTTCAAAATGAGGCAAACTCGCTAGGTAGTCTGAATGACGTTTATGGCAAACAGTGCAAAGGCCTTTTATCTTTAGGAGTTGCTGGCTAACCCCTCCGTGTGGGGATCCCTGCGGTAGCACTCATTTATGTGGTCGTGTCACCATTTTTGTTCTGGGGCCAAGGGTGAAAATCAAATGAAAGTTGATGCACGACAAGTGGTGAAAAGGGCCCCCCACGAACAGCTGTGAAGAATTAGAAGTGAAGAATTTAAGTGAAATATGATGGAAGAAAATGTTACTAATTTCAGAATCCAGCAAAACTGTTCATAGAACCAGGGCCGTCTTAGACCCACGAACCCATGTGAGCATAGGTAGGGACCTACATGATGAGATCTGGTACTATAATTTACGAATGTATGTATGTAAATATGTAAGTTACCGATGTGATAGTCGAGTGGTCATAGTGACGGACTCGCATAGCGAGGTCTCGGATTCCAACCCTACTGGCGCCACAGTAGTGGTCGGCACTGAAGTTGTTTTTCTCTGGTTCAAAACTTCAAGGCGCGGATGCCAGCCTATCTCCCCCTTTAAAAAATCTCGCCACAGAAAGCAACAGGCCTACAAACGGTACAAATTCAATCCATTCAATCAAATTCAATAATTACACCTCACTCACGTCACTGCTGAGATATAGATGGCAGTACTGAGAGAGAAAAACCAGGCACAACACTAGATGCGCACTCGGACTCACTCCTACTTGCACTTAAGGCACAATTAACTAGTTAGTAAATCGCCCATGTGAATCAAACCTGAAGTTCGTTTCTGTATATTGCTTGTGATGTGCAGTGTTGCCATCTTATGTAGTTGCAGATTTCACTGTTTGTAGGCCAGTTGCTCTCTGTGGTGAGACGTTTCAACGGGGAGATGGGCTCACATTCGTGCCTCGAAGTTGAGAACCGCAGAAAACCAACTTCAGCCGACCAATACTGTGGTGACGTTGGGGTGCTAAACTGCAGAACAATCTGGAAGAATTTTAGGAAAACTGTAGGTGGAAATTTTAACCTCAGAACATTTTCAGTCAGCCGAGGACTTGTTGCAGAACAATGTAAACCATTCTGTATTGGTGCCTTCATCTAATTTAAATAATTTAACCCTCCTTCTGGATCAGTGCCTGGCCCAGAGTTACAGAGATCGATCTTATTTATAGAATTTTTGTTCATGAAAATGTAGTTCTGATAAAATTCAATTCATTAAGTAGAAATGGTCTCCTTCTGGGAGGGGGGGGGGGAGACAGGTAGGGCACGCGAAGAAAACATTTCCCAAAGGGAGAGGGACATGGGTTGAAAAGCACTACTTTAGGGTAGTAAGGTAGTGTTTTTCAACCGTCGGAACACGGCCTAGTACCGGGCCCTGAGATCAGTCAAAGCAGTCGGTGAGTGATTCACCGATTCGCTTTTTCGTCATTTGTTTCTCATTTGTCGCGTGTATGACTTGGCCTTCCGATCACAAAAAAAAACACACCCACGAAATTAACAGGGCCGCTGGCTGTCAAAGGTCAAGAACCACTCCTACAACGCACCAGGGCTACAACTGGGGGAAGGGGTGATCTTGTGCTTTACTACAAGGGATGCCAAAATGCGTGCTTGTCCAGGCTGACAAAGTATCTAATTGCGGCCCTGAGGGCACCGCTTTTGGCTGCTCCCTTACTCAGTAGGTCAGTGTTTCTCAACTGCTACGCTAAGGCCCGGCATCGGGACCTGACATCAGTCGAACCGGGTCATACGTGGTTCATCGTTTTATTTCCACACATTTGTTTTCCTTTATTCCCCCTTCGCGTACAAGAATTTGGCAACAGATTTGGATGATCCCTATTTGATGAAGCAGCGATAAATCTGGTAACCATTTCCTAACATAACGAACGGAAAAGGAACAGGACCGAAAAAGAAAAAAAAAAAGAAGAAAAAAGGAAGGGGAAAACATGAATAGAAAAGGAAAAAACAAAACAAATAGATAAAGAAAACAGTAAATAATAGATAAGTGGATTTCTCTCTTTTCACCCTCAACCTACGTATTCCCTTTCGTTCTGACATGTACTATATATAGTAGAAAGATATGTTATATGTGTGGGGAAGAGAGAAAATCACTAACTGGAGAATGGAAAAAAAAAAACGAAGATGAAAAAACAACAACTTTGGTTCATAGGGTTTATAATACAGCTTCGCGATGGTGAGGAGAGAGGAAAGAAAACACTGAGAAAACTGGATTGAATTTATTCCACTGGCGTTTGGACGAAATATTTCGTCCGTGATCGTAAAGTGGTTAATCGTGTGTATGGCCGGGCCTGCCAATCACAAAAAAATCAACCGGACCGCGGGCTTCCAAAGGTTGAGCATCACTGCTCTAGGCCACTCACTAACCTTGTCCCTCGTTCTCTAGCAGAGGTGGATTTATGATTTCGGATGATTGGTGTTTATATATATAAGGCTAGTAATTGGCGATGTGTCCTGTAATTTTCCGCTCTCCGTTTTCATCTTTGACTATCTATGGTCACACTATTAGCGACTCGACAAAGGTTTAATCCAAACAACTAGTAAATAAAATAAACACGCATTCTTTTCCACTGTTCTATGTTCTTACAAACTTGTCCCCGCTTGATTTATCGGTGTAGTTGTAGGAGAGAGAGTAAATTGATAAGATATTGTGCGAGTGTGAGTCACCGGGGACGAAATAATGAACGAGTAACCTCTTCTCATTGACATGGAGGACGAGTAGAGAGAGATAAAAGAGAGTAACTTAATCTCTTTCCCCCTCGCTCATAAAAGAATGTTTTCACGTCGAGCAAAAAAATCCGTTTTCGGGTTTGACCGACTAAAGTCTAACGTTCATATTTACTGGATAATTCAAATAACCATATTTATATAGGATTCCGGAGATGTATGTGATATTTAAGGAGGATTAACCACAAAATTCGCCCTCATGTACCGAGATCACCACGTCAATGCAAGCCACGTAACATGCAAACAAGAAGATTATGCAAAAAAATTGGACAAGCAGACGTAAATATATTTGCTGATTCATCGTTGTTTAACCCGTTCGATGTTTTTGACGTAATATTACATCCGAAGATGCATTTAAGGTGTACGAAAAAACACACCATTCCTTCGGGTTTACTGAAACTTGTCCCCGACATTTCGCCCCTAGCACGTTTCGTGCCCGGTACATTTCACCCCCGGAAATTTCACCCCGACGTTTCGCTTGCCTTGACCGTATGAGTGGCGAAGTGAGTGACCATATGAGTGATGGTCACTCACTTCGTCCCTCATATAGTCACTCACTTGATCATTCATATAATCATTTGCTCAACCATACAGTCACTCACAATCACTTACTCATACAGTCTCTAACTTGGTTACTCAAACTGTCCTTCACTTGGTCCCTCATATGGTCACTCACTTTCTCATACAGTCAATCGCACACTCATTTGGTGAATCATGTAGCCACTCACTCATGCCGTCATCCCCCCCATATGGTTACTCATACGGTCACTCGTCACTCACACAACAACAACTCAACCAGACATACACCTTGTCCATATTTCTCTGCGGAACTTCTAACGAATTGGTACATGTTGGAATGTTCGTGTCCGTGTTATGAACCTAACATAAAATTTGTTTCTTTGTAATGCTTGTTGTAGCACTGCCATCTGCCATCAATTTTTCGAACAACCGTCTATTTTTCGAGTCACAAACAGTAAGTCATTCACTCGGTCACTCATACGATCAGGGCAGGCGAAATGTTGGGGACGAAATTTCCGGATCCCATTTCTCTCTTCGCTTCCATTGTTATGCCGAATGTGAAGTTAACGACTACGAAAACCTTTTGTGTGAGTGAAAAAAAAAACAAGTTTTTCCCGTGAAAAATCTCTTTTCCTTTGTCATCTTTGTGTGAGATAGATGTATATCAGGGCTGGGCAAATTTCAAAAAATTTACATGCCCGTCGGGCATTTTGTTGGGGAGTGGGCAGGGGGTCCTTAAAAGAGGAAAAACTATGCATAATTAAATGTACATTATTTGGGAGGTCCCCTCATTTGGCGCGGTCGAATATAAATATAATTTCTATTCTTTTCAATAAATTTTGACGGCCTTGAACCATTTTTTATTATTATTACAGGAGTAGTTTTTTTGCAATGTCTACTGCAGTCAAAATGTCCTCTCGTCCTGAGGATCCAGGTTTGAACCTCGTTGACGACACAGTGGTGGTCGGTTGAGGCACGAATGCAAGCCGGTCTTTCATTTGAAAAGTCTCTTCGCAGAGAGCAGACAGACCTACAACACCATACAGACATAACACGAAAATTCAAGCATTTCCATCTTTACTTCAGAAAATGGAAGCCAGATGGCAGCATGAACACTAAACAAGCGCAACTCGACAACATAAATATGTTAGGGACGCACATACACTCCGGCGTGTGCCGCTTCGTTAGAAATTCCGCAGAGGAATGTGTATGAGGTGCAAGTGAGGTTAAGTAGTAGTAGTAGTCAAAATGCCCCCTATCTTGGGCTTTTGCAGAATTTGACGATAAAGGGTTGGAAGAGAAGGGTAAGGTTAAATAGTACAAGTTAATTAAATTGAACTTAAATTAATATATTTTTCCAAGATATGATCGCATTTGTGTGACGGAAAATCGGTTAGGAGGTAGCATGGCATGGCCTACTCCGTTTATGGTGGGGTCACTCCACTTGCGGGATCATATTTTTGCTCTCTCCCAAGAGTAACCTATTACTGATTGACGGTAATATCATTTCAATAGTTATTGCATTTTAATCTTGCGTTGGAAAGAATAAATAAATAAAAACCGATAGAGTTTCTGAAGGAGAATGATTTCGAATCCAAAGAACTATATAGGGATTAATGTTTCCCGGGATTTTGTGAATCCCGAAAATCGATTATCGTAAACATTTGAACAATTTAAGTAAATTTAGAGACATTTAATATTTTTATCAGAAATCCTGAGTCCCGTTGCGACCACATTAAGTGGCGTGGACTACATTAACACTTAATCCAGTCCGCGCCACTTAATGTGATCACAACGGGACTCAGGGTTTATGATAAAAATAGCCGACTGATCATAAAAACATCCAAAGAAAATCTTGTTTGCAAGTACGTTGACCATAAATCTCGTTTGGTCGAACGGGACGTATGGTAAACTATGATATTTATGAAACTGTGTGGACACACACACATCACACCTTGTTTTTCTTTCCTTCATAACCGGTAGAGAAATGTTCAATCGTTCCATTTTTTTAAATTCTAAAGCGGGACTCCCCCCCCCCCATTAAGGGGCCGTTCAAGTATTACGTAAGCAAATTTTTAGCCATTTTTGACTCCCCTTCCCCCCCCTTGTCAACAAAATTTCGTCATCAACTCTGCCCCTCTGAATCCAACTCATATTTTCATAAAGGGTGGTTGATGACGTAAGCATTACCCAAACCCCCCTCCCCCCCTTGTCATCAAAAGTCAGCAAATCTGAACCCCCCCCCCCCACCGATGATGACGTAATACTTGAACGGCCCCTAAGCTAAAATCCTGTATTTTTGTATTTCAGTTAATGTGAGGCGTTAGAATGGGTTCTAATGCAGGGGTTCTCAAACTGTGTGCCGCAGGGCCCTGGTGCGCCTCCAACCTTTGTCAGGGGTGTCACTCAGCGGTGATTCTGACGAAGGTTTTTTGGAAATATCCTTTGTTAAACAGCTCTAGGGAGCCGGCAAAGCTCGCGGATAAGCATTGAATAGGGAAAAAGGGGCACCGCGCGGGGGTGGAAAAACTTTGAGAACCCCTGCTCTCTAATGTGTATCACGAATTACGATACTGTATTTTCTTTTTTAATGTATAATACGTTCCCTAGATTCCTCAGAAAAATAAATTTGAATCGGGTCAAATGAAAGAAACTGATCAAGAACTTGAGAAAAATGGCTTTTTTTTTTCTCGTCACACATTCGTCTTCACTATAGGAAGGGCCACTATAAAAGCAGCTCAATACGAACATGGATCACAATGAAGTCTACGGACTATCAACGCAACATTAAGTACGGAAATGCTCAAAAAATAAAAACAAAATATCGAGAAAAAAAATTGATAACAGTATCCGAAGTACCGATAAGTACAAACGAATTTTTCTCATCTTATGATATTGATCCGTTTTGTTCTTTTGAAAAGCGATAACAATTCCCGAATGATAATATTATTCATGATTTCAATAAGTGGTGTTGGTCTAGCTTGCGAGCACCTGAACTAACATCCCCCGTTTTAATGAGTCTCCTCTAGAGTCCTCCTTCTCTAGTAGACCTCTAAAGACCCTTCTAAGACCCCTCTAAGACCCTGAACTAACATCCCCCGTTTTGATGAGTCTCCTCTAGAGTCCTCCTTCTCTAGTAGACCTCTAAAGACCCTTCGTCCTGTCTCACTTATGGGGTGGGGGAATAAACTTTTTTGTATCCACGCAGCGCGTCACATGCGTTGTTCTTGAGTGATTTGCTGGACTCCCGTATACAAGCGGATACATTCTCTTCTAACGGGGGGGGGGGGGAAATTGAGTCACCGAGGGTGTTCATGGGGATTAGTCCACCAGAACGGGTGCTATATAGGTCTGAGTAGTTTCAGAGTATTCTGACACTACTCAGACCCATGAAGCGCAAGTTCTGATGGGGGAGGGGGGGGGGTATTCTATCGAAACTCTTGGTATATACGCTATAAGGGCCATGGAAAAAGAAGAAAAATTCAATAAAAAAGCACCACTTATTCACCTGGTGGTCAAAAATTGAACCATTTTTGTTATTGCGTAAATCTCTTTCCCTTGGTCTCATTAAGATATCGTGAACATTTGGCTGAACCTCTCGATAACGGACAACCATGGGAACCAAAAACTTTGTTCGCTAACGGGGAGGTACGATGTACAGTGGAACCTCGTTTATACGACTTTCACATTTATACGAGGTTTGGCTTCGGTTGCAATTAGTTCCTATAAATGTTAATGTTAAAATGTATATATTGATGTGCAAAAGTGAGCACCGCTGCAGTGGTTATGCATAACCACCACCTGCCTCGATAAATAAAGTTCGATTTGAAACTTCACTTTCACCTGCGATTATGCATAATTAGCAAATAAAAATGATAAATATGGAAAAATTTGTACATAATCTTTCTTCTCTTCCTTAAACCAATCAATTATTTTTACCCATACATGATACGTGCACCATACATATGTTTTCGAATAAAATTATATTAAAGTAAGTGTAAAGAAGATGTGACAACATTCACAACATTATCAGTCTCGTAATGTTGGCTTTCTTCACACGCATCAACAAACAAAACCAACATTACCGTTCGAGTTCATCGTCCTGGACCATAATTATGTTCAGTTAATTATAAGACGATTTTTTTATTGACGATTTATAATTTTTACCAACACGACCTTGGGATTATACATAATCACTATTGAATATAATAAATTCTCGATTAATGAACAAAAATTAATAAATTAGAATTTTGCAAAAAAAAAAAAAAAAAATTAGATTTGTCTGAATATATTGTTCGCTAATTGGAAGTGCAATACATTAAAGCTCAACCGATACCAGGGTCGTCTTAAGAGCATCATGGGCCTCCGGGCCAAGTGATTTTTCTGAGGCCCTGCCAAACAAATTCTTAAAAACTTCCACCACATGTCTGTTTTTTGAGGCCCTCTTTTCTCTTGAGGCATCCGGGCCGAGTACGGGTGGGCCCATGCCTTAAGTGGTGGGCCATGCCCTGACATCAGTAAAACCGGGCCGTGAGTGATTCTCTGTTTCATTAACACCATTTATTTCCTATCAGTTGTGTTCATGACCGGGCCTTCCACCCACAAGAAAGGCAATCAACCGGGCCGCAGGCATTCTAAAGGTTGAGGATGTGTAGGGCCATGCCACTGTGTGGTGCAGATACCAGACCTATATGACTTGTTGGCCCTCGGGATCCATGGAAATATTTTTTTTGCATGCAATGTCAGGGGTTGAAGACCCCTGCCGTAATCGAAACGTCACACAGCCGAATCCCTTTATAACGAAATCCATGACACCGGAGAAATCACTTCGTTATAACAAAAAATTTCGTTATAAAGGAATTCCAGGTTTTTGCATTGTATCTATGTAAACTTATCCGAGGGGATCGGAAAAGTGTTCATTAAAACGAGATTTTCGCTGTAACGGTATTCGTTAAAACGGGATTCCGACTGTATTTTCTGAGAAATTCCAAAAAAAAGAAGAAAAAACACAGAAAGGAAGAAGAAGAAGAGAGATTATCGCGATGGAGAAGAAAATTTCCACAGAATTTTTCATTCAATCGCTATATCAAAGCTACCTCATTTTTTAAGATTTCGTAATGAAAACAACATGAAATGCAAAGATGAAAAAAATGCAACATGAAAAAAAAGGCCGGTAGGCCGGTATTAGACTATAAAAGTTTTCTAAAAGTCCTTTTATAAAGCTTGAAAAAAATCAACCAATGAACTTATCGGTTGCATTTGCTGGAATACGGGGTGATTATAAAAAAACTATCCCGACATATGGGCCCCTAACTATCATACCATTCACAGAAACTCAATGAAATTTTGGCATAACGTATTTTGAGGTATGCGCTCAAGAATGATATGGAAAGCAACAGTGTCACTCTAACAGTTACGGTTACAGTGAGAAAATTTCGAAAATATCAAATGGCAACACCAAGTTTTTTGTATTGGAATGCGATCTCCATACTGAAAAACACTAAATAACGTTGGAATGGCACCTGTAGCACGAAAATCCCCGGAGCTAGTCAAGGAAAAAGTAAAAAGGACTTTGCCGTGCACCAGAGCATTAATGTTCGTTTCATTCGTCACACCGTTTCTTCGGCTGAGATCCCAGCCTGATTAGTCCTCGCTCCACAAGGTCATGTGGAAAATTTGTGAAACACAATAAAATGCTTTATTTTATGCCGCTTCTCTGTCCTTATTGGTTTTCCTCACTTTTAGCCTATCTACCGCCGGTGATTTTCATGCTACAGTTGCCGTTCGAACGCTATTTAGGGTTTTTTACAATGGAGATCACACTCCAATACAAAATACTTGGTGTTGCCATTTGGTATTTTCGAAATTTTCTCACTGTAACCGTAACTGTTAGAGTGACACTGTTGTTTTCCATATCATTCTTGAGCGCATACCTCAAAATACCTTATGCCAAAATTTCATTCAGTTTCTGTGAATGGTATGATAGTTAGGGTCCCATATGTCGGGATAGTTTTTTTATAATCACCCTGTATGTACAGCGTATGAGCTTCATTGGTTGGATTTTTCAAGTTTTATAAAAGGGATTTTATCAAATTTGAAAAATCTAACCAATAAGGTTATCGGTTACATTCTAGAAAATGCAATCGTTGACCTTGTTGGCTGCATTTTTCAAGTTTTATAATAGGACTTTTATCAAACTTTCATAGTGTAATACCGGCCTTAGTATAAAACACGAAATTTTCTTTTTCTCTTCACAATATAGTTTTTTTGATTCCCACCTTCCCCCCCACTCCGCCATTAAACTTGACCTTCGCGGCTAGGGCGCATGCGCGCGCGGTTAACTCCTCCTCGCGTCAGAGAATTCTGTGCCACCGCTACAAAAATTACTCTTCAATTCCTTCTCGCAGTTGCAACTAGCGGTGACGGTCACGCTGTGCATTCGTTCTCTCTCTTTGGTACCGGCTTCTTCGAGGATTAATTAATCGACTGATTACTTCCTATTCTCAGGAAAAGCGTTTTTTCATTTCCAAGTATGTATCCCATCCGCCCTAATATGAACATAAATACATATTTAGAAATATGAGAAAAAGGCAATTTATACTTTTACATTTTTTTGCAAAATTTATTCAAATTGTTTTTGTTGTTGTGTGCTTTCAGAATCGCCTCAGCAAGCAGGATGGTCGATAAAGCAACAATGGACAAATTGGAAGCCGGCTTCAAGAAGCTCCAAGATGCCAAGGACTGCAAGTCCCTCCTCAAGAAGCATTTGACCCCCGAGGTTTTCGAGAAGGTCAAGAATAAGAAAACCGCGATGGGGGCCACGCTCATGGACGTCATTCAATCAGGTATTGTTAATGACGTATTTTGTGTTGGGTGTGTTTCATTATTGTAATCACTAGTTCAATCCTTTTTTTTTAGCAGCAGTCACGGATCTAGAAGAGAGGGGTGGGAGAGGTGATTGCCCCTCCCAAATAGCCACGAATAATGTGCGGAAAATTCGCTTGTCCCGGAAAATACGGGACGACCCAAGGAACATGCACAATAAATCGCCTCTACCGACACGTTATCGTAGATGTGCATCTGTTTAGCAGTGCTGGCTTAAAGCTGGGGGGTCAAACCCCCCACAATAAATTTTTCGGGAGGCTGAGCCCTCCAATAATTTCTGATAAAACAATGCAATTCACCCCCCTTCTGCTTAAGCGCCCGAGTCAGGGCCGTCTTAAGAGCATCATGGTCCCCCGGGCCAAGTAGTTTTTCTGAGGCCCTACCAGGTAAATTCTAGAAAATTTCAATCAAATCTCATTTTTGTGAGGCCCCTTTTCTCTTTAGGCCCCTGGGCCGTGCCCGGTTCGGCCCATACGTTAAGACGGCACTGGTCCGATTCCCGTATATATGGGTTGCGCAGCAACTTTCAGGTTCCCCAATGCTTTCTTCATGTCGGCATCTCTGCCCATGGCCCCGAATCCTAGAGCAGCGCCCCTAGGTTGGGATATTTTGCGGAGCCCCACGACCACACTTTCACGGGGCCCCCTTATGATGAATTTATTGCGTGGAAAAGCAAAAAAATGGTGAAAATCGTCCCGGGCCCCAGGGCTGGAGCCTTGTCAGCCCACCCCTTGTGGGGGGCATGCCTCTGCCTGTATGTGGATCTGTGTGTGTGTGGGGGGGGAGGGAAGTAAAAGTGCTCGCCCCTCCCAACACCAATTAATGAGTAAAAATTCGTCTGTATCGAGGGACGATGTAATTCGAAGCGAGCACTCATTTTGGTACCCAGTGTAATGTAGAAGGATCAGTGAGAGGGTGAATTCGGCGTCCCTAGTCCAACGCCCTCGTCCCTGACCAGCTTGCAATCTCCCATCGCCCGCCCTGTCTTTTAGTCAACGCATACATGCTCAACTCCTCGTAGCCCGCCTGGGCCAGAAAGGGCGTCGATTTCACTGCTCGTTCGAAATTACACGTTGGGGGGGGGGGGATGGTGCCAAAACAATTTCTCTCTCGGGCTGAAGCGGATTTCAGTCGGATCAGGGTCCTAAGAGGAAAACACTGCGTCCCCGTAATTTAGAAAAAAGTGTAATGTTAGGGTTTTAAAGCCCTTCAGAAGTTGGGGGGGGGGGGGGGGCTCTGGGTGGCCCTCCATGCCGTTAAATCTGCCTCTGCTCCTGGGTGACTGAGTAAAATATTATCGTAGTTCCAGATCAATCAATTTTTCAGATCGCTTGGGTGCAGGCGGCTCTGGTGCCCGGACGCCGAACCAGAGAGGAGCGTAGATTTAACCAATTAACCACCCCCAGCATTACATGGGGGGCGCCAAAATGTGATCTTGCCCCTGCTGACGAAGCATCTAGTTGCTGTCCTGCTTGGGGTGACCCGCGTCGCATTTCTGTATGATTGAAGTGGCCCGCACTTTTTTCAAAATTTTGCGCTCCTTGAGTTAACGGAACTGGCCGCGTAATCAGGGCCCCAACTAGACGCTTGGTCACGAGGGGCAAGTGCGCATTTTGGCGCCCTCCCCTGGGGCGTAGCCAGAAATTTCGTTGGGGGGGGGAACCAAAGTGCAGAACAATGGATTTGGCCATCTTTTTTCCTTTTTTGGGTCATTTTCTCACATTTCGGGGGGACGACGACGACCAGACCCCCTAAAGTTCCTCCCTCGCTACGCCCTTGCGCGCCCCCTTGTAACGTTGAAAGAAGTTTTAGAAAATTTGCGCTCCCCTCTGATCCAGAGCCCGGGGCACGAGACCCTTCTCGCCCCCCCCCTCCTCCTCCCAGTTGCGGCCCTGCGCGTAATAAAGCGTTAGATTTTCACTTGCCACATGCAATGTTTTTTGAAGGCAGATTTTACGTGTAAAAATTAGTTTAAAAAAAACGAAAATCGGAAGTAGATTTTGTAAAGGATTCTTTGTTAAAAAAAAACTCGTTTCGTCTCATGGGTCTTGCGCCATTTTTTTTTCGGTTTGATACGCGTCAGTTCCCACGGTAGGTGTATCACCATCAGGAAAAAGACCCTTTTCTCTATCTCCCGACCCCACCGACCTACCTTTTCCCTACCAATCCATGATTTTCCACCAGAAAAAAAAAAGCAAGCCACTTTAGAAAAAAGGTCTTATCACCAGGGGCATAAGTGGATGCAGGCTCCTAGAAAAGGAAGTTGGGGGAATGAGGGGCGTGTGCAGGATCCTCCTTTGGAGAAGGGGGGCCCCCCCACAAAAACCTTCTTTAGTTTACAGATTTTGGTTAATATAGCATATAAAGGGGTTCTTTCTATATTTAAATTTTTTCATCGAAATATTAATTTTTCCTCTAATTTTTGGTTGGCTTGAGGGGGGGGGGCCCTGTGTATGCCTCTTGGGAGGGATGCCCACTTCCTCCTATGTCAATATAATTTTTTCATTTAATGGTGAAGTGTGTCCAGTGTTATCAAGAGAAATTTTGAGGTGTAATTTTGTAGAATGAGGTATTTTTTTTTAAATGAAAGACTTAATACTGAAGTCCTGTTCACATGGGAAATAGAAAATGGGTGTAAAACTTGCTTTAAGAATTTTCACCAATGACTGCTCTCCATTTCTTTACGAAGGAAGAAAGTCGAAGCTAGAACTCCCAATGCTACTGTAATTTTTGCACATGTGAGGCGGGGCTTGTATTAAGAAGATACGCATACTTGAAATTTGGAGTATTTTCACTCGTCTAGATGCTGGCTGGCTGTGTCCCCTTTATGAATAGGGAAGCAACTGTGACAATGAGAAAATAGCAAATATTATTTTTAAATTTTTTGGCCGCTTTCCACTTGGGATTGGTTTCTTACAAGTTCTGGCCCTGGGAAAATATTTTGGAGCTCCTTTATATATGTAGTGTTCGGGGGCAGAGGCATATGCATGGGGGAAGGTGGAGGGGGGACTACAATGACAACTTAACCGTACATGCACATCATACATGCATTTCTAACGGATTGGTACATGCTGGAATGTGTGGCCCCTAACGTATGTTGTCAGAATTTGCTTGTTTGTTCTTCCTTGTGCTGCCATCTGTCTATATTTTCAAGCAATGATGGTAAATGCTTGTCAGAATCATGTTATAGGCAGGGCTGTTTTAAGATTATGAGGCCCCAAGTCATTTTTCTGAGGTCCTACCTGGGAAATTCTTCAACTGCTTGTTTTTCTAAGGCCCCAAGCACTGCCTGGTGGGTTCATGCTTTAAGACAGCACTGGTTGTTGGTCTGCCCGCTCTCTGCGGAGAGATGGGGGTGGGGATTGTGTGCCCCACACCTAAAATGCAAAAGCAATAAATTGAAATTCATAGTTTTAATCAAGATCTGATCACCTTGTTCATATCAGCCCCTTATACACCCTTCATATACAGGGTATTTCAGTGACCTGTAAAGTCGGTCTCAGGAAAAATTAAGATCGGGGAAAATTTTAAATATCTGGCAGAGGTCAGAAATATGCAAATACACTTTATAGCTAGAAGTCTGTATTTTAGTTACATTTTCTCAAATTTCTAAAAAAAATTACTAGACGAATCATTCTCAAATTTCAGCCGTGTTAAACCCTATGAATTTTCATTGTATATTTTCAAATCCCCCACGAATTTCAGTGAAAATTTAAGTAGGACATCACACCCCCATTTTAGACACTTAAAAAATTAAGAAATTTTTTTGATATCAACCCTGTATTATAAAAAGCTGCGAATGATTTGTGACTTTCACAAAATATTTCACTAGCTTTGTGTAATACTTGCATGCATTTTTGTGATAACGTGCATGTTCATAAAGATGTTTTTAAATAAAAATTAGTTTTTTCATTGAATGTTTTTCACTTATAACATGCAGAGTTTTCAACCAATTTGGGACTTATAGAAAATTTGACACTACAAGAAACGTGCTTTAAAAAATTCAAAATGTGATTTCCTAATATTCAATGGGACATTTTATGTAAATTTTTAATTATGCATGCACAGGAAAACATATATATTCAATTTCTTATGGTGTGGTTGTGTGCTGGACACCATTTCCTGTGCATAGACTTAGCGTCTATTTCATTGAATATTGAGTGATGCCATTTTACTTTTTTTCAGTCATATGTATAGTGTAAAGATTTCTTTTCGAGAAAGGTTTTGACTTGAGTTCGATAAAAATTGGTTGAAAACTTATAAGCGCAAAAAAATAGGATGTTTTAGAAATTCCAGTTTTTAGCTTCGTGAATATGCATGCAATTCTCACAAAAAGGCATAAAGGTATTACACAAAGCTAGTAAAATATTTTGTGAAAGTTTCAAGTCCAGGGTTGATCAAAAACATTTATTTCTTTACTGTCCCCTAAATGCACTCTTGACTGAATTTTCAATGGAAATTGTTAATAGGTTACTAACAAGGGTTTACATGACCGAAATTTCAGGACGATTCGTCTAGTATTTTTCTAGAAAAATCAAGAAAATGTCCAACTTCTCAAGATGGACAGACTTTTGGCTATAGGCTATTATTGTATTTGGTAAGTTAGGAAAAAAATTCTGTGGGTGGGGGGACTTGAAAAACATTTGGAAGGTTAATTAATGGCCAAAATTTGTTCATGGGCTTTGGTCAGGGAAATAAATGAAGCAGATTTAGCTGAGAATCCTGTTATACTTGAAATACGCAGTTTATAGTTTTCACCACCTTGATATTTCATTTTATTTGAAAAGTATGGAAGGGGCCATACCAGTAGAAAGTAGGAGGGGCCATGGGGCATGATAAGTTTGACAGGTTCTTTATTAGCTCCTTGTCCAGCTAAAAAAATATCACATGGTGCTTGGTAATCTTGAGATAGCAAATTTAAGAGGATGGAGGTTTCAAGTTTCTCTTGGGGGGGGGGGGGGGGGTTGTCAATGGTGGGTCGAAGGTTTTGGAAATTCAGGGTAAATCTTCCAGAGAATTTTTAAATTACTAGCTTTTAAAAGGCGTTTTAAATCAAGAAATTCTTCAATACTTAATTTTTTTTTAATACAAAATTAATTTCTTGTTTTGGAGGGGGACAAGGGTTTCCTATGCCCCTGCGTACTCTGAGGGTACGAGTCTCTTGGATAGAGTACACCAGTATACTGAATTTTGCCGTCAGAGGAGTTCGGAAGAGGGTTAAAAAAAAAGTGGCCAAACTTCTGCTTGCGTAATATTTGAATGGCCCCAACTCGTCTATGTTGGTCTGGGTTTTTTTTTTACTGTCTGGAAATTTTTATTTTAGCAACCCTTGGCTATTGTCCTCCCGTCATTCGGAACGGAACCGGTTTAAATAATGTGAATGCTTCTCCCCAACAGAATTTATATTTTTCACAAAGAAAGGGAGAATTCAGGTTTCAGATCCGTTTTCCCATTTTTTTCCCTTCTAGGTTTCCATAAAAAATAAATTTCAGACTAACCATAGACGTTGAGAGCAGAGTTTTTTTACGACTCGTCCCAGATTTTCTACGACCCCGATAATGCTATCACGCGTTGTTGATTTGGAGTAGATTTCTTTTTTCTAAATTGTCAGTTAAAGTTCTCGCATGGTCGGTATATATATTTTTTTGAAATATAATTCCGTCTGTGTTTGCAAATGAGGTTGAAAAGCCGTCCAGATTTTCTTTTTTGCGTGTAACATGTTCGGTTGTGTTATAGGCGCCTGAAAGAGTCGATGTAGTAGGACAACGTCAGCCGAAATGATATTGGACATGACTTCCGGTACAGACAATAAATGAAACTGACAAGTGGTTAATGAAGCACATCCGCGTCAGTGGATGTCTGACGTATTGCCAGTCTGACGAAACGATGTTATCTCGTTGGCCTCAGTGAAGTTTCAAGTCGGTTTTTTTTTTTCAATGTTTCGATATCGATTTCTGATTGACGCGTTCGTTAAAAACAGTTTGGTATAATTTTTTTTTCTAAACGAAATCCGTGTAACCAGGGCTCCCATATTTTTAATGAGCTTGGGCCATTTGAAAGAATTTATCGGTTGCTGACCGTTTGAGCGAAACTGGTTGGTGTTGTCCGAAATGCAATTGAACAGCTTGGAATTTCCTTTATCATAATTCTAAACAATTAGTATCTCCAGTGGATATTGGCGTTGAAATCAATAAGTTTAAACACTTCCCAAACCCCTGCTTGGGATTGACTTATGGAGAATTGTTGATCTGTTGGTCTATTTTTTGGAATCTGAGGCGTACGTGAGGGGTGGGGCATAGAGGGCTCGTACCCCCCAAGCCAAACATTAATCTTTCAAAGCATTTTTATAAAAAACTTTAGAAAGCAAATCTAATTTGCTTTACTCAATCGATTTCAGTTAATTTAGATGCAATTTGAAGGCTGACTTAATATTTCTCAGAAAGAAATAACTCACTTCCTAAGCCTTTTGTGCCCGTCCCTCCAAAGGTAGATCCTGCAAACGACCCTGCAAAATTTTTATCGACCAATATTCATATTATAGGTTTGGCTTCGCGATTCCAATAAAACCGCCCCGGCACCTATCAAAGTACTGGAAGAACCCAATAATCTTTAGGGAAGCTGAGCCTCCTAATGGTTAACCCTTAGAACTGCTTTTAGAATTTTCCTGATCAGCATTATAACTGCCACATTTGAAATCTCTAAACCTTCCAGAAATTGCCACCTATTTTCAAGAACTTTTTCGTGATTGCAAGCTGATAAATACCCCCAACGCAAAAGAATAAAGATTCGTTTTCTGTTATGATGTGCGCAATAATACTATAGTACCTTGAAGAGAAAAAACATCCTTTCTCCACTTCAGTGTTATCGAGCTTTGAATAAAAGTCGATTTCGCCCACTAGCAGTTGATTGACAGAACGGGGGAGGGGAAGGAAAACGTTATCAGGAGAAGAAAACTTACCGTTGTATTTGGGCTCAGAGTTGCCATTTTGAGGATTTTAAGAACGAGATATCTCGGGATTGCTGCTGTAAGGGTTAATGATTATGCAATCCACCCTTGCTTCATTTTTCTGCTTACGGCTCTTGTATGCGGGCGCGGAACACATCGAATAATATGGGAAAAATGGGTCTCTCCCGTAACTTACAAAACTATCCAATAATGAGGTGCGGATTCAAGGGAGCAACCCCCCCCCCCCCAAGAATCCATAAATACAATGGATAAGTCAATACAAGATTCATCGAAAGATTGGTTATTTGTGGAGATCAAGATTACAAGGAAGAAAATTCATCACTGCCCCCACGGGGACTCGAACCCCTGTCTCTCGCTTGCCGGACGAGTGCTCTGCCATCTAAGCTATGGAAGTATATATATATATATATATATATATATATATATATATATATATAATAAAATGTTGAAAGGCACCGTACATGGACGGCGTACGGTGCAGATATATTCCATCTGCTTCCATAGCTGAGATGGTAGAGCACTCGTCCGGCAAGCGAGAGACCGGGGTTCGAGTCCCCGTGAAGGCAGTGATGACTTCCTTGTAATCTTCATCTCCACAAATAACCAGTCTCAATGAATCTTGTATACGCCATATTTGCTCCTCCCGACCATCTGTCCTGGATCAGCGCCGTGCCCACCCTCGCCCATGAAACTAACGTATCGTAGCTTTAAGAACCCCAGCTTTAGACCAAAGTTATCAAATTTCGTACCTCTGTTTCCAATAAGTTCCAAGCTGCTCTGAATCTCTTCATATCATTGGTTGCGAGTCGGATTTCAAGGGCACGGTTTGGATTATTTGCGTCGTAATGACATATAAGTACGGTTATAGTTTTTTTTTTGTCAGCATGGCGACATGTTGCCTTTTTTTTCAGTCTGCAGTTTTACACGATAGACATTCGTAATGGTCTCGTTCCACGGAAGAAATAAAAATCCATCAAAACAAGCAAAATTTTGAACATACTTTTCACGCGATGTTTACTCGGTAAATAGTTTTCCTGATGGAAAAATCGATATTGACCTTGATATCTGATCGTCACGAACAGTCATTAAAACTAGATTTTGAATTTTGATTCGAATCTTCTAATTTTTTTTTTGGGAGGGGGTATTGTTATTGAATTTTTCTGGTTATTACGGGTTATCGACCCCGGTTTTTACTCTATTTCTCGGAACTAGTTCTTTGAATGAACTGGTTATGAATGACCAGAACTTGAATACAAAATCCCCTACGTCAGAGGCATATTTACGGGGGGGGGGGGAGACGGCTTAGCAGCACCTCTAGCCCAGGGTGGAAGGTTGACAGGACTATGCCCGCTGCTAAACAATGTCGCCCTCAGGAACAGATTTTTAAAAACAAAAGTAGTGAATAAAGTCAAGATAAAATAATTAGATGGATTGAAGGCAGTGATCCCATAGTAATGTCATTTTAACTCATAGATGTCACTGATAGTACAAGGACAGGCTACACAACCTCGCCATTCACAAAGAAAGTGATCAAGAGCCCGGAAGTTTAGGCACTAGAAATGGTCTAAATAGCCAGGCAAAAAGCCACTGAAAATGCTTAACATAAGCACTAAAAAGGCAGTTTTTGGAAGAAAAAAATTAAAAATAACTAAAGGTATTAAGGGTCCAAAAACTAGCTGAAAAATCGGTTGCATTTAATCCGTCTATTGTTTTAATTATAGTTTATAATAACTGCATTATCCAAGTTAAATTGATTTCAGATCCAAAATAAAATGTCGGTAGACCCTCAGAAATATTCCAATTTCAGCACCACCATCACCAGACGCGGAGTCTGTAGGCAGTATGATCTGTGGGGCGGGCTCCCCCGAGTTGCCAATAATCGCGTATTTGTCGTATTTGGAATCATTTCAATAGTTGAAACGGCTATCATGTTTTTTTTTTTGCAAAAATAAATTTTTTCCATATTAACACTTATGCGGGAACCTTTGTGGCAGTATTTGTCCCCCCCCCCCTCGGGGGCAACTCTTGTCAATTTAATCGAATATTAAATGTGTTCAATAGCCATGGTTGTTTGCAGTGCATTTATGGTGCAAAAAATCAAAACATGGGGCCCCAGATCCCTACCCGGCCTTGTGTGAGCCATGACGTCAACTCAAGACCTTGGGACAATCATCGGCCCGCTATATACGTAAAACGCAGTCCCAATTCCTGAGCGAGACATTATGCGAAGCCTGTGGGGAACAAATTTCCAATTTTCCTGTGCCTTTCTAACACGGGCTGCGTTCATGTGAAACATTCATGTCTAACACCATCCAGTCAAAGTCAATGCTCGTCAACACCAATCTCAGATCACTTGATTGTGTCTGAATGGGGCTTTCTGATAATTAAATACCGATTGTCGGAAAATTTTAAAAAGAGCAATTCTTTTGAAGTTATCAATCCCCAAAATATCCAAGTTTTATAGATTCACTAATAAACTTAAAACTATGTTAAAATAGTAGGCATTTTTACCAAAAAGTTTGAAAATAGGCAAAAAGGGCATTTATGACATTTTGCCTGAACTTCCGGGCTCTAGTGATTAACTACAGTGGAACCTCCCCCCTTAACGTACTTTCTCCGGTCCCGTGGAATAGGACTTCAATGTACAGTAAAATCTCCCAACAACGGCCACTAATGGGAGCGTGAAAATGTGGCCGCAGTTGGGAGGTGGCCGTTATTGGGAGAGGTTGTATTTCTGGAAAGGGGCCATTCAAGTATTACTTAAGCAGATTTTCAGCCATTTTTGACCCCCCCCCCCCCGTCAGCAAAACAGATTCCCTCCCGCCTGGCAGCAAAATTTCGTCAGCAGCTTAGAATATTTCATATATTTTTTAAAAGGGATGGTTGATGACGTAAGCAACCTTCAACCCCTTGCCATCCAAAGTCAGCAAATCCGAAACCCCCTCGATGCTGACGTAACACTTGAATGACCCCAAAAGAAAAACTAATTTTCGACGCATGTACGTAGCAAGTGAAATGACAATCCATTCTGTAACTGATTACGGTAGTTATATAACTGATTTTGATATATTAAAAAATTTTTCTTCCACTGCCTTCAATATACCCACCCTCCATGTCCAAAGTGGCCGTTATTCAGAAATCGTTGTTAGGTTTCTTGTAATGTTAAGTCTATGGGACGGCGTTTGGTTCCAACAAAATGTGGCCGTTGTTCGGAGGTGGCCGTTAGAGGTTTTACTGTATTTCACTCCCCGTTAGCGGACAGTAAAATCGGGCAACCTCTAACTTTTTTTCTGATTTATTAATTTTTGGTCACAAACCAAGAATTTATCAAGTCTGTGAATACGAATCCTCAATTAATATAACTGGTTAGGGATGGTGAACTCGAATGGTAATGTTGGTTTTGTTTGTTGTGTGGCTTCCTTCACATGTATCAAGACAATGTTATATAAATGTTTATCTTCACTTATTTTAATTTGTATTGCAAAATACTTGTATTGCGCATCATATACGGGTAAAAATAGTGTGGTTTGAAGAGAAAGGTTATATAAATTTTTACATATACAGTATTATACCCTTTTCCAACTTTATTTGGGACTTAAATTATGCATAATCGCCGATAAAAGTGATTAAATCAATTTTTTTAGACTATTGTTGATTATGCATAACCGGTGTATCACGTTTACAGTAACATGCATTTTAATAGGAACCAAAAAATTGTGCGACCGAAGACAAACGACGTATATAATGTAAAAATCGTATAAACGAGGGTCCGCTGTATATCGCACCTTTCCATTAGCGGACAATTTCTGGTCCCATGGGTGTCCGGTATTGAGAGGTTCTACTACATAAAGAAGACTGACTGACAGTATAATGCCGTGGATGTTGTATATTCGAATTGATTTAATATTCGATATAGTATTGTTTGATTTCCGATTGTTTACGTAGATTATGATCTTGCAAATAATTTTATACCTAGATTATGATTTTATATTTGATTATAATGTATTTTGTAATGTTTTTATAAATAAATTGCAGAAGTATCCCCAGTCCGTGAGGACAATGAGCCGATATTGCCAATGGCGATGCGGCCTTTATCTTTCGGTTTGACGGTGACCGTGACGAGAAATTCGGAGTGAATGGTTAAGAAAATAAAATGAGACTAGAGAAGGGCAGCTAAATTTTTGTATTGGCTCTCAGGCGATAGAACCATAAATGCACCTCTGCCTAATGAGGGAGGGACTATGTCATCAAACGAGTGACTAGAACAGTGCGCAAGCGATCGAGTTATCGAAAGTGACCTATAGTGAGGGACCGCATAGGTGGGTGACCCATAGCTTGTGTAAGCATGAGTGATCTAAAGAGCAACAAGAGACGTAGAGAGCGAGGGCCCAGGTCAGTGAACAACCAAGAGTGACAGTGTGCAAGCACGTGAATGACCAAAAGAGTGACTTAGAGGCGCATTTATTTACGGGGGCGGGGGACTTTGGCTATAAGCCCAGGGCGACAAATTTGAGTGGTCAAGGAACTTGGACTAAAATGGCAGAGAGAGAAGAGCGGTAAAATTTGTGTAGGCCACAGGCGGCACAATCATACATCCTCGTCTGACCCGCGTTTAGTGTTTCAATATCCCCAGTCCATTCGCTGATAAGCAACGAGGTTTCTCAGACTTTTAGTGCTCGTTTGGATGCATTCAAGTATGCTGTGTGAAAACAAATGTTCCCGCTCCTCAATAGAGGCCGTAAGTTTAATCTTCTCTAGAGTGCGCTTTGTAATTTGATGTGGGAAATGAGTAAATTAGGAAGAGCTCTTTCTTAATGCTCTCTGCAGTTGGTCGTTAAGGATAGAAAATAGCAATTTTCTCCCATAGATGGTTAGAGTATCTACGGAGGGAAAAATCGGAGCGCTCAGGTTATGAAATTGATCCACATTAAAACCGATCAATGCTTACCCCCGTCGAGGGAAGAGCTGGAGGAAAGGGATGCCGGTTGCCTTGGCGACGACTTTCATCCGTCCTCTAAAACTTCCTCACTGGGTCAAGATTGGAAATGGTCTGTCCTCTGTTTTACGAGTCTGTTTTTCTTTCGCAATTCATATTAAAAGTCTATCGTCGCGATGAAAATTCCTTGGACAGTGATAGGAGGAAAAAGTTTTGTGAAAATATTTCTGATAGGAATGCTGAACGGATCTAAATTCGCCGATGCGAAATAGACACGAGTGTGTGGCCGATAGATCTTTTAGTGAGTTTTAAAGGAGATTAACACAAGGATAGGGTCCCAAGGTGTCGCCGTGAAAAACTTATGAAAAAATTTAATTGCATTCCCTTCCCCCAGAAACATACAAAAACAATTAGCAGCGGAGTGCAATTATTAAACTCGCAAAAAAATATTAAAATAAGTTAGCTACTCATCGCCTCTTAAGCTTCTCGGCGATATCTATAAAAAAAATTTTATTCAGCTAATTTTTCTTTTCTATTTTAATTTTTAGACCATTTTTATTGACCCAATGCCATCTATAGCAGAAGGCTTCCGCGCAAAACTCGTGACGTCACTGACCTATAGCCGTTGAATATAGCAGGCCGACGCATGCGCCATCTTTACCCGTTTTTGTAGTATATGGGCCATAGGTGAGATGACCTTCAGTGACGTCACGAGCTTCGCGGAGGCCTGCTATAGATGGTGTTGACCTGACCTAAGGCGACTGGAATAAGGATGTGTAGTGGCTATAACTTGACTGTTGAATAACGTCAGTTATTCAACAATATTGAGGGATTTAAAATTCATTCTTGGTGCTCAAAATATTAATATTTAATTTTTTTTAGTGACCCATAATTCCGCCAGATTTTTTTGTATATCTGTGCATATTTAAATGAGTGAAGCCAGTGGGGGGCAATTTTTTTCAACTTTTTGAAGACGTCACCTTGCGATCCCTTCTCGTAAGTTGGAAAACTTTTCTGGCCACCTCGTGAGGACTAAACAGGGGGTGCTTTTATGATTTTTTCTTAATAGTGTAAAAAATTGTAATGTGATATTGACCACAGGCTTAGCCTTGCTCTTTCGTAGGACCATGGAGGTCGCAAAATGTCCAAACGGTGATCAAATCTGTTTTGATGTTCACCCAGCTCGAAAACGTAACTGTTAAATTATGAAGAAAATTATCGATTCAGCTCCTCTTCGGATGAAAGATCTGCTTGATGCTCGACTTTGAGTGACTTGGCGAATGTCTAACTTGATCATGCGGGAATCGGGCCTACGATAAGCGGGCATAATGAACGAATAAGAATTTGGTTGATCCATATTCCCCACATTAACCGGCATAGGGAATATCCGCATTCCGGGAAATCGAGTCAGATTGCAGAAAATTTGAACTAGCTTTTCTCGAGATGCCGGGAATTGACCAGAGTTGCATTCAGAAATCTGCTATCCCTTGATTTTTACGCATGCCGGTGAATACTGGGGAAATACTGTTATACTGGGTTCCCAATGATCTGTGAAATCGGTGAAAATGTAAAATATTTGACATAATTTAGGGTAAAATTGTGTGAAGGGGAAAAGCCAAATTGGGAAACATTTTTGATCATGGAATCATTTATTTATTAAAGCATGAAAATACATTCAGTCGAAGGAATTATAGCCAAGGAGCCAGGAAAGAGGTTCGTACTGGATATTTAATACATACACAAATCGATGAATATAAAGTATTAATGATAAAACAATATAAGACTATAGGAGAGCGGGGGAGGGTGAACAAAATATATATCATTAAACTGTGACAACCGCTTACTGCAACAAATTTTCAGTGAACAGTCTTCCATATAGGGATTATAATGGAAAAAACCAGTTATATATATATAGCGCCAATCAATTATAACGCCAACTGTTTGGATGTATTCAAAGAGTCATTTTCCAAGAGAATTTCCACATTTCTTCTCCCGTCATTTTTTCTGAAAAGAGTTGAGGATTCATCGTTTTTTCATTCCACTCTTATCAGTCAACATAATAGTTTAGAGCAAGAGAAAATGACTTTAATAAAGAATGGTGGTGTCAGGGGTTCTTGCACATAGAATACCTGAATGCGTGTAGAAACCAAAACAACGAACGTATTCAACGGAATAGATTTATTCAAAGGGGAAGTGTAAAAGAAAATTAGCATATTGCACAAGCTTTTTTTCAAGATTGCCAAGTTTTTCAATATTGCATTTTTTTTGACTCACTGGTTATTACATTTCGAGTACTAATGTCTCCCTTGATTTGCTCCATTCAAACTATGTCGAAAGGTGTTCTTTCAATATCTGAGAAACGGGAAATTAGTGATAATCAAACCAATACGAACTAAAAAAAATGTCAACTTTCCTTTATTTAGTTCTTTTACTTTCTGAAGTTATGCGGAATTAAAATAATTTCAGAGGTAAGTGTGTATGTATCAAGTTTTTTTTATCAAGAAATGTACAGTTTTTAAAATTTTAAGAATTTTTTCATCTTAAAACTGAATGCGTATAAAATAGGTTATTTGTCTTATGGAGTAATACCAAGACACTGGGATACAGTAGTTCATTATAAACGTGTGATTTTATGTAATTAAGCTTCTGTGAAACTATTCCGCCCATGATCCGATATAACGCCAAACTTGTTATACCGCCACAATTCTTTGGGACGGATGGTGGCGTTTCAATTGGGTTCAACTGTAAGTGTAAATAGCTGCTCTGTGCAATAAATCTGACGTCCTGCATTTTGTTTCACCCTCTGCTCATTTCAAGGATTTGTGAAATTATCCGGAACAATATACAAAATAAAAATAGTTCAAAAGTGTTTTTTCTGTCAATCTCCGATAAAAGATGATTTAATTTGTCGGTAGGAAGAGACATTCGTAAAATCCAACGAAGAACCCAAGAGCAGTAAAGATGCTAGTGAAAGTAATAAAGAACTAAACATCGCAGAAATTCCTTTGTTGATTTTATCAATACAATTTTACATAAATCTAACGATTTGCTCTTACGGATGAGCATTATTTGTTCGCTGACCTCAGGCGTACCCTTCTCGGCCCGACGTGGATTAAACCCCAGGGCCGTCATTTCAACTTTTTCCGGGGGGGGGGCAAAGCACATGTACTCAATGTGTGTGTATATATATACCATTTTCAGTGTATTTTCAAAAGCCGGGGGGGGGGGGGGAAGAACGCAACGCCCCCCCCCCCCTAAATGATGAGCCTGGTTTTAGCCCATCGGTTCCAGACAGCCACGAAACTGGGCTGGAAGAGATCTCGGCAATTAGATAAGTCCCGTGGCAAAATTCCGGCATTCATTCAGCCCATCGGTTCCAGATATAGGTCTCCCCGCGATGGCCTTCACCGGCTGTCGCGGGGGCCGGCGAGTTTACTTTGAAGTTATGGAAGGTTGATCTGCAATAAAAAAAAACCTTTATGAATAATTGTAGAGGAGGGTATGGGGAGAGATCTCTCAACTGTGCCGTCTGACACAAATCTTCCAAGGCCGAGTTTATCTACTGCATTGCTTATCTTAGAAAATTCGAGATACATTCTGCTCTTGTGCGATTAACAATAAAAATAGTGAAGTTCATTCTGTAGCAGATAAGCTCACATTTTTTTTCTAGTAGCAGATATGTAAAAGTAAAGAATTGCTACTTGAGAAGCAAACAGTCTTTCCTATACAATGTCTGGGGTAGGGTTAAATAAGGTCCGTGGATTAACCCTTGGTGCTTTTACGCGGTTGGTCTTATTAATTCCAAGGGGTGGTTATCGATACTTATGCGCGGAAATGCACGAATAGATCAGAATTTTCAGTCAGATTAATTTGATTCGTTGGTTCTGTGCGGGTTTGAAATTTTCAGGTCGATGAATCGGATCGAGAGAAATTATGCAGATATTTCTGCAAAGAAATGTGAGATGGCAACTAGGAAGGTGCAGTTGGGTCTGGCCTCCTAGATTGGTGGCCGTACCGCCGGGTTGTTTCGGGGATAAAATATGAACTTGAGACGGGACGATTCAACAAACCTAAACAATAAATCGCCCTTTCCAACACATCGTTCTAGCGGCACCTACGCCTTGGAACATACCACACTGATTTAGGTGTTCATCTGGTGCTTTGGGTTTGACCTCTGCTCAGTCACCCAGTTTACACGTATATATAATTACCAATATTGCGGTAGCGTTAGGAGTTCTAGCACACGCTTGACTTTTTCTTTCGTAAGGGGCCATTCAAGTATTACGTAAGCAAATTTTCAGCTATTTTTGACCCCCTTCCCCTGTCAGCAGCTTAGAATATTTCATATCTTCAAAAAGGGATGGTTGATGACAAGCAATCTTCAAACCGCCTCCCCCTTGTCAGCAAATCCGAAAACCTTCCCCCCTCGATGCTGACGTAATACTTGAATGAATGACCCCTAAAAAATGTAGAGCAGTCATTGGGGAAAATTCTTGAAGCGGGCTTTAAACCTGCTTTTTCTACTTCCCATGTAAACGGGACTACTGAAGTCATCTTTGACATCTAGTTCAACATTTCATTTAAGATTAGGAAATACCGTGGAATTGCATGCTTTTTCCAGCTGACGAAGTGTTTTTTTGTGTAAATTTGCGGCCCTTTATAAAATTTACTGTACCTGTCTGTGCAATTGATACAGTATTTGATTAATTTCTGAATGTGGATATTTGTGTTTGTAAAATTGAGCATTTTTCCCCTTATCAGGAGTGGAGAATCTGGACAGCGGTGTTGGTGTCTACGCCCCTGACGCCGAATCCTACACTTTGTTCGGGGAGCTGTTCAACCCTATCATCGAGGAGTATCACGTTGGATTCGGACCAACCGACAAGCATCCACCCAGGGATTTCGGAGATACCAGTACGCTGGTCAACGTGGATCCCAAGGGCGAGTTCGTGATCTCGACCAGGGTCCGTTGCGGGCGAAGTCTGGAGGGTTATCCGTTCAATCCGTGCCTCACCGAAAAGGTAAGTCATAATCGTGAACATTGAGAATGCTTTATGCAAAGTGTTCATGCTGTTATTCTCTTCCCTAATTAAGGAAGTCTTTAGTTTGATTGTCTTTTTTGAGAAGGGGAAGAAGAGCTCTCGCCGATTGTTCTCTCATTAGCAATATCTGGTTTTATCGAATTTCCTCGTTTCCGTGAGGAAATTTCCCAGACTCGCTGCTTTTTGTTACGAGTCATTTCCTAACAGATTCTTGATCGTGATTTAAACGCGATTTTCACTGTCGGGTTTCCAGTGACCTGGAAAGTCGGGGGAAGGGGGCGTAAAATAGTTTGCCACTTGGAGCCTTAAGAGCGGTATTCACCGGCATGGTTTAAGCTATAGTAGTCACAATTTTTTGATAAGAGATCGACACGGATTGGTTAAATTCAGGGTTTTTAACCCTTCTATGTTGATCTCTTATCCAAAAATTGTAACTACAGGTTTAAACCATGTCGGTGAATACAGCCCTAAGGAGTTTTTTAAGTAAGAAATAACTATATTTAAAAAATACCTAAAATTTGAAGTATTTTCGCTGAAATAAAATTTCGAATTTTCATCTTTGAATCATTTAAATGCGAATTGGCGGACACTGGAGGTGGCCTTATCCGTAATTCGGTTGCCGGTTCATAACCGTTCCGAAAGAAAGCGTTTTGTGTCGCCTCGACATTGCAACAACAGTCGTTACCTTTTGTGGTTAGGCAATATACTTAGTCATTCGTCTTCACCTGCTGTAAGAATAAACGTGTCTGGTAGAGGAAGACGTGCTTTTTAGTTACGCCTATTATTACCGTCCCGTGATTTACGTCACGGAAGTTGCGCTTCATTCTAGATTCATATTCGCTTAACAATGTGAGACTTGTCATGAATGATGTAGGTCATAATATCCTGAGTTTTTGAAACTCGTTTTCCGGCTACAGTACAGTAGAACTAGGTGGTTAATTGGGGAACTATCTAATGTTAAAATTTCTTAATTCGAAATTTTTTCGAATGTTTGGATAATTCGAATTTGGGGGATCATAACTTTTGTACGTGCACATTTGGTTCGGAAAAATTCTGCGAGTCACTGATTTATTTGACCAAGTTAAGTCAAATAGAAAGATTGAAAATTGTTTTTCGCTTTAATGCCCGATTTAACATTGCTCAGCTGGAGTGCATGGAAAATGTATACCCATTTGATACCGATTTTGTTCAACCTCTGGATCAAAGTATAACCATTCAAAATCTGAATAATCTTATCGTCAGTGAAAGCATGGAATGTATCGGAAAGTATAAATTGTGCGTTAAATGTTGAATGAAAGTATAAGCTATTTCCTTAGTATAAGAATTGTAAGCCACAAATTTGGGGAAAGTTTCGCAACGGATGATCATGGACTCTTTCCGTAAAACGGGCTTTGAACATTGTCAAGAAATTCTGCTGTGATGCCGTTTCAAGAACTGTGGAATTATGTAACCAGGGTAGTCTTTAGAGCATCATGAATCACAGGGCTAAGTGATTTTTCTGACGCCCTAGTTGGCGCTTTCTAAAATTTCAACTAGATCTTATTGTTTGTTAGGCCCCTCTTTTGAAGTTCCAGGGCCGCGGCGTTCCATCCTATGCATAGGAGTTTAACATGGAGTTAAAATTGGCTGAGATAGCTATTACGTCAAGCCGAGGTGGGGCTAAAGATTCAAGGAGAGGATAGGCCGTGGGTTAAGACGGGCATGCCGGGAACCTTTATCGCAGTTGCAAATGTAAATGTTGTAATGATTCGTGATATACAGGAATTTGGCATATAGAAAGGTTGCTACCTGCTATTTGCTCAAAGGAATTGACCCTTACAGCGGCAATCCCGAGATCTCGTCAAATTTGATCTTTATTTCGGGGTGACCGAAATATCTCGGGTTCTTAACACGCTTTAATTTCTAATGTGGCAGTTCGTATGCGAATCAGGAAAAATTTTAAAAACCGCTTTAAGGGTTAAGAACTACAAAATGCAGTCCGGTTATCCACAATGATTGACATCGAATTAAATCACGATTATCGGTGTCACGAACGATCTTTCTCCTGTGGTTTAGCGCAGAGGTTCTTTGACCCAGCGCATAACATATTCGCTGACTAATCAAAGATTTTGAACTTTGGTTAGTAACACGCTGGCGCGGGTTATTATCCAGTGGTGCCGTAGCCGGGTGGTGGCGTAAGCACCCATGGAAATTTGCATAACGGGTCCGAGTACAGCCAGAATTCAGAAATCAAAATTTCCTACATGAAACTGAAGATGAGCTCCGCAGGTTCGAAATTTCCGCCACTTCGGTCCGTGAGCACCATGTCGAAGGAACTTGTTAATAACGCATCGGAACAATGGTTTTTTTATGTTATCAAAATTATTCCTGTTGGTGTTTCTCTACCCCCCACCCCTCCAGTAAAAAAGTATGCTATACGTGTGCATTCCACCATCTGCCACATTTTCAAACCTAGTGTTATGGTTTTCATAGAAAATTTATTCCTTAGAGATTTACGATGCATTTTCTTTTGTGTTCAACCCCTAACATCGACCGCGAGGACTCACGAACAATAGCAGGTGGCGGCGCTTGATATATCGCGGGTGAAGGTAGCGCTCATTGTGAAGAAATAGGCACTCCTCCATTCCGGATTTCGGCATTTTAGTGTATTCCATTCAAGACTAGGTCCTTTTCCCATATGGTGGGTTCAAAAGCTACAGTATCCCGTGAGATTAGTCTACTCCCCCCCCCCCCCACCGACCTTTTTCATCTAGGAATGAGATTAAAAAAAAAAAAAATCAAAAAAATCTTAGCAATGGTGACCATACGTCCTGCATTCACGGGACACTCCCGTATTTTCACGTAATTTTGGCCATCCGGACTTTTTTGCAAAAATTTATTTCTCTTACAAAGAAAGGCTCATGAGGTGTCATCTTCAAAAATTATGAAAAAATTCCCTTACATTCACCCAGAGAAACATGAAAACCAAAAAATTAGTGGAGAATGCGATTAATAAAGTTGTAAAAAATTAAAAATGACAACAGTTGGCTGCTCATCGCCTCTTGTGCGAGATCTATAAAAAATTCTCTTTAAACTTTTCGTACTTCAGCTCTTTTCTCTAGCTTTTCTCTTCCAGAAACTGGTTACCCCCCTTAGTGATCATGTGCTGTTTGAATAATTTCACTCAAGACTAGGGTTGCAGGTTTTTAAATTCATTCTTGGCCTGTATTGACGTTCAAAATATCAATTTAAAAAATTATTTTGAGTGACCTATAGTAATTGCACCTTTTGAGGGTGACATCTTTGGACCCTTTCTTTGTTAGTCAACTTTCTGTGTATGAACTGCCCGGTTTGTGAACAATTCTGTTTGTGAACAAAAAATTATTCGATTTACGAACTAATCTTGGTTTATGAATGCATAAAATTCAGAATTCTGGTTACGTGGCTATTCTTTTTAATTGTGATAGGAGCTAGTTGCAGTGACGAGGGGCTATTATCCAGGGTGGAAAATTTGAGGAAGGAGCGACCAAGAAAGTGGAATGGGAGAAGGGCGGCCAAATTTGTATAACCCTAAATAAATCCACCTCTGCTGAGACAGGGACTTAGTGTGACCTAGAGTTTGCAAGCAGAGGAGTGAGCAAAAGAGTGATTTTGGAGCATGAGCACGTATGGGGAATTTTGAATGAATAAGAGGGGCCTACAGAATGGGGAACCAGGTCAGTGAGTGCAAGGGAGTGACTAAAAGAGCTATTTAGGGACATACATTTGCAGGAGGGGGAGGCCAAGGGGGTTATAGCGCAGGGTGACTAATTCAAGGAAAGATTAGTCAAGGAAATTAGACTTGAATGGGAGAAGGCAGCAAAAAACTTGTATAACCCACATATGGCAAAACCATAAATGCGCCTCTGGCTAGTTGAATTTTATAGAATTTTATTTCATCTGAGCAATGTTCATACCTCATAAGACTATCATCCACTCTGATCTATGAATCAGCATGTCATTTCAAACTTCAAGCAACTCTACATCAGAAAACTTTCTAAAATGTTAACAATAATTTTTGGCATAAAACTAAGTGACTTCTCAAAACATTATTTGAATATTCTGCATTACATATTTCGAACAGCATTTGTTGGTTCAGTATTTATAAGGTCATAGGTCCCAGGGATGATTTTAATAGGAAGGGGTCCTGTGTAAATCAGGGGTCGAAGCAACACTGAATCGTAGCCCTTGTCACTTTATTTAATATTTTGTCTCCAAAACGTTTCGGCAGTCCCTTTTAGAAACCAGAGTGAAAGACTTGAAGAAAAGAACTTGAATTATTAATTAATGTTCATCTATAACACTTTCAATACATGAATTATACTCAAGATATATTAAAAATTTATCTGCCATAACTGTGCCCAGAAATAGTGGAAGGAAGGCATCTGAAGCCTCATAGTGTCTTGTGTAGTAGTCTTTAGGGGAGAAAGTCTTTCAGTGGAGCGTGTGACTAAATCAATTTTACACCCTTGGGCAAAAACCGTAGAAATTTATGACCTTTGGGCACCAGATCAGATGTATAACATTAGCCAGTAAACATGTTTTCATTGTTGAGTAATTTTTAAGCTTTATCACTTGTCTTGCAACTGGGATTATACGTTTACATATCCAGATGTGGCATTTATGTGGTTGTATGTATCTTGCAGCAATACAAAGAGATGGAAGACAAAGTTAGCGAGACCTTAAGCTCTATGACAGGCGGGTTGAAAGGAACCTATTTTCCGCTGACTGGCATGGACAAGTCCACTCAGCAGCAGCTCATCGATGACCATTTCCTGTTCAAGGAAGGCGACAGGTTTGTCATTTTGTATTACACTTATGTAGTCTTTATTTGAATGTAATTTATATTTGTGTTATGTGCAGGGTGGTATCAATTTATTTTCTTGTTCCCATTGTGACCTGGCACCTAGGATTTATCAAGTATAGCTGCAGTCTCCCGAATTTTCCGGGAGGCTGTAATCTATCTCCCGTATGCACTAAAGTTCTTATATTAAATTTTTAGCGATGAAATATTTCCCCCAAAAACTACAAAAAAGTTTTTGTTTTTGAAATACTAGTGGCTGTTTTTGCTCTTCCCACATCTAAATGATGGTATAAGCGTCATGCAAATTGTGTTGCCATTGTGTCAAATCACAAAGATATTCTATTTTGGCTGAGTAAAGTGTAAATTTAAGTTTGTCAGACCAAGTTAACTGGACAGAGGCTAACTCTGACTTGGACAAGTTAACTCTGACTTGTATCTTGACTGACTATGCATGTCTTTTTATGGCCTAATGGCAATTTTTCTTTTTTTGTTGGCCAAATTTAGTCTAGTATTATTTCTAGTACATTCCAGATTTAATTTCTTTTGTTTCCCAACAATTAAATCAGCGGATGGCAATAAAGAATGAGAACTTTTCCACTTAAATCATTTAACAATGTTTAACCAGGAGAGATTATGACTCGATGAATCGGGAATTGCCAAAGCACGCTACTGAATTATCAATGCATGAGAAATGTGACGACGCATGAATCCCAGAATGAAGTGGGACAAAATGCGCGTCGGAATGAATAAGACTGCTCGTAACACACTGCTGGTATATAAAGGAAAATTTATCTTGCAATATTGCTGAGACCGATCAGCTTCAAGTCTTAATGGCACTGTAATTAGCATATTTTTAACAAAATCTTGCATATTTTTATGAAATAAACAATATTGCACAATTATGACATTCAGAATCTGGCAACACTGAAAACATAAACATTGAAACCTGGTCGGGGTCTACAACATTAGGCCTATTGTAATTGAGTATTTCCATGACATTATCGACTGTGAAATGGTCTATGGCCCCTCATCGGTGTGAAGGTAAATATTGCACTGATTTTAAGTATGAATGTACCTATTTTCAGATATTTTAAAATTGAAAATGCATTGCACATTAATCACATTTTAACTGAGGTAGACTTTTCATGGGGTTCTCATCAGTGATCCATGGAACCCTACCACAGGGAAAGTAAAGTAACAAATCCCAGTCTCACAAGTGTAAACAAAATTCAGATAGGACATCAGCAGCCAGATCTCTGGTCCTGTGATCGTTCAACAGCTGGGAGAATTCTTTTGACTGCTAGACATACCAAATTTAACTGGCCGGAACGCCAGTGAGTCAGTGGATGTCTTGGGTGGTTTCCAGTAGCCAAGAGATCCCTTGGGGGGTCTAAAGTAAACAAATGAATCAATAGGTGGGAATTATTAAGGGATCTTAGGTCGTCGTGTTACAAATTGAGTGGTGATAGAACTTACTGAATGAGGGCTATTTGCTCTAATTGATGATGGCCTGTATAATTTTCCAGAGGGAATCCCTATAATTTAATTTTCATCCATGAGGAATTCTTTTTAAATCCCTCTTGTTTTTTTATGGAACTCTGATTCACATGTGAATCTTAATTGCCATTCTATGAAGTTGGCAACTATGCATTATAAACATTAGCTAGTGGGTCATTTTACCATGTTGAACTGTACTTGTTTAATGTATGCTGTGGAAATCCCATGCAATACCTTTTTATAATGATAATCTCCCATATATAAAGGACCTCTATTTCTGGCAAACAGGGCATGTGCCTAGAGCATCAAAATTGGCTGCTTTCTGTATTTTAGGCATAGTGCATGTCTCTTTTCTTGCATACATATATGCTTCAAAGAAGACTACGTATAAGGTCTCAAATTCATATTTGCCCAGGGTCCGAACGAGGGACAGACCCTGCCTATATACTGATATAAGCAAGTACAGGTCTTTAAAAAATCGATATTGGTGCCTAATATTTTCTGTGATCTCCATATTGTGATCCGAGGAGAACATAAAACATTTTTGTTTATGTGTTCACAAGCACTGAAGGTATCTCCAAATTCCAGAAAAATTTAAAAAATTATTTAGGATCACTTTTTTTTGGGAGAAAATATTTTCCTTATCTGTGGAACCCTGATAACTCCTTTACAACTTTACATTTCTCCGTCCGATCCCTTTGAGCATCATTATTTCATTGTATATGGTTATTTTTAATAGGATTTTCCTGTATTTCATTGCTTGATATTGAAAACTAATTTTTGATAAATATTCAATAGGTTTCTACAGGCTGCTAATGCATGTCGTTTCTGGCCCACTGGTCGTGGTATTTACCATAATGATGAGAAGACTTTCTTAGTTTGGGCCAATGAAGAGGATCATCTTAGGATTATTTCAATGCAGAAAGGTGGTGACTTGAAGCAGGTCTTCGAGAGATTAGTTGAAGTAAGTATAATTTTTATTTAAACTCTAATGTTGAAGAATCAACATTTAATCTTCTTGAAGTTCCTGGAAGACCCTGGTGTCACAAATATAGTGGTTGCTTTTATCTTATACTGTAGAATTTTTTTTTTCTTTTAAATTTAAGATGGAGTTAAGCCCAGATGTAAAGGATTGTAAGTTTTGAAATGGAAATATGGTGAATATGAACTTTGGGGCTTTCACCAGACGGCAGCAATTGAACTTTGGGTTTTTTTTAAGATGGCTTCCAGGAGGAGTCTCTGGGAGTGATTTATCGCATAAAATTTAGCAATAAAACTCTGGAAAAAAATTTTGAAGATGAATACACATTGAATAACATTGAATACACATTGCTTCATCTTGGCTGAAAAACATTAAATGAAGTGAATTATTTCTTAAATAAATAAGAATTAAAAAAAAATTAAACGTTTGCTGACATTTAAATTCTCAATGTATTTTTTGAGTATCAAAAATACAAACATCTTAAATTCCAAAAAATGAATGCTTGGGTCTGAAAGGGTTGAAGGAACATGAACATATAAACTATGTATTTAATAGGGTGCAGAGAAGAGCTACGAGTGTCCTTATTGGCACACAGGGCTTGAGTTATGAAGAGAGACTTTATTTTTTGAATGTTTATATTGGATGGATGCAGGTGTCGAGGAGATATGATCGAAGTGTTTGAAATTTTCAATGGGATGGATAGGATGGACCATGAACTTTTAGTACACCGCCAATCGACTGTTTTTACAAGGGGACACCAGTATCGATTGGTGAGGGACAATGCAAGGTTATGGTGTCACGAAATTTTTCTCTAATAGGGTTAATAAATGGAATAGCTTACCCCCGGAGGTAGTAAATTGTAACACAATTGACATGTTTAAAAAGAAATACGATAAACATGTTGGGGTAAATCGAGAAGCTATCCATTCTTAGAATAAGACAACCATAAGTATTCTTTATGGGCATTGTATAATATTTCATAGCTGCCAAGTCTCTCGAATTTTCTGGGAATCTCCCGAATTTTAGCTTCATCCCTCGATCTCCCGAAAAGTTCTTAAACCTCCCGAATTTTTACGAAAATCACAAAGTCCCTAATTGTCCCTAAAAATACTCTTTATTTAAAAAAATCCCCACTTATGAAAACAATCCCTAAGGAATTTCTTGTGGGGTATGAAGTCTTTTTTTCCCCTTTTGAAATGACGTCAAACGTTGTAAATGGGGAAATTCCCTTTTTAAGGAAGTTTTACAACCCCTCTGATGGTAACAAGAAAGTTGTTTGTCATGGTGAAGGGAAATAGCTTAGCAGCCAATAGTCCTGGGTAATAATTGAAAATTATAGTGACGCTCATATGGTCAAAATGTTTTTTGTTGAAGTTACGTACGTGCGATATAACAAAACATTTAATCAATTTTAAAGATACTTATTCCGTTGAATTTCCTTTTATCAAATGTTCCAGAAAAGGGCTGACTTTTCCTTTTTGTACAAGTTGTGTTACAGACATAAACATCGGTCATGGAAAGACTGTCATAATCACTCATGTGAAATTTAAAAAAAACCCATCAAGAAGTGTCACAAAAAGTCAGTGTTCTTCAAAAATTGATGCTTTTTCCCTTCATCTGATGATTTTCGGGTCGTTCACGCAGAATGTTTGTTCACAGCGTTTCTGATTGAACACAATATTTATTTTTTTTAGATCACCATTTTGAAGTTTTGGCCTCCAATTTCACTTGTGTTTTGCATAGGGATTTTATTCCCAAGGGTTTAACTTCCATGTGTGTAAAATTCCTATTTTAATTTGACTAGTTTTTCAGTAGGGATTTTATTCCCTACTCTTTAACTTTTATGTGTGGAAAATCCCTATTCTATTTGGAAAAATCTTTCGTATTTATTAGGGAGTGGTTTTAGCATGAAATATGGGTTCGCGTGAAAATCTCTCGAATTTTCATTTTCAAAAGTTGGCAGCTATGATATTTCATCTTATGTATATATTGTTTATAATTTTTGTTTGCATTTTTAATTGGATTGCTGTATTTTTGAAGTATGACATTCACATTTTTATGAGCATCTTTTTCTCAGCCACCTCGTTGGGCGTTTTGCCTGTTGTGGCGTTGTTTTTGTATTTGTATTTTTCGGGAATTCTAATAAAAATTCAGATTGAAGCATTTGTATTTTAATAGCGATTGTATATATAAAGCCCAAAGATTTCATTGATTAATCTCTACATTTTGCTGCCATAAGAAAAACCATCTTTGCCCTTGGGCATCACTTTATTTCATCACTGTTTCCTGAATAGTTAAATCACTCGTCCATGATATCCAAATAGCCTGGAATCATTACTTTGAAATTAGTGTTAGAAGCATTTTGACCTCTAAAAGTAATGAATTGAAAACATTGACTTCACATTATGTAATTTTATTAGTTATATTATGTACAAGTTATATGGTATTGTAGGTTCCTACTTTTTGGTAAAATGCCTTTCTTGGTTTTGTTTTATTTCCAGTTTTTGTTTTACTTTTCCTACATATTTATTAAATCCTATCAAAAAAATTTGTGCAATTGTGTTATTTGACAATATATCAATGATTCCCTCGAATAAAATCAATGTTGATTACAATTCTGCCAAAAAAATTATTTGGGGGGGGGGGATGTATGTGGACCATTTGGTTTATTTTTGTTTAGTTTGAGGGTTTAACAAGTAGAGTAGTCATTAAAACTTCTGTCTGGATGGAAAAAATAATTATGTATTTAATACTTCAGGGTCTTGAACAGTAACATTCATTATTCAAAATTGTAGTCCACATATTTTAAATATAGGTGAAACAAGTTTGCATAACAAAGCAGTTGGATACTATTTGCTTATTCTAGGTTTGTATCATTCAATTCTCTTCGGTATTTTTAGGGCGTGCAGAGGCATAAACAATATTTTCACTGCTCCGCAAAGAGCTAAAAATAAAAGTGCACTTCATTTGTCAAAAACAATTACACTGGTATTGAACAGTAAAATGTAAACAAATCCTTTTAAAAAAAAGATGGGCAACGTAATTAAACCATTGGGTTCACCTTGACTTAAATTTACACATTTTACTGTGCTTTTGAAAGTGGTCTTGAAAGGGAATTTTTCTTAAACTTACATGTCTTTATAATAGCAACAAAATAATTCTGTGGTTGCTAGAGCACTATCTTGGCCAAAAATTGTTTTTGTAACCAAGTTAGTCCTGTCATTTTGCTTTGGCCAATATTATGGGATAGTGAAATAGTGCTATCAATTTTTGTTTTAAATTGAAAAACATTTTTGGGTTTTTTATTATGCTATGATTATGTTGGCTGGGGGATTACCACCCCAAATCTTACTTTTTAGTCTTTTTCTAATTTTGAGTGGTAGCCCTGAGTATTGAGATGAGTTGATAGCTGTAATATTTTAAGTTTTCACACAGCGATGCTATATAACCAAAGCAAATCACTGCTGGAAAGTTATAGATGTTTCTGATAAATGGTGTATTTCTTGGTTTTATGTGAGATTTGAAACTTGTAAAGATTCTGTTGAATTTGGGGATGTTACAAACACCCAACCTTGCAGATGTGATGTCTGGTCTAAAACACAGAAAAAGTGGAATTTTTAAATATCCAAGTTAGGCACAGGAAAGTGGAACTAAAACTACTTTTCGGTTCAGAGCACAAAGAATATGCCACACAGGTGTTGAATTCTAGTGGTGTAAAGAAAAACTACTTCACCAGCCAGCTATTAGGTTTGGAGCACAAGGCTTGTATTGTAATTACAATGATACCTTGGCTAACAGATGATTCATTCTGGAATTGTATTCATTAGCTGAAATCTTAAGCAGGAAACATGATTTCCCATAGGTTTCTATGGAAAATCATTTGATTTGTTCCAGCTTCTGCTCAAAATTTAAAGATAAGTTTTTTTAAAATACCAGGAGAAACATAATAAAAAACTGATTATAGGAAAAAATAAACATCTTTCAAATTGGATAAATGAGAATTGACAGGATAAGAGATGCTGAAGATCTTTTTATTTTCCAGTATGTACAAAACCAACACCAGAGACTAAAGCTGCTGTTCACACAACCAAGTCGAGTTTGTAGGTGTCCTTATCTATTTGTGATTCGGTTAGCTCATTTGTGAATCATAGATGCAGATAGAAAAGATGATCTCCTAGAATGTTCAGACTGGCACTGAAAAAAAAAACTCTGAAAACTTGGGTGTCTTTTTTCAGTACATTTCCTTTTAGCTGAATTTTTCATTTTACATGAAATGCTTTGGAGAATTTGAGAAAGTATAGGTACATTTAGGAAAGTTTTGGAAGTGGGCACGAGTTAATCAGGTTCTAGTAACAGTAATTTTGATTGCCACGAAAATTCAGCCCATGACACGGCTATTTTATGTTAACTTGTGTATTCATATTGATGAAAATATCAAAAAATATTATCCCAAGACAAAAATCACAAATCTTTGTTGGCCTGGGTGTTTGTTAGGTGAGGTATTACTGTATACTGTACAATCGTGTTGCAGTGCCTTTTGACCCACAAAAGATCCTTCCAATGCCAGTTTTGAGCTGATCTAGAGCTTACTATGCTTAATAGTTATAGACATTAGAAATTTTTACTTATTAAAAGTTAGGACTCAATGCCAAAAGGAATCGTACTTACTAAATGATATTATTACTGAAGGATTTTGAGAATGAAGAAATGTGATTATGCTACTCTTGTGATCAGGGTTGAAGCTACAGTCCGTATTTTTTGCAAAATGCAAAAGGAAATCTTTGAATGCGGGAAAATTAATAATCACCTTTATAAAAATGCGTACAGGAGGTTCAAAACGAGTAGACATCCATCAATCATTAGCATTTTGCTAAAGCTTTTTTCCCCATTTTCAGTTTTTTGCTAAAGGAATTTTTTATCTATCTTAAACCCTGCAGTGTTTATGCACATCCTGAACAGGTTTGTTTTCAGCACAATTAGACCACACATCTTCTGTTGTGACATGGGGAAAAACTCACTTCTAATTAACATAATCATACACAACAATGAATTAGTATCGCTGTTTTGGAATGGGAACAAAAAATTAAAATACTGGGGAACTGGCTGGGGGTGTACCACCTGATTCTTAAGAATCCAATTACGGATTTGATCTTTAGTTAAGAATCCAGAGACAATTTTACAACATTCTTAACCCTTTTATGACTAAGGGAAACATTTTTTCCCATTTTAAAATTCTTGATTGTCGTATTTAATTATAGCCTTATCTGTATTTTTTATATAGAATGTCAAAATAGAATGTATGCCGAATGCAATTACGTAAACGAGAACGTTTGGAAAAAAAAAACTGTCAAATGAATAATCTAAAATAAGTTACATAACTAATATTTACTCTTAGCAACCTTATGGTCCTGTAAAGGGTTAACTAAGAATTGTTTCCCTTCCGTAGTGGAGAATCGGGTGATCCCACTTGGCTCGATTCTTAGTTGACATTTTTTTCTTCCATACAAGATAACAAATGTTTCGTATTTACTATCATATTTAAAAGTATTTTTACAAATACATTTATATTGCCAAATAAGGAATTAGTTTAACTTTTAAAGTTATCGAAAGGTTGTGTGGGAATGGAAAACAGTGTTGGAGCCTATATACAGCAAGTGTGTTGGCAATAGTGATAAAATATCATTTCAATGAAGTTTGATAAATTTTGTTATATTAATACAAATACAAATACAAATACAACGCCACAACAGGCAAATTGCCCAACGAGGCGGCTGACTTAAGAACATCATGGATCCCCGAGCCCCTACCTACTACTGCTACACCACACATGCACCCCCCTCCCCCCCGCGGAACCCCCCAACGAATCGGTATATGCGGGAATGTGCGTGTACGTGTAGTGCAACCTGGCGTAAAGTTTGTTTCTGTGTAATGCTTGTTATGTGTAGTGCTGTCATCTGCCCCCAGTTTTACTAACTATGAGTGAAGTGTTATGGTTGAATGATTTACCGTTGTAGGACTGTTGCTCTCTGTGGCGAGACTTTTTAACGGGGAGATCGGCTCGCATTTGCGCCTTGAAGTTGGGAACCACAGAAAACCAACTTCAGCCGACCACCACTGTGGGGTTCGAACCCGGATCCTCGCATCACGAGTCCGGCACTATAACCACTCGACCACCACAGCGGCACTCGACCACCACAGCGGCGATAAATTTATGTTATTATTTACCAGTGATTATGCATAATTCCCAAATTTTCAATCCATAAATATGATTGATGGGTCTGAAATACTTTTATGTTATAGGAATTTGTAGATCTGACAATTTTTCTAAGCTTAAAAAGTGAGAAAATTGAATTTTTCACATGAAATATGTGAGCAGCTCTAATTGGCCAAAATGTGATTTCAAATGAATATAAAAATCATTAACCTGCTACTGTGCTCGCGCACGTTTTTCTCCATACACTTCAACGTATGGTAAAAAAGCCAACATTACAAAAGCTGTAAATATTTACTATTACTGTGTATTATTTGATCACTATTTGACCACGAAGCAACTATGTGATGCATGTGATATACAGTACCATACACATTTTGCCATGAAAACTAATTTAAGTAAACAAGCATATTATAAAAACTATTGTTAGTCTTGTATTTATATGTAAGTAAAGCTAACATTACAACACCGCAACAGGCAAAATGCCCAACGAGGTGTCTGAGAAAAAGATGCCTGTAATAAATATGTATGTCATATTTCTCTAAAATACAGCAACCCAATTAAAAATGTAATTACAAACAATATACATAAAATGATAAAATGTATTTGTCCTATAAAAATATTTTCTGTGGTGCAGGCTAGTATATATAACGTAAACACAAACGACTCATTTATCGCATTAACCTATTATGCATAATGACCTGCAAATGTGAGTAAAATTTATCTAACTTACCAAAATACCATATGATTATTCATAATAGCAGCTCTTTATCACTTTTACCATAACATGTATAGCATAGCCACTCTTTGTGGAGGGGAGTGGACAATGTGCTCTATCCCCGTGGACATGGGAAGAATCTGATTCGAATCGTACCTGATAACTAAATGTTTCGGTTTTTTACTGCAACATGGACTCAAAAAGCATTGTATTTCTTTGCAACCATGTTCACGTATCGTTAAATGAACTCTAGCATTTTTTCAGGCTAGCGTCATTCTAAAATTTCTTTTCCTATTTGATTTTCTCCATTTTAACAACACGTTAATTTCTAGTAGGGTGCTGATTGGTCAGTGGTGAAATTCCCCAAAAGGGAAATTTTTTGGCTTGTCCATCGGCACATGACCTTAACAATTGCATCGTGGTTGCGTTCGGAGCTTTATTCTTAACACTTCTTATGAATCAATTCTTACGTATGGATGATCGGTTGTTAAGAATCAGAAGGTTGTATACCCCTTCAATACGTCAGCAAGGCCTATTGCATAATGAGCAAAACAATACATGGGTACCAATGGAAGTCTGCAGCCTTCCGCTAGCAGAACAGGGAGGGTATTTGTATTTCAGACATAATTAATTAGTCTAATCCCATTACAACAAACTCCAAGAGACTGGGAGATCATTTCGTTACAAAGGAATTCCATGTTTATGCATTGTTCCTAGGTAAACTTATCTGGAGGATTAGAAAAGTGTTATAAAATGAGAATTTTGCTGTAACTATTTGTTAAAACAGGATTTGACTGTATTACTGATCAGCCACCATGACAGATGCTGTGCATTTGCTATGACTATTTGCCTGCACTGCAAGCAATCCACGATATTTGTTTTGCAAAAACTGAAAATGGCAGTTCACTACACCATAGTAACCGGATGGTTGTAAGAATTCAGCTTGCAAATAGACTCTTGATGATCATCAACAGTGTTTAGTCAAACACTGTGTATTCCAAGGCAATGAGCTTAGCCATAAAGGGTTACCTAATTATCAATCAGATTATCAAATCAGCTTAGTATCTCGAAATCTGAAGATTTTTTTAGTTAATTTTTTTTTTTTTAAACCTCGTCAAAAAACTCCAATATATTTTGAACATATTTTCTTTTTGATACTGAGTGCTCTAGGTTTTCATATTTCATATCTGTTATTTACAGGCTGTCAATATAATTGAGTCGAAGCTACCGTTTTCGCATGACGATCGATTGGGTTTCCTGACTTTCTGTCCGACCAACCTGGGGACAACGATCAGAGCTTCTGTTCATATCCAGTTGCCGAAACTTGCTAAGGACAGGAAGAACCTGGAAGAGATTGCTGGTCGCTACAACCTGCAAGTCAGGGGTGAGCTTAATATTTGTTCCAGATTGATAATGGATTCTATGATATCGTAATTGATACAATGAGTTATTACAATAGTTTGTGGCAATTTTCTTTTTGAATTCTGAATTGACTCATGTTTTGTTTTCATAAATATTTTTCAGGTACTCGTGGAGAGCACACTGAGAGCGAGGGTGGAGTGTATGATATTTCGAACAAGCGTCGAATGGGTCTCACTGAATACCAGGCAGTCAAGGAGATGCAGGATGGTATTCTGGAACTCATAAGGATGGAGAAGGCGGCGAAGTAATTCCTATGAAATATGCAAGATTAACAGAAGTTGCCCCCTCATAAAGATCTTAGTTAACATTAAATTAAAAAAAAAAATTGAGTCTGGAGTACAAGAGATTTGAAAAAAAAAAACTGATTTAAAATTTTAACCTAGTTATTTTCAAAAACTTTGGTAGCAGAGCACTTACCAGTGATAACTATGTAGTAACATTATTTTAGTGACTAACTATTTACTGAGTTATCGTAATCTTTCAGTGAGGAATTAATTTTGTTGAAAAAGCTTCAGTATTTTTTCCAAAAATTTTTTTCTTGCACCACACTTTGCATTTGTTCTTCGGAACCAAAACAATTTTTTACAGTCGGGTGGTGTTTTCCCCCTTAAAAAATACACTTGTATTCAATATGACGAAGAAGATACGTACAAGGTCCTGCTTAGCATAGATTATATCAAAGGAGAATATATGTATAAAATGACTCGAGATGTGTAACCTGCTGTTAATAAAAAAAGTATTGGATATATCTGAGTTGTTTTTTAAGACTATTTCTTCTATTTGTCGCAAATGCCAATAAAATGTAGTGATCATATAGAACTTCTTTGATTCTAATATTTTCTTAACATTGACAACTTCGGTTTCGAGGTTGGAAATTATATGGTGGGAATGACGAAATCAATTCCAATCTTCTGTTCTGATATATATGGTTATAGCATATATGAATGAAAAAAGTTTTTAAAACTGTTACACATAACAATCAATGATGAGAAACATTCTCCCAAGTTTTTTCCCAATTACAAATGTTTGATATTCTAACCTTTCACAATGAATAATCTAATCAAATTCATTCCACTTTGCAGTTTTACTGTCAATGGCTCTTAATTCCATTTCTCAACTGTTTATGGTTCTAACTAGTTCAAGTGTTTTTTTATATAGTTTTAAATGGCAATGGGGTGAACTTGGAGAATGTATTAGTGCTGCATTAAGAACCTTTGGCAGTGTAAAACTGAAATGTGTGGAATGTTTGTGTGTGGTGGATGTTTGTAGCGGTAAGAAACAAAAGGTTCACACATCAAACATTTATATTTTCAAAACACTTATAATATAATTGGTGATAAACAAGAGTAAAAACAATCCAAGTGTATTTTTGGTCATAAATTTTTAAAATGGGATCATTTTTTTAAACTAACCTTATATTATATTACAAATGTGCATTATTTACCCATTAACGATGACTTTGATTTCTTTTATAGACAAAAAATAAGAACCACTTCCACACCATTTATTGGCGAAGAAAAAAAATTTTTCTTACCAACCAGCATTGATAGGTTGATTCCCTAAAACTAGATATAAGTTGATATAAATTGTAAGAGGTGAAATTTATATTGGATTGATTAATATTTGCTGTATATGCAGAGCTTGAAAGTTCAAAAAATTCTCAAAGCCATTTTAGCATGATGGGATAGGTACTTTGAAGTTTCAATGAATTTATGTAGAAAATGACTTCAGAGCAGAGTTACTGATATAAACCAAATAAAGGAATCTAACTGTAGTTAATGCAGCATTATTTATACTTCGGAAACAGTGGATGTCCAACTGCGGAAAAAAAAAATATGGAACCTTCAACATTTATCAATCATTTATCCGGTTGTGAGACTATAATGGCTTACTCTCCATCATCCTTGATTGTTATCTCTACATTTTTTGCTAAGGGCCATTTGGTTAACTTGACTTTCTTGATAATTTAAGTGTGATAGGCTAACGAAAGTCGTTAAATATTTCTCAAAGATCTGAGTGCCAGAAGGATTAATTGCCTTGAACATTGGTGAATGAGTTAAATTCTATTTTTCCCATTTGGATATTTTTTTATAGTAGAGAAATGCACATGTTTTGCTAAGACTGCTGCCATCTATCAACTAAAAACATTTTTTCAATTTTCCAATTAAATTTTGGTTTTGAACTGGAGTGCAGCATGGAAATGAAAAATTTGAGGTATGATTTCACAGTCGATGCTTGTTTAGTGAGCATTCCATTAGAATGACCGATAGGATAGATTCCACATGTTTTCATAGAATGACTTGTTTTACTTCCCATATAACGCTCGTTTTCGGTGGGATAAAGGGGGTTGTTATATTGAACGTTGTATTCATAATGCATAATGGTGTTGAATCTATGTATTAAAATACTGATTACTGTTTTTGTGGTTTCCACAGCAGTGCTTACGAAAAGTAATTTTGTTGCAAACATTAACCAGTACTTTGATGCATAAAATTTACATCAATGTGCAGCATAAAAAAGTATAGTACTATATTGTTAGGAAACATCAAGTTGATTTAGACTATAGATCATGGCTCTCCAAGCTGGTCTGTCATTCACAGCTTGTCTCAGTTGTGCTAGCTTCATTCCAGTGCTTTGCAACACCTATCTGGTGCTCGGTCTGCCTCTCGTTCCCTCCATTCTTCCAAGCATTACCATTTTTTCTAGTGAGCCTTCTGTGCGCATTACATGGCCAAAGTAAGAGTTTCTGTTTAATGACTGTTGCTTCTAGAGAATAGTCAACCTTGAATTCTTCGATAACCGATTTGTTAGTCCTTTTAGCTGTCCATGGAATTCTCAGCAGCACCAAAGTTCAAAGGAATAAATTATTTTCTTATCTGCTTTCCACTTGTCCAGCTCTCACATCCATGAATAAAGACAGGAAAGACCAACACATTTCTAATTCTAATTTTTGTTTTCATTGATACATCTTTGTCTTTCATTATTATATTAAGCTTTCTCATGGCTGTTTTACCCAGAACTACTCCTCTTTTTATTTCTTCTGTGCAAGTTCCTTTTATAATTCTTGATCCTAGGAAATCAAATCTGTCCATAATCTCAAAACTCGCCATCTAGTTCAAAACTGTGAATATTTGCTGTAGTCATGATCTTTGTTTTTTTTTCGTATTTAGGTAGAGTCCAAGATTTTCATTTTCTCTTGATATAATGTTCTTCAGGTCGTCCTTCAGATTCTGCCATCAGAGTTGTTATCAGCATATCTAAGGTTGTTGATCTTCCTCTAAATCGGATGCTCGCATTATATATTCTCCATAGAGTAACGGCCGTATTCATCGACAGATTTTAAACTACAGTCGCAGGTTGAAGGATTAGACATCGTCATGGATTGGTTAAAATAATGAATTTAACCAATCCGTGTTGATCTCAAATCATTTCAACTGCAGTTGTAGTTTAAAACTGTGTCGGTGAATACGGCCGTAAATAAGTTTGGGGAAAGGATGCATCCTTGTCTAATCCCTTTTTCAATTCCAAGCCATTCAGAGTTATGTTAGTGCATCGATAATATTTTCTCCTGCTTTTTTCAGAAGCTCTGCTGGAATGGCATCAATACCTGGAGCTTTGCAATTCTTTAGTTGATTTGTTGCCCATCTGACTTCGTTCTTTGTAACTGGTGGTTCATGATTTATTTCTATTATCTTTCTATCTGATTTCTTATAAAGATTTTCTGTGTATTCTTTCCATCTGTTTACAATGACTTTTTCAGAGTTCAAGATATTTCCATTCTTGTGTTTTATGATACCGAAACGTGGATTAAAATTGCCAGTGATTTCATTAATCTTCCTGTAGAGGTCTCTTGTTCTCCCTAGTCTGTTGTCTTCAATTTGTCTGCATTTTGAATTAAAAGCCTATCTTTCCTTGCTCGTCTTTGAAATTGTTCTCGGTAAATGTAGTAGAAAGAAACCAAAGCCACAAAATTAGCAGATATTTATGCAGGTAATTAATGCAGATTTTTATAATCTGAAAAATGCCATAACCTGAAAATAAGCCTTGCATTAATTTTTGCTACAAATTGTACATTTAAGACCAGGTCTTATTTTTGGAGCAACACGGTACAATGCATTTTTAACCGTAGTCGAGAGCCCCTCAAATACCTGCTTTACCCGGGGGGGGGGGGGTGTGGACGCCCATCATGTGAAAGTTGCCCCCCACCTTCTATGACATTCCGATAAAAATTCGCCGAGATATTAGTGGTTGGAATCCTTGAGTATTGCCACGTTTCTCGCGGTTTCGTTTCCATTCCAAAGGGATTTGGATCCATCTTATATGAAGTTGCCCACCGGCATAAATTTCTTATAAAATGACCTGCTGGGTTCTCTCATTGGATATTTCCAAAGCAAAATGTTTTGCATTGTTCTGCAAGAAGACCTCGGCTGACTGGAAATGTCAAGCTGTAAAAATTCCCGTAATAGTGTTTTCTACGTTTTTCTAAAAACTGTTACGACGCAGATTTCGGCATTTTGCTTTGGGGCTGGATATAAATTCATTATTAACCCTCGAGTGCACGGTTGTATTCTCTTAACCATATATATATATTTTTCTTACATTTACACCTTTGTTCATGTGAATTTCAGTTACCGGTATATAGACGGTAGGAACAATTTTCTGAAGGTTCTCGCTAATTTCTCATTTAAACTCGTTTATCTACAATGCCAGTGATGGGCAAATATTTTTAGGAGCGGGCCAAAAAAAAGACCTGAGCCAGACATATTCTGATTTAACGGATTTTCTCATAAACGGAAATTTTATGGTTAGAAATGTAGTGGTGGAATGCGTTGCATACTTTGAAGACTGCCACGATTTCATTACAAATTAGACAATTGTGTCTCATGCAATGTCAACAATAGTTTGTTCTTTACAATTGCGAAAAAAATAAGTATACAGTCTTACATAAATATAGTCTTAACGGTCACCTCCGGACAACGGCCATTTTGGCCATGGAGTCGGAAGAAAAATACGCATATCGCTATGAGGAAAAATAATTTCAAAGGGAGTTCTCCCCACCGAACTCTTGGGGGGGGGAATTATGTAAGCTTTCTTTTCCTGGGTATAGATAACTAGATGGGCACATTGAAGGCAGTGGAGAGGGAAAAAGAGCCACTGAAGTGATCTATAATTATGCCACGGGTCACTTAAGTGATCTGAGAATGTGCCGCTTAGTCCATTCTTTGGTCCGGCACTAGACTCCCGATCCCGTTTTGTTGCGGCCCTGTCGTCGAGATTATAATATTAGTGTCAATAGCGGCCACATTTTCACGGTCCCGTTAGTGGCCGTTATTGGGAGGTTTACTGTATATAACCATGCATGAGTATAAACCGCTCTTAACGGACACCCCCTCAGACGCGGTCACTCTTCTTTCACGGCCAAATAATAACTTTCCCGTATACAATAAAAGCATGCATTTCAGAACCCTGATTAACGGTCACCCCTCTTTTACGGACGAATCTTTTTGTCCCGCCGGTCTGCAACAGAAAGGTTTTACTGTATATATAACTTTGTGCATATTTATTGCTTATGTGTTCCATTTGTTTTGCATATGCGGAAGTTTTTAAATCTATTTCTGTTTAAATTTTCACAACTATATTTTCCATATGCAAAAAAAGAACACCCTCCTTTTAAATGAATTATTTTAAAATACTGAAATTGAAAATTTCTATACTACTATTTTGAAATCTGCGGCGGGCTGCATAGAGCCTCTGAGCGGGCGTATCTGGTCTACTTGGCCGTAGTTTGCCCATCTATATATGTACTACATCTATATTTTTTTTCCGTAACTGTTGAAAGATTTATCTGTAACTGTGGACCTAACCCGCGCTTCCAAGCAACATTCTATTTATTCTCAATGCTAATTGATAGGGTTATTTAAAAATGAGTGTAAAAATAAGATAAAATGCTTGTGTGTGTGTATTTTCATATAAGGTTTATTCCACGTGCATTAAAAAAATAATTTCATTGTTTTTATCATTGAGTTTCTGCTTTAGTGAGATGTTATGAGTCGGGGAGATTCTGTTATACCTTGGAACATTATTTTCAAAACTTTTTTTCTCAGCCAAAATTTACCGCAAAATTTTAATAAATTCATTTTTACTACAGGGTGATCAAAAAGTCACGCAACCCGCTATAAAAAAATTAATTTCTCAAATTCTGCTAAAATGTAAAGTTTTTTCATAGACAACAGCGCTATACTGTTCAAGATGAAAAGTTTGTTTTTTTTTAAATTTTACATGTGTACTGATACTCTCAGTGGATCTTTTTTTGTTGTATGAACAAGATGTTTTTTTGCCAGAAGCAAAGAATTTTTATGATTGAACAATATTTTTTCAACTCATTCGTTTGAAGCCGTTATTGAGTCGTTCAAAAGTGAATTCAAAAATGTTTCTGTGTCCAATAAGACAACATTCTTCCGATTGGTGTTCCATTTTCGAGAAACTGGAAATGTTGAAGACCTCAACACGAAGTTGTAGACGAAGTGGGCAATTCATCTCTAATGAGCCAGCATGGAATGCGTTAACTAAAGGAAAAAAACTAAAAAAAAAAACTCTGAAGAAATTGGAATTTAACCCTGTCGTGTTAGGGTTGTTCCGGAGATGAAAGCTCCAGATCAGGTCAAATGTCAGAATTTGGAGCATCGAAAATCTGCACATCTATCATGAAAAATCTCTGCATTCGATCAAAATCGATGTGTGGTGCTTTAATTTCACGCCGTAGGAAAATGTGGGTTCATGTTTTTTAAGAAACTGAATATGGAACTGTACAGGGATATGGTCTTGTAATTCAATCGCACTGTTAGATGAAAATGAACGTCTTTGCTTTTTGCAACAGAATGGAGCAACCTGCCATACGTCTAATGAGACAATGGATTACTACTCACATTTTTCAATGACCGCCTTATTTCAAAAGGGTTATGACCACCAAGATCACCGGACCCTGAAAAAATCCCCTGATTTTTTTCTTGTGAGGACACGTGAAGACAAATGCACAAGAATAAGCTCCCATTGATTATGATCCTCATTGATTATGATCCTCATTGATTAACTAAAAAAACACCATTGAAAATATCGAAGATTGAAAAAGTGAGTGCTCTGAGAAGAGTGTCCAGAATCGCGGCAAAAAGAATGCGCGCAAAAGGCTCACAATTTGAATACACGTTGTAACATTTTGGAAGAAACTTCATTTTTGTATTCACAAATGTTGTCTTATTTTGGAACTATATAGTTTTTTTTACTTATATTTCTTGATAGAATTTTAAAATATATTAGAACGGGTTGAGTGACTTTTGGATCACCCTGTATCTATATATTGTAATCATGAAAGATGTATTTTTTAAAAGGCAAAAATGTTCCAAGGCACATTGGGTCTTGTATCTTGAACATAGTAAAATTACAAAGACAAAAATATATAAATATTACTGGGGAAATTATATAGTGAGTATTATAATGTGTAAAAATAAAATTTCACCTTTACACACACAATATGATTATTAATGCAGTACATATACATAAAAGTAAGTATATGTAAGTATATAAAATAGTGGAGGTAGGAACGCGCGTCTTTATGTAGATGAAATGCATATAATTATTCCACATTATCGTTGCAGAAAAGAAAATTAAATGTCTTTAAATCTTCATTTCCGTCAGATCCTTTCATGATAGGTGATTGCGGTTGAGAGACAACATCCGTGATGCCAACATTTGCTATATCTGGCATTAATGAACAATAAAATATTTTCCCACCTCTCCTCCCGAGGAAATTCATTTGGTAAGAGAGAGTTTTTGTTGGATGCATCCTACACCGTAAAACTTTTTCGTTTTTCCCTAACAAATTTGACCAGGAAATAATCAAACGTGGATGGATGAGAAGAAATGGGAATTTCTGAATTTTTTATAGGAAGGAAGTATAGGACTATAAAATTTAAAACATATAAATTGTATTTAAAAGTGAAAGAGGGAGAGTTAAAAATTAGTGTAAGTTGAGTATTTTAAAATAAAGTAGGAAAATTTGAAGTTTTATGCTATTACAAGATGCTCTACCATTTGTGGAAAATATTAACAACTTTTTCTCATGATGCTTGGTAGAATTAAGCTAGCACTTGGTATGGTTCATCAGGGGGAATACATAGAACAGCGTTTCTCAACCTATGGTCCGCGATGATAGCATAGGTGGTACTCAGGAGGACTTGAAAATTCGATTCTACTGAATGAAAAATTATTCATTTTTGTTGCACAATTGTGATAACAGTACCCATATGGGTTCAAATAAAAATTTCACCTTATTATTAGGCTGATCATACGTCACCAAGGGAAATGCGAAAAATTGTGATCCTAAATACGGGATATCACTGATTGTAGTCAAAAGATGCAATTTACAAGTTGGCTAATTACTGCATAAGTGGGTGAAGGGTGGGAGAAATAAAGGGCTGCTAGAAATCGCAGTGAACAAAAATTTATTATCTATGGTCATTTCTTCAAATGACACTAGATGACCATATATCAATGAGAAATATAAGGGGAATCGGGATCTTAAATACGGTAAAATACGGGACGTTGCCAATTGCCATCAAAAACGTTGCTATAAGTCCGGCATGTTCAACTTGTTGCTCGCGAACAGCATGGTGCTACCTGAAGCAACCACAGTGCTCGATACCCGCGTTAGATTTCGTGATCACGAGCACTTAATCAACGTCCCGAATAAAAACCTTGAATAAAAATTGCGTTTAAGGATTATAAAACCAACATGATTTAATGCATTCGTACGAGACTAGACGGCAGAGCACGCGACTAGAAAAAGGAATGTCCTACAGAAGCACAAGTTGTCCGTCAAATTGTTTCAGACATTTTACTGGTCCTTGGGTTCAGAAAAGTTGAGAAACGCTGACGTATAGAGAGTATAGTTACTAATATACTTTATACAAAAATTGCCACGTTTTCACGTCTTAAAAACGTGGCATTTTTTGTATAAATTAAAACCAGGCAAAGTTTCTAATTTTTGGGATAAATATATACTTCACCAAACTTGTAATGTTGAGAAGAAACACGGCAAAACGTGCCTACAAACTAAAACGTGCCTACTTGCAAAATCTCTGTCAAGGTCACAGACAAAGATTTAAAAACTACACTCGGTATAGCAAGCTTATGCATTCTTAATCTCCGGCACTCCAAAAAACATCAGCTAGAATGCAATACTATTAAAAGATGGCACGGCACGGGTTGGGCCAAGTTCATCTGCAACGTCATTGAGACTACGTAGCAAGTTTGCCAGATTTTGAGCAACAGCATCCTATTTCGTTTCTTATTTTGGCGTAGAGTCTTCCTGGTTGGCTCACAAGTACCACATGGTGATTGGATGTAGGGCATAGAAACCGCCAATTTTGATCCCGAATGTTTTTTTCCCTCACAACGATGATACTGGCACGTGCAGCGGAATTTGTTTGCTCTGAATATTCTGAGTGAGGATGAACTACTTGCTGACGTCATATCTTCTATCTCTAGGTGGTGCTGCTCAGACACGTCATGTTGGAAGGGGTTGTTTAATTATTGTAATAAAAATGTTAACTTTATCTTTTTTACTAACACCCGTCCTAAAAAGCCCGAATAGAAAATTGTTGCCCCGTCTCTCCTACCGGCAAAAAAAAAAAAAAAAAAAAAAATTCCAGGTATCCTAGTTCAATAATTATATTCGTTGAGATATTTCAATTCAAAATTCGGAGAAAAATTGGGAAAGAGCAGCGGAAAAGAGGGAAAGAAGCATTGGCCGTTAGTTTATGTTGTGCTTTCCTGACATTTCTCAAATTTTTGAATTCAAATATCTCAGCGAATATTGCAAATAGAAACGGGGAATTTTTTTTTGTTGGCTTCAGAAGAGACAGGGCAACTGCAACCAACAACATTCTTTTTGGGTTTTTGAGTACATGTGTATAAAATAAAATATTTTTCTTATTCTAATAACTATACAACCCCTTGTAACGTGAGTGACTTATCTGAGGTCCACACGTTATCTGGATACTTTTTCCTAATTGAAAGTATGCTTGGGGGTATATATGTTTGGGTTTTTGTATATATGGGGAATTATGGAACCACCCTGAACAATTCGGTATGGGTCTGTGAGACCCAACCCTTGCACTCACGGAACGTTTTCTCATACGCGCACCGGAGGGTTAAAAAAAGAATATAAAGCGCTAAAAATATACTCATATGAATATTTCACGGAAAGCGCTTCAATCAATATAATTAAATGAATATCAAAGACGTATTAGATTGGCATAGATTGAGGGTATAGGAAAACATTAACAGCAGTCGCTCCAAAATTTCACGCGGAGAGAGAACTTGGTGTTTCCAAAAAAGAAAAACCCTCACGCAATGACATTTTTTTAAAATTAATTCTCCATATAAGATAGAAATTAGATAATAGTAAAGTAACAATGAATTATATATAAAATACTATACGAAAAGCTCTTTTTTCATCCAACTTCCTCATACGTTTAATATCTCGAAAAGGCCAGTGCAACATTAAATGATACCGAGGGAACAAAAAGAAAAACAGAAGAAAACGTCCAATAAATACTCGAAATGGACATTTACTGGTTTTTCATATTTCAAGTTTTTGTCGTGTTTGTGAGGATTAGAAAAAAAAAATCGCCTGTATAAATAGTTGATAATAGCAATAAAAGGAATACGTTTTTGACGTGTCCAAGGTCTTGAAACGCTCTGGGCTTTCAGTTAAAGAGCCCAGACATCGCCGTCTTGCAGATTCTGCTTGTCTGTGACCGGTTATAGTAACAGATTATTTTCTAACTGGAACTTGTAAGTGAAAGTTGTCTTCAAGTGTCTTCGATTCGGCGCTGTTTGGTTGGTTGGTTGGCTATTTTGATATACGGTGCGTATTTTTGTTAATATCGATCGGGGGAAAAAATTTACATTTGATTATTTTGACCATTTTTTTTACGATATTGACTTAAATTTTTATTTTAAGCTAATTACTGGGAAACTAATTGCTTAGAAAACGCTCCATAAAAAACGCATTCATACCCTTAACCCTTTAATTGCCATGCATTGAAATATAAAGAAGAAAAAAATTTTGAGGGCTATGTGTTAAGCAAATGAGAGAGGCGCCCTGAATGCTGGCATCAACGCAGATTTAGAAGAAATATCAGCAACACCATAAATTTTCTAAACTCTCGATATAACAATAATCTCTCTACAACAGAAGTTTTTGACTCTGATGTGCCCTACCGAACTCTCCCCTTTCACTTACGCAGGTAAGGTTATGTTCACTGATCCCTCTTGCAAAAAAAGATGATGTCCACGGACCCTTCATGGTAACAATAAGCTTAGTTCCACGGATTCCCCTATGATACCAATTAGGTTATGTCCACCGTGCAAAGAAGTATGCCCACGGACTCTGTATGCGGATAATATGATGTCCATAGATCCTTACCCCCACCCCCATGATGCCAACAAGATGACACGGATCTCTCTATAATGCCAATAAGATTATTGGGTCACATTCGATGATTCTATATGTTGTAGAGGGACTTATCGTTGTAGCGAGGATTCACTATATATAAGTACGTCAATATAGTGGTAGCTCACGAGATTGATTCGTTTCTGAAGAATGCTTGTACAGCATATCGAAAAACTCGTACAGTGTAACATACATAACAGACACTCCCTGTTAGCGGACACCGCCTGTTAAGAACATACAGTTTTAAAAATTGAGACAGGACGCTAATGTATTTTGCTGCGTGTTAGCGGATAAAATTTTCTGTCCCATGGTGTCCGTTATAGAGAGGTTCAATACGTTTCGAAGCAAATTTTCCCTAATACAGATCAACAGAGATGCCATTTCTCTCTCAGCGTATGGCCTCAGGGACTTAAGGGACAGGGCGCTTAATAATTTTGCTTATGCCATTTCTCTCATAAATCAAAAATATTAATAAAATAGTTCATAAGCTGACTTACGGCAATTTTTAGAGCACACATGTTTCTGTTGATGCCGTGTCTTTGATTTATCGTTGTGCAATGTTATGTTGTCGTAATTTCGCAGATCCCGAGGGGTATATAGATCTTCTTTGCAGAGAGTTGGAAGATAAGCCGATCCATCATGGTTCGCGTGGCTGTCATCGGAGCTGGTACCTGCGGGCTGGCGGCAACGAAGTCATGCAAGGAGGAAGATATAGACGTCGTTTGCTACGAGAAGAGCGGAAGACTGACTGGTCTATGGAGTTACCACGAGGATGACACCGACGGGGAAGCCTGTACCATGAAGAGCACCGTCATCAACTCTAGCAAGGAGATTACGGCCCTGAGCGATTTCCCGCCTCCGAAAGATTTCCCGAACTACATGCACAACACGTTGATGCATAAATATTTCACCATGTACGCCGAGACCTTCGGATTATTGGAACTCATCAGGCACCATCACGAGGTAAATATTGCATTCCAGATAAGTTCTATTAAAAGGTGTCTCTCCGAACCCTAAACCAAAATTAGAGCGAAGATAGCCCAAGTCAAGGCAAACAATTTCTCCGATAGAAACGAGCGAGTCACAACTCACTTATTCGAGGGATACGTGCATTACTCTCACTTCAGAAGTCGCCAAAATATGCCAAACTTGCTTAACCAGGAGGAGCAACGGGTAAATACCTTCTTCCCAGCCACAGACAATTGGAAAAAAATATCGTCCTTTTTTCTCTAACAGTGTGTGTGTGTAGAGAAAATATTTTTTCCCTCTCACTTCCAGGATTACACCAGAACATGGGCGGAGGTACGGGGGGGGGGGGGGCAATGCCCCCCAGTGTCAAAGGTAAAGCCGACTGATCTAATGTATGTAACGTGTACATTATATATGAATTGACATCATCATCATCATGCGCGCCCCTCCCTCCCAGCAATCATTGTGTCCCAGACTTTCAAGTCTATCTCCGCCTATGCAGCGGAACTTCCCCTCCTCCTTTGTATGAAGCTAGTGGCGGAAATTTCATGTTAAGATGCTCTGACCAAAAAAGTTTGCGATCCTAGGTTTCATTTTAATCAGTTTTGCTTTGACATGCCCCCTCCATCACCCCTCTCAGTTTGGTGGCACTCCGTATATAATAGGGTGAACTTCGACTAATCTGCAAAACGAAATTGGGGGATAAACAATGCACTTCGCTAATCTTGAACACCGATACAATTGGCTGTAGGCTCTTTCGGAAGCTGTTGAAACGGATGAAGTTTCTGGTGAATTCTACCGATTGTAGCTTGTAGAGTGTTTGCGGAATTGGCAGTTACAGATTTTGGCGACAATTCAATTTTGCACTTCGCCAATCTTTCAGCACTTGTAGCTTGCGATTAAATCCAAATAATTTGATGAAAATGGTGTCACTTTATAAGAATGTTTCCGCGCTTTTCAAATATTTGCTTAGTTTGTATCTTTCAGAAACTGCCCAGATTTAGTTTTTTCAGAACTAACACATTTTTCTTTCATAATCCATTATCCACATCAACTCGAACACGGTTAGAGATAGGACAAAATTACTGCGGTGTTTTATGCCCCACTTGAGCAGCTCCTCCTAGAGATAGAAGGCCTCTGCACCGTTTGCCATAAACGTCATTCAGACTACCTAGCGAGTTTGCCACATTTTGAAACACAGCATCCTGTATCGTTTCTCTTTGTTTTGGCGTAAAATCTTCCTGATTGGCTCACAAATACCGCATAGTGATTGGATGTGGGGCATAGAAATTGCCAATTCTGAGCGCGATCATTTCTTTTTCTCACAGCGATGATGCTGGCACGAGCAGGGATTTTTCCCCTGAATATTCTGAGGGAAAATGGACTACTTACTGACGTCACAAGCAGAGTGCGGGGGCCTTCTGTCTCTAGGAGGTGCTGACTTGAGCTCGTCTATCTCCCATAGTGATATAGTGATGGTAACCTTGATGAGCATAATTCCCTCAAAAATTTCCCTTCAGAGTAGATTTTGCCCCACATACAGTATTCCAAAAAATGTGCTGCTATCTAACGGGGAAAATACGTACTAGTTAAGTATTTTACACTAGAAAAGTATCGCACTGCATTTATTATTATTATTTTCAAAAAAAAAAAATATTTTGTTTTATGTACTCTCAAAAGCTCCCACGTGGCCAAATTTTGGCCAATTTTTCCCATTAATATGGGAAATTTCCCACGAGTTATCATTATCAATACTGATGACCCACTTTTGTTTGGCAGATTTGTCGAAGTTCACCCTGTATATATTTTCAAATCGGTAGCTAAGATGTTCTTGACACTGTTTAAGAATATAGTGATGTGTATGATTCTCGAATCGATATTTAAGTTTCTGAACATTTGAATTTCAACAGGTTGTGCAAGTCATTCCCGCTTCAGATTATGACGAAACAGGCAGGTGGGTAGTGACCGTGAAGAACGCCAAAACGGGAGAAATAATCGAAGAGGTCTTCGACGGGGTTATGGTATGCACTGGCCATCACGGGTATCCGTACACCCCGAAGTTCCCTGGCCGAGAAGATTACAAAGGCAAAGTGATGCACACGCATTCCTTGAAAGTACCGGATGCCTTCAAGAACCAGAAGGTGATCATCATCGGGCTCGGCAACTCTGGGATCGATGCCGCAGTTGAGATCAGCAACGTTGCAAAACAGGTTACATTTTTTGTTTGTTTGTTAATAATACATAGTAATTATTGTACACTAGAACAGTGATTCTCAAAGCGTGCGCCATGGCTCCAAGAGAAACCTCGCCAAACTCTGTCAATCGGCATCGCGTACGTACGTATGTATATGATCAGCAGTTATTAGAATTTACCAGATTATTAATCTGCACAAGTGTTAAGAGTCGTGAGAGCATTGCAAGTATATGACCATTACGGGCTATGGACCAACGGGTTAATGAAGGCTAGGATGATAGCACAGAGTAAAGATAAATAACACGTCTGTGAATGAGAGATCCCCGGACCATTAGAGGAGGGTTGATAAGAACCACGGTAAAAGAGAAGAGGAGTAGGCTATATATGTGTCCATAGAGCGAGAAAATCGCGGAAGAAACGAGTGCTAGGGTCATAGCCCCTACAAAGGTGGGGCTCACAAGACTCCAGCCCTGGGGTCCGGGACAATTCTGAGAGATCCTGGGGGACTCGGTTTTACGGTCATTATGACAAGAGTCGCATGGTAAATATGAGATAGAGTAAGATACTAACGGGGATATATGACCACTAATTGGGTCAAGGGGGACCACGGGTAAAGCAGGAATGCTAGGTTTACGCTAACGTGGTTTCATAGGGCTTATGGGTAAAGGGGCGTGAATGCTAGGATGAGGGAAGTTTTGATGAATTGGGCCTACGGGGGAAGGGGTCTGTAACTGAGAAGCTTTTATTTTCAAAAGGAAACACTTTCACTAAATTTACAGTAAAAGTAAAAAATGTAAAAAAAAAAATCTCCGTAATGGGGGACTGTTTGGGGAAAATACTCCAACAGGTACGTAGCATATGTGGGCGGTATAAGAAGAATATTAACATATTTTTATGTTTCTTGATCAACGGTCAAGGGATTATCTGCATTCAAATTTTTAAAATGCTGTTTTGAAATTAGTTGAAATATTACCCTTTGATTAAAATCGTAGCCGGTTAAGTCTGAAAAAATTGGAAATTTCTACTCCACCTGTTGATTTCAGAATGTTTCACTTAGCCAAAGAAGGAGTATCGTTATTACTCTCTCGTATAAGTATCATAAGAAACACGACTATTCTACAGTGGAACTTCCCACAACGGAAACTCCCGTTAGACAACACCTCCACTAACGGACACTTTCTTGAATTACATCGACGGGACTCGCTATTCAGTAACGGACACTCCTCGTTAGCGCATTAAGTTTTTGGTCCCATGGGTGTCTGTTACCTAGAGGTTCTACTCTTGAATGTGACTGTGAAAGCGCATGTACCGTTTTGAAAAAAAAAAAAATCCCTTAAAGTCAATAGGACGACCTCTTTGCTACGTTCGTTTTTTGAATAAAAAGTACCGAAGTGAATGTTGGATATGTTCTCCCCCCCCCCCCATTTTTTTTGTAGAAACGACTAACTTTACATTTTTTTCCACCAAAAAATACTCCCGTTTGAATAATCCCGGTTGCACAATCCGATATAGAGCTCATCCCAAAGATTCAAAAACCGTTAAAAAGTGAATTTAAAAAAAATTAAATTAAATGTTCCCTTTTGAAGAAACAAGCTCCTCCACTCTTCTTTATCGCACTGTTATTAAATTTTGAAGAATGATCACATTTAAAAAAAGATGGAACCAGGTATTATTGTTATGAACGTGTCCCGGTCCCAAATGGTTTGGATTATGGAGGTGTTATCGTCTCTACAAGTAGATTTGATCGAGATGCTTTTAATATCGTTTGTTGCATGGGGAAATACTGCATTATTCTTCTTCAATCTTGACGTATGTTTTCTTTCTCGTATAGGTATACCTAAGCACCAGGAGAGGCACTTGGCTTTACCCTCGTATGGGCTTTTACGGGATACCCTTTGATATTCAGTTGCTTTCACGGTTCTTGGACGACATGGGCAAATTCTGGGGACACAGGCTGAAGAGCGCTTTCGTCGAATTCGTGCTCAACTTGAGATTCGACCACGCCGCTTACAATTTGAGGCCGAAGCACCGATGGGACGCGACGCACCTCACGATCAACGACATCCTCCCGAACAGGATCAACAGCGGGTCGGTTATCCTCAAAGACGACGTCGAGACATTCACAGAGAAAGGAGTCATATTCCAGGGCGAGGAATCCCCGACGAAAGCCGACTCGATAATCCTAGCCACGGGTTACAGGATCAAATTCCCGTTCTTGAGCCAGAAGATCGTCGATACTAGCGGTAATCAGGTCACTCTCTACAAGTACATGTTTCCTCCCGACTTGAAGCACCACACGCTGGCCATCGTCGGTCTGATACAACCTTTCGGTCCGTTGTTCCCCGTGTTCGAAGCTCAATCCAGATGGTTCGCGATGCTCATGAACAAGAAAGTCAACCTGCCAAGCAAGGAAGACATGTGGAAGGATATAGACAAGAAGAAAGAAGAGGTGGCCAAGCGGTACGTTGGCTCACCGAGGCACACCGTCCAAGTGGACTACATACGGTTCATGGACGAGATTTACGATATGATCGGCGCGAAACCGAATCTGTTGAGAATAGCTCTGACCGATCCCGTCCTGTTTTGGCACATCTACTTCGGACCAGCTGTATCGTACGTGTATCGTCTGGAAGGCCCGCACATTTGGCCAGGAGCTCGCCGGGCTATCCTCGAGACCAAAGACAGAATCACTTATCCTTTCAAGACTCGTAGCAGAGCCGAGCCGAACAAGTTATTCGAGTCGTTCGAATTTCTCTTACCCGTCACCGTCCTCTTGATAGTACTGGCCCTGGTGGTTCTTTTTCTCTTCTGCAAGGTCTTATACGACTATCCGGCATCTCCGCACGATTTCATTCCCAACATCAGCGAGCGTATCATGAATTTCTATGCTGGAAGCCGGTGAGTGACATTGCCATCATAAGGAGGTGCAGTTCAGATTATATCTCTAAGACTACAGCCCTGGACTCATAATTTGCATATTATATATTCTTGTTTATATTTCCTAGGTTCATTTTCTATAAAGGTGGTACAATAAATTTGATGTTACCTACAACACTTCGCATGTTTTCATTTCACAATGTAGAATTTTCAAAATGTCGATGTTTCTTTTTTTAAGAATCTCAAGAGCGTCACATCCATGAAAATATCTCTTGAATCTGATGGGAATTGAGACCGTCGCTAGAATTTCCGTAGTTGTATCAGCCCAGAGCTATATAGTAAAGGCTATTTCATCCGTTTTTAAGTCGGGCTAGCCGCCTTGGCTTAGTGAGCGTGGTGTCGAAAATATCGTGTGACGTCACTGCTCAACACTTTGTTTCAGCAGACGACATCAGCACACGAAACGTGCTGATTATTTACATTTTAGTCGCTCATTTCGCTGGTTTAAGTGAGTGATCTTGTGTTCATGGTATTTTATTGTCACAAATATGCGCGTCTGGTATTTTCATGACACTTTTACAATCTATATCTAAGGAATGGGTTAAATCTAAGAAATAGTTGGTAAATAATAATATATATTTTATATTATCATTTAAAATAATGAAAATAATAAGTTCAAACATTTTATATTAGGATTTTTTTTATATATTTGCCTGCCATGTTTTTATGTTGCAGTTTTATTAGCAACAAGGAAGTCTCCAAGGCCTTTAGAAGCTACACCTAATTCAAACGAAAACAAAACGATGATAAAAAAAAATACTAGAAAGTTTAGAAGATAATAAATCATCTATCGAGAGTTGGTGAAGTTAACTAACGTACGTGATTAGCTCTAACGTAACTGAAATAAATCCGAAAAAAATATTCTTAGCGGAAATTACCTCCTCATAAGCAAATGCAAAATTTGTTATTTTAAATGTTTAAACGATTGAACGAAGCAAGCCAATAAACATACAGATACTAATGAGAATAATCGAAAGATAATTCTGGAAATAATGCAGTGAAATACGCAGCGATTGCAAACCCATCGTAATTAACAGCGTAACAAAGCCGGAGCAATATCGACAATATATGTTTGAGTAATGACGTCAGCTTGTACCGACTCCGGCAGTGTATCAGCTGTGCGTTAATTTTCTCAGTGGTAATTACGAGATACCTTGCCTACCTAAAATCCTCTTATTTTAGGAGCTTCGTGAATTCCTCTTCTTCGTAAAACATTTTTTCCATCCCCCAACCTGTTAGACAGTCCGCCAGCGGGCGGAGTCGGCTTTTATTTTCATTTTGGTAACAAAAGAAAAGCGACATGAGATATACCTTCTTTTTATACGAAGTTTTCAACAGCTGGCTGATGCGAAGATGAATTCAAGAAAGAAAATTCAACTGTCTCTGCTTGAAATTGAACCTACCTCCTCTCATTTGCCGAGTGAGCACGCTAGAGACCAGTACCTTTTTTCTTCTCTTCCCTTATCTTTCCGAGTAGTACAGGAGATATGCGTACAGTATAAATAACCGAAAAAGGTAGATTTATTTCTCTTCCTCGGCTTATTATTCTCAGAGAACAGACTCAGAATCGTACACAAAATGTCAAAAAAGTCTTCCTGAGAAAAATAAAATCTATCATTTTACATAGGGTCTGGTTATTTAAACTGTGGCAGATCATGAAACTTATAAAAACGCGGAAAGGGTTAATATACCTGACCAGTATGTTGGCGCATATATGACAACTGTTCTCCATACTGATGTGAGGCGCATGCATTGATTCCTTTTTTTCATAGCACACCAAATCTGGTCAAATCGCTAACGGGCAAATTACTACTGATTTCATTTGATCGGATTTCACACTCTCGAATATAGAATTCCAGTACTAGGATGTTGGGTGCGAGTGGCGCAGTTGTAAGATGCTCGTCTACGACCATAGAGGCTTTTTCCGCAGGTTTGATCCCAGCTATTATTAAGGAAAATTCATTTCCTATCGAACCTGAAGCTTCCATCGATAGATAATGCCATCGTAGGAAGTCCTCGTCCACAAAAAGTGCGATTGAGTGTTTGGTCAAGGGGATGAGTATTATTTGCCACGTGGTATACTGATATTTGTTTTCTGTGGTTCCCAATTTCGAGTCCCAAATGCGAGCTGGTCTCTCATTCGAAAAGCCTTACCACAGTGAGCACGTGAACCGCAACATTCATATATAATTACACATTCATATGCACTACATGCCGATTTCTGATGCGAATATTGCATTTAAAAATATGGAAATTTTTTTTGTTGGCCTCAGGAAAGACAGGCCAACAGTTTCTAATTTCCACTTACAAATGTTTTCAAATAACGTGTACTTACTCAAAGTCTCAAAATGTACTTGAAGAGTCACATAAACAAACAATAATTTAAGAAATTAACTTTTTATACATGTCCCGTGTGCTAAAAGTTCCAAATATTGCAATGTAGACTCTGGAAATTCATTTGTCAAAAATTTCGTATTTTTAAATGCAATGTCTATATCGAGATATTGAATATATAAAATCACTATGCTTCGATTTCTACAGCTAAAACTAGACTACAGCTAAAGTACAACTACTGTGTTTTCATTGGCTCAAAAGTTGCTTAATTTTTACTTGAATACCGATTACAGTTTTTGGAAATTATTTTGATAGTTACAAAGTTTTCACAACTTTGGATTTAATTTACGCTTCGTAATTTGTGAACCAAACCCTCAATCATTGGCGATAAATTCCGAAAGCTTCAGTGAAATATCTCCGTTAATATTGCATTTAAAAATATGCAGTTTTTTTAAAAATAACTCCTCAGAGCCGCATTTACGTTTCACTAATTTGTAAGTTTCAGCACAAAGGATCAACGTAAAAAATAATTACTATTACATTATTTTAATAATTATAATTACATAATTAATTTTTCTATTTTTTCATGTATATGATACCCTCCTTGAAAATTTAAAACGTTTTTGAGTAATCGTGCGATTTGAAAATGTTTTGTAACTGAAAGTATGTTTCTAAAGTTAACGGTTGCGGAGATATCTGCTGTGCACAATTTAAGACAGCCTGTACTACAATCTAAATCATGTTGATAAATATTTACGTATGAAATGCTGAATTTGGTATTAATGCTAATATAGTGAAATTGTGAACAATAATAAGTGAATAGATGAAATATTTGTGCATTATCATCCTGGTATGTCAGGTTTGATGATTGTAAGTCAGTGGTTCTCAAACTTTTGTCACCAGTTTCTCCCTTGCCCGATTCTTGGTTCATCTGTGGCTCCTCAAAATAGTTTAGTAGATATTGTGTATCCATGAAAGAGAACCACATTAAAGCATAAATAGACCAGCTCATCACGACACCCTGACAAAGGTTGGCGACGCCTCCCTTTGAAAACACTGCCGCAAGTAAATATTTACTTGCGGCAGTGTATGAGATTTTCGCGCGGAGTGCAAAAATAAATAAAAAGGGATCTTTTAAAACATTTTTGGGATTTATCACTATTAAAAGGGAATATTAGGGATATTTTCCCGTTGCAAAACTCGTGCAAGTCATCGCTAATTATGACCAACCAGTAGGTTAAAGTCCTTGGGTTAAATTACCTCTAAAAAAATCAAATCTCGCAAACCAAAAAAATCTCCGTCGGGCTCGAAACGGGACTTACGGATAAAGCAGATGGACGCGATCGTACCAATTTTGGATTTCGAAAGACCGGATTGAGACGCTCGCTGATTGGCGAATTTTGTGTTTCCTCCCCCAAAAATGAGATACTTTCTGCGATTTTGACGAAATAGTGACAATTTATACAACGCTTATGAAGCAGCAGTTTTTTTTTCGGGGAAAAATTCTTGCGGAATAATTTTCTTCCTGAATGTAAGGATTTTTTTTACAATCACGGAAGAAATTCGGGAGATAAAAGAATTTTTCGGAAGTCCGGAGATACAGTGGAAATTCGGGAGCCTCCCGGAAAATCCGGAAGACTTAGCAGCTATGTATTTAGGTCTAGGAAATTGAAGTCAATCAGAGATATGTAGTATAGGTAGTAGTTTCCTTGAAATGTTGGAATTTCAAATTCATCCAATGATTCATCCGAAATCCAATAAGGAAGATTTCAAAAGGACATTGCTAATATATATACATAAAAAAAAGCTCCTTAATTAATGTTATTATGCTTTTGTATCTACGCTTGTGAAATTTGAAATTATCTGCCGGTCACGTTTCTTCTGATGAAGGTTCATATGATAATAAAGATCAGACAAAAACATACAAAAACGAGTTAAAAAGAAAACAAGAATATATATATATAGGATTTACCTAACCAAACTACAAAAAAAAGAAAAAAAAGTTCAAGGTAGGCAAATGCTCTGAACTCGATAGACGGCACTTTCTTTTCTTGTGGTCATCAAATGTCCTTGAGCATGTCATCCAAAATGATGTCAAGTTTGAGTCCGGAAGGCATATCGGGCCAAATCAAAACAAACAAAACGAGCGGAAAGTGGGCCATCGAAGCAGGAGCGCGATTGACATCACTGTAATTGATCGCCATGATATATGCAATTGCACTCACAAGATATTGCAGGCAGTGTTGTTGCAGACACGGGCGGGAAGAAGCCGTAAACATCGAGTTAGGTAAGTTTTATTCCTGCTCCTCATATATTTTTATTACTATTTTTAAAATCTTGAAATAACCGATAGAATACGAAACATTCGAGTGCAAGGTCGTAGCCGGAGGGACGGGGACGGACCCACTCCGAAATGTGAGAAAATTGCCAATTTATATACAAATACAAATACAACGCCACAATAGGCAAATTGCCCAACGAGGTGGCTGACTTAAGAACATCATGGATCCCCGAGCCATTTTTTGGAGGCCCTACCTACTACTGCTACACCACACATGCACCCCCCCCCCACCCGCGGAACCCCCCAACGAATCGGTACCTGCGGGAATGTGCGTGTACGTGTAGTGCAACCTGACGTAAAGTTTGTTTCTGTGTAATGCTTGTTATGTGTAGTGCTGTCATCTGCCCCCAGTTTTTCTAACTATGAGTGAAGTGTTATGGTTGAATGATTTACCGTTGTAGGACTGTTGCTCTCTGTGGCGAGACTTTTTAACGGGGAGATCGGCTCGCATTTGCGCCTTGAAGTTGGGAACCACAGAAGACCAACTTCAGCCGACCACCACTGTGGGGTTCGAACCCGGTTATTAGTCTATTAATAGTTTATATAGAATATAAATATTTTCGGAGTTTATTATATGTATATACTGTAAGTATATCTCTCTCTCCCGTGAGGATCCAAGTTCGAACCCCGTTGACAACACAGTGGTTATTGGCTGTGAGGAGGGTTTCCAGGAGTTTTCTTATTTTAAAGTATGAATGCGAGTCGATCATCATTAGTTTAAAATTTTTTAATTTTTCTTTAGTGAAAGAGACGTTCAAACTGGACGTTGATTAGAATCGAAAATAGGGAATGGAAGACACAGTACAAGGTCGTTAAAATAGGAAATTTCTGATTTACTATAAGTGTAGAACGTATATTGCAATGTATAAATTTTTCCTTCCGGTATATAGCAGTGAATTTTTATCATTTAATTTGCGCGCTTGATTATTCAAGAGAATTTTTTTTTGGTCCGCTTATCTGTGTACCGATGATTTTTCTATGGAACATAAATGAGCATACATATTGCTTGAAGGTTGGGAACCCTGCCATCTATTGGATAAAAGCAAAACTATCTGTCATATTTCTTAAAATAAAATAATTTTTCATTGTAAGCTGATGTGCTGCTCCATGAAAATGAACAACATAGGGTATTTCATATTTTTAATTGAGGACCACATTCCTTTTGAATTTTCGTTTTTCCTTTCAAAATTTCTTTTATTCTTTCTTTTTAATTTTTAAAAAAAAATATACATTAAAAAAGAAGAAATACTTTTTCAATATTTATTATGCAAATAAATCAATTTCGTGTTTGAATTCTTTCAAGCAAGTGAGCACTTTAATAATATTTTTCGGGAACATAGAATTTTGTTTGAACATCTGTTAGTTTAAATTGCGTGTCTGACGAGGCATTTAAATTTTTCCGAGATTTGTCCATCCCTGAATTATTGGACATTAAAATTTTTTATAGGGTCAATCAAAAATCATCATCGGTTATGAAAAAAGAAAATTGTTGTACCGAGAGAAATTTATTTCATATCACTCAGACATTGAAATTTGCGAATGAAGTAACAGTGATTAAAATTCTCGAGTTTTTTCGCTACTTTCCCTGTCTTTTTTCAAATCCTTAATTTTTTTTTAGATTTGATTTACTGTTTAGCACGTAAACAGTGGCGAAATTAACCTCTTCGCTCCAGAGGTACACATGGGAAAAACCTGGGCAGCGCCGGGTATTATAGCTAGTTTAAAATAGATTTTCTGTGTGTGTGTATGTCCTTCATACAAATCTGTAATTTTAGATGATCTTCGTCAAACTTGACATGCATACTAAACAGAACGTGACTTGAACGATAGGCTACTTCAAGAAATTCTCCAGAATCGGGCAAATGCCCGAAAGGGGCAAATGAATGTCCTCAACAATGACTTTCGGAATGCTTACTTTGGTTGTCGTGGCACCCAAACAGTGCGTTTTTGACATGTTTATCCCTTCACGATGGTTTGCCACTTCTTCAATGCTTCCAGTGCATAGGGAAAACCAAGGTAATGCCGGGTAGTATATCCAGTACAGGGTAGTTATAAATAAACTGACACTATATACTCAGACGTATGTATCACACATTCCGATGGAATTATTTTGATGAAACATGATTACTGGACTACTTGAACTTGATTACTTGAAAGTAAAAAACCGGACTGATGCAAAGCACCTTACTTCCGTTACCTCAAAAGAGGCAGAGTTGTTTCGGAAAAATTAGAAAAGATTTATAGTGGTGGCTCCCCTTGCCCCGTGCTCGCAAGTTTCGAATCACTAGCGTCGTTCTCCCCATGAAGACAGCCAACTAGATACAACGTTCAAGACATTTGACTGAAATGGACAGCTGAACCAATTGACTAGGGAGAAAAATTGCACGTGCGCCCAGTGGCACATAAGGGCTGGAGACCGCAGTCAGGGATTTCGAAAGAAGTGTGGAAAAGACTTGTGGGCAGAAGAAAGAAGAAGAAGAAGCTGGAATGTTGAAGTAGGAGAGATTTGAGAATGGTCTAAATACACAACATATACAAAATATATACGCAGCGCCTCCACCGTGACGGGAAACGAACTTGGTACATAGGACATATGGACCATGGTGGGAAAAGAAAGATTCAAGAAAAAAATTTCAATTTTTGACCACCAGGTGAAAAAGTGGCGCTCTTTTATCGTATTTATATTTTTCCCATGGTCCAAATAACCTATATATACAAAGTTTCGATGAAATACGTCTATCACAACGGGCGCTACGAAAAAAGACAACTGCGATAAAAAGCACCACTTTTTCACCTTTTGGTCAGAAATTGAACTTTGTTTTAAATGAATCTATCCCTTTTCCTCCATGGCCCCTATAGCGTATATACCAAGGTTCATCAAAATACCTCCATCAGAATGGGCGCTACATACGTCTGAGTAGTGTAAGTTTATTTATAACCACCCTGTATGTTGTAACAATAATAATCATAATAACTTCCCGTAATGGAAATTTCTGCTTATTTAATGGATTCCTGAAATTTTTAATTCCCCTCTGCAATATAAATACAGCTTTTTATGTTGAGGACAGAAAGGTCGAATCTCTCATATGGCCTTGTCATATTCAATTGAGTAACATTCATATTCTGGTCTGTGAGAGCTGTTTTTTGTTCTCAAGAAAGAAAAGGCAACAGAATTACCTAGTATTTTAGTTAATTACCATATTTATCAGCTGAAGGAAGAGGATAAAAATCGATGTTTTTCTTTTTCTCCTCTCGAAAAGAAGAGAAAGTAATTTTTGTTTTGTGACGACCTTTACGTGTCCTAGTCCTTGAAAAAGCGAAAATGATTCCCCGAGGAGACGAAAACGGAAAAACTATAGCAAAATTTACGAGATTTGCCACATGGTTTTCTTTGACGAACACGACGAGTAGTCATTTCTGCTGCTGCTGTTGTAGCCACAGGTTTTCTGTTAATGAACGAAATACAAGTGAAAAGGTCAGTATATCTTCATATGTTTTGGGATATACAACCTCTGACAATAAAGTTCGGAATAGTCCTGTAACATTAACGTAGATGAAATGTTAACGAAAGTTACCTCACTGTCCTTCGAAATAGTCACCTCCCATTACTATGCACCGCTGAGATCTCCTATACATGTCCTGGAAACTTTGCAAGAAGTCTTCTTTTGGGATGGAGTTCAAAAGCCTCGTCACGTTTCGTTGGACGTCAGGAATATCGTCAAATCTCTTTCCTTTCAAAGCGAGTTTGGGTCGTGGGAATAGGAAGAAGTCTGGAGGATTGAGATCTGGCGAGTATGGTGGATGTTCAATTTGCACCACCCCCTTTTTTGTCAGGAACTGTTTGACGATATTGGCTGTATGAGGGCGAGCATTGTCGTGAACAAGAAACCATGAACCTTGTTGTGCGTACTGAGGTCGTACCCTGCGTAGACGTTTCATGAAACGGGTCAAAATTTCAATGTACCTTGCAGCATTCATCGTCGTTCCCTCAGGTAGAAATTCCTTGTGGATTTTCCTGTTCTCAGTTAAGAACCAACGCACTAAACAAGCACTTTGTAAAACAAGTCTTTCACGGAACACAAACGACGCTCAACTGAACAACGGTGGCAGCAGAAGGTCAACACCTGCCGCTACGCATGTGCCGCAGGCTGGTTGCTTCACCAGTGTTGCCAGATCGGCCGTTCTGACTTCATTCACCGAACTTTATTGTCAGAGGTTGTATTACACCAATAGTGCTCAACCTGTAGTAGAGCGCGGGCCACTTCATTGGTTTTGAAACGTGTCGCTGGGCCACTAAAGTGATCTGGAACAGCACCGCAGGTCACTTGCGTGTTCTGTAAATTTACCGTGGATCACTTGAATGATCTGGAACTGTGCCGCGAGTAACATAATTGATGTTGAACTGCATTCAAGGCCGCTAAATGACCTGAAACTGTGTTGCAGGTCACTCGAGTGTCGCATAAATATGCCGCGGGCCACTTGAGTGATCTGGAACCATGCCACGGGTTACTCAAGTGATCGGTGAATATGCCGCTGGCCCCTTAACTGAACTGGAACCGCACCGCGGGTCACTTGAGTCATTTGTGCCGCTAAGTTCGTTTTTAGAAAATTAGGTTCGCAGTTGTAGCTCCACATTTGGCTCGTGGGCAATTGGTCGACCATGTACGTTTGAATGACAACACCGCTATTTATAACGGCTATTCAGATCGGAGAAATATTTAAAAACCCTATAGAGAACCGTTATTTCCAACATGAAGCATTTTCGGGGTTTGATAATTTTTTTTTGTATTCAAGAGATTACGAAACAGTTTCGTGCAAATAGTCAAGGACTTGTTTAGGGGAGTTTCTCTTGAAATAAAAATTCACTGAAAATTAAGTCTATCAGATGGAATTATACACGTCATAAGATTTTGGGGTATCTCTGAAACGTTACCGGGGCTCGATCTGAAATCAAGTTTCCTCGATAGAAGAGATGGATAATTATCGTACAGAACGGAAAAAAACCGATTTTCCTTGTATTATTTACACAGTGCATGTACGTATACAAGTAATTTCAATGTAGATGACTTTCTCTTCTCTTAACACGAAATAATCAACAAAAAACTTCACAAACTTCGAAGGTTTTCGTGACCTTGCTAATGATGAATTACAAATGAAACTCTAACATGTTATCTATTGTGTCATTTTAATACGAAACATTGCGTGCTGCTGCCGTCTAATAATAATCCACAAGGTGAAGAAGAAATGGTTATTTTGTCCCTGAAAATTTTTCCTTGATACGTATAAGGGGTGCATAACCTTTGTGGTCCGCGGGCCAGATATGCAGTATATCTGTTGTGGTTGCGGGTCAGAAACTTATATACTGTGAAGTGTGACCACATGACCTGTATTTTACGGGTTATTTTCTGTGATTTTCGTCGTCCCAACTATTTTGTAAAATGTCCCTTTTTTTCCACTTATTTTCAAGTGGAAAATCTTATCAAAGATCCCTAAAATATAAGAATTGAGATAAAAATTTAGTATTAAATTTTATCTCAAGAGGCTTAGTTGAATTTTTGAAATCAAGAATTAAGATTTTCATAACTTATAAATTATAATACGATAATTATGGCTGTATCGTAATTAATTACAGTCATGTAAATATATCCATTTCACATAACTGTCGATTTTTTGGTGAATTACATTTTATCCATTGCAGCTTGCAATAGCCAATATTTTCCGCTATTGGTGATTTCTCATCAATTTTACAGATAACCATTACCATTTTATTTTGCTCTTAACAATTTTTTTAGCTGTAATCGACAACGTGACTGATCTTTGACAATTTTTTTTTCTGATCGTGATTGGCAATTTTACTTGTTTATGACAACTTTTTTCCCGGGGATAATTGGTGATATTCCGCATGGATCTCGGTGACCGTATTAGTTTTCGGCGCTTATTAATTATATAGTGAATTAATTGATTAACTTATTCCATTAGTGTCTTATTCCATTAATTTAAATCAATTAATTATACAATGATAATTGGGGGAGGGGTGTGTGGTTGTGAATGCAAGTAGTGCGAGGTGAGTCAAGATTTGGTCGACTTATACTTAGTTACATGAAATAAATAAGAAATATTCTTTACTTTAAGGAATAAAGCGGTGCAAGTTTCAGTTGATAAAATAGCCTACCGATGGAAAATAATAATAATTTTCCTGACACGATAATTGCTAGTAATCTGAAATGCAAATTTCTTTGCCTCGAAAAATTATTTTAAACTTACCTCTTCCATTCTTAACCTCCCTCCGAAATATTACGTAGTCGGCATCAGGAGCTAATAAGTTAATTATGGCTAATGGATTGATTAAAAACGGGCCTTGACTTTGTAAAAGCCCCCGCCCCTCGTTCAGTGAAAAAACAATTCTGTTACCGGTGGGAGGGCAGAAGTGGACATATGTGAACTCCCGGTCACTGTCCATACTCTCTGTCAGTGTTAATCGAAAAAATAATTTTGAAGAGTAATTTGACCCATAGGTGGAGATAGACTGGAGGAGGGGGGGGGGCGCATGATGATGATAATGATGTCAATTCGTATATACTTATGCACATTAGGCCAGTTGACCCTCTCCTCCCCCGTATCTCCGCCTATGATTTGATTCCTGTTCAAAATTTTAACCGGTAGTTTCGTAAAATGAGAGATGCTTTTAATGAATCCGAGAGAAATATTTCTAGCAAAAAAAAATTGCATAACATTTGAGGGATTATTTCTATCCAACCAAATTTGGAGCAGTGAAATGGAATTTTGATGCGTGAATTATCACATGCATCTAGATGCGTATCGACGAACGCTGCTCTCGGTGACCTCCCTCCCCCTCGTTCGAAAAGCCTGTATCCGCTTATGCCGGACACACCTGCCCCACCCTAGTTGTGCCCCTGTGCACAATTGTGATTAGTGAATTAGAAATTTGGTGAAGAAGAATTTCTTTTGCATCTGTATTATCTATGATTTGTTGTTTGATATTTTACATTATATTTCCTCGTAGTGGCACCATGAACGGGAAGCGTGTTGCGGTCATCGGCGCCGGCCCGTGTGGTCTTCCGGCCATCAAATGCTGTCTCGACGAAGGTTTCGACGTGGTATGTTTCGAGAAAACTGGCAAAGTAGGTGGTCTGTGGCGTTACCACGAAGAAGACATCGACGGCGTCCCATCCGTCATGAAATGTACGGTCATAAACACCTCCAAGGAACTCAGCGCCTACAGCGACTTCCCGATGCCCAAAGAGTTCCCGAACTTCCTGCCGAACGACCTGATGTTGAAATACTTCGAAATGTATTCGGATAACTTCGGTTTAGAGAAAAACATAAAGTTCCACAACGAAGTCGTCGCCGTGACCAAAAACGACGACTACGAAGCTACCGGGAAGTGGAACGTTTCGGTCAAAGACTTGAAGACGGGTCAAGTGCGACAGGAAGTGTTCGACGGAGTCTTGGTGTGCTCCGGTCACCACACGCACCCACGCATGCCAAGTTTCCCGGAACAGGAGAAGTTCCGGGGCAAGATCATGCACACGCACTCCTTGAAGACGGCAGAGGACTTGAAGGACAAGAGAGTCTTGGTCATTGGTGTTGGAAACTCCGGACTCGACGCCGCGACTGAAATTAGCACGACCGCTCGTCAGGTAATTGTTATAACTATGGCTCTCTCGGATTTTTACGATATGGTCATATTTTTCTATAACAAGTCATATTTTAGGGATTTTCGATTTATTATATTTCGACGCAATTTCATTGCTGTCCAATGTATTCCTATTTCTGAATGTATAGTAAAAAAAAGAAATTGATGTAGGCTGCGTCGCAGACACACACGGCTGCAAGTTTTGACAACGTTCTTTGTGTCTTGAATCGCGTGGTAGGTAACGACATAATTGTCTTCGGAATAGCTAATAGCCAATATCATCTATATGCGTTGCGAATTTCTCGAGATATAGCGTAAATTTCGTTACTGAAGCGGGCCGCAAGTCTGGTGCCTAGTCCAGAAGAGGTATTAATATCTGGGGGGGGGGGCAGAGGGGGGGGTGTAGTGGGATTTGACTTAACCGTTTCAGTGGCAATCCCGAAATATTGCAACAATTCATGTTTGTCTCTAGTTTTGCCTACAGTTTATTTTTTTGCCTCTCGGAACCGTAGCTTTCGTCGTTTCATCTCATGAAACTACTTAAAATTCTACGCGACAATATTTTAACTAATAAACAATAAAAATATAATAATAAATCCAACATATATATGTACTGAAAGGCACATTTATAGAGGAAAAACAGACATTTTTTTGCAAATTTTTTTCCATTGAAATCACTCAATACAAATGAAATTATACTAAAAAATTATATAATTTTTTTTTACTATTTTATTGTCATTTCAAAATGATATCAATTTAAATAAAGAAATTGTGTATTTACCTGTGAGCCGAAATTCTGTAGCAATTTCACATATAATAGAAATTATTTTACTTATTTCTTTGTTACGATTTTTATTTATTTTTGATAAATTTCGATTTTTCCTACCACGGTTGACAAGATAGTACGGGAAGATAAGAAGGAAACTTTAGACTGCTGTTTTTACTGTTTCCCGGGCTTTGAATATTTTTTTAGTAGCGCCGTGTGAGGGAGAACGTGCAACTCGACTCGTTCAAGTCAACTCAACTCTCAAGTTGAAGCAACTCGAGCTCGATTTTAGTTTCCCCGTGTGAGGAGGGCCTTAGAGTGTTAACAAGACCTATATACTTTCAGACATCAAAAACACTGATGTATACTGGATACTCTTGAGAAATGAGCATTTAAATTATTTCGTTGCACAACTTTTTGCGAATGCACCCAGTATCGTCAGATGATTTGAAAGATGTACGAGTGGGTACCCACAAGTGACTTCAATCGCCTTACGGTAAGTGGAGCATCCGAAGTACTCGGCTCTCCCAACAGGTAAGTGTAAAACCACTTCTGAATCAATGTGCCAAGTAGCGTTGCTTGGGAAGGTTGTGTTTGGCATCCGTGAATTTTTTTTCGTACAAGCTGTTTAGTCTGTTCATCGTTTTTGGTCATGGCAGACCTACTTGAACAGTGCGAGGCTGTGAAGTTTCGCTTCCTGCTCGGGTATAAAAGCAGCAGGAACTGTTAGGATGTTAAAAACAGCTTACGGGAATACTGCTATGGGTAAGACTCTATGGGATGCTGCTATGGGTGTACGGATGTTTTTTTTTACAAGCTAGCTGCTAAGAAGATTGCACAACAGTGTGCGAAGGAAAGACCCGACTTGTAAGAGACGGATGACTGGTTTTTGCATCATGCCAATGCTCCGTTTCACACATCGTTCACTGTGCGCCAGTTGTTAACAAGAAACAGTATCCTGTCCCCCTACTATTCACGCTGATTATCTCCGTGTGACTTTTCTTTATTCCTACGAATGAAGAGGGACCTGAAATGAAAGCGTTTTGCCAACGTGGGTGGTTGACATTTATTCAAAACGCGTTTTGCCGCAGGTGCAAACAAAAACGATGGAGGCGCTGCCTGACATCGCAACAGATGAATTTCGAAAATGTTTTCAACCAACGGTGGAAGTAAAGACTTGGCAAGTGTAATGATCAGTACTTTTAAGAGTACCATCGCGAAGCACCTTCGTTAAGCTCTAATGGAGAGTACTTTCTTCGCACCATCGTTAAGCTCTAATGGAGAGTACTTTCTTCGCACCATCGTTAAGCTCTAATGGAGAGTACTTTCTTCGCACCATCGTTAAGCTCTAATGGAGAGTACTTTCTTCGCACCATCGTTAAGCTCTAATGGAGAGTACTTTCTTCGCACCATCGTTAAGCTCTAATGGAGAGTACTTTCTTCGCACCATCGTTAAGCTCTAATGGAGAGTACTTTCAAGACTACCATCGCGAAACACCATTGTCAAGCTCTAATGGAGAGTACTTTCAAGGGTATTGAATAATTTTTGTAAAAAAGTTGTATAAAAAAATCATAGGAAAGAAATTCCGGTTTCTTTTGGGTACACCCTTGTATTCACGTCCAAAAACATTGGATAAATCACAGTTTTTCAATGAAAAATAATTAGAACATTTATTAGAAGTAGAGAGAGAGAAATAATAAACAATATATACATCTTTTGCAGGTATATATTAGTACGAGACGAGGCAGTTGGATAGTCCGCAAAACCGCAGACAGTGGCGTGCCAGCGGACGGTCTTCAGAACAACAGATTGCACAGCGCGGTCTTCCAGCTCCTCGGCTGGAAGTTGTACAGCACCTTCACCGAGAAACACATAAACAGCTTCTTCGACCACGAGCTGTACGGCCTGAAACCGAACCACAGATTTTTCTCGCAGCACACAGCCATGAACGATTCAGTGTTCAGTTACATCATGAACGGCAAGATCGCCGTCAGGAAGAACGTCGTCCGCTTCGTAGAGGACGGCGTCGTCTTCGAGGGAGATCGGTCACCGACTGGCATCGACGCCGTGATCATGGCGACTGGTTACGACGTCACTTTTCCCTTCTTGTCCAAAGACATCGTCCGCATCCACGAGAACAAAGTATCCCTGTACAAGTTCTGTTTCCCAGCGCAACTGACTCACCCCACACTGGCCATCATCGGTCTGACCCAAGTCATTGGTTGCGTGTTTCCCATCGCGGAGAGCCAATCGCGATGGTTCGCGCAGTTGATATCCGGTGCAGTGAAGCTACCGGGCCGAGAGATCATGTTGAAAGACATCCAAGACACTCAGAAAAGCATCTCCGAAAGGTACGTCGATTCCCCCAGACATACGCTGGAAATCGATTACGTACCGTACATGGACGATTTGGCGTCACAATACGGCGCTAAGCCGAACCTGACGAAATATTTGTTCAACGACCTGAAGCTGTTCTGGGCCTTGCTGTTGTTCCCTTGCACGTCGTACCAATACAGGCTGACCGGACCTAAACCTTGGCCGAAGGCTCGCGAGACTATCTTGACCTATCCTGAGAGGGTGTCGTACCCTCTGAACGGTGGCCGATTCAAAATGGACGAGAGTTTTTTCCACCCCTCTGCTTTCGGGTTCAGAATATGGAAGGAATTGTTAATTGTATTTTTTATCGGTGTAATACTAAGTATCATCATTATTATTGCGGTCACTGTTAAATTGGTATCCAGCTCATAATGACGATGATGAATATGTTTTCTTTTCTTTTTTTTGTGATGGCTGACCGAAACACAAGCGGGAGTTAAGAAGCCATCATTGTTTCTTCATTTTTTTATGATGGATGTACAGGGTGTCCCAGAAATAGTTTAAAAATTCATAAAACTTGACAGAATTGGTGCACTTGAATGTGGAGGAAAAAATCTAACAAAAGGGGATTTTTTTTTGGTGCTGGGGAAAAAATTAGTTTTGATTTTCTTCCATAGAGGGCATCGCACAAAAACATGATTCTTCAATTTTAATGAAATCTGAATTTTCATTAATTATTCATTTATTTGTTTTATCCTTATTTTTTCTTATTTCTTTAATTTTGACAATAATTATTTCTCTTACTCTGAAGCTGTTTAAAAATTTGAACTTAAATTCAGTTCAAAATTTTGTCAAAAGAGGACGCTGCGTGAAAACATTAAAGAAGTGATTAGAAATTATTATTTCTTCGATCTCTTGTTTCCGAAAAGTTCGTAAAGCTTCAGCCGGTCACTTGTGGCTGAGGTTATAACAACTTCATAGATAGTGCTCTATCCACCAATATCAATGTCCCGATGAAAACCTTATGTAAGCGCCAGTAACAGTAAAATTCAGAAATTATAAATTGATTAATCGTACACCCTGCGTTTTATAAGACCTTGATTTACATATTTTCCGTGATTCTGTTCCCGCAGCTCCCCTTATTGACCAAAATTTAACTAAACTTTTTTTTTTACCAAAAAGAATTAATTTCCGCTTCGTGAGAATAAGTTTATCGCACGCACACGCGAACCCATTCAAATAATCCTTACATATATATGAATTTTTAAAATATTTACGAATTTATGGGCACCCTGTATTTGCTCTATTGCCTGCAATCATATCCATACTTTGCATTTATTTTGCTTGAATAAAGAAGTTAATGAATAAAAAAGGTGCTGAATTTTCTATTAATTTATGATATTATTATAATCTTTTTTGGGGTTACACGTGCCACATTTAAAGATGATAACTTTTGGACCATATTTTACTAAGAACAGAATACATAAGTATAGGGTGTCAGGCATATGTCGGGGTGTTCAACGTATAGCCTGCGGGCCACCTGAGGCCCTCGATGCTCTTTGCACGAAAAAGCTGACATAGTTCCTAGAAATGCTAGAAAAGAAGAAACGTCAATGGAAAAATGTATTCCAGAATCGAAGAAAGAAGTAATTTCAAATTTATTTTCAGAAAACATTTCAGAGCTAATGACAGAAATGATTGGGAATTAATGAAAAAAATTATTTTAGAATTAATGAGAGCGGAACGGTTTCATGATTATTGAAAGAAATGATTTCAGAAAATAAAAATTATTTTACAATTCATTGAAATTTGTATTTGCTAACAAATAATTCAGTATTAATGAAACTTTATGCTGCGACGGTCGGTGAGGTGTATACGGAGCGGCGAACCTGGAGTATTCCTTTACTCCACGTTAATACAGAACAACCCTTCGTTAACATGCGAAACTGACAACAATTCGCCATGAAGGTTAAAAACGAACTCCTCGAGAATGTCTTCGTCTCTCGATAAAACTTAAACCTCTCAGTTTCGTGAATAAAAGTATAACTGTACATCCTTGTCAACAGCTTGCCTGTTGCATACTCCCCCTCTGGTTTCGCGGACGTCCTACTGGTTACACACACAGGTCGGCTCCTATTTCGTTGTCAGCATAAGTTTTTCGTTATTTACGTTTTTGTTCCACCTGCTGCTTCATTTAACATCTTGTAAGATGGAAGCCAACTTGCTTTCACGACTCCTGTGATGGCTGTGACCTGATCGCCGCGCGTTAGGGTTTTGGTCAGAATCGTTAAAGCCACTCCCCCCTGAATTTATTGTTCCCGTCACTAGCATGTTTGTACTTGGGCGCTTGACTCACGGAAGCTATTACTAGACGATATTGTTTGGCTCGGTATTGTACAACGACACCGCAGGTGATAGTAACCTGGTGATCCGGGACCGCATCGCCTTCGATTATCCAATTATATGCGTTCGATTATCCACAAGTCAGTTATCCCTGTAGTAAATTTTCTGACACCTCTCGCTAAAAACTCACTAGAGAGAAAGGATCGTCAGACCATGCTTTCGCAGTCCGGGTGCTCACTGAACACCGGATCAAGCGGGCTCTTGCCCTTCTACTCTGCGCGAGGTTTCCGTCCTCGCTGAGCCCGCTTGGGGAGGGGGGCACAACGGCCCTCCCTGACCCCCCCCCTTCCGAAATGACGGGCCTGCTGTAGATGTGTGTTATCTGGGATGCTGTTGTATTGTGCTTTCTGGCCGCAATCCGCTTCAAATACGCTTGGCAGATGATGTCTTTCCCTGTTTGCTATAGGCTGTCATTCCCGTAGACACGGTACTTCTCCCGACACCAACAAGGGTGGCCGTTTTCGTTACTGTGGCCCGGCAAGACGGGCTCCAACAATCATGCCTTTTTCGAAATCTGTGAGGTCAGCCGTAACGAAGTTTTAACGCCCCTGTACTATTTCGAATCCTTACGCTATCACTTCTACGACTAGACTGATGTGTGCACATTCTCGCCCGCTAGGTGGCACTCTTCCACACTAGAGGGTAGGAGTATACGACAGGTCCCCTCGAGAGTTGTTTTTTCACAGGTGCTCATATTATTTTGTCCAACCCCTGTATATTTACGTGCCTCACGTTGGCGATGAAAAAAAAAATGGATTTGGTACCTACCGGACCGTCTTACATCAGCACATCGAACTTTTTTAGCCAGGGATCTCTGACTAGTTCGCGAAGTGCCGCACTTCTGGCATTGGCAGTAACATATATACAGTGGATCACGCCCCCATAACGCTTTTCAGTTTTCGAAACAGGAAACCACCAAAAGAAACGTTGGCGCGACTGTGTATACAACTAAAAAAAGAGAAGAAAAATCTGTCAAATTATCTACTCACGCATATAAAGAGCCGTATCAGTAAAACAACACGCGATTGTTTCTTTATTGATTCCGGCAGAAACAAACAAGAGGAAGAAGTTTTGTTTTTCGAACATAATTGAATGATGCGAACAAACAGAAAAAGAGCACAAACTTCCAGAAACAATACAAAAGCAATATATTACAGTGGGATTATTTTCCTTATCAAGATACAAAAACCCGTGTGAGGGTCAGTAGTCCGTACGTATATGTCAACGTGTGTGAATGTGTTGAAATTTCTGGAAAATCAATAGTGAAACATCGGACGCAGGGAAATAATGCCAGTACTTTCTCTTCAGCCTACCTTATCAGCAATTCATACAGGGTCAATGTATCTGCCATGCACATGGATTTTGTTCAAGCTACAATAAATGGTTAGGTTTCCCGGAGACATCCGAGTCCACCCGGGACACATTGTTCTTACATCACCCGGTACCATCTTAACGCATGGGCCTACCTGGGCCTCAAGTGCAGAGGGGGCATCACGATAGTGAGATAAAGTTGCAATTTTCGAGAATACGTTTGTAAAATTGGATGCAATTACTTCTAGCCAGGTAGGGAAGGGGTGGTCCAGAAAAATAACTTTGCCCCGGGGGGCCTATGATGTTGTTGGGATGGCCCTGATATCAATTAGAGAGACTCAAGTGTCTCCCGGTTCCTATCACCATCGCTATTAATACATAAAGAGTGTATCATAAATTCGTAAATAATTTAAAAATTCATAAAAATTTAAGGAATTGATGTATTTGAAAGAATGCGAGCCGATCTCCCCGTTAAAAAGTCTCGCCGCCGGGAGCAACAGGCCTACAACATTACAATTATTCATTCATTACACTTCCGTCACTATGAGTTGAGAAAAAACTCATAGTTTAAAAAATATATTGCAGATGGAGGCACAATACAGCAAGCAGCATACAGAAACAAACTTCACGGAAGGTTCACTATATATACATACACACATTCTTCAACCTGTACTAATTCGTTAGAAGTTCCGCAGAGGAATATGGACGAGGTGCATGTGTCTGGCTTACTTGAAAGAGGTTTGCAAGTAAATTTTAGAAGGTGGCAAAATTTCGTCTTTGTCTTTCAGTTCATGAGGAAACAACAGAGGCAAATTGTAACAAGACAAAAAGCCACAAGTTGCAAAATATTATTTACAAAATTGCCATTGCGAAATTTAAAAAAAAGTGACTTATGACATTTTGCCATCTGAATACAGGTTTTTTGGTATTAAAAAAAAATTAGTTCAAAATTTTTGTCAATAGAGGGTGATGCATGAAAACAAATCACTGGAAATATGCAAATCAGAGTGCATAATGCAAATGCATTGTATGTGCTCATCTTTAAATTTCTTTTTTTTTACTCGCACTTACATAAGGTTTAGACATTGATGGAGAGATTTATTCATTTCAAGCCCCTATTCGCCAGTTTTGTAGGCGAATATAGAAATGGATCAACCCTCTATCGTCGCAGTGTTATTCGAGTCGAATAATTTTGAAAAGTAATTTCACTCCGCTCCAAAATTTTAAGGGTTAAACTAAAGGGTATTTTTTACTAAAAACAGAAATAACTATTTAAAAACATACTTAAAATTCAAAGGCAAAGCATTTTCATTCCTCAACGAAATTTGGAGGAGTAAAATTGAATTTTGATACGTGAATCACGCTGTATTGGCGAACACTGCTCATTGGTTCACCCAATTGAATTGTTTCCCACATAAAGCACTGTTGTTTTATCTCAGCCCCGAATCCCCACCACCTCAAGCTTTGGTAGTCGAGTGGTCGTAGTGACGGAGTCGCATCCGTGTTCGAAACCCCACTGTTGCCACAGTGATGTCAGCTGAATTCGAGGCGCGCATGCAAGCCGATATCCCTCTCTTTGAAAAGTCTCACCACAGCGAGCAACAGGCTTACAACGATACAATTATTTAATCATTACACTTCACTCATAGTTAGAAAAATCAATGGCAGGTGGCAGCGAACCACACATAACAAGAATTACACAGAAACAAACTTCACGTTATGTTCGCAACACATACACGCACAGCTTCCAGCACACACACACATATGGTCCAGGTCTTTTTAAAAAACTACCTGCTCTCTTCATCGAGACACAGCGGCGGGCCATGATCTGGTTAGTGGGAGGAGGAGGAGACCCAATCAATTCTATCAAGTTTTGATGCGGCGCCCTCTATCGACAAAAATTCAAAGTGAAGTCAAAATTTTTAAATACCTTCTGAATGAAATAAATACTTATCGTGAAAATTAAAGAAATAAATAATTTCAGAATAAAATGAATTAAAAAAAAAGTGGAAATCCAGAATTCATTAAAATTCAAAAACAACGAAATTTTAGAATTTATGGGAGAAATAAGTGCAAAATTAAGAAAAATTCAGAATTAATTTATTAGTCTTGATCAACGGAAGAGCAACTCAACCTCTCTTTCTTTCGGCCCACCCCCTCCCACTGACCCATCTGTTAAGACACCACAGAAAGGAGAAGAAACTCCTTTCACCGAGAAGTAGCGAAAATATACCGAACATGTAGCGAATACGAAATTCTATGTCGAACCTAATAAGCCGAAACGAACAACCAGAGAAAATAATAGGGATTTGTTTGTTTCATATTGTGTGTGTGTGTGTGTGCGCTTGTATGACATACAGAGTGGGGGGGAGGATGTATTTTTTGTTTTTCGATAAAATCGGATCCATTGTTGGATTTAGGCCGCAGAAACTGAAAGAGATTCTCTTTTTAGAGGAAATCCAATATATAGATATTGTCAAAATGAACCGTACTAGGAAAGACAAAAATGAGGCAACAATCGTGCTATATCGAAAAGAAGAAAACTTGACAATTTCAACATCTTTAAAACTCTACGACCCGTGAATCTTCTATAAGTTGTTGTTATATAGTTGTATATATACAGTTTTATTGTATTTATTTTATTCTCATTACTCGCATTCAAGAACTCGGAACAGTTGCGATACTACAAAACTTACACTTGACTCCCCAAGTAAGTTTAACTTTTCTATTTTTTTTTGTTTTGTTTATTTTTAATCAATGTTTATGTATTCGATGATGATGATGGATGCCATTTGTAATCGATGATTTTTGTTGTTGTTGTGCTTAATAATTATAATAATAATATGGGAATGAATATTTATTCAGGGCTGGAACTAGGATTTTTTTGCATACCGGGGGTAAATACTATTTTGCCGCCTCCACGACTTCAAAATTCGATAATTTTTAATAATTTTATAACGGTGTTCTTTGTTCCCACCTAAAATTGTCACCCCCCCCCCTATATTTTGTCATCCGGGGCAGTTGACCCCCCACCTCCTGCACTCCTCTCCCAGTTACGGCCCTGATTTGCTGATCTAGACCAGACCAGAATTGAACTTTAAGCCGATTCCCAGCCCGCGAGGGCCAACTGCTGGCATAAAAACTGGCCAAGAAGGCCTGTGAAGAAGAAGAAAATGTGTGCATGTTTGTAGATAGATATGTGTTTGCATGAATGTGTAGTGTATGTAAAAAGAACTGGTCAAATTGGTGAAAAGTCATGATCTGGCTATAATCAGGCAAATGTCATCACAGTTCACAGAAGCAGGTCACACAATCTGCAGCTAGCAACATCTATTCGAAGTGGAATGGGGGAAAAAACATCACATGGGATCGTGACGCAAAAACCCCAGCTGTAACATCAAAAATACAATACAGGTAATAAAGTTCTGTTTCAACTCAGTGCATCAGAAATTAATGGGGATTTGCTATTGACAAATTTTATGTAAGCAAAACAATCCAAAGTTCAAAAAGAGTCTTCTCGCTCTTTTTTTTACACCTTTTTCAATTTGCTGATCTAAATATGTTTCAGGAAGCAAACAAATTTTTAACTTGAGATCATTTTAACCCTTTCAGGACCATAAGGATTTATGAAGTAATACAAAGTTTTTAGGAAATTATTTCATCGGGTATCTATTTAACATAAAACATCATAAATTCAAAAAAATATATATATTGTTTTTTTTTGTAATTTTTTGCGAACTTTTGTGATAGGTGATATGATTTCCAGTAATGAAACGATCTAAATTATACACCAGATTGCCCATTTTATGGGGAAAAAAAAAAAAACCACCCTCTCTCGTGTTCATCAATATTTTAGATTGAGAAACGTGTTTTTTCTTGTGATTGTGAACTGTCGTTACAACGAATCCCACCGTCACCACAGTGGTGGTCGGCTGAAGTTGGTTTTTCTGTGGTTCCCAACTTCAAGGAACGAATGCGAACTGACCTCTCCCTTAAAAACCTCTCCTCACCCGCAGAGAACAACAAACAGTACAAATGTAATTCAATCGTCGTAATACATCACTCACTTCACTTTTGAAATATAGATGGCCGCACTGAAAAATCAAACACAACGCTACATACGCACTCAGACTGTTAGTAGGTCCACACAGTTATACTTCCGGCGCGACTCACTACGTTTACCACCTGCCGCTGTGGTGGTCGAGTGGTCATAATGACGGACTCGCATCGCGAGGATCCAGGTTCGAACCCCACCGTCGCCATAGTGGTGGTCGGCTGAAGTTGGTTTCCTGTGGTTCCCAACTTCGAGGCGCAAATGCGAGCCGATCTCCCCATTAAAAAGTCTCGCCACAGAGAGCAACAGTCCTACAACGATAAATCATTCAATCATAACACTTCACTCATAGTTAGAAAAAAAACTGGTGGCAGATGGCAGCACTACACATAACAAGCATTACACAGAAACAAACTTTACGTCAGGTTTCACTACACGTACACACACATTCCCGCATGTACCAATTCGTTAGAGGTTACGCAGAGGAATATGGACGAGGTACATGTGTGGTTTAGTAGTAGTAGTAGGTTCACCACCTAGTGAGTCGCGCCGGAAGTATATGCCTATCGCCCATAGATGATGATAGGCCTGAGTTGTGATCGGTTTGAAAGAAAGAAAATCCCACCCTCGTTAAAACGACCAAATGTTAAAAAAAGTAAAAGTTACAAAACTTCAATTTTTATTTGATTTCGAAGGTCTTATCTAGTAAAAAACATTCTTGAAAAATTATTCTTTCTTTTGGAATTTCATTTTTTTTATCGCATCCAAAACTGTAGAAAGTTGCACAAACTCAAATCCTCTCTTTTCGTGTTGATTTTTACAATTTCCAAGGCAATGCAGGACGCCATGACGTTTGTGTGTTGATTTTTTAACATTTTAACTTTTATTAAAAATTCAGCGTCCTCTATGGCAATGATACGCAAACTTTTTGAAGCAAGATTCCTTCCCCCTTGACCAAAATTTTATCGGTAACCCCCTTCACAGTCTGATCGTACGTCTCGCGGCCCTCCCTCGTAGGCTGACCATATGTCCCGATCCGGGACATTCCGATTTTTTTCGAGTAAATGTATTATTGTCTCAAAACCCCTTTTCGTAACACTTGTTTCGATTTTTATTAGGCGCGCGATATTGACTTCCATAGATATTCAATTTTTTTTCAATATCATAGAAATATTTACTTTTTTTTTTTTTTTAATGTATTTGTGTCCCTTATGCAAGATGGAAATGTAGCGAGGTGTATGGTTCTTGATGTTCGTATACAAGGTGATTAAGAAAGAATCATCCCATTTCAAAATGATTCTATACTTGAAATCACCTATTAAAAAAGTTGTTCATAAAACGTAGACACACATTTCCCCCAGTAAATTCACATAATAACTTATGATTCTATTTTGGGTTTTTAATTTTCAAGAAATATACAATTTTGAAATCGGATGGTTCTCTCCAAGTCACCCGCTTAAAAAAGTACTAACTTGAGATCGTCCGCCGCATGCCAGAAGCACGAATGTACAAATTTTCCTTTTATTTTCATCAGCAGTTTGGGTATCTTGTGTTGCCGTCTAACTTGTGCCTGAAATGCGAATGTGTATCACCATTAAAAAACATATTACAAAACACTTTAGGAAAATAACTTCCATAGAGTAACATGGGTAGAGTGAACATTCAATCGTCATTTCCCACGTTCTTTCTTTTCAACGACATTACACATTCGTGATTCTGGCACGACGGAGCCGATATATTGTGCCAGTAGAATTTGATGAAATTACATTGTATGATACATGGTAATTAGCTCAGCTGAATAAAGACATTTCCTAGTTTTGGTACATTTTAAAATAAAAATGAATTTCTTATTTCGAGGTTTTTATTTTGAAGAATCTGCCGCGACCCCCTAGCTCATTGACGGGGGGTCGCAATCCCCGGTTTGCGCACCACTGCTCTATGGGCTCAGCAGAGAACAAAAATAAAATATTGAAATGTACTGAATGAATGAACGCCAGGGTCTCTGCCACCGCACTTATCCCGTTGCTGAGATCTCTTCCAGCCCAGCTTCGTGGCAGAGTCTGGAACAAAGTGAGTGTGTATACCTAACAGTCTGAGTGTGTAGCTAGTGTTGTGTATGATATTTCAGTGCTGCCATCTATACTTAAAATTGTGAGTGAAGTGTTATGATTGAATATTTGTAACGTTGTAGGCCTGTTGCTCTCTGTGGCGAGACTTTTTAACGGGGAGATCGGCTCGCATTCGCGCCTTGTAGTTGGGAACCACAGAAAACCAACTTCAGCCGACTACTATTGAAATGTACTGTAGACAGAGAGCTCGAGCGTCCAGCAGTGGACTTTCTTTTTTTATAAATCTTAACTTGTAACATATTTTTCATAATTTTTAAATGTTTTATGTAATAAAAATATTACGTTCGTAGCAATTTATATATATTTACAGTTAACGCGTGGGAATTCTAATGTTCAATTTGAGGGGGGAGGAGGAATTTTTGAAATTAGGGGAGAAAAATTGGGAGAAATTTTAGTTCCGGAGAACTATCCATCTATCCGTTACCCGATTAAGTGGGGCTGACTGTACATGGATTTTACTTTTCTTTGCCGAAGCTAGCTTATCCCCAAAATGTTTTGTGTCTGTATTATATCTTTTATATACACACATCTTGAAAATTCATGAGACTTTTTGAGAAATTTTATTTTTTCCAGAATGAAGCGTATCGCAGTGATCGGCGCTGGTGCGAGTGGCCTAACAGCCATTAAATGCTGCAAAGACGAAGGATTCGAAATGGTGTGCTTCGAGAAGACAAATAGCGTCGGCGGCTTATGGCGTTATCACGATGACGACAAAGACGGCATCCCTTCAGTCATGAAATCGACCGTCATCAACACCTCCAAGGAACTCAGCGCGTTCAGCGATTTCCCACCGCCGAAACACTTCCCGAATTTCATGCAGAACCATCTAATGTTGAAGTACATCGAGATGTACGCCGAGAAGTTCGACTTGTATGAAAACATCCGGTACCATTCGGAAGTGGTTAGCGCGTCGCATTCCGAGGACTTCGACGACACCGGGAGGTGGCGGATAAACTCGAAGAACACCACAACGGGTGAGGAACGCTCGGAATTGTTCGACGGGGTCATGGTTTGTACCGGTCATCACGCCCATCCTCGTATGCCTCACTTCAAAGGAGAGGAGAAATTCCGAGGTAAATTCATCCACACGCATTCCTTGAAGAAAGCCACTGACTTCACCGACCAGAGGGTACTGGTGATCGGCATCGGAAACTCGGGACTCGATGCTGCTACGGAATTGAGCACCGTTGCCCAACAGGTAATTGAAAAAACAGCTACTTTCTAAAAATTAATATGTTCATAGAAACCTATGGGAATTCACGTTTTGGCAAAACGAACGTTATTCCGGAACAAATTATCTTCGCCAGCAGAGGGATATATACTTTATGCAAGATGGGTAGAAAAACCACAAACTGAAAAATTGTTGTATTGAGGTGTGGTGGGTAGATTTCATTCTGTCATCACTAGAGATCGGAACTTAAGGCACTAAAAATGATCGTAATAGGCATGCAAAAAAATCACTAAAAATACTCAAAATAGGCACTGAAAAAAGGCATTTATCAGTTAATAAATTTAGTGCCTGATTAATTAAATCTTTCAATAAATTATAAGTACAATTTATTGAAAGAAGGAAATATAACTAAAAACTAAGGTATTAAGGGTCCAAAAAATAGCTGGAAAATTGGTTGCACTTAATTAGTCTTCAATTGGAATTTATAATAACGGCCTTATTATTCAAATTAAATTTATTTCAAGCCCAAAATAAAGTATTTGAGGTTCCTCAGGTCAACACCACGGCCGTGGTAAGTATGTAAGTAAGTATATCTCGCTCAGGCATTGGACTGCGTTGTATACGTATAGCTGACCAATGAATGTCTGAAGAGGTGATCAGTTGACGTCATGACTTACACAAGGTGGGGTAGGAGAATACAGAGCTCTGGTGGTCCATGTTTTTTTAATTGTTGTTGCTTTTTTACACCATAAATGCATTGCAAACAACCATAGCCTATTTATTTTACATACATATTTTTTGGTATTCGATTAAATTGACCAGAGTTGCCCTCAGGGGTGGCCGCATCTGTCGCACACCCCTGACGGCGACTATACCGATAAGTGGCGCAACTACCAGAAAATATCAGGCAGGAGTGAACTGGTTATTTTAGATTGAGTGCCCGATATTCGTTGATGGTGTATGTGAATGTTTCTGAAGAAACCTAAAGTCTACCGTGACCCTGGTTTTGATCCCCGCAAGAGTGGTCGTTTGTATTAGGTTTTCCTCTATTTTACCAACTTTGAATGCGAACCGATATCTCCGGTAAAAACCGAGGCATTACTGTTTTTTTCACCAGTGTATGAAAGACCGTTGGAGAAAAAAATAATATAAATATATACAGGAAACATTTTTTTATTTACCCTCAGGTGCTCACATCTTCTATTGATGATCAGCGTAGTAGCGGCTCTCTCAATCATCTTGAGATGATCTGAATTTTTTTTAACGTGAAGTTCTTAAAATGACGTATATATCTCGTACGGGCATACAGTGAAATTCGGCGTTCGGCAATAAAGTGGCCGTCTGCAGAGGTGACCGCCGAATAGGAATTGCATGACAGACAAAGCATATTTCAGGGGGCGTGTCAAAATGAGGGTTTTCAATGTCACAAAAAAAAATCTTATGATGAATTTACATACAATGCCCACAAAACAGATACCTCGCTACAGTGAAACCTCGCTACAACGATACTCGATATAACGATAAATCCCTCTGCAACTGTATTTTTTCAAATATTGTTTGGAGCAGCCAATATAGTTTGTAATGTTTAACTTCTCTCGATACAACGATATCTTTTACTATGATAAACCCCTCTGTAACAATATTTTCATGAGGATTTTGAAAAAAAAACCGCTACAACTTTTATTGTTTTCATTTATTTTTTGCTCGAAAAATATCCTTCGATACATTTTTTTGTAACTCATGTCACATGTTTCAGTTCTTCCGAGGACGTCTTACTAATAATATTGGTATTGGACATCACCTAATCACCGAAAGTGTTCGGTATTGCTACTTCTTTTTGTGATTCACAAAAGTGTATTGTGATAAACCTCTTTACAGGAGCAATACACCATCTAACTGAATTTCTTTTATCAGCTAATCAATTAAAATATTTGGCAGCGGATAAATACACAAACACGCATTGTTTGGTGATACTGACAACGTCAATTTATAAAAGTTACCAACAACAGCATAAATTTGATGGCACGTGATGATAATTTTGACTGTCGATTTTTTTTTAAGATAATTTTTTTATAAAGATATTTTTTCTTGGTTTGGTATCGTTATGCATATCAAGGTTTTTTACTGTATCTTATGCAGAACTTGAAGTACCAGATCATCCGATCAATTTCTTGATCTGTATTATCCGAAGCTGTTTCTTTATAGCAAGTACTTGTGTGTGTGGATATACATACATGTTCTTTCATCGTATTTCTTTTACTCCCTCACTGTTGCTCTTCTGAATATCTGAAGAAAGTATCCTCAAAGCCGAAACTTCCACATCCTTTACCTATTCAGTAAAGATCATAGACTATATTTGTCTGTTTCACCTTGTCACCCCGGGAGCAAATTTTTAAACTGTCTCACCAGCTATCAGCAACCGTATAGCATTAGCCTTTGTCACCCTATTTATAACTGTTTCCAATGTATTATAGTGTCATACATGAACAGAAAATCCGATTGATCCGAAAAGGTATTTATGCTGATGTATAAAGATTATAAGGTTATACACAAAAAGAACTACCAGCTCTGAATGGACTACGAAAAATAAAAATGCACAAAAATTTGTTTGTTTAAATTCTTATCTACAAGGAAGTGGCCGCGAACAGGTTGGCCGCTGACCACATACATGGGTGACCGCGGAACGGGGGTGATTTTTGTATTGTGTCCATGGAAAGCCAATTGTCCGTTCCAAGGAAAACTGACCACGAAGGGCGGTGGCCGGGGAATAAGGGTGGCGACCTAGGGGAGTTTCACTTACATGTTCTAGTTTTTTTTCCTTTTTGATTATTTCAACGGAAGGCTGGTATCCAAGGCATCAAATTCAATTTTTGTTTACCCAAAAACATAGCGGGGAAGTTCGAAAACAGATGTTCGGCACGGGTTACTAACTGCAGTTTTGGTTCTACTTGTAGGCCAAAAAAAAAAAAAAAAGCTGAAGAACCCCTGGCCTTATATATACAGTATAAGTGGATTTGCAACACTCATCTCGCAAGCACTTGTGAATCAAGTTTCGATCGCGACCCATAGCTTAAGAGTCCCTGACTGTGAGTGGATTTGTATGACTCATTTTGGTATCCTCTCCGTTTCAAGTTTGAGTCGTCACCAGCAGCTCAAGAATCTTTCTGTAAGTGGATCTGAACGACCCATCCCGGAAGCCCCTGCGACCCAAGTTTGGGTCACGACCCATAGGTTAAGAAACCCCGGGTTAAATAGATATCCCCCCTTCCCCCACGATGTTTACCATTTCGAGGTAAATATCAATGTATGCATATCATACCAATGTCGGTGCTGCACAATTTAATTTTGGATTTTTTTTTTGTTTTTCGTTACAGGTTTACCTCAGTACTAGAAGAGGCAGTTGGATATTGGGGAAAACGACTGACTATGGAGTTCCGATAGATGGCGTGAACAACAACAGGATACACAATACGATATTAAAAATATTAGGATGGAAGATTTACAGCGTCATATGCTTAGGCTTGTACCAGAAACATTTCGATCACGCTCTTTACGGTCTCAAACCGAAATTCCTGCCCATGCAGCAGCATCCCGCCATCAACGACCAAATTCCATACCGAATAGCCAACGGTTCGGTAATCGTAAAACCAGATCTTGTACGTTTCGAAGAAAATGGCGTCATTTTCGACGGAGATGATTCCGTCACCGAAGTCGATGTTGTCATTCTGGCCACAGGATACAACGTACGCTTCCCCTTCCTGAAGAGTGACGTGGTGGACGTCCAGGACAACAAGGTGTCCCTGTACAAGTTCTGCTTCCCACCGAACGCCAAACACCACACCCTGGTTTTCATCGGACTCGTACAACCGCTCGGATGCGTATTTCCGATTTCCGAAAACCAGAGCAGGTGGTTCGCTAGCGTGATGTCAGGAAGAAGCCGTTTGCCGTCCCGCGAGATCATGTTGCGGGACATCGCGGAGACGCAGCGGAAAATGGCGGAGCGATTCGTGGCTTCTCCGAGACACACCCTACAAGTGGATTACGTACCGTACATGGACGAGATTGCGGAACAGTACGGAGCCAAACCGAATTTGTTGAAGTATTTTTTCACCGACTGGAAACTATTCAGAGCCTGTTTTACTTATCCGTGCATGGCATATCAATATCGTCTCGAAGGACCCAAAACATGGAACGGGGCTCGCCTTGCCATAATGGACTACCCTCGAAGAGTTTTTTACCCTTTGTCCGGTAAAGCGGACGTCGACGAAGCTATTTTGCAACCATCTGTACTTGGATTCCAGACCTGGAAACTGCTGTTGTGCGTGCTGTTCTCTGTGATCGTGTTGATTCTGATGATTCTAACAACTTCGATACGTTCTTTCGTTTTTTAGGAGTAGGAAATCTTGCACAATTTCGTTTGATTCCACAGGGAAGGAAAAATTCGAAAGTGAAAATTTTTTGCAGAAAAATGTGGCAATTTTTTTTAATTTTCATATTTCGATGTGATTATAACGTACAGGGTATCCTGGCAAAAATTATCCAAAAGTAATTGCTTAGGTTTATTGAATCACACATATGCCTAGTTATGGAAGTGCTGCATCGTCGAAAGGGGGATTAATCTCAAAGTCAAGGGTGCTCAACCTTTTGGGGGATTGCGGGCCACTCGAGTGATCTGGAAATGTTCCACGTGCCCCTTAAGTGAATTAGAAATATGCCTGGGGTTGCTTTAGTGATCTGTATGTGTGCCGTTGGTCACTTAAATGATCTGGAAATGTGCAGCGAGCCACTGAAGTAATCTGTAAAAGGTGTCGCGGGTTACATCAGATGATTACGGGGGTTACATTTGACCCGAGCCATTGGTTGGGCATAAGTTTTCAACCAAAGTCACGCAACCAAGGGGCACGCTGTCAACAGCTGCTTTGAGACGCTTTTAGCAGCAGCAGCGTTGAGTGTCAGCATGGCGGATATTTTGGTAGGTTTTCTGTTCTTTTCGAGAGCTTCAAGATGCAAATACGAACAAAAACACCATTTGAAAAAAAAAAATGTCTCTCCATAAAGATGCCTACAACGTTTAAAATTCACGCATAGTATGCGATATAGAGAGAGTAAACTGCGAGTTGTTTGCTTCCAAACTCCGGAGGCACAAGACAGATGACAGCACTTTTTGAACACATGACAGGCATTTCTCAGAAACAAATTTGGGGATAGCAGATAACACGTACTCGCCACATTCCGACATGCATCAATTCGTTGGAAATTTCTCAGAGGAATGTTTATACGAGATATATATGTGTGATTTAGTAGAAGTAGTAATGACACGTGACCACCACAATGTAAGTCCGTAGACTCGCTAAACTTACATGGGGATGAAGCGTGTTAAACACCGTATGTGAAGTGAATGTGAAGCCTCACGCGTAATTTGAAACTGCGCATCTCTGCAGCAATTAATCTAATCACACCGAAATGCTATTCATCGCTTGGCAAGATATTGGATGCCATTTGGACATCTACGGAGGAGACACTAAGGGTGCCACATTGAGAAATTCATTCACCTACAAATAAACTTGAGGAGTTGCCCTCTTCAACGCAAATCAAATTTATAAATTATCGTTTGTGGTTCTCTCGCTATAAGCCGTTACTTTTGAAGAACTTTAGCCCGGATATACTGTATTATATAATCGTTAGTGACTATTTTTGCTATGGTGTATTTTATTGGGTATCATCCATACGAACATAATATTACAGACTGGAATAAGTTAACGATAAAATAAATGAACGGATTGCTATAATAATAGTTATTATACAATATCTCATGATTTCTGTTTGAATATTTTCTATTTGCGATTAGCGTTTTATTTATCAGAAGTTTATCGGATGATACATCGCAGACATTTTAATAATTTTCACAATGTTCCGAATCTGGAGGTAAAATGTAATGATGAAAATATTTTTTCGCTATATTCTTTGGTTATACAGTGGAAATTTTTCAACTTAGTTCAAATTTTAGTTCAAATTTTTAACTTTATTTTTGTTGTGCAATAATATTTGTTTATAGGCCAATTTTGAACTTATTCCTTGTTAAAAATTTTTTTTTTTGACTGTATCATTGCTCAAATAAGATTTTTTATTCCATCATTGTTCAAAGATAATTTTTATTTATTTATTTTATCACTGTTTGTATACAATTTGTGACTTTATTTCTTGTTGAAATAACATTCCAGACCCTATCATTGTTCAAAGATCATATTTTATTTCATAATTTTTGTAGATAATTTTTGTAGGTAATTTTTGACTTCATTCACATTGTTGAAATGACATTTATTTTTACTTGGTTAATTGTTGAAATAACATATTTGACACTCCGTCATTCCCAGACAAAAATTTTTTTTTATCCGATCATCGGTGAAAGACCATTTTTGATGATACCATCGTTTAAAGAAGACAGTTTTTGAATCTATCATTGTGTTCAAAGATAATTTTTTTTGATTTGTCACTGTGTCCAAAGACCGTATTTTATTTCTTCATTTTTCGTAAATAATTTTGACTTTATTCATTGTTGAAATGACATTTTGTGACTTTTTTTTCATTTTTACTTTATTCATTGCTAGATTAAAATTTTTGACTCAGTAACTTGAAATACGTACGCATTTTTTATTCTGTTATTGGTGAAAAATTGGACACTACAATTGTTGGAAGACAGTTTGACTCTCCATCATTGTTCATAATAAAATGTTTCACCAATTGGTAAAAGAATGAGCTCGTCTTATGAGTATGCATCCAACCACTACATATCCGATCAGAAGAAACTGAAGATAAAATATCCCAGAATAAGAGGAATACAGACGATCAGCATGATGTAACTCTGAATCGTATTTCTTGTCGGGGAATTACGAGTCTTATACGGATGAATGATACGTCTTCTAGTCTCGATAATGGCCTTGCGCGCACCAGGCCAGGCATGCAGGCCCTGTAGCCGGTACACGTACGGCACCGCTGGTCCGAGAAAGCAGCAAAAAAACAGCACGGGATCAGTCAGAACCATTTTTAAGAAATTCGGTTTGACACCTATCCTGGAGTAGACATCGTCCATGAGCGATATGTAATCCGCTTCTTCGATGGAGTGCCTGATGCTGGACACGAATTTTTTTGAGGTTTCTTCTCGATGGCGTTTGATATCCACCCACATTTCTTTCCTGTCAGGTAAGGACACCTTTTTCGATATGATCGCAGCGAACCACCTTGATTGAGCTTCCATCACTGGAAACAACGGCCCCAAAGGTTGTAGGAGACCGATCACACACAGGGTAGGATGTTCGAGATCGGGAGGGAACATGAATTTGTAGAGGTCAACGCTGTTTTGCGTAGTTTTTAGAATCTCACTGTCCAGGAATGGAAATTTGATTTGATAGCCTGTGGCGAGGACGACGGAATCTGCTTTGGTGACGTGCTGCTCGTCTTGGAAGATGACCCCGTTGTTGGTGAATTTCTCGACGTTGCCCTTGATGATTACGGCACCGCTGCTTATTTTACTCGGCAAGATGTCGTTGATGGTTGGATGAGCCTCGTCGAACCTGTGAGTTGGTTTCAGGTTGTAGGCAGCGTGGTCGAACTTCAAGTTGAGCATGAACTCGACGACGGTGCTCTTGACGGCCGGGCCTAGAATATTTCCGGCAATGTTCAAAGCTCTCACTTCTATCTGAGCATCGAACGGCATACCATAAAATCCTTGTCTAGGAAACACCCAGGTTCCTCTCCTCGTGCTCAAGTAAACCTTTAGAAAGATGGAGTAAAAAAATACGTATATATTTGTACGAAAAAAACTAACCATTGAACTTACAAGGAAAGGATCCCAAGGTGACGTCTTCACAAAGTTTCAGAAAAATTACCGCTAATTCTAATCATTCACTAAATATACACCAAAATATATAAAAGAAAATTATTATGGCTAGTCAAAAAAAAAAGAAAATTATAAATACTAATACTACAGAATCGGCTCCGCTTAATCGGATATCAACGATTCCAGCACACAGTATCCGATTATGCGGGAACAATTGAATCTCCATTTTACAACGTTAGTACAGTTTGTATATTGAAAACTGATGAAGGATCAATATCAATAAATCTTCTCTAATAAATCAGACAAAAAAGTATATTCAATTACACAATGATCACAATACTTAAGATTTTTTGCTTTTCATTAGGAAAATAAGCGCTCTCTATTGGCTCAATAGAGAACAAAAATAAAACAATTAAATATACGTACTGAAGACAACGTAAATACTTGGAGGCCAGTACCTACTTAAATGTATTTCATCTTAAACTAGTAACATATTTTTCATCAATCTCAAATGTTTCACTCAATAAAAACATTATGTGTATAGTAGTTGATGTATATTAGCAGTTGATGTGTGAAAATATAATATTCATTAACAGTAAGTTAAACTTGTTCTGAGGCGTTACACCGGTTCACCATGGTTCGTCAGAAACGTCAACATCAGAAAGGATGCTGAAGTGACTGACGTAACATCTTATGCTAAGAAGCTAGCGAAAAAACTATACGATAAACTTAGCAACTGAAATTCCACATCTCATGGAGATTTCCTCATATGACAGCAGAGGTAAAGCACGTCTCAAAAGACCAAAAAATTTTCTTCATATGCACCAGGCCTGCGCTGCCAGGTCTGTGAACATTGTACGAAGTATACAAAAACATTGCACATTGCTCTTGCAGACGAGGTGATGCTGCATGTCGGTACATCTATTTATATATATCAATACTCATATAATTATAATTATGCGGTGAGCGTACTCACCTTGGCCCTGATGAGATTCCTTTTTGAAGGGGGAAAAAAATTGTAAATACACTTAATCATTTTCACTACTCGCATTTATTCGTGATATTAAATTTTATCCTTGTGAGATATGTCTTGCGAAAGCAAATTGCACTGGAACAGTGTAATACTCAGGAATATTCTCAAGTACTTCTTTATCAAAAAAAAAAAAAAAAAAAAATTTGCTACCCTTTGGGTCTCGGGTGAACTTAAGTCTTTATTATTTGTTCTTATATTATTCTAAGTCTTATATTATTTAGTCTTATATTATTTGTTCCTGTTGCATAAAATGAAAGCAACTTTTCGTTCTAGTTTTGTGCATAAACATAAGCACATTTACTCGCACGTACTGTCTATAGAGAAGGTAAAGATTCGACATGACACAGTTGACTCCTAGGATCGGTAAGTAAATTTTTGATAAGTGAGCAAAATTTTAGATTGAGAGATCACCTTTTTTCCATTTTTTCTTCCTAGTGTAGAACGGTTTCTTTGCTCAGGTGGCGATATGGGTACTGAATGAATGAGTGGGTACTAGTACTTCGGTTAAATTTTGCATTTTGAAGACATCCTTGCAACCGTTTGATATCGACGTTACCGAAATTTTCTCTTCTCTCATCTTTCTGTTCACTACACACACTACACAAAAAACATTTACAAACACAAAATCTTGTCTTTCTTAAGTGCGTAACGTGCGATTGCCCATGAGGGCCAGGAAATGACGGAAAAATTAAATTAGGTAGGTAGGTAATGAACTTTAGGGAGAAATTTTGGTGCTGATCATGAGAGATTTCATATGAAAAATATCCATCATCCGATTAAGCGGGGCCGACTGCATTTTGAACGCCAAGAATGAATATAGAAATCCCAGAACCACACACACAGGGGTGTCGGAAGTGTTTCGAATCTGTGGATGCTCGTCTTCATGTAGGAAATTTTCGTATTTGAATCAATTCTGAGGGTGCTAGGACCCATGAGACAAATTACTGTGGGTGCTCGAACATCCACAGCACCCCGGTTCCTAGGCCACTGTCCGTACCCTAGACTGTTAGAGTGACGCCATTCAAACACCTCATGATCAGGTACAGCATAGGCAAAGCAAGGGAAATAACTAGTTTCTCTAGAAGAGAGAAGCTGGAGGAGAGAGTGAAAAATAAGTTTTTTATTGATATCATCAAGAAGCGTAAGAGGCGATGAGTAGCCAACTGTGTTGTCATTTTTAATAATTTTTTTTGCGGCTTTATTAATTAGCGGCTCATATACTAACTTTTTTGTTTTTATGTGTTTCTGAGTGAGATGAATGTTCTTAAATTTGTTCATAATTTTTTGAGGACGACACCTCGGGACCCTTTCCTCGTTAGGGAGAATATCTCTGCCGAAAAGTAATTTTCGGAGAGTTTTTAACTGCAAGTTCTTACCTGTTTAGCAACGTTGCTTATTTCAACGGCAGCATCGACACCAGAATTCCCGATTCCCACAACGACGACTCTTTTGTCTTTGAATTCGTCGGCGACACGTAGGGAATGGGTGTGCATAACGTTCCCGGAGAAGTTCTCCTGTCCGGGAAACTCGGGGATGTTCGGATAAACATGATGTCCCGTACATATCATGACGCCATCGAAAACTTCTTCAACGAGAGCATTCTTCAAGTGGTTTCTAGTCCTCACTACCCATTGGCCAGTTTTCACGTAATCGGATGAAGGAAATACTTGTATCACCTAACAAAAAATAATTATTATTATGTACAGGTTGCCTAAAATTATTTGCATCAATCAAATAATTGAATCGTTTACCTTAAAAACATTTAGGCAACTTTAAAAAAGGCAACTTACTTCGTGGTGATACTTGATGAATGCTAGCACGTTGTAGGTCTCGGCGTAGTTGGTGAGGTACTTGAGTACCAGGGAATGGTGCATGTAGTTAGGGTATTCCGCTGGTGGCGGGAAATCGCTGAAGGCGCTGATCTCTTTGCTGGAGTTGATGACAGTGGACCTCATGGTGCTCGCTACTCCGTCGGAGTCCTCTTCGTGGTAATTCCACAGACCCGCGAACCTTCCGGTTTTCTCGAAGCAAACCACGTCGATATCTTCTTCGATGCATGATTTGCAAGCGGTTAGACCGCTGGCTCCAGCACCTATCACAGCAACGCGGACCATTATCTGTAATGATAATAACCAGAAGTACGTGAATTTCACAAAAAAAGAATTCAAGTTAATTCATTATTTCTTTCATTCCAGAAATATTTCATTAATTCCCAAAAGTATATTTCAAATCAAAAATTTTTCACTCCGCAAAAAAAAAAGAAAAAACATTCGCATAAAAAAATTGTGCATTAATTTGTAAAAGTATTTTGAAATTAGAAAAAAGTATTGATAAAAAATTTTTTTTTGAAAATTTATCTGCTTGAAAGAAGTTTCCTCTCGAAAAGTTCTCAATTGAATTATTTCTCCCATTGGGAGAATTATACGGGCCATTGCCGGCCTGTAAATTATATATTTTCAATTATGTTTTTCTGGTTCTTTATTTCTCCCATTTAACGCGTATTTATCTTTTTTTTTATACCCATTTATTTTTTTTTGCTGGTCCATAAATTTTTTACTCCCATTCATTTTTTTTGCCGGTCCGCAAATCATTTCTCCACGAATTTATTTTCTGCCTGTTCAAATTATTTCTCCTATTTAATTAATTTTTTTTGCAGTAGACATCAATAATTTCTTCCATTCAATTTTTTGTCTGTCCACAAATCATTTAGTATATAACATTTTTTTTGTCGTACACAAATAATTTCTTATTATTAGGGCTTCCGCGATTAATCGATTATTCGGGTCGGTTACTAGATCATTTGCTAATCACAGTTAAAATGTTTAGTTGAGTTAATCGACTCGATCAATTCGTTTAAAATTCGATTAAAATTTTTATTAAAAATTTATAAATTCATTTGATTTATTTGACGAAACCGATTATATGTCTTACAAAATAAGCTCCTATGCACAACATTGTGGATAAGTGACAGTATTTAAAAATGTTTTCATCATGTTTTTTGTCATGGGGAAATAAATTTGATTTCACGAAAACTGATTATTTCAGTTTCAAATTGAGATAAACAATTATTGTCTCTATTATGCACAGCAGTTTTCGTATTCGGAAAACATCAAATTCTCTCTCTCCAAGTACCATTTGGTATGAGTTCTAGAAAAACAAGAAACAGTATGTTCGGAAGTAGTTTCGAAATCAGTGACTTGCCTCTAAAATGAGCGATTAAAAAAAAAAAAACATGACAACATCATCCAAGTGAAGAAATTCGAGGATTTCATAAATATCTACAGCATATTAAATAGCTTCAAGCGGGCACAGCTTTAATTTCATAATCTATTCCTATATTTGTTTACAGCTGGCGAATAAGTGCATGAAATGAACAAAATATGTTTCTGTAGAATGAATATAATTAACATTACACAGTTACGAAAAATATTCAATTAAAATTCAATTAATCAGTCGATGAATCGATTAAAATTTTTTGATTAACTAGTTAATTTTTTTTTTTTCGGTCCTCAAATGATTTCTTTCATTTATTCAGTTTTGGCCGGTTTGTGAAATTTTTCAACTTTTTTCACTGGTCTGTAGTAGTAAAAAGGTTGAAGAGCACTGTAATAAAGCCTGTGATGCAAGTGAGATCAGGCAGGTGCACCGCAAGACATTCTAAGTCCTAATCTCGATCCAAAGGGTACTGCTAGGAAAGTAAAAGCTTCTAATTAGTGAAATGTAAATGCTTCTCTGAGAAGTCATTCACAAAAATTTGCATATGCAATATTAACCGAGATATATTTGACTTTGAACTTTTCAAAATTTGTCGCCAATGACTGGGGGTGTTGTTTACAAATTTCAAAACAAAATTGAATTCAAAGTTGCAAAAATTCTGAAATTGTCGAAATAATTTTCAAAAAAATTTAATTGGTATTTATTGCGGATAAAAAAATGAAATGGCTGAGTTCATTATATTTGTGTAAAGCCCTTAAAAATGGCAACGTTTGAGCCAATGAAAACTTACCGATGCCAAGTATTTTATAAGTTGCCAAAGTATAGTGATTTTACATAATTGATATCGCGATGAATATTGCCTCTACACATAAGAAATTTTTTGCAAGCGACTTTTCAATGTGGTGGGATCTACATTTGAATAATTGGAATTTTTAGCATACGCGAGCTGTAAAAAAAGTTAATTTCTTTATTTTTTTGGTGCACACGACTCTTGAAACAAATTCCGAGATTTTAAGTAACAACTGCACGTCATTTGAAAACTTTTTTTAAATTGATAGTGTTTCTAAAGTCAAAGATTGCAGAAATATCAACTGTATAAACAATTTGGGTCAGCCTGCATATCGTTATGGAAGGTATGTATGTTAATGCAACACAACACATGCCAAAAAGCATAGAGATTTTTATTCCAATTTTCAACTTAATTTGACTTCGCGAAACTTTAAATATTCGTACATTCAGGCAATATGGAATATATAATTTTTATTTTGTCTCCCCCCCCCCCCCTCATTTTTGGTCCTTGCATTCGAAACATAAAATAAACACTACGAAATACGCGTACATTGCAATGAGCATCGAATTTTTTTAGCGTTTTTTAATGGTTTGTAGATCATGGCAGAAGAAATATCGTATTAACGGATATTTCACTATATCCGATTATTTTATAAATGGGCACCGCCCACCAAAATAATCAATTATTTTGAAAATTATTGGAAAATTGATTTTTCGGATAAAAAACAAAATAGAAAGTGACAAAGTATGGCCACAAAATTTACACGTGTGAAATTAGAAAATTATATTCAAACTCAAAGATAGATGACACTATATAAAGAAACTAATTTATTTCGACACGCACAAAATCGGGTCTAAACGGAATAACAAGAAGAACCAAATTCACAAGAGCACCTGGGCAGAGAAGCCATAAGACCTGTGAAGGAAGTGAAATATTTGGGATTTATTCTAAACCCCAACATTATCCTTCGTTCCTCAAATAAATCACGTAAGAACTAAGGCTACCCAAACCATGGGAACTATGTCACGCATTACATTTCCAAATGCAAGACTAACTCTTAAAAACAAAGTCATATTGTTTAAATCAATCATTAGACCTATCATGACGTACGCCGCTCATGTTTCAAAAACCAACATGCAGCGTCTGCAAAGTCAACAGAATAAAATACTGAGAACCCTTGTGCGCGCTCCAAAGTACATCAGACGGGCTGACATTGGAAAAGACCTGAAGATTCCAACCATCCTCAGCTACATCCAACAAATCTCAGAGGATCACTTTGAAAGGATGAGGAACTCGGAATACGAGCATCTGAGAGAGCTGGTCGATTACAACCCACGTCAAAGACTAAAATTTCTCAGGCCTCGAAACGTGTTGCACGTGCCATGGTCGGTGCGTTAGGGTCTCAATTACTGAGCTGTATAATCTTTGTCTATGTATCATAATATTATTGTACTTTTATCTGACTATCGAAATTATCGATCAACTCTATTGCACAGAGTAACATTGTGGTTAAATGTACATGGCTTATCTTACACTGCACCAATTTGTATAATTTCGGATAACACACTTGTTTTTCTATTACTTCTTTTGTATGTTAGATTTATTTTTTATTATTATTTTCTCATTAATGCATTATGTAGCATTTTGGTGAATTGTACATAAGTAATTTCATTTTTGTGTCCATTATAATACTTGTATTTATCGCATAATATATATATGCATATATATATATATATATATATATATGTATATATATATTTCTTTTTTCCTACTATTGATTTTGCTGATCAACTCTATTGCATACAGCAACATTTTGATGAAGTTTGGCTGATCTTTGTGTATTTTACTATTCTGATGGTAGCATTTTTCGGACTGTATGCTTGTGTTTTTTTTTTCCTTTTAACTTACAAGCACTTCACATCTACACAAACTTGTCTATAACCCCCTTCATAGCTAGCAAGAGAAGTCTGTAAGTCGCCAGGCAGCCCCTTCGGGCTGGGCAGTGATCAGAAATTAAATTCTGTCTGTCTGGGTAAACCATAGTTTCCCAACCTTTTTTGTCTCATCGCCCCCTTCTTCAGAGATTATTTTCTCCCAGCGCCCCCCCCCCCCCTGGAATATTCCAGCGCCCCCAAGGGGGCGTTAACGCCCACGTTGGGAATCACTGGTGTAGACGGAATAAAATTTGTTCACCACAACAAAATAACATAAAAATACATTAACCGATATTTGACTACATCACATTTCTCTGTAACAAAACTTATTTATGATACATTTTACTTAACTAATAACTTAAACCATAAATTTTTCCAAAAAAGAAATGAAAATATCCCTATAATACGCACTGGTTCAGAAATTAATGTTTTAAGTGAACAATAGAGGACGCTAGTAAAATCATTCGTTCTCTGGCATACGCATCAGCACATCGCTCTTCCAATTTTTTAAACAAAATATTGCACGTACTTTTTTATTGTTTATTATTGATAAAATACATAACATTTGAGAAGTTTCGAAATGCCCCCTGCATCACCTACAGTAACGAAAATCAGACTGAGGGCAATCGGCTTGCCGGCGGAACACGAGAATTCGAACCCTTCCATTTTGATGGCAATTGATCGAGCACCTTGATTCGTACTACCTTGTTATAAAAGGAGACTACGATTTTGAATGTAAAACTTCTTTTTAAGTTCCTACAGAATCAGGGCCGTGTTAAGAGTATCATGGGTCCCCGGGCCAATTGATATTTTCTGAGGTCCTACCAAACAAAGTCTCGAAAATTTCAACCAGATCCTATTTTTGTGAGACCCCGGGCCGTGCTCGGGTGGGCCCATGCTTTAAGACGTAACTGTACAGAATAAGAGGAGGCCTATAAAATTCACGGATAGACATAAAAGAATAGCTAAATAGGCATTTATGGCAGGAAAATTTAAAAAAAAAAGGCATTTTTACAGAAAAGTTAGAAAAAAAGGCAAATATATATTTACGGCATTTATGCCTGAACTTCCTGGTTCTATTTATCACTATTCCACTTGCAGGCCATGCCTGAAGGCAGAGAAAACCTGGTATTCCATATTACTCGAATATGTACTATATGAATTCTAAATTCTTGAATTTTATATGTTAACTAAGAAAGAACACAATAAAAATCCACTTACATTGGCTTCACTGGATCTATATAATACGAAGAATCAATATAAATTTATAACGCGTTCATCTCATATTTTTCAGCCGTACGGTTATTGGCCACTCGTCGTTTCGGAAGAGATCACAACTAATCGATTCGGGGGTTGTTTCACGATTCCCACTCATTATGATGTTTATCAAAATAATTATAAAAAAAAGGAAACTAAAAAGTTTTTCCGTGATTGAGAAATCGATGCTCAATTTCGAGCAACGAACATTTACCAAATGAAGAGAAATGACTAATTTATCGTAATGATTTCCTTTAGATATGTTACAGGGTAGGTATGAAATGCCGTGTTATACAAGGTGATTACTTAATTCCCCCTAGCCGCATTTTACTGGTGAACCATTGATCCTAGAGGCATGGCCCCCCACATCCAGGAGTAGGGCCCCTGGGCTGGGATCTTTCGCGGGCCCCCCCCTGGTCAGACTTCTCACGGGCCCTTCTATAGTTCATGTATAGCGTGGAAAAGACAAAAAATTATGAGAATTATCCCGGGCCCCAGGGCTAGAGCCCTGTCAGCCCCGGCCTTGTGGGGGCCATGCCTAGAGGCATATTTCCAACTAGAAAAATTATCAAAATAACGTGTAAATTTAAGATACGTCATTTATGTTACAAGGGGTTGTATAGTTATTTAAAAAAAAATTAACTATTTATATAGTCCCCATGTGCCCCCAAAACTCAATTAGAAAGTTGTTGCCCTGTCTCTCCTGAGACCAACCAAAAAAAAAACTTCCACTTTTCTAAATGCAATATTCATTGAGGTATTCGAATTCGAGAAACGGAGGAAAGTTGGGAAAGAACAGCATAAAAAAGTGTTGTCCGTTAGTTTTGCTGTTCTTTCCAACAATGCAATTTTTAATATCTCAGCGAATAGTGCAATTAGACTCATAGCATTTTTCTTTTTGGTCTCAGGAGAGGCAGGGCAACAACTTTCTAATTGGGTTTCTGACGACGGAGTGTCCGTATAGGAAGGGAATTTTCTTTATTTTGATAAACTATACAATCCCTTGCAACATGAATGACGCATGACGCATTGAGTTCTACACGTTGTTTGGATAATTTTTCTAATTGGAAGCATCTTTCCAGGATGAACGGTTCGCCAGTAAAATGTGGCAAGGGGAATCATGTATAAGGGGTTTCGCGCAACGTATGAAGTTTATTACAGAGCCGAGCTTTAATATTAATAAAAAGAAGAGAGAAAAATCTTTTATTTCCGCTTGTTAGCCGTTATTGACAAACTCTGGGAAGGAACCAAAAGGACGAGAATTAATGAGTGATGTCATCAGTGGCAGATTAAAGTCGGTCGAGGCCCCGGGCGTAAAAGAAAATATTGGGGCCCCTTAAATTAGAAAAAAATTTAAGTTTGGGTTTTTCGGGGCCCCGTGCGCCTGCCGTTGAATTTGTCTCTGGATGTCATGCAAATTCGATCAACGTCAAGGATTATTGTACTTCATATTGAATCTATTTAAGAACTACACAATCTGATTTGTTGTACTTCATACTTATATGTAGGGTGACCATACGTCCCGTATTTCCCGGGACAGTCCCGGTATTTTCTGTTTTTTTGGCTGTCCCGACTTTTTAGCAAAAGTGTCCCGGTTTTTCCCGTATTTTGCATGAAGCCTACTTGAATTTTTATTCTTTATTGAAGTCAAAGATTGAAATTATTTTCAACTTCTAAATTATATTATGATAACTACAACTATAAATGAGTATATGAATCTCCCACATTTGTCTTAGTGAAATTTTTTTTTCGTGGGATTCATTTTAATCCACTGCAATTAGCAGTAATGCTGCATTTCCCGCCATTGTGATTTCTCCATTATTTCAACAATATTTGGCGACTTTGTTCGATTTTGGTGTCATTTTTGGCAATAATTGGCAATGTCCCGTATTTTTCCGCATTTGGAATCCCAATGTCTCGCATTTCTCTCGAGGAAATATGGTCAGCCTACTTATATCCTATCATCATACATTCGAGAAACTCAGTTGAGCTGAATCACGTGCTGCCATCTATCGAAAAAAATAAACGATCTGTTATAATTCAAGGAAGAAATATCGGTTGGTGGGGGGAAGAACCAGTATGTCGCATCAAAATGAACAATATATGATATGATGCCATATATTGCTAATTTTTACGCTGCACACTGGTGTGAATATTATGCGCCATTATGTCTGTTGATATGTTTTCATGTTATACTCTTTCCGGGGAACCCCGTATGGCTAGGCTGACCATATTTCCTCGAGAGAAATACGGGACATTGAGATTCCAAATACGGGAAAATACGGGACATCGCCAATTATCGCCAAAAATGACGCCAAAACCGAGCAAAGTTGCCAAATATTGTTAAAATTACGGTAAAATCACAATGGCGGGAAATGAAACGTTACTGCAAATTGCAGTGGATTAAAATGAATTTCACGAAAAAAACGTACACCAAGACAAATGTGGGCGATAAATATTCTCATTTATAGTTGTAATTATCATAATATAGTTTATTAGTTGAAAAATAATTTCAATCTTTGACTTCAATAAAGAATAAAAATTCAAGTAAGCGTCGTGTAAAATACGGGAAAAACCGGGACACTTTTGCAAAAAAGTCGGGACGACCAAAAATACAGAAAATACCGGGACTGTCCCGGGAAATACGGGACGTATGGTCACCCTACGTATGGCGAATTGTATTTGCCAGACAGGGGGTTAGTATTTCTTATGTTTCATGTTTGCCGTAGGCGTTTAGCGCTATATATATATATATATATATATATGTATTATTTCACAGTAAGAGTGGATTCACATCTACGGGCATTCACCGTGTCGTGTCAAACACGGCAAATATTCTTTAACATAAAACCAGTAAACGTATTCATTTCTATCGTATCGTAGCTACGCAGGCGCGGACACACAAGTACAGTGTCCGAGCGACATTCTCGAAGATAATATTTTGCCTTTACTGTCAGAAAACAAACAAGTAAAAAGAAAAAAAAAAAATTAAAATACATTCTTATTTTTATTGTGAATATGAGCGGCGATGCAAGTGCTCCTTCAGCATCCTTTTATTGTGGCAATTGAAATAAAAGACTAATTTTTATGAGTTACTGAAATTACAAGAACGGATCTGTTACGACTGCAATCATGGCCCACACAAGGGGTGGCCTCACAAGGCTCCAGCCCTGGGGTCCGGGACGATTTTCACCTTTTTTTTGCTTTGTCACGCTATAAATTCATCATAGAGGCCCGTGAAAGTGTGGTCGGGGGCCCCGCAAAAGATTCCAGCCTAAGGGCCCTGCTCTAGGATGTGGGGGCCATGACTGCAATAACTGTATATGGGTACGAGTCAAGGCAAATATGAGTTTTTATGACATATAACTCATATACAGCGTGTCCAAAAAGTTTACTTGGTGGGGGGAAAGGAAGAGGTTGTTAAAATAAATGACATGTAAATTGGGCAAGTTATTTGAACACATTTTCTATTCTTCCATAACCAGTAGAGAAGAAAAAAGGCTTTTGCGAAAGGACTTCCTGGACACGCTGTATAAGATTTGTGGACGGGAGCTCCTAAATAATTGTTATTTAGGATCTACTTGTTATTATTTAATTTACAGCTAGAATTTTGTTAGACAGTTTCGATGGATTATAGAGTATGTGGGCAATGCATTTTAATCTATTTTACTTTTACGGCCCTAAGAGAGTACTTTGCGACTGGGAAATTCAACTGATTTTCTTCTAATCAACGGTGGCACTGAGGCAGATTCTGATAATGATTCGTATTGAAGTTTTTTGTATTCATTATGATTTTTTAAAATAGGATTACAGTGCATTCCGCTTATACCGTTTTCCCCGCTTAGTACGACTTATTTTCGTGTGGCCCCAACCCTTACTAATACTGATTGAGATTTCCCGTTTAAAACGTTTTCTAGCCTTCAACGTTTTTTCATGACAATTTTTTTGAAAACATTATTATTATTAGACATTATCACCCCCTGTGAAGCGATGAAAAGTTCTAAGGCAGTGATTCCCAATGTGGGCGTAAACGCCCCCCGGCGATGGAAACTTCCAGGGAGCGGTAGAAACTTCGGGTTTAATATAGGATCTTATGGGTTAGATTGCGTTGGGGGCGATGGGAGAAAAAATTTCTGAAGAAGCGGGAGATGGAACAAAAAAGGTTGGGAAACTATGCTCTATAGTGGGAGGTAGAAGCTTCGAATTTAATATAGGATCCTATGGGTTGGATTGAGTTGGAGGGCGATGAGAAAATAATTTTTTTTTGAAGGAGGAAGCGATCGAAAATAATCGCAGTTTAGGAAACAATGATCTAGATCTGTGATTCTTAACCTGAGGCCACATGGCTCCTTTGCTGTCAAGATATTCTAAATGCGTCCACGAGTGAAAATCAGATAAAAAAAAAATCTCTGTTTGACGAATCGGTGATAAATCTGGTAACCTTGTCCCAACCTAACCGCACGTTAGAAAAAGGAAGAAGGGGAATATATGACAGGGAAAAGTACAATAGATAAGGTAGATAAGAGAGTTTTTTATAGAGTGCCTTTTTTCACACTCACCCTACTTGTTTTCTTTGCTCTTACATGCATACATAAGCAAGATACATTACATGTGTGGGGGAAAAATCATTAACAGGAGTATAGAAAAAGAGGAGGGAAACGAAAAAGAACTTTAGTTGATAGGGTTACTACAAAGCTTCGCGATGGTGAAGAGAGCGAGAGAGGAAAGAAAACGCAGGATCTCGTAAAACAGAGCGGGTTTTAACATTAGTTCTATGGCATGCTGTTCGGGATAGAGGAAGAGTTCGTAAAAAAACGATCATGTTCGGAAACTGGAGGTTCGTAAAATCGACCGCATTTGATTGCTTTGAAGAAAAGAGTGACAAACAGATTTTTTTATTTTAATATTTTCGAAATGATACAACAATTAGCACGACAGGAAAATGCTGTCAGAAACACGGTCATCTGATTCAGCAGCTTTTTTCTTGAAAGGAGTCTTCACACGTTCCTTGTGTCCCATTACCGCTTTCTCGGCTTCGCTCCACGAATGAGGCCCCTGCAAACGATACTGATATGGCAGACAAGGGCCGGTGAAACACGTCCAGTACAGAAACGGATTCTTCATGAAGAGACTAGATATGTCGGGCCTTGCCTCTAATAAACTCGTCAAGTCATCGACGTAGTCAATAAAGTTCACGGTTGGTAGGCCACTCGAATTTACGGCAAAGTTTGAGGAAATCTTTTTTCTGGACTCGTGGAAATCGACAAGTCTCTCCTCACTAGTTGGTAGCTTCAACTTTCCATTAAAAATTGCTGCCGACAAGCGGCACTGAGCTTCAACAATCGGCGTCGGTGGCCCGAGTGGTTCTACGAAACCGATGACGCTCAACGTCGGCCTATGCGAGGAGAGTGGGAACAGATTTTTATACAGGCTTATTTCAGATCCTATTTTCCAGATGGTGTCGTTTAGGAAAGTTATCTTCGCATCATATCCCGTAGCGAACACTACGACGTCAATCGGATACAATTCTTTTTCGTCTTTGAAAATAACTCCTTTCTCTTGAAAGCTTTCTATATCTCCTTTCATAATAACCCTAAAAAAGTATGAATGTATAATATAAATACAGAGTGCATTAGAAAAAGGATTTCTTAACTGTGAAATGACATAATAATAACTTCGTTTGATGGGTGGGCTTGGAATTTCAAATAAGCTCCCCGGTTTGTGAAATTACTTACAGTTTTGGCTAACACATGACGTCACAGTTTCGGTTTAATGTCCTTCAAAGATGGGTGCTATTGTCCTTCTTAACCATGGGTCAAATCACATTACGAGGAATTCGAAACGACGAACCCCTCCGTTAATTATACGAAGTACAATGACTGGATACCAAGTCCTCTGTGAGGAAAGTGAATTCGAAATGGTCACCTTGCCTAGCAGAAGTGGGGAGTGACATTTAAGGTCACTTGCCTGCATTGCTTTTACTGCAATCGATGGGTATGCCTTAAAGATGAACTTTTCTAGCTGATGTTTGCGTTTCTCTAGCTTGAGGACTGGTGCTGTGAGCAATGATCGTCAAATGCCTCCGTAGAAAGAAGACTCAAAATAAATTGACTCTGGCTCCTCTAAATCGTAATTAATTTCACAAACTGGTGTATTTAAAAGAACAGGCCTGCCCATCCGATACAGCATTTGTTTTATTTCCCCTCTCTATAACTGTTTATAATTTATGACATTTCAAAGTCAGGGAGGGCTTTCTGAAAGCACCCCGTACAATGATACATATGAACATTGTACGTGTAACCTCTTCGCACCTGAATCAAAACTGACTATAATTTTTTTTTTGATTGATTTGTGTTTATGGTACGTCAAAATGCCCTTTAAAAAGAAAAAAAAAATTGATTATCTAGGGTCGATATATTTATTATATTATCATTATACTTTTAGGCACCCTTACACATACCTGGAGTCTAAACTTGAAAGAAAAAAGAATCATTAAAAACCATTAAAAATGAGGTATACACTGGAGCAAAGAGGTTAAATACACTAACAAATAAATCATAAATGAAGGCTTCAAAGAAAACACCAGATTATTTTTAGACATAATTGCTAAAATCAAAATGAATTTAAAATTTCCGGACTTTTATTAGTTTTTTGAGCTTTCTTCTTGTATTTTCTGTTTATAGAGATATTTAAAATAATGGCACACAAAAGCTCTTTTTCTCTAAATATGTTATAAAAATATGGAAGTAAAATCCTCAAAGCTTTGAACAAAAAAAAACTTTGAACGTCGCATTTCCTTTTGAACAAATAGGGGGAAAAAAACAACGATTGCTCGAAGAAGTGATTGATATAACTTATAAAAGAAACTATGTGAGTTCTCTTTTCATCCTTTCATTAGACCGCATGAGGTTACAGCTTCTAGAGTTCAAGGTTAGATTGCGTTGCTGATTTTAGTTTGATTGTTGGATAATGTCTAGCTCGTTGGAGACGGCGAAATCGTGGAGAGGGGAGTGGTATAAAATTATATTTTTCAAAAATCAAGTTCGTCAATTAAGGCTAGTTAAATGCGACTTTAATGTAGTAATTTAGAGCATCGATTTAGAAACTTCATGGATTTCATGAGAATATGAGATAATTTCAAATACAGTACAATCTCAGCTCTTCTGCATGATCATGAGGCCCTTGGTAACAATTCGTCCTGAAGTATTGTGACACACTGGAAAATACTTTGAAATCACTGCTTCAATTACATATATTTAATTTTAATTTCATAGTATCTCGTGTCATCAGCGATTCGTCTAATGGTATACCGTTTGAGGATCACTGCTTTAAAGCAAATGAACAAATCAAGACTTTAACGGAAGTTAATATGGAAGGGAGGGTCCTACCTCCAGTGTTGTAGATGGTAGCATTCTTGCCCGGTTCACAAGAGGAACGGGGTTCGAGTTCCAGCGGAGACCAGATGACTTTTCTTTCCGAGTTCACCTTAGCATAATATCCAGAAAAAATATCTGTTTCCTTAAAACTTTAACCTTTTATTTAATTGTGTTCCGTCTCAAGTAACATGTGTTTCTTATAGTTCCCAATTAAATGCAGTTTGTATTTTGAGATCGTTCTCCCAGCATTGATGCTTCTAAGCAAATGATTTCATGAAAACTTAAACGATTAACATTTAATATCGGTAAATCAAATAATGTTGTGCTCATATGGTTTTAGACATTGTTTAACCCTTTTCTTATATTACAGATTTTTTGAGGAGTCATATAAAGCAAATAAGGTACCCTGAATGCCATTGCGTGCCAAAAAAAAATTGTTACCTTATTATTATTATTATTTTTAGTCATGATAGAGTTGGAAAACGGTAAGGTCTAAAAACTGTCTCAGTGGAATATAAAGAAAATCTAATTGTTATACACAAGGTTTGTTCAAAAGTATCTGACCATTATTTTTCATGCGTAAACAAATGAAGTCAGGGAGACGCGGTTTGGTGCACGTGTATAGGTAAAGTTAGTGTGCCTGTTTGAATTTTTTCCTGCCTGCCGAAGCTGCCAGACGACCGATGAATGAGGGAGTGTAAGCTAGCACCGTCGCATTTCCGTTTTTGTTAAAATGGCAGGAAAAACGACGCGCTACTGCATTAAATTTTGCATGAAGCTTGGTGGTTCCCGAGTGAAAACGATCCGCAAGATTCGACGGATCTTGAGATGAAGAAATGAGCACCACATCTACAAATGTAGTGATACAACCTTTGCAAAGATGGTCGTACATCAATGGAGAGTGAAGCACGTTCTGGTAGGCCCTCAACATCCAGAAATGAGATCGTTATCAAGTAAGTGAGGTGTCTGGTGATGCACTATCATCGAATCAGACAACTTGCAGACGAGGCGAGCATTAGCATTGGATCCGTCCATGACACCATTTAGTCTTCAGGAGATGCAAAGTCAAAGCCATGCTGACGGTCTTCTTTGACTCCACCAGCGTGGTTGATCACGAGTTCGCACTGCGCGACACAACCATCTCTATGGAGTACTACCAAGAATCAGATTGGGAGCTCCATCACGATAAATGCAGTTGCGCTGTTCGAGTATTCCCTGCCATTTTGTCAAAAACAAAAATGCGATGGCCTCACTTACACTTTCCCATTCATCGGTGGTTTGCCAGCGACTGGCATTTTCTGCAGGCAGGGAAAAATTTAGTTCATTGTGCGCTAAGATTGCCTACATACGTGCACCGAACCACGATTTCCTAGTTTCATTGGTTCACGCACCAAAAATTATGATTGGATGCTTTTTGAACAAACCACGTATTTCTGTACTGTGCAGCTGAAAATCAGAAACAATCTATTTTCTCAGGAACAAAACAGTATTTATTACTGTGTATGAGGTAATAAATATACTAAGATTGTGTATGTGTGTGTGTGTGTGTGTGTTATTTAGAAAAATAAATCCATGGGAAAGATGGATAAGAATTAACATCATTGAAATAAAAACCACGGAAATGAAAAATCCCAAAATATTTCATCATTTACTTAAGTTAAAAAAAGAACGAAAATGCTATTTTCTTTCACCACCAACCTTCCAGTTAGTATCTTGTCAGGCAATTCATCATTGACGACGGGATGTTTGCTCAAAATGTCGTGTTTTGGCCTGATACCATAAATGTCATGGTCCACTCTCGACTGAACGGCGCTCTCCAAATATTTGCGTACTTTCTCCTTGGAGAAGTTTGAGAGCCAATGAACACTTCTCCGTAGGTATATGGTATCTGATGGGTAACCTCTGCGTCCGATTTTCGGCACGACCCACCCTCCACTCCTAGTGCTCACGTAGACCTACGGAATAGCAATGAGGAAACAAAATTCATTAACACTTATTCAACATGATAATGTGAGGTTTTTATTATTCTTGATACTCGGAAACAAAAAGATAACAGAAAATGTCACACAGTGTTAGTCCTGAAAGCAATCGCCATCGGCATCTAACGTCTTTGGCCAATGTCTCTTCAGCTATGCAGCGTTCTGGCAGTAAATTAGAAATCTCTCATAGAATTCGTTAGCTCCTGTGGTATGTTTGTTTAAGGTATCCGACTACCACGTTTCTTTAAAATGGTACTGGAGTGAACTTTAATTACGTTTTTTGATTAAATAAAGTGCTTCAAATCGTGAAAAAAATATATTTTATATACAAATCGAATACAAATACAAGGCCACAACAGGCAAAATGCCCAACGAGGTGGCCGAGAAAAATATACCCATAATAAATATGGATGTCATATATTTCCAAAATACAGCAACCCAATCGAAAATGCAATTACAAACATTATATATACAGTACATGATGAAATATTGGTATATTTTGGACTACCTGTCATTTTCTATAGAAATGTCCTTTTTATGTCAAATTTTAAGCAAAATTCATGCTATATATATATATAGCATGATATTATATATATATATTATATATATATTATATATATATATGATTATATATATATATATTATATATATATATATAATATATATATTATATCACTTGAGTCATATGGTGTAAGGTCATGGCGATATGAGATGACTCCGAGGTGCTTCATTTTTTGTACATGTTTTGTACATATTTTTTTGGATATTGCAATATGAATCTTTTTTTCCCTCCAAAATTATGACCCATAGAAGGATCTATGGGTCAAATAGTGATTGTTTTTGTAATTGTCTTTTTATTTTGTTTGGTTTTGTGCTGTTTTGTCTTGTCTAGTGATAATGCTAATAAATAATAATCTGAGAAATAAATAATACACAATAGTCTTCACCCTCACCTTGTCATAGCAAATACGAGCAACCCCCCCCCCCCATGGGTGTTGTGATTATTGCTTTACGTCAGGGGTGCACAACGTTTTCAGTCGCTGACCAGATATATAGCGTTTTTATGCCACTCGCCGGTCAGAAACTAGGATGTATCTGGTATACGTATAAATATCCTGTTCTTCCCGATTTTTTCTATGAATTTTACTAGAATTTTTATTTTTTTAATGAAATCAAGGTTGCGATTATGAATTATATGATGACAATTATTATTCTAATTATCAAAATTAATTATATTCACATAAATATATTCATTTCACAAATTTGTCGAACATATACTCTGTATGGTTTTTTTTTTTTTTTTGTAAATTGCATTGTTATCAATTGCGAGTTGCCGTGACTCTATTTCCCGCCATTGGCGATTTTTTAGAATTTTTAGCGATAGTTAGCAACTATACACTACTTATTTTTGATTATTTTTTTGGCTGCAATTGGCTTTTTCCGTTTGACATTTTTTTTGGTTGTAATTGGTGATGGATTCTGATTGTAAGGATCCTAATTTCATGGGGAAAAATTGAAGATCTCTTAATTTCCACTGAAGAATTTATTAAGGAACACACGTCAGCCTTTTAATACTGGTATTTTTCTACCGGAACATCTTTCGCGGGGAGCATTTGGCCTAGGGACTGGAGTTGTTATGCACCCCTGCCTTAAATAGTACTTCGAATGGCTCCTGTCCACTTACCTGTTTGGCACCGATGCTGATATCCACTGCAGCATCGACAGCAGAGTGCCCGAACCCTACCACCAACACATTTTTCTTGTCGAAGTCACTGATACTTTTGATCTCTTTGGTATGAAGTGAGTTACCCGTGTATTCGCTCAGACCAGTGATCACCGGAATTCTGCGGTGACTCCTTTTGCCGCTGCACACCATGACACCGTGGAATAGTTCTTCGCGGTCCACCTTCTTCTTATCATCGAGGCACTTATATTTCACTTTCCATTTGTACGTGCTCCGTCCGTCTTCGTACGGTTCGACTTTGAGGACTTCGTGCTCGTACAAGATATGGTCGTAAAGATCAAAGTGCTCTGCATACATATCTAGATATTCCATCATCATGGTGTTGTGGAGATAGTTGGGGAAGTCATCGGGAGGGGGAAAGTCACTGAAGGCGTCCATCTCTTTGCTGTAGATATTTACGGTCGACTTCATGCACGATGCCGTGCCTCGGATGACATCTTCCCGGTATTTCCAGAACCCACCGAATCCGTCGGTTTTTTCGAAGCATACAACGTCCAGGTTCTCTTCTTTGCAGGCTTTTACCGCTGCTAGGCCACTTCGGCCTGCACCGATGACAGCGATTCTCCTCCGAGTGGCTCTACCTGGAAGTAGATGGACTTAAATCAATAATAGGGAAGTAAAAAAAAAAGCTACACTATATCATGAAATTATAAGGGCTAGCCCTGGGTCTTGTCAATGCATGGCCCGCGGGATAGATAAGAAATTCGGAGCTTTCTGCAGTGGCCCACCGACCATTTTGCGATAAAAGCTACTTTAAAATTGAAAAGGGATTAAAATTAAAATAATAATAATAGAATCTCTCGTTCTTTGTCTGTTGTTAAAGCGCGCTGACCACTATACTTTAGTGTATATAACCGTGAGATGCTTTTAATACATTAAGAGCACCTTCTGAACGAATTCGGGGGGGGGGGGGCGTAGCACTTTTAGGAACTTTTGGTTTCGTATATTTCGGGAGGGAAAATTCATCATAGTAAAGGTACACATAACTACAGAATTGCTGAAAAACAACTTAATAGAAGATATAATTTTAGAATTACGTGAATTGTTTTCAAAATATTTAAGATATAATTTTTGAAGGAAATAATTTCATAATCATCGAAAGGATTAAGATTATAATTAAGTTTAGGAACAATCTCAGTTTCGAAATTACTAATATAATTAATTTCAGAGTTATTAAAAAAAATAACTTCAGAATAACTTGAAAAAAAAATAAATTCAGAGAATCGACGAAAATGTGTAATTGATAAAGAAAATAATTTCATAAATAATTTTATAAGTAATTTCAGATATAATGAGAACGAATAATTCGTGAAACTAATTTTTCAGAATCTCGTAATAGAAAAGGAAAAAATAGAATTGGTGAGAGAAATAATTTCAGAAAAATATTGAAAATTCTTACTCTGTGAAAAGAATGGTTTCAGAACAGAAAAAAAGAATTCTTTAACAATTTGGCATCCCTGTTTAAAGCACCATTGCACATTACTTTATGTTATTGTGAATCTGTTTACTATCTTACAATTCCAAATACCGCAGTATGACTTTGTAGCTTTCGAAATTCATGGAAAATTTGAGTTTTGGCCCGCAATGTCTGAAATTTTGAAGACATCTATTCTAGGCTGCTTCTATTCTAGACGGCTATTCTATCCTAGTAAAGCTACAAAATATCTTGGAAATGCATCTAATACTTATTCATTTAGAGGGCACATGAAATGATTTTTAGTTAACACGTGCCTCTCCCGGTAGTAGCAGAACAATCGAAACGTGTAAATAATTTCAGGTATTTCTGATTTGAAAAGCAGCGGCAGAACGAAATTAGTCAGTCGCTCATAAAAATAGGCCAGGGCGGGGCCTATTTGAAAAGCGTGAAGATGTTCGCTGTCCAACCGCAAGGAGAAGAAGAATTCATTCGGCCTCGTTTTCATTCGGGCTCAAAATAGCATCCTTTTTGACATCAACTTTAGAATATATAATTCCGTGTGTTTACAGTTGGCTTAGTCTTACATTGTGTTTTCAATCGAACCGACCTGACAGGGTCTTTGTATGGAGAACAAAGAAAAAGAAATAAAATATTTTTATGGAAAGTGTCAGCTTGATGAGAGAATTAATTAAATCGATTCGAGGCATCGCGGAATTTAGCACATTTCCGTAGTTATTTGTATTCGAAATGAAGAACTAGAGATACTATTAATGACTTTACAGTTCGGTAGTATTTTTATACGGCATTAGCATGAACAATAATGATTTATCTATTGGTAAAATATTGGGGAGAATGAATCTCTCCCCCCTTTATATGATTTCCCATTATGATTTGGCTGCCACAGTTATCAAAGTCACTGATCTAGTACGATCATAGCTTCACTTTTATAAGATATGAAATTACAGTGGAACCTCATTTATACGTCTCTCAGTTATACGACTCTGACATTTATACGACGTTTGGCTTCGGTCGCCAAATTGATTCCTATACATTTTAACCCTTACAGCGTCAAACTTAAACTGTTTTAATTCGGTCACTCCGAAATATTTCGCGTTCTTAACACGCTTTCATGCCCAATGTGGCGGTCATAATGAGGATCAGGAAAAATTTAAAAACTTCTTAAAGGGTTGATAAGGTTTTCGCGGCCATCATTTGATAAAAATTGTTTGTTCGGGTTCGAAGACCGTCGTCCGTTTAAGTTAGTTCTGAACGTTTCCCCAACACCAGTGGTTGGCACCATCATCAGGAGAATTGATAAAACTGGATCAAAACTCCGGAAAACTTGACTTTTGATTCAGTTTTATTAGTTCTCCTGATGATGCCAACCACTAGTGTTGAGAGAAACGTTGAGAACTAACTCAAACGGACGACGGTCTCTTCGAATCCCAACAAACAATTTTCATCAACTTTTTAAAGGGTTAATGTGTTAAAATAATTATTCATTATTTAATTATTATTATTATTATTATTCATTATTAATTCATTTATTCGACGTTTTCACTTGGACACGAACTCAAATCTTGAAAGAAAAAAAAAACACCATAAATCATATCCATGAAGTGCGCGTAATATTTTTGCACCGTGGAAACGTGTTGCTGAAACAGTTCTTGCATATTGTCACCGCAAAAGCCATGAATTTTAAAGTGATTGTTAACATATTAGGAAATAGCCATTTCGATTGGACACTGAAGTGGTTTATTTATTGCTTGTTACTGAGAAAACGCAGACGCGGAGAGCCCCCAAAGAATCGAGTTTTGATTGTTTGAAAGACGGCCATATGTTCATTGGGAATTTTTTTTCAGTGTTATTCCTATAGGGTGGGAAAGTTCAGTGCCAATGGAATTGGTACTACAAATTTCCAATTCAGAATTAGCTCATAACCAAGTAATATACAATGACGCTAAAAGAGAAGTTGGAAGAAAGTCTTTTTTTTTTTTAAAATCATTCAAATATAAATTAGGGCTTCTTGTCATTTCGGAAATTTCTCGACCCCGAAACGTATAGGCACATTTAAAAAAAAAATGTATGTCCAGTCAAAATTTTTACGTAACTCGGGCAATTTGTCCAGCTCTGGTTCCTACACTCATAACATAATAAGTAAGCTCTATGAAATAGGTACTGTACATTGAAAAGGGAAAGTATTTGAGTCGTCACTGGCAGAAGAAATATCGTATTAATCGATGTTTCACACATAGTATTCGATTATTTTATAAGAGGGCACAACTTATTCAAATAATCAAGTATTCCATAAATTATTGAGAAATTAATTTCTCGGATTAAAAAAAAGAAAAACCGATGGAAAGATGATATGATCAAAATGCATTCGCGTGAAAGTAGAGGGAAGTATTTAAAGTTGAAGATAAATGACGTTGAATATTTGGTCAAATTCATTTTTACGCAATTTATAAATTATGCAAATTATCTTCCTCTCTGATTCTAGTAAAGATATACTTAACATTTTTTTCGAAAAAAACCCCCACGGAGAAAACCGGACATTTTTGTAAAAGAAAACGTCGGAAATAACGAAATTACGGGAAAATACAGCAATGCCCCCTTTTCGGGTCATGACAAATAAGAGCACGCTGGAGAGGGCCAAATTGGTTAAAAATCCCTTTTTTTAAATCGTTAGGTTTAAAAAAAGCGCCATGAGACGAAGACGACGAAAAATGTGTCGTTATATCCGCGTTCATGACATTTTTATCGACCTTATAAGCAAGGTAATCAACATTATTCTCCATGGGGATCAGACTGTCAATTATTGACGTTATAACGGAGGTGTCGTTACAACCGTATTTGACTGTACTAACAACGTACGTATTAGTGAATAAGAGGAATTTATATCAAATTATATCAAAAAAAAAAGTCTTACCTTTCATTTTTTCCAGAGAACTGTGAAGTATAAAAAGAATATTTATATATAGAGAAAAAAGGCGATTTTTTCTTCCGCGATCTCTTGCTTAATGAACAAGTTTCGAACCCACAACCGGACGAAATATTGGCGTATTTGGAACTGAGAAACAAGTGAAAGTGTCGGTCTTGGTTTCAACATGTAGTTCTCGATGGGAAGAAAAAAGCGAAACCTGTTCGCAATATTCGCCGAAGCAGAAAATTTCGGGAAACTTTTTACCGCAAAAAAATGCCTTATTAACACACTGTGAATATGCGATCGCGTGTACGGGAAAAGAAACCACGTGCCCGCAAAATTTCCGCTTTCTTGTGGACACATCGTTTTTCTTAGAAATACAGAAAATTAATAAATAACAGGCAAAAAAACGTGGCGTTTCGCAATGCTAAGTAGCCGAAAACTTTACGATATTTTACATTTTGGTAACACCTTTCTTCACTTTACAATGACTGTATGTCGGCACTCAACGCGTTATTAAAATATTTGTTACAGTGTTCATTAAATACATTTAATTTGAAATTTTTGCTAATATCAACGGATAGAGAGTTCAAAATTTGAAGGGAACGAAATAGTATAACTTCGATTGTCCCAAAAAAAAACTAAGCTCCAATCTCATGAAACATAACAGTGCTCGATATAACGATAAATCCCTCTACAACAATATATTTTGAAATCTTATTTAGAATTGTCTACAGTCTAATGTTGAACTCCTCTTTATACAACGATAACCTCTACTACGAAAAACCACCTCTGTAACGATATTTTCTGACGGTAATTCGAATCCACAACACACGCTACAACGATATTCTTTATATTTCACTCAAAACCACCTTCGATATACTGTATTTATAAATTCCTCATCAGTGTTTGTTCCTTTAGTAAGCGTTTGATAACATTAGTATTTTGTATTAGTATTAGTATTTGCACTATTCCTTCAGAAAATATTAATGGAATTGCCGTAGAGCTACTTTCAGTGTGGTACACAACAGTGCTGTGCGGTAAACCACTTTGCAGCGTGGAACAACTAACTGAACTTTATTAACCTAATTAACCAACTATAACTTTATGTTGCGAATAAATGCTTATAAATGTATTTTATATTGGACCAACAACATCAATCCGTAAGAGATGCCAACAACAGCATAAATTTGGTGGCAACTGATGATAATGCTACTTCTCGATATAACGCGATAATCTCTCTACAACGATATTTTTTCTTTGCTCGCAGAGTATCGTTGTATCCAGGTTTCACTGCACTCAAAAACTGCATAGAAAAACTACTGAATGACAAACAAATAAGTATATTTGTAATCATTTTAGTTTTAATAAATCGTAATTAGCAAGAAATTTTGTTAAAAATATTTTTCATCGAAATGTTAATATGGAAATATTTTTAAAATTAATTTTCGACAGATTTTTTTGGTACCAATTGTTTAAGGATTATTAAATTCTTATATTTAAAAGAATTATGATCTTTTTATAGTGCAATTATTTTAATCAATTTCATATGTCTAATTAATGCCCAGATTATGCGTGGTTAAGTAGTCAGTGGGTGTAGATATCTATATTTTAAGGGGTATCACAACCCCTAAGGTAGATTTTTTAAATGACTGAAAAATACTCCATTTTGATGCAAATCAAATGCAATGCATTTTGTATCAAGCTGTAAATTTTTTCTTCGAAAATTGAAAAGGAAACAAATGAAATGTATACTTTGAACGCGATTTTTTCAGATTGTTGCAGTTTTTGAGTTCATCCGTAAGATTAAGGAAAAAACGACTGCACCAAAAATTTTGAAATTTTGTAGAAATGTTAACACAATATGTGTCGGTTAAATGAACTTCGCACCCGAATATCTGACCATTTGTTAGAATTTTATGATTGTTTTAAGTTTAAGTAAAAAAAAAGAGATAAATTTCAAAAGTCTGAGTACATTTTTTTTCCTAAAAATAGTTCTCATTAGTCAATATAGCTAAATTAAAAGTTAATTTAACTAACACATTTGAATAAACATTTCTGCAAAATTTCAGAATTTTTGATTCAAAGTAGTTTTTTTTTTCAATCTTACGGATGAGCTACAAAGAATTTCAGAAATTCGATCTGAGAAAAGAACGTTCAAAGTTTGTTTGCCGAATATTTTCACACTGACATTCATTACTTCTTTCTTTCATTTTAAAATAACGAACAGACTGATTGATACGAAATTTTTCGCATTTGATTTGCATAATTGAATGAAATATATTTTAAAATGATTTTTGAAAAATCGGCATTTGGAGGCCTCAGAGGTCGTGTCACCCCTTAAATTAATAGCTCTTCAAGAAAATTGTCTCGTATTTAGTATCTTTTGTTAATTAATGTAATAAATTATTATAACCTTTCACCGGCCGAATTTAGAGATTGACTTTCTCAACTTTTTCCTATTATTTTCCCTTCTGATCTTTCAGTTTAGAAATTCAAACCAAAACATTCATTGAAATAACTTTCTTGTATGTTTTTCTGGAATCTTCTTGTCTATAGAAACAACATTAGAATTTAAAAAAAAAACAATTTTTCTTTAAAAATGGGTGATTTAAAACCAAATTTATGGCATAAAAACTGAAACAAATGAAATGTTTTGTTTTGTAAATTAAGTTTCAAATCAATCACCTTCAAGAAAACTTGAAAACGACCAAGTGCTTTCATAAACAAATAAACGGAAAAAACAATTTTTTTTGACTTGATCACCTACATTCTACAATCTACCTACATTCGAATTTTGAAAATGTTCCGTTTTGAAAAAAAAAAATAATAGAAATGTAGACCATCTCCAATTTTATAAATTGGAGATGGTCTACATTTCTATTATTTTTTTTTTTCAAAACGGAACATTTTCAAAATTCGAATGTAGGTGATTCCATTGAATGTTGATCAAGAAAAAACATAGTATTTTTAAATATTCATCTATCATTCCTACATGCCACTTGTTGGGCTATTTTCTACTTTTTTAAAGTAAACGCAATCCGGAGGAATACGCTTTTTTCCTTTACTGTAAATTTAGCAAAAGTGAAAATGTTCCCTTTTAAAAATAAGCTCCTCATTTGTTTTTTTGAAGTGCTGTCCAGCTCTAAAAACACCCTTTACCGCCTTTGCTGTTGTGATTCGACCGCGCATTCTATTATCAAAAATGCTTTTTTAGGTGTTTCATATCACCTCTTAAAAGTTTGTGCCATGAACTAAGAATCACCCTGTATACGGAAACGTATTTTGTTTATACGTTGTTACAATTAGTAGAAATTTATAGCAACTGTAAGTAACTTTTCCATTCACGGATCGTGACCTAAGGTTGATTAATTGCGAATAGACACCGGTCGACCTTGTTCTAGTAACTTATAGCCGTTATTTACGGAGGCCAGTTCAAGCGGTGGCCTTGAAAGGTGTTGAGTAAGAGCATGCTGACCATTCGCGAACGTTTTCATGGCCACTCGCGTAGAAGTGAAGAGAAATGAAAAACAATATCTTACGAAATTCTTGTATAAGTAGCATTTTCATTATTTTTTTTGCTATTATAAACTTAACACGCGATGTTTCATTCACGATAGTAAACTCTATAAGAAATCCGATTTGAATGAAAAAAAAACGGTTTCACTTTTTTACTAGTTACTCTAAAATGACACTAATTTTGAATTCACTCGTGTGTATTATGTGAAATTGGCCAAATTTCTGCGTTAATGTAGTTAGATTATTTATATAACATTATGAAATCCATTGCACGCGACTTATGATGTATATGCGTGTGAATTCCAGTGCATTTATTTATTCGTTTTGAAATTTTTTCTTCTATAAATTCTAATTTGCGTCCCGATTCGAAAATAAAATTAATATGAGACATGCGACGCCACACTTCGTTGGGCATGTCGTTCGCTGTTCCGTTTCTTTTATTACTTGGCCATTAACATCAAATCTACGCGGAACAAAAGCACGTGGAAAACAAAAATAACGGGTATGTATGCCGGATATACTTCAGTGAATATCTATCACTAAATATGATTGCTCAAGATCTATGGTTTCAGACAAGAACAAAGGAATAGACTCAAAGAAAACAAACATTCAGACCCCCTTTGTTTAGTTTTAGTATTATAAGAAGATATATAATTGATATGATACTTTTTGAAATTATTGCGTCAGATCAAGAAACAACTTGGTCACTATCATGGATTTTTTTTGTCTTTTGAATGTGAGGACATTGAAAATCTGAATTTTCACATGTTTCTGCATCGATGTTTCACTATAAATCTGGCCTGGTACTTTAAAGCACTAGGCTTGATAATTTGTTTTGAACTAATTGTTTCAAAATCATTGGTTTTTTTTTGTCTTTAATTAGAACTGAAATGACCTATCATATAATTTACACGATAAATATTTATTATTATCACATTCACACTATTATTTCAATTTATTATAGTTTTCTTTCAATATTTCTTTAATTTATTTAAAATTTATTAATTTATTTAATTGCTTTCTTTAATTTAAAATTTTAAAAAGGAATACACATCACGAAAGCAAATCGCAGAATTTTTGACCCGAACCTACTTTCAATGTCTTCCGCGTTCGAAACGTATGTAAAGCTACAGTCGGTGAATCGTAGCTGAGGTAAAACAACTTCACCAATAGTGCTTTATCCACCAATGGTAAACATCAAAATGAAAACCATATGTGATCGTCAGTAACAGGAAAATTCAGAAATGAGCTGTCAATCACGCACCCTGCATTTTATAGGACTCTGATTTGCATAGTTCCAATGATTTGCTTTAGTGCAGCGATTCTTACTGACGAAAATTCGAGCTAATTTTTTTCCCATATCAAAATAAATGATACAAATATCATTATTATTATATGTATACAAAACTAATAATAATCGAGGTAGTAATGTGTAGTACAACTCACACATATAATTATTCTACATTATACTTTTAGTTCTCTGACAGTTCTTTTGATGCTGGGTGATTACATTAGAGATACATCAGTGAAGCCAAACTTTGCTGTATCTGGCCTGAGGAACAATAAAATACAGGGTTTACACAAATGAATGAAACGATTTTAAAAATTTATATTTTCAAAACTATTACACATATACATTTTTTTTAAAAATAAAGAAAAACAAAGTTTTTTTTCAACATTACAACAATCGATGGTAGTACTTTCGTGAAACAAAGTGATTGAGATGGACTGAACCATTCGTTTTTTCTTCTTTTTTTTTCAGTCACCAATTTCTTAATGCACGCTACACAGAAATAGCGGAAACAACCCTTACGTATTCCTAATACACAAAAAACTTTTCTTTCATTGCTATTTTTAAATTTCAAACACGGTGTTCTACGGAAGTGCTGCCATCTATTGAGAGATGTTGAAAAAAAAAACGCTGAATGCTTTTCTTTATTTTTATGTATCTCAGATTATATTCTGTGTAATAGTTTCGAAAATATAAATTTTTTAAAATCGTGTCATTCATTTGTTCAAACCCTGCATTTTCTCGCCTCCCTTATCAGAAAAATTCACTTGGTAAAAGTTTTTTTTGGACGCATCCCGCACTGTAAACTTCATGCCTTCCGTACAAATTTGATCAGGAAACAACCAATAGCATTTGGAAGAGGAAAAGAAATGGGGTTAAGTGAAGTGTAGGAGAGAAAAAGTACAGAACTCTAAAATTTGAAATATAAATTGGATGTAAAAGCAAAAGAAGAAGAGTTAAAAATTAGTGTAAGTTGATTATTCCAGGACAAACGAGGAAAATTTCAAGTTTTATACTATTAAGTTTTTAAACGATAATTTTTTGTTTCAAGGTACACGATGTTCCACTACCCGTGAGAACCACGCCAAACTTGTAATGTTGAGACAAAACACGACAAAAACAAGTGTACAATTTTTTTTATAAGACCGGGATTACACTATAAAAGTTTTGTAAAAGTTATTTTATAAAACTTGACAAATTCAACCAGCAAACGTATTGGTTACATTTTGCAATCAATGAACTTATTGGTTACATTTTGCAATCAGTGAACTTATTGGTTACATTTTGCAATCAATGAACTTATTGGTTACATTTTGCAATCAATGAACTTATTGGTTACATTTTGCAATCAATGAACTTATTGGTTACATTTTGCAATCAATGAACTTATTGGTTGCATTTGTAAAACATTTATAAAAGAACTTTTCTAAAACGTTTATTGTGTGATCCCTTTTTTTGCAACATTTCTGTGTCAAGGTTACAGACTAAGAGCTGAAACAACATTAGATTGTGAGGTTGTGTATTTCTAATCGCTTGCACTCCAAAAACATTAGCTAGAATGCAATACTATTCAAACTGCTTCGTTTCGAGATTTATTATGGTCAAGGTACAACAGTTTCCCTCTATATATATATAAAATAATCTATTTTTTGTAATTTTATTGTCATAAAAAACGACATTATGTCAGAGACTATTCATATTCGCGTTCGAATGATAATTCTAGATAACCGAATGGGTCAGAGTTCAGTCTGATAATCTTGAAGCTTTTTGAAAGTGGATAGATAATAATATATTTTCTGCTTTTCACTCTCTGATACGAAAAATTCGGAACGCCTTCGAGAGGAACAGCAATTACGATCAGAAAGAAATCCCTTCTCTACCAAAGAGTGAGCATATATATATATATTTTTCTTACAATTTGAATCTTAAATTTTGCCAAAAAAGATATTTCAAGCTTTTATATCATTTCTGAATATTTTCTATATCAGGCAAAATTCAAATATGAAGATTTTTTCCCCTGTGCCCTGTATTAATCAATTAAGAGAGAATATTTTGTCTTTTATGTTTAAATAAATAGTGAGGAGTTGTCTGAAATGTTGACCCGTAAAATGATGATACTGTAATAATGACCCGTAAAAAACTGATATTCGAACGAGGGTATAGAGGAGTATAAAAATGATCAGATTTATATTTTACTTATGCTAAATATTCCTAAAACTGAAGACATGGATTTTCGATATTTGAGGCATCTGTCACTATAACAGAGCGGTACTTACGCATTATCCGTAACCTGAGCCAAGCAGACATTAATCACCAAAATAGACATAATAATATTTGCTTTGTTGTAATGCCAGGATTGCAATATAAAAGTTTAAGAGCTATTTTACAAAATTTATTGGTACTTATTGGCTTATTTGGCACGTATGTGAGTTTTAAATAACATTTGTGCCAAATTTTATTTTAAAATAGCATTTATTGGTAACATTGCGTTTCACGAATGTTATTTGATGATACTGTAAAAATGTTACCAATACATTGGTTGCATGTTCTGAAAAATGGCATGCTTTCGTGCTACTTACTAGCACGTGCATCACTTGCCTTACTGATCAAAAAGAATGATTCATTTGTTTAATTTGAGATGGTTTTTTTCATTTTTAAACATATCTAACTATTATACTGAATGTTTGAAGGGAACATACAAGAATGCCGAAGAAGGTCGCTGTCATAGGTGCAGGCGCAAGTGGGCTCGTGGCCATCAAGGCATGCAAAGAAGAGAACGTGGAACCCGTGTGCTTCGAGAGGAACGGGCAGCCCGGTGGTCTTTGGAGGTATCATGATGAAGACATCGATGGCGTCGCCTCGGTCATGAAGACCACCATAATAAACACAAGCAAAGAAATTGGAGCGTTCAGCGATTTTCCGCCACCGAAGAAGTTTCCGAACTACATGCACAATTCGAAGATGTTCGAGTACTTCATGCTGTATGCAAAGGAGTTTGGTCTGTTGAAACACATCAGGTAGGTATCTTTCCGGTCAAAATTAACAGCGAGTCTCAATATCTATGAAATCTTTTGAAATCATGAAGTTTCAGAACTCAAAAGACAAGAGTCGAAAGTAACGATGAGCCTCTCCGCCAACTATACAAAGTACAGTTGCCTGTATACTAAGCGAAGATGAATTTTAGAATGAAAATTTTTTCGCATTCCTCTGTGGGGAATCGAACCACCAACCTCTTACTGTCTGAGAGAATGCTTTACCATTAAGCTACAGAAGACAGACATTTTGTTCCTTTACGCTCTGGACGGGACTGGCTAGTATAGACAGCCTCATAACAACAACAGCAGCTAATATCGTCACGAACTGTTACTGAGTTAAGAGGTTGTCTACAGCGCAGTCCCATTCAACGCAAACTTAAAGGAAGAAAATGTCTGCCTCTGTAGCTTGATGGTAAAGCACTCGCCCGGACAGTGAGAGGTTGGTGGTTGGATTCCCCACAGAGGAATATGAACATTTTCTTTCCAAAATTCATCTTCGTTTGGTATACAGGCAATTGGATACCTTTGTAGAGTCTAATTAGGTTGGATAAAGTTAAATAATGATAAAAATAGTTAGATGACTTTTTTTTCTAGTGAATGCGTTGTGTTGTACAGATGAGATATCGTATTGCGTTCCCAGGTACAATATGCAAGTTGTGGATGTCTCCAAAGCTGACGATTATGAAGCTAGTGGATGCTGGATCGTAAAAGTAAGAGACACGAAGACCGGAAATGTCTTAGAAGAAAAATTCGACGGTGTTATGGTTTGCATTGGCCATCACGTGTATCCGAAGATTCCTCAATTCAGTGGACAGGAAAAATTCAAAGGAAAAATTATACACACTCATAGCCTGAAAAATTGCGAAAGTTTCGGTGGCATGAGGGTCGTTGTCATTGGAATTGGAAATTCCGCTGTCGATGCAGCCGTGGATTCAACTTTTGTAGCCAAACAAGTAAGTTAAATTTACCATACATTAGCGATGCGAGAAAAATATTCCGACTTACAATTTACCTAGCATTTTTCGTTCGTTTAACACACATTAATAAGCTCTCGAAAATTCATGATTAGAACTATGCAGCTTGAAAATTAGCCACGATATTTTTAATAATGTATCATGTGCTCCTCTCTAGTATAAAAAGTATAAAAAGACTAGTATAAAAGACTGAACCTTATAATTAACAGGATGGCATCAAACTGTGAGGAAGTGATTTTTTTTTTTTACCAAGAACAGACCACTACACCACTCACACGTATCTAGGGATACTGTAAAACCATATATGGCCCATGCTCTGTCCCGTAGGGATGGCAGCATTCTATCTAACCCCATGGATAATTTGGCTCCTCTCGCACTTTTTTTAGAAGCTACACAATTCTGTCATTATACTAGAGTTGAGCGAATGAAAAGGTGACGAGAGTTCTCGACGTCAAAATATACTAAACAGTAGGAACTGACAGGATGACAGGTCCGACTGAAATGTGGTTGTTTCAGTATTCCTCAGCGAAATTTGACAAAAAACATTTGATGTTCACGGCACATGTGAGTCGGCATTTTATCGTGTGGAAAACGCAACTCACACACCCAACGTTCCCAAAATGTTTGTTCTTTATGGCACGATACAGATGTTGCGATGTCTTTAAGTACGCCTCACAGTTGATGGTCATTCCATGTCAAAAGAAATCAATCGGTAGGGTTCTAGGGAACTAGCCGGTCAGCCTACTATTTCTACTCGTTAAAAGAACTCTTATCTACACTGAAAACCTCCTTAACGGACACACCTCAGATTCAGTGACCCCTCTTTTATGGTCAAATATTAATGCTTCCGTGTATAATAAAATTATGCTCTTTTCAAACCCTTGATTAACTGTCACTCCTTTTTTATGGACGAATTTTTTTTCCCAACTGGTGTCCACAAAAAAGAAGTTTCACTGTATTCGAAAACGTAATGCCATGCTATTTTAATGATTCGGGAACTGTGCGAGATCTCTCTGAAATGTAAAGATGGGGGGAGGGTGTCCGGTCCTTAAATGTCCAATGATGCAAAGAACATGTTATATCAATCACTCGTAGAAATACCAAATTTGGCTGTTGCAAAATGTGATATGTATTCTTCCTGCAGTCCAAACCACTTTTTCATTTGATCACTTCATCGGTCCCAATTGCATTCTAATTTCATGTATAATATAATGAAAATGTTTTTACTCAGAAAAAAATTAACATAGAAAATGTAGCCAACCTTCGGTTTACGAACGGCTCGGTTTTTGCGAAAAATTCGGTCTACGAACAACACAAAATGATTCGGTTTACGAACTTGTCTGGTTTACAAACACACAAGCCTCCGAAAAGGTTAGCCTTAGAAACATGCAAAACGGACTAAATCCCGAAAAAGCATATTTTATATTTCTGTGGCTACATGTCGGATTTTTTTTATCTTACTCTGATGAAATAATTAAATTTCATCAGAGTGAAGCTTCCATCTCCCTAAATATGGCTCCTGTTCCCCCATCCCCATGGATCAACGGGTAATTTTAAACTTTAAAAAGCTCCAACACAAAGAATTTTTTCAATGATGTTTTGCAACAATACAGTATGTGGTATAATTTACCCTCAAAGAATTCTGACAATATTCTGACAATAGCTCATACATTCCATAGTTCTCATTGATAAAGCTTGGCAGCAAGTGCCTTACAAACCCATGAATTTAGCTGGCGGAGATTTTGAGGGCTTCGTCGCTAAGATATTATAGATGACAACGAACATGACCCTACAATAATTTCCATTTCATCTATTTCATACCTACGTAAATTTTTTCAGTGTTAGTTTGGTGATTTTTATCGGTTTTAACGTTACGCACTCCGGCGCTTTTTGCAAAAACTCACACTAGAAACTTCCGGGGTACCAGGAACGGTCAAATTCATTTTACATTGATTCCTATGTGAGAAATGGTTTCGGTTTGCGAACGGTCATCAGGAACAAATTAAGTTCGTAAATCAAGGGTTATCTGTATCAAATTTGTTACCCCAAATATAAATTGTTCTAAACATTTGTTTCCGCCAAATGTCCCTAGAAGTTGAAAACTGGTTTCATTGAAAATGCATGATTTTTCTTAACCTTCCCCCTCTGCAGGTATATCTGAGTACGAGAAGAGGCTCTTGGATATTTAGCCGAATCGGAAAGAATGGCAAGCCTTCCGATATCGCTTTCATTACGAGATTGAATATGTTACTAAGTAAGTTCCGGTCATTCGATGCCATATGTGACGATGCTGAGAAAGCGCTAAATGAAAGATTTGACCACGCGGCGTATGGATTGAAGCCCAAACATAGAGTATATAGTGCACATCCCACGATGAACGACGCTTTACCTAATTGTATCCTGAGTGGTCGAGTCGTAATCAAGGGTGACGTCGATAGGCTCGTAGAAAATGGCGTAATATTCCAAGGGGAGAAAGAAGTCACCGAAGTCGACGTCGTCATCTTGGCGACGGGCTACCACATCAAGTTCCCGTTTCTACCGGATGATGTCGTCATGACCAAAGACAACAAGATATTCCTATACAAGTATAGCTTGCCGCCGCGGCAAAGTCATCCGACCCTCGCGTTGATCGGCCTTTGTCAGCCTATCGGGCCGATATTTCCAGTCTCCGAAATTCACAGCCGGTGGTTTATGCAGATATTCACAAAAAAACTGAAACTTCCATCAGTGAAAGAAATGGAAGGGGATATAAGACGGAAGAACGCGGAGAACGCTCGACGTTACGTCGATTCAACCAGGCACACAATACAAATCGACTTCATACCGTTCTTAGACGAAGTTGCGAGCCAAATGGGAGCTAAGCCTAATCTGTTGAAGTTCATGATTACAGACCCGAAGTTGTTTTGGGCGTGTCTCAAAGGACCATGTCTTCCATATCAGTACCGACTTCAAGGACCACACAGCTGGAAAGGAGCGAGAGATGCTCTTATGACATACAAGAAACGTGTGTATGAACCATTGAACACTCAGTGCAAGGTCCAAAAAGTTAAAAGCATACATTGCACATCTAAAGCCCTTTTTGGGGTGTTGCCCTTGATGTTACTCATGTTAGCAGCACTGTGGAAATACGGGGAATATACAGCTGGATAAAATAACTGATGATTACATACATAAACAGAATGATATCAAGCTGTTTCAATCGACTTTTTTTGAAACAGCAAAAGAGAAAAACTTTGAATTTTTTTTCGAAATATTAATTCATTGAACTCCTGATGAAGTTTCATTCTCGTCTCGATCAATATTGTTCAAATTCCATTCAATACGATTTAAGATAAATTTATATTTTAATATTATCCTAATCGTTTCACTTAAAATACCTAATGAATCCAGGTGTACGTCTTTGTTAACCCTATCAGCGTCAATGATGTATCGCGTTTCAACAATTACGAGATATCTCGCCTCCTTGAAGCCCTCTGATTTTGGCAATGAAGAGCCGAGCTATCTCTGTAAGGCAGGCTTTGCTAGCTAACATGCTTTCCACCTTCCTCCAATCTGTCAGATCAAATGCTAATGGATGAAATCAGCTTTTGTTCAAATTTTGATCACAGAAAGAGAGAGCTGGCGTTTTTTTCTCCGCTTCTGGGTAATATAGGAATATGAATACAGTATAAATGATAGAAAAAGCCAGAGCATTTCTCTTCCTCGGTTGTTTTTTTATTATTGTGGGAGTTGGGAGGGGAAGCACTATCACATGCACTAAATCGGAAAAAAAGATGTGGCATTTTATAAAGAGTTTAGTGATTTCCACTGTGGCCGCAGTCATAATGAGGACCAGTGAAGTTTTAAAAACAACTTAAATGGTTAAGGTACGTCTACATATGTTCACACTGGCTCTGACCGTTGGTAATATATAAACCTATTGGGTAAAAAATAAGTACTACTTGTAAAGTCCCAAGTTGGACGTTCATTTATTACACGTTGCTTGCTCACAATGAAATAGTTCATGACATTCGTACACATTGATGGGCAAAGTTCAGTAAACTAGTCAAAGACAAGACATAGACTTGAAAAAATTGCTATTTTTCTTATTACCATTACGTAAATTATTGCTTTACAACCTTCACGCCAGTACAAATACAAATTACGATGTCTCTCTGTAGGTATATTTGAGCACAAGGAGAGGTTCATGGATACTTGGCAGAGTTGGAAAGAATGGCAAGCCTTTCGACATCGATTTTGCTACGAGATGGAACAACTTCTTCAGTAAATTCATGTCTTACGATTCCCTTTGTGGTAAGCTCGAAAAAATGCTGAATGAAAAATTCGATCACGAGACGTACGGGTTGAAGCCGAAACATCGAGTATTTAGCGCCCATCCAACGATGAATGACGCTTTACCTAATTGTATCCTGAGTGGTCGAGTCGTAATCAAGGGTGATGTCGACAGGTTCGTAGAAAATGGCATAATATTCCAAGGGGAGAAAGAAGTCACCGAAGTCGACGTCGTCATCTTGGCGACGGGCTACCACATCAAGTTCCCGTTTCTACCGGATGATGTCGTCATGACCAAAGACAACAAGGTATTCCTATACAAGTATAGCTTGCCACCGCGGCTAAGTCATCCTACCCTTGCGTTGATCGGCCTTTGCCAGCCTATCGGGCCGATATTTCCCGTCTCCGAAATTCACAGCCGGTGGTTTATGCAGATATTCACAAAAAAACTGAAACTTCCGTCAGTGAAAGCAATGGAAGAGGATATAAGACGGAAAAACGTGGAGAACGCTCGACGTTACGTTGATTCAACCAGGCACACAATACAGATAGACTTCATACCGTTCGTAGACGAAGTCGCGAGCCAAATGGGAGCTAAGCCTAATATGTTGAAGCTTATGATTACAGACCCGAAGTTATATTGGACGTGCCTCAAAGGACCATGTCTTCCATATCAGTACCGACTGCAAGGGCCGCACAGCTGGAAAGGAGCTAGGGATGCCTTACTTAACTACGAGGAACGGGTATACGAACCATTGAACGCTCAGTACAAGGTCCAAAAAGTTAGTACCTTACCTTCTTTATTCAAACCACTCGGTTGGTTGTTACCATTTGTTGTGCTGGTATTTGCAGGGCTATGGAAATACCAAGAATATATCATTGGAAAATAAAAAGTAAATAGCTCCTATTGATATTGAATCGACCGAATGTGTTTGCAATTAATTGCATGTAACGTATGATTTTTCCGTTAAAATAATTGCTGAAAATATTTTTTTTTATAAATATGTTGACGTCTCACCGGAGTTTCGATGCATTAAAAATGTTTTAATGAGGAGAGTAAAATTTTTTTTCGTCTGAATTATTTTAATTTTATCAAGTGTATTTGATTTGTGGCAATATTCAATTCCACTTACAAAAAAGAAATCGGTGCCTCATTCATAACATAACATAATTTATTTGTTCCCAGTCAATTACGATGATACTATTCAAATTAGAGAATTTACAATTAAATTACATATTTTACAATATTTGAAAAAAAAAAATGCAGAGAAAGAAAAAAGTTTGAATGGTCGAACAGTTAATTCATAACGTGATGAAGAAAGCTGGGACAGGGAAGAGAGCAGTAGCTAAAAGCTAGTAAAATGCTATCGACCCTACGACATCTCTGTTCTTGCAATACACGTAAATCTTATTTCTTTAGACATGGAAGAAAGATAAAAAGAACGAAGGATTCTTGGATTCATTCATCCCTTGGATATCATTCGCGTAGTGGGCTGAAGGGTTTCCTTTGATTCAAAGGTGCAAATGTCAAGCTAGTCTTCCGTGTAAAAACAGCGAGTATTCAGGCTCTTTCATTGGATTGTTTATATCCAATTACCAATTTGCTATCAACAACTTAGAAAATAGATAACAAGTCCTCACACAGTAGCGGGGATCCAGCCAAAATTATAGCTTAAATTATCGGACACCGAGTTATTCTGAAATTTCACCGGTTTTGAGCTGTCCTATTTCGAGGTGGAATCGAAATCATGAAAAAAAAGGGTACTTCATTGATATAACAGCCCCTAAAAAATACATAGAGGCACTCCCTGTAAATTCGGCTTCTAAGCAAAACTCATGAACTATTAAAAAAACCGCCAAAGCTAACATCCAGGGACCTTCCTGTAATCGCGCGATTGTGTAGTACAGTACAAACTATAAGGCACTAACGAAGTACAAAAAAAAAGAAAAGAACTCTGGACTAAGTGTTAAATACTTCTGAAACGTTCTCTTATTAATTCTGAAGTTTCATCTTTTATTTCTATCATTTATGAAATTCTCTTTTTTTTTATGGCAATTCTTCTTGAAAAGAATCTGTGCTTTAAATGTGTGGCCATCTGGAAGCTGCAAACCACACATCTGCACACGCAATTGAGTTTCCTACCATCCTTAACAAACAAGTCAGTGAAAGAACAGTTTGTCACCCATATAAATTATTTCATGTATTGTCAAAATGAAATTGAAAAAAAAAAAAAGTGAATACGGTAGGCGGTATCGAGATACGGCCGCAAGATTTTAACGAAGAATATGTTAATTAGTAAAATATTAGCGACTTTTGGAATCCACACCAATTCGCTCTATCCTCTAAAATACTTTTCGATGTTTTAAAAGCAATTAGTCTCATGTGAGAAAAATTAAAAATTTCAGTTTTTGGCCCATCATTTTTTTTTTCAAATGCTTCTCTTCTTTGGTTTTATTTCCCTGAATTCTCGTGGAACTTGCTCGAACAAATCCAATTATACCTCGCGTATGATAATAGTACGCCGGGGTCGGGTCCCAAACTATACCCGTTTTCAATGCGCGAGACGCGACAGCTTTCAAACTTCACGTTTGCGATACTATTGTTTCTCATAATGATGTCAGACTGACAAGGAGAGGGTCCGAAGGTATCATCCTCAAAAAATTGAAGTGCATTATCTCACCCAGAAACACATAAAAACAAAAAATTCGCGGAGGAATGAAATTATTGAAGTCGCAAAAAAAAAAAAACTATAAAAAAGTATAATAGTAGGCTACACCACTCATTGCCTCTTGCGTTTCTTTGGCGATATCTATAAAAAAAAAACCTTTCTCACTTTATTTCCTCCAGCTTCTTTGTTCTAGACACTAACAAAGGAAAGGGTGAAAATTCCGGAATGCAATTATTGAAGCCGCTAAAAATTATCAAAAATGAAACGGTCGGCTACTCATCGCCTCTCGCGCTTCTTAGCGATATCTATAAAAAACGTCTTTTGACTTCGTTTCTTTTTCCTCCAGCTTTTCTGTTCTAGAAACTACTCGTAGTTATTACTTCTCTGTGCTGTACCTTATCTAGAGCACCTTGGAAAAACCAGTATATGGAGACATCTTAAACTGATCGTGTGCGATGTTTGAAGGACGTCAGTCTAAAATACTCGCGGTCTTAGCCTCTTTTGGCGTTAAAAATATAAATATTTACAATGTTTTTTTTTTGAGTGACCTATAATAATTTCGCCGGATTTTTTTTATATTTTTGTGCATATTTAAATGAATAGAATCAGTTTTTTTAAAACTTTTTGAAGACGTCAGTTTCGGACCTTTTCCTTGCGAGATCAAACTCTTATCACTAGACACACTTTGCATTTTCATTTTTTCCTACGAGATATCGAACATTGTCCTGACATGTGTTGCCCAGTGGTTATTTGGATTCCAAAGTCTGATCTATTTTTGTGACGATCAAAAATCGTGCCACGTATTTTCAAGTCAATACACAATTTCGACCTCAGAACATATACAATGTTAAAATAAGTTTTTTTCTATAAGTAATACACTATGAAGAAACAAAAATTAATTGGTATATGATTTTGGCATGAACTAGAATTATAGAATTTTTACCAGCTGAAAATTCAATGTGTTTTAATCGGAAGTTATAGCAAAAGAAATCGGTAACACGGTGGGTGATTAGAGAATTTTCTAGAGCGAAGTTGTGCAGCAGTTTTCGAACAAACGTCACTGCCTCCAGGAGAGGCATCAAACGTTGTCTGGGCTTTGTATCGAGTCGAGCATATTAATATGTGCATGTATGATGATTAATAGGAGTTGGAATTTACTCGATTATTTACGCAAACAATTACTGCTTTGAGAGCGTTGGTGATGACTGTTAGGGCAAGCGAGCAGTAGCTCGTGGATGAATACTGGGGCAAAAGTGTGGCGAGTATATCAGAAGGAGCCTTTTGTATAAATGATCTCTTGAGTGAGAAATACTTAGATAAATCAGTGTTCTTCAATCTTAATAATAAGAGTATATGGATTAATACTTGCGGACCGGTGAAATTAAGTGAGCAGTTTTGCTGATCAGCATTAATGACAGTAATAACCTGTGGACCCACACGGAAAAAAAAGAAAAATATTAAGAGGAAAATCTGCCGGATCTCTCTGACTTATACTTCATGTTTGTATTCAGTTAGCACACACAGAAACTGAGATAAACTTGGACACGTGCTACCACCTATCGAATAAGTACAAAACTATGTTATAATTCTGGAAGGAAAATTGGTTGTTCGTTCAAAACCGATGTGCAGCATCAAAATAAATGATACATACCATAGTAAAAAAAAAATATTTTTATTCTGTACAGTGGTGTAAATTTTATGTTTTATATTGGCCGTTTTATGTTGTTCAGCTATTACTTTATCGTTATTTATTTTATATATATATATATACACATGCAGTCAAATCTCGTTAGTGCGTCACCTGGTTAACACGTCACTCCGCTTACCGGATCACTTTTTGGAAATCCCACTTATCTTCATGCAGGAATTGGCACAGCTATGGCTTACTCCGTTTAACGAGTCACTCTGCTTACCAAGTCATATTTTTGCTCTCGCAAGAGTGACTCATTAACGAGGTTTGACTGTGTGTGTGTATATATTTATATATATTATACTTTTGGTGTTACGAATATAAATATCGTTGAAATTAACAAGCAAAAGGATATTTTGCGATGTATATTTTTCTAATTCTTGTTGATAGCAGCAATAAGTTCCAGTGTAAAAATAATATGATTTATTATACACGAAAGAAAAACGCCGGAACTCTGCTGCCACCTATAAAAAACCCCATCTCATAAAACTTGAATCAAAATTGGTGGTTCGCTTAAAACCCGCGTGCAGCACCAAAATAAACATTATATGACATGTGTGATACTAGTTGACAAAATTGCGCCGCGGTGTAACTTTTTACTGGTTACCATGTTTTTGTGTTTGCCGTAGAATATCAGCTATTATTTTTCGTGTGCTACATATTAATGCATATTTCATATTAATTTTCATACTCTTCTGTTATACATGCGAGAAAGAAAGCTGAGCTGTAGTAATTTTTGCCATCTATCCAAAGAAAGCAGAATTATTTGTCATAATTCTTCAGATATAGCAGCTTGTTGGTATGCATGATGGAAGTGAATATTGCCGCGTACCAGCGATTTAAGAAAACTAGAAAAAATGATCACTAGGGTAAGGAAACTGTGGATGAGAGCCATTACCTAATTGCAGTTCAATGTTTAGGGGGGGGGGAACGTTTTTGGCTGGATCACTGTTCCTCTCTAATTCAATTAGGAAAACTATAAAAAAAAAATCACTAAAAAATATCCCCTTGAAAAGATCATTAGTTTCTTTGGCACGTATTCAGAGGAGCATCCACTCTGTCGTTGACCGTAAGTACGGCTTCCCTGGCCCCGGACCAAGCATGAGGCCCTTCTAACCTGTATTGGTACGGAGTGCAAGGACCAAATACACAAGCTAAAAACAGTTTAGGATCAGTGAAACAGAGTTTCCAGAGATTCGGTTTGGCGCCGAATTGAGATGAAATTTCGTCCATGTATGGAACGTAGTAGACTTGGATGGTGTGTCGTGGCGACGGCACGTATATACTAGACGTCTGTTGTTTTCTGTCTTCGATTTCGGACTCCATCTCTTCCTTGGATGGGAGTTGTGTGTTGTTCTTCATTAGCTGAGCGTACCATCGGCTCTGAGCTTCGGATATCGGGAATATGCACCCGATCGGCTGGATCATTCCTATGAAAGTCAGTGATGGATGAGGAAGATGCGGAGGGAACATCAACTTGTACAAATCTACATCGTTGTTCACAATCTGCAAGAAATCGAATAGTTTCATATTGGATTTGATTAGCCAGTAGTTTTTCATATACAAGACGATCATAAACTATCCCTTTCCCCAGAAATACTAAAGCTATATCCACTTCAAGTAGAGGCTTTGGCAAGAAATTTGGATTATCTGTGTTTAACCAATCGGTGATAAATCTGGTAGTCTTGTGCTAACCTAACCACGCGTTAGAAAAAGAAAAAAAGGGGGAAAGAAAAAATATGTAAAAATGTATAATAGATAAGGTAAATATAAGAGCGTTCTGTTTTAAATTCCTCTTTTCACACTCATCCTACGTGTTCTCTTTCACTCTTATATGTATAGTACAAAGATACATCATATGTGTGAAAAAAAATAACTGACAGAAGTATAGAAAGAAAGGAGGGAAAGAAAAAGCAACTTCGGTAGAGGTAGGGTTAATATGAAGCTTCGTGATGGTGAAGAGAGAAAAGAAAACAGAGAACTTATTTAACGATCCGGCCTGCGGCAGATTTCAAAATAATAATATGGAAGTTTTCAATTTCGGTGCTTTCAAAAAATTCATTCGAGAGGTTGTTCCATTTTTTGCATATAGAAAATATAGCCGTGAGAAGTTAAATAGAAATAGATTTAAAAACCTTTTCATATGCAAAAAAAAAAATTGAACATAATATGCAATTTAGCCAGGTTGAGAGCGAACAGACGTATATCTATTTCAACAGACGTATTGAAAATAATACTTCAATACGCAGATTATCTAATTAATTAGAATAAAAAAATTACAAAAATCATATTTGTGAAAAATGGCTACTGGTACCTTGGAAATGAAGTTTGCTTTAGCGCCCCTCAGAACGTTCGACCACGAGCCCCCACTGCGTCTCTAACTTTATCTAAGTATCTACTGTCTGTACTGTTTGTTTCTCATCACTCTCTTATTTCTTTTTCTTTGTTCCTTTTTAACGCGCGAACAAAGCTACATATTCATCACTAGAGCCCGGAAGTTTAGGAAAAATGCCATAAATGCTTTTTTTAAAGTTTTCCTGCCATAAATGCCTGTTTTAACAGTGGATTTCAGTGCCCATAATCTATTGATTTTGGACATCGAGAACAAAAGAATTGCTGTTTTTCAAATTTTCCAACTCTCTCGGTACGAATTATCATCAGAAAGCCCCACCCCCATCCATTCCAGCACCATTTAAACGTGAATAAGTGATCTGAGAGATAGAGAAATTGGTGTTGCCACATGCATTAACTTTGCTTTGATGGCGTTAGACGTGAATGATTTTTTTTTCAGATGAACAACCCCATGTTAGGCAAACAGAGGAAAATTATAAATTTTTGTTTCTCCACATGCTTTGCATAAAAATGTCTCAGTCAGGCATTGGACTGCATTGTATATGTACAGCTGACCGATGACTGTCCCAAGAGGTCAATTGACGTCGTCATGACTCACCCAAGGCGAGGTAGAAGCAGACATGGCTCTAGGTCTCATGTGATTCTGCTGATATTACTGTTAATTGCACAGCAAACAACGGAGGCTATTTATTTTACATACATATTTAGTATTCGATTGAATTTACCAGTCACCTCAGGGGTGTGTGACAGATGCAGCCATATAGGGGTCCCGCGCTTGAAGGAGTCCCGCGTACGTGGTAATATAAAAGAATTACTTTTACTATATTAAAACAAGGTAGCTGTGTTTAAACTATAGAAATGATAATGATCATTCAAATAATACAACAAATAAACGAGAATTATTCGCAACTTGCAGCCCCACAGGTTATAGAATTGACTTTATAATGAGGGTCTACTGACATTTTATTTTGGGCTTGAAATTAGTTTAACTTGCGTTATAACGCAATTATTATAAATCTTAATTAAAGCAGTAAATAGAATTGAATGCAATCAATGTTGTAGCTAGTTTTTAGACCCTTAATACCTTAGTTTTAGTTTTTTTTTCTTTTTTGCATAAACTATAAATGCCTTTTTTGGCATTTTTAATGCCTTTTTGCATGGCTATTTTGACCATTTTTAGTGCCTAAACTTCCGGGCTCTATTCATCACCTATACGTCTAATACAAATCATAGAAATTTATCGCACAGCTTGTACAAGAATTGGCTAAATTCTTTTTTGGCTTCTTGGCTTTCAAAATACTCTACATGCATAAATATTTACAATCTTTTTTTGAGTGACCCATATTAATTCCACCGAATTTTTTCTATATGTCTGTGCATATTTAAATGAGTAGAATCAGTGCACAATTTTTATCAAAATTTTTTGAAGATCGTCACTTCGGAACCATTTTCTCGGCAGTCCGTCCGTATATACAAAATGAAATTCCGTCAATATAAAAGAATAACAATGAAACCATGTACATGCAATGCATAAAACTTTGGATGATAAAAACAAAATTACCCTCAGCACGTCGTCCCCGACGAATGGATACTTGATTTTGTAACCGGTGGCAAAAATCACGGCATCGATATCGCGGGAAATATCTTCACCCTTGAAGATCACCCCGTCCTTGACGAACTCCTGGACGTCGTCCTTGATGATAATCCTACCGCTTTGTATGCAGTTCGGCAGGGCATCGTTTATCGTCGGATGAGCCGAGAAAATTCCATGCTGCGGTTTCAGTTTGAATTTTTCGTGGTCAAACCTGGTACTGACGATCCGTTCAAACACGTATTCCCAGAAACGAGGAAACGTGCGATTCCATAAGAAATACAGATATCGCCTCTGCAAATCAATGTCCAGTGGAGATCCGTAATAACCGACTCTTGGGAGTATCCAACTTCCACGGCGGGTGCTGAGATAGACCTGGGAGAAGACCAAGAACACAGATTTTAATTACATTACAAAGGAGAAAATAAAAGTTTGCATGTATAAACGGATCTGTGATTTCTGTTATACAGTATATATGAGATGTGTGAGTCTAGAACCGGGTCCACATCCGCAGAACTCAGCGCAAAAACAGGTTTTGAGAAGTGACTAGCACAGAGCGGGCGATTTTGCGTAGCCACTTTCCAAAATCGGTTTTGGTGCTGCGGAATTCTGCAGAGTTTTGTGGGTGTGGACCCGCCGTTACGAATTCGGTGGTATCTAAACGTAACTTAAGGCCCGTTTACACGAGGCAAGCGCTTTAGTGGGCAACTTAATTTTAACTTACCGATTCTTCTTGAAAGTGTCCACACGTATAAGTGGCAAGTAGATGCTCATTGGATAATTTTTACGGAGGCGAGCGCAGTTAGCGCATGCGCGCTTCAGTCTACTCAAATCCACGGAGAGAGAGAGACGCAACGTGCGGGAGTATAATAGTAATAATTTTTTATTTATCTGTCATTCAGAGAGGTGCTTTTTTTAAAGCTCATAGCTTTCGTAACGATGGATGAAGATGATCAGGTAGAACTTACGAATACTGTGATCAGAGCCACATTATATATTTTTTTTAAAGAAGAATATAAATTTATTCACTTAAATAAATTTATTCAATAAAAAATGAGAAACTATATCACTTGCGCGAGAGCAACACACTGAGCAAGAAGTAGGTCACGCAAGGGAAACAGTTCGCTTGTCCCCTTTTTTCGCCTCTGCACCCACGTAAGGGGGGGGGGGCGAGAGATGACGCCACAGGGGAAAAAAGAATACACAACATATTATAAACTTATGTAAGTCATCGAGAAGAAATATAAGATTTCTGTATTTCTCGTCCAAGTTGTAAATATCGATTATATGATATTTTAATCGAAGTTGAAGAGGAGATAAATTATGAATTATGTAAGCCGAAAATACAGGAGAAGATTCTTGGCATTCGCAGGAAATTCTAAGGGTTAAAAATTAAATAATAAAAATTCATTAAACAAAAATTATTTCCAAATTTTCGAAATCATTATTATTTTTTTAATTTAATCTATAGATGGCATCTTTATGTTAAATATTTGATCATGTATTTTTACAACAGATGGCAGCAAATTCGTTCTGGACGAGAGAAATATTCGAAACCCCCCTCCAGTTTTTAATATATAAATCCTCCCCACCAGATAAAAAAAATTGAAGGTTCAAAAATATATAACTCCTGACATCACGTCGACAGAATATTCTACAGCTTTTTCCAACATCGAATAATTTTTAGCTTGTTTGTTAAGGTAATTTCCTTTTCTATAGTTCAACAAACATTCATGGCGAAGATATTTTTCAATAAACTTGAAGGTTGTGTCCTCTGGCCACCTCACCATCCAATATTTCCGCGGAATTCTGGTGAAACTTCAGGAGACGACGGAGTATGAACAGGTTCACGCTTGAGATCAAAATAAACCCCTCCGTGAGAGAGCAAAATGACCCCTCCAGCGCAGCAGGTCACTCCCACTGGCGCATGCGCATACGTCTACTTAACCGGGAAAAATAGAACCGTTCTTATCTGACTTACCAACTAAATCACTTCTGCACTTGCGCACTTGTCAACTAAAGCCGTGTAAACGGCCCCTATCGTCTGCATAAATGGTATCGTACTTGGCAACTAAAAATTAAGTTACCAACTAAAGCGCTTACGTCGTGTAAACGGGCCTTTAGTTTCATTAGGGGCGCGAGTGGCACAGTGAAGTCTTCTTTCTGGTTAGCAGGTTTGATTCCAGCCTTGGTAAGGAAAGATCTTTTCCTATCCTATTGAATCTGAGGCGATCACTTATAGATGGTGCCTCACATTGTGACACCACAGGAAGTCCCACTGCGTAATTCCAGGCCGACTCATCATTCGCCATTAATGCGCAGTGGGACGTCAGTACTATCGCTACAGCTAATAGTTGTTCCCTAAGCGGTTTCTTTTTTTAACGATTAGACGTCAATTTAACTTCATAGAACCCCCCCCCCTCCCCTCCCGCGATGAGTCCGCTAGGGATTTTATAAGGCGTCTTATTCAGAGGAATTTTTACGTGATGCGTGTGGGGTTAAGCAGTCAGGCCTGCAACGTTTTAAATTCCAGCATAAAGTACGTTCGCAATATCTACGAGAAATAAACTGCCAATTTGATCCTTCCCGAATCAGACCGATGCATGTTCATGAGGAGTGTGTGAGGTTCAAACCAATCTTCAGCCAATCAAGCCCGACGTAAAACACTGGCATGAGGCATGTTGCGCTGTGTAGTATAAGTCTTACCGTTTTTCTTATTGGTGAGTGGCTCACCAATAATGGACGATTCACGTTGCACGCGGCACAGAAAACCTGCTCCTAGGAAAACCCGACTTGAACGCATTTTCTGCTTGCGGATCCTGTCCCGTACACTTGCACCAACGTTTCACGATTTTTTTACGTTACCCTTATCTGAAATATGAATTAGAACTTTGTGTTCTCTCTGATCATTCTTTGCATTGCGACCTTATCTCTCACCTCTCACACTGATAACGTTTGATTGTCCCAAGAGGGTTTATCTGCAGGCCCACGTGTATGCCTACTTATAGCCTACTGTTATGTTTAGCATTTTCTTTTTTTATAATACCTTTATATATTTGTGCCATACACTTAGTGCAAATTCGAAGGAACAAGATGTATATTAATAAAAAAAGAATAACTTTTGTGAGTAACCTCACATAAAGGCTAAGAAGTCTAAGAGAAATGGTGATCTACCTTTTTGGATCACTTTAGCCTCTGGAAAATTAAATTTGTGGTCTTCACTCCAGCAGTGTAAAGCTGTTGTGGATTTATGCACCTCTTGATTTTCGACATACCTCTTATGCTCCCTCTAAATTTCAGAAAGCATTTGGTTTGACCGATGTAGCCTTGGGGACAATCTGTGCACGGGAATATAATAAATGCCCCATTGTGTGTATGTGTGCGCTTACTTGGTGAGATGGAATGGGGGGAAGTCGAAAATTCTTGGGTGGCATGTCGATGACCTGTATTTGAAAACGATTGAAAATATGTTTGAGTTCCGTAGAGAGAAAATGACAGCTATATCTTTACCAAAAAAAGTTTTTATTGTGATTAAGAGTGGCCTCGGCTTTAGGACTCATTGTTTTTCTAATGATGTTTTGTTTACCATTTTTCCGTGTTAAAACCCCTATCTACGGCAATAGTAAGAATGAAGCCGAGTTCCTGATCTAATGATTCACTGTTGACGCAGATTTCAAAACGTCTATGTACGTGCGATCGAAACTCTTTGAGAAAGATCTTTGATGTGGTGGTAATGCAATAGAAAATGGTTTTCTGCACATTGATGTTTGAAAGTTTCCCTCATTTTCGGTCACCAAGACGTCTAAAAAACGGCAGAATTTTGTTGCTTTCGAATTCCGCTGTAAATTGTATGTGGGTATCTATTTCATTCATGACTTGTAACTGTTGATCCAATTTCTCTCTTCCTCCGTCTCAAAGAGCAAAAGTGTCGTCCACTTTTGTAGAAACGGAACGGAGCAATGTATAGTAACTTGGCCTCGAACTTATAAGAAAAATCTCGTAAACATCCTTTGACGCTCTCTCTCAAAAAAAATCCTGACCATGTTTGTCGTTGGGACAGAACGTGTTTGTATTTCTATCTTGATAACGGCACCCATAGGACCGCGTCAGGAAACTACGGTACTTCATTGTTGCAATAGCTCCTTACGATCCCTATGAATCCGGAGTCTTAAGAGAAACATTCAGGGGCATTCCTCATTGCTGAGAGGTGCTATAAAGTACGAAACGTACCAAGGAAGTGCCGAAAAAAACCCTCTAGACCTCAAAGGGTTAAAACTGGCATGTTTTAGTGAAGATTTGAATACATTTCAGTGTTTTTAAGCGACTAACAAAAATAAATAAATAAATAGGAAAAAGGAGTTTTGACCACAACCCCTCTCTGTATCATAAAAAAACTGCAAATGATTTGCGACTTTCAGAAAATGTTGACTCTGAAAACTGTTGTTGCGTAAGAATCCGAGAAAAATGTATTTATACTGCTATAAAAAGGTTCTTACCTTTTCAGCAAAATAAGATATTTCTACGGCAGCATCAACTGCCGAATTCCCGATCCCGATGACGAGCACTTTCATGTCTTCGAATCCAGATCCTCTCTTCAAGGAGTGCGTGTGTAATTTTTTACCTTGAAACTTTTCGAGGCCTCGGAATTCCGGCGTGTTCGGATAAACGTGATGTCCAGCGCAAACCATGACGCCATCGAAAACCTCTTCGCTCTCGATACCGTTTTCGTTGTTCCTGTATTTTACCACCCATTTACCCGTGAATTCGTAATCGACATTCTTCTGAACATTAAGCACCTCGTGGCCGCATCTTATATGCTTCAGCAGACCGAAATGCTCGGCATAAGATTGAAAGTAGCGTCGCATGTGCCTGTTGTGCATGTAATTAGCGAATTCCTCCGGAGGAGGGAAATCACTGTAGGCACTCATTTCTTTGCTGGTGTTAATGATGGTGCTCTTCATGACCGAGGGTTCACCTTCGACGTCACTGTCGTGATACCGCCATAGCCCACCGATGTCACTGCATTTTTCGAAGCAAACGACGTCAAACCGTTCTTCGAGGCAGCTCTTTATAGCCGTGAGTCCACTCGGACCACCTCCTATGACACATACCCTTTTCTCCATATCCACTGTCTATGTTCTGAAATACAGTGGAAATACTAAAATCAGGAAATGACCAAACAAGACCTTAGTAAGTAATTAACGGAATTACACCATGTCCCATGTGCTTATGACATTTATGGTAAGAAATTATCACGTCGTTTGTCACAACGAAACTAGCGATACCCAATAATTGAAGTATGACCTTTAAGATAAAAATTAGGAGAAGATAGCCTTTTCAACTACAAAATATTTGCCGCAGATAAAGATCCTGGTTATAACTCGAACAATGGGCTGCTTTAGGATAGATAATATATTAGTTCGAGTGCATGCTTTTTCTTGCCTATCAATCAATAAACTTTAATAGATAAAGGTCGTTCAAAGATTGATTTACATCCACATGATATAAAATGGATTACTTAATCTCTTTACGATCACGGGAGTAATATTGAGTTCAAACACCAGTGGAATAAATTCAAAAAAGTTCTCTGTGTTTTTCCCTCTCTTCAAAATTGCGAAGTTTTATAATAACCCTATCTCTACCGAAGTTGCTTTTTCTTTCTGTACTCCTGTTCTCCTGTTGATGATTTTTTCCTACACATGTAATGTATCTTCCTACTATACATGTAAGAGCAAAAAAAAAAACAAAAAAAAACACGTAGGATGGGTGAAAAGTGAACTCTCTAAAAGAGAAAAACCTCTTGTCTACCTTATCTATTATACTTTTTCCGTTCACACACGTTTCTAACTTGCGGTTAGACAAGGACGAGGTTACGAAAGTTACCGCCGATTTGATAAATAGAGATGATCCTAATTTCGTGCCAAAACCTTGTACGTAAAGTGATTAAATGGCAAATGGACTGAAAAAATCTTTATTAAGAACCACATTTACTCCCCATTTGGCTACAATAGCAACACACACGAGTTTCTTATATTTTTTCAAACAAAGGCATTTTATATTTTGAGCTCGTTTCGGTATTTGATGCTTTTAACCAACTCTTAATTATCTGATTTTTACTTTTGTGAGCTGTTCGTGAAGTTTCTATAATTACCAGCAGAATGGCTGAAAGGATAAAAATGTCTCTTATTTCTTGAAAAGCCAAGCAAGAGTGATTTTTCAAAGGAAATAGCATAAGGAGACATACTGCTGTGAATTCTTCAACAATGTGATAGAAAGTAAAGTCGGCAAACAATAAATTTTACATTTCTATACTATTCAAATCTACGTAAATCCTAAATACAGTGTGTTCCCTGAAGTGTAATATCCTATATTTTTAAATATTGCCAATAATTTCTTTTTGTCATGTCATAGCATTACGGAAACCTAAATTTTGAGTGAAGCGTTATGATTGAACATTTGCACTGTTGTAGCGTCTTTCAGGTGAGACTTTCTTCTAACGTAGAGATTGAGGCCAGTCGTCAACTGGAAGCTACTAGGAGTGAAACAAGTCGCGTGTATGCGCTTACAGCGGTCTTCTGCATATACGCGACTTGTTTTTGCTCCTAGTAGCTTCCAGTAGACGACCGTCTTTACTCGCGTTCTCGCTTTGAAGGTGGGAAATCAACTTCAGCGGAATACCATCGTGCTGCCAGCAGGGTTCGAACCAGAGTCCTACAAGATGTACCCACAGCCTTAAGCTTCAAACTAGTTTTTATATTTTTCATGGATTGACCCCCCCCCCCCTTAACGATCAGAGACGAGATATGTCCTAAAAACGCAAATTCATTCCAGCTCTGTTTTTTACCTGTTTTCTCATCACTGCGAAGCTTCATTGTAACCCTATGAACGGAAGTTTTTTTTTTCTAACCCCCCCCCCCCCCCCCGTTCTTGCTATATTCCTGTTTAGTGATTCCCTCCACCACATGTAACGCATCTTTCTTTCTTTATGTTTATAAGAGAGAAAGGGAACAAATAGGGGAAAGTGAAATAACTGCGAAAGTGAAATTTACTAAACTAATCTTTCCTCCTCTAATCTTTACTACACTAATCTCCCTTTTATTTGTAACATTGCTAACATGAAAACAAGGAAACCAGTTTTTTTAGTTTTATCACCAATACTTCAAATACTGATGACCGGAAATTGTAGAAAAAAGCCTGCACCTGTAAAGATAAAAAAACACACACGAACTCCATTATTGGTATGGCAGTCCGAGACATATCTTCTCCTTAATTACAGTTTCACAGTAAAATGATACATTTTTGCACTTCATCCGATATCATTGAGCACCTTTGCGAATAATTATTTGTTTCAGTTTCCGAAGAGATTCGGGCACACGAGGAAAATGTTTGCCCAATGCTTCGAAAACGCGAGCAGGAAGCCGAGATTCCACTGAATGCGCATCTAATGTCTTTCAACTGTCGACGGAAACTTTCAAAGTGCTTTGTTATTTAGAGAAAAGCCATTCTGACTGATCATGGACGTGTAGAGAATAGCACTATATCCCAGATACGAAAGTCCACTGAAATTCAACGTGTTCAAAAGACAGATGCACTTTCCTTGATTGGAAAGATTACATCAAAATTACTTTTGTTCTTCTTCCTTATTGTGTAACTGGTGCCAATACGTCAATTGTCTATTGTTCCCCTCCCCCCTCCCCTGAAATCGTTGTGTGCAGACCTCTAAAAGTTCTCGATCCGGGTCTATTTTCTCATTTTTTTTTTCATTTTCCAAGCACAGCATATCCTTTTTTATTTTAAGTCAACAGTTCCATATAGGTATACCCAGGGCATGCCCTTCCTACGGTCCACGAAGGGGGTTTCATCAGCACCTCTTTCCCTGAGATAGAAGGCCTCCGCAGTCTGCTTTTGACGTCAGTGAATAGTCCATTTTCCCTCAGAATATTCAGGGGGAAAAATTTCCTGCTCGTTGCCAGTATCATCGTTGTGAGTAAAAGAAATGATCGGGGTCAGAATTGGCGATTTCTATGCCCCCACATCCAATGAACATGCGGTATTTGTGAGCCAATCAGGAAGATTCTACGCCAAAATAAGAAGAAACGAAATAGGATGCTGTGTTTCAAAATGTGGCAAACTTGCTAGGTAGTGTGAATGACGTTTACGGCAAACAGTGCAGAGACCTGAGGCGCTGGTTTCATCCGGCACGTAAACGGTAATCCGGACGAAAACATCAATGGACACAACACGATGTATTCCTTTGCTGACCACATCTTCTTGAAAAAGTACAGATGGCACCACCAAAAACTTACACACAACACAGGGGCGGAGATAAGGGGGGGGGCGTCAAACGTAGAGCCGACTTATCTAATGTATATGCGTATATATGAATTGACATCATACCCCTCCCCCAGCAATCATCATCGTGCACCCCCTCACTTTTTGAGTCTATCTCCGCCTTTCTTTCTTTCTTTCAAACCGAGCACAACTCAGGTCTATCGCCGTGTGCAATTTACTACCAAGTGAGTGGTGTCGGAAGTGCAAGTGTGTGTACCTAACAGTCCGAGTGAGTATCTAGTGTTGCATCTGATTTTTCAGTGCTGTCATCTATGTTTCAGACGTGTAGTGAGTGAAGTGTAATGATTGAATACTTGTACCGTTTGAAGGCCTGTCGCTCTCTGTGGCGAGACTTTTCATCGGGAAGATCGGCTCGCATTCGCGCCCCGAAGTTGGGAACTACAGAAAACCAACTTCAGCCGATTACGCTCTATCTCTGCCCATGACACAACAGTAGATACGCATTTAGAGTTTGGTAAATATGCAAACTTCCGGCCCAACTCGCTCAGCAGTGAATTGCTTATGGCTATAGACTAGGGATGGACAAATTTATTGTCCGAGGCATGCAAAAATTTCGACTGGGCAAGTATTTTTTTCGACCACATGCCAGACGTGGGCATATAACTTACATGAAGGGTGCATAGATAACGGGGCAACCCCTAACGGCAATAGACATTAGATATGGCATTCATGTACCAAGATGCTGTTAATCTTGTTATGTTGGTGTAATTAATAGGGTTCAGATTTTTATGACCTACAAAACATGAAAAAATATGACCGTATAATTTTCTCGTTATAATTTAATATTTTTCAGTTATTGTTCGTTATCTTATCAAATTAAGAAATTTGTGTGTGAACAAAAATATCCTCAAATTTATCCTTTTAATTGAAGTTCTCTCATCAGATTCTCAAACGAAAAACCATGCATATCTTATGCACGGTAAGGTACTAGTTATAATATCTTACTAATATATAGTACGTTCTAGAACTGCAATGAATTTTATGAGGTGCAGTGTTTCAAATGTTTTAAAAAGCTCTGCTACACATTGTTTAGTTTCTTCCAAAATATATTTGAAGAAACTATATGTATGTTGCTGCCAAAGCCCGAAGTGCGGCCACTCCACGAATTTGCCAAAGGTCCGAATTGCAGAAAAGATTCAGACTTCTGTTGGCGATTTCATGAAGTGGCCAAAGCTCTAGAAGGTATTGCCAAAGCTCGATATGCTGATGTAAGACGGCCCGGTAGGAGCCAAATCCATTTTCTTTAATCGCCAACGTGTGATGGAAATAATTATTACACCAACTTGACGATGATCCGGAATCATGTATTTTGTTATCGGACTTTGGGTAAAGAGATCACCGGCCACTTCACGAATTGGCCGGATCAATATTTAAAGCTATTTGCGAATTCGCGAAGTGGCCGATTTCGGGCACTGGCATTAACATATATACTTTGAAAAAGTTTTTTTTCCTAAAAATTCGATAAACATCGCATTGAAGATGGCTTACGTCTAGTTTCTGCAATCTCGGTGATTGTTTCTCAAGCTAAATTTCAATGTTGCTGCAGATTTTAAATCGGTTTTCTGCTGAAATTTTCAAAATATTTTTTTAACAAAATAGAATACAGTGTGATACCATCGGTTCTTTATTTTTTTTTTTTACACAGAGCACCATTTCAATCTACCGTGAACGGGCAATTTACCACCATTTTATAAGCTTTGAGATGCGAATTGTGCTGAAAGTGTGTATATGTTCGATATCTAACTGATACCTGAAATATACTTAACCAACGTGCGTATCTAATGTTGTGCAGGAAGTTAGCGCTGCCACCTATTTCGGATTGTGAGTGAAGTGTAATGCTCAGATATTTGTACAGTTGTAGGCAGGCCCACAACTAGGGTTGGGAGTGGCTTCGCATGCGTCTGTCAATGAAGTTTGCCAAGTTTGCTTTTTGTTCGTTCAAAATTATAGGGGTTGGGGGAAGAGGAAAAATGGGTACTTGCTTCGGGCGACAATTTTGTTTGGTTGCGGACCCTGGTTGTAGGATATGTTGTGGGATTTTTTTTTAACAGGGGATAGGTCCACATTTGTGCCTCAAACTAGAAAACGACAGAAAAAAACCAACTTCATCCAACCACCACTTCGTTTCGTTCGAACTCAGGTTTCCGTAATGCAAATCCCTCACAATGACCACTTTAGCAGCTACCCATCGGTGCTGTGAAAACCTTCTCCTCAAAGTCCTTGAAAATATTCCGTAACTTCTTACTCTGAACACTTAATTTTCGTCAGCGCCAGAATTACAGGAAGGGACAAATTGGAGCAACTACCAAAATTTGAATAGTGACGATTTTTTAAGGATAAAAATTTAAAAAAAAGGGAGAAAACAAGATTTATACTTGTTAAACCATAATGCAAAAAAAAAAAAAAAAAAAAATTGTTGTAGAGTTCTCTCTTCACGGAGAGCGGTGGGCAAAACCAAGTGTGGCCCCCCCTCCTGACAAAAATCCCTGTGTTTAGACATGATGAAAATGCATTGAATGCGAAGATGTCGAGTGTCCAAATGAACAAGATCTTATTTAAGAGATGGTACACTTTTTCAGCCCAAAAAAAATATACTGAGAAATTGAATTTTCTGGATGTTATGCCGAAACTAATATTTGCAAAGAAAAGTGATTTGTCTCCTCCCGGGAATGGAACCAGGGTCCCTTTGTCCTCTGGTGTATTGGTTAGCGCGATAACCCAAAACATCACTTCTCGTAAAAATCTGACCCTAGTTAATGAAATAAAAAAATAACTTTTTATACGGACACCACGGATCGGGTGCTCAAAAACTCGATCAGAGAGAGAGAAATAATTCTCTCCATATTTCTAAGCGCAATATTCTCCGAGATGTTTGAATTTAAAAAAATCGAGAAAATGTGGGAAAACAGCAAAAATTAATGGGAAACGCTTTTTTCTCACATTTATGCTGTGTTTTTTTCCCAACTATTTTCCGTATCTTTTTTTTAGTTCAAATATCTTATAGTGAGAATTGCAATTGGAATTTTAGTAATTTTTGTTTTGTTGGCGTCAGGAGAGACAATGTAACAGCATTTAATCGGGGTTTTAAGCACAGGGTGTCCGTATAAAAGTTATTTATTTATTTTAATAACTATGCCACCCCCTGCAACATGAATGACGAACTTATCCGAGTTCTACACTTCAATTGGATACTTTTCATTAAGTACGCTTCTAGGATCAACGGTTCACCAGTAATATGCGACGCGTGCTGTTAGCTCTATGCACCATGTGGATATGCTCGTACATAAATTTTTTTTTTCAGTATTTTCATCGACAGTGGTGCAAATTTTCCAACACACGTGCGTGCAATTCCATAGAAATACTTTTTTTGACTACACATTAGGCTAGGCGCAAATTGAGCCTCGTGCAGCGCTATTGAGTGGATCGGACCAACACCAGCTAGAGCAGAGCTACCAAATTACCGATTAATAAGTCAATGTTTTCCATTGAACTACTTTTTGTAAATACCAAAGAACATCATATTAGAACGTAGGTTTCTCGTTTTTGATATAAAATCGACGCTCGATATTACGACCCCCCCCCCCCGTCGAAAACGGACATTATATTGGAAGGGTCGTTATATCGAAAGGAGAACACATGATAGTCCACATGATGAAAAAAACGTTTGGGAATTATTCTACCGGTCGTTGTAATGATATGATCGTTATAACGAGCGTCGACAGTAGTAAGTCTCTAACGGCCGTATTCACCAACACAGTTTAAACTGCAATCGCAGGTGAAAACATTGAAGATCGAAACGGATTAATAAAACTGAGGATTTTAACCAATCCGTGTCGATCGCTAATCCTTTAACCTGCGATTGTAGTTTAAACTCTGTCGGTGAATACGGTCATAACTAGAATAATCCCTTTTTCAAGGTTTAATCAAGAAACCCGTTTTCCACTTTTGATGGATCTTTGCATTGGTGAGGCAAAAATGCATTTCATTGAAAAAAGGAGCGAGATGAAAAACATTGTGGAGAGTAGTTAATGTGCCAAAAGCATCTCACAGTTATCGTAGTGCTGCTCGCAATCACCAGAGGGCTTTGATGTTTTTTTTAAATTTAATCCACAGGTTCGCCCTTAGGGATGTGGAACAGGTTCGGTTGGGCACCAGGTTCCACACTCACGGCAACAGAAGTGAAAAAACGTATATAAAGTCACCATAATAACCATCTTCAACCAAAATAATTGAGAGATCACAAAAACGGTGTTTGCCCCCAGTTGACTAAAAACATCTTTGTTTCTAGTTGAGGGCCGAAGGGATTCACGAGCCTCGAATTGAACGAGGAGGCCCCAGGTTGCTGAAGGCTTTCATCCTTTCCAGAATTACAAATTTCATTGATTATGAATTTTCATCCAATTGTGGAACTATTTGTTTCACTAATTCTTCAGTCGAATTTCCTACATTGATTAATTTATGTAGATGTAATTATTTATATCGTTTATATATTTTGGGGCTCGGATTCCGAATCTGGCATTGGTTCTGCCAGATTGGCTCTAGTTTTCGAGATAAAGTGGAAATTAAATTTCTCTCTCAATGGTGATGCAGCATACCAATCACATTGAGGAGTTTTGCATTATCTCAAAAACTGGTGCCGATTCAGCGGAAACCAACACCAGTTTTGAAATCAGCTGCCCGATATACCCCTAAAACCATTAAAATTTTTTTGGGAACATGAATTTCTTTTCCGCTGAGCAGTGTAATCAATGCAATAAAATGAAATTTTGCGCCCCTTCTCTCATAAGAGTCCGGCCCTGCTCTGATTTACAGGCTGATGAATATAACTGTAATTATTGGAAATATATTAGAGATACAAAATGTTTATGCGATACATACCAAAACACCAGAAATTATCTCTACGGCGGGTCAAAGAGGAATGACCAAGAATGTATCGAAATAGAGTCACATGCCGATGTATCTCATATCTGCGAAAAGAAAATCAAGCGTCCGGTATCATCTTTTCCTCAGTGTGTTTCCGTATCGTGTTGGAAGATGGCGCTAGCTAATAACCACAAGAAAAAACACTTGAGAAAATATCTGTCCTTGAGCATCATTTCTCCAAATCTGGTAAAAAAAGAGGACTTCATTGGTGCTCGTTAACAAGACACACATGTGTAGGGTTAATGCATATAGCGTCGTTTCCCGTGCGTTGTGTCATGTCATGTGTTGTTCAGGATCACGTGGATTCTCCTTGGTGTTAAGTGAGTTTTTTGTTTTGTTTCATTAAAGCAGGGAAAATATACATTATAAATAAGGTAAAGATGATCCACAGGTGGAAAGGCGAAGGAAAGAAAACAAGTTCTTTTCCCGTCGTGAGTAATGGCTGCCGACTTTGGTTCTCAGTGTAATGAGGGTCCATGACCTTAGACTTCTTAGATGGCGTCTCGACTCTCTATTTACTTGCTTATTTCCAACTGTTGTTTTTTTTTCTCGACGATATTCCTGCACATTAACAACTGTAAGCGTGGGTGGTTCATGTTGTGAAACATTTGAGGCGTTCCTGGTAAAATCACGTACCGGAAAAAACATGGTCAGCGTTTTTTTTTATCGCAACGTGGTCTTAAATTTGTTATAATGACATTTAACATTCCCCGGCCACCAGATTTTTGACTGTTGGGAGTCTAATCCGTTTCCGGTATAAGCCAGGTTTCAAGAGGATCACAGGATGCATTCAGCCAATGCAATGGATTTTTATAATAGATATTTATAAGAATTTTCGAGGCTGAGATTCGAAAGATCTGGCATGATGTGATGGGGCAGGGGGTTGCACAACCTTTTTTTTTCAGTCCGCGGGCAGGTTATGCGGTATTCCTGCAGCTCGGAGGTTAGAAACTTGTTTGTATACGCGTGGCCACATGACCCGTATTTTACGGGAGATTACCGTAACTTTGGTCGTCTCAATATGTTTATAAAATGTCTTGTTTTATCCCTTATTTCCAACGCGACTCACTTGAATTTTTTGGAAATCAAGAATTAGATTGTGTGTGTGTGTGTGTGTGTGTGTGTGTGATTGCTTGACTTGGAAATTATATTATAGCCAGCTGTTATCCGCGGCTTCGCTCGCGTGAATTTGGTAATCCGAAAATTCTTCCTTGAGATCCCTTTAGGGAGTGAATTTTGGGAAATCGCTTCGTAGAGAGTCTTTGCATCATAAAAGGAAGATAGTGACCAAATTTCAAAATTATTGTTTCCGTGGTTTTCACTCGGCATAATTTCTCTACATAGCATTTCAACCCCCTTAAGGGTCAAATTTTGAAAAACCTGAGAGTGAGTCTTTGCCATGAAATTAAGCTACTGGCCAAATTTCATAAATATATCTTCAGTGGTTTTGGCTCGGCGTGATTTCTCTCTTATAACCTTTGAACCCCCCTTTAGGGATCGAATTTCCAAAAATCCTTTCTTAGGCCGGGATTACAGTATAAAAGCTTGATAAAATCCTTTTTATAAAACTTGAAAAATCCAACTATTAAAGCTCGTAGGTTACATTCGAGCAAATGCAACCAATAATCTTACTGGTTGAATTTTTTCAAATTTTATAAAACTTTTATAGTGTAATCCTGGCCTTAGTGGGTCTTTACTTCATAAAATAAAACTACTGACCGAATTTCTCAACTCCAGTGGTTTCGGCTCGGCGATGATGAATCGGTCAGGACATGTCATTATATATAGCCTATATTAATACTCTAATGACTAATTATGACTCTTATGTACAGGGTGCATAGGCGTAACGGGGATATGGTACTTTTGGGGTATTGATCCGTTTCCACTGGAACACTTTCCGTGGGCCGCATGTAGGTTTTCCGGGTTTTTATGTATGCTCCGTTTGAAAACTCCTCCCGTATAACCGAAACTTATAGCTCTTTATAAATGATTGAGTATTTTTTGAATGTTGCCTGATTGTGCATGTTTAATTTTCTTTCAGGGATCGTCGAATAAACGATGGCGAAGAAGAGAGTCTTGGTGATAGGAGCAGGTGTTGCAGGCATATCCGCAATTCGCGCTTGTAAAGAAGAGAACCTCGATGTCTTGTGCTGCGAGAAGTCCGGAGACTTCGGTGGTATCTGGAGGTATCATGAGAGCGACATCGATGGCCTTCCTTCCGTCATGAAGTCCACCGTCAGCAACACCAGCAAGGAAATGTCGAGTTTCAGTAATTTTCCTGTTCCGAGCGAGTTCCCTGTTTACTTGCACCACACGGCGGTGTTGAAATACCTGGAGATGTACTGCGAGCACTTCGATATCCTACCGGGTATAAATTACTACGAGCAGGTGAGTTACGCCAGTGTTTCCTTAATCTTTTTCGCTCGCCCGTTGCTCCCTTTCGACCATTATTTCTTCTCGTGGCTCCTGTCCAACTTGCGCACCCCCAGTCTCATCAAAAAGCGAGACCTTTCCTACTTATTGAGTCGATTCTTTTTCAATAAATTCATGGCGAACAAAACTTATGGATAAGGCTGGTCTCCTAATCCCTGGGCTAAATTTCTTTATTGTCCTGGTTCTATGAAAGACTCTTATATCATCATAGGCCACCGCAGGCAAGAGCCCGTACTTGCTGAGTTACCGCCATATGATCGGACGCGGATTCCTCCAACGGGGGTAGGACGGAAAACCGATGGTTAGAAAAGTGAATGGGGAGGGGGGTGGTGAATGTGCACCCCTATGTCTTCCTGCTAATAATATAACCTTTTCACTAAAGTGGGGAGAGGGGGGTGATCAACCCTTTCGCGTTTCCTCCCCCAGACTCAAAGTTACAGGTTTTATACACAACGAGAAAATTATTTAATCATTACACGCCACTCAGTTTGAAAAATAGATGACATGGCAGCACTAGTATAACAAGCATTATACAGAAACGAGCTTCACGTTAGGTTCACAACAAATACACGTACATTTTCCAGTATGGATCGGGTCTTCGACTGCCAGCTAAAATTTCTTCATTGAGACAGCGGCGGGCCATGAATCTGGTTAGGAGAAGGTGATCCCTATTAACACGAGGCCTTCCTGACCATGCCCGAAATAGAATGAGTTAAGATGGCCCTGCCATATAAAGAACACTCGTCGTAGGCACCCGGACGAAGTAATTTTTCTGAGGGGCTCTACCTGGTTAGAAACACCTGCCTGATAATTTACACACACATATGCTCGAAAATTGATCTCACAATTGCGAGGCCCCTCCGAGTTGTGACTGGGTGGGCCCATGTGTGAAAGCGGCACTGTTTGGTTCTACGGCTGATTCTGAAAATATTATCACACTTTTTCCCATTGTATTTGATTTCAATTGAATGCTTTATTTCTTGACATCTGGATTTTTTTCACAGCTCTCTCTGGCCACCTATAACATTCATCATAGCTCCTCCCTTCGTCTTAATTTTCACCCGTGGTCCCCTTAGAATATCCCAGGACTACGAGGGAGCCATATGGTCCCAAGTTGAGAACCACTGAGTTACACAAGTGAGGGGGTTAGGCATTCATCGAACTTACTCGATACCACACCTTATAATTTACCCGTCTTTCATTTTTAGGTCATCGAGATGATACCCTCCGAAGGATACGGTTCAAATGGACAGTGGACGGTCAAAATACGTAACTTGCAGCGAGACGAAACCAGGGAAGAGATATTCGATGGCGTAGCCGTGTGCACCGGTCACCACGCATATCCTCATTCACCCGCTTATCCGGGCCTGGACTTGTTCAACGGACAGATCATACACAGTCACAGCTATAAAACACATGATGGTTTTGAGAACAAAAGAGTGCTGGTGGTCGGAGCGGGAAATTCTGGATGCGACATTGCCGTGGAGCTGTCGAATTTCGCTCAGAAGGTTGGTATGACAACAATTTCATTTAATAATTTAATTTTTAAATGTCTTTAGTATCGTGTTGCATTATACAGGGTGTCATATAAGTCCTAATACGGCCTTTAACACATCAACGGTTCGTCGTTTAGGTGCGATTCCAATTTGGGAAATGCTCAAAATTTATTCAGCAATCGCCAGCTTGAGAGTGAAAATACTGTGTCACAAAATATAAAATAATACAAATTTCTTTTTATGGACACCTTGTCCTAAAACCCTAATTAGGAAATTGTTGCCCAGTCATTCCTGGGGCCACTAAAACAAATTTCTGTTTTTAAGCGCAATATTCACTGAGATATTTCAATCCGAAAATCGGCGAAAAATTGGGAAAGAACAGCATAAATTAACGGACAACGCATCTTTCCCTCATTTATTATGGTTTTTTACCTCGATTTTTGAATTAAAAAAATACCTCAGTTAATATTGCATTTGGAAACACCGAAGGTTTTTTTTGTTGGCCTCTGGAGAGACAGGGGTAACAACTTTCTAATTAGAAGTTGCAAGACAGGAAAGGACACTATAAAAATTTAGATTATTTTATGACTATATTTTCACTCTAAAAACTGGTAGAGGGCGATTTCTGAACACATTTTAAGTTGGAATCATACCTCTATGACAAACGGTTGATGAAAAAAAAAAGCCGCGTTTGAACTTACAGGACATCCTGTATGTACAGGGTCTAAGGCTGGAGTTTAACTTATATGAGTATCGACCCAAGCTTGGGTCGTACGAATACAGTTTCCAGTTAAAGTCCTGTTTAAAATGCACTTATTGCGTCGCTGGTTTCTGAAATGAAACAGTCTCATGTGCTACGAAGTTAGATGAAGATCCATGTTGATTTTGAGTCGCTAAAAAAAAGATAACTCCGTGGGGTCTAAAGTACCAAGTTTCAGAAAAATCTGATAACTCAAGAGGAATATAAGCCCCTTAACCCTTTAAATACTTGCGGACCGGTGGAATCACGTGGACAATTTCGTAGATTGCCATTAATAGGAGAATAATTTGCAAACAAAAAAATAGCAATTGGAAGAAAATTTTGACTGTATATACTCTATTATAATACATTGAAGAAACAGATTCAATTTGGGTCTACTGCTGCTTCCTACCAAATAAAAACAAAACTAATTATTTTGGAAGTAAAATTAGTCGTTGGCCTAAAATCGGCATGCAGCATCAAAAGGGGCCGTTCAAGTATTACGTCATCATTGATGGAGGGGGTTTCCGATTTGCTGACTTTTGATGACGAGGGGTTTGGATAATGCTTACGTCATCAATCACCCTTTATGAAGATATGAGTTTGGATTCAGAGGGACAGAGCTGATGACGGAATTTTTCTGACAAGGGAGGGAGAGGGTCAGCGTTTTGCTGACGGGGGGGGGGGGGATCTAAATACTCTATGTATATGTTGACTTGTTTTCGTACAATATGATCTGAATTCCATTTTTTTTGTATCTGTCATCTATAGGTATATTTGAGTACACGTCGTGGAGCCTGGATCTACCCGAGAAACGTGAAAAGGGGTAAACCCCTTGACATGGCCATGACCCGCCGGTACTTTTCTCTGCAACCGATAAACGTCGTCGAGAGCAAAATACGCAGAATGATCAACGACGCCATGGATCACAGGAAGTTCGGCGTCCGTCCGTACCATCGAGTGACGAGTCAGCATCCGACCATAAACGAGGAGCTACTACCGAAGCTATCCTGTGGTGCTGTCACCATGAAACCGGACGTCAAAGAGTTCTCGGAGAATGGTGCGAGATTCGACGGGGAGGAAGAGGTAACTCCTCTAGACGCCGTCGTATTCGCCACTGGCTACGACGTGAAGTTCCCTTTCATAAGCGACGACATGTTGAGAGTCGGTAAAAACTGTAAGGTTTTCCTGTACAAGAACATGTTCCCTCCTCAGCTTAAACATCCGAGCCTCGCCGTCATTGGACTCGTGCAGCCGAGTGGAAGCCTCTTCCCCGTCTTTGAGATGCAGTCTAGATGGTTCGCGGCCCTCATATCCGGAAAATGCGCTCTGCCGGACTCGGAGACGATGCTGTCGGAAGTCAAGAAGGCCGAAGATTTCCGGGCCAGGAATTACGTCCAGAGCCAGAGGCACTCGATCGAATCGAATTGGCTACAGTACATGGACGACATCGCTGATAAGATCGGGGTGAAGCCGAATTTCGCCAGGATGCTCGTGGAGGATCCTAAACTGTTCAGAGTATGCTTCCTTGGACCATGTCTGCCGTATCAGTACAGGCTTGTCGGGCCTCATAAATGGGACGACGCCCGTGAGACCATCATGAATTATAAATCTAGACTCTACGGATGTTATAAAGGGCAGTGCAAATGATTTAGCTTGAAGATTTCACGACCATTTATATCAATACCAGTACTATGAAGCTTTTATTACAGTATTTTTCAATTATGAGTATTTTTAATTTTAAACGCGATATAGATGCATAGTGAGTACCAGTTTTTCCGAAAATTTAATTCGACGATATATTTTAAAACGCTTTACATTGAAGCAAATGTTCTCGTGATGGTTATGGTTGTCTAATGATTAATAACTATCTGCTGAATGAATAAAGTATATTTTTTTAAGTATCATTTATGTATCTTATACAGCACCTGCCACTAATAAAATCACTGGTTAAGTTTCGAAAATCAGTCGCTTTATAAAATCACCGCTAAAACGAAATCAGATTTAATGCCAAATACAGTTTCCATTTAATAAAATCAAGCCGCCACTTCAAAAAAAGAAAAAAAAAACATTTTTGAAATAAATTTTTATCCATTAAGGAACTGAGTAAAACTTGAAAGAAAACTTGTGAATCATTTTTTGTTCTCATTTTTGGCAGCTGGAATTCATTTGCAAATACATTCGAACTTAATTACTTCGAAGTCCAAAGTCAATGGGAAAGATTTCGAATTATCCAATTAATCTAACATAGATCAGTAAACTGACTACAAATTTGCAACTTAATCATCAACATTCACAAATGATAATAATTTTATCAAGTATTAAAATTTCATCAGTTACAAAACTGTTTCAAAATTTCTATAATTTATTAATTATAATTGATCTTAGCTACTGCATTATTCCACTGTTCTGAAATCTGTACATCGCGGAATTTGTTCTTCATGCTCTTACGGAAACAATTCATAATCGTCCGTTACGCAACTGTTTCCCGAATTTTCTTATTCTTTATCCTATCAAGGAAATATATATTCAATAGCGTACTTTACAATCTGGACATTCCGATACATTCTACACTTTTAATGACTGCAAAATATTGAGATTTTGAATGTTACATTTGGATCTATAGATTGAAAAGCATAATTGGTATTAAGTGGTACATAGTCTCGATGCACTTCAGCTGAACAATGTTAAAATGGACATTAAATTATCAAAGAAAAGTAGAGAGAGAAAAACACAGAATTTTTAAACTTTTATTGGTCTTTAAAAATTTGTTTTTCAACAACTTGATTGAGAGACGTCTCTGACGTCTTGAACTTTTTTCAAACTAAATTTTCTCGTGCAAAAAAAAATCATGATTTTTTTCCCCCTCCAACTTCGAATTATCATGAAAATTCGAATCGGTTCGAATTAAAAAAATTGGCGCAAAATTAGATAAACTCCATGGGAACTTCGTAAAATTTCGAATCCTCCAAAAATTAACCAAGTTCTGGATTTTTAATTTTCAGCTCGGAGAAAAAAGAAAATGATTTATTTTTCCTTAAATCGAGTACCAAACCAGGTCTACCGCCATCATGGGCAACATGCTCCGGTAAAGGGCTTTAAACATGAAAAAAGTCCGTAAATAACAAAATCATTTTTTAAATCTTCCACCGGGAGCGCGTACGTAGGAGATACGTGCGTGATAAATCGGCACCTCCTAGAGATAGGCCCCCGCATGGGTTGCCATAAACGTCATTCAGACTACCTAGCAAGTTTGCCACATTTTGAAACATAGCATCTTATTTCGCTTCTTATTTTGGCGTAGAATCTACCTGATTGGTTCTAGGACATAGAAATCGCCAATTCTGAGTCCGATCAGTTCTTTTCCGCACAACGATGATACTGTGGTACGAGCAGGGAATTCCCCCCCCCCCCCCGAATATTCTGAAGGAAAATGGACTACTTACTGACGTCACAAGCAGAGTGTGGAGGCTTATCTCTAGGAGCACTCATTTTTCAAAGGCCCTTCGTCGGGCGCAACTGATCTAATAAGCACAGCCCCTTCACATTTTCTCTTCTCTTCCTTGATGACACTAGCGCTATTGAGTAGCTGTCTCTGCACTATGCGACGGCCTGCCCACACACAACGCATCTGCACTTCAGAGCTGAACTTCTGCTGAACGCGGCCTGGATAAAATGGATACTCTAAAGACCGGAACTAACGAAACGGCTAGTAAAACTCATCCCTAAGGCTCGGATTTTTATGCCCCTAAAGATGAAAACGTCGTTGCTGATCGGGGTAAATTCAGGTTTTATAACCTATCAGCAACGACGTTTCATCTTTAGGGCATAAAAATCCGAGCCCTACTTCATCACCTTCCGGAGCGACAACCCAGAGAAAGCCAAGCTAATCGGGAGCCCGAATGATGACGAAAAAAGAGTGGGCTCGGACCCCCCCCCCCTCCCGGAGAACAGCTAGACTGATAACAAGACGGGTTTACACAGAGATCTAGTCGAACGCAGAAGGAAAGAACCTAGAACACTTACGCACAGCCACTAATGACATGAGTCAGGTCCCCCTCTTTTGGGATCCCACGATAGGGCCTCCCGGTTTTCTTTTTTGTAATTTTGCATTTACGCATTGTGAATTACATTTTTGAATCTCGAATAAATGTATATTGTCACAACGATTGTATGTATCTCCCTCCTTGTTTTTCAGAATTTTCTCGGACACGTCCACGCCCTCCGGGGCAATGAGCTAAAATAACGCAAGCGACAGAGCCTAGCCGTGCTCGGTCTGTTCTGTCTCTTATCCAGTCCGCTTCGAGTGCATAATACAGTTAGTTCACTCAAAACCTTATCGAAACAAAACCTTTGCCGCCTGGCAGTCCAGTGGTTAGGGAGCTAGCTTCTGACTGTGCAGGTCTGGGTTCGAATCCCGGGTCGGGCATGGATGTCTACTAACACTAATAAATTCACTGGACAGATCGTAACGATCTCTTGGGAATACGTGCTGATCACGTTATTATTTATATTTATTATATTAACGTGGGTGGTGAGCAAAGGGATCTGCTAGGCTCACTTCTCTCTATTACGTTACTTTTCGAAATTTAGGTATTTTAACCCTCCAATGCATGGGTTGGGTCTGTGAGACATTTATTTCTCTCATTTACCGACTGGCGACAAGAACAATTTTCTTCGCTAATTTCCTCCCGTCGGGCGCATTTGATATGGCAGGCACAGTGCGACAATTTTTTCACCTCGCCAAAATTTGCTTGACTGGTCGTTTGTTAAATACAAGGTTTTTTGCAGAAACCTTTTGTGTTTTTTCTTCCACTGACATCTATAATAATGATGTTCATCATTTGGCAGTTGTATAAATAAACTTAATTAGGTGTTCATTATGTTTTTTGAATGTGTGTCCATCAAGCACGTTGCGCCCTAACTTGGCGGTCGACATATTTTTCCCGACGGTGGGTTAACAAACAGAAGGTCCTTATTCAATCCTAATCTCTATTTAAAAAACAAAAATGTTTGACTTCCGCCCATTGATCGACGTGTGAGCCATACATAAATGCATTCATTCCCTCAGGAAGCGCATTAAAACTCATCGCTTAGTGAGTGATGACCTTACGGACCCGGAGGGAGGGCGATACTTTCCTAGTTTCAAATGAAAAGGTCTGCCATTTCCTTATTTGAAAATTTGCCTGCTTTTATTGTTTGTTTGCAGAGCAAAAAAGGCAGCGAATTTTGAATTCGATTAACATTTGGATGTAAAGCCGAATCGCGCCCGAAACATTACTGCTGATGTCAGAACTCTTCATTAAAGTACGAGTTGTTTTCGAAACGCATATTTTAATTACCATAATAACAGCGGATGAGAATATTGAATAACAGGCGTTGTTGCAGTAAAAAAGTGAAGGACAAATGAATTTTCAGAATGGTGAACAGTCGTTGTTAATACATGCTACACTACATAATACATGCAGCTGGTTTTTCCAATTTTGCGCGATTGTACGTCCATCGCAAAAACAGTGTTCACTTGAAGAACCACCTGTCGTCGATTTCACTTCGTTCTGGAATATGCAAAAATCGACTCGAGTCTGAAGCCAGATTTTTTTCACTGAACAGTTACATTATAAGTGGCAGATTGTAAATTGCTCGGTGAAGTGAATTTCAACTTGGAATACTTGGCGTAATGGGAATCGTGCGAGCTATACTGTACTGCGCCATTCCAGACGGAGTGATATAATTTCTAAGACGCACGATTGAACTTACCGTTGGAGTTCTACACAGTACGGATTTGGATGTGGTAAGTTGCAGAGAAACATGTATTATGGAGAAATGTGTTTTTAATAACTGCAGGTATTTTATGAAAACTTTCAAAATTTTCTATCGGTAAATGAATGAATCCTCTTTTCGATAATAAAAATTAAATCGACATAGCTGAGTCGCATTCGGAATTCATATTTCATTTTCTCAGATTTATCTTGGCTCAACATGCATTTATTCAGTATTTGCTGAAATATGATCAGCAGATGGATGCAAATTTTGTCATTTTGCGAGTCGTCGTCGTTGAAGTAGTTTGTCACGTTCTTTTGGAAAAACTGATTTTTTTCCCCTTACTCGCATCTATAAATCTTTAGAAAAAATTACTTTTTAAAATACAACTTTATATATTTCTTAAAAAAACGGACAATACGCACTTATACAAATACAAATACAAATACAACGCCACAACAGGCAAAATGCCCAACGAGGTGGCTGATAAAAAGATGCCCATAAAAATATGGTTGTCATATGTTTCAAAAATAAAAATGTTCCGACGGAAACAGAAATTCCTGTTTTTTTTAACGTATATTCTGCGTTAATTTATATGCATAGAGTTAAATTTGATGAAAATTCCTGTCGTATTCTCTGATTTGCTATAACCCTTTCAGACTTTGATGCCACAAATGTGTGAGAATTTCTGTTGACCTCTGGAAGTTAAGTTTTGACTTAATGGATTATGTAAGTTTTGAGTTAGGAATGTAGTGAATATGAACTTTGGGGACTTTTATCAGAGGACAGTACTTAAAGTTGAACTTTCATGAAATTTTTAAGATGACTTGCACGAGAAAGTATCTACGGGAAAAGTGTGATTTATTGCATAAAATTTAGCAATAAAATTCTAGAAAAAAATTGAATGTGAAGATGAATATACCCTGTATCATCCATGCTGAAAAAATTTGAATGAAGTGAACCATTTCTTTACAGAAAAAAAATTCGAAAAAATTAAAGATTTGCTGACATTATGTTGAATGCATTGTATTTTTACTATCAAAAATGCAAACGAATTTTGGAGAATTCCAAAAAATTAATCCTCTGGTTTGAAAGCGGTAATGAATTCCATGTCATTCACTGTACCTCTTGGCCAATCTATTGCAGCGTTTTAGAGTTTTCGTTATGAAAAACACCTACAAGAAATTGACACTGAGCGGTGATATCCCAAACTTTTTTATGTCGCAGACCCCCTTCCCTCCCCCTGGTGAAGTCAATGCACTGTGGATCCGCCTGTAGCGATGGTCCCTCCCAGGCAAACCCGAAGGTCCAACACGTCTTATTAGCCAGGTCCCTCTTCTTGTGCTTAGATATACCTGGAAAAAGACGAATTATTTTTATTTTAATACTCACCAAACTCAAAATTAATCTTTAGAATTCATTTGAAAAAACTTACACCAGGGGATATGCAATCTTTTCAGACCACAGGACAGATAATTCTCATTTTTTCGTTCCATTTTTGTCAAAATGACAAAATTTGCATCCATCTACGGATCACAAGGAGGATATTTCAGTAAATACTGAATAAATGCATGTTAGGTGAATTCCGAATGCGACACGGCTATGTCATTCATATTTAAAAAGGGAAGAGGGAAAAAAATTTTGAAATGAAAAATTTATGGCCTTCATAATTTGCGTATCATAAAAAAAAAAAAAATAAAAAAAATAAATTAGATTTCGTAGCACTAAATGACATCCATGGTAGTAAATGAAAATTATCCCACGCGGATCTCTTACAAAGTACTGCAGGGGTCCGTGGGCCGCAGGTTGAAAAATACTGGCTCTTAAGTATTTGAATGCAACAGAGATAGACATGACCGCCGACTGCCCAGAAAGATAATCTTGGGATGGTTTGCGCTCTTTCCCAAAGGGATGGATGGTCTCGGAGAGCAAAAAAAAAACAAAAAACAATTAATGCAACATTCGCGAATATTGACTCGTTTGATTTTTTTTTTTTCTCTCCCCTTTTCAAGTATTCTAAATTAATTCCGAGCATTGTTAACCCTTTTAAGGCAGACATTTTTCCAAAACTAATAGAAAAGTATGTAAACAGGAGGGACACCATATCTTCCCATCACCCCCTCAAAGGGTTTTAAACGAAATGTTTACAGAATAAATGAATATAGCGTAATTACATGATAGTACATGAAAATGTACAACTTGAGCTCATTTTTCCAAGAGGGTTTTGCCCCCATTGCGGGCTTTCCACAAGCCATATGGTACATCAAAAATTGCAAATAATAGTCCGCGCATACCGAATTTATTAATTCCATAAAAATGTAGGCACATGTAAAAAAAAAAGTTTGACAAAACTTGCACGATTTTTAAGATGACATTTTTTTACATAAAATAAACGTCATTAGGATGTAAATATTATTTGAATTTTTTTTTTAAATGCAGCTACGAGTTCAAATATAATGGCAGCTAAAAAAGTTGCAGTGATAGGAGCTGGGACATCTGGGATTTTTGCCATCAAGAGCTTGTTGGAGGAAAGTATTGAGCCAGTTTGTTTCGAGAAGACTGCATATTATGGTGGTGAGTTGACGCGTCTCCGCGATTTTTATTTTTAAATTTAATTTCAAGTCACTTCTTAGGGCCGTTCAAGTATTACGTCAGCAGATTTTAGCCATTTTTGACCCCCAGACCTTGTCAGAAAATTTTCGTCAGCACTCCCTCCCCCTCCTAACGCGCATTGATATCAGATACGTACGCGAGGGGACCATGAGCCCCACTATGTCCCCCGAGGATAAAAGAACATTTTTTTTCAGGCAAAAAAATGTTTAAAAACTTAATTTGGGAAGAAAATACCTTATGTTATTATGATCAATTTCTGTTAATTTCAATGCTATTTGAAGGCTAAGAACACGAAATTTTTCTTAAATTCATTGCGACCCACCCTCTAAACCACAAATGCCAAACTTATGGCCCACTGGCCAAATGTGGCCTTCGGGGATATATCTGATGTCGTGCGCCACCTCAAACCTAATTTTGGAGGAAATGAACTAAGCGGCCCATTTACAGATCGCTTAAGTGGCCCGTGAGACATTTTCAGATCACTCAAGTAGGCCTGTGGCACGTTCACGGGCCACTCAAGTGACCCGCGACACATCTACAGATGACTTGAGTGACTCTGACACGGTCCGGGAACACTTAAATTGTCTGTGACTCATTTAGAGATCTCTTATGTGGAATGTTGCACACAGTTTTGGAGAACTTAAGCGGTTCACAGTGCAGTTCGACATCACTCAAGTTACCCGCCGGATATTTCCAGATTATTCAAGTGATCAATGGCATAGTTACAGATCATTTGAGTGACGCGACGCAGTTTCAGAGCACTATAAGCAGCCCGCTACACATTTCCAACTCACTTGAAAGATCAGCGGGACGTTTAGAGATTGCTAAAGTAGTGCTATAGAGGACTTATCAATAGGAAAAATGTTGATTCAGATGCCAATAAACTAGCAAAAAGTACTTCTCGTTTTTGGTACACCCAGTAGGACGCCATTAAGAATATCTCATATTTTTATAAAGGGTGGTTGATGACGTAAGCATTATTCAACCCCTCTCCCCATGAAAAATCGGCAAACTTGAACCCCCCCGGCCCATTGATGCTGACGTAATACTTGAATGACCCCTTAAGAGAAAATTTGTTGCACATGGTGTTTTTATTGCTGCTTTTTCTAAATACATTTCATTTAATTTTTGTGGTACTATGTCGAGGTGGACTCGACATAGTACCACTGTTCCTAATGCGGTCCTTGTTACAACGGTCACTTAACGATAATAAGATCCTGTTAATTCGGCTTCGCAGCAGAACTGATAAGCCATACAAAAACCACAAAAGACAAACCTGCGGAGGACCTTCCTCATTAGAGGCGTTACAAAGTACGAACTGTACCAAAGAAGTGCCGAAAGAAACTCTGGAATACAAAGGGTTAACATTTGATGAGAAAGGATTAACCATGATCTTGAAACTGATTTTTCAAATCGACGCATTATGAAAATTCGTTATCTTAGCTGATTGACAACTGCAGTCAAACTCGGTTATAACAACATTGAAGTTTCCGCGAAATTTTGGAGTTGCAACCGAGGTTACCGTTTCAAGACATTTTAACGAAAAAATAATCGGATGCAATCAAACACTGCGCATGAAATTATTTCATCCCGATAGGGGTAATAGTGTTTGACTTGAGGAAAATACGAGAAACTAGGATCACGTAAATATGAGATTACACACGCGCTGATTCTCGCAAAGAAAAGGTTCCCAATGGTCGGCAAAATAGCCAAGTATCGTCTATCAATAACGCTTGTTGATAATAGAAATTTTACAGTATAACAATATTCATTATAACAACTTATAAATATGCAAATTACTTTCATTCTCGATTCTAGTAAAGAATATTAACGTATTAACGTGAGATTTTTGTTGAAAAAACAAAGAAAAGCTGAACTAAAAAAAAAAAAACCAAGAAGTCGGAAAGGTGAAATTTACTGGTGATGTCGATGAACAGTTCGGCACATCACGCACGTAATCTTTTTTTTTTTTTTATGTTGGATATCGATACCAGACAAAAATCATTACCCAGATTGATGTGGCGAGTTCCAATTCTAGGAAAACAATGAAAAATGTGTCGTTGTTTCATCGACGTTATTATAAAGGTTCATTAACATTATTTTCTATGAAGATTGGTCGGCTACAACGTCAAGAAATGTCAATCCCGAGGTCGTTACAATCGAGTTTAAAACTGTATACGGAAGTCATGTTAGGTATAAATGTTATGAATTCATGTATACATCGAGTAAAATCGTCCAAGAAAAGTGATCACTTTATGATTAAACCGAACTTGGTGATTTACAATTTTATTATCAATTCGATTTGTTCATCTAAACCACAGGTCTCTGGCACTATCATGAAGAGGACGTTGAAGGTGTGGCCTCTGTGATGAAGACGACAGTCATAAATACAAGTAAGGAAATGAGTGCTTTCAGCGATATGCCTCCACCAGACGATTATCCGAATTTCATGCATAACCGTGAAGTTTATCAGTACATTACTGCCTATGCCAATAAGTTCGATGTGTTGAAGTACATCCTCTACAATAAGGAAGTCGTCAGGGCAAGTATTGCTTAACGTGCCAAAAAAATCCTCAACGTTTCTCTCTGTGCATTGAAATTTTGAGTAATATTTTGAGTTTACTTTCATGTAGTTTTTAGAACTTATTAAAGCCTGATTACACTATAAAAGTTTGATTTAAAAAAAAAACCTTTTATAAAATTTCTATAGTGTAATCCCGGATTCAGAGGAATGAAATTTTAACTGTTTTTCAATTGCTACAAAACTAATTCTGAAGAATCTATCGTAGACGAAACTGGACTGAAAAATCTAATAGACGTAAACACACTACCATACACAGGGTGGGCACTATCAAGCGCCCAATAATTACACTCGGGATTCCATGCGAAAAATTAACAAAAGACTTGCGAAAGGTGTTTTTACATTTTAGGATTGGACGAATATTTACCTTTTCGCTTACAAGTGATTTTACAAAAAATTCGGATCTCTGTTTGACGACTCAGCGATAAATATGGTAATATCTTCCTAACCTAACCGTATGTCCCAAAAAGGAAGGAAAAAAAAGTTTAAATTATAAAAAAAACAAATGAAAGAATAAGAGTAGGGATAAGTATGACCCTCATACTTATTATATTGTACTATACTCTGTTATCTGTAATACTTGAATCTACTTCGTACCAACTTTCTTATCTATTTTTTTTCATCCACACCTACGTGTTTTCTTTCGCTCTTATATTTATATAGTAGAAGGTACATCACGGAAGTAATAACTTTTTTTTTTTTCTTCATCAGGTTGCAACAAAGTTTCGCGATGATCGGGAGAGAGGAAAAAAAACAGAACTTTTTTAAACTTATTTCACTGGCGTTTTGGACGCAATATTACGTCCTTGATCGTAAAGTGGTTAAGGCAGTTGTCACAAAATTTGAAAACGTTATTAGTCAGTTTTCTAACTATTAAGCTTTTATAAAAGTTTTCTAAAAACATCTTCCGACAAGATATTCGATGCAAGGTTAAAAGAACTTGCGGTTTGAATGTATTCAAAACTCCTTTTAATTATATTCCATTTCAGGTGGTGAAGTCCGAAAATTACGAGAGCTCCGGGCAATTGAAATTAACAGTCAGAGATACTGGAACCGGTCATGAAGACGAATACACTTTTGACGGTGTTCTCGTGTGTACAGGGCATCATGTTTATCCGAATATCCCCTCATTTTCCGGGACAGAGATGTTCAAAGGAAAGATAATGCACACGCATAGCCTTAAAAGAGTCGACAGTTTTGTGGACCAATCTGTCGTCGTCGTTGGAGTTGGAAATTCCGGAATCGATGCTGCCGTCGAGATAAGTTCTGTAGCAAAACAGGTAAGTTTGGTTTAACCCTTTTTTGAGTGGGGTTTTTAGAATTTCCCTGATCCGTATTTTAATCGTCACGGGGAAAACCACAACCTTCTAGAAATGGTCACAAATTTTCAAGAATATTTTTTTAATTTTGTGCAATGATATTGCTTTCTTCCCGAAACAGTAGTAAGAGTATTTCCCTTCCTTTGTTTCTTTATTATATTTTTCTTTATTACTTATTTTGTACGCATCTTCCTTTACTACTACAAAAAAGCTGACTCCACTCACTGGCAGTTGATGAGCACTGGTTGTGGAATGCCATAGTCGATATGAGAAGATTTTAAGGAACAGAGATGTTTCGTGATTGCCGAAGTAAAGCGTATCAAGTTACCATCGAGATCACGAGATATCTCGTCATTGCCTCTGTGTAAGGCTTAACATTTATATTTCTTCAATATTTTGTACCGATGAAAATGTCTAAGACAGGGGCGTACAACTTCCGCCCTACCAAAGGGTTCCATCCGTCCCGCGAAAGTTATTCTGGTAGGAAAGTATCAATACAGGGGTGCATAGCAAACAAGGGTATGACATTTTACTGGCTGACTGTTGATCCTAGGGGTATGTTTCCAATTGGAAAAAATTTCCAAATAAGGTGGTGTACTCGAATATGCCATTCATGTTTGAAGGGGTTGTATAGTTAATAAAATAAAAACTTATTATACAGTCCCCGGAAACCCAATTAGAAAGTTGTTGCTCTGTATCTTCTGATTCGAACAAAAATTCCCATGTTTCTAAGCTCAATATTCAGAAAGATGTTCAAAAAAAGTGAGAAAATTTGGGGGAAAAATAGCGTTAAATGCGGTTAAAATGGGGTTTTCGTATTTAAAGCTATTTTCCCCCAACTTTCCTCCGTTTTTCGAATTCTATATATATCATATGTAGAATACATAATTCTCTAGTGAATATTGCACTTAGAAGCGTGAATGTTTTTTTGGCATCAGGGGAGACAGGGCAACAGTTTTCTAATTGGGTTCTTGAGAAAAGAGTATCAGTATAAAAGTTTCCCAAACATTTTGTTCCAACGCCCCCTTTGGGAATTTTCCCCTCATCCCCCCCAGACTATTAAACCGAGGCGGTATTGCCCACTTTGGGAAGCACTGGTATAAACAATTATAGTTATTGAAATAAAAATGCCAACTCCCTCTTCCCTTTTTAAATATGAATGACATAGCCGTGTCGCATTCGGAATTCACCTAACATGCATTTATTCAGTATTTACTGAAATATCCTCCTTGTGATCCGTAGATGGATGCAAATTTTGTCATTTTGACAAAAATGGAACGAAAAAATGAGAATTATCTGTCCCGTGGTCTGAAAAGATTGCATATCCCCTGGTGTAAGTTTTTTCAAATGAATTCTAAAAATTAATTTTGAGTTTGGTGAGTATTAAAATAAAAATAATTCGTCTTTTTCCAGGTATATCTAAGCACAAGAAGAGGGACCTGGCTAATAAGACGTGTTGGACCTTCGGGTTTGCCGTTTGACATGTTCTACACTTCCCGTTTCCTGAACTCCTTGTTCGAAATTTCACCGCTGCAGATCTCTTCGTGGATTGTTCACGGCACACTAAACAAATGGTTCGATCACTCGCTGTACAACCTGAGGCCAAATCATTCGATTTTCGGTCAGCATCCGACAGTCAGTGATACTTTACCGGTGAAACTGATAAGCGGGGTAGTCAGATTACGGAGCAATATAAAGTCGTTCACTAAAGACGGAGTCATATTCGAAAAAGAAGGCTTTGAAAAAGTGGATTCAGTGGTACTAGCAACAGGTTACGCGATCAAATTCCCATTTCTGTCTGATGATCTGATGACCGTACAAGACGATAACAGTGTCCACTTATACAAGTTCATGTACCCTCCACATCTATCTCGCAACACTTTGGCAGTGATCGGTCTAGTTCAAGCGGTCGGAGCCGTGTTTCCAATGGAAGAAGCTCAGTGTCGACTCGCGGCTTCTGTTCTCAGTGGTAGGACGAAACTTCCCGGTCGCAAATCAATGGAGGATGACATCAAAAGACACCGAGATGCGATGGGAGCCAGATACGTCATGACTCAACGTCACACGATTCAAGCGGATTACATACCGTACTTGGATGAAATCTGCGAGCTGTTCGGAGCCAAACCGAATTTATATAAGCTACTATTCACCGATCCGAAACTGTACTTTAACTTGATATTTGGTCCGTCACTGCCGTACCAGTACAGACTTCAAGGGCCACATTCTTGGTCAGGTGCTAGAGATGCCATTCTATCATACAAAGAGCGTGTTCTGAAGCCTTTGGGTAACGGCTCTTGACGTAAAGCGAAAAGAGAATTTTTTTTCCATCTGATTTTGCAGTGTTTGTTCAATTTTTTTTATATCTGATTCTTTTCGAAATTGAACTTTCGGAAAACCAATAAAATTTAGTTTTGTATCCTTTTAATAGGGCTTCTTATATGGTCTTGGATACGATCTTTTTGAATTACTTTTAATACATGGTTTTCATTCGAGTGTATATGTTACTGCTAAAGCCCAAAGTGCTTGGCCAGCCCAGTTGACCCGGCAAATGTCCGAAATTCGGGCTTTCGCCGGGCCCTGTATGTCGATCCCTAATATGACTCGCTAAGATATCGATATTCAGATTCCTTTGATCGTTACGGTTGTCATAGCTAACTATAATTATTGGTTCGTATGCACGAAACATTTATGGTCTAGTACAGTCTCCCAAACTTTTTCTTACATCGCCCCCTTCATCAGAAATTTTTTCCTCTCGTAGCCCCCCAATTGAAGTAAACCCATAGGATCCTATATTAAATCGGGTTCTATCGCTCCCTTGGACCATTCCATCGCCCACCGGGGGAAACACTGGTCTAGTACCTTTTGAACAAGCATCGCATGTATGTTACTGCCAAAGCCCGAAGTAGGCCGGCCCAGTTGACCCGGCCAATGTCCGAAATTTGAGTTTTCACCAGCCCCTATAAGTCGATCTCTATGGTTAGCTATGGCTAATTATAAATGACCATAATTCTCACAAAAATACGTCAACGCGGATATGACCCGAATCATAGGAATCGATATATATCTTGTATATAGAGGGGCCAGCGAAAGCTCGAATTTCGGACATTGCTTGGGTCAACTGGACTGGCCACCTTGCAAAGTGGCCAACTTCGGTCTTTGGCAATAACATATATACGATGTTTGTTCAAAAAGTATTTGACCATAGTTTTTTTGTGTATGAACCAATGAAACTGGTTGGGCGTGATTTTGTGCTCGTATATAGGCAATCTTAGGGCGCATGCTTGAATTTTTTTTCCTTCCTGCAGAAGCTGCCAGTTGTCGGCAGACCACCAATATACGAGCGTCGTCGCATTTTCGTTGTTTTTTTGCAAAATGGAAGGGAAAACTTGGACAACGCTACTGCATTAACCGTGATGGAGCTGCCAATTACGACGCAGAGCCTCTTGGTAATGGTTGTGTCGTACGGTGCGTACTCGTGATCAACAAACTTCACTGGAGTCAAAATAGACTGCACAAATTTGACATTGCATCTTCTGAAGGCCACATAAGTCAATAGGTAACGGATCCAATGCTAATTCTCGCCTCGTCTGGAATTTCTCTGATTATGATTCGATGATCCTTCTCTCATTACCAGTGTCAATAACATCTAATTTCTGAACGTTGAGGGCTTACCAGAATGTGCTTCACTTTCCATTGATGTGCATCATCTTTGAAGCGGTTGCATCAAAGGTGTATGTGTGGGTGCTCATTTCTTCCTCTCCGAAGGTCTGTTGAATCTTGCGGATTTAGTTTCCACTTCGGAATAACCAAGCTAAGCTTCACATAAAATTTAAAAATGCTGTAGAGTTGTTCAAGTTTTTTCCCTGCCATTTTCTCAAACGAAAATTCACCGGTGCTCACTTAAGGCCGTTACACTCACTCATCGGTGGTCTGCCGGTGATTGGCCACTTCTGCAGGCAGGAAAAAAGTTCGAGCATGAGCACCAGGGTTACCTACATGTGTGCATCAAGCTACGCCTCCCTAGCTTCATTGGTTTACTTACGAAAAATTATGGTCGAATACTTTTTGAATAAATCTCGTATGTCTATTGAGTGTAGGGCTACCAGGAATTTAACTGGGTAAGCACGGACACCATGATTGACTACATATAGGCTACAGGTTGTCCCAAATTGTTCGCACAGCAGATATCTCTGCAACCATTGACTTTGGAAACATATTTTAAATTACAAAAAGAGTTTTCAAATGACGTGCTATTACTTTAAATCTGAATTTGTTTGAGGGGATCGTGTGAATAAAAAAGAAATGAACTTTTTAACGTTCTTCATTCAAAACGCTGTTATTGAAATGTAGATCGGTAGTTTTCAAAGTAAAGCTTTCGTGGAACCCTCGATGATGATAAAGCTGTTCTACGGACTCGAATAAATTATTGAATATTTATCAAAAAATAGTGTCCCTATTGCTGTTTCAGCAGCAGCATAATCCCAGAGCAAAATAAAAAGTGCTTTGGCACCGCTTAATATATTGTCATAAATCATTGCCCGGGGTGTCATTGACCCTCTTGAGATAGTCCTAAATTCAACAAGTAGATACGAGGTTAGAGCCTATTGGAGGCATATTCGTGAACAAGAGCTTTGATTGCAACTATTACCAGAAGAAAAGCATACTTAAAATGACTGTGCTTGAAATAATCATGATGCGAGTCATTGAATCACGGTGATCATCTCTTGAGTAAGAAATCAAGGAAACCCTCAAGGGTTTAAGTGAGAAGCATGACCGCCAAGAAGGTAAGCCTGACAGGGCTCTAGCACGAAGACCCGGGACAAATCGTATTTTTTTTTTTACACTATCGAGGAGTTCTACCAAAGATCTGTCGCGGTAAGCATCGAGATGCTCGTGGGTAAAATTTTATTCCTGCATGAAATGTGCGCTCTTAACGTTTTTTCCACAAAGTGGGCATATTCTATTTTCGAGGAGGATGTCACTCTTGGCTATTCATACGGAGGTTTTTTTAACAGCTGGCTGAGTGTAAAGAAAGAAAAGAAAGTGTTGAAAAAAAAAACACCCTATATGGATAACGAAGAGTGACATTCTGGCATATGGGGGACGATATATGTAAAGCATCAATAATAGATTAACTCTCTCACAGCGTCAATCCCAAGATATCTTGTCAAACGTGATCTGCCATTATTCCGGTCATCCCGAAACATCTCGGGTTTTTAGAACACTTTTATTTTGGCATTGACGAGACTAAAAAGCGTTAAAGTTGTTTTTACGTCAAACAAGTTTTCCATCTGCCCCCTCCAATCGGTCAACTGTCAGTGGAGAAACATTTTAAAAACCGCTGAAAGGGGTTACAAAAATCCATTATTATCTACGTTTCACGTAGAAAATGATTGATCTCTATTGAATTCTCAAAGAAATCTTATCAAAGTTTATATAGAAAGTCAATGTAAAATATAAATATCATCGAAACATTCCAGAAAAAATTCCGCAGAAACAACTGCATTGTAATTTTTAGTCTTTGAGGATTGAATTATCAAATTAGTCGCATTAATTGAACATGAAACAAAAAAAAAAACTTGGCTGATCGGGTTCAATGATATATTTCCTTCTTATATAGGAGAGAAGAACAAATCCCCGTTTCCATCACCAGATGGCATGATCTGTTTACGTTACGTAATTCATATTCCTTTTCTGATAAGTAAAGTATAAAGGAAAACCTTCAAACGTAATCGTGTCGGGAAGCAAGATCACATGCGAATGACTTTCAAACAAAGTTCATATGAATGATTAGAAGGAAATAATTAACTCACCCAGAGACAAAGGGGTTCGGCAGAAATCCTCGAGCTTCAGTAGCGAGCAAGGTAAGAAATATACAAAAGTTTTATGTGTCACAGATTTTTTTTCGTTTAATTTCCGAAAACACAATTTATCACGATTTTATCGTCGTTAGGACGTCTCGTCGGAAATCAAATTACACAGTGGAGCTATTTAAACATTTTTGTGTTGCTCATCAAGAAAATCGCAAATAATATTACTTCACTTATAGAAGAGCGGACTTATTCACTTATTGGTTAGAGCGTTCTAGAGAGGTTTTTTTTTTATGAAGCATGACAACACTACATCTATTACAGAATTAAAAACTTCCATCATAAGCTTTTTCAATTGAAAAAATCTGCAGCCTAGCTATCTTGCTATTTGAAACCGATTTTACTCCTTGATTCCAGTAGCGAAAGCCGTGTACGGTTGGGAAATAAAAGAAAGAGACAAAACCACGTGACGTGACAGCAACAGTAAGATATATTGGAAGAAAAATTAATCACAGGAAAAGTGATACCCCGGGCGATCAAAAAAATAGGGTCATGACCAAGTCTTCGTCCGTGTAATGAATTATAGCGTAATGTATACAAGAAAAATCATTTGAACGCGATTTTCTCAGATTACAGTTTTTGAGCTCATCCGTAAGGTTAAAAAAAATTATTGCACCGAAAATTCTGAAATGTCAAAAATGTTTATTCCGCCGGGATTACACTAATGAAGTTTTATAAAAGAACTTCTATAAAACTTGAGAAATGCCAACAATAAGATTATTGGTTACATTACAGAAAATCCAACCGATGATCTTATTGGTAGCATTTTTCAAGTTTTATAAAACGACTTTTATAAAAGTGGAAAAATGCAACCAATAAGAGCATTGGTTAATATTAGCAAATGCAACCGATCATCTTATTGGTTGTATTTCTCGAGTTTTATAAATGAATTTTTATGAAACACATATAGTGTGATCTTTAATAAACTTTATAGTGCCCAGCCTTAGGCTGGGATTACACTATAAAGTTTAATAAAAGTACTTTTATAAAACTTGAAAAATGCTACGAATAAGATTATTGGTTACATTCTAGAAAATGCAACCGAGGATCTTTTTGGTAGCATTTTTCAATATTTATAAAAGGACTTTTATCAAATTTGAAAAATTATAACGTATATTATAAATATATTATTATATATTAATTCAACCAATATGCATATTGGTTGCATTTTTGAGTTTGATAAAAAGCTCTTTTATAAAACTTGAAAAATCCAACCAATAAGCATATTGGTTACATTCGAGCAAATGCAACTGATGATCTTATTGGTTACATTTTTCGAGGCTTATAAAAGAACTGTTCTAAAACTTTTATAGTGTAATCCTGGCCTTAGACATATGTTAGTAACATGAACCTTGTGCTTTGGATATCTTACCATTCTTTAGAATTATACGAATTTTTAAAATTTGAAGAAAAATATATAAATTTCAAAAATCCATAATTAAACATTAAAAAAAAAAATACTTTCCATTGGTCAATTGCAAAAATCAATGTTATTTGCTAAAATATATCTAAAATATTCATTTTCTGCAAAAGTTCAGAATTTTTTTTAGAGTAGCAGTTTTGTTTTACCTTACGGAAAAGTAAAAAACTGCCATCTGAGAAAAGCCCGGGATTATACTATAAACGTTTGATAAAAGCCCTTTTATAAAACTTGAAAAGTGCTACCAACAAGATCACCGGTTGCATTTTCTAGAATGTAACCAATAATCTTATTGGTGACATTTTTCATGTAATCTAGGCCTCACACTATAGTAGTTATTCATTACTGTACTTCTTTCTTTTAATTTGAAAGAACAATTATCCCCATTGACACGAAATTTTTTGCATTTAGTTTGCAATCGAAAGAAATATTTTTCAAAGTCACTTTTGAAAAATCTATTTCAGAGGCCATGATTTTCCTTGAACCACTTTCCTGCAATGTCTATACCTTGATGGATGTATATGCCTCAGAGATGAACTGTTCATGATGCAGCGTTTGAGTGCTCTTACTGTAAACCAGAGGTCTTCACCCTTTTTCCCGTCGCGAGCACTGCGTGTGCCCATCATAAAAATAAGAGCACCCATACGGCAAATTTAGCATATGAATGGATGAGAAATCACGATGATTTCCATCCTTGTGAATGCGATTCGTACAATGTGTTTAATTGAAACGTTGATCAAGTGCTCGTGAGCATGAAATCGGGCACAAGCATCGAGCACTCTGGGTCGTTTAAGGAGCACCGTGGTGTTTGCCAGCAACGGGTTTGAGGCAGCACCTTCTAGAGATATAAAGCCTCTGCAGTGTGTGCCATAAACGTCATTCAGACAACCCAGCAAGTTTGCCACATTTTGAAACACAGCATCCTATTTCGTTTCTTCTTATTTTGGCGTAGAATCTTCCTGATTGGCTCACAAATACCGCATACTTATTGGATGTGGGGCATAGAAATCTCCAATTCTGAGCCCGATCATTTCTTTTCCTCGCAACGATGATACTCCGTCAAACCAGACGTTGGGTTCACCTTTATTGGTGGGTGAACTTCAATTCCTTTTTTTTTTTTCACAATAATAAAACTTTTCACATAATCAACATCACACGTATCTGCCACTTTGCATGATCTTTATTTGATCACTCAATAACGCAAATGGTCTCCATTATTTTTACAAACTACACGCCTCACATTCACGTCTGCACATAGGCAGCTCCCGAGACCCACTGATCGTCCAAGGTCTCTCTTCTGTCCTCCTTTGTCCCTCAAAGGCAGGTGTCCCGATATTTCGGCGATTCCATTTTAAAGAACAAGGAGGGTTCTCTTCGCTTCAACTTCTGCCATTCGTGTCTTTAGGAAGCACATCTCACACGCCCCCACCAAGAGAGAAACTTGCCTAGCAGAGGCTGGTTTTCTCTTAAAAACACAATAAGCATGAGTTTCTAATAAATCTTTCCCTCTCTTTACAAAAATTCACACATGGAATTCAGACTTACATACATGTTCAAAAAAAAACAAGAATTAAAATTTAAGCCAAAATACGTTCTGCAGTAGAGATGACCATATATGCATAAATATACATATCCATGTATTTGCATACATACACAACAATACTCACATATATGAAATATATATATTCTGTTTCCTGTCTGTTTGAAAGTTCCGGGTACAATACTATGATTAACTCACGTGTACGAAATGTACATAGCAATATCAAAAAATATATATATAGAATACATCCTTCAGATTTAATATCCGAATACGAGATACGCACATACATTACAAAAAAAAAAAATACTACAATCGTGATAATGCATCTGGTACCTGATTTAACGCACCAGCTTTATGTACAATCTGAAAATTCCATCTTTGCAGTGCCAGAGCCCAGCGCATCAATTTTGGGCTTTTGGGTGTTGTATCTTGCAAATAAGTCAGTGGATTGTGGTCAGTTATTATTTCGATTTTCGTCCCGATTACCCATTTTTCAAATTTCTTCAAAACAAAAAGAATGGCCCACGCTTCCTTTTCTATGGTGGCCCATTTCCTCTGAGTATCATTAAGTTTTTGACTCACGAAAGCGATCGGTTTGTACTGGCCCTCGGCATCCATCTGTGTGAGACATCCTCCTACCGCAACGCATGATGCATCTGCATGTACCTGAAAATTTTTGTTGAACTGTGGTGTAGCTAGATAAGTTACTCGGCATAATGCATCCTTTAACTTCTGGAAAGATTCTTCCTCTATCTTTCCCCAACAAACTTTATTTGGAGATCCCTTCTTGGTGAGGTCAGTCAAAGGCGCTGACAGGGCCGCGTAGTTTGGAATATATGAACGATAAAACCCCATTAACCCCAACACCGAGCGCACTTGTTTTTTATCAACAGGTGCCTTCAGGTTTTTGATAGCCAACACTTTTTCCTCGTCTGGCCCATGTCTTCCGTTCCCGATTCTATGTCCCAAGTATTTTATCTCTTTCGCTGCGAAGTTACATTTTTGCATACGTATGGAAAAACCGTAGTTATCTAGTTCTCTCAGCACTGCAGATATATGCATAAGGTGTTCCTCCCAGGTATTAGAAAATATTATTATATCGTCTATGTAAGCCTGAGCATATTCATGATGTTCCCTGAGAACCCGATTCATTTGTTTTTGAAACGTACCACTGGCCCCGACCAACCCGAACGGCATGGTCTTCCATTGGTATACGCCATTGTGAGTCGCGAAAGCCGTAAGATGTCGACAGTTTTCGTCCATTTTGATTTGCCAATATCCTTTCAATAAATCTAAGCTGGTAAGCCAACACGCCCCTCCTGCCACGTACATTAGTTCTTGAATGTCTTTCATCGGAAAGACGGGGACCTTAGTCACTGAATTCAGTGCTCGATAGTCAATACACATACGAATGGAGGAGTCTTTCTTTGCAACACATACTACAGGGTATACAATTTCTGCCTCTGAAATCTCAATAAGATTCCAGTCTAACAACTCCTGAATTTGTTTATCGACCTCTGCGCGATATGCCATTGGTATTTTGTAACAATGAGGTTTTTTCCGTGTGGCATTGGGTACCAATTCAATCGTGTGTTCGCCAACCTTAGCTGGTTGAACTGGTCTCGTGAACAAGATCCTATGCTTAAAAATGAGATTTTTCAAATCAGCTGATTGCCGTTTATTAAGTGAATCTATATTAAGATCATTTACCCCTTTAAAAAAATCAGTGGCCTTTGAAGTTTGGGTGGGGCATGTCTCCACTCTTCCAAAATCTTCATCCCCTTCGAAAATAATACTGGCCGAATTTACACATGAGGAGAATTTCCTGATTTTGTTTTCATGTACATGTTTTACACTGCCATCCCCCATCTCAATTAGAAATGAGTGCTGGCCCTTTTGTTCCTTGATAAAACCCGGACCTTGCCACCTAGCGTAGATTTTGCTGTTAGAGTCTGGTATTAACACTATGACTTTGTCCCCCTGTTTGAATGATCTAACCGAAGACCTCAGGTTATAATATTTCGCCATTCTATCTTGTTGTACTTGAGCTGTAAGATTTGCTTGTTCCGCTGCTCTTTCCAACCGACATTTCATATCATGTAGGTACAACGATATCGGTTTCGTGTTCAATTGCAACCCGTCATATTTACCTGTCCATGTATTTTTCAAAATGCATAATGGGCCTTGTGGAGGTCTGCCATATAGAAGTTGAAATGGTGCGACTCCCGTAGTATTATTAGGAATTTCCCGATACGCCCACAAAGCATATGGCAGTTGCAAATGCCATTTCCTACCTTCGGCGTGTATAATGTGGTTCAACATCCTTTTCAACGTTTGATTGAATCTTTCAACCAATCCATTTGATTGGGGGTATCCAGGAGTTGAAAATCTCGGGCACGCTCCAATTCTTCTCTCGAATTCTTTAGTCAACTCCGCATTGAAGTTAGTACCATTGTCTGATGCTATGACATTAGGTATGCCCGTTCTAGCAAAGATGCTTAATAATGCCTCACAAGTGCTTTTTGCAGAGATGCCAGTGAGTGGCAAAGCCTCCGCCCACCTGGTATGTTGATCGACCAGACATAAAATGTATTTATGCCCCTTAGAACTACTAGGGGTTATTGGACCGATTATGTCAACATTGACCACCTGGAAAGGCAATTCTGGTCTTGTTACGGGAGTTATTGGGGCTCTTTCCCTCGTTAATACTCGTTTAGTCAATTGACATTCTTCACATAGCTCACAGTACCTTTCGGCATCCTTCTTCAGAGTGTCCCAGAAGAAAGAGTACCGTATTCTTTCGATTGTTTTTCTTTTTCCCATGTGTCCTGCAAATACTGAGGAATGCGCTAGTTTCAATACTTCATCTCTTCTGCCCTTGGGCAGAACTAGCTGCATCACAGTTTCCCCCAGAATCTTATCTCGATGCCATAAAAGTTCCCCAGCAACAAAGTAGTTTGCTTTCCCAATTTTCGCGTTATCCCATGCTCCACGTAAATCCGTACACAAATTTTGTTCCCGAAGGAACTGATCTGTCGATGACAGCATTTTATCCTTTTCATCTAAATTGCTTCTTTCTTGATCCATCCCTTCATTATCAATTTCCTCGGAAAACTCGTAACTCTTGCCTTCTTGATCATTCTCGGACATTTTCGTGGGTTCCATCATCCCTGCCTTGGGGTTAATCTCCTCTATTTCTATTTTTCGAGTGTCGAGCGAATTCCCCTCTTCCACACACAGCATATTTCTTACGTCTGGTGGCAACAAAACGTCTTCCACCAAATTCTTTGCTATCGCACACAATACCTCCTGGTGTATCACGTTTGATCTATCCCCAACCGCCATTCCTAAAGGAATGCTTAAAAGTGGGCATTTTACCGCAGGTCCGAAAATACCTTTTATAAAAATAGTCGGCCTCCCTTCTGTTTGGATTTCAGGAAGTACATCCTGTCTTACTACGGTAATCTCACTACCAGAATCTACGAGAGCATAAACTAGTTTCCCGTTTACACTTATTGGAATTCTTTCTAATTTGCTAAGGTGTTCTCGAACAGACTTTCCCGAAGTTGTTTCCCCAAAAGATCGGACTTTTGCCACCACCACCCTTTCGTGTTCGTCTGTCTCTTCTCCCAAAGTTCGGGTATGGTTTATGTTAGCTTTTTTTTCACCTTCAAATTCAGTAAATTTCCGCTTCTCCAGAATGGGACAGTTACGTCTGAAATGAAATTTTGAATTACATTCAAAACAAGTGGGTTTTCTCCAACTCTCCCTGTATTGTGCTCCTTTACTGCTCCCATCGAAGAGTTTGTTCTCTGTCCGTCTATCGTGAAACTGCCCGTGAACTCTGTCACTCCAACTGCCTCGACGTTTTTCCCTCGGACTCGAAGCCATTTCTCTTCCCCTCGATGCGAAAAAAATATCACATTCTCTCCCAAGGTCCCTAGGTTTAAACCACTCCCCGTTTTGTCGGATTCCAATGTGGTACGCTGTCTCCCGGTCCAGTGTCTGGAATAACTTATCGGCTACAACCAATGAGTTCACACTTTCGAAATCCGTGGCTCCTCTCATCCTGATATATTGTTCCCATTGCGACGTAAGCCTTGTGGCAAACTGCATGAACGTCTCTTCCTGGTTCCGACTCGCTTTTTGGAAGTTTTCGAGACACGTCTGCGGGGAGGGCTGATACTCCCTCAACACAATTAATTTCAACTCCTTATAATCATCATATTTGTCACTGCTCAAACATGTCAATAGATTAGCAGCTCTCTCCCCCAGCATGCAAATCAAAATTTTTGCCCTTGCCGCCTCAGGTACATTTTCATACTCGAAAGCTTTCTCAAGACTGGTGAAAAAATAGCTCCAACCCTCAGGTTCAGACGGGACTTTGACTGTCAACATCTTTACTACCTTCACGAAATCATCTAAAGTCTTAACCTTACTTCCAGACTCGTTTGAGCCACTTTGATTTTCCATGCCAATACGCATTTTTTCTAGGGCTAAACGCTCCTCGCTTTCTAATCGAAATTGGAGTTCTCTTTCTCTTTGATAAATCTCTCTCTGAATCTCCTCCTTCTCTACTCTTTCGCGCCTTATAGTAATTAATAGTTCTCTAACTATTTCCTCATCGTATGCCTTATTACCCAAAATGATATCTTTCAATTCCATTACCTTGATATCAGGTGCCACTGCCTCACCAAGCTCAATGGCCAGTATCTTCAGTTCCTCTTTGCGGTATTTCATCAGAAAAGTCATTTTCCTGTCACTCAATGAACCGAAATTCAAAAACACTATCGGATTCCTACTATCTACCGAATTTGTTGAAAAATTAAAAAGTTTCATACAACGAATGATCTCACCCACGCATTTTTCTTCTTTTTTTTTTCGAAAGGCAAGGGAAAAAAAAAACCAAACAAAAAGACAGTAAAAATACAAGAAACACACTGATCACGATTTGCGGTTACACTGGCAACAAACACAAAAAAATAAAATCTTCAAACCAAAACTGTCTGAACTCCATATATTTACCGCCGAGAGAGAGAGAGAAAAAAAAAAATTACTCACGCCACCGAACTTATCGTTTGTACCAGGAGACTATCGTTTCCTTTTCGTTGTTTGGGTTCTCTTTTTGCCGGCGTCGCCTCGATGTATACGTTTGTTTCTCTCACTCGCTACCTATGTATCGGGCTCATCACAAACACATCACCAGTTTCTTCCGAAAGGCACCGCTGCTACCACTGTTGGGTTCACCTTTATTGGTGGGTGAACTTCAATTCCTTTTTTTTTTTTCACAATAATAAAACTTTTCACATAATCAACATCACACGTATCTGCCACTTTGCATGATCTTTATTTGATCACTCAATAACGCAAATGGTCTCCATTATTTTTACAAACTACACGCCTCACATTCACGTCTGCACATAGGCAGCTCCCGAGACCCACTGATCGTCCAAGGTCTCTCTTCTGTCCTCCTTTGTCCCTCAAAGGCAGGTGTCCCGATATTTCGGCGATTCCATTTTAAAGAACAAGGAGGGTTCTCTTCGCTTCAACTTCTGCCATTCGTGTCTTTAGGAAGCACATCTCACAGCCCGATCATTTCTTTTCCTCGCAACGATGATACTCCGTCAAACCAGACGCGACCCAGGCTCTGTCCCTTCCGGGAATAACGATGATACTGGCACGAGCGGGGAATTTTTTCCCCCTGAATATTCTGAGGGAAAATGGACTACTTACTGACGTCACAAGTAGACTGCAGAGGCCTTCTATCTCTAAGAGGTGCTGGTTGAGGCACCACAGAGAGTTGTAGTGGAATAAAACGACTGCGATGCTATCTGTTAGTCAGAATTGTAATTAATTTTGCAGATCGGTGTATTTGTGTATTTGAAATTCCAGGTCGCCTACATCAGACGTACCACTTCTTATATCTTTCTATCAGTAACTGTTTCGAAGTTATATCATTTCAAAAGTTAGGGAGAACTTTCTGAAACAGCCCGTGTAAGAAATTTCTGAGGTTTTTTTAACGTAGGTGAGATCAATGATGAGGGTTAATTAACGAATTATACTGCATTTTTCCAATCGTATATGAATTATTAGATGTTTCATTTTTCTCTCTCTCTCGATTAATTATCCATCCCTGTAAGTGATAGCTGACAGTAAATCCCGATAATCCTCAGTGGCAGGGCATTGGCTGGTTGTTTCCTACCGATCTTTTAGTGTTACCTAATGGTATAGAGATACTTTGATCATTTGCATCACATGATTACATTATCCAAAGTTTGTTCGAAGAGATAAGATATGGAAAAAAGGTCTGACTTTTTAATCGCAGAAATCGAGAAAAAAAACTCCCCAAAATTTGCATTCAAAAATATATTTTTTTATCAGGAGATAAAAAATATCAGAGATAACATTCCCTATTTCGTAAAACTGGATGTGATAAGATACATAGATAGATCTAGAGAGGCAGAGTTAATAATAACTTAACCATTCGCACTTCATTTATGAGGTAAGGAAAAACTTGTTAAATCAACAAGTCGTAAATAATTTCGATTAGTAAGTTTTAAATTTTCAATTTTGCAGTTTCCACGTAATTCACATAATTTAATTAATTATATGTTATACGATTGATAAATTTGGCTAATGAAACGACACATAATCTGATGTTTTTGGTAACAAATCTTCGTAGGGCCGGTATTAAACTATAAAAGTTTTGTAAAAGTTCTTTTATAAAACTTGAAAAATGCAGCCATCAAGGTCACCGGTTGCATTTTCTAGAATGTAACCAATAACCTTATTGGTTAGATTTTGCAAGTTTTATAAAAGGAATTTTATCAAACTTTTACAGTGTAATACCGGCCTAAGTCTGTTAATGTTTTCAAAAATGATCTGTATGCGAGAGATTTCCGTCTTTATTTCGAAAAAAAACCCTAATATTTGCGCAGGTTAAAAGTATGGATTTCGTATTTTTAAATTTTTCATGTGGTTTCTTGAATGTTCTAATATTATTAGAACATTCAAGATAACAGTGTGTATATCATGTGTTCTATTTATGCATATAATTTTTACTCAATTCATCAATCATTCTGATAGCTATGCAGGCTGTTCCAAATTGTTTGTACAGCGGATATCTCTGCAACCGTTGACTTCAGAAAAAATTGAAAACAACATTTTCAATTACGAAAATTTTTCAAATGATGTGCGTTTACTTAAAATGTCTTAAATTTTCCAAGGGTATATATATGTAAAAAAAATTGAGAAATTAACTTTATATGGTAGAACCTGTGTGATATAACTTCCAGTTAGTGAAATGCAAATGCGGCTCTGATAAGTCATCCACAAAAAATTGTAAATTTTAGATGCGATATAAACAGAGCTATTTGACTTTAACGTTTTAAGCATTTGTCGCCAATGTTTGGGTTCACCCATAAGAAACGTAAATTAAATTCAAAGTTTTTTTATTTCTGTAATTGTCAAAAAATGTAATTGTCATTTTATTGTGAATAAAAATATGGAATGCTTAATTTTATTCTATTATGTGCACAGTGCCTAGAAATGGTGAATTTTGAGCCAATGAAATACGAATATAAATACAAAGGCCACAACGGGCAAATTGCCCAAAGAGATGGGTGGCTAAAAAGTGGCTTGAAAAAAGATGCCCATGAAAACTTGCCAAAAAACATAGTGATTTTATTTATTTTTTTAACCACATTGCGATGAATTCGAAATGGTCGCCTTGCTATAACATGACAAAAGTGAAGAATATACCCACTTTCCTGTAATGTCTTTAGGCAATGGTTGCGTGCATATATACCTCATAGATGAACTGTTCTAGTTTATACAGCGTTTGAAGACTTGCTATAAACAACGACTTTCAGATGGTTCTACGGAAAGAAGTACAGCGGAGCCTCAATAATTCGAAGTGAACGTCTAGTGAAATGAAACAACTGTAATGTCATCTATTAGTCAAAATTATAATTAATTTAACAAACCGATGTACTTGAAATTCCAAGCTCGCCCATCAAACGTACCTCTTTCATCTTCTTATCCGTCACTGTTTCTAAGTTATATCATTTCATAGTTAGCGACTTCTATCAGAGACACCCCAGTATAGATTTATTTTTTTTAAGTAAATTTAATTAAGAATGTCGTGTATCATAAATTTTTTGATTAAATATAATTTCAATATAAATTTTGATCTTCGAAATCTGGTTCATCCGGCCAATGTTCGCGTTTCGTGCTCTGGGCGGCCTGTATATTGTCGATACGTATATTTGGATCTCTGAGATATTGATATCACATTTCCTTGATCAAATGTTAGTTATGGCTAATTATAAATGATAGAGGCCGGCGCCACTTCGGGTTTTGGTAGTAACATATATACCATAAAGTTCTCAGTGTTCTACAAGTTTTATTATGATGAATGGGTTATTTTTTAAATTCGATGCATTCTTTCTTGTTCGATTGGTTATCGATATATAAATCGAACCGGTGAAGAAAATAATAGAAAAACAAAGAAACGTACGAAAGACCAGAGACAATTTCAGATTAAGAAGAATGACCCTAAATCAAAAGTGGAATATGCAGAACTTTGTACGAAAGCGGATTACAGATGTGAGGAAGTTTAATTGCAATATTGTAAAGAGAGCATTGGAAGGTAATAGGAGCTTAAAGTCAGCAAAACGAAAACTGTGTGTTGGGAGAAAGGAAATTGTTGCACTAAAAAGGAAAGATGGAACCATCACACAAAAGATGGAAATGAAATCATTAGTATTGTTGAAGAATTTTATAATACTCTATACAAACATGAAGAACAGGATCGGAACAAAGGAAAGGGAGCAGGAAGAGAAGATAATGGAGCCAAATTTGTGCAAGTAGCACCTGTGGAAAGAAAGAGAAAGTCTATAAGGCTATATATAAGATGCATGAAAAAAGGGAAATGCCCAGGTGAAGATGGGATTTCAATAGACATTATTAAAGAAGCAGAAGAAGAATTTGCCAGTATGCTAGCTGCTTTGTTCACAAATTGTCTCACAAAATCGGATGTGCCTGAAGATTGGAACAACGCAATGATGGTTCTTTTTTACAAAAAGGGTGAAAAAGAGGATATTAAGAATTGTCGACCAATCAGTCTCTTATCAGTAATTTATAAAATCTTCACCAAAGTGCTAACATATAGGCTTGAACCCACATTGAACGAAGCCCAACCAAAAGAACAAGCAGGACTTCGAAGTGGATTCAGTACAATCACAATGCACATCCAAACAATCAGGCAGCTCAGAGGGACACAAGGAATACGAATTACCATTGTGTATGGTCTTCATTGATTTTGAGAAAGCGTTTGGCTCTGTCTTCACATCTGCTATTGTTAAAGCTCTAGATATAATTGGGGTAGAGAAGACTTACATCACAATATCATCAAGAAAATATATGACAAAGCAACTGCAACAATTTGTTATGGATAAAGGAAAAGCAAAAATTAAACTCAGAGAAGGAGTCTCATCATCTGGACTCTTACAACAATGACGAATACGTGATTACATAAAATGTTTTTGTGGAAAAACGTTTCCTTCGTTTACCATATCAGTAGATACACAAAAACAATGGAGAAAAATATGCAGAAAAACACAACTCGAATAAGAAAACCCAAAGTCCAAAAATAAATAAATAGTCGCGGCAATTTTGTTACCCATTTTGTTCAGGAAAAGGACTCTCTACAGGCAGCTAGCTATGAGATAAAACTGAAGCATGTTATTCATGTGATTAAAATTTATCTTACTAGCAAAGACATCAGAAAATGAAAGGTAAAAAATAAAGGGTTCAAGTAATCAACGAAGTAGACTCATATCATTTTCGACAGAGAACATTTGATTTATTGTATCAGTGGCTTTTTTTTTTCACCTTTTCTGATTATTTACATAACAGAAAAAAAAGTTAATGTGTTCCGGCACATGAGTAATGTTTGATACGTACTGCAAACATTTTTGTAATGAACACGTTTATCTTTTACGTATCTTTGATTTAGAACAGAGTGAAAATGAGAGTTGCTGTCGTCGGAGGTGGACCGGCAGGCATTGGTGCCATGAAAAGCCTGTTGGAGGAAGGCATAGAGCCTGTGTGCTTCGAAAAAACTGGCCATTATGGAGGTAAGATATCAATAAGTTAATTACTACTCACTCAACCTTGAGCGATATGGGAATTACAATATGGCATTTAACATGAATGAGAATCGGCGAAAATTTGTAATAAAGTCGAACGCCACTTATTAGAATCACAGATGTTGTCATTCCGGCATTGCTACCATTTTTGCAAGGTACGGAGAGCGGAACAATATCACAACATGGAAAATTCATTTATAATTATCATGATTTTGATTTATGCCATCAATTCTTCTTGTCGATTTTTTATGGCGCATTTTGAAGCTAAGGTGGAGATAAGATCGTTATCGTTAAGATTAAGTTATCGCTATCAACCTGCAAGACCATGTAAGAGGTCAGCTTTTGTACTACCCCACCCCCTAATTATTTATAACCATTGCCGTACTCTGTTCACAATGCCCTATTCGGGCAATGGTATAGCTGCTGTCATTCCATGTAGACATGAAAAATTACACTTCTAATAGCTCACCTATAGGGGACACGAATATAATGTAAAAAAAAACAACCCTTGTTTCAGTTCTTGGTCAGTTTCACAGCTACTCGGCCGGAAGATTTTCTCACGGATCGTACCGTACATTAAAAAAAATTCATAATCCGTAAAACACGTTAGATAGTTCCTCCTCAGAAGATTTCTCATATCTCCTTTAAAAAAAATGACAATTTACTCATGCAGCAGATAAATGTATAGTAAAAATTTCCTATAACGAGTACAGCTGAAAACAAGAATCTCGCTTTAACAAGTGATTTGAATGATTTTCAAACAGCTAATGTTAAAGATACAAAAAATATCCGGTTATAGCGAGTTTAAGATAATGATTCGTTATAACGGCAACATAATTTTCCATAAAGGTCAGTTTTTCTCTATTTCCCCCTTGCAGAATTGTTGGAGTCAGAAGCAAAGGGATGCAAGTGATCAAAACTGAGTTTAGAGAAAGTCAATTTAAAAATCATTGTAACATTATAAATTCTATGTTGTCATAGATATATAATATAAACTGCTCTGTAATCTTATGTCTATGTATGTAGTAGTCAAACTAGTGGCCGCTAGGATGCAGCCCCTGTATATAGAATGGGTCTGTTCTTCTGCCAGTTTCCAATAACATGAAATTCTATGCAGAAAATCAACTGCTCAAAAATTAATTTCCCGACTATAGAGTCCTATTCATTCACTAATATTAGAACAAAATGATCTAAAAGACAATTTTAATGTAGATACAGCAGGAATTTTCTACAATGTATAACATGACGAGAAAAAAATTGAAATTCGCTTATAACGAATGTGCGTTATAACGAAAAGTTTTGTAAATGGAAGTCTTTTGTATTCATTCAAAAAAGAGATTGAATTCCGTTCCAGGTCTTTGGCGGTATCACGACGATGACGTCGATGGTTTGGCTTCGGTCATGAAGACTACAGTCATCAATTCGAGCAAAGAAATGGGAGCACTCAGTGATTACGTACCAGATGAAACTTTACCTAATTACATGCATAATAAAGAAATTTTCGCATCCTTCACGGAATATGTGCGGAAATACGATTTGGAGAAACACATTACTTACAACAGAGACGTTATTAAGGCAAGAAATTTTTTTTTTTTAAATTTGCATGAGAATTCTGAACGTTCAGAGAAATGAAATTTTCCATAACTATTCGTAAGAGAAGCTATATAAAGCTCAATAAAGAGATATAGGTATTTCAGGGAAGGAAAATTCATCTCTGCCCTCACGGGGACTTGAACCCCGGTCTCTCGCTTGCCAGCAAAATAACGTGCCGTCCATTGCAAGGAGCCATTCAGCATACACATACAGTCCGGGGGAAGGGGGGGGGAAAGAATTCTGTTTTCATAGTTTCGTTGTTAGAGCACTCGCCCGCAAAGCGAAAGAAGGGTGGTTCGAGTCTCCGTGAGGGCAGAGATGAATTTTCCTTCCCTGAAACACCTATATCTCTTCATTAAGACAGTTTTCCGTATTTGTTGTATTAACAGGGAAGAATGCCATCTTTCCACATAAGCTATATTGAATCATAAATTTAATTTTTACATTGAAAACGTAAATTATAAGTATGTAAAATGTAAATGTTATTATACAATATTGTGCATGTGCAAGTAATTAAAATGATTTAATTTTGATAATTTCTGTCACGCAGGTAGAAAAGGCTGAAGATTACGACAGCACGGGAAGAATAAAAGTTGCAACCAAAGATACGAAAACAGGGAAAATAGAAGAAGACAATTATGATGGATGTCTCGTTTGCACTGGGCATCATGTTTACCCCAATGTTCCATCGTTCCCAGGACAAGAGAAATTCAAGGGGAAAGCTGTGCACACGCACAGTCTGAAGAAAGTCGACCAGTTCGCCGATCAAGTGGTCGTAGTAGTCGGCGTCGGGAATTCCGGAATGGATGCTGCCGTGGAAATAAGTGCTGTTGCTGAACAGGTAAAAATTTAAAATGTACAAGGTGCATAGCTAAGTTCCCTTGCCGCAAATTACTGGCGAACCGTTGATCCTAGTGATGCTTTCAATTCGGAAAGTATACAAATAACGTGTTGATTTCAAATACGTCATTCATATTGCAAAAGGTGTATAGTTATTTAAATGAAAACTCTCAGCGAATATTGCACGTGAAACCGTGGTATTATTTTGGTGGGCTCAAGAGAGACGGGGCAACAAATTTCTAATTGGAAGTTAAGAGGACATGATGTCCGTATAAAAAGTTAATTTTTTTATTTAAATAACTATACAACCCTTTGTAACATGAACTGAATGACGTATTGAGGTCTACACCTTATTTGAATACTTTTTCTAATTGGAAGTATATCTGTAGCATCGATGGTTCACGAGTAATTTGCGGTAAGGGGACTTAGCTATGTACCCTGTATATTACCAGTTTGAAAAAACTACTGTATGAACTAAAATATTTCTCAATAGTTTCTTCCTGAATGGAAAATATTTTACCTTAACTTTTACGCTATATAATGCTTTCCGACTAGGTTTGCGTATCTGAAGTATTTACCTATTTCTAAGCGTTTGAAAATTCTACAAAAACAAATATTAAGATAAAAGAGCGCATCTTTATCGTTATGTCTTATGTACAATTTGAATGACTGATTTCCGTTGCAGGTTTATCTGAGTACCCGGCGTGGTACGTGGGTGTTACCGAGAATTGGCCCGGCTGGTGTCCCAATCGATGTAGCACTCGGCTCCAAATTCTTCAATTTCATTTTCCAACTAACGCCTATAAAGTTCTCCGCATGGTTTATGGAGCTCTTTTTGAATAGATGGTTCGATCACTCGATGTATAATCTCAAACCGGAACACGGCTTCTTCGGTCAACATCCAACCGTCAGCGACACGCTGCCAGTGAAACTTCTGACGGGAGTCGTGAAAATTCGCAAGAACATCAAGGAATTCACGGAAAATGGCGTCATCTTCGAAAACGAGAATGAAGAGTTGAAAGTCGATTCTGTGGTATTCGCGACCGGTTATAAGATCCATTTCCCGTTCCTGAGCGAAGATCTCTCTGTCATCAAGAATAATCGAGTCCACCTATACAAGTTCATGTATCCACCTCACTTACCACACAAGACATTGGCTTTGATCGGTCTTATACAATCGGTTGGCGCCGGTTTCCCTATTGGTGAAGCTCAGTGCCGCTTGGCTGCGTTGGTCTTTAATGGTAAAGTGAAATTACCGAACAAGAGAGACATGGAGGTGGACATCAAACGGTACGACGACGAGATCGACCGACGATACGTCAAGACAGAACGGCATACGATACAAGTGGATTATATCCCTTATCTGGATGAAATCTGTGATTTATTTGGAGCTAAACCAAATTTGCTGAAGTATTTATTCACTGATCCCAAGCTGTTCTGGGCTATGATGTTTGGACCATCGTTGCCTTATCAGTATAGACTTGAAGGACCGCATGCTTGGTCCGGAGCGAGAGACGCCATCTTGAGTTACAAGAAGCGAATAATGAAACCATTGAAAGAAGACTACGATCCCAATACGCGAAAAGAAAGGAGCATGATCAAGATTTTAGGACTGATAATTGCCATCTTTTTTCTAGGCCGTCTTATTTTCGGCATTTGAAGAAACTTGTTCAAACTTATAGATCGGGTGTGATATCAGTATTATTTTCTGATTCTTAGTTGAGACCGTCGATCGGTGCAATGAATTGATGCGGAAAAACTTGCTGATGATGATTACTTGCTGTGTTTAGATTGCCAGTTTCCTTGATCAAAGATGCATTCGTTAAACAGGATGATTAATTAGGAAAGAAAATGTTACATTTTTACTTAACACAATATTGTCACAATCAGTGTTGTTTTCATCGAAACTTTCAAAAGTAATTGCAAACAGAAAAAAATAAATATTTTTGACATTATTTTTGCCATAAAAATAATGTACTATTTTACCAGCTGAAGTTGCTGTCATTAATTGAATCTTCACGTTTAAGAAAGGAATAACCATAGACATACATATAAGATTAACTTATGTCTCTTACTTTTATGTATTATATATATGGATATTAGAATGCGTTACAAAATCAAGTTTTATGAGAAATCGAAAAAAAAGCCCGTGTAAGTGGTTTAAGTAGGTTATATAAGCAGGGGATTTATTCAATAATCACCAATTTCTTTTGGTCTTATGTCTGCCTGTAGGGAATGGTTTTTAGTTTTTCTTTCTACTCACTTGTAGAAAAAAAAAATTTTAGAGTACAAAAGTACTATTTTGGAGTTCAAAAAAGCAATTTTGCACTTTTCAGTCTTCATTCCGGCACCGCTATTTACTGGCAAACAGTTGATCATAGAGGTGCACTTCCAATTAGAAAAAGTATCCAAATAACGTGTGGGCCTCATATACGCCATTCATACTGCTACATACTACTCAACCGTGCATGCACCTCGTCAGGGGAGAACGGGCTTCCTCAAAGTCTCACATTCCTCTACGCAATTTCTAACGAATTGGTGCACGTTGGAATGTGCGTGTTGTGAATCCAACGTGAAGTTTGTTTCTGTGTAATACTTGTAATGCGTAGTGCTGCCATCTGCCATCAATTTTTCCAATTATGAGTGAAGTGTAATGATTGATTAATTGCACTATTGTAGGCCTGTTGTTCTCTGTGGCGAGACTTTTTAACGTTTTGTGTGATTCATTTACTGCAAGGGATTTTTTTATTAACATATAAAAAATAACTTTTTATACTGACAACTTGTGCTCAAAAAGAAAGTTATTGTTCTGTCTCTCCTGAGACCAATAAAAGAAATTCCACGTTTTTAAGTGCAGCATTCGCTGGAATATTTCACAATATGTATCACAGGGAAAAACCAGCGAAGTGAGGAAAGGAAGCATTGTCCGAGAGTTTACATGATGTTCCTTCCCAATTCTTTTCCATTTCGAATTCAAATATCTCAGCGAATATTGCACTTGGAAACGTGGAAATTTTTTTTGTTGGTCTGAGGAGAGACAGGGCAACAACTTTCTAATTGGGTTTCTGCGCGCAGGGTGTCAGTATAAAGCGTTCACTTCTTTTTTAATTTTACTAGATACACAACGCCTTGTAGTACGAATTTTATACTTGAGGTCCACATTTTATTTTGATACCTTTTCTGATTGGAAATATGGCTATAGGATCAACGGTTCGCCAGTAAATTGTGGTGCCAGCTGTTAGCTAGGCACCCTGTTTAATGTAATCGTATTGAACTGCCGGAACTTATTTATTCTACATATAAATATGTAAATTATTTCTATATTTGATGAGAGCGGAAATGGTAAACAAAAGTGCCAACAGTAAGTGTCAAATCACCAATTTTACAGGGGAGGGAAAAATAAGTTTCAGGTGCCATTGACCAACATGTTAAATGCTATGTTCTAACACGTGTTTCAACTACTTAGAGCGAATTGGACACTCACATAGTTTCCCAGATTGAAAACCTTGGTATTTACTACGTTCTGACACAAAAAAACTAATTTTTTGATACTTCCTGCGTTTATAATTTCCGGTCTTCAATTTATTTCTATTATTCATATCTATAAATAAATAATTTTATTTATTTGCAAGCACCCTGTGTAAAACATTTTTGCGAATGTTCGATTTTAATTTCTAATTTCATTCGTATGTTTATATATTGTATTCTTACATCATAAATTGATTGATTGATAACCGCTCACGCCCAGAGCTGTTGTGCAAGACAACTTCCTCTCGTGTCGGCGAGCATCTTCCATTTACCATTCAACAAATGAAACAATTATATACACTCTATGGAAACAATACATCCAAAAACATTGAGCACGAAACAATCATGATTAACATAAGAGGAAAATGAAATGATAATAAAATATATATACCAAAGAAAAAACATTAAGTACACGCTTACATCATAGATATTACCGAGTAAAATTAATACATTATAGACAGTTTCAATATCGCGTTAAGATTATTTCGTATCTTTATGCGGTGAAAATTGAGAAATTGCGTGTAAATGAAGTTTTAAAACAAACGGGACGATTGTCCTAGAGAGCAAATTGTCCTAGCGAATTTCATTCAAACATTATACTAAGGACAACGTTTGAATGAAATTGAAGGTCGAAAAAATTTGTTTTGTCTTTAAGTTACCAGTGTTGTTTTGTCTGTAAGTTTTGTCTTACCATATTACCAGCATAATTAGATAAAATCTATTCTTCTGATGGGTTCCTTCCCCCCCCCCCCAGTTTTTTAAATGCGTTAAGCGTAGGATTGATCTTTTTTGAAGAATGGCCAAATTCTTATTGTTTTGCGTTATTCGATTCGAGCGGGAAATACATAAACGCAAAACACGTGGTATACACTTAGAAAATAATTGTTTCCTCCCAAAATCTTTTCCTCGTTGTATGCCAGGGACTTCAGTGATGAAGCAAACATAGAAAGTGATACTTGACATTCATACATACCTTGTTCTCAAAATCTCAATCGCAGAAACGAATAACAGGTAAGAGAAGTGCAATTTAATTCCTTATCAAAGTAAGTGATAGAATTTGACATCAATTTTTTTTATACTAAAAAAATACAGTAAAATCGCTCTAACAGTATAATGTCGCTCTCAGAAAATGACACCAAAAAGGAATTGTCTTCACATAGTCGTATTCTGTAATGAAACGACAATATACTTGTATATATAGAAGGCGTTCTTTCTAAAATACTACCAAAAACAATTGAGAAAAGAAATCGGCATAATGGGTTTTTTTACCATATATTTGCTATATATATTCAGATATACGTGACACAATAGAGAGTTGAGGGTGTCATCTTTTTCAACATGTTCAAAAAGCCCCAATATATTATGCGCTAAAATATTATTTAACTGCTGATTTATTTCATAAATGGTACTCAAATTTTCAATTTTATATGCTATGCTATATCAACACAATGTTTCACCTAGGGGCCCCTTTATATACACGTCTTAGGCCGGGATTACACTATAAAAAAGATCGTTTATAAAACTTGAAAAATGCAGCCAATAGGCGGATCACTTGAGTTCGCTCGAATGTAACAGATGGGCTTATTGGTTACATTTTTCAAGTGTTATAAAAGGAATTTTATCAAACTTTTATAGTGTATCCGGCCTGAAGCCAGGATTACACTATAAAAATTTGAAAAAGACCTTTTACAAAACTTGGAGAAAAAACAACCAATAAGAATTTTGATTACATTCGCTCGAATGTAATATTGAATGCATTTTCGAGTTTTATAAAAGACCTTTTCTAAAATTTTTATAGTGTAATCCCCTCCCCGGCCTTAGGCATCTTAGTTTTACTTATCTCCAAGTCTGGGATTGCGCTATAAAATTTTTATAAATGCTTTTTTATAAAACTTGAAAATGCGACCAATAAGCGCATTGGATGCGCTTATTGGTCGCTTATTGCTTGTTTTTCAAGTTTTGTATATTCAATCTTTTATTAAACTTTTATAGTATAATCAGATTTTATAAAGCATATAAATCATTAATACCTTATTTTTGCAAATTTTTAAACACCAAGAGAAAAATGCGTTGTTAATACCTTTCACGCATAATAAAATAGCATGACATCAATGCAATTGAATAAAATCTGATTCACAAAATATAGTAAATTATTTGATTCATTAAAGGGGCGAAATATTTGATGTATGAAAAAAATTAACATTTTTAAAATTGAATTTTAAATTTAATTTCAATGAAATTTCATTAATTTGCTTCATTTGATGAACTGAATAATTTTCTTTCTATCGAATAAATTTTTATTCAGTTCTATCGATGTTATACTATTTTATGATGAGTGCAAGGTTAACAATACATTTTTCTTCTTAATGTTGGTTAATTTGCAAATTAATATTAAACCTGTATTATACTATAAAAGTTTTATGAAAGTTCTTTTATAGAACATGATATATCAACCAACAATGTTATCCGTTCCATTTGCTCGAATGTAACTGATAAGCTTATTGGTCACTTTGGCTCAAATGTAACTTTAGATCCCTATAGAACTTTTACTCTCACTTAGGCCGGTATTACACTATAAAAGTTTGATAAAATTCCTTTTATAAAACTTGAAAAATCTGACCAATAAGGTTATTGGTTACATTCTAGAAAATGCAACCGTTGACCATAGTGGCTGCATTTTTCAAGTTTTATAATAGGACTTTTATCAAACTTTTATAGTGTAATACCGGCCTTAGTCAACAATTTGGTAGACACATCGACCTGGGCAAAATACGTGGTTGAGAATAAAATACGATTCACCTCCTTAGCTTCACTCTGAAGGGCACTCTGACAACTCTGTGTGTCTTACTTTCCCACCAAGTATTTGTAAGGCCGGGATTACTCTATAAAAGTTTTGTAAAAGTGTTTGTATAAAACTTGAAAAACACAACCAATAAACTGATCGGTTGCATTTGCTCGAATGTAAACGATCAGCTAATTCGTTGTATTTTTCAAGTTTTATAAAAACACTTTTACAAAACTTTTATAGTGTAATCCCGGCCTAAGATAAAAAATTGACTATGTCAATGTATCCTACCACCTTTTAGAAATTTGCTCATATTTGAGACAAACTCCCCTCCGCTATTTTTGATTCTCCCACGACCGCTGGATTCCTGTACAATGTGTGAAACAATATCTCTTTTATAATCCAACGCATTCTCTTGCATAGACCTCCTCGATCAACAATATTGTGTAAATAGATAAATGAAGGAACAGACTGCTTAATTTTCGCGTAAAATTCTCAAAAAATACAGAACCAAATGTTTAAAAACATATTACAGAAATGCAAGCACCGTTTACCCACCGAATTCCTTATTTTTTGTATATAAAGCGTACAATATATTCTTCACATATAACTCTTTTTATTTAGTAGTCAAAACTCAAAAATGTTGCTTCGCTGAGGCATATTGATCCGTGGCAGACAACGAGATTTAAGGGGAATCCACACTAAAAGTATTTGGGATGATATACATGTATATATATAATATGTATATGGTATTAACTGATTTACACCGGTACGACATTGTCATCAGCTGGAACCGATCACGCATTCCGATCCTTATTTTCTAAATTGAAATTTAAGCGGAAGTTGATTTTACAGTTTGAATGTGAGCCGGTCTCTCCCGTAAATAATCTCTATCCGCAAAACAAAATCCTGTAATTATTATTCAAACACAAAAATTCAGGAATGTATCACTTTCATTTCTAACTGTGATAGACAGATGGCAGCACTTTCTGAATATGTGACTGGCATACCTCAGACATCAGAGAGGCACGTGTACATACCATAGGCGGAGATAGACTTGGAAGTCTGGGGAGGGGGGGGCACGATGATGATGATGATGTCAATTCATATATACGTTTAAACATTAGATCTGTCGACTCCACCTTTGACGCTGGGGGGGGGGGGGGCATGCTCCCCCACGACTCCGTCCATGGTACATACAAACGCTTCATGCATGAGTCAATTCGTTAGAAATGTCTCCGATTCATGCTTATGAGATGCACGTAGAGCAGCGGTTCTCAACCGGTGCTCCGCGGAACCCTTGGGGCTTCTTGGGGCTCTCCAGGGGCTCCGCGGCCGCTCTAGGAAAATAAAAAAAACATTAAAATTAAAAGAAAATAATTATAAATATTTTTAAATGGTAAAAATAAATTAGTAACTTTAATGAATAATTAAAAATGGGCCTACAGGGCTCCACCATTGAATTTTTTCACTTGAGTCAAAAAATGGTGCGAACGGCTGACGTAGAGTTTAGTAGTAGTTCAGGGGCCCCGTTGCCCCCCCCCCCATCCCAAGATGATCGAAAATTAAAAACATATGTAAATATCTTTGTGAAATGATTAAAAAATCTAAAGAAAATACATTTTTATGCTGTCTTGATAAACTTCGATTAATTCAGAATGCTTTACGAATGTTCGGGTTACCCAGAATGCTATGGAAGAAATTAAATGCGCTCCGCCCAAACCCGGTGTGCCTCCTCCAAAAGCCAATCATGCATGCGTCACAGTAGTGAATGGTATGTTGAATACCTCAAGTATTTACACATTTCATTTCGTGTTTATGTATAAAAGTGAAAAATTCTTTTTCAGATACAAAAGATAAAATCGTGACAATGAGAGTTGTTATTGTTGGAGGAGGGCCGTCAGGAATAACTGCCATGAAATGTCTAGCAGAGGAAGGCATAGAACCCGTTTGCTTCGAACGAACGGGCAATTATGGAGGTGAGATAACTTTTATCGTTAATTGTCAATAAATGAAAGTGTATTCTGGATAAAATATTTATACGGGTGTTACATAAAGATGGGAGAAACTTTGACCATAGTAAACCTTGAAACACTTGAAATAGTTTTGACGGTACTGAGTTATATAGCTGATATTTTCGGAGTGTAAGTAGTGAGAAATACAATATCTTGCAACTGAACGTGGTTCCAGCTTTTTGTCATGCTTCTATGACATTGTCGGAGATTTTGCAAGTTAAAGTAAAAATGATTGTGTTGTGTTTTTGCTGTGTTTATTCGCAACGTTTCAAGTTTAGTGAACTATATTTAGTAATTATAATCTATGCATTCTCCTGATAAATCGTACTAAGTGCTCAATCATACAAAGCATCATGGAAAAAGCTACTAATATCTTTCACAAATGATAGAGCGTCGTATACTTTGAAACAAGATTCACAAGATTGAAAGAAAGATTGCGTACCTTGGAACAGTATAACACTTTAAATTTCCCTACTTTACCTAGGAATACTCAACGTACACTAATTTTTAATACTTTTTTTGCTTTTAAATACAATTTATATTTAAAATTTTAGTTCCATATTCATTGAGTCAAATGTTGATATCACGGACATTGTATCTCTAATGCAATCACCTAGCATCAAAAGAATTGACAAATCTAAAGATTTAGAAACATAATTTTTCTTTCTACAAGTGTAATAAAGAATATAGTTATGCATTTCAACTATATAAATACGCTCCTACCTCCATTATTGTTACATAACAATCATATTTTGTGTCATTATTTTGATATTTTATATTTCAATATATGGTTTATATTAAAAATACTTATTATAGTAGAACATCGTTTATCCGAACATCAATTTTCCAAACAACTCGGTCAACTGAATACCTTTTCAACCTAACTCATTTTCATTTTTCTATAGTCAATGATGCTCAACGGTTGGTATTTTCTTGGAACTTGAATTCTCTTTTCTCCCAACTCGATAGCTTCGCTCTATTATACACTAATTCACTTCCTACAGTTGTACATATCGTACCTGTGAGATAGATATGTATAGATGTGTATGTAGGGAGGCAGATTCGGGTACAGTGTATGTAGTTATGAACGATTGACAAGCAAACAAACGTGTGAATTGGGGCAGATTTTTTTTCGTCTGACGAATTCATCTTAAATTCGATTTATTCCTTTGCTTCATCGAATTAGTTTCGAAATCGATTTTCCGAACTTTTCACTTTTCTGAACAGCCTTTGTTTCCGATGTGTTCGGATAATCGAGGTTCTACTGTATATTATTTTTCATGTAACATTTGCATTTTTTTTGTTTTTCTAATTTTACCCTGTTTCAAGGTACAACAGTGCATCATCCAAGGTACAGGGTAGGCAAATAGTCCGTAAGAACTTTAAAAATTCATAAAAACCGGAAAAATAATCGAAATAAAAAACGGTTTGCAGGGTTAGCATCACTAGGTCACGGGAAGTTTTTTAGGGCAGGAAAAAATAACAAAAACAGTCAATAGGTGGTGCTAACGCACACAAGAAAAGATACGCAAGTAACGAACAGAATGCCTCCAAATCGTTTATTACAGCAGTATGTGTTTTCCACATGACCACCACCACAGGGGATAACACATTCTAGGCGAGTCACAAAGCTTTATCCGTCGCACTCAGCATCCTTATTCACATACACGGTTTACAACGGTGAACTGGATGTGGATTAGGAGTGCAAGTTGTTATAAACGTCTCATTTGCATATTTCCACCGAAGTCGCTCGTACCATCGCCACCTATCGGCTGTTTTTTGAGTTATTTTTTTTCCTGTCTTAAGAAAATTTCCGTGACTTAGCGATGCTAACCCTGCAAACCGTTTTTTATTTCGGTTATTTTTCCGTTTTTTATGAATTTTCAAAGTTTTTACGGACTTTTTTCCCACCCTGTACAAGACTCCTTGTTGTACCTTGGAACATTTTTGCCTTTTAAAAAATTCATATTTCATGATTGCAGAAAGAGAAAAGATAACTTAACATTTACACGGTGTTTCACATACAGTATATATACACAGTTACTAAAAATGAATTTAGTGAAATTTTGCGGTAAAAATTGACTAGGAAAAAAATTTGAAAAATAATGTTATAAGGTACAGTCGCAGTCTCCCCTACTCAATATGTCTATCGTTCGATTCACCATTAGAAAAATTGTTCCAAGTTTCCTAGACTTGAATTACATTGTTAAAATTAAATCATAAGAGAAATTGAAAGTAACGTAATATATTCGATTCTGTTCCAGGTCTCTGGCGATATCACGACGATGACGTGGATGGTTTAGCCTCGGTCATGAAAACCACAGTCATCAATACCAGTAAAGAAATGGGAGCTCTGAGTGATTTCGTACCCGAGGAGAATTTACCAAATTACATGCACAATACAGAAATATACCAGATGTTCACGGATTACATGCAGAAATACGACTTGGAGAAGCACATTCATTACAACAAAGACGTTATTAGAGTAAGCAAAAAGCTTAGAGGGGGGGGGAGGGTTTCCTACCTTTAGGATGGTGAGAAACTATGCTCTAGTACAGCGTTTCTGAACCTATGGTCCGCGGAAAAAGTACGGTAAACTGGGATCTATCCGTAAAATATGGGACATCGCCAATTGCCATCAAAAACATTGTCAGAAGTAGGCACAATCATCAATAGTAATTAAAATTCCAAAAAAATTGCGGACTAAACGTTATACCTGAAAAATGTGTGATGAATGTTTATAATTTTTGTCATAATCATCATAATATAATTTATATTATGAAAAAGTTGTATATTCACGGCTTTGGTAAATATTATCAATTCAAATAAGTATTGAACAATGAAAATTACAGGAATGTCCCGTAATACGGGACACAAGTGGTCCGTCAAAGTGTTTCAGACATTTTACTGGTCGCTGTTTTCAGAAAGGTTGAGAAACACTGCTCTAGTAGAAATATCATTTAACCATCGATATATTTAAAATTTGGTGAACATATCTTCAGTTGTGTATGCTATTTTATGCCAATAGAATGTTTTACGTATCTCCAATACAAATAAATATTGGATGTATTTACAAATATAGAAAAATAATACATCAAAAACAGCTTGCGCACAGAGAAAACTGAGTTTTTAATTTTAAACAAAATCGAAAAAATGAATTCACTCTTTCCCTTCGTTTCATAAACTGAATAGTTTTGAATCAATTTTCATTCAATTATATTGATGTCATGTTATTTTATCATGCGCGCGAAGTGTTAACGCGTTTTTTTTTGAAAATTCGCAAAAAAATAAGTAATGACGATTTTTAAAATTTTCTGTTGGGCTTAGGATAGTATATACAATCAAATATACGTGTACTAAATTTGAACTAAATTAATGGTTAAATAATATTTTTAATGATATTTCTATCAGACTATAGTTTTTACAATTTTAAAAGGATTGAGATTCCGTTTCTCGAAATTCGCGTGATTCAAAGATTCACGTTGCAGTGCTAATGCTTGTGAAAGATAGAGAAAATTCCTTAAAACAAAAACATTTAATTTTTTGAAACAAAATGAACAATCTAAAGGCAATTAAAAGTGAATGCACTACTATATTATTATGGACAACAACAATTTGTTGGCCTATATGCTACTGCTAAAGCCTGAAGTTGGCCACTTCGTGAAGTGGCCGGCCCAGTTGACCCGGCCAATGTCCGAAATTCGTGCATTCGCCGTCCTCTATATATCGATTCTTACATATCCCTATATCGATTTCGATTATTCGGTGTTCACATCCACGAGATTTAAAAGAAAAGGAAAAAAAAACTAGTGCACCCAAAAATTTTGTGCGAATGTTTGTTTGGCATGTGTTAGCATAAAATGAACCCCTGATTTAGCAATTGAGCTATGGGAAGTGGGCGCGGTAGCACAGGTCGATAAGATACTCGCCTAAAGTATCTAAGGATGTTTATAGGTGTCGCGAGTTCGTCTTTTCAGAAACGTTCCTGATACAGGGGCACAACAGAAACGGTGACATGACCACAGAAAAATATTGCTACAGCAGGGGGTCCCACATCGAGGGGTTAGCGCACGTCTCGGTGAGTATAAAAAACAGGCTGTCGTTCGGAATCGGCAATAAATTGTAGGTCCCGGTCTAATTAGTCCTCGTGTGAAGAAAATGAACGTGATGCGACAAAAATGATTAAAGCAATGTTGTGGGACGTATTTTTTTTAATGCTCAACCAAGAATTCTGATTCACTGCATAATGTTTTTTTCAATTTTTAAAATTCATGAAATTTCAGCAAAATGTCAGATATCCAGATTCGCGGTTCACTTTAATGACACATATATCGTATAGATATTGTTACAAAATTTCAGTAATTTTGGTGCAGTAGTTTTAGTTCGAGGGCTCAAAGCCAATCAATGTAAGTCAATTTCCTGAAAATGACTTTCGTATTGCAGGTGCATCTTCATTGTTATAACTTTTAGTTGCCAAAGCATTCAAGTCACTATTTTTATATTGCAATGGAGCCATCTGGAACATGATAATATGAACATGAAATATATTTTTTGAATACATGAACTTTCTTTTCTTTCAAACTGAGTACAACTCTGATCTATAGCCACTGGCAATTTGCTACCGAGTGAGTTGTGCCGGAAGAGTGAGTATGTGTACGTAACAGTCCGAGTGCGTGTATAGTGTTATATGATTTTTCAGTGCTGCCATCCATATTTCAGGTGTGTGTGAAATGAGTGAATTGTAATTGGAAATGAATTAATTATAAGTGTAATGATTGTGTGAATTATACCGTTTTAGGGTTGTTGTTCTCAGTGGCAAGATTTTTTAAGGGAAAGATCGGCTCGCATTCTCACCTTGAAGTTGGGAACCACAGACAACTAACTTCAGCCAACCACCACTATGGCGCCGGTGCGGTTTGAACCCGGTTTCTCGCGTTGTGACTCCGTCACTATGACTACTCGACCAGATCATTTCGTCTAAATTTTAATGATTATTGGCTTACACTGATTGGCTGCTGAATCCTCGATTTAAATGCAATTGAATTCAATATTATGCAAAAAAAAAAATTTCCTTTAATTTAATACCACGTTCAAAGTTTGTTTCTTGCTTAATTTTACAGTGTCATTGGTTTCGTTTTTTTCATTCAATTTTCAAAGAACTATTCGATTGACACGAAAACTTTTGCATTTGATTTGTAATTAAACGAAATGTTTTTTTATAAAGTTATTTTTGAAAATTTTTAAGTTTTGAAGCCTCAGAGGCCGTGACACACCCCCTTAATTTACGTTTAAAATATTATCAAATTTCGAAAAGAATTGATTTTAACTGACTAGCATGTAATGTAGATGCATTAAAAACAATGTGCGTGTTGGAACAAAAATTCAATCAATTCCATTTCTGTCACGCAGGTAGAAAAGGCAGAAGATTACGACGGCACGGGAAGAATAAAAGTTACAACCAAAGATACGAAAACAGGGAAAATAGAAGAAGACAATTATGATGGATGTCTCGTTTGTACCGGGCATCATGTTTACCCTAATTTCCCATCGTTCCCAGGACAAGAGAAATTCAAAGGAAAAATTATGCATACGCACAGCCTGAAGAAAGTCGATCAGTTTACCGATCAAGTGGTCGTAGTTGTCGGCGTTGGGAATTCCGGAATGGACGCTTCTGTGGAGATAAGTTCTGTAGCCGAACAGGTGATAATCTGCATCTTACACTACTTCATTGATTTTTCTGTTTTGAGAGCATCAAAAATTCTCTTTTTCCTTTGTCTGTCATTAGAATTTGATATACAGAGCGTAAATCCCCTTTTGAATCCTAACTTCCTTAGCCCCCGTATCCTTAACCAGGTTGAGTTCGGGAAGCCTTCAAGGGGGCGAGTGTCCGTGAGCTTACGTAAGAAAACACTTATATAACTTAATGCCAAGTCTGATAACAAAAGTCATGATAGATCCCTGGTCAAAGTCTGATAACAAAAGACATGATAGATCCTTGGCCAAACACTGATAACAAAAGACATGATTGGTCATCACCAACTTGGTGTATTTTTTGGTGATATATGTCCATAATAGCTATGGCAACCCATCAAACCACAACCACGATGCCGTAATAATTTTTTCCTTAAAAATTTCATAGAAAAAATTATGTCTGTATTTTATTATTTTTAGTTTTTTTCTCAAATTTCTCTTTTTTTCCTCTCGTCACATAGAGCTAATCCAATACAGCTACTATATACAGCCATGTATAACACGCTGGCAATGAAAAAAATGAATGGCGCCTACCCGACCGTCTTACATCAGCACATCGAACTTTGGCCAGAGATCTCTGGCCACTCTGCATTGGCCAGTCAAATTCTGAATCATTTCTGAAAATCGGACTTTGACCAAACCTCTCAGCCATTTCGCAAATTGGCTGCACTTCGTAGCTTTGCCAGTAACATATATATATATATATATATATATATAGATTTGACCGTGAAAATATTATTTATACCTTGTTATCCAAGTATTTGGTTGTCCAATGTTAGGCACGGTGTACATCAGGCATCTTCAACCCGTTGCTCGCGAGCACCACGGAGCTCCATAAAGTCTCCAAGGGGCTCGATGCTCGTGTCCGATTTCGTGATCGCGAGCACTGATGAACATTCCAATTTAGCACCTTGTGCGAATTATATTCAAGGATTGAAATCATCCTGATTTCGAGCAATCGTATGTTAAGCTTGCCGTAAGGGTGCTCTTCTTTTGGGTACAGGCAGTGCTCGTGGCTAGAAAAAGGTTGAAGACCTCTGGTGTACATTAATTTGGGTAATCATAGCTCTATAATATGCATTTTGATTAACGGTTCAAAATAAAAGGGCATATAAGGATTTTTCTTTGCATTCTGTTTATAAAATTATTTGGTATGTGAATAGTTACTCAGTGACTACAACCCCCCCCCCCCCCATTCTCGTTCTGTTACAGGTTTATTTGAGTACTCGTCGTGGAGCATGGGTTGTACCGAGGGTAGGCCCATCGGGCATACCATACGATTTAGCATTCATCACCAGATTCCAAAACTTTTTTTTCAATTTAATTCCTTTGAAGATCTCAGCATGGTCCGTGCACCACTCATTGAACAAATGGTTCGATCACTCGATGTATAACCTCAAACCGGAGCACGACTACTTCAGTCAACACCCTACTTGCAGCGACGCGCTGCCAGTGAAACTGCTGACGGGAGTCGTGAAAATTCGTAAGAACATCAAGGAATTCACGGAAAACGGTGTCATCTTCGAAAATGAAGAGGAAGAGACGAAAGTCGATTCCGTGGTATTCGCGACCGGTTATAAGATCCATTTTCCTTTCTTGAGCGAGGATCTCACCGTCATCAAGGATAATAGAGTCCATCTGTACAAGTTCATGTACCCGCCTCACTTGCCGCACCAAACATTGGCTTTCATTCTTCTCATACAATCTCTGGGAGCCGGTTTCCCTATTGGTGAAGCTCAATGCCGCTTGGCTGCGTTGGTCTTTAATGGTAAAGTGAAATTGCCGAACAGGAGAGACATGGAGGCGGACGTCAAACGGTACAACGACGAGAACGACCAACGATATGTCAAGTCACAACGGCATACGATACAAGTGGATTATATCAATTTTCAGGATGACATCTGCAAACTCTTTGGAGCCAAACCAAATTTGCTGAAGTATTTATTCACGGATCCTAAACTTTTCTGGGCTATGATGTTTGGACCATCGTTGCCTTATCAGTACAGACTTGAAGGACCGCATGCTTGGTCCGGAGCGAGAGACGCCATCTTGAACTACAAGAAGCGCATAATGATACCATTCAAGAAAGATTACGATCTCGGCTTGAGAAAGCCGGAAATGAGTATTATTAGGGTATTGGGACTGATGATTGCCATCGTCTTTTTGAGTAAACTTTTTTTTGCCACCTAAAAATAAAAAAAACAACAACAACTTATGCATAGAATTATATCAATATCTATACGTATATTCCCGATTATTCATTGAGTTAGCCGGTACTGTATCACATGAATTAATAATTCAAAGATTATCATTACATATCAATTGGCTGTATATTCAGAAATGTATATACAGGGTGCATGACATTTCACTGCCGAATCGTAGATACTAGAGGCATATTTCCAATTAGGAAAAAGTATCCAAATAACGTGTGTGTGTGTAGTACTCAGCTATGTCATTCATGTTTCAAGGGGCTGTGCAATTATTAAAATACGAAAACTGCTTTTTATACATTCCCCGTGTGTCCCAAAACCCAATTAGATAAGTTGTTGCCCTGTCACTTCTGATGCCAAAAAAAAATCCACGGCTCTAAGTACAATATTCACTGAAATATTCGAATTAGAAGAAAAAAAGAAAGTTTCAAAAAAAAAACCCATCACATTTTTTTACCCGGCGTTTTACCCGCATTTAATGCTGTTTTTTCCTTCCAACTTTCCTCCGTTTTTCGAATTCGAATATCTCAGTGAATATATTCGAAATATCTCAGTGATTGGACTTAGAAACGTGGGATTTTTTTGGTTGGCATCAGGAGAGACGGGGAAACAACTTCGTAATTGGGTTCTTGAGCGCAAGGGTGTCTGTATAAAAAGTTAATGTGCGCCTAGAACGAGCTGAAACACCTGGGTGTCCGATTCATTGTCTGACTTGGACCAGAACTTCACCTGACGCAGACATGACATCGATTTGCCGTTGTACCGCCTACACGACTACTACTTGTGACATCCAACGCACGCTGACGGACCGCTACCAAAGGAACTTTGGTTATCGAGTCCAGACGTATGCTAAGGACGCTACAATACCAAATTAGACTTCGATCACGATTCATCGTAACTATTTTGTTGATTTATACGCTTGCAGTTGGACTCGTTGTTCTGTATATATATATTATATATTCACACATTTAATAAAAATTCCAGATGCATCCATCTTTCGGGAACGCTTCGATATCTTCTTGAGTTGGGAAGTGGGGCGTGTCCGGTCCTTCATTGTTTAATGTCGCAAGAAATCCGTGGAGCACAGAAGAATAAGAATGTCTTAATTAAAGAAAAAAAGGTCATAATTACTGCAAAAAATTCCACAATTCATCATTTAAGTGAAAAAAATATATAGAATTTTCAGTTTTTTTTCCATTGTAATTTATATTTCATCATTAAAGCTTACTTCATATGGTTTAATATCATGTAGATGACAAATGTTATATGTAAATGAATAAAAATTACATGTAAAAGTATATGTGTGAATAAATTATTTTCATACAAAATCCTGACAAGTTCAGTGCCGATGGTAATTAATTTGATTTACAGTGAACCTTCGATTACAATAATTATAATTATTCCATACCCTGTACACCACTATTCGATAATTATCGATTAGGGGTATACAGGGTACATAGCTAAGTCCGCCTGCCACAAATTAGTGGCGAACTGTTGCTCCTAGAAGCATACTTCCAATTAGAAAAGTACCCAAATAACGTGTGGACTTCAGATACGCCATTCATGTTGCAAGGGTGTGTATAGTTATCAAAATAAAGTAAAAAAAAAAAAGCTTTTAATACGGACACCCTTTGCTCCAAAACCTAATGAAGATGTTGCCATGCCTTTTCAGAGATCAAAAAGCATTTCCACGTTTCTAAGAGCATTATTTGGGTATTTGAATTCAAAAACTATAGAAAATGTGGGAGAGAACCGCTTAAGTAGCGGACAACGCTTCATTCTCTTATTTATGTGGTTTTTTCCCACATTTTCTCCGATTTTGGAATTCAATATTATTTCAACAAATATTGCAATTAGAAACACGGAATTCTTTTTTGTTTGGATCAGGAGAGACTGGCAACAACTTTCTAATTGGGTTTTTCAGCATAGGGTTGTTTGTGTGTGTAGAAAGTTAATTTTTCATTTCAATAAAACTAAATAACCCTATTTGACACCAATAATCACGGTAATGTATGTCATGAATATCACAAACAACCTTATGCCAGGGGTGCACAAGCTTTTCAGCCCACGGGCCAGAATTTGATACACATGTATGGTGACTCATATTTTGCGGGGCATTCCTGTAATTTTGTCCTTCTAAACCAAACTCGGAGAAAAGTCGGCAAAGAACAGCATAAACTAACAGACGACGCTACTTTCCTAAGTTCTCTCCGATTTTTGAATTAAAATATCTGAGTGAATATTGCATTCAGAAACATTAATTTTTTTTCATGGCATCAGGGGAGACAGGGCAACACCTTTTTATTTGGCAGTTAGAGGACAGAGAGGGACTGTATAAAAATTTAGATTCTTTATTTTATGAAACACTGAATTTTCACTCCCGAAACTGGTACAGAGTGATTCTTGATCACAATTTTTGAGCATTTTTTAAATTGGAATCATATCTCTGCGACGAACGTTGATGAGATAAAGGCCAAATTAGGACTTACAGGACACTCTGTACTTTTACTTGCCTTTGACTATTTTTTATGGCTGTAATTGGCAACTTTACTTGCCTCCGACAATTTTTTGGGATAATTGGGGATATCCCTTATGGACTCATCTTCTGTATTTTTTTATTTTTATGAAAGAAATATGACCAGCGTGGGCATTTATCGTGTTGAGTGTTTTGATACTTTTAATGAAACACCTTTGTCTTTTGCGGGCTGGAGATTGTGCACCCCTGCCTATAGATGAGACTGATAAATGTTAATAATATAGTGACAAGACGCAAAAACAGGACAGAGAACAATAAGGCTTCTTGGATCACGTGATATTTCTCCTTTTTTTTTGAGGGACATACAAGGTAACCAATATGGCGACTTCCTGTGCGATTTATGAAAGGAACAAATCTAAATGAAAGAAACAGAAATGAATCGTTTTTTCTTCTTTTTAATGGGAGTTTTAATTTATTTTTAACTTAAAGTTATCGATCTGCCTGCTTTTCCTACAAAAAATGCTTGATTAGAGCTTCTTCGACGTAATTCATATGGGCCCATAATTAATTTAAAAACATCCTAAACTATGATTGATGCAATTGGATAATATAAGGCAATACGGAGACATTAATTCTCATTTTCCCGCTTGAGAAGATATAAATAAAAATTTGAAATTAATGTTATTGCACGAAGATCCACCTCAAAAGTGGGTCTGGCTAATTATTTTATATTTAATATTCTAGGCTTCGTATCTCAAAGCGAGCTCAATATTCCGAAAACCAAAGATTCAATTCAATTTTTTAAATTATTGATGTGGGGAGGAAAACCCCACTAAATTTCCGCATTTCACTAAAAATCGGCAATTTTAACATTGATCTCTATATGGAGATCATCCAGTGTATGTCCCTCAATAGTGATGCTGATGATGATTATAACATCTATTCGAAAAGCCTTATTATTATTGTTAATCCCATGCGACTATTCTTTCCATAAGACTATCCTTTAAGAGAAGGCATATTTCATTCTTTTTTTCTTTGTTTATTTCCTTCTGGAATGTTCCTCTATGTTTTTGTATTCTGGTTGAAGTCCGAGTGTTTGGTTGTAATTGATCTGTAGCATATATTAAATAAAACTACATCACACAATATCACGACGATAAAATTCATGTGATATCCATCAGAAGTCAGATAAATAAGGAAATGAATTATACGATTTCTAACGGATGATAGTCGAGATAGCACTGATATAAATTTGTGCTAGTCATTTCCGTCAATTATGGAGATAGTAACAAAAAATAAAAATAAAAATCCTGAACCTTCAACCTTGTGTGCAACTAACTATGTTTTATCTCGCAATCGACGAGGGTGAAAATAAACCGGATTCGGTTTTCTGTCGAGAAGAATCGCAGAACGACGACAACAACCATTCACGAGGTTCTCTCTTCCGCTACTAAAAACAAGGTAAATGTTTCATTTTATTTAGAAAAGATTTTAAAATATAAAATTATATAATTATTTATTGTTATTGGTTAGAGACTTCCAGAAGATTTAACCTTTTAATTGGCAAGCATTGAATTATCCAGAGGAGGAGCTTTTTTGAGAAGTTATAATAAGCAAATGTGAACCGTGAATTTTTTACGTGACGAAAAAAAGTTATTGTCAATATTAAAAAAAAATATGGGATATTGCATTTTTCAGGGGAACACAATGTATTTACATGATAAACATAGATTTGAATAATTTAAAAATTCCGTTTATTGTTTACCAACTTACTTTTCTATCGTTGTTGAAGAATGAACACAGCAATATGTCTTCTCCACACAGGGTATTTCCCTCCAAAATGTTAGGGTCGAAAATCATTCTTGATTAGCTTATCAAGAAATACGAGACATGTGTACCTTTCAGCCATTTTGCTGGTAGTTATAGAAACTTCCCGAACAGCTCACAAGTAAAAATAGAATGTTTATGAGTTTATTAGAAGCGCATCAATGCCAATACGAGCTCAAAATATGAAATGCGTTTACTTGAAAAAAACAACAACACACAACATGTTGCTTTTGAGAGCAATATTGCTAAATAAAGGGTTAAAAAGTTTGAAAAAATTATCTCGTATCTTAACTTAGAAATATGATAAAAATATAATATAATAAAAATGTGTGTAATATATAATAGAAATACTTTATAAATATACTTAACTTGAAAAAGTCGTTACCCAGTCATAACACATGCGTCATTTTTATCGTTTTTTACAAGGAGGATCATAATACGCTAATAAAACGAGTCAACATTCTCAATGACCGGAGTTTTTTGCCGATCGAAAAGTTTTGCTTGCAGTTCCATTGTAAATTGATGTTTATACACTTACTAGCAATAATACGATGCTTACAGGATTTTCTCCATATAATCTGAGGAGCATAAGTAGCTTATCGTACCTTTTCAAAAATCGGTCTAAAATTGTAGATTTTTAGAGAAAACGTATACACACAGATAATAAAATCAATTTTATATGCATGTATATAAGAATATTAAGAAAGGTTTGCTGTCACCAAATAGGTAGTACATGAGTTGAACATTAGGCATTTTCTTTGAAGAAGCGATTGAAAATATGAACACATGTTCTTCGACAGCCAAGTAATCGTGTTTTGTGAATTATGATTAACGGTGATTTTACTTTTACCGAAGAGTTGAAAACTTATATTATTTGATACATATGTTACGGTGAATGTGATACAGTGATTACATTCATAATCACCGATCATTTGAGAAAGTTTAATAAAATTTGATAATTTATTACATTTAGCGGTGATTATGTATATAATCCCCAGCTCATGTCGTAAATACGACTAATCGTCAATGAATTATCTAAATTTACCAGACATTTTGCAGGAACTTCATTTTTGGAATGGTGAATTCTATCGGTGACGATGATGATGTTTAAAAATGTGAATTAGGCTAAGGTTATAAGACATAATATTTTATATGTTTATATTATAATACTTATTTCCATTCAAAATTGCCATAAAATATTTTTATGTTAAAATACGTGCAGTGTATCCATCGTGTATGAAAGGACGGTACTAATAAGTGGTTTTGTTATTCACAAATTATTACTCTTTTTTTTGTAGATGATGATTAAAATGACATAGAGTATAATATATCGATTTTCATGTTAGGGTCTCACAAGTATTGTAGTCGTGCTATTATAAGTAATGATGTCTCTAATTTTGCGTAAATAAATATAAATTCTTTTTCTGTTATATTTTCAAAGAAAATTCGATTGTCACTCATATGTTCTGTAAAATATGTTGAGTCAGAATTTTTTTACATAATATTGTAATATTTATCATTGTCATGTAATATTCCTCAAACTCAATGATTCCCTGATCGTTTCTAACAAGATAAATGCGATAAACAATATTTTTGGTGAAATTCTCATCAACTAAATGCATGCATGTAGTTTAGAGGGCACACAGTGTAGTTAATTTGTATTAAATCCAAACACGGCCGTTTTTGTTGAGAAATGTTTATGTCAATTGATGTTATCAATTTATTTGCTGTACGAATATTCTTGTCATTAACATACGAAATATTTCATTCTTGTAGGTACATACACATGGCAACTAAACGGGTTGCTGTCGTAGGTGCTGGACCCTGCGGTCTTGGTGCGATTAAGTGTTTGAAAGAGGAAGAAAATATAGAACCAGTGTGTTTCGAAAGGACCAGCCACTTTGGAGGTAAGTCGAACACCTCACATTGTCTGCCGATCCGGTTATTGGGTCTGCATGTGCTTCAAATAATGTCCCGTGGTTCCCAAATACACCTTGGGACTACACGGTATAACTAAGTATATTTTGCACTATATTATGATATTTCATCATAATTATGATAGTTTGTTAAAACACATTTTGTTTGGGCTACATTTTGTTTTACTAATGTTATTTTACAACACACAACTGTTAAAATTTCAGAGCAAACTTAATAATTAAAGTAATATTATATTGCTTATAAAATATTTAGTAATATCTCATGATATTATTCTTGTGTGTGGTACATCAATCAAAAACAGATTTAAAAAAATAATAATAATTTTCAAGAACATTATTTTGCGTAAAACTATTTGCTATAAATTCTCCAAATAAAATTGATTCTTAATTTCATGCCGATGTGCAGCAAGAAAATAAACAGTGCATGGTATGTACCATATACTATTTATTTTCATCCTGCATACCGATGTATAACTCTTATTCCGGTTACTATATTTTTATGTTTGCCACAAATTTATTTTTGGTACACATAAAAACATAGTTACCGGTATTATGGGGCATAAAATTTACACCATTATGTTACATGAAAATTAAAAGTACATAGTATGGTAACACGTAATATTTATTTCCATGCTGCATACCTGTTTAAAACCCAGAAACACCAATTTTTTGATGAATTATAACAAATAATTTTGTTTTTAATTGATATATGGCAGGAGAGTTTTTCCAGCTAGATGGCGTTTCTCTCATGATAAAATATAATAGTCGAATAAGTGAGAAGGTTAGAAAATTTTCTTGTTATTATTATTTTTTTCGCCGGTTATTTCTCTCGTTTACGTCGGTCCGCAAAATTGTGCACTTCATCTCACCGGTGAGCAAATTAGAAAAAAGCTGAAGAAGAATTAGGAAAGGTTGTTGAGGTTGAAGTACTGTATTAAAACCACATCTATTTATTTCTCATATTTTCTATACACAAATAGTTTTTGGGATTTGAATTCATACATTGGAACCTTCTCTAACGGACACTTCCTTTCAACGGGCACCTCCTGTTAAAAGACACTTTCCTGATTCCTGGTCCTGTGGAAAAGAGCTTTAATGTATTTCACTCTCCGTTAGCGGACAATGAAATCAGGCAAACTCTAATTAATTAATTTTTGGTCATTAACCAAGAAGTTATCATGTTCAACTAAGATTATGTTCAATTCCAAGGTCGTGTTGGTAAAAATGACAAATAATCAATTTATTACTTTATTAACTGAACATAATTATGGTCCAGGATGGTGAATTAGAATGGTAATGTTGGTTTTGTTTGTTGATACGTGTGAAGAAAGCCAACATTACGAGACTGATAATGTTGTTATGAATGTTTTCATCTTCGTCACACTTACTTTCATTTATTTTTATTGGAAAATATATGTGTATCATGTATGGGTAAAAATAATTGGTTGAATGAGAAGAGAACATAAATTATAAATTTTTCCATATTTATGAGACTTTCCAACTTTATTTGTAAATTATGTATAATCGCCGGTAAAAATAATAAATGTAGTGAAATTTAATCAAACTTTCTTTATATATCGAGACGATTTGTGATTAGCATAACCACCGGTGAGGAGGGGCTGCATTCGCGCCAGGACTTTCTTTCACGATTCTCATCGACGTGAATCCGAAAGACGGAAATTTAATTGGACAAGTCAGTAAATGCAAATCTGGTGAATCGTACCATCCATTCTTCAAGAAATGCACAAGTGTCGGATGCGGAATACCCGGCTTCGTTCTCAAAGGTGACAAGTGTGTGATGGCTTGACGATTCATGTGTATATATATATATATACAAATACAACGCCACAACAGGCAAATTGCCCAACGAGGTGGCTGACTTAAGAACATAATGGATCCCCGAGCCATTTTTTGGAGGCCCTACCTACTACTGCTACACCACACATGCATAATGAAGTGTTATGATTGAATGATTTATCGTTGTAGGACTGTTGCTCTCCGTGGAGAGACTTTTTAACGGGGAGATCGGCTCGAATTTGCGCCTTGAAGTTGGGAACCACAGAAAACCAACTTCAGCCGACCACCACTGTGGGGTTCGAACCCGGATCCTCGCATCACGAGTCCGTCACTATAACCACTTTATGTTGTATACACCAAGTTTACTTCTGACATTTCACAATTTTTATACATCGGGAAAGCCGATATCATGCTTTTCGTCAATTTCTTTGTCTACAGATACAAAATATTAGTGTGACATGCATGCACATTTTAACATTAAAATGAATAAGGAACAATTGCGCGATCGAGGCCAAACGTCGTATAAATGTAAAAGTCGTATAAACGAGGTTTCACTGTATTACGACTCACTTTGTACGATTTGTACACTGTTTACGACTGTATATCGTACCTCCCCATTAGCGGACGCTTCCCGTTAGCGGACAAAATTATCGGTCCCATTGGTGTCCGTTATGGTTCAACTGTATATCGTTTCTTAATAAACCAATCTAGATACACTACAACCGGTAAATAAGCGTTTGTTTCGATTTACGAGCTGTGAAGAAAAGTTCGATATACAAACAAAAGGTGATGTTAATCAGAAAAGTTTGGTAACCACCGTATAAAGTATATTTTCCACTGAACACAACTTCAATTTAACGCTTTATATAATTAATGATGGTTATCATTATGGACGTTTAGGTCTTTGGAGGTACCACGATGACGACGTGTATGGTCTGGCTTCTGTGATGAAGACGACGATTATTAACAGCAGCAAAGAAATGAGCGCTTTGAGTGATTTTCCGCCACGAGCTGATTTACCGAACTACATGCACAACACCGAAGTTCACGGCTACATAAAAGCTTACGCAGAGAATTTTGATTTGCTGAAATACGTAAACTACAACAAGGAAGTCGTTAAGGTAAGCTTGATTTGAATAGTACTTGTTTATGGAATTTTTCCCCATGGCCTGAGATGAAATTTCCCGTTATTTAACGCTTCTTCTTATATATAAAGTTTCAGATTTTTTTTTAAATGCAGTTAACGCTGCTTATTAGAATCATGGATAATGTTATCCATCATTCGTGCATTGTTATCACTTTTGCAAAGAGCAGAACTGACCAATATCATAACGGGGGGGGGGAATTCATTTTTTGTTATCGGGACTTCGGATAATGTTTTCAATTTGTTTTTTCGTCGAAAGTTCCTTCTATGCTCATTCTGAGAAGCTAAGCTTTAACCAAACTTACTTTTTTCCTGTAAGTTATCGTTATCGGGCTGCAAGACTACGTAGGAAGCTAGAAAGGGTTCTCTTTCTTCCCCCCACCAGATAACAAATATTTCCGTACTTGATGTTGCAATTATAGTCCGTAGTATTCACTGTGATGCATATACGTGTTGAGCTTCTTTTGCATTGGCCCTTCCTATAGTGAAGGCAAATGTATGACGAAAAAAAAGCCCTTTCCTTGAGTTCTTGGTCAGTTTGGTTTAGTTGACCAGATTGAAATGTCTTTTTTAGAGAAACTTTCTCAAGGGATCTATGAAAAGTATTGTACATTTAAAAACTATCGTAATTTGTGATACATATATTAGACAGTTCCATTTTTAAAGTCTCAAAATGGCTGAATAACAACAATGCAGGAATTCAGCACCAAAGGGGAAAAAATCCCGTTTTAGAATAGAATAAAAGAAAAAAAAATAGAACGATTTTGAACATTTTGCAACCAATTATATGGGAAAGAAAACACAATTGTCCCGTTTTTACCAATACCCGCAGGGCAGCAACTGGATGCTTGATAAGACGGGGCAAGCACGCATTTTGGCACCCCTTGCAATGTTTAAGGAGAGATGAAAGGATAAAATTTGCGTCCCCTCTGGCCCGGGGCACCCAAGACCCGCCTCCTCTCCACTAGTTGCGGCCCTGAATACCCGTTTACCAAATTCCCTATTCAAACCCGGGGAAAGACTGGCTATTAAAATATTGTTTTTTGATTGATTTGTCTTATTGTATGTCAAAATGGTCTCTAAAAAGAGAGGAAAAAAAAGAAATAATAATTACGCATTTTTTTAACGTGTATAAGGAACCCCCCCCCCCCTTTCATTTTCCAAAAACTGGGTCCCGAAAATAGGGGGGATTTCTTATTCATGGACAGTAAGCAACAACATGGATAGTACTGAGGATGATGCAATTTACGATGAAGATGATTCTGATGATGGTAATGAACTAGTTGATGTGGAGCTGATTGTTATGTATCGTGAGAGTGATGAGGAATGCAATAGTTTTTATGATGAATAAAAAATACTTTTTTTATATCTTAAAATAAAAAAATTCTTTGATCTAATATTTTTCCAAATTTTAAGCCCAAAAAAATCAGAAGCATTCCTTATGTACGAGGGTTTCTTATACATGTTAAAATACGTTAATTGATTACTTAACTAATTTGGGTTGATATTTCTAGCTTGGACCATTTGATCTTCGTACGTGTATACGTGCACTTCAGGTCTTAACTTGAAAAAAGAATCATTTAAACCATTTAAAACCGTTGAAAATGAAGGTACACATTGTGTACCTCTGGAGCGAAAAAGATACATCCCATTGGACCAAACGGGATGTATGGTCACTTTAGTACTGCTGCTCCTCCTACTACTACTACTGTTGCTACTACTACTACTACCACTACAACAACGCCACCACTACTACTTAACCCTACATGCACCTCGTACACATTCCTCTACCGAATTTCTAACGAATTAGCACATGCTGGACTGTGCGTATAAGTATTGTGAATCTAACGTGGTTTGTTTCTGTGTAATGCTTATTATATATGTAGTACTGCCACCTGTCATTAAGTTTTGAAAATATGAGTGAAGTGTAATCATTGAATAATTGCACAGTTGTAGGGTTGTTGCTCTCTGTGGAAAGACTTTTTAAATGGCCACCCATACTTGCAGACGGGACATTTTTAGGATATAATTATCATTTGTTATTGTTATCGGTAACCCCGAGTCCCGGTGTTATCACATTAAGCGGCGGGGATTGTATTATTTTACAGAAAAGGGCCTAACTTTTTGATGAAAGTAAACACTTAATTAAGTGACTCTGTAATGAGCGATATTTGGTACATTTTTTTCCCATGTAATCCATTTCCCAATGCTTTTAGTCTCCTTTAAAATTTGGTCTCACACTCCGTTTATTAACTTTAGTCACAAATGCTTCTGAATCAGAAAAGTTTTTCTTATGGTCAACTGGTATAATAAACTTATAATATCTCTTGTTACAAATTATATAATCTAGGTTGAATTGGCAGATGACTACCAAGAAACTGGTCGAATAGTACTGGCCACGAAGGATACGAAAACAGGTGAAATCACAGAGGATACCTATGATGGTGTCATCGTCTGCACAGGTCATCACGTATTTCCTAATGTCCCAACGTTCAAAGGTCAGGAGAAATTCAAAGGCAAAATTATGCACACGCACAGCTTGAAGAAGGTTGATTGTTTCACTGACCAAGTCGTCGTAGTAGTTGGAGCTGGAAATTCCGCAATGGATGCTTCGGTGGAAATAAGTGCCGTTAGCGAGCAGGTATGCCACTATACATTGTGACGCAGTATACAATACCATAAAAGCGGTGCAAAACCTTTTCAGTCCGCGGGCCAGATATGTGATACTGCTGCCGCTCGCGGGCAGGAAACTTGGGTATACTGGAGGTGACCATATGAACTGTGTTTTAAGGGAAAATTTTTTCCGTAAAATTTTGGCTGTCCCGCATTTTCATAAAATTTTCCTCTTTTCTCCCCTAAATTTTAATTAATTAAATTTAAGATATTTAAGCGAGGCTTACTTGAATTTTTGAAATCAAGAACCAAGATTATTTTCATGACTTATAAATTAGTGCCTTTGTCAAATTTTCTGGCTGTAACTGACATCTTTTTGCTTTTCACAGTTCTTTTCTGGGTTTAATTGACAACTTTACTTGCCCTTGACAATTTTTCTGGCTGCAATTAACGACTTAACTTGTTCTTGACAATTTTTTTGCGATAATTGGCGATATATTCTTAATGGATCCTCCTCTTAACCAGAACGTTGCCCCTCCGCTGCGTACGGAACCCGATTCATCGTATTTTTATGAAGGAAATAAGGTCAGTCTAGGCGGGCGTCTTCAATGCATGGCCCGTGGTCCACATTTGAACTTCGGAGCTTTTTGCCGTGTCAAAATTGTAATTTTCAGAAAAATGATCGGAAACATTGGAAGACGATTAATTATAGAATTAATGAAAGAAATAATTTCGGAATTATTGAAAGCAGTTATTAATGAAAATTCAGAATTTTTTAAACAAATAATTTTAGAATTAGTGAAAAAAACTTATAAATCAATGAGCGAAAAATAATTTCTTAATGTCTGATTGAAATTATTTCACAATTAATAAATGGAAAACTGCATAACCATTGAAAAAAATTATTCCATGATATATTAAGAAGAGAATAATTTCGAAATTATCAAAATCAATAATTAAAGAATCATTTAAAAGGATTTCAAGTTAAGATTAATCATAATCAATTAAAGTAATCAGAGACTTGTCAGAATTGGTAAAAAAAGTGATTTCAGAACTAATCAAAATTGATAATTAATATAAATAAATAATTAACATAAATAAATAAGAGTCTGCAATTATTTTTTCGCAATAAAACTCGGGCCTCCCTCCCCACCCCCCATTGGCTCCTTCTATTAAGATGTCACAGTAAATGACATGAATAAGCCCTTGTAAATCGGCATTATTTTTACAATTGTAAATACCTCAGTATGAGTTGGTATCCCGCGGCCTTCTTGGGAGAGTTCAATCTGGCCCGCGGTGTCTGTAAAGGTTGAAGACCCCTATCCTAGGCATCCATCGTGTTATGTGTGTTGATAGTTTTCTACCGAGACACTTTTCGCGGGCAGGAGGTTGTTCACCCCTGCTGTAAAGCATCAATAACTTCATAATTCAAAAGGCACCTAGGTGTCAAATTGGATTTGTTTCAGGTGCCACATATATGTGCACAAAAAATTTCCCCAAGAAATTGCATGAGACACTTATCGCTTACTGCTGTCTTATAATTAATAGCGTTTGATAAAATATTAATCATATATCTATATATTAAATATTAATCATATATCTATATATTAAATATTAATCATATATCTATATATTAAATATTAATCATATATCTATATATTAAATATTACTCATATTACGTTTGATAAATCATTACTCATTATATTATCAATATAGATTTTTTAAGATTTTAAAAAAAATAAAATCGTACAAATTTGTGTTGCAGGTGTATTTGAGCACTCGACGAGGAGCCTGGGTGTTGCCTCGGGTGGCAGAAGGTGGCAGACCATTCGATTTAGAGATGACCAAGCGATTCTTCTATGTACTGTCTAAGTTCATACCGAAAACTCTTTCGGACTATTTCTTGCAGACCACGTTGAACAAAAGATTCGACCACGCGCTCTACAAGCTGAAACCGAAGCACAGGGTGCTCAGTCAGCACCCCACGGTGAGCGATACTCTACCAATCAAGCTACTGAGCGGTGTTGTGAAAGTTCGTGGAAACGTCAAAGAATTCACGGAAGACGGAATTATATTCGAAAACGAAACCGAAGTCACCAAAGTAGATTCAGTAGTGCTGGCCACGGGATACAAGATAAGTTTCCCGTTTCTAAGCGACAAAATCACATCCATAGAGAGCAACAAGGTTCACCTGTACAAGCTCATGTACCCACCGCACTTGCCTAAAGGAACGGTGGTAATAGCTGGACTCGTCCAACCAATCGGGGCCGGATTTCCGGTGGGTGAAGCCCAGGTAAGATTAGCTGCTCGGGTCATGAGCGGAAAGACCAAACTACCCAGCCAGAGAGAAATGGAATTAGACATCGAGAAATGCAACAGAAAAATTAAGGAAACATTCGTCAACACCCAAAGACACACCATCCAAGTCGATTACATCGGATACATGGACGAAATATACGAAATTATTGGCGCGAAGCCAGATCTGTGGAAGATTCTTTGGAGTGATCCGAAACTTTTTATGTACTTAATGTTTGGGCCTTCCCTACCTTATCAATACCGCCTTCAAGGTCCAAACCCGTGGTCTGGAGCTCGCGATGCAATCTTATCTTATGAGAAAAGGATAACCGATCCTCTCAACAAGGAATACTCGAACGGATGGAGCAGCACGATGAAAACAGCCTTTAATCTTGTGTACGGAACGGTTTCTGAGATCGCAAACGCCGTCTTCTCCAAAATTAAACAGCAGTGAAAATTAAAACAATAATCACGCTACGTTCAACGGTACGGTATCACCCTTATTGTACAAAATTATTCGTAATAATCCGATTACAAAGCGGCATGTGCAATTGAAGTTGATTCATCGATTCCAGTTACGTCATCGATTCACCAAATTTTCTGAATCGTAACCAATTATGAGGAAAAATGCCGCTATAGGAGCTTTTGAAATTGACACCAGATCAAGGTGGCATAAATTATACAAGTACAAATACAAACACAAAGACCACAACAGGCAAAATTGCCCAATGAGGTGGCAGAAAAAAAGTGTCCATAAAAAATATGGATGTCAAATACGTATATAACCAAAATATTACATCAACCCAATATAAAACATATATCACGAAAGAAAGATTGTAATTATTGTTATAGATTATAATTGATAGAAAATTCATGTGGAGTCTCGGTTTTTTTGTTACAGATGCATACATTTTATCAAATTCAGCGCTTTTATTATATTATTCTGAAAAAGAAAATTTCTTGTCTCTTGAATGGCTTTTGATTCAAAATACTATACTTTTTGCTTCTTTATCCCTAGGAACACAGCACAGCAGAAATCAATACCCCCCTTAACATGTCATATCTTTTTTAATCAAGTAGACCAGGGGTTGCACAACCTTTTTCAGTCCACGGGCCAGAAACTTTTATACATATGGTGACCATATGACCCGTATTTTCAGGGAATTCCCGTAATTTTGGCCGTCCCAACTTTTTTTATAAAATTTCCCGTTGTTTTTCCCCATTAGGTTTAACAAGGCTTACTTGAATTTTTGAAGTCAAGAATTACGATTGCTATTAAATTATTCAGTATTATGATAGCTGTTCAATAATTTATAATAATATACCTAAATATATTCATTTCACATACTTGTAAACACATGTTTTTTTTCCTTGAATTACATTTTTACTCATTCCAACTTGCGGCAGTCCTCTATTTTTCGCACGATTAGGGATTTTCAGCAATTTCAGCTGAAGATGTCATCTTTACTTGACCTTTGACCTCCCCTTTCATTTATTATATATATATCATTTATTTGTTATAATTACACTGAATGTTCTGTACATATCTACTCTATAATGCTGTGATTGCTACTATGAACCAAGTCAGCTTCTTGGCAATTTTATCCCCGTGGTTGTATAATACTGTTTTCTTGAAAAAATAAAATATATTTATTGATTGATTGGCAATTCATTTAACATGTATTGGCGACTTTATTTGCCTTTTTACAGTTTTTAAGCTGTCATTGACAACTTTTTTCGCCTTTGTCAATTTTATTTTGGTTGAGTTTGGCAACTTTTCTGGCTGCAGTCATCAACTTTACTCGCCTTTGTGACAATTTTTTTGGTTTTAATTGGCAACTTTACTTGCCTTTGGCATTTTTTTTTTTTTGCGATAATTTGGATAGTCCATATCCCGTATGGTTCCCAATTTCCCGTATTTTTATGAAGGAAATGTGGTCAGCTCAGGTCGTGTAATGTGTATTGATAATTTTCTACCGAGAAAACTTTTCGTCATTTTTTACGCAGTAACGTAAAAATTTTGAAAAAAATGAAGAACATGTTGGTAGGAAAATTCCGTTCATCTCTTAGATTTCTTTCTTGGGGGAATGAAATTTGCACATTTGCATTTATTGGTTCAAGTTTTTTTTTAAAGTAGAGAAATTTGCATGAGTGAATTTTTTGCAGAAAATTATGGTAAGTACGGTCACACATATGCAAATCAATATTCCAAAACAACGACTAAAATGTACATAAATACAAATTCAAGGCAAACAACAGGCGAAATGCGTACCAAAGTTTCAGTAAATGAAACAAAAAATAATGATAATAATAACAATGGCTATGATAAATGTGGATGTCAAATACAGTTGACGTTCGTTTTATCTGTGTTTATGCATAACGCCCTTAGTGTAATTGGTAAGTTTGATAAATATGGCAAAAATTCCAAATGAGTCTAGTATGTGTGATGAATTTAATTGGACCCGATTTATAAATTTCACGTATAGTATATCATATACTGTGATTTTATCATGTTTACCAACGATTCGGTATTATGCATAATCGCCGGGAAAAGTGATAATTCCTTAGTACTTATTGAATTTACCAGCGACATGTGGGAACTGTGCATAATCGAAATCGAAGACAAAAGCGATTAATTTAGGGAAAGTTACCAAATTTATCAACGACATTTGGGTACTAATATATATATATATATATATATCTGGGTACTAATATATATATATATATATATATATACACACACACACCATTTTCCCAATTGGAAAGTTGGTCAAGGGCGATATCCATGGGACTCACACTAAAAGTTTCCCTTGTGAACCCAATAAAAGAAAGTGAAGGTCGTGTCAGAATGTTGTTATTGAGGTTTAATTTGAATACTATTAAGAGAGGTTTCACAATTAGTTGTTGAACTGGTCCGCAATGTGACTTCGACATTCTGGATCCAGTGAAAGAAGGCGAGAGAACCATCGAATAATGATAATAAACCAAAGAAGTTTGCATTGAATATGGAGGAAAAAATAGCAAAAAAAAAAAATTGATCACGTATCTCGCTCGACAGATTCAAGGCATGATACCATTGTTTCTCGAACATTCATGTCTAAATAATGCTGTACAAACTCACTTATCACATGCCGTACTGTCTCTGTAGACTGCCATTTTCATCACGGAAACCTCTTCTTTTTATCCAAAGAAACCGTAACGAGATAATATTGCTGATAATAAATATATAATGGACTCGATTTTCTTTCCTATCGGGAAACAAAAATATTTTTTTCAAAGCTGATTAGTTTGTAATTGATGATTTGGAGTGATTACCCCCCTTCAACTCTTTAACCTTCACAACAAGTACGTCAGCATTTTCATTAGAGTGTCTGCCACTTTCTTCAAATTTTTATCCCCCCCCCCCCCCCTCCAAACTTATTTCATTTGAGGAAGAGTTGCGTTGAACACACAATCAAACTTGGCTTATTCAGAGCATTCTGTAGCTGTAACCAATTGACGTCGACATTGGCATAGTCCTCCAAGCACAAGATGAGACTTGCTTACATCACGTCAGACGATTACATTCTTTTCTATCAGGTAAAAATCGTCTGACGAGACATGACGTGGTGTATCCACAGTAAGAATAATATAGAGCGCGCGCGAGGGGTTACAATGTGAAGCAAAGATCACGTGACTCCGGTCAAAAGGCTGGTCAGGGAATCTCGCTTTCAATGCTTTCCTTATGGCTATTCGTATGACGATCTGCACGCGCTGTCTTATTTTTGATTAGAATGGCCAACACTTGCGCAGCTTTCGGATGTTCTGAACGGTTTAGGAAAGGGGGACCAGTATCCTTTCACAAGGGAATACTTTTTTGCTTATTCCCCTTCTTATAAATTAAAAATTGGAAAATTAAATTTACGATTCCAATGGATTTCTGACGTAGTCTCAGTTTTTAACGATTCCATTTTGGATTTAATTCAATTAAAGTTCCAAGTTTTGGTAAAATTCAAATGCTATGGTTATAGTGACGGACTCGCGATGCGAGGATCCGGGTTCGAACCCCACAGTGGTGGTCGGCTAAAGTTGGTTTTCTGTGGTTCCGAACTTCAAGGCGCAAATGCGAGCCGATCTCCCCGTTACAAGTCTCGCCACAGAGAGCAACAGTCCTACAACGATAAATCATTCAATCATAACACTTCACTCATAGTTAGAAAAACTGGTGGCAGATGGCAGCACTACACATAACAAGCATTACAGAGAAACAAAAAACTTCCCGTCAGGTTTCACTACACGTACACGCACATTCCCGCATGTACCGATTCGTTGGGGGTTCCGCGGGGGGGGGGGGGTGTGGGTATGTGTGGTGTAGCAGTAGCAGGTAGGGCCTCCAAAAATGGCTCGGGGATCCATGATGTTCTTAAGCAGCCACCTCGTTGGGCAATTTGCCTGTTGTGGCGTTGTATTTGTATTTGTATGAGCCATTATTAAATGTTTTAATATAATTTTTGGTAATAAATGATTGAAGTAATGAGTTTTATTAACTTTTAACTGAGCAAGATTTGGCGAGATTCGGCGAGCTATTGAGTTTATTCGAGTTTCGCTCGACTTCAAGAAAATATGCTTTCAGAATGAGGAATTTATGGCAAATATTTTATTTGCCATAAAATATAGGACACAAGATATTCCAAAAACCAGACCGCGGGTAACACTATTAAAAAAGGAATTCGAGTGGGTTCACATGGCACGCGCCGATTGCAGCTAAAATTAGGTATATGCATTATTAAACGTTGGCAGGAAGTATATTGGCGCCAACCAACAGTCGCCGGAAAAACGCGCGCCAATAAACATGTCGCGCAAGTGCATTACATCGAGTTCCGAAGTCACGATCGGGTGTGACGATTTAATGACGTAATAGTGATCTTAGCCAATCAGACACATCCCATGTTAAAAATCCTATGTACGGTATGGAATTACGCTTCCCGTTTACCCCATGTTACAAATTATTGCTCATTTGACACTTTAACCAGAAAAACTATTTTGAACTTTTTCGGCACTTAAAACATTGGTTACCACTTCTAGTCTCCAATACATTTTGGATACTATGGTAGGGTGACGTCGAAATTGACCTTCTAATAATACGGGGGGTCCACGGTACATTGATCTTCATGGTCGAGTGAACCGCGACATCAAAAAAGCTTGGGAAACATTCACTTAAGTGTGGGTCACTTAGGGGATCTGGAAATGTGCCGCAGACCCTCAAGTGATCTGTAATAGCACCTAACCACACATCAACTCCGGCCATATCGCTGTACGCAATTTACTGCCGTTAACGAGTTGGGTTGGAGATGAAGGCGTCATCTGTGGTCACCTCAAGCTCGCGTTAGGGAAAATATATTATCTATATTCTTTATTCGGATCGAACCTGGGAGCTCACGGCAACTTTCAGTGAGGCAGACGAGCATGTTACCACCAAACCACTTGGGCGTTAACAAAAGTATATTTCTGTCGAGCCGGAGTCAAACCAATGACCTATGGATTTCTGGATCGACCATCTATAGTCCACTACTAGTTTGCTCTGCCGTGCACTACTGGTCACTTAAATCAGTTTTTCCCCCCAATCTGCGGTTCGTGGACCCCCGGGAAGTTCATGAATGTTTTATAAGGGGAGGGGCGTCCACGGGATCACTTTAATTTATCACGACTGGAGCATTCTTTGCACAAAAAGAAGTCCAATAAGATTTAATGCAGAGAAAATGATTAGATCTCCATGTCCTGTGTCCAGTTTTGGAAGATTCCAAGAAAGGGGAGGGGGGAGGGTTGTTTCAAGGGAAATAGCATCGATGTCAAAACCAAAGGTTATGTCCACTTGCCCGACCAGCATACCTACAAATAAAATGATGTGTTTTTAGATAATAATAAGATAAGATACAGGGCGTGGCGTCTTCTTATCTATGCGGAGGTACTGATATGCTCCGTTTATAAACTCCTGAGACCGCTCACCTAGTGCGGCGACTAACAGGCACGGGAGTGTATAATAGATACTAGCGGCGAAAGCAACTGCATTAGTATTTTGTTCTACACCGCACATACTCGAGAAGCGAGATGAAGGAGAGAAAGGGGCCACTCAACGAGGTGCGCAAATTGAACAAACCTATTTGTCTTTCGATGTCGATCTGCTGGTCAGTTTCTCCATTTTTTTTCTGTCTCTCTTCTGCGGAGGGATCATCATCATCATCAAAACACACCCTTACATTTTCAGGATCCCCTCCGGTTATTTTCTCTATCTTCCATATCCTTGACTGTGTGGACATCTCTTTCTCTACCCCTATGCAATTTGTCCTTCCCGGTCGCAATTCTTGCATTGCATATCTCTTCGTTCTACTATAGCCCCGTTTACATGTGGAAGATTGGGGGGGGGGGGTTGGTTTGGTGATTATTACCCCTCAGTCATCTTGAGGCAACCACTTTCATTCGACTCACGTGACCAGTGACGACTTCCGGAAAGGGGGGGGGGCGGATACCGGCATGAACTAAAGGCCATGTAAACGGGCTGGCTGTAGCGGAAATTCCCGTTACCGGTAACTTCCCGAGATATTTCCCCTTTAAACGGGACTTATGTGCTCGGCCTAAAGCTCCGTTTAGATGCGCAATAAAATATCCCGGGAAGATACCCGTAACAGGGATTTTCGCTACAATCCGTTTACATGGCATTTTTAGTTTATTCCGGTATTCCCCCTCTTATTTCCGGAAGTCGTCACTGGTTACGTGGGTTGAACTGAAGTGGTTGGTTCAAGATGGCTGACGAAGAGGCTTACAGTAGTTTTCACGGCACAAAGGGTTATGCGGGGAAAGAAGGTTGGAGTCACCCACCATTATTCCGCAACAAAGATGGCACTCTTTTGACGGATCTTCGTCCCTCCTTTTTTTCCCCATGAGAAAAAAAAGTTACGATGCAGGTAATAATCACCAAAGCGACCCCCAATCTTGCACATGTAAACGGGGCTTAAAAATGAGAAGAGATTTTAAAAAATGTCATTCTTTCCAGCCTTCATTCCATATATAAATTCCTTAAAGAAATTGAAAAGAAAACATGCTTCTCGAGAATTTCCGTGGTCGTTATGACGAATATATTCGGATTTTCATTCATAAATAACTCGTTATAAGCAGATACTTTTTTTTTGTATGTTTGACGTTAGTTCTTTGACAATCACTTACTAATTACCTGCAATAGCGAGATTCTCGTTATAAGCAATATACTCGTTATGACATTTATTTTTACCAGAATCATCGGAAGAAATTTGTTTTTGGTGGGGGAGAAAACTCTGATAGAGAGTTGTCATCAAAATGTTCATTAGAGAATACGGTGATATTGCAAAACATAATTAATCGGATTGTATCTTCATTTTCCCTGTTGCAGTTGAAGGACTCTAGGAGGACTTGATTTGTTATTTTTTTCCTGGGTGTGAGCAATCGAAGAGTGTAATACAATAATTTCATCATAAGACTAGGCAACGGCTTCATCGAACGCTTTTCCCTTGTAACAGCTCAAATCCGAAAACGTGTTGAAATGTTACTGAACGCGGGCGAGTTAGAAAAGACTGCAACTGGAAGAATTATACGGAGACGGATCTTTGAATTGCGGCAAAAGTAAGGCGTTAAAACCAGCCATTAATTGCACTATTAATAACGATTTTTTTTTAATCGTCTCGTGGAAACTCTCCTAATATATTTTAGTTATGTAATTTTTTTCCAAATCTTGTGAATAATTATTAATATTAAAAAGACACTGCTGTTTAAGCATCTCAGACGTGCACAAAAATGGTGGCCACTCTTTCCTCACTGGGGAATTTTTTTTTTACCTCAGTATGTGACTTAAGGGATTGTGTAAGTTTTGGGTTAGAAATATTTTTTTTCTTCTTCAGAAATTAGCAACTTTACTTGCCTTTGACAATTTTTTTTCGGGCATGAATGACAACTGTACATGTTTTTGACAATTTTTTTGCCGGAAATTAGCATAAAATTGCAATAGCATATAGTTACAATATACAACTGGTGCATTTATGATTCTGTCTTTTGTCAATACCCGCACTTGAAGTACAATGTAATGTATAAGACCGACATATTACACTATAAAAGTTTTAGAAAAGTTATTTTACAAAACTTGAAAAATGTATCCAGTAAGCGTATCGGTTACATTCGAGCTAATACAACCGATCAGTTTATTCGTTGTATTCTGCAAGTTTTATAAAAGCACTTTTACAAAACTTTTACAGTGTAATCCCCTTAGACTGGCGTTACACTAAAAAAAAAAAAAAATTGTGATTCTGTTTTTTTTTTTGTTTTCTACTTTCCCTAAAAGTTTGTACGGTGAGTTTTGAATCATGCTGTATATATATAATAAAATGTCCTGACTGACTGATTTATCATCGCCTAGCGGAAACCACTGGAACTATAGATGTGAAATTTGGCCAGGGTTTCGTATTATGATGGGAGGAAGGGCAATATGAAGGGTTTTTCGACTCCCCAAACGGATCATAAGGGAGGGGGCGTTCAAAGGTTATGTATAGAAATTATGCCAAGCCGAAACCGCTGAAGCTATAAATACGAAATATAATGAGTATTTTTATTTTGTAACATAGAAACTCGCTAAGGAGTGATTTTTCAAAATTCATCCTTTAATGGGGGGGGGGGGGTGTCATAACAGGTTCAAATGTTATATGGGGGGGGATCAATGCCGGGAGCAATTTTCAAATTGTCAAATCCACGCGAGCGAACTCGTGTATGTTTCCCATTATTTTAATTATTTAGTAAGTATTTTCATCAATCGATGGCAGCACATTTCTTTGAATGCGTGGAGGGAAATAAGGCCGGAATTACACTGTAAAAATTTTGTAAAAATTATTTTATAAAACTTGAAAAATACAACCAATAAGTTTATTGTTTACATTTGCTCAAATGCAACCGATGCGCTCATTGGTTGCATTTTTCATGTTTTATAAAATAAATTTTACAAAACTTTTATAGAGTGTAATACCGACCTAAGAAAAGGGAAATTTCGTTAGGTAGGCCATACTATAACAGTTTCATGAAAGTTCTTTTACAAAACGTGACAAATGCAACCAATGAGCTTATCGGTTGTATTCTATTGAATGCAACCGATATGCTCATTGGTTGCATTTCAAGGTTAGTGTAGTACCATCATTTATAAATTGTCCAAAATCGGTTTGTGTGGGAAATTTCTTGTCGTTGTAGAAAATTTTGAGATTTCATGAAACAGAGGAATAGTTCGAAATTTTTTTAAAGTAGTGAATGCGCTTTATGTTCTATATTATCTTCATATTTTTATCAATAGATAAGCAGCAAGAATAGAAAAATTCGCTCAAAAGGGAAAATTTTGATAAAAAGTTTGATGACCGAGATTATCATTATTGGATGGATCTAGGAGAAGAGGATTTATATATGTTTCTGAATATGTGAATAAATATTACGTAAGAGTTGTAGGATAACTACTTCTTACGTGTTTTCTTGTTGTTGACAAAGAGAAATGATTTTTACGATAAAGTAAGCAAATCTACACAATGATGACGTCACTCTCCGCTATCATACGAAGGTTTTTAACAACTGGATGTTGCGAAGATATATTTTGGAAAGAGAGAAAATTCAACTGCCCCTGCGGGGAATTAAACCCACGTCCTTTCACTTTCCGGGTGAACGCCCTAGACCACTAGACTACAGAGGCACCGAATTTTCTTTTTTTCCGTTTTGTTCAGCCCTGCTGTGGTGATATAGTGATAGCGATAGAAACCGGGAGACACCCAGACTTTGCTGCACCAGGCTATGTAACACATTGTCCCAGGAGACTTGTGCGCCTCCGTAGCTTGAACAAAATCCATGCAAATGGGCAGTTGCAATGACCTCTTTTACGCATATCGCCAGTAAACAAGTATAAAGAAAAAAAACTTCCAATAAAATCGAAAAGAAATTATAGAGGTAAATCACATAAATATTCATAATCGGAAATAATTCTTGATAATCGATCAGTTTCCTTTTCTGTGATTTCCATTGGCTGCTTTTGTGATAAATCTTGTTTTTTTTTCTGGTTCCTCCTGTCGGTAACCTAATCAACCTGCAGCAGGGTTCTTATAATCGCTGTACTACATGATTCACCCAGTCGTTAGTAGGACTTGGCTCTTGATACCTGCTATCGTCTGGTCTCAGCACACCTTCAGAAATCAATGTCCATGTGAGGCGGCTACTCTGGTCTTCCTTTCCCCGTGTTGGTATAGTGGCACTATCTAGTGTTGGCATATATAAGTGACGTTGCCGGGAGAGGGGGGTTATGGGTCCTCATTTCTAAGTTTCAGAATCTGATTACCATGGTATGTTTTGTACATGAATACTGCCTGATGGAGTACGCAATTACACGTCATTTAAGCGATTTCTATTTCTTTAAATGTAATACGAAGAACAGGATCACAGAGATACCCACTGGCTGAATTCTGAGTTAATTTTTTATTCTAGATAAAATACAAATTTAAAGACAGGAATTTTGGTTCAAACCTCATAATCGTGAGACAACTTGTAAAATTTTTATATATGTGTCAAACGTCTGTTGACTCTATGTGTAGTTTTTGTTCAATCTAAACAAAGGGGGAAACATGTTAATTGTTTTTCATCCTTAACAGGTTCCATACAAAAACACTTTCCAAGCGAATATGTGTAATCGGAGGTGGTTTCGGTGGCATAGCTTGCATAAAATCCCTTCTGGAAGAAAATATGGAACCAGTCTGCTTCGAGAAGTCACCACGGATCGGTGGAACATGGAACTATCTAGACGAAGCCGAAGATGGCATCGGTTCCACTATGTCCACGACGACGATAAACCACAGCAAAGAGATGGGAAGCCTGAGCGATATACTGTTTCCTGAAGACGCACCAAATTACCCACGACACTGGGAAGTTTTCAAGTATTTCGAGGCGCTTGGCGAAGCTCTAGATTTATTCAAGTATGTCACGTGTAACCGAGAAGTGACGATGGTAGAGAAAACGAGTGACTATGAAGAATCGGGAAGATGGTCAGTAACGGTCAAAGACACGCAAAGCGGGGAGATCCTAACAGAAATTTTCGACGGAGTTTTAGTTTGCACGGGGCATATCTCGCATCCTAATATGCCAAACTATCCAGGGATGGAAGAATTTCGAGGTACGATGATGCATACTCATGATCTGAAAACCTTCAGCATGTTCGACAAGTTGAAGGTTGCTGTAATAGGAACTGGATGCTCAGCCTTGGACGCTGCAACTTCCATCAGTAATGTGGCTAGACAGGTAGGATTACACTTGTTTGTCGAATGGTAATTATAACGATTTTTCAATGGATTACGTCAGGGGTCTTCAATGCATAGCCCATGGACAGGTCCGTCATTTCAACTTCTTCTGGGGGGGGGGGCAAAGAACATATACTAATATATATATATATATGTGTACCTGCCAAAGCACAAACTTGGCTATTTCGCAAACTGGCTTGCCCAGTTGACCTGGCCTACATCCGAAACTCGGGCTCGGCGCTCCTATATAACTATAGATTCCTATGACTCGGGATCATTGCCACGTTGGCGCATGTTTCTGCGATAATTATGGACATTTATAATTAGCTATAGCTAACCATAATTATTATGATTAGGTATAGCAACCCTAACGATCAAAGAAATCTGAATATCGATATCTTAGTGATTCATATATAGGGATCGACATATGGTAGCCGGCCAAAGCCTGGTGAAAGCCCGAATTTCTGGCATTTGCCGGATCAACTGGGCCGGCCAGTTCGTGAAGAGGCCAACTTCGGGCCTTGGCAGTAACAAAGATATCACCTTGTTTGTCTATTTCCACTGTATTTTTTAAAGCCGGGGGGGGGGGACACGATCCCCAAAATGACGAGCCTGCTAAGGCCTCTGCACTCTGCCTGTGACGACAGTAAGTAGTCTATTTTCCCTCAGAATATTCAGGGAAAAAAATTCCCTGCTCGTGCTAGTATCAATGTTGTGAGGAAAAGAAATGAACGATCTCAGAATTGGCGATTTCTATGCCCCACATCCAATCAGTATGCGGCTTTGGTGAGGCAATCAGGAAGATTAGACGCCAAAATTGAAGAAACGAAATACGATGCTGTGTGGTAAACTTGTTAGGTAGTCTGAATGACGTTTATGGCAAACACTGCAGAGGCCTTCTATCTCTAGGAGGTGATGGCCTGGTCACCGAGCTTTTTTATAATATGTTTGTAGTATATAGCTTGGTTGGCGGTGAGCCTCATTAAATCGCCAAATGTAGCCCACGGTGAGTCAACATTTGAAGGAATCTGGATTACATTAATTTTATGGATCGCTTAAAATGGGGGGGGGGGGGGGCGGGGTTACTAGAAATCTCTCAAAATAAGAGGAATGATAGTGCAAGTGAAAACAAACAATTTTTACAATCGACTTTTGGGTTGCAAATGAATTTTATTCTCAGCGCATATAAACACGGAGTTTAAGCCATGGGCGAGCAAAAAGAAAAAAAAAGAATGGTTCTAAAATTGCTCTAGAGAGCAGGGATTCCCAACGTGGGCGATAGAATGTTCCGCGGGGCGGTAGAAGCTACGGGTATAACATACGATCCTATCGGTTAGATTGCGTTGGGGGGGGGGGGGCGATGGGACAAAAAAATTTCTGAAGAAGGGGGCGATGGGACAAAAAAAGTTGGGCTAGTTATGCTCTAGAGCAGTGTTTCCCAAAGTGGGCAGGCAATATCTCCCCCTGGTGGGCGATGGAATGGTCCAAGGGGAGCGATAGAACCTACTGATTTAACATAGGATCCTATGGGTTTACTTGAGTTTGGGGGCGATGAGAGGAAAAAAATTTCTGATGAAGGGGGCGATCGAACAAAAAGTTTGGGAGACTATGCTCTAGAGTGAGGGGGGATATATGTACTTCACGCCTACACATTAAAGAGGAAAATGGATGATGCAAATTTTCCCCTCCGTACTTGCCTGTTACTGGAAGAAAGAAATTTCCTAGTCGTCATGATAACAGCAAGGTTGTCACATTTTGTCGACTTCTGAAGTGGGGTGTTATGCTTTTATACCCCGAATAATAGGGTTGCGACATTGGGTTTTCATTTCGAAAACTTTTCGCCTTGACGTGTGCTATCAACCATCTCATTTTGACAGTAGAGTGATGGCACAGCCTACATAAGTATACCAGAAAATTCTTGATTATACAGTATATTTATATGAAATTCTCTTCTTTTTAGGTGTACTTGAGCATGCGCACACCGTCTTGGATTGTTTCTCGAGTTGGGCCATATGGAATACCTATAGATTATGTCTTACTCAGGAGGTGGTTGGTATTTTTCCAAAGCATACTACCATTAGATTGGGCTTCAGGTTTTGTCGAAACGAATATATTAGATACAAAGTTCAGCCACAGCTTGTACGGCATTAAACCTAAATACCATCTGATTCGTAAAGAGCCTTCGGTCAATGATGACATAGCACCAAGAATCCTTACGGGGTCCATTGCCATCCAGAGGGAGGTCGAAGCCTTCCAAGAAAACGGCGTGGTGTTCGAAGGAGACGACAAAGTCACAGAAGTGGACGTGGTCATCTTCGGAACTGGATATACATGGACGTACCCGTTTCTGGAGAAAGGAACCATAGAAGTGGTAGGCGACAAAATAAACCTTTACAAATGCATGTACCCAGCGCATCTGAAGCACCCGACATTAGCCGTGATCGGATTCATATTGCCGTTTGGACCCGGTTTCCCGATCGGTGAGCTGCAATGTCGATGGGCCGTGCATCTACTGAGTGGTAAAGACCGTCTGCCAAACACCGAGGACATGGAGAAAGACGTTGAAAGACGCTATAGGGAAAACAAGGAGAGATTCTCTCCATCAGAAAAAATATCCGTCCGAGTCGACTTCATTCAGTTCATGGACGAAATAGCGACGCAGTTCGGGGTGAAGCCGAATTTCAAGAAAATGTTGTTCACGGATCCAATATTGTTCAAAGCATGCGTGTTCGGACCTTGTTTGCCCTACCAATACAGGCTAGTTGGACCGCACAAATGGGACGACGCTAGAAAGGCGATACTGACTGCACCTAAAAGGATGAAAGCACCGTTTAGAAGACATTATGGGAACGAACAAAAAGAAGACAAGTCGACGAGGAAAGTTGCCATTTACATGATGTCAGTTTGCATCGTTGCTCTGATGGTGTCTCTGAAATGCTTTTCCATCAAATACTTATTCCTGGCGCTCATCATCCCTTACTATTTCTCAATTCGAACTGTTTTATGGAAATACATATTAGCCTTATTTCTCTTGCCGTTCTACGTTCCTTGGGATGGATTTATTTTTGACTATCTCGTGACTATCTATGGCTCTCTAGCTATCGCTGTAACAGCCAGCCAGCTTTGAAATATCTTTGAAATGAGTTCGAAAACAAACTAATAACAATTTTCGTAAGAGAAATTCGTTAATTTGGTTTCATTTAATAAAACTTTGCCAAATGAGCAGTTTTTAGACGCTTCGATGTGAGCCACATATCTTTATAACAGAGTACAACAAAAGTTACAGCCATTAATGTTTCTTGACGTTTGAATCACGTAATGTAGTTGAACTTAGTTAACTCGAATCTCACGAGAACAGCGAAAAAGTTTGAATTATACAATTCATCAATACAAGATGACTTTTATACTTTCATAAAAACATCGAAAAATCTGGATAATTTATTATGAAAAATATATTGAATGTTATCACTTACTACGCTAATATTCTCTTTGTTTCAACTAAGGTTTGTATAAAACGTAAACAATCACAAAAATTATTTCATTCATGAATTTGTAATTTTCTTGTTTATGTTCTTAAACATTGTTCAAAATTTTGAAGTTGATTAAAAGAATTAAAGACGCGATTGTCGAGCCTTAACAGCCGTGTTATTTAGTGTCTGCGAGTGTTAGAATAGGTAACAATGTTGTTTTCTTAGACATTTAGTTTTTGATCTCTTCGTGAGAAAAGTTAATGTTACTTATTCTTTACCTTTTCACCAATGTCCACATCCGTAAGTTAACCATAACGCGTTTTAGAGTTTAACAAGTGTATGAACCTCGTTTGAAAAGGGTGGAAAATGTTAAATTGGTATTCCAAAAAAACAAGTTAATAATGCTAAAGAGACATAAATTTTAAACACGTTTTACCAGAAAAGTCACTGAAATTTTAGTGCTCTAGCTTTTAAAAAATTCTGTCTTTGTAGATAACTACCATGGACACACTCACACAAATGTACTTCCTGAGTATAGTGGCGTTTGCATCTCTAATTGGTAGGAGCTAATAAAGTCCTCCAAGATTCTGTAAAAAACCACCTGCATTGGAATTTTTACCAGTGTGTGAAACTGCTACCACAATCATTGCTCCTTAGAACCAAAATAAAGAGGTTCAGATTTTTTTATATATTGTTATTTTTTAATGTTTAGATTTTAGACTACATGTTACATTCTGGAAAAGATCAGTAAACCACGGAATAAAGAGAGAGAAGGGCTGAGTAAAAGTCAGCTTGGAATTTTGAGGAAAGGAAATTTTGCAATTGACACATGTCTGAATCAAACTTCGAATTATCCAAAACATGAGAAAAAAAAATCGAATTAAACAAGTATAATATTCCAACATTACAATGAATAAGAAATTGAAGGGGAGTTCGCGATATTCGAATCATCCAGAAATTTGAATTAACTACGTTCGAATTAGACAAGTTCGACTGTAGTATAGTCACTGGCAAAATCCAGGCCGATTCATCATCCGCCATTAATGAGCAGTATGACGTCAGTATTATCGCTACAGCCAATAAGTGTTCTCCATGTCGTTTTGTTTTAACGATTAGAAGTCGCTTTGAGGAAAAAACTGGTTTTTCCACCCCCCTCATCGGGGTCGCCTTACCTAGTATCTCCTCCGGGCTGCAGCGCACATCCTGTAGCGGGGCCCCTATGATGGAATCTTTTGCGGGCCCCTCGGTCAGACTTTTAACGGGCCCGTTCTGCAGTTAATTTATAGCGTGAAAAAGCAAAAAAAATTATGATAACCGTCCCGGGCCCCAGGGCTAGAGCCCTGTCAGTCCCCCCCTCCCTATGTAGGGGCCATGTTCACATCCATCTGCCAGGAGAATCAAACTACTGTCCTCTCGATTAGGCTACAGAGGACTGACATTTTCTATGTGAACCTATCTTTCACCGGTTATTATGCATACCTACTAAGTATGCATAATAACCGGTGATTATGTCAATAAATATAACGATATTTATATTACATATTTAAACCATATCATAATATATATCTCAACTCTCTCATCCACACCTTTTTCGTTTGTTTAATGTAACTTTGTGTTTGCTCACGAGCTTAGGCCGCAATAAAATACTTATAACTTAATTGATTCATTTTGACCCACTGGAAGGGTTTAGTCCCTTGGGGGTCACAGAGTGTCCTTGTCATCACCATATTCGTCATTTTAGCGTTTCCTGTTTTAATTTTTTTGTTTTTTTTGTGTTTATCACATTTGTTTTGAATGTATGTGGTGCGCACTGTTTTATTCACCACCCAACTACGGCAGGAAAAAATTGTCAAAACAAATAAAATTGTCAACTACAGCCAGAAATTGTCAAAGTAAATAAAGTTGTCAATTACAGGCAAAAATTGTCAAGGGCAAATGGAGGGTCAGTTATGCCACAAAAATTGACAGCGGCAAGTAAAGTTGTCATTTATGACTAAAATAACTGAAAAATCGCTAACGGAGGTAAATAGAGGGCACTGCAGTCGCACTAGGTGAAAACATAATTCATCAGAAAATAACTTTTATGTGACAAATCTGAGATATCAATATATTTATACGACCACAATTTCTCATGATAGTCATAATGGTCATAATATAATTTAAGTCATGAAAATGATCTTAATTCATGATTTCAAAAATTCAAGTAACCCTTGGGAAAAAACCTCAAGGGAAAAAACGTCGGACGGACAAAATTAGGGGTCTTATTATCATCCAATACATACAAGTTTCCGGCTCGCGAGCGGTACAAATATCGCATGTCTGGCCCGTGGCCAGAAATGCTAAAATAACCTATATCCCTAACAAATGAACCCTATGTCTGTGAAAATAGGGGTTGTGCAGGGCCGCAACTAGGGGTCTGGTGCTCCGGGCGCTGGACCAGAAGGGGCATCAAACTCACCCTTTAACTGCTTCTCCTGTATGCAAAGAACTTCAAAATTCTAGTTTGCCCTGGATGACAAAGTATCTAGTTGCCGCCCTGTGGTTGTGCACCCCCCATATTTTCATAGAGAGGTGTTGTCAGAGGTAACGATACCCGGAGCTCAAGATCAAGAGAAATATATGAAAAGCACTGTATTATTACAACATCTATAATAATGGAAATGAGAATAAAGTTGATAAGGTAATCCGTTTGATAAAGCGATAAGTTCGAAGTCCGATTTCTATCACAATAATAATAAGACGAGGTGTTTACTTGAATGAAGATCGATGAAAAATTTTCAAATGGGTGTCGAAGTCCTTTGTTTATGACGAAATTGATGACTTATAATGGCAGGTATGTAATGGAAGATAGATTATATTATGATCTAGATTATAAATAATTATCTTTTGCGAATGTGAAATTTTAGGGTTTTGTAGCAGTTTTTACCCTCGGAGATAAATCAATACTTATTATTCCTCTGGGGAATTACTGACGTATTTGCTGCACCCCAGAACATTTATCATTTGTATGTTAGGCATGATGCACACTGGGTGGATACAACCTGCAACTCGACACGAATTGGTTAAAGTTAATCCGTGTTGATTTACGGGTAGCATCGCTTTTAAGTATCATAGTTAATTTGACAATTTCTGCCGCACCGTGGCACCGCTGTGGTGGTCGAGTGGTCACGGTGACGGACTCTCGGCGCGAAGATCCGGATTCGAACCCCACCGATGCCACAGTGGTGGCTGGCTGAAGTTGGTTTTCTGTGGTTCCCAACTGGTTGATGCTATATGATCACAATTTTTACTCCAGATTATTTATTGCATGTATGTATATCATTGTTATTTTCACATAAATTAATAAATTTCCGGATACACCCATCCCCCGGGAAAGCTTCGTTATCTCTCTGAGATGGGAAGCGGGGTGTGTCCGGTCCTTCAATGTTCAATGTGGTTCCCAACTTCAAGGCGCGATTGCGAGTCGATCTCTCAATTAAGAAAAGTTTCACCACAGAGAGCAACAGGCCTCTACAACGTTGAAAATACACTCATTACACTTCACTCAAAAAATTGAAGTATAGATGGCAGCACTGAAAAATCAGACACGACACTAGATACGCATTCAGACTATTAGGTACACACACTGTGTTCCAAACTTCGCCACGAAGCTGGGCTGGAAGAGATCTCGGCAATGGGATAAGTCCGGTGGCCGAGTCCTGGCGTTTATTCATTCATGCCGCTCCACGGTCATTTTCTGCACACGAGGGCTCATTAGAGCGGAACCTACAATTTACTGCCGATTCCGAACGGCAACCTTTTTTCTCTTACCGACAGGTTGGTGGTGCCAACCCCTCGATGTGGGACTCCCCGAGGTAGCAGTCTTTTTCTATGGTCACGTTGCCGTTTCTGTTGTACCCCTGCGTCGGAAAAGTTTCTCACAAGGACGAACCGGGCATCGGTTCGCGAAACTTCTAAACATCCTTTGGTCTGCTTCTGCAACCCCAAGTTGGAAAATCACAGAAAACCCAACTTCAACCGACTACAACTATGCCGTCAACGGGGTTGTAGTCAGAATGCTGAGGTTCGAACCCCGTTGAGACGCCACAGCAGGTCACCAGTAGAACACGAAGCAAGCATAACTCTAACAACATAAATATGTTATGACCACACGTATAAAGACACAGAACATGTTCCGACATGCACAAATTAGACAGAAATTACGCAGATGAAAATTTACGGGGAGAGTTGTAGAGTGTTCTATATATAAGCTGAATCTTATTTAACCCCTTTGTGATTACGAACGAAATATTTCGTCCAAACGCCAGTTAAATAAATTCAATCCAGCTCCCTGTGTTTTCTTTCCTCTCGACCAATCGCGAAGCTTTATTGCAACCCTATGAACCGAAGTTGGTTTTTTCTCCTCTGCGTTCTTGGGGCCGTTCAAGTATTACGTCATCATCGATGGCGGGGGGGGGGGCTTTCCGATTTGCTGACTTTTGATGACAAGGGGAGGGGGGGGGTTTGGATAATGCTTACGTCATCAACCACCCTTTATGAAAATATTAGTTGGATTCAGAGGGGCAGAGCTGATGACGAAATTTTGCTGACAAGGGGGGGGGGGGGTGTCAAAAATGGCTAAAATTTTGCTTACGTAATACTTGAACGGCCCCCTTTCTATACTCCGATTTTTTTCCCGCCACATACATATAAACATATAATGCATTTTTCTACTATATGCATGTGAGAGCGAATAGAATGAGGTGAATAGAAAAATGTTCTGTATCTATCTTTGTTTTTCCTTTTCTTCTATTTTTTCTTCCTTTTCTTCTATTTCTTCTCCCCCCCCCACTCTTCTATCTTCCCTCCTTTCCCCTTTTTTACGCGCTGTTAGGTTCAGACAAGATTACCAGATTTATCGCTGATACGTCAAATAGATACCCAAATTTGTCACCAAAAGACAGTACGTGAAGGGGTTAAATACACTTTTTTGATATATTTTTCATTTAAATACCATGAATAATAGACGTGTCTTTAATTTCATCAATTCAATGCGCAGAAAAAGAAACCTCTGAAAATATAATTTGTATATTTACAGGCACACAAAGAGAGCAAACTTTACCCATCTGCGAAAAAGTAGCCATAATTGGAGGAGGAATCAGTGGTTTGTTGAGTATCAAAGCTCTGAAAGAAGAAGGGATCGAACCAATATGCTTCGAAAAGTATTCCGATTTCGGTGGTACCTGGTGCTACAGAGACGAAGATGTCGCAGGTTTGCCGTCAGTGATGTGGACAACCGTCATTAACCACAGCAAAGAGATCGGAGCAATAAGCAACTATCCATTCCCGGAAGAATATCCGAACTTTATGAGACATACAGAGATTTATGAATATCTCAGTAACTTGTGTTCTGAGTTCGACCTCCTTCGTCACATAAGATTCAATTCTGAAGTGACCAGAGTTCGTAAGGCTGATAATTACGATGAAACTGGCAGGTGGCTAGTCACTGTGAAGGACCTAATAAGTGGCGACTCATCGACTGACGTTTATGATGGAGTTATGATTTGCTCGGGACACATAACGTACCCAAAAATGCCTAATTATGAAGACATGGGAAATTTTAAAGGAAAGATCATTCACTCGCATAGTTTGAAAAGGGTCGATGAATTTTCGCGCAAGAAAGTTGTGGTTGTCGGCATGGGAAGTTCTGCTCTAGATGCAGCTGTTGAAATGACTTCTGTCGCTGATCAGGTGAGATTGATTATGATGTTGTTTTAATCGCTAATATTGTATCAAAAATTCATTTTCTGTGTGTGTGTGTGTGTGTGTATGTTCTCTATACAAATCTAGAATTTTAGATCGATCGTCACCAAATTTTGCATATGTACCTAATGGGACCCGACTTGAACAATGGGCTCTACTTTAAAAGTTCAGATCAGAACTTTAAAGTTTAAAGAGATCAGAACAGAGCAAATGCCCGAAATGGGCCAAAAACTGTCGGGCAACAATGGTTTTTGGGTCTCAACAATCCCTTTCGGAATGTTTACTTTGGTTACCGTGGTTCCCTAGAAATGCGTTTTCCAGACATGTACATGCTTTTACAATGGTTTTTCACTCCTTTAATGATGCCAATATTATGTATAGTAGTTTATATGTCTTTGTACTGGTTTGCCACTTTTTAAATCTTCTCAGTAACTGAAGAAAACCCGGACAGCGCCGGGTATTATAGGTAGTTAAAATATATATACCTTTGAGACCCTGCATCCACAAAAATGTGGTGGTTACTTTCTCTCATTGTAGAATTTTTCTTTCTTACCTCAGGGAGTTAAGCCCTGATTTAAAGGATTGTGAAAGTTTTGAGTTAGAAACATGGTGAATATGATTGTTGACAGTACTTAAAGTTGAACCTACGGGGAAAAAAAATTTTGCATGTGAATTTGAATATACCGAAGTGAATTATTTCTCAATAAAAAATAAGTAAAGGAAAGAAACATTAAAAAATGAAAATTCGAAAAAATAAAGATTTGCTGACATTTATGTTTTTAATGTATTTTTTGAATATCAAAAATGTGAAATCTTGAAAATTCCAAAAAATGAATGCTCGGGTCTGAAAGGGATATTCTATGAAATTGTAAAAATCTCTTGTTTTCTTCTCTAACGGAATTTTAACCTCCTGTTAGAGTTCCTATAAATTGCAGTTTTCCCTGTCCTATTATAGTTTCTTGTTACTATTATGAGACTTTTTCTTTTCCACATGAATAATTATTAATCTGGAGAAGAAAAAGTCTCATACTACCAGATGGAAACATGTCATTCGATCCGATCTTTGAATATTTTTCAAAATTCTCAAATTACTTATAAACTTTTGCACAGCCAAACCGTATAGATCCCATCAAGAAAAACTTTTCTATTTTTTTCAATGACAAATTTGAATAAAGACTAAAACAAACATTGAATAAGAACTGAAAAAAAAAATTGATAAGAACCGAAAAAATTAAATAATAAGAGGCACCTTATATATATATATATATATATTAGGGATACCTAATATAAAAAAAGTGCCTTTAAATATGTAAGGGCCACCTTTTTAATTACGATTTCCTGAGTTTGAAAAAAAACTGGAACTATCTCTTTTTTGCAGCGAATAATTCATTTCCAGACAAAGTTCGCACATAACCGTTACTAGAGAATTATTCTACATGGAAAAATAGAGTTGTATTAAAAAAATGCTCTGAAATACAAATGAATCTCAGTAATTATAATGATTCATTGAATACCGTTCATTTCGTAGGTAAGATGTACATGTATTTATCCAAATTGCATAATACACATTTCGGTAAATTCACTGCTAGTTATTATATATATATGTGTGTGTAAAGTATATAACATTATTTCATTTTCAGGTCTACCTCAGTGTACGCACAATGTCTTATGTACTGTCACGCATAGGACCATACGGGATGCCTTACGACTTCTGTCTGTTACGAAGGTTCATAGCTCCAATTCCAGATCTGATACCTTTGAAATGGACGAGCAAAATTGTGGAATGGTGTTTCATCGACACTACTTTCAATCACGAAATGTTCGGAATTGAACCAAAATACCCATTCCTGAGTCGAGACCCTACCGTCAATGACGTAATCGGATCAAAAATTCTGAATGGATCAGTTCGCCTACGAAAAGATATCGAACGATTCGTTGAGGATGGCGTATTTTTCCGGGGAGAGCAAAAGAAGACTGAAGTCGATGTGATTGTGATGGCCACGGGATACGAATGGAAATTTCCTTTCCTGGACAAAGGAATTCTCGTACAAGAAGGAGGTAAAATAAACCTGTACAAATGTGTTTACCCTACGCAATTGAAACATCATACGCTGGCGTTTATCGGTTTTCTTACTCCCATGGGACCAGCGTGGCCTCTCGCAGAACTACAAACCAGGTGGGCAGCCCAACTATTCAGCGGAAACAGGACGTTGCCAAACGCAGGTATTATGCAGGAAGATGTGGACAAGAGACACGCGGAAAATTCAAAGAGATACTGCCCTTCCGATAAAATAACCGTGCACGTTGATTACGTTGACTATTCGGACGAAATCGCTTCACAGTTTGGAGCCGTACCCGACTTTTGGAAAATGTTGTTCTCGGATCCTATATTATGTATGAGCTGTATATTTGGGCCATGCTCACCGTATCAATACCGACTGTGTGGACCGCATTCATGGCCAAAAGCACGGGAAACTATTCTTACGGCTTCACAAAGAATGCAGTATCCGTTCACGATGATCTCACCACGGACCACGTGGATAAAATCAGTGCGAAACTTCTTCTTCGGACATATGTTTCTGATTTTGATGTTGGTGTTTCTGATACTCTTGTGTTTGTTCAATTTTTATTCCTCTACTGGGAGCATGAAACTATTTTTTGTACTGTATAGTGCGGTTACCGCTACTCTTTTGATTTTCGTGAATTTCGGACGTATCATTGTGAACAGGTCTTTCTATACGTAATATTTAAAAAGTAAAATTTTGTTTAGTTTTTAGACGCTGCGTGCAATTCCACTTGTAGGTCAGTGAACATGGTCGGTCTTCGTGGAAAGTTTTGAGAAAACTATTTGTTGTGCTACAAAAAAAAAAAAGTACAGTGCACGTCGCAACAAAACTCACGTGATCGCATCAAAACTCGGGGTTTCTGATAACAATACTGTAGTGTTTGGTCAGAACATGATATCTCCAAAAAATAGCTTTGTGACCTAAAAGTATGTCTTGCTAATAACTAATTAGAAGTGAGGTAAAAGCACAAGTACGTGCGTACGGCTAAACAACATGCTGGTGTATGATATTTTCATTTGTATTTGTGTGTATGCTTCATTTTTGATTTTTAAATGACAATGAAAATGTTTATATCTCAAAAATGTGATTTTGGAGTTACCATGTTCTGACCAAACACCACAGAATAACCGATTGATAAATGCTCACATCCAAAAAATACCCAAAAGTGGATACGATGACCATATATTCCATGCGGGAAAAGTGGCGCTGCGTCGCTTTTTTTTTTTTACACATATCTGGTCGCAAAAATGTCAATTAATATGAAATGGTTTTTTTTCGGACATCTTTTTACTTTCTCTCTCTTCATTTTTCTGTTCTTTTATATTTTTTTACTCTCTCTTCCGAACAAACTTATAGGTTAGTAGCCTCCAGTTGTGTTCACATTGCACACATATATTCCTACTAGGGGGGCTCTGCCCCCCTGCCGCCTTTGGCGGCCAACCCCCCCCCCCCACTTCTCTCCCGGACATATCTTGTTTATTTCGTCCCACTTCATCAGCGTGCTATGGAAAAGGGGAAAGGGACGTGTGAAAGCACCAGCCTACTGAAGAAGCGAATTTTAATGAAAATAATAATAAAGCAACAAAAAACAAATGAGATTCATCAAGTATCCCCAGAAAACTTCCCCATGGGGGTCCCCAGATTCAATTCGCTGAATTTCAGTGGGGCCCCACACTGGATATATCTTGGGCTACCGATGTGTTGCAAATTTTACAATGTTAAACCACAAAAATCAATGAGATACATTCAGGGGGACCGAATTACAACCTGCCAACATTTCCATGAAGCCCTGACCTGCAAGCTTGTCGGACACCCCCCTGTGAGAATTTTTCATTTTTATCAATTTTACAACGAATAAAATCCAGGGCCCCACATACAGTAGCGGGGACACAATACGCAGATTTTTAGTGGGGCCCCAGACTGGCTATATCTCGGGTTTGGGCTGTGGCAAATTCTACAACAGAAAAGAATGAGATTCATCCAGGGCCCCCAAAATCAAACCTGTAAACATGGGGCCCCCCGACTTGGAAGCTTGTCGGTCATCCCCCGGTGCGAGTGCCATGAAAAATTTTCATTTGTATTCGTTTTACGAACAAATAAAATCCAGGGCCCCCAAACAATTACCCGGGACACCAATTCGCATACTTTTGGTGGGGCCCCAGACTGGCTTTATCTCGGGCTTCGGCTGTTGCAAATTCTACAACAGAAAAGAATGAGATTCATCCAGGGCCCCCAAAATGAAACCTGTAAACATGGGCCCCGACTTGGAAGCTTGTCGGTCATCCCCCGGAGCGAGTGCCATGAAAAATTTTCATTTGTATTTGTTTTACCAACGAATAAAATCCAGGGCCCCCAACCAATTACCCGGGACACCAATTCGCATACTTTTGGTGGGGCCCCAGACTGGCTTTACCTCGGGCTTCGGCTGTTGCAAATTCTACAACAGAAAAGAATGAGATTCATCCAGGGCCCCCAAAACGAAACCTGTAAACATAGGGCCCCCGACTTGGAAGCTTGTCGGTCATCCCCCGGAGCGAGTGCCATGAAAAATTTTCATTTGTATTCGTTTTACCAACGAATAAAATCCAGGGCCCCCAACCAATTCGCATACTTTTGGTGGGGCCCCAGACTGGCTTTATCTCGGGCTTCCGCTGTTGCGAATTCTACAACAGAAAAGAATGAGATTCGTCCAGGGCCCCAAAATGAAACCTGTAAACATGGGGCCCCCGACTTGGAAGCTTGTCGGTCATCCCCCGGAGCGAGTGCCATGAAAAATTTTCATTTGTATTCGTTTTACCAACGAATAAAATCCAGGGCCCCCAAAATGAAACCTGTAAACATAGGGCCCCCGACTTGGAAGCTTGTCGGTCATCCCCCGGAGCGAGTGCCATGAAAAATGTCCATTTGTATTCGTTTTACCAACGAATAAAATCCAGGGCCCCCAACCAATTACCCGGAACACCAATTCGCATACTTTTGGTGGGGCCCCAGACTGGCTTTATCTCGGGCTTCCGCTGTTGCGAATTCTACAACAGAAAAGAATGAGATTCGTCCAGGGCCCCAAAATGAAACCTGTAAACATGGGGCCCCCGACTTGGAAGCTTGTCGGTCATCCCCCGGTGCGAGTGCTATGAAAAATTTTCATTTGTATTCGTTTTACCAACAAATAAAATCCAGGGCACCCAAAATGAAACCTGTAAACATGGGCCCCGACTTGGAAGCTTGTCGGCCATCCCATGGAGCGAGTACCATGAAAAATTTTCATTTGTATTCGTTTTACCAACGAATAAAATCCAGGACCCCCCAACCAATTACCCGGGACACCAATTCGCATACTTTTGGTGGGGCCCCAGACTGGATATATCTTTTGCTTCCGCTATCGAAATTTTTCAACGTTAAAGCAGCAAGAAAACAATGAGATCCATCAAGGGCCCCTGGAAATGAAAACTTTTTACTTATACGTGAAATCTTCCCCGGGTACCCCGACCCTGTGTTGGGAGCACTGCTGTTGTGTGTGTATATTACACATATATATATATACCTCTCGGCATGGACCTCCCCCCCCCCCCACAAAGGAAGGGCTGACAGGGGCCACAACGATTCTTTTCACTTTTTGATTTTTCACACTATAAATTAATCACAGGGGGGCCCCTGAAAAGCTGGTTTGGGGGCTCGAAATCTAAATTCCAGCCTAAGGGCTCTGCTGTAGGATGTAGGAGCCTCTTGGTACATGCACATAACATGGTCCCGATGGGTCAAATGGGTCCCGATATGTGAATATCGACCCAATATCGATATATGATATATGATATCATATCGATATATGAATGTGAATATCGATATATCAATCGAACCCACTTCCGTAACAGAGTTTCCGTCACTCGGTTGCTTAGCAACAGGCCCTTTTCGAGTTTGTTTGTGATTTTATATTATAGAATAGATATGTTTGTTTTGTTTTTTTTTCAAATTTATTATAATTATATACGTACAAAAAAAGAGAAAATCAATTTACCAAGGAGTCATGTAAAAAAATGACCCGTTCTGGTAAATGCTACTAAAAATGAATACGTATTGGTTGGAAAAATATTCAATTTTAGCAGATTTTATTTTGGATTTGTCCAGTTTTACAACATTTTTATAGGCTACATTTAATGGGATATCGAGAGGAAATTTTCGTGTGTTTCATAGTGTAATTTTTGTTCAACTTTCGTCAAGTGTTTTATTTCATGAGTAATCCAAGGATTCAGCTGTGATAGATTATTTTTACAACTTATATATCTAGCGTGATTGGCTTACTATTTTGTTTCAAGTTTAAATAAAAATTCTTCAAACTTGTTAGAAGGACCAGTATTATTTATATAATGAAAAATTGAAATTTTGAATTAAAAATATAAAGTTGGCAACAATTAAGTTTTTTAGAACTGGCGATTAGCTTGTTTTGATCTGATAGTTGAAGTGGGTATACTGAAACGCAGCTTACATATTATGGCATAATAACCTGTTAATAAATCAGAGAAAAAAATGGAAATGTATTGTATATCCGATGAATTTCGCATGAATATGTGATCAAGACATGTATTCGATTGAGATCTAATTATGTTTTGGATAAATGGTTGAAAGAATCCATTAATAAACAATATGCTCAAGTATTCAGCAATAATATTAGAGTTTGAGTATAGTATTGTAATTGATAAATATTTGTATAACCGATAATTAAAGCATTTTTACATTTTATACGCAATAGTATATAGTTTTCAGTTCGTTAACGAAGTGATCAGGAAATGTTTCCGGGCCGCTTATATATAAGTGCTCTGGAACTGTGCAACGCATCACTCAAGTGATCCGTAATTATGCCACGATCAATTAAGTAATCTGGGAGTGCTCCGCGGGTAACTTAAGTGATGTAGAAACTACAGAATAAGGTCTCTAAAATTCACGAATAAAAATAAAACAATATCGAAATAGACATTTACGGCAGGAAAAATTCAAAAATGACATATTTCCAAAAAAAAAAAGTTCGAAAATAGGCATAAGAAGGCATTTATGACATTTTGGGCTCCAGAAATGAAGACCAAAGTTCAAAATTAAAAAAAACGTAAAACTTGTTTTTTCTATGGTAGGCGATATAATATATTTCTTTAACCCATCAGCTGCCAAATTTTCTTTTTTGAAATTATATATATGCACAAAAAGTTGTAAACGTAAAGCACGTAAAATTCCAAAATCCCCAAATGGGGATCGTGGTAGCTAATGGGTTAATGCAGAGGTTTTCAACCTTGGGTCATATGGCCCCCCCTCCTCTGCGTTCCTGGGATAATCTGGGGGGGCCACGGGAGAAAAACAGAAGAAAGGTGATCTCTGACAGTTGGTGAAGGGAGTCATAGAGCTGTGAAGAGAAAAGCTTCAAAAGTGAAACATGGTTGAAAAATATTAATTCTTTCAGAATTCATCATATCCGCCCATAGAACTAGGGGCATCTTAACCCTTGGGTCTATGAGGGCATGACCCGGGTCTTCATGTCTATAATGGAGGGAGAGGACTGCACTATATGGGATCTGGTACTATGATTTTCATATGTAAGCTGTTATTTCCAGCTAAATATGGAGGGCCGCCAGAGCAACGGTTGATGTGTTGGGAGGGTCGATTTACCGTACAGGCTCGTTGTATCGTCCCGTATTTCACACAGACCGTTTTTTTTAAAAAACCGTATAGTTTGACTCCTAAAAAAGATAATAATCCCCCATTTGAATCCGTGCCTAGTCAGGATTCCAGAGATTGATCTGATTTATTAAAATTGCATTCATAATAAAAAAAAAATAGAAAGTATCTCACTCTTGGATGAGGGTAGAGGGAGGCCCTGGATAGGACAGGGGGGGCCACGAGAAAAAAATGTGATCCATAGGGGGGCCATGAGCTGAAAAAGGTTAAGAAACACTGGGTGGATGAACCAAATGAAATCATATGTTTCGAATTCTTGAACTACAAAAGTAATAATGAATTAAATGTCAAAGAATAATTTTTACTTCGAAACTACACATGAATTTCGTTCACATTTCTCTTTGTAATAAAGATAATGGGTAATTTTTACAGAAACTTTTGGATGCAACTACAGATTCACTACATCGACGAACTAATAATTACAATAACTATCAAAATATTTAATGAGCTTTAACTACGTTCTGTTTAAGCCTGTGCGGGTTGTTTCAAAGCTAATGTAACAAGTTTTAACCCTCTCAGTGACATTGATAAGACATCCTCGTCTTCTTAAAAACTTTTTATTTCAACAGTTTAGGGCCCAAATAGTTTGTGAAGGTTTATCAATGGAACAAATTTTTTTTACCCCCCCCCTCCCTCCCACTACATTGCATCTTCTGGAAATGGGCAGAAACTTAACTTCATAAAAAAGGGGGAAAGATATGACAAATAAAAAAAAAACCCTTGAAACCCTTACGGGGGTTTAGGGGATTTCTGCTGTACAAGTTAGAGCAGGGGTTCTCAAACTGTGTGCCGTGGCACCGCGGAGCGGCGGCCCGAACAACGGTTTTCCGAAAAGATTCCTTGTTAAACTGCTCTGGGTAGCCGGGGGTAAGTTTTGATTAGGGAAAGGGACTCCGCGGGTGGAAAAAGTTTGAGAACCTCTGGTTTATAGACGGTTAAGATGTGATTATACCCATCTTAACCATTTTTTGTCACAGAATACATTTTCGAAAACGGAACGTTGAGGTACAAGTAAAGTAGATGAGACACTGTAACGGCTAGCAGCACGCATTACACTGAGTAAAAATATTAGTGTTTAAGTAATTTTTTTCTAACGAACTCTGGAACCAAAAGCATCTGCGGATTGTTGATCACACGTCTTCCTACTACTACTTAAACTGTACATACACCTCGTACACATTCCTCCGTGGAATTTCTAACGAATCGGTACATGACGGAATGTGTGTTCTGAGTGCATGTGTATGGCTCCGAACGTACTGAGTTTTGCGTCTTTCGTGTTCTTGGTGGTGATGCTGCCACCTGCAATGAAAAATCAAAATAGAACTAAACGAACTACACTAATCGAGCTTATCAAGTGCAAGTCTTTCGATTTATGAAGAACCAACGGAGACAAATTGCAATACGTCAAAAAGCCACAGTATCACATTCTTACAAAATATTATTCACAAATTTGCCCTCGTGAAATTTTGAAAAAGTGACTTACTACATTTTGCCATCTGAGCACAGATATAAAAAGAGCTTTTTGTACATTGTCCCCTAAAATATTGAACTTTTTTGACAATGCAAATCAACTTAATAATAATAATATAAATCACGTAATATTTGACTTGGTTTCAAAAACATAGATTATGAAATCATTTTGATGAATGTATTGTAAGAGTATTTAAAAACAATATTGAACAGAGTACAAGTAAAGAGTACAATAATAGAAAAAAAGAAAAGATGCTTGATATAATTATATTATTTTGAGCTTCACAATAAGTAATTTTAATTCTGAACTTTCATTCACAAATATACAAACGAAAAAATACATTTGAACACATATCTAATAAATACAATAACGCTGTTTATCCGAGGAGGATGTCACACTCGCTACTATCCATACAAAGGTATTGAACAGCTGGCTGATTCAAAGTTTATATTTTGGAAAGAGAGAAAATTCAACTGCCCCTGCGAGGAACCGAACCCACGTCCTTTCACTTTCCGGGTAAATGCCCCAGACCACTAGACTACCGAGACAACGAACTACACGTACCACAACATCTAGGTTTAAATACGGCTGGTAACGCATTCGATTGCTTCGGAATACTATCATGGGTGAACTATCACCCGTAGAAATATTTAAGAATGCACCATTAAACAGCAATGCAATGCAGGGAGTGGTCGTTCGAGCTATCTTCCTTGTGTGTTATGTAAAGCCGGGTCCACACCGACTACGTTACGTGATTCTGATCTATGCAAAACAAGTTTTGAGATGTGGCTAAGCAAAATCAACCATTAGAATAGCCCGGGATGTACTAGTCACAACTCAAAACCACTTTTTTTGTGGGTTGAAGCTGCGTAGCACTGCGATGTGGATCTGGCTTAAGTTAACAAAAGGATAGGGTGTTTCTACGAGTGGTATTTTCTTTTTATTTGCATTGTAAAATTTTCATAGGGTGAAATTTTACCCATGATAGCGGTTTATTTTTTTTGTCGAACTCTAGTTTGGTTTCACAGATATTTTTCATTACTTCCAAAGTCATAAGTACTAATATGCAAGTTATATGAGTATTAATGAGCGAGTAACTATAAGAAATGAACTATTTTCTAAAACCCGGAAGATATTTTGAAGAGATTAGAAGAGGGAACAAATGTTGCTGAGAGTAATGAACATGTCGAACATTCTGCTGTTTAAAGATGGGAAACGTGTCATCTAAATTGCGAAAGAATATTTTCGATATCATGATGGCCTGAAGGCTCATTACAATATCTTTAAATACTCGTAATTGAGCCAGAAAGAATTTAATGCACATCAAGACACGGTAAGTGGCTCATGTTTCAGGAAAAAAAAAAGTGTCGAATGATATGTAGAAAATTCCAGGTGATCACATGAAAATATCACATGCTCCAATTGCAATCAGAGATGTCTTTAGTAGAAAATATCGTTAGTCTTTATTTTTCACCCGTTTTAATGCAGTTACCTCTTATTTATACGTTTCTCTCAGTTATACGATGATATTCTGCGCTCCCGGCCAAAAAGATAAATAATGTCTTGCTTCTTGCTTTCTTATTATATGACTTCTTCATTAATATGACTTTTTCATTTATACGACTCATTTTGCGATGTCCCCTTCAGTTATGAGTCGCAGAAAGTTTGGCCTTTGTTTTTTGCTTCCTCACCCCCGAAATTATTTTTCAAACATTCTAAGCAGATTTTCAATGGAGAAGCTTTCTTTTTTTCAACTCAGTTTGTTATAATTGTGTCGGAGAGCGTATTCTCTTCTTTATTTGGCTAAATCCCTGTTAATGGTTGACTTTCCACCAATAAGAATGGGTTCCCTAGGAAAGGTTTTCTCCATTCTGTACAACACTCATGGTGGGATTCTACTATACACCATAACCTTATACAATGTGGCTCATCAGTATCAATTGATCAGACCCCCCTTCACAGATGGCAAAGATTTCAACTGGGGGGGGGGGAGGTTAGTTGAATTGATGTGATGAGAGAATGGTAATAGGGCTAACAACTTGCAACCAATACAAAGTGTTTTAGAAAGACGGCACATTTTTTGTTGGTCATACACACAATCACTCATTTACTCACTCATTCGGTCCCTCCTACGGTCAGAGCATACGAAATGTCTGTGTCGAAATGTACCAGGAGAGAAATGTGTATTCCAGCATAGCCCAGGTCTTTGACCACCTGCTTGTATCTCTTCGTTGAGACAGAGCGGCGGGTAATATTCTGGTTAGGTGGAGGAGAGAAATGTAAGGAACGAAACTTACAAATTTCACATACAACATTCAACATACAAATCTTCGTGACCGTTCAAGTTTTATACAAACACTAGTCGCAACAACAAAGATACTGGCGTAAAATTCAATATATTTTTATAATTAATTAAGCGTTTGTATTATGCGTGTGGGGGAATATTTTTTTGTAAAAGTAAACAGTTATCCTTTAAACAGGGTGTCCCGTATGTGCTAATACGGCTTTTATCTCATCAACCGTTCGTAGTGGACATATGGTTCTAATTTAAAAAAAATGCTTAAATTGTGTTCAAGAGTCACTCTGCACCAGTTTCGAGAATATAAATACAGTATGTCATGAAATAAAAATAATTTAAATTTTTATATGATCCTCTTGTTCTTTAACTTGTAATTAAGGAGTTGTTGCCCATCACGCCAACAAAAAAAATTTCATGTTTCTAAGTGCAATATGCACTGAGATATTTGAATTCAAGAATCGGAGAAAAGAACTGCATGAACAAGAGAAAGAAGCGTTGTCTGTAAATTTATGCTGTTCTTTCTTAACTTTTCTCCGATTTTCAAATCAAAATATCTCACAAATTGCACTAGGAGATATGTATTTTTTTTGGTTGGCCTGACGAGGGACAGGGCAACAATCTAATTCCAATCTAATCCAATCAATTTCTAATTGGAAGTTAGAGAACAGGGGGGGGGGGTCCCGTAAGAAAATTTAATTTTTTTATTTTATAACACATTCTATTTTCGCCCTCAAAACTGGCACAGAGTGATTTCTGAAAAGATAGCCTCAGAATTTTTTTTTCTTTTTTAAGTTTGAACCATACCTATACGACAAGATAAAAGCCGTACACTGTACATGGATGATTGATTGATTGATGACCGCTCACGCCCAGAGCTGTTGTGTACATGGATGAATCGGCTAATATAAGAACTTTTTTACTGTTTCCCTTTTGAGGTTTGAACTTGGAATATATTAGTACAATTTTAATGCTGTACTAGCGGAAGATCATGACAGCAATATTTAAAAAAAAAACTATGAAATTTTTAGTATTATGTCGTGTTATTTGTATATATATTTTTCCTTTAAATATTAAAATCGATGAGTATTCCGCAGATTTCATCATCGCATCGCCCCTTTTTTCCTGTAATTTTCCTAATGCGTATTATCAGGAAGGAAATTATATGCCGACATAGTAGGAAATTAATGTTTGGTTCTTGCACTGACGTCTTCCATTACTGCATGAACTTTGCTAATCGAAAGAGAAATAAACATATATTTGCGCTCCTAATTCGTTTGTCTAGACTTATCTTTAATAACGTTATGGAGAAAATCGCGAACATCATCGAGTGTGTACTCAAGGACAATGTTTATGCTATATATTCACAGAGTTCCGACCGCAAGAACAGATCGCCCGAAAAATATTGTTACGATTCGAAACAAAATCTCTGAGAGAGACAGACTTGTCAAGTTGGCAAAGGCAAAACGATTCGCAGGTAAAATCTTTAATTTTATATTGTTGGATATTCCAGTTTACATAAACGAACATATGACGCCCGATCTCAAAAAGATATTATTTAATGTTAAATAATTTCAAATTGAGCGGGAAACACACACACGCACGCACACGCACACACACGTTTTAACGAATACCGTTATAACGAAAATCTCGTTTTAACGAACAATTTTCTAATCCTCCAAATAAGTTTATATAGGAACAATGTTAGGTAACCTGGAATTCATTTATAACGAAATTTCATTTTAACGAAGTGATTCCTCCGGTCTCTTGGCGTTCGTTATAATGGGATTCGTCTGTATATATATATATATTTCAGACGCTTCACTTTACATATATATACAGTCAAACCTCGTTAGTGCGTCACCCGGTTAACGCGTCATTCCGCTTAACGGGTCACTTTTTAGAAGTCCCAATTGTCCTCAGGCAGGAATTGGCACAGCTATGGCTTACTCCGTTTAACGAGTCACTCCGCTTACTAAGTCATATTTTTGGTCTCCCAAGAGTGACTCACTAACGAGGTTTGACTGTATATATATATATATGTAAAGTGTGAAGCGTCTGAAATACATAAAATAAAAAACAAAACCTCATTGATCTTGAAGATGTTGCAATCTAAAAATGTAATTGGACTTTTTTTCCGTTGATATTTACCTAAACCAAATTCTATTGTCACTAGACGACGTTCACAATTTTTTTTTAAAATTCCCTCTCATGCATGTGCTAATTTAAATTTGCTACATTTAAATATTATAAGTATCGGAGTGAATATATTTCGATTCTTTGCTTACACTACTTCACAAACATCTGATTAAAACAAATATTTTAACTTTACCTGAAATTTGCATATTTGACAACGAGGTTGATTTATATAACATTGTTGCAGAAGAGGTGTATTAGCTTTTCGTAGGAGAAATGGATAAATTTCAAATTTAAATTTATTGCAAACTGCTGAATACGTGTGTTGTTACAGAGCAATCATTTCAATTTCTATATATTGGCCGTTTATCGATCGCATGCTCATGCTCATGGATGTTTCATTAATGAGTTGATGAATTTCGTCCAACTCATTACTGTTGATAATCTAATGCTAAAGGGTGAGAAACCTGAATATCGATATTTTATCGGATTAATCATGCATTATGCATCATCTAAACAATCTCTCTAAAAATGGAATGATTTCTCTGTAGTGAACCAACTAGGGTAACTATGAATTTCTTTGCTCTTTTGATAATCTACAGACTCAATGCAATAGTTTCATATAAGCTATAGACTCCGTTAAGCAAAATTGAAATTCCAATAAAAACTAACGTTTTAAATACAGAGAACCTTGGGATGATGATAAAAAAAAATTAATTAATTATTCGCAAAGAAAAACTTTGGGAAAAGTACCGTAAGCATCCATTTGATGAACTTTATAAATGTGAATATAAATCAGTTGCTCGAAATCTTAAATTAAAATTTTTATCTGCGTAAAATATAAATATCTCAGCACTGAATTTAAAAAATATAACACAAGTAGAAAACAATAGTCTTTCATAAATAATTTAGTTCGAAGTATTTCTAAACTTGTGTTGCGTGATAGCATTCAGCTGAATGATAGCATTCATGCCAATAACCTAAGTTGTAATACATTGAACGATATAAATACTATTAATTTTTAAAAAGTTCTTAGCACAATCTTCAAAATCACTTTTTCTTTCATCCACTTGAGAATACCATGCCATCAATGTAATTGAATAAAATATATATATATATATATGATTCAAAACAAACAAAACCATTCACTTCATAAAATGAAGCAAAAGGTTGAAATTTCCTTGAATCAATCTTATTTGAAATTGAATTTTAAAATTAAAATTTTAAATTAAAAAAAATGAATTTAAAATGTAATTTTAAATAAGATTAAGAGTCGGTGAAATCTAAACCTTCTGCTTCATTTCATGAACTGAACAGTTTCCTTTATTTTGAATAGATATTCAATTACATTGATATCATAGTCTTTCGTCATGCATGCAAGCTGTTTATCATGCATTTCTTTGAAAATTTTCAAAACATTAAGTATTTAAGATATGTAAAACTTTTTAACAGCATTAGGACAGCGCATACAATCAAAAACGTGTTTATAAAATTTTAAATAAGCCAATGGTTAAATAGTATTTTTTATGATATTTCTATTAGAGTATAGTTTTCACCATATTAAATGGTATGAGACCCCTTGAGTAATTTCTAGCGAGCTGAAACCAGAATCGTCTTAGTATTGATGATGACACGCCCTGCTAGTACTACTTAACTGTACATACACCTCCCCAAACGTTTTACTTGTATCATGCTCTTGGTGGCACTCTTCCAGCAAAATGTGCCGCAAAAATTTCAGTTTTGACTAAATTCCCCCCCCCACGCATTTCGAAAAAGGTGCTGCCATCTAGCGGGGAAAATACGTACTCAAGTATTTTACAATATGAAAAGTATTGCACTGCATTAATTTCTTTATTTTTTCGAAAAATTATTATTATTTATTTTTTTGATGAACTCGGAAAATATGTCGGTAATCCCCCTCTTCTTTCCGGAAGTCGGCACTGGTTACGTGGGTTGAACGGAAGTGATTGATTCAAGATGACTGACGTTGGTCGGTGTCGACCACCAATCCCCTCAAGAAAGATGGGCTTTATTTGTGTGTGATGAGCTTCTCTCCCACCTTTTTTTTCACTACGAGGGGGAGAAAAGTTGCCATGGCGGTAATTATCACCAAAGCGATCCCCAATCTTGCACATGTGAACGGGGCACATGTGAAGAGGGAAAAATCCCTTAAAAGGGATTTTTCACATAAAGGAAAACATAACATGCTACCGTGACATCATGATATCACCGATAAGGGCAAAGTCGACAAGCATCGCACAACACCAAATTGAATTACGCTACACTACGATCAAGTTTATTCCGTCGATTGGCTGAATTTATGCTTGATTTTGTTGGCGCAGTTTGTCTTTAACTTGCAAAAACTTTGCACTTCTTCCTGATTTGACGCGATGGACAACAATTTCCGGGTGATGGGCGAATAATTTGTGAATAATTTCTTCCCCAAAGTAGGATTTTTTTTTTTCCAATCATGACCGAATTTCGGGAGATATAAGAACTTTTCCTCGAGCCTGCCAGAAAATACGGCAGTGTTGGCAGCTATAATATTGACACAAAGGGTCCGTGGAACACAAAACCCTTTCAGACAATGTATGAGGCCGAACGAAACGAGCTAAACTTTCGAACTTAGATAAAATAACAATCACAGATTCTCGTGATAGTTCTTGTTATTCTTACTTTCAGTCTTACCAATTATTCAGCTTAAATTCTTCGCCGCTATGGTGGTCGAGTGGTTATAGTGATGGACTCGCATCGCGAGGAACCGGGCTCGAACCCCACCGTCGCCATAGCTGTGGTCGGCGTGAAGTTGATTTTCTGTGGTTTTCAACTTCGAGGCACCAATGTGAGCCGATCTCGACGTTGAAAAGTCTCGCCAACAGGCCTACAACAATGCATTTATTCAATTTATTACACTTGACTCATAGTTAGAAAAATTGATGGCCGAGATGGAAGCACTACACACAAACAAACTTCACGTCAAGCTCGCTACATATACACCCGCACATTCCACCATGTACCAATTCGTTAGAAGTTCGGCATAGGAAAATGGACGAGGCGCCGGCTTTGTTCAGTAGTAGTAGCTTAACCTCTTCACGATGAATAGAGATAATCCAAATTTCTTGCCAAAACCTTGTACGTGAAGTGATTAAGCCTGCAGTTGTCTCCACCAATTTATCAATTGAAATTTCCAGGACACGGAATAATATTTATTCTTTTTATTCATTTCAGATGATGCAATGAACAAAACATGGTCTCATAAGTATAACTGGTACCGACTTCAAGATTTGATGAGTTATCTCATGTGAGAAGAGTCTTGACAATAGTTACTTTTTTTCCCATTAAAAAATAATAATTTGGAGAAGATTGGTAAAAACATTTACGCAGTTAAGACAACGACGACAGCATTCGTATCATCGTGTATCATAAAGGAGTCGCATTCAGATGTGTACGAAGAATTTGAATTTCAATATGGCAGGTATGTGTTGCTTTAAAAAAAACTATTTTTCTAAATTAAATATGTTATTTTATTTCAATTGATACTATCCTCATTACGCACAGTACCGCTCGAAAGTCTTTTGATAAATGCAATAATGCTAGTAGTGCCAATTAATTTGCATGCACTGTCATGAACTTGACATAAATGGCGTACGAAGGTTTTTAACAACTGGCTGTTGCGAAGATGATCTCTTCGCAGCAGCCAGTTGTTAAAAACCTTCGTATAAGACGCCTTCATATACGTGTATTAAGGAGTTCTACCTTCGCATGGTAGCGGAGAGTGACGTCATCCTTGCATATATGGGGGTATCCTGTAAGTCCCAAGTCAGGCATCTTCAATCCGTTTCTCGCGAAAACCACGGTGCTCCTTAAAGTGCTTGATGCTCTTGTCCGATTTCGTGTTCGCGAGCACTTGATCATTCCGTTGTTTTTCTCAATAATTAACTGAATTTGAATCCATTTTATTATTCTTTTCCATTAAATAACGTACAATAAAACACATTCCCTGAATCTTTCCACAGGAACTTTACCTATTTGCGAAAAAATAGCCATAATTGGAGGAGGAGCCAGTGGTTTGTTGAGTATCAAAGCTCTGAAAGAAGAAGGAATCGAACCAATATGCTTCGAAAAGTATTCGGATTTCGGTGGTACCTGGTGTTACAGAGACGAAGATGTCGTGGGGATGCCGTCCGTCATGTGGACAACTACCATTAACCACAGCAAAGAGATCGGAGCTGTCAGTAATTTCCCCTTTCCGAAAGAATACCCGAATTACCCGAGGCATTGGGAAATGTACGAGTATCTCAAGAAACTGTCTGAACAATTCGACCTCCTTCGTCACATCAGATTCCATTCCGAAGTGACCAGGGTTCGTAAAGCCGATGATTACGAACGAACTGGCAGATGGCTGGTTACGGTGAAGAATCTACAGAATGGTGACACGTCCACTGACATTTACGATGGTGTTATGATTTGCACTGGGCACATCACGTATCCGAAAATGCCTGAATATGAGGGCATGAAACACTTCAAAGGGAAGATCATTCACTCTCACAGCCTCAAAAGAGTCCAAGAATTTATGGGGAAGAAAGTTGTGGTGGTCGGCATGGGTTGTTCGGCTCTAGATGCAGCCGTTGAAATGACTTCAGTAGCACGGCAGGTACGGCTGATTGTGATTTGTTCATAACTTTCTTAAAAATCCGAAAGCTTTTATAAATTCAAGGGCGTTAATGACGTTGATTACAATGAATGATAGCAAACAGTGACTTCTTGAATTTTAAATACTAGAATAATAGCACATCGTCTACCACTCAAAAACCAGTCTCCTTATATACCCGCTCATATGCATAAATTTTGTTCAAGCTACAGACAAACTTCCAAATAAGAAATTAATTTTTTTTATTTTATACAAAAATTGCCACGTTTTTAAGACAAATAAATTACACTGGTCGAATGGTCGACGCGTTTCGGCTCTTCAATGGAGAGCCGTCATCAGGACCTCGTGGTCAGAACTCACACGAATGAAGAGTGATGTTTACGTCTGGTCGTCCGAAGAGTTCGCCTTTGTATTTGCTGCGTCCGAGTGGTCTTTGGATGCGAATTGGGGAGCCATCTGTTGTAAAGTGTTGAAAGTTTTTTCACGACTGAGGTTAATAAAGCCTGTCCAAGCTGACGAAATAGGTGGTGTGTTTCTTCCATCATTAACGAGGAAATTCTGGCATGTTCTGATGAAGTATCCCTCGAGAAAATTCAATTCCGAATTGTGTGTCCAAAGACCACTCGGACGCAGCAAATACAAAGGCGAACTCTTCGGACGACCAGACGTAAACATCACTCTTCATTCGTGTGAGTTCTGACCACGAGGTCCTGATGACGGCTCTCCATTGAAGAGCCGAAACGCGTCGACCATTCGACCAGTGTAATTTATTTGTCTTAAAAACGTGGCAATTTTTGTATAAATTAAAACCAGGCAAAGTTACTCATTTTTTTGTGATAAAATTAATTTTTATTTAAAAACTAGCTATAGTACCGGGCACTGTCCGGGTATTCTTCAATTACTGAGAGGACTGAAAAAGTGACAAACCATCGTAAAGGCATAAACTGTCATACATAATATTGGCATCAATAAAGAAGTGACAAACCATTGTAAAAGCATATGCATGCCTGAAACACAGTGCTAGGAAACCACGGTAACAAAAGTAGACATTCTGAAAATGATTGTTGAGGCCCAGAAACCGTTGTTGCCAGACAGTTTTTTGCCCGTTTCGGGCATTTGCCCTGCTCTGACAAACTTTTAAAGTAGCCATCGTTCAATCTGGGCGCTGTTTGGTATGTATGCAAAATTTGGTGACGATCGATTTAAAATTGTAGATTTGTATATATAACATATACACACACACAGAAAATCAATTTTATATCTATAGATATGTAAGGACTAACGAATGTGCCTTTATTCAGCTGAACTGACTACCAGGTATCCGGCCGGGATTACACTATAAAAATTTTATAAAAGTCCTTTTATAAAATTTGAAAAATGCTACCAATAAGATCATCGGTTGCATTTTCTAGAATGCAACCGATATTCTTATTGGTGGCATTTTTCAAGTTTCATTAAAGTACTTTTATCAAACTTTTATAGTGTAATCCCGACCTCATACAATGCGATTTTATCAAATTCTACTTGTAAAATATTCAATATGTTGGCTCCGTCATGCCGCAATCGCGAATGTGCAATGCCCTTGCAAAAAAATGAACGTGGGAGAATCACCCGATTTCAAAATTGCATATTTTTTAACAATTAGAAACACAAAATAGAATGATAAGTAATATGTGAATATACGGGGGAAGATGTGTCTACATTTTATGAGCAATTTTTTTTTAATGGTTTATTTCAAGTGTAGAATCATTTTGAAATCGGATGATGATTCTTTCTTAATCACCCTGTATAAGGACCATATCATACCATAAGGACCCATCAAGGACCATACACCTCGCTACACTTCCATCTTGCATAAGGGATACTAATTACATCAAAATACAAAGTAGATATTTATATGATATTTAGAAAAACTGAATATGTTTGGGAGTCAATATCGCCTAAAATTAAGATCGGAACAGCACGTTTACTAGCAAAATGGTCATAATCGGAAACTGGGACATATGGTCAGCCTTTGAAGAGATCGCCGATATATTTTTTTGGTCAAAAAGGGGGTCACGCTTCGAAAAGTTTACGCACTACTGATCTACAGGGTGATTCAAAAAAGATGGAAAACTTTAAGAGGTGATACATATAGTACACACCAATATAAACAATTGCCATCTCTCAAAAAATGTATGGTCTAACATGAAACTGGAGAAACCGCGCGACACCCAGGCTCTGTCGCAAGAAACTCTTCGGCACCCCCGGTGAGGGGGGGGGGTTCCAGGAAATCTCTGGCAAAACCAATATTTAATGATACGTCAAAGATTACATATAGTGCAAGGAAATTCAAAATTACGTGGTGCGAAGAATGAATTCAATGAAGTTACAGTCAAAGTGCAACGGGCACGCATAATAAACAATCATAGAAAGTTGTATAAAATCATGTCGCAAAAAGGCGCAGTCAGAAATTTCATTGATCAAGTATTGTATGACAGAAGGGCAGAGACCCCATTGGGTTCGGACAGTTCAGTACACTCAGTCTAATTCGCTTTTGATCACTGTTGAAGATCTTCAAAATTTCTCCGGGACTTCATTCGATTTGGGATTCATCCTGCTCTTCGCTTGCAAACAGTGCTACCAGCGCGCTTTCAAGGTGAAGACGCGGCGGTCTAACATGAAACGCAAACGCGCTAGCGCGTTTCGAAACGGCCACTCAGCAAACGTTAAAACGGCATTCCTGTTGAAATTTATCGAGAGAAGAACATCATGCATGCAAATGTAACCTGGGAAAGAAGAAGAAACCGTATGCAAATCTGCGTCACAGTGAATAAAATGCGCGGACGCCAGCCCTGTGAATTTATTCCAGCATGCAACCGTTCTAACCATTGAGCTTATATTACTCGAGGAAGCTTCCAGCCCCCCACGACGGCAGCGACATCAAATGCAAGGAAATCACGTGACTCGGTGAAAACAAAGTTCGTGCCTGGAATTCGCCAATAGAAATGTACAGTTCGGTTTCTAAATATTGGGTTTTATAGATGAAAAAAAAAAGAGTAAACTTTAATTCTATAATTTTTTTATTTCATTAATTTTGGAATTATCTCTTTCCTTAATTCTGGAATTATCTCTTTCCTTAATTCTGGAATTCTCGATTTCATTAATTTTGGAATTCTCGATTTCATTAATCTTTCATTATTGCTCAAATTATCGCTTTCTTTAATTTTGGAATTATCTTTCATCAATTTTACTATATCTCTTTCATTAATGCTGAAATTTAATTTGCTTTCATTAATGCTGAAATTTAATTTGCTTTCATTAATGCTGAAATTTAATTTGCTTTCATTAATGCTGAAATTTAATTTGCTTTCATTAATGCTGAAATTTAATTTGCTTTCATTAATGCTTTCATTAATTTTGGAATTATCACTTTTTTATCAATGCTGAAATTATCTCTTACATTAATTCTAGAAATTTTCTTTCATTAATTTTGGAATTAGCTCTTTCATTATTTTGGAATTATCTCATCGATGCTGAAATTATTTCTTTCATTTATTGTTTTAAATTCCTGTGGATGCCATTAAGAAAATAATGGAGGATTGTGTTTGTTTTCACCGAGTCACGTGATCTTCCGACGAATGATGTTGCGGACGACGTTCTCAGCATTGTCAAGGCGGAGATCGCTGACGTCATACTCTCGATGGTTCTAAAACAGTTGTAACGTACGGGATAATGGCGCAGTTTAGGAATACTGATTCCGCGCCTTTCATTCACTGTGTTTCAGATTCGCATACGGTTTCTTCTTCTTTCCCAGGTTACATTTTCATGCATGGTGTTCTTTTTGTCCCGATAAATTTCAACAGGAATGCCGTTTTGAAGTTTGCGGAGCGGCCGTTTCGAAACGCGCAATCGCGTTTGCGTTTCATGTTAGATCATGCATTCTTCGATGACAATTGTTTGTGTGACAAGTATTGGTGTGTATACTATATCCACCTCTTATATAAAGTTTTCCTCCTATCTTTTCTGGATCACCCTGTGTATCGATATTCATCTCTTTCCACTGTTCATGTACATCTACTGCTGTTTGCTTCTTCTTTCAATGAAATGCATTTTTAATTCCCTCGCATGCAAAAACTATCCACCTAAAATGGAAACAGGAAAAAAAAGAAATCATTCTAGTTATATTGCTGTTTTGCATGATTATTGTACAAACAGGTTTTACTGATTTCAAATCTTCTCACTCTATCTCTCTCTCCCTATTTTCCTTCAAATATTTTCAATAACTTTGCCTTGGTGAAAATGGTTTACGGAAGCTTCCCCTCCGACATTTCGCTTGCCCTGACCATGTGAGTGAGTTAGTGACCGTATGAGTGACGAAGTGAGTGAGAAGTGACCGTATGAGTGAACAAGTTAGTGGGTGAGTGAGTGACCGTATGAGTATAAACATTAGTGGGTAAGTGAACACATGAGTGAGTGACCATATGAATTACCAAGTTAGTGGCCACATGAGTTGAAAAGTGATTGACCATATGAGTGACCAAGTTAGTGGCCACATGAGTTGAAAAGTGATTGACCATATGAGTGACCAAGTGTATGACCGTATGATTGACAATATTAGTGATAAAAATAGTAACCAAATGAGTGACCGTATGAGATCATACACTATATAAAAAAACAAACGATCACTCATATGGTCGATTACATTCATATGGTCACTTACTTGGTCACTAAGGCTGCCATTCACGTGGTCATTACTTGATCATTCATATTGTCATTACTTGATCATTCATATTGTCATTACTTGATCACTCATATTGTCATTACTTGATCATTCATATTGTCATTACTTGATCATTCATATTGTCATTACTTGATCATTCATATTGTCATTTACTTGATCATTCATATTGTCATTCACTTGACCATTCATATGGTTATTAATTCAATAATAGAGTCACTCACACAACTTTCTCATACGGTTACTCGCCCAATCACTCACTTACTCACTCACACGGTCATTCGCTAAATCACTTGGTCACTCACACAATCACCCACTTGTTAACTCACTCGGTCACTAATACGGTCAGACAGGCGAAATGTTTCAGGAGCGATATTTCCGGATTCCCGGTGAAAATATATTGTCCTTGATATTATTTCTAATTCGATAACGCCCAAGAGAGAACCTGTTTCAAATTCTCTCTCTACGAAATCATTCTGATAATGCATCTCCTTCACAAAGAAAGGGTCCCCATGTCTTCAAAAATAACTACTGATTATACTCATACCCAAATATGCAAAAAAAAAAAAAATCCGGTGCCATTATTAAGGGCCACTCTGAAAACTTTTTTGTTTTTATGTATTTCCCTCCCCACGCAATTTCCGACGTAATATTATGTCAAAAATATTGAACTGGTTAACACCAGAACAACGGAAGCGGTCATTTTGTCCGCAAATATAATATACGCTATTTACATAATATATAAATTTCCCACACTGCTAATGAGTGTCGTTGATGTTTTTGACAAAATGAATTCATTTAGTGCACAACCGATGGGCATCGAAAAGCCGTCAAACGTATGTATTGTACATTGCTCAATATTTAGGGCTCTTCACCTTTTTTTTCTTTCTTACATGAGATCTTTTCATAAATTTCTCAAGCCTTGTCAGTGGACTGTCAAGTGAAACGAATCACAAGAGCTCAAGAAGTCAAAACCGTGAATCCCACGAACTCAAGAAGTCATGATCAAATCTCAGTCAAACCTTTTTCTGAAGTAACAAATCACGGGATTAGCCTTTGTGATAACAAGAGCCTATTTGTCCAAAAGAAGGTATCTATTCAGAGACTGAATAGATACTGTTGTATGAAGTTTCCGTAAAGAAAAATAATTTATATTGATTTTTTCGATATTACGTCGTTCTATATACACTGCTGGCCACCCAAATTGCAACACCAAGAAAGACAAGAGATATCGCAACAATATTTATTTTGTAGATAACATGTTGACCAAGCATCAAATGATTAAATTTATAGACTTCTGTGAAGTGTGGTTCCTGCCAAAATCAGTAGCCAGAGTAGCCGCCATTGTTGGAGATCACCGCTGCCACACGCCCCGGCATTGATTCAAAGAGACTTTGGATGTGTTCTTGGGGTACAGCAGACCAAGCAGCTTCCACGCGTTGCCAAAGTTGATCTGGTGTGGCAGCTGGGGATGTAATCTGGGTCAATCGTTGAGCAACCATGGACCACATGTTTTCTATCGGCGAAAGATCCGGAGAGCGAGCTGGCCAGGGAAGCAATTCAATCTGGCGATTGACGAAGAACCTTTGGACAATGCGTGCCACGTGTGGTCACGCATTATCCTGTTGAAATATGGCTGTGGGCAAGCCCTGAAGGTAAGGAAGGACAACTGGCTCCAACACCTCGGAGATGTAGCGCTGGCTTTTTAAAGTACCGGCAATGCGTACTAGAGGAGTGCGAGAGTGATCCAATACCACCCCATACCATAATACCCGGTGCAGGACCAGTGTGGCGGTGCATAACGCCGCTGTTCAGCATCCTCTCTCCACGGTGTCTCCAGACTCGAATCCGACCATCGTGGTGTTGCAGACAGAAGCGTGACTCGTCAGTAAAGACAATTTCATTCCATTGTGCCGTCCACATCCTTCTTTCATCGCACCATTGGCGGCGGAGACGTCTGTGGTTCTGCGTCAAGGGTAGACGAAGCAATGGACGTCTTGCGGACAGACCACTCTGCTGTAAACGGCGTCGAATGGTACGCGCAGACACTGGATGATGCGGTACAGACTGAATGTGCTGTGCTATGGTTCGTGATGTGGCTGAGCGATCCGTCACTGCCATACGCACAATACGCCTGTCATCACGTGAAGTGGTGCACTGAGGTGGATGCGATCGAACACGTCGGTCCGTCGTACCCTCCTGCATCCAACGATCACATATCCGCATTACAGTTGTTTGGTTTCATCCAACACGACTACCGATTTCCCTGAAAGATAATCCACAATCTCGGTAGGCCACTATCCTTCCTCTGTCGAACTCGGATACTTGATCAAAAGATGATCGCTGTTTTCTACGAGGCATAATTGATCGTTTTTTTGAAAAAAACACATGAAAAACACAATTGCCGTACTTCAAATCGTCGAAATCTCCAAGCCTTGAATAGCGCTTTGAAGTGGCGCCACAGGCGCGCGTGATGTGCGTCTGCGCTGAAATTCTAATCATTTGCATATCTCACCTCCGCTAATGCATGTTGTAAATTTCATATTATTTGCATGCTTCCTTCAGGGTGTTGCATTTACGGTGGCCAGCAGTGTATATAGGACCTAGAATCTAGGTTTTTCGAAAGTCCTGTCGCTCTAATGTCTATGGAATCTTGAACAATGAAGGGGGGTTGTTGGTCCCGTTATTCAGAAAATTCATGACGTGCGGTTTTAATCCACATTAATTCGAATGGTTCTTTTGATGTTTAATTTTTGGATTTTATTCGGGGAAATTGCAGTTCTTGAATTTATTTTAATTTGAGCATTTCTTCTTTTAGGTCTATGTCAGTGCACGGAACATGGCTTACGTATTATCACGTGTTGGACCATTTGGGATGCCGATTGACTACTGTTTAACGCGCAGATTAGGTGCTTTTATTCAGGACACGCTCCCTTTGAAATGGGTCAACAAAATAATTCAATGCTATTTCGTAGAGAGAATTTTCAATCACGAAATGTTCGCGATCGAACCCGCGTATCCATTTTTGAATCGAGATCCTGTTATAAATGACCACATCGGATCAAAAATTTTAACAGGATCAGTCTGCATGAGGAAAGACATCGAGAGATTCGTTGAGGACGGCGTCTATTTTCAGGGGCAGCAGGAAAAAACTGAAGTCGATGTCGTTGTAATGGCCACAGGTTACGAATGGAAATGTCCTTTTCTGGAAGATGATATTCTTGAACTTGAAGATGGAAAAATAAACCTGTACAAATGTGTGTACCCTTCGCAACTGAAGCATCCTACTCTCGCCTTTATTGGGTTCATACTTCCGATCGGATCGGGATGGCCTCTCGGAGAACTACAAACTAGATGGGCAGCCCAACTATTCAAGAGAAGAGAATCGTTGCCGAGTCCAGATATAATGAAGAGAGACGTTGACCAGAGACACATGAACAATTCAGAGAGATACAGCCCTTCAGAAAAAATGACTATCCGCGTTGATTACATTCCGTATGCAGACGAAATCGCATCTCAGTTTGGTGCCAAACCGAACATGTGGAAAATGTTGTTTTCAGATCCTAGACTATTTATAAGCTGCATGTTCGGGCCATTCTCACCGTGTCAATATCGGTTATGTGGACCGCATTCCTGGCCAGAGGCACGGGAAACTATTCTGACGGCTTCCCAAAGAATGCAATATCCATTCTCGATGACTACACCACGTAGCGATTGGACCAAATCAGTTCGAAACATTTTCTTCGGTTATTATTTTCTAATTTTGATATTGATGTTTGTGTTCCTTTTACCCTTAACTCTATATTTCGGTACAGATAAAGTCAATCTATATTATATCCTTTACAGTTTGGCAGCCACTGTTTTGATCATTTGTGCAAATCTTGGCAACATTTGTGTGAATAGATATTGTTATACATGATGTGCGAATATTCAAACTAAAAAGAACTTTTTTGATTATATTTTGTAGTTTGTTTTAATGATAAATATTAAATTAATTAATCTAAAAGATATTATTAATGTGTGTGCATGTTTTCAAATACAAATACAAGGTCACAACTGGCAAAATGCCCATCGAGATGGCTAAAAAAAAAATTGCCCAAAATAAATATGGACGTCATATGTTTCTAAAATACAGCAACCCAATTAAAAATGCAATTATAAACAATATATATATATATATATATACATGATGAAATATTATACAACACCCCTTAAAGAACACTTATAGTTGTCTTGTTCTAAGTATGGATAGCTTCTCAATTTACCCCAACATGTTTATCATATTTCCTTTTAAACGTGCCAATTGTGTTTGAATTTATTACTCCCGGGGATAAGGTACTCCATTCATTAACAACCTTATTAGAGAAAAATTCCCTGCTGTACCACAACCTAAAATTGTCCCTTACCAATCGACACTGGTCCCCCCCGTTAAAGCAGTCGATTGACAGCTACTGATTATCCATGGCCCCTCCTATCCATCCCGTTGAAAACTTGGATTATGTCACCCCGACACCCGCGTTTTGCAAACATCTTCAAAAAAATGAAGTCCTTCTTTATAAATGAATTCCCCTGCGCCAACAAGGACGCGCGTAGTCCTTCTCTGCACCCCCTTCGACCAATTTTATGTCCCTCCGTATGTATGGTCTCCAAAACCTCACAGCGCACTCCAGTCTAGGACGAACTAACAAGTGACTGTTTTGAGAACGTTAATTTGAACAGTAACACAGAGGAGAATTGATTGAGAAACGGTGGAGTAAAGTAGTCAGTCGTATTGAGGCGACGCATGTAAATGTTCTAAGTTTGAATAAAGATTGTTTTTGAAATCGTTAGAGAAAGGCCAGAATACATTGATTGAAGCCGCGGTCATTTCCTTGAGAGCCAACAGATTTCTGAGAAACGGAATCCAGAACAGGACTGCGATGGGAGCCGAATACGTCATTTCTGGTGAGAGGACGGAAGAAAGACCTGGAGATAATGGCATTGGGAGAGTAGCCGTCTTTAGATGACAAAGCCGCCGATCTGAAGAACCTTATCGTCAAATCGAAGAATTATGAAGAGGACTTTGTTAAAGTCCTCTGCTTGAGGAGTCCTCAAGCAGATTATTGAAACCCATCAAGAAGAAGCTGGGACACAGCGACAGAACGACAGAAGGGAGAAGCTGAAGCCCAGCGACAGCTTCAGTTCGAATTGGAGCGTCTTCAGACAACGCGTGCGTCGCGAAATATTGATAATGACACGGAAAGTCATCGCATCGTTCCGTGCGATTTGACGAAGATACAGAAGTTCGACGCGAATAACGGAGATTTAAGTCTGTATGCACAGTACTTCGAGTGCCAAGCTGAACTTGCGAGATTACCAGAGGAACAATGACGCTTATTGGTGTTACTGCCTTACGAAGTTTCCGAAATCGTGATCCGTGAACCCAAAGAGAGGATTTACGACTACGTTTTCGTCAAAGGACTGTTGTTAAATCGCTTCAAGTTGACGACAGAGAAGATACAGCAGAAGTTTATCCAGCATACACGACGTCTGAAGTCGACTTGGAGAGACTCCGTGTATGAATTGAATGTCTTCTTCTCCGAGTGACTGTCACTTCTGAATGTAACCGAGTTTGCGTCCTTGGTCTAGCTTTGTGAATCCTGATGAATTCGCGAAGAAGCTCAAAGAATATCAAAGCGTAAGATCCGTGGTCAAGGATGTGAAAAGTCACAACGTTGGCGGGACCGATAAATAAAGATCCAGATTTTGGGATGACAAAAGAGTAGATGTTCGTCGAAGATCTGTTTCTAAAGATGGAATTATGCGCGTACATCCAAGGAGAGATACGATGATGGGAAGTACTTTGAACCGGAACAATCGACCTCGTATGAGTGAAGTTGTGCGTGACGGCGAGAGACATCGTGTTAGGCCAACAGTTCCGAGAGGCAATAAGCGGCAAGACTGGGAGCCCAAATGCTTTTCGTGTGGATATCTGGGTGATTGAAGAACTATCATTCTTCAACGGCTGGTATTGGTGTTCTTACAGAGTGATGCGCTAGCGGAAACAGAAGTCCACAGTGACGCGAGCTCCATTGGGTTAGCAGATAGGTGTTGGGAGATAAACAGCCCACACACCCTGTTCCCCAAATCCCTAACCATATAATCGCCGATAATAAAATCCGTATCACTGTCTCCCCCCCCCCCCACCTCATCCTCGACCACCCATTCACCCTCTCAACTGTCGTTGTTCGTGGAGATTGCTTCTTCGATGACAGGTAGTTTCGTTGTACCCGGGCCCTTCAAAACTTTAGCACTTTCCCGTAACGCGTCGACTTCCTGCGTTGCCCTATCCAAATACCCCTTACACTCCTAGATCAGGGACACCTCTACGAAAGCCCTACGCAACACTAATCCAGGTGTACAGTCCCACGAGAGTTTGCTAGGGGACCCTTGGTAAGATAATTAAAGTTAAAGATAATAAAAGTCTGTTTTTTATTAGCTTTAATTATCTTACCAAGGGTCCCCTAGCAAACTCTCGTGGGACTGTACCCTGAAATTCAAGCAACCGTGGCCGTAGTCAGCGAAAACTTTGCATCGTCAACGGGATCGATGTGTTTCTCGTACAAAAAATACTGAGCTTTTTTGTGGGTACAAGATTGTTACAAAAAAGGTATTCCAATTGATTGCAATGTTATAATGGAAAAGGCGAGAACATTTTACTGTTCTACAACGGAAAAGACTGGTGAAATGTCTATTTCATCAGAATTTTATGCACGTAAAGGGTGGTTTCATAGACAGATAGAACTGCTCACAGCCTCGGACTGATGCAAAGCAATTTACTTTTTATACAAAAATTGCCACGTTTTCAAGACAAATAAAATTTAATTGGTCGAATGGTCGACGCGTTTCGGCTCTTCAATGGAGAGCCGTCATCAGGACCTCGTGGTCAGAATTCACACGAATTAGTCGTGGAGGGGTGATGCTTACGTCTGGTCTTCTCTCCGGACGACCAGACATAAGCATCACCCCTCCACTTAATTGGTCGACTATTCGGCCAATTAAATTTTATTTGTCTTGAAAACGTGGCAATTTTTGTATAAATTAAAACCAGGCAAGTTTCTAATTTTTGTAACAACTTACTTTTGTTAAATCAAAATAGGCAGGGTTGTGTCGGATAAAGTTAGCAAAGATTTATTTCAGTGCCCCCCCCCTAGCCCCGTGCTCGTAAGTAGCGAATCAGTCACTCGCGTCGTTCTCCCCATGAATACAGCTGTCAACTCGATGTAACGTACAAGTCATTTGACTAAAAGGGATAGCTGAACCCAATGACTAAAGAGAAAAATTGCACGTGCGCGCAGTGGCACATAAGGGCCGGAGACCGCAGCGTGGGAAAGACTTGTGGGACAAGTAAGAAGAAGAAGTCGGCATGTTGAAATGGGAGAGATTTGAGAATGATCTAAATACTTGATGATATGAAGGAGAAACTACGAAGAGAAATCACAATGTTCTTTCAGAAAACATTGCCAACAATTGTGTCACCCTTCTCTTCCTCATGATGTTCAGTAAACAAGATATATAAAAACCTATGGTCCCGATTATTCGCTGATTTCCGTATTCACGGTCACCCCCGCAAATACGGGGGGGGGGGCCGGCGTGGACTATATATATATATATACATATTTGCTGCTTACGTAAAATAATTTTAAGAAAAACACAAAACATAGTAACCGATATTGTAAGTACGAAATTTACAAAAGTGCGCAGAATAGAAACAAATAATGTACAGTATTATCTCACATGTTGTTCATTTTTAGGTCGCAAACCGATTTAAAATGAACAGATAATTCCATTAAAAGAATTGTAATAGAAAGTTCTGTTCTTATTCGACAGGTGGTAGTAAAAATCCTATCAATGATGTTTCTCGCGTGTATAATAGTAGATTTTGAAATATATAATAAGAGTGTAAGGTGGGTTTGGAAATTTTTCTCCCCGATTATTGTTATTATTATTTTGCTTGTTGTCAAATTACTTCTCTTATTTATGCCTTTCTGAGAGATTTTTCACTCAATTTCCCAGTCCGCAAGAAAACGTGAGAACATTGCTTTTATATATATATGCATAAAAATCAACTAAGATTTTGTAAAATGTCTAAGAGCATCCAAAAGAGAAGGGAAATTAAAATTACGAATTTCACATACAAAATTATCTTAGTGAAGTTTTATACAAACACTAGTCGCAATAACGAAGAAACTGGCAAAAAGAGATTCAGTGTGTTTTACAATTAATTAAGCGTTTGTGTGCGTGTATGTGTGTGTGATTTGTTTTGTAAAAGTACAGTTATCCTATATACAGGGTGTCCTGTAAGTGCTAATACGGTTTCTATCTCAATTATTAGTCGTGGAGACATGGGTCTAATTTAAAAAAATGCTCAAAATATGTGTTTAAGAATCACTCTCTGCACCAGATTCGGGAGTGAAAATACAGCGTGTCATGAAACAAAAAAATCTAAATTTTTATATGGTCACCCTGTGCTCGAACTTCCAATTAGAAGGTTGTTGCCCTGTCCCTCTTGAGGTCAAAGAAAAACCAACGAGAAAAATGTTTCCAAGTGCAATATTCGCTGAGGTATAGGAATTGCAAAATATGAGAAAAGTTGGAAAAGAAACACAAAAAAAAAGGACAATGCTTCTTTCCCAACTTTTCTGAATTTGTCGAATCCAAATATCTCAGCGAATATTACACTTGGAAACATGAATTCTTTTTTTTTTTTTTTTTTTTTTTTTTGCCTAAAGAGAGTCAGGGCAACAACTTTCTAACTGGAAGTTAGAGAACAGGAGGACCGTAAGAAAATTCCATTTTTTAATTTTATGACACATTCTATTTTCGCTCTCAAAACTGGCACAGAGTGATTTCTGAAAAGATAGCCTCAGAATTTCTTTTTCTTTTTTAAATTTGAAGCATACCTATACGGCAAGATAAAAGCCGTACAGGACACCCTGTACATGGATGATTGATTGATTGATTGATGACCGCTCACGTCCAGAGCTGAGCTGTTGTGTACATGGATGAATCGGCTAATATAAGAACTTTTTTACTGTTTCTCTATTCAGCTTTGAACTTAGTTGGAATATATTAGTACAATTTTAATGCTGTACTAGCGGAAGATCATTACAGCAATTAAAAAAAAAAAAAACTATATGCAATTTTTAGTATTATGTCGTGTTACTTGTATATATATTTTTCCTTTAAATATTAAAATCGATGAAAATTCGTTCAACATATTTTGAGATTTTTTTTTTAAATTTGAACCATACTTATACGACAACGAGATAAAACCCGAATTATAGGATACCCTGGATATTGATGTATTGTAGAATTCGAATTTTACTGTTACCCTTGAGCTTTGAACTAACAAAGTTCGAATATATTAATGAAATTTTGATGCTGTACTAGAGGAATGAGGATCATGACAACAATAGTAAAAAAATTTATGGGTTATTTTTAAAATTCTAATGTTATTTTACCTGTACATATTTTTTTCTTCAAATATTAAAATTGATCAGTATTCCCCGGATTTTATCATAATGTTTTTGTAATTTTTGTTATTCCACGTAGTATTTAGTAGGAAATTATATGCTGGTATCGTTGGAAATTTCATTTCTGGTTCTTTTACCTAAATCATCAACTACTGCATGGTGTTCGCCAATTGAAAGAGATAAACATATTTTTTCACTCATGATTCCTTTGTCTTGAATAATCAATCTTCAAAAGATTTTCAAGTGATATTGAAAATCTCTTTGTTTTAAAATGAAACTTTTCCTCAATTTTTACGAAAAAGTAGAAAAATTGTCGTGTCACTTGAAAAGAATTGGAAAGTTTAAACATCATTGACTATAGATTGTCATCTATAGCCATGGTTCGAATAATCATATGGCAAAGGCTGAAAATTAAAATACGTTACGATAATAACTTTAAAAATTTCGGGATTGCCTGAAGTTGAAAACAAACATCTGCTTTACGTCATGGTGAAGATCGAGGACATCATCGAGTGTGAATTCAAGGACAATGTTTCTGCTATATATATATACACAGAGTTCCGGCCACAAGAAAAGATCGCCCAAAATATATTGCGTTACGACTCGAATTGAAATCGCTGAGAGACAGTTGTCAAGTTGGAAAAGGCAAAACGATTCACAGGTGAAGTCTTTAATTTTACATTTTTGCTTAATATGTTTAATGCTTACATTAAACATGATTCCCGATCTCAAATAGATATTGTTTAATGTTAAACAATTTAAAATTGAGCGCACTTTCAGTTTTTGTTCGTTTAAAGAGGGAAACATTTTTTTACGTAATGATGAAGCGTTTATAATACACAAAACTAAAAAGAAACCATCATTGATCTTGAAAATTATTACAATCTGAAATGAATTGAAAAGAAAACTGTTTGTGGGAAAAAGTTTTATTAAGTTAAAAGCTTTATACGAAATCGAGGAAAAATATTCTTGAAAAAAGGTGGCATTTCGCAGAGAGTTAAGTCATTTCCACTGCGATAGTTATGATGCGGATCAGTGAAATTTTTAAAACCGTTTTAAGGGTTAAGTGTATCACCCGTGAAGTTGTTCAGACCTCTTCTGTAAAAGGAGTGCTCTAGCCCAGTATTTCCCCACCTTTTTGATGTTGCGATCCCCCCTCCCCTAGCACCAGAATGCAAATTTAGACGCCACCCTCCGGTAAAATGGTAAATGCATTGTTTTTTTTTGCGATGAGTCCGCTCGATAGGCTATATTCCAGGAACATTACGTTTTACTTTGACCTTTGCCTCGTTATCTCTGTAGATTCCGGTAATCATGTATTCAAGTAAAGATTAAATAACATATGATTTAGTGCAGTCGCGGGTGAGAGAAAACTGATAAGATAATTATTTAAGATGAACCTAGACTCATAACGATGCCTGATATCAACCCTGCGAGCTAGGGAGCAAAATACTTTAAAAAATAATCGATAGATTACGTCGCACTCATCACTTGATATAAATAGTGATAAAAAGAATCGTTTTTATTAGGTATTTTAAAGTTTATACAACGTGATCAAAAAAAGTCACATTCACCACATTCTCACAAGAGTTACCATTTGAATGTTCAATAATTCACGGAATGATGTAAGCTACGGATGGATTAAAGCAAACATGAAATCAATCCCGCTAAAGCACATATCAACATATTGATACGAGCACATAATTGAGCGGGATATTCGATAATATGGGGAGCAATTCAGTTGCTGTTTAACACCGTCTGTATAGTTTGTGTGTTAAAAACTGACGAAAAATCATTATTAATAAAGCTTCTGGATTAAATCAGGCATCAAACATAAATGAAAATGATATTGAATTGCAACAGTTACAAATACATAATATTTTCACTTTTCATAGCGGAAGTTAGCATAATCTTTGGGCTCAACACAGATCAAAAGTAAAATAATCAAATTTACAAAACTGAAGACAAATTGAATATTTCGAGGCCAGCACCCACTCTCAAGTATGGGGTTTTCCCAGGTCTTAACTTGGCAAGATACTGTATTTGCCCTTGATTCCAAATGTTCCATCCAATAAAAAATATTATATAGACAGTAGTTAAAATGTGTAATATAGTTGTGTTGTGTTAATCGTTATATTCGATTAAGCGGGGAAACTGACATTGTCCATGGAAGAAATATTGGTTCCAGAAGATTTTTATCCGTTTATCCCTTATCCGATCAAGCAGAATGTAGACAGATTTTTATTGAATAATTCTGGGTAATTATGTTAGGCTCTTCTTCTGTACTTTATGATTTTATTTCGCACATTTTTTTTGTATTCAGCACTGGCTGACACAAAATCATTCGAAATAGAATCAGAATAAGTAACAGATTTGTCGTTATATTTTTTATTAACCTAAATTTTTTTGAAAATTTTCAGTTTTTATTAACATTAATCTAAGAAATGATAGATAATTTATCACTATATCATTTTGGTGTAATGCAATAACATCATTTTCATGATGTCAGTTCATCATGAAAATTATTCATCAATATCATGTTATACAAGATCGGTGGTTACGCTGCTAAACCACCTCCCCTCTCAGGGAACCAAAAAAAATGTTTTCCACTGTATTTCACATTCATAAGTTTCAGACGTTTCATTTATCAAGTAATATCATTAAATACTGTAAAAAATAAAAAGTGCCACTCAAAGGGTTAAACCACCGGACGTTTTTTTCTCGCTGTTTTCATCGCGTGTTGCTTTTTCACGTCTATAAGTCAGTGAGGAACGTGCCGTAGTTAGGTTAGGGGCCGTTCAAGTATTACGTAAGCAAATTTTTAGCCATTTTTGACCCCCCCCCCCACTTGTCAGCAAAATTTCGTCATCAGCTCTGCCCCTCTGAATCCTAACTCATATTTTCATAAAGGGTGGTTGATGACGTAAGCACTATTCAAACCCCTCCTCCCCCCTTGTCATCAAAAGTCAGCAAATCGGAAACCCCCCCCCCTCCCCCATCGATGATGACGTAATACTTGAACGGCAACTTAACACCGTTCCAACTGCGAGGAAAAGAAAATTCCATACTTGATATGATAAACGAAAAAAATATTTTTATTTTTTTTGTCTGTCGAATATTCCATACGAGACAAAGTACTATTAATAGATGATAAGATATTTTTTCTATCTCTTTTCGAACGGAAAGCGTAAAAGATTTAGTTATATCCAAAAGTGCTGATAAATCTGTGACTATATATTTATAGCGGGAGAGATAGGGGGGATCGGTCGATTGCCCTCAAAATGGAAGGGGTTAAATTTTAAATGTGAAACCTGTTCCCGTTACAGGTCGATTGTTCTTACCCTGATTTTCTCATTGTAGGTGATTTAAGCGGGGGGTGGGTGGGATTGTGAAAATTTCCAAATGTTATTTAAGTAATCACAGTACTCACATGCAAAAATTATGTACGATTTGCTCAGGAAATTGAAAGAGCGATCAAAGATGCGTTGATGCGCGTGACGGAAAAAAGCCAGTTTCTTGTCATCGCCACTTTTTCCCTGATGGTATGAAACTACATAACGAGAAATAAATGTATTCCAATTTTTTCTTGGGTAATACTCATGATTTCATTCGTTTACCCTTAAGTGGTTCTTGCAATTTTCCTGATCCTCATTATAACTGCTATATTGGAAATGAGAGCGTGTTAAAAACTCGAGATATTTCAAGGTGACCGAAATGAAGCAATACAAGTTTGACGAGATATCTCGGGATTGCCGCTGTAAGGGTTAATCCACGTTAATTTCATCACAAAATTTTAAGAGGGTCTCTTATCTTTCATTATGGTGAAAAACTATGCTCTAGTAGAAATATCATAAAAAAAATATTATTGAACCATTGATTTACATCCAATTTTTTACACTCATATTTGTATATGCTATCCTATGCTAATGCAATGTTTGCGTATACCTAATGCTTTGTTTTTTGTGAATTTTCAGAAAAAAATATTTTTAACAGTCCGGTCCCATGTATATGAATAAAAATAGCATGAAATAAATTAAATTACATAGAGATTGATTTAAAATAAAGGAAACTAAATTCAGTTCAAAGGAAACTTTCAGTTCATGAAAATGACGAAAAAGATTTGAGATCCCTCCAGTACCTGGGTTATAAAAAATTTAAATTTTGTTAAAAATTTTAAAAATTCAAAATTTAATTTCAAATAAGATTGAGTCAATAAAACCATCATCTTTTCCATCATTTTATGAGCTGAACAATTTTCATTGGTTTCGAAGCAATTTTTTTTTCAACTTCATTGATGCCAATATGATATATAAAAATTATGTGCAAACATAGGATAGTAAATAAAAGCAGCTACATGCGTGAAAAATTTGAAATAAATCAATGGTTAAATAATATTTTAAATCATATTTCTAGTGGAAAAAGATTTTTACCATGCCAACAGCTAGGAGACTCCCCTAAAGGGGTTAAATACCATTTAGAATTTCAGAAATTTTGCAGGGTTTCATTATTACGATATCCTCCGTAATAGTTTTATGCAGTTGGTTTTTGAAAATACGAGGAATGATTCCGAAATCAACTTGACTCATTGAAATACACACAAATAAAACGATTATGTACATGAAAAATTTTTAAACGGTCTTCAAGTATCAAATTTGACTTTTTTTGTTATATCAATTTCAATATTAATATCAATCGAGGGACGGGATTGAGAGAAGATGCGTTTGAAATATAAAAGGAAATTTCACGAACAACACAATCCTTCTGTGATTGGTGTGATTTTTATCTTTTTCGTTTGAGCTGACTTTTTCTTTTTATTTATCAGCCACAAGGTTTCATCAACTCCCACAATAATGGAGATCAAAAGTCAGTTAGTTGAGTTGAACAGAATAACCGATATGGTGTTCGAGGAAGAAAAAATGGTTATAAAAGAGTAAACAGGAGTCAATATTCACGTTCAAGTATTCAGTTTGAGACACACCGGGAAGTTTAGCATATAATCTCTTCGTTGAAATGTCCAGTAAGCATACGTTTATTGATTTCATTATATTATGAAGAGCTATATTATATGCATATGCATTTATATTTTTTTGATTCGATAATTTAATTTATTCTTTGATTAATCATCGATAGATATCAGTTGTGATGCCTCACATCTGAGGGACTTCACTTTTTGTGAATTTGTCTTCTGCGATAATTTGTTGTAGATTTTATTTTTTTTTTTGGTATTTAGAAACTTGCATTTGTAAATTAAAAATTGGATAATTTTTTCGAACTGCTCGCGTAAAATTTTTACATATGGTGTTCCATAAATTCGTAAATTGTTTAAAAATTTGTAAAAATTAAACAATTGGTATATTTGAATGTGGTTTTTGAAAAAGTTAGTTATTCTTATGCAGTGATTTTTTTTTGGCACGGGAAAAAAAGCTCACATTTTTGTCAATAGAGCGTGCAGCACGAAAGCAAATCACTGAAAAATGCACATCATAGTGCTATGCATATAATGCAGGATTTACGATTATATATACAGTATAACAGCTTATTTTTGAATTTTCCTATTACAGCGCTTACATAAGAATTTCATTGTAATGTTGACATTGGCGGATAAAAGCACTATTGGCGAAGTTGTTTCACCTCCACCACGAATCGCCGGAGGAAGCCTCACGAACGCGTCGGGCACAGAAGATATTGAGGAAAGGTTTTCCATGGAATTCTGTGATTTGCTATTGGGTACTATTCTCTATTGACAAAAATTTACCAGACAAGGACTTTAGCAAACAGATTTTTTCCGAACAATAAAGTCTTCCACCTCCCAACCAGATCATAGCCCACTGCTCTGTGTCAAGGACGATATGTAGGCCATACTGGGAAAACCAGATGAAGTCCTTACCAAATCAGTTCGATACATGCAGCAATGTTGAACCCTATAACGAACTTCGAGTTATCAAGCATTTGGTTCGCTATATCCCGAAGTTATATATATATATTCGGAAATATATATATAGTATATATATATACACTATATTCGGAATAATAAGAAAATGATGATCTTGTGTGTCGCAATATATGATAAGAGATATTAACCCCCCCCCCCAGCCTGGTAAATATAATTGGCCCGCAGTATATGCTAAAGAATTTTAGAATAGTTCTACACAAAAAAGTATCTATAAAGGATCGCAAAAGATGATATCAATGCTACAATTTTACGGGTTGACTATACACAGAACTCTAATGCTTTCCTAGTCCCTTTGCACTATCATGGGTATTCACAAAAACCGATTTTTACATTATTTTTTAAATATATCAACTTTGAGAAAAAGATTTCACCATGGGGTTGGTGCGCTAACCGCTTGGTCGGAGACTTCCTGCAGATCTGAACGAGATTCTTGACAGAGCGGATAGCGTACCAACCCCTTAGTGGGATCTTCTTTGTCTACGTTCAGAGCCGGTGTTTATGGTGCTACAGGTACCGTTTTAACACCTTTCATGGTTTTTTAATACACCAATCATTTTGCAATGCGTAAAAATGAATGTTGCTATGCGAATTTTTCAAAATTTTTTTGCTGTAACCGTAACAATAAAAGATAGGTTTTTGTTCTTCATCTCGTTCTCGAGCGCATACTTTGAAACACCTTCATCTCTTCAACACTGGACTACACAGCAAATCTTCAAACTGGGTTCATTGAATTTCATTAGCATTAGTTGAATTTAGCTGCCACTAGAGGCTGTTGTTATTTTATGACCACCCTGTAGATAGCTTATTATAAGAGTGTGGATAAATTACATCACAGTAGCACGTTACAAGTGTTTTTCTCTTTTCAGAATCGAAAACTGCCTTACCACCCTGCCAAAGGGTGGCGATAATCGGTGGTGGATTATCGGGCATTGCTAGCGTCAGAGAACTGAAGGCAGTTGGAATCGAACCGATATGTTTCGAAAAATCTTCGGATTTCGGTGGAACCTGGCACTACCGAGAGGAAGATATCGAAGGAGTCCCGTCAGTCATGTCGACAACAATCATCAATCACAGTAAAGAGATGGGAGCTATCAGTAATTTCCCATTTCCCAAAGAATATCCAAACTACATGCCACACTGGAGAATAAAAGAATTTTCAGAATCGATAGCAAAGACGTATGACGTGATTCGTCACATAAAATTCCGAACGGAAGTTATCAAACTATCCAAATCCAATGATTACGAAAAAACTGGGAGGTATACGGTGACGGTGAAGAATCTCGACACTGGCGAAGTCTCTTCAGATGTCTACGATGGTGTAATGGTGTGCTCCGGGCAATTGATATATCCGAATATGGCAGAATATGAAGGGATGAAGAATTTCCGTGGAAAGATACTGCATTCTCACAGCCTAAAGAGGTTTGAAGAATTTAGAGGAAAAAATGTCGTGATAGTCGGCGTCGGGTGCTCGGCTCTTGATGCTGCTGTAGAAATCAGTTCAGTCGCCAAACAGGTACGTAGCTACGATATAAATGCTCTTAGTGTTCAATGAATTTGACCGTTACAGTAGGACTCCGATCATCCAAGCCTAGATGTAAAGGGTTTTGAGTTTTCTGAGGGACTTTTCATAAATAAGTGATATCTCTCTTTGGAGGCGATAGAACTTATATCGACGAAACGGGGGGGGGGGGAAGAAATGATGAGACATACGTTTTTAAGACTCAAGAAATAGACAAACATCTTTCAGCTTTTGCTTCAGCGCACCACGGTGTTTCCCAGGGCCATGCAAATGTATGTGCCTACACACGTAACGACACGTAAATTACATACATACAGGTTGTTTCAAAAAGAATCACTCGATTTTAAATGCGTATATATTACGAAAAATATTGATTAATTTTATATCACATGGCTAATCATATATATATATATAGCTTTTTTTACAAACCAAATTAAAAGTGATCAATATGTCTACCTTGTGGTGCACGGCAAATGTCTATACGGAAGTCAAATTCGTATCAAACTTTTGCGATCATGTTTGCATCTACTGCGAGTGGACTTCTGTGGACTATGTCCGAAACTCTGTCGGATGAGCTCCACATTTTCGTCTGACACGCGGGGACGGCCAGGGGATTTCCTTTTACTCAGAAAATCCGCGTGTCTCGGAATTGTTTATACCATCGTCTAATGCTCTTCTGAGCGGTAGAAAGTTCAACACTAGTGTATTGTCGGCGAAAAGCACGATGAACAGTTGTGACGGACTCACACTTCGCGAAGCTTAGAACACAAAACGATTTCTGTTGTGGTGTCACCATCTTGACAAACACCAAAGTTGTGGCCGAAGAAAGAGCGTTAGCGCTACCTGTCGGCAACTGTGTAAAACTCGAGATTTCCCTCTTTCTACCTACACATTATTCGATCAAAACGGATTAAAAGCTGAATAGTTACGATTTTTTAAATCGGGTGATTATTTTTGAAACACCCTGTACTTTATACTACTATATTCATTTGATCTTTCCTAAGCGAGAACATGTGGAGCTATTAAAAAACAATTTCGTCACTTACGGCTTTACTATTATTTTGTCATTCTAACCAAAATTATGTGATTCCATATTATCCGAGCTTTCGGTTGATCGAGTTAGGTCCCGTCCATATTAGCTCGGATAATTGGACCTTGAAAGCATTTAAAAATATCATCATCTCATCAGATTCGTTGATTAATTTTAATTCATTTTTATTGTTTACCACGGATAAGTGATTTAAAAAATGATTCTGAAAAAAAGGTAATTAAAAACAGCCCTTCCTGTGATTTATCACAATATAAATTAAAACATTGCATATAAAGGAAGACAAATTTAATAAAACATTTTGTTCTTAGCAATGTTTCTTTCCGTAAATATTGAATGCTTCAAATATTATCCATTTCACTCACCGTAGTTTTAGTTGTTTAAAATACAGTTTCATCTCAACTGTTCAGATGGACTATAATAAACACAAGATCAAAAGTTGACTAGATGACATTTTGTCCGTTTCACCTCGAACAACTCATAAACTGTTAGCTATAGAAGCAACTTTCAATTAGGAAAAGTATTTATATAGCATGCTCATTGATTAGTGTGATTTATATCACTAATAATTACTAAGGGTCATATAAATGCACCGATATACGAAATTTAATTTACTATACGGTCCTTCCTCCCCCCGACCTCGAACTTGCAATAAGAAATTTTTGCGCTGTATCTCCTGAGCCGAACGAAAAAATTTCCATGTAATTAAGTGCATTATTCGCTGAGATATTTGAATTAAAAAATCGCTGAAAATGAGGGAAAAAACCTCATTTTAGACTTCATGTGCTGTTGTTGTTGAAGAGAAACCAGAGAATGGAAGATAAAAGAGGAGTAGCTGTGAGATCTTCGACTGTGACTGTAGTTCCCCTTATCATTTGATTTTTAGGCCATGCTGAAATAATTTACATTTTTGATATAGCAGAAAATATTTAGAGCTAGTGGGTTATACACTTTACTATGAAAACATTCTTTCCACACATGCATACTTCTGCACTCTTTTTTCAGGAAGTATTCTTCCGAGATCAAATAACATTCTCTTCTCATTTTATGGTTAAGGAAATTCATTTTATTCAAAATTAAAAAAAAAAGAACCCACAGAATTTTCAAGAAAGGTGGTGAATTTAAAAATAATAATAATAGATTGATAGATAAAGTGTATTTATTTTGCCTGATAACACTTGCACGTCCAAAAAAACACAAAAGGACAGTGAAATAAATACATATCGTTTAAAATTCACAAAATTCATTCGAAAAAGTAAAGTTAAAAAATCGAATTCATGAAGAACAGTAAATTCACATGATCCAATGGTAACAAAAAATTTGCAATTGCCATCATGTGAATGTCGTTGAATTGACAGTGGGAAGAAAGGGCATAATTACACTTTCCTGAATTTTACCACACACAATTCGGGAAATCAAAGATTAAATGCCCTTTCCTCAAAAAAATCTGAAGCAAAATTTTTTAAGTTTTATTGAACCATCTGAAAAAAAAAAATCAAAGTGTTTGAATTTTTACCTTTTTAGAGGAAATCAACTAATCAATTAAACTAGCGATTTTTCAAGCCATATTGTTCCACGGATATTATCATGAAGATGATTCTCAAATTCCGCAGCTCATCTAGATGAATCATTTCATAAATATATATTTTTGTTTGCGTGCGTGCGTGCGTGTGTTTTTAATAAAAAATTACGCATCAAATTACTGCGACACACCGATTGGAAATCATTTCGTACAGCTCGAACAAATTATGTAATGAACATTCAATAATAGCCTAAACATCGTTGATTACATCTTCTCTTTGATGATTTCTATTTATATATTACAGGTATACTTAAGCTGTCGGACACCTTCTTATGTACTTTCACGTGTTGGGCCGAACGGCATGCCAGTTGACTACGCTTATCTCAGAAGGTACATAACTTTCTTGCAGGATATTCTTCCGCTGAAACTTTGCTGTAAATTGTTTGACGCCTTCTTCGTTGATAGAGTTTTCGATCATAAACTAATCGGAATCAAACCAAAGTACTCTTGGCTGTGTCGCGAACCGATACTGAATGATCACATCGCATCCAGAATTCTAAGCGGCACCGTCTTGGTACGCGATAACATCGATCATTTCGTAGAGAATGGTGTTCATTTTGTAGGCGAAGAAACGATGACGGCAGCAGACGTGGTGGTGATGGCCACAGGATATCATTTGAAACTCCCATTCTTAGACGATGGGATTCTAGAAATCGACGAAGGGAAAATAAACTTGTACAAGTGCATATACCCTACTCAACTTGAGCATCATACGTTAGCGTTTATTGGGTTCTGTCTTCCCATCGGACCTGGGTGGCCCATTGGAGAACTCCAAATCAGGTGGGCAGCGCAACTGTTCAGCGGGAACGTAAAGCTTCCAAGTACCGATGTCATGAAGAAAGAAGTCGACCAACGACATTCAAAAAATACGAAGAGGTTCTCCCCTGCGGAGAAAACTACTATGCGTGTCGACTACATTCCATACTGCGATGACTTGGCTTCTCAGTTCGGTGCCAAGCCAAACTTCTGGAAGATGTTATTCACGGATCCAAGGTTGTTCATCAGTTGCATAGTTGGACCGTCGTTGTCTTATCAATACCGACTCAATGGTCCCCACAAGTGGCCTCAAGCTAGAGAGACCATTTTAACGGCTTCGGAGAGAATGCAATACCCGTTCACCCGCGGCGTACCAGAACGTAGTTTTGCAAAGAACTTGAAGAATTTTCTAAAAGGAAATGCGGTCTTAATTTTGATTCTGTGCTTCGTTGCGTTGCTTTTCGTTGTAGGTCTCAAAATCGAGGGCGACTATTTTTCTTGTGGCATGTTGATATTGTTCAACATTGTTACCATCTTAGTGATTATATGGAAAGATCTGATTGAAATTTTAGTGAACAGATCTTTCTGGGTGTGAGGAGAAAGTGATAAAAATAGATTAATTTACGGACAATTGACGTTATCGAATAATTATGAGTAATTGTTTAGGATTCGAAGTACAGTTGACTCTCGACTATCCGGCCAAACATATACACAGAAAATCAATTTTATATATAGAGATTTAATAAATTAGATTTTTTTTGCAGCGAATATACTTGGCTTATTCCGCACCTACTCATCCAAGTCGGCTGCACGACCGACTCAGATTTTTTTTTAATTCGGTACACGTACAGGTGGAGCCAAGGTATGAAAAAACTTAAATTTTCAACGACCTGCTCAGCGTGTTTGTGCAGCTATTTGAATTTGAATTTTGTGGAAGCATTGAAAAGTACAATAAAATGGTTTTGCTCATTTTTTTCCCTTCAACAGCAGCTGCTTTGAAGCAATGTAAGAGTGATAGGTATCTATGAAAAAACGGTATTTTCTGTATATTCAGAATAAAAATGTTGTAACATCTGAGTAGAAAGGTGGAAGAATCATATCCACCTGGAACTTGAACTTCAATTTTTGAAATTTCTGATTTTATCGAAAGTTCGCAACCAAAAGCGTGAAGAACCAGGGCTTTAAATTTTTGAACACGATGTTGCAACACTGACTTTGGTGAAATTTTCTGTTTGATAAATTTTTTTGTGTCGCCTTTCTTTTTTGGAATTTATAGAAATATTTTATAATTTAGATTATAAGCCGCTTTTTCAGCAGAAAATCAAATTTCGGCCGTTTTGGCAGCTATTTGTCTCAGAGAGGGCAAGTGGATAGAACTTTGTTTTTCAGCGGATACAGGCAACACAATACATAACAAGCATTAGGGGCCGTTCAAGTATTACGTCATCATCGATGGGGGGGGGGGGAGGTTTCCGATTTGCTGACTTTTGATGACAAGGGGGGAGGGGGGATTTGGATAATGCTTACGTCATCAACCACCCTTCATGAAAATATGAGTTGGATTCAGAGGGGCAGAGCTGATGACGAAATTTTGCTGACAGGGGGGGGGGTCAGCGTTTTGCTGACTTTTGCTGACAAGAGGGGGTCAAAAATGGCTAAAAATTTGCTTACGTAATACTTGAACGGCCCCTTACACAGAAACATACTTCACGTCAGGTTTCACAACACGTACATGCACATTCCAACATGTACCAATTCGTTAGAGGTTCCGCAGAGGAATACGGACGAGGTACATGTATGGTTAAGTAGTACCGGATACAAACAGCGTATATGTCTGTTACTTATTACAAAAGAGTTTACTTTTATGAAATGAATACATATACATGAATACATATACATGAATACATGAATACATGAATACATAAATACATATACATAAATACATATACATAAATACATATACATAAATACATATACATAAATACATGAATACATATACATGAATACATAAATACATATACATAAATACATATACATGAATACATGAATACATAAATACATAAATACATATACATAAATACATATACATAAATACATGAATACATATACATGAATACATAAATACATATACATAAATACATATACATAAATACATATACATAAATACATATACATAAATACATATACATGAATACATGAATACATAAATACGTAAATACATATACATGAATACATGAATACATAAATACATATACATGAATACATATACATGAATACATAAATACATATACATGAATACATGAATACATATACATGAATACATAAATACATATACATGAATACATGAATACATATACATGAATACATAAATACATATACATGAATACATATACATGAATACATAAATACATATACATGAATACATAAATACATATACATGAATACATATACATAAATACATACACATGAATTGCATGTACATGAATACATAAATACATATACATGACTACATAAATACATGAATACATATACATGAATACATATACATGAATACATATACATGAATACATATACATGAATACATGAATACATATACATAAATACATATACATAAATACATATACATAAATACATATACATGAATACATAAATACATATACATAAATACATATACATAAATACATATACATGAATACATAAATACATAAATACATATACATAAATACATATACATGAATACATATACATAAATACATATACATGAATGCATGAATACATGAATACATGAATACATGAATACATATACATGAATACATAAATACATATACATGAATACATATACATAAATACATACACATGAATTGCATGTACATGAATGCATGAATACATATACATGATTGCATGTACATGAATGCATGTACATGAATGCATGAATACATATACATGATTGCATGTACATGAATGCATGAATACATATACATGATTGCATGTACATGAATGCATGAATACATATACATGATTGCATGTACATGAATGCATGAATACATATACATGATTACATGAATGCATGAATACATATACATGATTACATGAATGCATGAATACATATACATGATTGCATGTACATGAATGCATGAATACATATACATGATTACATGAATGCATGAATACATATACATGATTACATGAATGCATGAATACATATACATGATTGCATGTACATAAATACATGTACATGAATGCATGAATACATAAATACATAAATACATATACATATGCATGAATACATATACATATGCATGAATACATATACATATGCATGAATACATATACATATGCACGAATACATAAATACATATGTTGTTGTTAGGAACCATCGAGTCGATTTCGACTCCTGGTGACTCTATAGATCATGGCTGTCCAAGCTGGTCTGTCATTCACAGCATGTGTCAGTTGTGTTAGCTTCGTATTCCAGTGCTTCGCAACACCTCTTCTATCCATCTGGTGCTTGGTCTTCCTCTCGTTCCCTCCATTATTCCAAGCATTACCATTTTTTCTAGTGAGCCTTCTGTACGCATTACATGGCCAAAGTAAGAGAGTTTCTGTTTAATGACTGTTGCTTCTAGAGAATAGTCAACTTTGACTTTTTCGATAACCGATTTGTTAGTTCTTTATGAAATTCTCAGCATCCTCCTCCAGCACCAAATTTCGAAGGAATCAATTATTTTGTTATCTGCTTTCCGTAGTGTCCGAATACATGAATACATATACATGAATACATATACATGAATACATATACATGAATACATATACATGAATACATATACATGAATACATATACATGAATACATATACATGAATACATAAATACATGAATACATAAATACATGAATACATAAATACATGTACATGAATGCATGAATACTTAAATACATATTTTGATTATGGCTCTAGAACATATTCAAAAAGTCCGATTTTGGCCATATTGGCAGCCATTTTTCTCAGAAAGTACAAGCGGATCAGAACTTTCTATTTCAGTGAATAGAAAGCTCTATCCGGTTGAATAGAATAGCTGACATGCATTCAATCATATGTCAGCTATTCATTAAAAGTGAGTTTATTTTTTGAAATTGATTACATGAATAGATATTTTGATTATGACATTCAAAGTAAAAGGAAAAAAAAAGAAGAAAATTAATGCTACAAGTAGTTTTCACACATGGATCCTCAGGACGAGTCCAGCACGATACCTATACGACCGCACAGCGGCGACCGAGTTTGACTGTATTTACCAAACTTACCACCTTCAATTGTGTGAAGTATGCATAATCGCTATTGAAAATGATAAATGCAGCGAAATTTATCAAACTTACTGAGATGATTGATGATCAGGCATGATTGCCGATTTATCACATTTACCGTAACAGATATAAATGTCAATGATAAAAGAAAATTTCACTTTTCATGTTGACCGTTATTGTAATAGATATCATTTGAAAGCTTTGAAATACAAACTAACCCATTAAATATGAATATTTGGCAAGTTCTTTCTGTTCTTAAAGAAAAGAAAAAAGGAAAGAAAGTTCAGTTCAGCCAATCAACTGTTTCAAATACAAAAAATAAATACACTCTTCGTTTCTAATCTTAAAGAAACAGGTGATTGCAGAGAACATATGAAGAAAAAAGAAATCCGAAACCTCACGCAATGGGGATTCGCCCTCACACAACACATCCGGGTGCATTTAATGCTTTTTTTGTATACAAAGGCAACTCTCTTCCTATATTCAAGTTTACCATATTCACGAAGATCTAATGACCCAGGAAATAACAATAATAGTAATAATGAAAAATGCTTGGGTCAAGTTCAAGATTGAGCTACACAAAGAACCCGAACATCATGGCACTTCTTCAGAGAGAGGAGAAAAAGATCGCGTTTCAACTGAAACCTGTAACTAAAGAAATATTGTTTATATAGAATATTCGGGTCGGTCATGACATCAGTTCTGTGGTCAGTTGGTTCATTTTCTGTGGGAATAGACTGTATTCATTATAGAGAAATGTTCGTGCTTTAGATATGGCCTCATTTTGACATGAAAACATCTTATGTTACGCTGTATCTGAAAGATATTGATCGAGATCAGAAAAATGTAAGCTGTAACTTTTCTAGATTTTGATTTTCATCTGTTTCATTTATATTTTCTTATTTTCTTTCTGTTAATGCAGTGAAACTTCGATATAACGGTAATCTCTAGACCAAGAAGAACAATTATCGTTGTATTGAGAGGAAGTCGTTGTATTGTCACATCAGTCGCCAACGTTGTTGGCATTTCCTCTGAAATAACATTCTTAGTTAATCCATAAAATCCATTCCTTGTTATTTACTCGAAAAAAAAAAATTATAATTGATTAGTTAGTTAATAAAATTAATGTAATAGCTGCACACTGTAAAATGGTTTACAGCACAATAATTTTGTGTGCTTCACAAAAAACTAGCTTCACGTGAATCTCATTAACACTTACGGAGGGTAGATAGTGCAAAACACCGAATTTTTCTAAACATCCAGTACAAAAACTGGGTGAGGAGTTTAAAAACGTATTGAAAGTGTGATTTTGAGCGAAATGCAAAAAATATCGTTGCACAGAAAAGTTTTAAAATCGCCTAAAACATATCGTTATACAGGGATTTACCGTAGGGAAGGTTATCGTTATATCGATAGGAGTGAGTTTAACATTTCTCTAGAAATGCTATATTTTTCTTGGCAATTCCAAACAAGATATGCAAAAATATCGGTATTTAAAAAAAAAAAAGAAATGGGGTTTTCACATGACTATTCATCTATCAATTAAATCACTAAACTGTGTTTTTCACATTTTTACAATTATTTTCTAAAAATTGTCTTTTACTAAGACACACATTCGAAAAAAATGCAGGGATTTTGAAATTTTTGTAAAAAATTATATTAAAATTTTTCAACTCAATTTTCATGATCATAAAATGAACAGATATGATTAAAATATACTCAGAAAATAAAATTTAGAAATCAAAATTATATTTACTATATTACAAGCACAAAAATTCTCATTCGAAGTCGGAGACACAGACCTGGCAAACAACAAAACATGTTTATCACACATACAGATTTTGCGTGCAATTTACGGCTCTATCCTCATGCTCAACCTTGGATATCCGATGTTTCATGATTAATTTGAAACCATTATAGAGAAAACTGACGCTCTTCCGATACGCCATTTTGATCGGAACACTCCGGCCATCATACAAAAATGTCTTATTACACAAGTGGTGTGATGGGGGTCATTGTGACCCCACGGAAACTTTGATCAATGACAAAGAGCAGTGATTCCCAACGTGGGCGTTAATGCCCCCTGGGGCTGGTGGAATGTTCCAAGGGGTGGCAGAAGGGGAATAACATAGGATCCCATGGGTTAGATTGCGTTGAGGGCGAATGGGAGAAAAAATTTTCTAAAGAAGGGGGTGATGGGACATAAAAGGTTGGGAAGCTGTGATATAGAGCATAGTTTCCCCAACCTTTTATGTCCCATCGCCCCCCAACGCAATCTAACCCATGGGATCCTATATTATAACCGTAGCTTCTACCGCCCCCGCCCCTGGAACATCGTATCGCCCCAAGAGGGCGTTAACACCCACGTTGGGAATCACTGATATAGAGGGAGGAAAAAGTAGAAAAACATCTTAACTTTTTCAAACACGTGTAAACAACTGGCTTGGAAATTATTGAAAATAAGGTGGTCCAGATGCATTTCTTTCTCAAGGGGCGGCAAGATGGAATATGCGTGGGGTTAAAATGACCCCACCACGCCAATTAAGAATTAAAAACGACATTGTTGATATTGACTAATACATAACTAATGTTTGCGACAGGGCTTTACATGGACAACTCTATTGTCCGACATGCCTGAGCAAAAGATAGAATGGCCAGATCATGCGAATGAGAAACCGGGACAAATCACTGATAAAGACCTGGTCATCTTGAAAAAAATCTGCATAATATATAGTGTCGAATTGTAGGGCAATGATAAAATTACGTAGTGACAATAAAAGAGTCTGGACCTTGTGCGATTTTAGTTCAGTGTTCTCAACATTTTTCCTCATTGCAAGCCGCTAACATGAAGTGAAAATTTTCACGAACCGGCATAAATGGGAGAAATAATTGGCGAAACGGTGGAAAAAAATATTTGAGTAGAAAAATTTCCTGATCCTCTGACTTATTTTATTCACATACAGGGCGTGTAGGAAACAGGGCGCATGGCATTTTACTGGTGAACCGTTGATCCTAGAGTCATACATAAATTAGTAAAAATTTTCAAATAACGTTTAGTACTCAGATATGTCATTCATGTTGCAAGGGGTTGTGTAGATATTAAAATATAAAAATTAATTTTTTATACAGTACGCATGTGCCCGCGTAAACGGTTTACCCGTACTTAAAGCTCTTTTTTTCCCCCAACTTTCCTCCATTTTTCGAATTCGAATATCTCAGTGAATATTGCACTTAGAAACGTGGAATTTTTTTTATCTGGCATCAGAAGAGACAGGGCATCAACTTATCTAATTGGGTTTTGGGGCACACGGGGATTGCATAAAAAGTTAATGTTTATATTTTAAAACTATACAACCTTTTGAAACATGAATGTCATATCTGAGTACTACATGTTGTCTCGAAAAATTTTGTAATTAGAAGTACGACTTTAGAATCAACAATTCGCCAGTAAAATGCCATACGTCCAGCTTGTTATGCACCCTGTATACGAGAAAACACGTTAAGCTAATTTTACTGGTGCCATCTATTGAATGAAAACAAAACTACAGTCGGACTTGATTAACTCGAAGTCCAAAGTCACTGGAAAATGTTCGAACTATCAAAAATTTGAATTATCCAGTTAATCTATCCTGGATCTGTAAAACGACTACAAATTGCAACTTGATCATCAACATTCACATACGATAATAATTATTGAAATGTTATCGCAGATTACCAAGTTTTAATAATTTATAATTTTAATAATCGATCTCTTAGCTGCTACATTATTCCGCCGTTTTGGAATCAGCATCGCTGCAGAATTTCTTAACCATGTTCAAAGCCTGATTTACAGGAACAGTTTGTCACCATTTGTTATGAAACTGTTTCCCAATTTTTGCTTATCGTTCTCATATATATACATTCATTAACGTACTACAGTCTGAACATTCTGATACTTTCCATACTCTTAATGACGACAAAATGATTCAGATTTTGAATGTTACACCTTGATCTTATAGGTGGAAAAGCATAATAAGTATTAAGTGGTACACATTCTCAATGCACGAACAATTCATCTGAACAATGTTAAAATGGACATTAAAATTATCAAAAAGAAAGAGTAGAGGGAAAACAGAACTTACAAATTTCTATTAATCTTTAAAAATGTGTTGTTTAACGATTTGATCGAAAAAAAAGCAAAATCTGGCTTCTTGTTGAATTTTTCCGTACTAAATTTGCATACAAAAATTATGATTTTTTCCCCTCCAAATTTGAATTTGACAAAAAAACCTTTGACCTTTTTTTTTTTCGAAAAAAGGTCCAATTAAGCAAGAAACTTTATTATTAGATTCAGTAGGATACTCGGGGCAGTACGTAAAAGTTCGAATTATGCAAATTCGAATAAAACAACTTCAAATTAACCAAGTCCTACTATATTTGTTATAATTCTTAGAATAAAATGGTTGTTGGTTTAAAAACCGACGTGCAGATAGAAAATTAGCAGCATGTGGGAAAATAACTTTTTCATTTTTATGCTGCATATCAGTGTAAATTTTATGCGTCAAAATAGCAGTTATTATTGATTTTGATCTTTACAAAACATCATATAGCGGTAAACAAAAAACATATCACCTGCTATTTTGGCACATAAAATTCAAATCGGTATACAGCATACAAATAATATATGGTGGCATAACATATTCTGTTCGTTTTCATGGTAAGTTTGAAACACAACAACTAACTTCTCTTAAAAAATGATAACAGATAGCTTACTTTTCATTTGATAGGTGCAACAGAAACCTCATATTTTTGTGATGGTTGTGTCTTTTTACGATATTTTTGTGCATAAGAGAAATGAGTAGGATAAATATTTTCTACAATTTTAGAATCAATCGCAAAATTTTTATCCCTTTCGGGCACTTTATATACTGTATGAGAGGGCCATATAATATGTAATTTTTTTTAGAAAAGTATACTTCCACGTTTTAATGCAAACCAAAAAGTATTTTCTCTATTTTTACGTGAATACCATCTTCAACATCATCAATACTATATCCTGATGGTGTTCTCTTTTTTCGTGAATACCATCAGGATATAGTATTTCGCTGGAAGTGAGATTTCCCGTTTTCCATAACAGCTCAGTTGTTGTATATATGATTTCACTTTGAGCCGAGATGCAATATATGAGGGGCCCATGGACTGAGGTGCTTTATATGAGTACCGCGAAAACAAATCTAAATACTCTGACCAAACATTTTCATCACAGCTGCCGAAGAAAGCATTTCTGCGGAATTTCTCGTCACGTATGTCTTAGAAACACTCACATCATTGCCGATTAGTAGAAAAATTGAAAAAATAAAAGTGTTTAAACTGTTTTTTCTTTTTATATGACATTTGTTTTAAAAAAATACATGCGAAAATTTTACATGCTTCGGGCAATAAATGTGTCCGGCCCTGGTATAAACTACCGTCGCAGGAATCACCAGAAAAAGCTCATTTTGAAATTTTAGAAATTAAGAAAAATTGAGAAATATTCATTCTAAACGCACGCTAATGTGGTTTCTTGAGAGAAGTTTCAGGTATCATTTCCTTTTTACATGAGCTAACGAGAAATATACGCTCCAGTTGAATTCTACCTGCGCCATTTACGATCACTATAATTTTTTTTCCTTGTTTACTCAATGAACCATCACTTCATTAAACACATTCCGTGAGTTGTTCATAACGCTTCAGTGAAGATAAAATAACAACTTTTCTCGGTGAATCTGATTCTTCTTCCGAAACAAAATAGCAACCTATGCAACAAGAAACCATTTTTTTTTTTATAATTAAGATGATTTTCAATGGTAGAATTGAAGGAAAAGAAGAAATTGGAATTTTTTGAATGACGTGAACGTGAATTCTATCTCATCTGATTTAAAAGAAGAAAAGAGGTTTAAAAGAAGAAAAACAAAAAATTAAAATGTACGCACAAAAGCACGGAAAGGCATAGAATAGAATCATCGGAGTTATTACACCTCAAAGCAAACATTACAAGAGCGTTCTGAAAGGAAGGTTTTCGTGATCCACGAACCAGTGCCGTGTTGTAACGTCCTAAAAGAAAGAGGACGACCTTCTTCAACGTCTCTTATTGGCCAATGTTTGCTTCTGTTTTAGAATCAAACACTATGTGCCTTTATAACTAACAACGTCAATGCAATCGACACTTCGATGGTTATATGACGCCAAGCTTTTTATCTCAATAATTTGGATACAAAAATTGAAAATTGTATTTGGTGGAAATATTAAAACCTGGGTGAGTCTCTTTTCCCCTACAATTTATTAAGTATTTACTATTGATTATATGATTATTTAATATGAAATAATTATTTTAATAATAGTTATAATGATATATTTTTCATCATCATTTATTTTCCAGCAGTTATAATTAATTATTTGTTATATAACAAATTTTGATAATTATTGTATCAATTATATAGGTCTGCGATGAAAAAGCTTTGTTAATAATTAGAGTTTTTTATAGTTTTATGGATGCTAATTACTGTAAAAATAATTAAATTGCCTCACATCTAGTTTTTGAGAAAAAGGGAGAATTTATAAATTTCAATATAAATTTATATAATAATAAATAAATAAATAATAATTTATATAATATTTAAATGAATTTCTGGATATAATGAATCACAAGTTTAAATAAATTTCATTCATATTTTCAAGATCTGTAAAATGAATGAATAATGTATTTTTAAAAACTAAATTTATTTTGATTAATTTTGTGATTGGACAGTAATAAATATATGTTTCAACCTGGTGCAGAATGACTGCATATTCAGTTTGAAAAGACAAAATTAATCGTAGTACGATTTCGCTAATGATCATTATTTTGGTTCATTTCATGCTAAATGACTCGAATATATGTACATATGAGTTAGTCTCTCCCACACTATCGTTCATTATGTTTTCGATTTTCACATGTTAGATACTCTGAACTGAATCTTAAACTGCGATTTGGATTATTAAATAGTGAGTTGCCTAAAATTATTACAACTTATGTTATAATAATGATTAGGACCCTATAAACGTAATAAAGGTGAATTACTCAGGATAGTTGGCCAATCCAGCCTTTCAAGGGAGGCATGTGCCCCCCACGTAATTTTTAGAAGTTTATCTATTTGGTCAAAAAATAATTTATTTTATTATTATTATTTTAATATGTTAATTTTTTACCGGCCGAATTCAGATTTAAATCGATTTCCATAATTTCTCCTTTTTCTCTTTCTGATCCGTTAGTCAAAAGATATCAACTGAAAAGTTCAAGAAACGAAGGAAGGAACAAATAGGAAGCGCCCCCCCCCCCAAGCCTTTTGTGACCCCTTCGAAAGGCTGATCCTTCTTATGCGCCTGATTACAATCTCGACCCGCAATGAGCCCCAAACAAAAATTGATCCTGAGTACCCCCTATCAACACCAATATATCTTTTCAATAGCGATGAATTTATTATATGTAGTCATAAAATATTTATTTCTCAGTAAATATTCAAATAAAAATGGAAATGTATATAGTGTTTTTTGTCTATAAATAAGAGCTGTCTTCTGAATAATAGAGATATAGTAATAATCAGTGCCATAAAACTCAATAGTCGTTAATTGAGTTTTTATGGCACAGATCATGGAGCAAAAAAATTATTATTATTGACATCATCGTGGTAAAATTCTATTTGAACGTCTGAAATTTTTAGAAATTTGTTGCTGAGAAAAAATTTGGAAGTCAGTTTATACTGTTAAATTAAAATTGGAGTTAAGAAACAGTCGTATTTTAGAAATCAGGGATCAGGTAACACGTCATAGTGAGTTAAAAGAAAAGGAAGTTTTTTCTTGACGAAAAAGATTTATGCTGCCATCTTTCGAAAATTATTCGAGTTAAGATCTTCATTGATATTAAAAGCAATTACCGTTGAAATGTAAAGATGTTCAGGATTAAAACTTCAAGAAAAAGTAATAAAGAAAAAACATGATAGAAAAACTTCAAATTTAATTAAATTTCTATTACAGTTTTTCTCATTGTCTATAGAATACGTTTTTCATAAAAGCTTTTATACTGTATGACAGTGGTTTCTCCCCTGTATCCCTCTGAAATAATTTTCATTTCAAACAGAACCTTTGTATATAGATCAGTTTCCCAAACTATTTTTCCCCATCGCCCCCTTCTTCAGAAATTTTTTTCTCCCAACGCAATCCAACCCATAGGATCCTATGTTATACCAGTACCTTCTACCGCCCCCCTGGAATATTCCATCGCCCCCAGGGAGGGTTAACGCCCACGTTGGGAATCACTGGTATAGATGTTCTGAGAAAATTATATGGTCAAACTTTTCATTTCTCTGCTATAAACATGATTTAAGTTCTTGCATTATAACTATTTCGTCCGCACAGTCAATGCGCAAAATTTTCTCCTATGGCGTGAAAAACTTTGTGTGTATCTCGAGTTCTATTTCTGATACATTTTAGCGCCTTGCGTGCAGTTTCAACCCTATAACAAGGTGATTTTGGTGTGCTTAGGAAATGCGTTGTAGCGTGTCAAACTTACCCAAATTACTCCTTCGTGTTTTTCGATGGGATGATACTAAGTATGTGTACATGTTACGTCGTACAGTAACACTATATTTATGCACCATCGAGTTCGACCCTTTTCCTTGCTAAATGATGCGAGTGAGGAATTGCATTCAGCAAATTGTATTTTTCTCGTGTTGCATCTCCCGCTTCATTCGAGACTGAATTCTACTTCACGTATATTAGCAATAACACGAAAAACTCTCATACATTTTCAAGTAATCTCAATGTTGGAAATTTTTTTAACTTGCTTTCGGCCATTTTGTAATTTCTGGTTTTATGTTAGTGTGTACGTTTACAAGTGTCCATACTTGGGAGGATTGGGGACTTTTGTTTCATAAGTTGGCAGCCCCCCTGATGATTGTTGCAGGTTACATTTAAAGCAGGTCATTACGTTTGTTTAATGTTGTGTGTTGGCATTTTATGATTAGATTCAGTAGTGTAGAACGTGTTTCGGTAGATGAAAAGTTTTTCATACGTTTTCCCGAACATCGGTAAGTTTCCTCATTGAATTACTAAGGTTGGCACCACAGTTACGTTTAGACAAAGATGATTATCTGGTTTAGGGCAATGTTAGGTAATGTCTCCTCTATAGGATGCCGGTTAAAACTGTTTTTTAATCATAATCATTGTTCAGTACGGTCCGGAAAAAGTAGAAAAAAAATTTTGTTTGAACTTGGGACACTGTTCCATGTTAGGAATTGTTGTCCCAAGTCAGAAAATGCATCATTATTGTTGTGTTTTGGAATGTTTACATGCGGTACATCGTGCATAATCCGATTCCTCGATGTAAGCAACTTTTTTTTGCTAGTTCAGATGGACAGCTGTTCGCAATCTGTTTTATGAGACCTTACATTGGGTATAACAGATCTATTCTAATTTCCTGATGTTGATGAAATTGTTGAAGTTTCAATAAATAAGATAAAGAGAATTGTGAAACTTCTTAACCGCGTCGGGGGATCGTTACACTTTCTCTAGCTTTTCAAAACAATTCAATGTTCTATTCTTTGTCCGTTCGTGTCAGTCAAAGTCGCTACATACATAGACGCTAAAACCTAGGAACTGAGACCATTTGAGACCTCTTCTAAATAAAGTTTTTAAAGACAGAGCTCCCCCTCCCCCCTCCCTAATAATTTCTGAAAAACAGTGCAATGCATTCTCCTCTCCTGCATACGTGCTTAATTCCCTTATATACGGGACGACCGGCAACTTTCAGCCTCCCTCCCCCAATGTTTTCTTCATGTCGGCGTCTCTGCTTACACGCATTAACGTTTTTCAAGTTTGTCCAAGTGTTTCTAGTTTAGGGTTTTCCTACTTTTTTGTTTTCTACTTCCTAGATCATTTTTTTTAATGTATCCTGAGATGGGTGTGATATTTTCTTACCAGAGAATTCACACTGTGATTTTGTCATAAGGGTTGTGACATTGTTGTTGTTGATGAATAAAATGATTTCTGAACTGTTTTTAGTTTTGTCTTAAGATTATGTGTGTTTTTTTTTCTCCCCAAAAGATTTAACCTGTTCCGAGTTCTAAGGCACTTAAGGTATCCATCTACGTTGGAAACGTCATTTTGGAGAAAAAAATATCGAAGTTACATTTTTGTAACTTCTGTTGTGTGTGTGTGTGTTTTTACACACAAATTAACAGTGAATAAAAAATTTAAACGCGTTTTAAGAAGAATGCAATTTTTGACATTTTATGCGAGTTCGAAGCATGATTTCTAAAAATCTATTCATTGTATCATTACGAAATTATAATATGGTGGTTTTCATACATTGCAAGGTTATGACACGAAGGTCTATCACATATGCTTGTCCAATTACAGTGCTTTACAGACGATATGTAGAATTATATTTCTATAAATTCACACGTACGTTAACAGATTTGAGTGTCAGACCTGCACCTGAATGCTCTCTGTAAAGACAGTATTTTTTCAAATAGGAGATAAGCTCGCATTCGCGCCTCGAAGTTGAAAAAAGCAGCCAGACCTGCCATCGCACCAAGCATTAATATGTTCTACACACGCTATATCTGTGCACTGTTTTATTTTATTCCCTTTTTATGTATCATTATTATTATTATGGTCGTATAATGAAATTTGCCTCGGTCTAGCCCCATTGGGGGATATGCAAAAATTGCCATGCGATACAGCATGGACCATGTTTTGTTTAAAAGAAAGAAAAAAGTCAGATCTGCGCCATGATACTTACATAACATGAAAATTTAAGCATTTACCATCTTTAGTTCAAAATATGGAAGACAGGTGGCAGCACCAGTAGAACACGAATTAATCGTTTCTCTGACAACATAAACACCTTAGACCACGCATGCCAGATGATGTTTACCTGCATTACCTGCACCCCGAAATAGCTAAATGTGCTGTGAAAATAACAAAACATTCCATTCATAGAATTTTTCCAATCGTGTTCTGAATATTACATGAATTTGACATAAAAATGACTTTTCACAGAAAATTGCATAGGTAGTCTCAAATTTATGATTGTTTTCACCTTTTTGAGACACTTTCTACGAAAAAATGTTATTGAAGTCCACTCCATTACCATTTTATAGAAAAGTGCCTTCATACGTAACCTTAAGAAGTAGTAGTATTAGTACTCATGTTGAAAGTAACGAATGATATATTTATACATGTTACAGCGTTCGAAATCATTGGTAGTCCGCTGTTCCGACACCTCTGATTGAACAATCTGAACACGGAGAAAAAATTGTGGTGGTGCGCGGGACCAGTAGCGAAAAGATTCGCACGCTTCTTCCCGCGGAGATATGTTGATCGCAGAAGAATCTCCTATAGGAGAATCACCGATCCGCAGTCGATTTTTTTATGGCTTTTTAAACCCGTTTCATGGTATATCACTCTTCTAAATTCTAATATATTTAGAGAAATTAATTATTATTATTTAGAACAGATTTCGTTCAGCGGGCCAATCATGAAGTCTGCGAACCAGTAGGTTCCCGTATTTATTTTTCAATTCTAACGCTGCATGTTACGTCATTTTTCCTCGTAATCGCTTCAGAAAATGATTTAGGCATGATAATCCATTTATGACGTTCTTTAAATAATTATGCAAATTATCAATCATAATAATTTTTGATGTTCTTTTGATCTTCCAGGTGAATTTATTATAGAGACAAAATGCAGAAGAAAAAGAAAAGAATAGCCGTCGTTGGAGCGGGTGTGAGCGGTTTGATGGCCATAAAAATCATCAAAGAAGAGTACGATCATTTCGAGCCGATATGCTTCGAGGCAACCGATAATTATGGCGGGACATGGCGCTATAGGGAGCAAGACGAGGACGGTGTCGCGTCCGTCATGTCCACCACCATCATCAATCACAGCAAGGAGATGGGAACCATCAGCGATTTTCCACCTCCAGCCGATTATCCAAACTACATGCCTCACCATATGCTTTTAAAATACTGGGGTAACTTCGCCGAGGTCCACGACTGTTTTCGACACGTAAAATACGGACAAGAAGTTTTACGGGTGTCGCAAGCCGGCGACTACGCCGAAACAGGCAAATGGATCGTCACCGTGCGAGAGAACAAAACCGGTGAGGTGAGCACTGACGAATACCATGCAGTGTTCATCTGCGTTGGACACTCGACTCATCCGAACGTTCCCAAAATACGAGGCATGGAAAAATTCAAAGGCAACATAATACACTCGCACAGTTTGAAGACAGTCAAGGAATATGCGAACAAAGCAGTTGCCGTCATAGGTGTTGGATGCTCCGGTCTCGATGCTGCCGTAGAAACAAGTGCAGTCGCTAAACAGGTACGAAATCAATAGCTAGTATTAGGGTACGAATATAGCGGCGGGGCTGTTTTCCGATCTTGCAAGTCTGCGCCATAGCGGATTGGTTAAAAACCGGTTACCGTTAAAAGTTTTCAACCTATGGATAACGGTGTCGACTCGCAGAATCGGAAACTAACCGACCGCCATCATGTTTGTATGCACCCTTAGATTATACGGAAATAGTGCAAGCTGGATTTCGATTCCGCAAGTCAGCGTTGTCACGGATTGGTTAAAAACATGAAATTCATGTTTTTACCAATCCGTAATGGCACTGACTTGCAGTACCAGAAAGGTACAGTTACCATAGGCGTCAACTATGTTCGCGCTCAAGGTGGCTACACACATAATTGCAAGATTCACAAGCATGCATGTTCTGTGTTTTTGTATAAGCATGCTTGAGCGTCTGCGTGCTATGAATTCTGTGCTATCATTTCGATTGTACAAGCTGTTTGAAGATTGAATGAATTTTGATTTTGCATGCTTGTACAAGCTGTGCTTGCGCATGTGAAACTAGTAGGTAATTTGATTGTACTAATCTTCACCATAGCGTGCCTTCTTGGAAGCCCCGAGACAGACTTTTTCTTGAGACTTTTTCCGAGACAGGATTCTTTTTGGAAGCGAGTCGCTCTTGCAGATTATTTCAAACAAAAAACTCAAAATTTTCAAGAAGTAAACAAAATGTGGGGTCCCTAATTTGACTCGGGTCATCACCCCTGTTGCCCCTGCCTAATTATAGGTCTGGCTTTTACTATTCAATGAGCTCTGTTTGATGTATTCATCGTTGACGTCTTTATTCCGTACACGATGACAAAGGCAGTGAAAGCGAGGGCATCATCACCCGAACTTGACATTTATTCGAAGTAAAATGTTCTTGCGCAAGCATGTTACCTGTACCTTGTGTTGTCAGGAAGTAAATTGCGCATGGTTGTGCAAGAAGATTGAGGTGCATGCTTAAGAAGTTTGCAATTACGTTTGCACCTACCTTCAAACACAAAAATGACACTATTTTTGAAGGAAAGGTTGTTTACAAAATAAGAATCTCACCTTAGTATTTTCTCACAGGTCTACCTCAGTACTAGGAGAGGGGCTTGGATTCTACCCAGACTCGGTCCGTTTGGTCTGCCTTTCGACTACTCTCTCCTAAGACGATGGGTCTTCATCTTCGTCGAACATCTCCCCATGGAGTTCGTATCGACGATATTGGAAAAATTCGTTCTTACGACGAAATTCAGTCACGGAATGTACGGTTTGAAACCCAGGCATCACGTACTGGCACAAGATCCCGCAGTCAGCGACCTATTGCCGTTCAAACTCCTTACTGGATCTGTCCTTCTGAAAGACGACGTCAAAACTTTCACAGAGACTGGGATCGTTTTTGAAGGTGATGACAGAGAGACAAAACTAGATTCAGTGATCTTAGCCACCGGTTACCGTTGGAAAGTGCCTTTTCTCGATGACGACCTAGTTACCAGGACGGGAAACAGGATAAACTTGTATAAATGCGTTTTCCCTGCACAGTTGAAACATCCGACGTTGGCAATCATAGGTTTCGTACAACCTTTCGGGCCAGGATTCCCTTTCGGTGAAATGCAGTGCAGATGGACAATTCAAATGTTATTGGGGAAGGTGAAGTTCCCCAGTACAGAAGAAATGTTGGCAGATGTGAAAGCGTCTCACGCGAAGAACTCTCGCCGGTACCTTCCCTCGGACACGTTGACTGTACACGTAGATTACATAACGTACTTGGACGACATCGCATCGAAAATCGGAGCGAAACCGAATCTGTTCAAAATGTTTTTCACCGATCCCAAGTTATTTTATGAATTGGTTTTTGGTCCGTCTTTGCCATTTCAGTACAGGCTCGAGGGTCCTCACTCGTGGCCATTGGCGAGACAAGCTATCCTCACCAGCAAGGACAGAGTCAAAGCTCCATTCCGTAAGGGCAAATCGATGAAATTCAAAGTGACGGCGAAGACACCGAACATTCTTTATTATGTGTTTTTGTTCTTAGTTTTATTGTGGGTGTCGATGGAAGGTGTTTCTTCATACAAGTGATTAAGTATAGTTAAATATACACGGTGGGCAAAAAGTCCGTAGAAACTTTAAAAAAATGAATAAAAATCGGAAAAATAACCGAAAGAGAAAACGGTTTGCAGGGTCAGCATCGCTAAAAAGGTCACGGAAATTTTTTTGACAGGGGGCCGATAGGTGGGGCTGGTACGAGAGACTTCGGTGGAAATATGCAAATTAGATGGTTATAAGAATTTGCGCTCCTAATCCACAATCAGTTCACCGTTGTAAACCCTGTATGTGAACAAGGATGCTGAGTGCGAAGGATAAAGCTTTGTGACTCGCCTGCAATATGTTATCTCCTATGGTGGTGGTCACGTGGAACACATACTGCTGTAATAAACGATTTGGAAGCATTCTGTTCGTTATTTGCGTATCTCTTCTTTGACTTGTGTACGTCAGCGCCACCTATCAAGTTTTTTGAGCAATTTTTTTCCTTTCTTTTAAAAAAAATCCCGTGACCTAGCGATGCCAACCCTGCAAACCGTTTTTATCTTTCGGTTATTTTTCTGGTTTTTTTATGAACTTTTTAAGTTTCTACGGACTTTCTACCTACCCTGTATATAAATTATACCAGCATAATTTTTTTATTGTATTATTATTGCACAGATATTTCCAAAGCAGCGAAATGATCTAATAAAGATAATTTTGTGAACATAATATTATGGCAAACAATTTTTACTTGCATTTAATGCTGTTTTCCCCCCAACTTCTTCCGTTTTTCGAATTCAAATATCTCAATGAATAATGCACTTGGAAAGGTGGAATTTTTTTTGTTGGCATCAGGAGAGACGGGGAAACAACTTTGTAATTGGGTTCTTGAGCACAGGGTGTGCATGTAAGAAGTTAACATTTTTATTTTAACAACTAAACAACACCCTCTTGCAACATTGATGGTATATCTGAGTGCTACACGTTATTTGGATACTTTTTTCTAACTACGAGTATGCATCTAGGATCAACGGTTCGGCAGTAAAATACTATACGCCCTATTACCTATACAGCTTGTATAAGTGTATATAGGCCACACACATGTGAAACACCAGTGGTATGCTAATACAGTGAAACTATGAATAATATAAAATGAATATATGAATTACTTGCACATTATAATACTTTTATGTCATGAATGAATGAATGAACGCCAGAACTTTGCCACTGAATTTATCCCGTTGCTGAGATCTCTTCCAGCCCAGCTTCGTGGTAGAGTTCGGAACACTTTATTTTGAGTCAAAAAAGGGAGAGGAGGGAAACAAACGTACACAATTTTTATAACATATTTTCCCCGGACAATTGGGTACTATCGCGATTAACAAATTTAGTGGTGATTGCAGACGAGATGGGGTTGGGAGTTGGAGAAAAGTTCCGGAGTTTCGTTAAGAAGAATACTTATATATATATATGTCAGGTGTAAAATGACCTGCAAAAATTATTAGTTTATCAAATGTGAGTCTTCGTGTACAGGAGCATGGAGCGATTTCCCTCAAATGTCCAAATTTTTATTGATCCAATGATTAATTTTTATTAATGATTATTACGTAAATTTTTTAACTTTTAAATGTCAACACACAATTACTTTTATATATCAAATTCTCATGAAAGAAATTTTAGAGAAGCTCTTCTTACACACGACTATATGCAGCAATTCATGAAACAAAACATTTTTCAAACTAAGAAAAGTTGAGTATCTAAATATCGAGAAAATTTTTTTTTTAAAAAGTAAAAATATAATATACAGTAAGCGTGAATCTGAATTACCATAAGAAATGGCTTTTAACAATTCCGGAAGATCCGGATGAATACATAATTACACAAACACACAAGATGATAAGAGAATATATTATCATTCATCTCTTATCTAACAAACACTAAATTTCGTTCTTTAATATTCGCAATTTATCCCGTTAACCTTGAGTGTATACGTTATTTACGCATAGTCTTTTATCGCAGACTTTATTTATTGCAATTTGAAAATTTTATACACAAGCAACTTTTTCCTTTTTGTTCTTTTTTGATTAATACGTACTATATCAATAGTTAACATAATATAACTTCTTTATCGATCAGCTGCTTCAAATATACATTTCGTACGTAATATGTATACGTTGCAGCACCTCCTATATATAAACACATTGGAAAAATTTCTGACATTGGAATATTCTTGCTGGCTTCCAATTGAAGGTAAATATTCTATTCAATTTTATTTTGTGAATCAGGAGTGCACATCCATTTCTGTCCTCGGGTCTGATATCTGGTTATTCTGCCGGTCGAGGATCAGAAACTTGTGGCCCGTGAGCCCTAACATAGGGTGGTTATGTCACCGTTATTTTACGGTACATTCCCGTAATTTTGGTCGTCCCAGCTTTTTTTATGAAATGGCCCGTTTTTCAAATTTATTTTCAACGAGACTTAGTTGCATTATTGAAATCACGAATGAGACAATTATTTTCATGACATAAATTAATACGACCTTCACAATTTTTTTTTGGCTCGAATGGCAACTTGACTTGCGTATGACAATTTTTTGTCTGTAATTGACAACTTTACTTGTCTGTGCCAATTTTTTTCGTGATAATTGGGGATATCCCGAAGGAGTCCCGATAATCTAGTCGGCCAAGGGGGGTTCATCGTTTTGTGTGCATTGATATCTTTCAGTGGGCCGGAGGACGTGCAAAAAGAACAGATGTAATTTGCGTACCAACTAACAGCTGAAATAGATAATATAAATTCGGCACCGGTCCACGGAACAGCGGTTGAACAATACTGCATTAAGTAACAACAGCTTGAAGAAGTCAAAACATTTCATACTTTTATAAATTTTTTGCCATGTCTTTATTTATTCATGGAAAAAAAGTATAATGTGCAAAAATTAACAAACCAAAGAAAAACATAAACATACATCCTTCCCCATTAAATTTAACAGGTTTTTGAGCTGGACGGCTTTTTTACCAGCCAAGTATATCAAGGAAACAGATATTTTCCGAATATAATGCCGAGGTGAACTCATACAGAAAAGTCACCAGGCCGGGACTCGAACCCAAACCCTTTTGCAAACCGGGCGACCATACTATCATCTACAACACTGGAGACACTGAGCCTGCCCTTCTTTATTTCACGCACTGTGGCGTGAGGTGCTGAAGTAGAGGCATTGGTAGCCTCTCTTAACATCAGCAAATGGCCCCCAGGTGATACGGTAGAGAGAGAAATAGACGGCTTTTTTGTCAGCCTAATATATAATCAAGGGAACAGATATTTTCCGGATATTACGCTGGGCCAGGGTCGTGTCTCCAGTGGTGTGGATGGTAGCATGCTTACCCAGTTTGCAAGAGGTCCTGGGTTTGAGTCCCGGTGGAGACCGCATTACTGTTCACCTCGGCATAATATCCAGTAATACCCATTTTCTTAACACTAATTGATTATTCAAACCCTGTGATTGTCAATGAAGTTGCATAAGTCTCTGTGTTGTGGTTTTTGTTCGAGTATGCCTTTTTTAAAATTTGGTGGGTGATTTTTCTTCATATATTTCATTGTAGAAGAATTATGCAATATTCAAAGAAACCAAATCATTTTATGTTTCAGAAACATCATGTTTAGAATAGCGTTATTCATAATAGCTCTTTTCGGTAAGTATCGAATTTTTTCATCACGGTAATTATCAAATTTTTCTTAGAGTAAATTTGTAATTATTTGCTGAACGTGTGCAAAACAGTACGTATTTAATTGCAAAAATTTTATTTCAACTGTTCTCTAAGCGAAACAGAAGAATTATTCAAAAATTCAAAATCTAAAAAAAAAAGAAAGAAAAAAACGTTGGTGCATTATATAAGACTAATTGATCAGGTCTTAAAAGAGCTATGAATAATTACAATGCAATTATAAATTGAAATGCTCTTCATAGGATTTTGCTTTCCTTCTTGGTGGTGTATCGCTTCGTAGCATGATTATGAACCATGATTGTTTCAACTACCATTCTCTTAATGGCAACTTGTCAATGAATCTTGAACTCTGACCGTTCACTTGCATATCCAAATGCCGTAGATCAGTGTTTCTCAACCGGCGGGCTGCGGCCCCAGTACCAGGCTCTAACACTAAGCACATCGGGCAGTGAGTGATTTGCAGTTTCATTTTTCCCATCGGTTTGTCGTTAATCGTGCGTATGGCCTTGCCTCTCACGTACGCAAAAGAGATTTACCGGACCGCGGGCTTCCAAAAGTTGTGAACCACTGCCGTAGATGATGTCAATGAATTGGAAATCCATGGTCCAGTAGCGCCACAGAGAGCAACAGGCCCACAACGGTACAATTATTCAATCATTGCACTTCGCTCATAGCTAGAAAAATTTGTGGCAGATGGCAGCACTACACATAACAAGCATTAAACAGTAACTTCACTTTAGGTTCACAACACGTACACGTACATTCCGACATGTACCAATTCGTTAGAAATTCCGCGGAGGAATGTAGACAAATTGCAAGAAATCTTAATTATCTCTATTTGCGAGTCGGTTATAAATCTGGTAACCTCGTCCTAACCTAAATGCACGTTAAGAAGAGAAAGAAGGAGGAAAGAAAAATATAGAAAGGAAGGTCATAATATATAGGTAGATGAGGTAGATAAATGATTTTCATGGAGTCCTCTTTTCACCCTCACTTTACATGTTTTCTTTCGCTCTTACATGCATATAATAGAAAGATACATTATATATGTGTGGAAAAAAAAATCAGAAGTGAAGGGAGGAAAAGAAAAAGCAAGAGCTACTGTGTAAAGCTTCGTGATGGTGAAGAGAGAAAAGAAAACACAGAGAGAGAGAGAACTTGTTTGAATTTATCTCACTGGTGTTCGAACGTAGTATTACTTCCGTGATTGTAAAGAGGATTAGTATCATTTTCTCAAAATGGTTAGCGGGCCACAGCAAGAAGGTCCGAGGGCCACGGGTCATGGGTTGAAGGTCCCTGCTTTAGGAAGTTTTGAAAATTTCACTGATCTCGCATTGTGTATGTCCACAGTAGAAATCCGTAAACCCTTTGAAAAATGTCATACCTTTTTTCAAGAAGGCAATTTATCAATTTTGCGCAGCTGATAGTGTCCCTCTCCCAAACTCTGAGAACAATAAAACAACCAAGGAGCAGAAATACTCTGGCTTTTTATTTTGCAATTTATGCTGTACGCGTATTCCTATACCATTTCGAAAGGAAAAGACGTATCTCTTCTTCTGTTATCAACTTTGAACAAAAGCTGACTCCGTCCACTAATAGTGGGTTTAATAAGTTGAAAAGGGAATAAAAAATATATATGACTCTTACAAAAAACACAGACACACACACAACGCAGTATTTGGACTCTGGGCTCGTTATTGCCGTGACATCTCGCCCCTTTGAAACTTTCACATTTGTGAGAGTTTCAAAGGGGCGAGATGTCTCGTCAATGACATTGTAAGGATTGCTAATTTTATACTGGTACATGTACTTCACATTTCACTGTGAGAGGGACCAGCATCTCACTCTTCTTGATGGGAAAAGTAAAAACATAGTGTGAAAAGTAACGGTTGTAAATACTGTTTATACGATAAATAAATACTAATGCAGTCGAGCTTAGATATAACCAATCAGTTGAAACCGACATTTTTATACTTTAAACTTAAGAAAGCCATTATATCGGGGCTCATGTTAACAAAATGTTGACGTCGAAATTGTCTAATCGTTGAAAGAAAAAAAAAACGTCATGTGGGACAGCTATTGGCTGTATCGATAATATTGACGTCACACCGCGCATTAATGATGGATTGGATGATGAGTCGGTCTGGATTTTTCCAGTGGCTGTAAGTATACAGGGTGAACGTGACCTGTTTTTCCAAGCGAAGGGGGGGGGAGGAATAGATGAGCCCAAGGGGAAAAGGAAACACCTTACCATCCCTGTCCCATCTCGAACCGTTTTTAAGTTATGGTCGATGATCCATTATGGAAAAAAGATATTTTTTCCATTTTCCAAGTCTGAAAAAAACTACTCTTTAAAGTCTCTGAAAGATCTAAACGCAAACTAATGGCTTATTTGAAAAGAGCAGAAAAAATATTCTATAAAATAACACCAATTTCATGGAAATATGGGGATTTAATGGCGAGTTACATCAACACCTTCTATAGCAGAAAGCCTCGGCGCGAAGCTTTGACGTCACTGAAGTGGTCCATTTCACCTGTAGCCATTGGATATAGCAGTCTGACGTATGCGAAATCTTTATTTTTTTTTACAGTATATTCAATGACTGTAGGCGAAATGTACGACTTCGGTGACGTCACGAGCTTCGCGAGGAGACTTTCTGCTATATATAGAAGGTGTTGGCTACATGCGCTGAAACATTGGCAAAGTTCAAATTCGAATTGTCGCCAAAATTTTTAATCGCAAAATCTCTGCAAACACCTTCCTAGCTACAATGGTCAAATTTACCAAAAATTTGTCCATTTCACAAGCTTTCGGAAGAGCCTACAAAAAACCTTATCGGTGTTCTAGTTCAGATGAAATTGAGCATTTTGTTTGCAATGCAACACTGAAATCAGCATTTGCCGAAGTAGACATTTAGTAGATTTTGGCAACAATTCGATTTTCCACTTCGCCAATCTCTCAGTGGGCTTGTAGCTTGCCATTAAATACAGATATCCCAATGACGGTAGTACCACCTTATATGATTTCTCTGCAAAATCAAATTGTCGCACAAATCTATAACCACAATTCAAAATTTTCGTGGAATATCTCCATTCACAAACGTTGAGTTCAGTGATGTATTGCGAACAAAAGGCTAAATTTTTCCTGAACCAGAAACCCGACATGGTTTATTGTAAGCACTTTCGAAAGCTGATACAACGGACAGATTTTTGGGTAATTTTACCGATTATAGCTAGAAGTGCGGTTTTTTGCGGAATTGGCGATTAAAAGTTTCAATTCGATTTTAAAATTCGCCAATCTTTCAGCGCTTTGAAACACGGTGTCACTTATAAGGATTTTTTCTTTTCTTTCTAAATATGTGCTTAGTTTGCGCGACAGCCTTGAAGAAACTTTTCAGACGAAGCATTTTTACCCCATAATCAAATTATCAACCACAATTCGAAAACGGTTCGGGATAAGACAGGGTTGGTGGACGTTCATGTCTTCGCCTATCACCCGCTTTCGTTTGCCAGAATATGTCACGTTTACCCTGTATATAGCGCAATGATTTTTTCCTCCTTACAGGTACGTCATTGGCATCTCCTGCGGTGAACAAGTACTTGGAAACAATTCTTTACGGTCCATTGCAGAAAGAGCTCGAATCATTGGATGCAACAAAAACATCGGACTTCACTACTGAATGGGAAAACAAGATCTTCTTACTCAATGTCTACGGCAAAGCCGAATACACAAATGGTCGCATCGGTGGTTTCAAAAGCGTCGCGAGATACGGCGAATGCACGGGACCCACTTCGACGGCGATTTTCAGTAATTTCAACTGTACGATCGCGTTCGAACGGCTCTCGATAACGCACAATGTAAAAGTGAAATACGGCGTGTTTCCTAGGGTCCCGATCAGAGTCCACGCAGATGTGACACAGGTCTTGGTTCGCGTGGGATTCAGCGCAGTGCACGGATCGAAATTGGCCATGTTGAAAAGTTTCGAGTTCCAGCATTTCGGCAATGTGAATCCCCGTTACACTGCTCTGGGGAAACTCAGCAAATATGTGGTGTTCCTGACCGATCCTTATAAGAGCCACGTCGCGGCCGATATCTACTCGGTCCTGCGGGACCGATTCCGCAGTGCTCTAAACCGAGCTGCATCGAAAGTTCCGATTCCACGCTAAATGATTAAATGAATGAGATTTTTGTTTTTTATACGATGAAATGGAATGTTCTCACTAGGACTATGACCAATGTTTTGTTTGACTAACAAGGAAAGGTGACAAAGGTGTCATTCTCAAAAATTTTCGAAAAAATTACTACTGATCCTATCATTTTAATATACACAAAAATATCAAAATACTCGGCGGAATTATTATGGATCACTCCAAAAAAATTCAAAATATTAATATTTTGAGCGCCAATAGAGGCCAAGAATGAAACTAAAAATCCCGCAACCCTAAAGTGTTCTAGCGACGTCATTCAAACAATACAACATTAGATACAGCACAGACAAGAGAAAGAAGTAGAGTTTTTCTCCCTCTCTCTCTCTCTCTAGGAAAAGAAAAGCTGGAGGAAAAGAGGGAAAAGAAGTTTTTATATAGATCTCGCTAAATATAGCGCAAGAGATGATGAGTAGCTAACTGTTGCCATTTTCAATAATTGTTTGTAGTTTTAATAATTGCATTCCGCCGCTAATTTTTTGTTTCTATGTGTTTCTGAGTGAGATGAATATACTTAAATTGTTTTCTAATTTTTTGAAGGAGGACACTTTCTTTGTAAGTAAAACTCTTAATCCATCTGTAATTTATTCTTTTAATTCTGCATACTTTATTTTTTCAATTGCTATTGAACACAATACATAAAACATGCAAACAAAATAACTGAGAGAAAAACCCACAAAAAATGATATTATGGTGACACAAACACTCTGTGACCAAAAGAGACAAAAAGTCTTTCCAGTGGGTCAATATAAATTAGATTAAAGAGTTAATTGGATCATGCCATAACGTTGTTAAGGTACTAATTGGTTAATACTGTATTTATAAAGCTATATTTATATATTTTTTATATTGTTTTAACTGAACAGTCGACATTCGATCTAAAGAACCCTTCGTCCCGTCGAAAACGGATGCTATATCCGGAGGGTCATTTTATCGAAAGTAAAATATATATATGATAGTCGTAAATATAAAAAAATATTGAGGCTTATCCTACCGGTCGTTGTAATGGAATGATCGCTATAACATGGATTCGTTGTAACGAGCGTCGACTGTATATTTAAATACAGACAAAATATTTATTGAGTTGATGTACGCAGAATTCACGTACAATGATATAATCACACGAATTTTCAAGTTGATTAACAGGAATGATTATATTATATTTTTGAAGTTTTTAGAACGAATTATTTTAATAGTGTTGTTTTATTATCTATTATTGTTGTAGTATGGATTCTAGACTAGTGTTTATTGAGAATATAAATATATTGTGAATTGACCTTATGTTATTATTTGTATGATTAATTGCATGGTATAGGTTCATTATTTTTGGGGGGTGTTATATCTATAACTCTTTCGGAATAACGTTTTGTCTGTTTTCAGCACTTGATATACTTGGCCTACAACGGTATAATTATTCACTCATAACACTTCACTCACTATGAGTTGAGAAAAAACTCATAGCTTAAAAAATTGATTGCAGATGGCAGCACTACTTGTATAATTGTTTGCTGACCTATAACAAAATGTTTTTTTTTTAAATTCTAATGCATCAAATACCACGAAATTGTTGTATATAGCAAATAAAATATTTAGTAGCAGTTTTGGCATCCAAAAGAAATGCCCGGTGCTTATGAGATAGAAAAAAACTCTATAGAATAACATTAAAAACTGTGTAAAAACAATGAAGAAAGGCAATACAAAACTCAATAAAGAACTGTACAAAAACATAAACACGGGAATCTAATAAATTTACAATTCGATCACTCTTTTTAAGACTAATAATAAAAGAATTTAAACACACCTGACGCGTTTCGGCACTCGCAGGTGCCATTTTCAAAGGTATCACTTATATGGCATAACATGTCAATCTATACAGGAACAACCAGAACAGAATTAAATTTTTACTCCAGGACTGTCCCTTGCGGGACATCAGGGGGCTTACAAATTGCGGACTCGTGCATGCAACCTGTGAAGAGATAGCCGAGCATGTGTTTTTTGTGTATGTGTGTTTGTGGAAATTTATTTTTTTTTATCATGTCCGGGAATTAACGTCTGGCTCTCAAAATATTTTTGCCTGGTGAATGTTCTCAAACATTTCGAGATAAAATGCGCCATCTGCTATTATTATTAACAGGAGAAGAAAATAGAAGAAAAAGCAACTGAAGAAAGAAGAATGGAAACTTTTTCCGTCCTGGCGTGATTGATCGAATCAGTACAACGTTTTGGTTGGTCAGTTTCCAGGCAGAAGGGAAAGTGGGGAGTGATAGATAAAATCTGTTAAGTTTTTTGTTGGGGGTGGGGAGAGGAAGAGTCATGGCAAAGGTGTCAGATTTCTACGGATTCCGACAGATATCATCCAGACAAGTATTTTTGATATACAGCGTGGGAAAGGGTGTCTGAATCGAGCATTGAAGTATATAGATTGTCATAGTCACAATTAGACCATGACGCTAAATTCAGAACCTTCTCTCCAATCCTATGCTACATAGTTTTTTACAAATGTTCAACTTGTATTCCAACTTGACTCCATTGTCCAAACCGAAGGTATATAAACAAAAAAAGCATAGTTTATGTACTTTGTAACAGCAACTAATTACGAAGTGGTTTGCTGTAATATGTCCAACAAAGGGCGACATACTTTGAACCAAAAAAAAAAGTTTTGGATTTTTCTCACAGCAAAATAGCTCTGAGAATCCATTGTAGTTTCTATTGGGAGAGGTCGTCAAAATTCACCAGTAACGTCGGGCGGTACCATTCTTGCAAACATTTACAGAGATACTTCGACACGACTTGGTCCGTGCAACAATTCGAAAAAAAATCCAAAAGCAATCAATGTGCTTGATTGAAAACTTCACAGAAGACCTGTGGAACATTGATTTCATACCCAAAAGAAGATTCGTTTGATAACAGTTCTATAAATAGCCCACTGAATTACCTGGCGTACCACCAAAGCCATTTGTATTCATGTTTTCTTACAGTAAACGTGATCCAATATGTCCATGTTTCGCAACCTTTGTCATCCGATACACATCTTTCATTCCCACGAGCAATGACATATCAATAGATAAAGTTATTTTTTTACTACCTTAGAAGTGACATGATTATCTTTTTTTGGAAGAAATATTACTCCGGATAACACAACACGAGTTGTTATCAGCTGGTCTTTTTATATAAGCCACATTCAGCTCCTTTAGTTGCAGTTCAATATCAGCTTCTGTAAGGTAAGGGTTTCAACTTTCCTAATTTCAATCTTATTATGATTATTACTGTATTCCTTTAAAAAACTCTAAGTTTATAAACTAAGTTTATAAAACATGGCAGGAAAGTCTTACGGAAAAAGACTTTCTACGCTTTCATAACCAGTGATAAACATTCATGTTTAATGGATTAAATGAAATACATTAGAGAAATATTTTATGAATCATTTTCGCTTATGAGAAATATTTTCGTTTTAGGAACGAACATTGTACAATATGTATACAGTAATATTTGCAGTCCTTGCTCTTTTTGGTGAGTCATTAATATTTATTGAGATTATTTATGTGTTTGCTCTTTTCTTACTTTTTTGTGTAACTGTTGTCCAAACATCAAAAGCACTATTCGGTTTAGGATATCAATGCCTAGGAATTAATTAACTGATACTATACAAACACACACACAATAGTATACAATTCGTCTGTAAAAGACGGTGTCAAGATGACACCGCAGTGCAGCATAGGGATAATAAAATATGCATGCGTGTCTCGTAGATATTCCTTTGAGGAATTTCTAACGAATTTTTGTATGTTGGGAGGTGCTTTGAGTGCAGTATGCACGGCTATAAAATACAGGGTGTCCGGATCAAATGTCCCTTATGTCAAAAATCGTTTAAAAATCAGTAATGTCTCGTAGGAGGTGCCGAAGATGTCAGAAAAAATTGGCTGCCCAACTCTGCGAGTTTCATGACCAATTTTCTGAAAGCGTCATTACGTATCCTGCCATTGCTACGAAGAAACAAAGGGAAAAAATTGTGTCACCATAGGAGAAGGTGCAAATTGTTGTGTGGAAATGTTAGCCCTCATCGACGGTGTGATCCAGGTATCCTTTTCAACACCTTTTTTCAGATGAAGAAACATTATATGTGTCAAAAAGAATTATAATAGGCACAATTGCCGAATTTGGGGCTCAGAGAATCGCTATGTGTGAAGCGGTAAGATCTTAAAATCAACACGTAGTGCAAGCTCCTACGTGATATAGTCACATGAGCACATGCGGAAGTGCACTGTGATTTTTTATAAAAACTTTTTGAATGTTTCCTTCTATTTTCATACTTACTTTTCTCTCTTATCCTTTTTAATGTCTTGTAAAGCGTTGTAACTGCTCAAAAATATTGACATTTGCACTGGACACCCTGAATTTTGACATCAGAGTTATGCGTGTTTCATGTTCAATAGCTGGTGCCATCTGTCTACCATATCGAAAGTATAAGTGTAATTTCGAAACGGCCGCTCCGCAAACATTAAAACGGCATTCCTGTTGATATTTATCGGGTGAAAAAACACACCATGCATGCAAATGTACATCCCGTACGTTACAACTGTTAGAATGGTTGCACGCTGGAATAACTTCACAGGGCTGGCATCCACGCCGTTGCGTTTCATGTTAGACCATGCATTCTTCGATGACAATTGTTTATATTGGTGTGTACTATCACCTCTTAAAGTTTTTTTCCCATCTTCTCTGAATACCCCTGTATTTACGCGTATAAAAATTACCATTGACCAATCTAATTAAATCTGAATTCACTGAATCCAGTTCAGATGTGCATTTCAACCCTTCTTATGTGGCTTTTAAAATTTAACGGATCCGCAATATAGCTAATACATAAAATGCTTCATATTTTTTCAAGAAGAAGCATTCCTTTTCAGTTTCATGCAGATGATAGTGCTTCTCCCTCCAAACTTTCAGATCGATGAACTGAAGAAAGGAAATACTCTATCTTTTCTATAATTTATACTATACGCATATTCCTATACTAATCGAAAGAGAAGGGTAAAAAACATGTTTAAACACCTTTTTTCTTAGGGCTATATAGTAAGGGCTGTTTCATCTCTTTGATGTTACGCTTGCCGCTTTGGCTTAGTGGGCGTGGTTTCACAGGGTGGTGTGACATCACGACCTTGCCATTTTTTTTAAATAGCAGTCGACATCAGCATACGATTGGAAGATATTTATGGTGTTGTTTTAGTGTCCCAGGAGTAATTTTTATAATCTATGATTTAAAAAATGCAATGAAATCCCAAGCACTAGTTTGTGAGTTAGTATTCAAAATAATAATAGTAACTTCAAATATTGTGCGTTAGAAATATTTTTTTTTTGTATTTGCTTCCCACAGGGCATCGGATGTGTTTGGAACTAGTAGGTGCTCGTCTTGATCTTTACATAGGAAATTTAGATTTCTGAATAAATTTATTTGGGTGCTCAGACCCATACTATGAATTACCGTGGGGACTCGAGCACTCCACAGCACGCCAGGCTCCGACGCCACTGGCTTCCCATGTTTTTATGCTGCAGTTGTATTGGTATGGTTCCCACCTTCGAGGCGCGAGCCGATCTCCTCGTTAAAAAGCCTCTCCACAGAGAACAACAGGCCTATAATGGTGCAATTATTCAATCATCACACTTCGCTCATGGTTAGAAAAACTGATGGCAGATGACAGCACTACACATAACAAGCATTACCCAGAAACAAGCTTCACGTTAGGTTCACAACACGTACACGCACATTCCAACATGTACCAATTCGTTAGAATATCTGCAGAGGAATGTGGACGAGATGCATGTGTTGTTTAGTTGTAGTAGTTGTATTGGTTAGAAATACGAAGTCAACACTTCTTAAAGGTACGCCTAATTGAAAACGAAAAGACAATTAAAATTCTAGAAAGTTCAAAAGATAATTGAAATTATCGGTGTCGAGTTGCCCTTAACTCAATGAAAATCAGCAACTGACGTACTTGAGATGAATCCGAGAAAAATATTCTTATTGGAATTACCTCATAAGCAAATGCGAAATTTCTTATTTTAAATGTTTAAATGGTTGAACGAAGAAAGTCAATAAATATACAAATGCTAATGATCAACTAAACAATACTCAAAAAGATAATTTTGTAAATACTTCAGTAAAATGGGCAAGTACAGTCATTGTGCAAACTTCCTTAATTAACAAGGTAGTTGTTAATTGTTGTTAATGCAAAGCAGGCGCACTCGGTTTGCAGGGGAATGACGTCACACGTGACGTCAAATGGTACCGACTCCAGCCAACACCAGCTATAGCACACACACACATCTAGCTCGTGTTGCTCCAGCGCTTCATGAGGCAACCCTTGTACTATGGCTCTGGTTTTTCCTCCACTTCTGTTATCAGCATTTGAATAGAAGCCGACCCCGCCCACTGACAGTTGGTATGGCTAGTTGGGAGGAATAAAAAACATTTTCGTGACAAAAACCTGATGTACAGAAATCTCTGGGCTCATCATTGCCGAAATGCGAGTACAAAGCGTAAAGTTAGATGAGATACCTCGTAAACACCGTTGAAGAAGTTAATAAACGAGTGTTGAAAGATTTTCACATTCATTTTCGATACAAGCTCAAATTCATCGGCGAACAAAATTAAATCCAATAATTATGTAGTAAAACATGGAGAATGAGTGAATTTTATTTTCATTAATGCTTTTAGGTGCCGCATCGGCGACTCCTCAGGCAAACAGCTATGTGGAAGCCATTCTCTACGGGCCACTGAGAAATGAGCTCGGGTATCAAGGTTTAGTTCCCGCTCCACTTTCAGACTTCACTAGTAAATGGCAAGATAAAGTTTTCTTCACGAAAGTCAACGGCACTGCAGATTACACGCAGGGACGCTTCTTTGGATTGGACAACGTCAGGAGGTACGGAGAGTGCTACGGACCCTCGTACAGCTACGGCCAAGTCCACTACAACTGCTCCATTTCCTTCGACTACCTCTCTGCAACGCACAAGGTGAGCATAAAGTACGGAAAGTTGCCCAAGGTCTCAATCAACGTTACCGCTAACGTAACCAGAACCCTGATGTACGTCGTGCTGAGCGCTCCGTCAAACTCTTACGTCGCTAACGTTAGCAGGCTTGACTTCCAGCTGGTCGGCCAGGTTAATCCAAAGTACACCGGACTGGGGCCTCTTAGCAAGCACCTGAAATTCCTGTCAGATTCTTACAGAAGTCGAGTCTCAGCTGATATCGTCTCAACAATGAACAACAGATTCCGTTACGCTCTTAACCGAGCCGCAGCTCAAGTTCAAATACCTCGTTAAATGTTGTTATTGCTGATGAATAAAAAGTGGAAATTTTTTGTTTAATTTATTTTTCTCTTCATTTATATTCTTCATTTATTTCTCTATATTATATTCTTCTGTGATCTCTTCTTCTATTTTTTATATGTTTCTTTCTTAATAAATTACATCCAATAAACACATATGGTCTATGAATGCAATTCATAGCCATTCAATTCCTCCTCGGGGAGACACAGTATCGCCATAATCATTGCGATCAAATTTAGAAACCGAAAGATTTTTAAAAAATAACATACAGGGTGTCCTCCCGTAAGTGCTAATGCAACCTTTATCTCATCAACCGGCCATCATAGAGGTATGAATCTAGTTTAAAAATGCTCAAAAGGCGTTCAAAAAATCACCCCTTTACCAGTTGTGAGAGTGAAAATACAGTGAATTACAAAATGAAAAAAATCTAAATTTTTATACGGTCCCTTTGTCCTCTAATGTACAATTAAAAAGTTGTTGTTGCCCCGTCTCTCATGGAAAAAATTCCATGTTTCTAAGTGCAATAGTTGCTAAGACATTTTAATTCAAAAAACTTGAGAAAAGTTATGAAAGATCAGCAAAAACTAACGGACACAACGCTCTTTTCCCAAAATAACTTTGCCAGTACGCGAGTCTCTGTTTTACCCGCATTTAACGCCGTTCTTTCCCAAATTTCTTCCGTTTTTCGAATATCTCTGTGAATATTGCATTTGGAACGTGGATTTTTTTTTGTTGGCATGAAAAGAGACAGGGCAACAACTTTCTAATTGGTCATTGATCATTGATCATTTTTGTCGCACCACGGTCATTTTCTGCACACGAGGGCTAATTAGACCGGGACCTACAATTTATTGCCGATTCCGAACGGCAGGCTTGTTTTTTATACTCATCGAGAGGTTGGTACGCTAACCCCTCGATGGGGGACTCCCTGCGGTAGCAATTTTTTGCTGGGGTCAAGTCGCCGTTTTTTTGTCGTACCCCTGTCAGGAAAGTTTTCTGACAAGGACGAACCGGGCATCGAACTCGCGACACCTCTAAACATCCTTTGGTACTTTAGGCGAGCATCTTATCGACCTGGGCTTCCGCGCCCCAACTTTCTAATTGGAAGTGTGTACAAGGGGACGGTATAAATATTTCGATTTTTTTATTTTTTATTTTGTTACATACTATATTTTCAATCGCGAAACTGGTACAGGGTAATTTTTGAACGCCTGTCGAAGATTTTTTAAGTTGGAACCATACCTCTACGACGGACTGTTGATGAGATAAAGGCCGTGCTAGCACTTACTGGACGCCCAGTATATTGCTTTAGTTATTTTTTTCTAAAGAAAACATGAAGTGAAAAAAGTATATTACTGCTTCAAATATGAAACTCGTGAAATAAACAAAAGTTGATCTATATCATAGTGTCCCAAACTTTTTTGATCCATCTCCCCGTTCTTCGGAATTGTTTTTTTTCATCGCTCCCCCCCCCCCCCCCAACTCAAGCGAACCCATAGGATCCTTTTATAAAAATAGCTTCTATCGCCCCTTGACTATTCCATCGTCCACCAGGGGGCGATATTGCTCATTTTAGGAAACACTGATCTATATAATCTGGAATCACATAGGTCTCGAGGAGTCCAGATTTGAGAGGTCCTACTGTAATAACTGGAGAAACTAATTAAAAGCTTGAAAATATTTCGCTTTGTTTTTATTGCTCTTTATTTATTTTCTCACATTCATGGACGTTTACATGGTATTTCTCATCATATGATCTGGTGAAGAGATTATAACTATACCGTGCATTCACTGCATAATGAAAAAAGTCAACTGTAGTTCATCTGTTATAATCTCAGTTCAAACATTTTTCATATTAAAGGAATCGATACGACTTAGATTAAATGATTAAATTCAGTTTTTATTCCTTATATTTCTTTAATTTACGCAAAGCCAAATGCAGGTATTTATGTATGAAGCATTATCATTACTAGCCATCCACGAACCGAGTTTATCAAACAGTGGAGCGTGATATCGAAAGATAAAGTCGTTCATTTTAACTGTGGATATCACAATTCCCCTCCGAAAAGACGTTGTTATCTGCGAAGACGCAGTATTCAAAACAGATGACTGTATTTTGACTGTATTTATTAAGTTCACTGGTTGGAGAAGAGGTAAGATCCTTTTGATACGTTTAAGTTAAATCCTTTGAAAACAAACCTTTACCATCCAATTTGTATCAATCTCGTTATAAAGAATTCTTTCGAATTTCTCTTCGAGATGCACGTGACAAAAATATAATACGTGGCGATTCGAAAATTTGTTTACTGAATAATTCCCGTGATTCAGGCAATTTTAATGATAAAGTGTTAAGTTATAATGGACTCAATCAATATAATCAACCGCCTTGATGAAAATTAATTCATAGGAAAAAAAGAAGAAACAATTAACGTGTGTCTTCTTAAAAAAACTATGCCTGCAACTCTCTCCTAGAGACAATGATTAAAAACTATGTTTTAAACGAAAATAACTATGTTTTAAACCTGTGTCCTTTTAATCGGTGGTCCGCGGACCGGTGTCGGTTCGTGGTAATTTCCTACCGATCTGTGAAACATTTTGCCTAATTCATGTAATCACTACATAATTTTAGATTTAATTGTAAAAATCATGTACCGTATCTATATTAGTTTTTAATTCTGATTCAGCTGCAAGCATGTTTGTGAACTATTTTTATTTTTTATTTATTTTTTCATCCGTCCACAAATAATTTCTTATTTATTGTCAGGCGTCCATAAAATTATTTCTATTACCGTATTTTCCCGTGTATAAGGAGCCACTTTTTGCCAAAAATTGAGTCCCAAAAAAGGAGATTTCTTATACATGAATAGTATTTTAGACATTAAACAAACTACTAAATTCCTCGAAAAATCTAATCCTCATAACTTACAACACCGGAAGCAACGGGATAATTAGTTTATGTAGCTGATTGTGATGTATCAGATGAGTGATTAGGAATTTAATGGTCTCTATGATGAACAAAAAAAAAGGATATTTTAACAGGCAAGCTGTTACAATATGTATTAGACGTGCAGTAGTACTTTTTATTGACGAGACACCCGAAGATTAAGTTTTCATCGACACATGAAACAGAAAACATTCTAGAAGGTTCGATTTTAACCTTCATGGCGAAGGACTGTCGGTTTCACAAGTTAATGTGCAGGTGTTCCGTATTGAAGTAGAATAAAGATATTTTCAATGTTCGTCGTTCCGTATACCCACAACCCACCGGCACAATCTTCCTGTTTTATAGCTTAAAATAAAAAAAAAATGTATTTCATAAGAAAACGTTTTCTCCAAATTTCAAGCCCGAAAAATCAGAGGGCTGCACGTTAAAATACGGTATTTATTTATTTATTTTTTGCCGGGGGGTATATACCGTATTTATTTTTTTTTCTCCTGTTTATTTTATGTCTGTCCGCAAATTATTTCTCCGGTTTCTGCCGGGTTTGCGAAAATGTTCAACTACTTTCATCGACCCCCCGGAGTTGTAAAAAGATAGAAGAACACAATTTAAACTAATTTTCCTTAAAACAAGAAGAAACCTACAATTTGTATATTTGAGAAGAGAATAAAAGAGACGTTATTATTTGCTGATGCACTTTACGTCTCTGGCCACCTGACATGGTGTATATTCCAAATTTTAGTGTATACGACTATTAATTAACGTATTTGTTTGACTCAGTTTTATAACAAAACTGTGTGTTCCTCATTTGAGGCGTCATATTTCGTGTACGCAATTAAAACGCGTTTTACTGATACATTTATAAAACGCACTTTTGTTTTCAAACGTATATTTCGGAACAAAAGTTCGTCTTGACGGAGTGACAAAAGATACAGAAATTAAAATTTGATTAACTTCTGTTTATTAATTTTATTTATTTTTAATCCCAATATAATTAATCATAATATATACAGGGTGCCCCATAAATTTGTAAATAATTTAAAATTTCATAAAAATTGAAGGAATTGGTATATTTGAATGTGGATTCAAAAGAGTTATTCTCACGAAAGAGGATATGGTTTGAGATGAAAAAAAAAAAAAAAAATCCAGATTTTTGTCGATAGAATTTTTCTTCAATCGCTTCTGTGTCCGTTCATAAAGCTTGCTGGTGGTTCCTAGCTAAGGCAAAACAACTTCATCAGTGGTTTATCCACCGATGTCACCAGCACAATGAAAACTTTATATTCGCGCCAGTAACAGAAAAATTGAGAAATGCGCTGTTAATCGTACACCCTGCATGTTATAGATTTGCATATTTCCAGTTATTTTCTTTCATGCAGCGCCCTGTATTGACAAAATTTTGAACTAATGTTTTTTTTTCTGCACCGAAAAAAATCCCCCTTAGTGAGAATAACTTTTTTCCCAAACCGCATTCAAATATACCAATTGCTTCAATTTTTACGAGTTTTTGAAATATTTACGAATGTGTGGGGCACCCAGTAGTTCAATAATATAAATTTTGTTGATAAATTTCTCGTTTCATGCAAAGCTTAAATAATAAGCTGATAAAAATAAAAAAGTTAAGGAAAAAAACTGTTGGAGAGTTTTACGTTTAAAAAGTGAATGAAATTATCTTAAAAATGTGTATAATCAATATGTAATCTTACGTTTGAATATAAAAAATAATTTTCAATAAAACGTGATATTTGAAAAGCTCGACATTGATTTTTTTGAATTATAAACATTATACCCATGAGTGTTTTTTTCTTACAATTTTCAGGACGAAAATTGCCCACCATGAGTAGAACAGTGTGCGTTATAGCCTTGGCTCTGTTAGGTGAGTAATTCATACGATCATTATAAAACATTGTGGAGCAAACAATTTTTCTTATACGGGATTTAGTCTTAAATAAGAAAGTTTATGATTAAAATAAAAATCATCACATAATTTATGGCAATATAATCCAATTGTTGATGTTTCTTACTATAGATGCTAAAATGCTTCTGGTGAAAGCCACTAAACTACAACCGTGATAAATCTTACCGAAAACTATTACCCTTATTGTTGTTTGAATTTTCAGAGCGTCATCAAAAATGAACTTTGAAAATTCGTAGCCAATAAATTGCGTAGATTGTGATCCCTTAACAAATTCTTCAAAATGACTAGACTGTTTAAAGGTTAACCATCCTTGACTCAGGCTGAGGACTTACTACATGATCAGACAGCATCGTAATTTGAATCATAAAAATTTACGTTTCCCTAAAACGTTCAGATACCATATAGCTATGCGTAATCAGAGCCAGTAAAAAATTTTATGCTGCAGATCTTTTCTCTCTAGTGTGACGTCGATCGTATTGATCGTCGTCACAGTGATCCAGTCGTTATTGAACAACGCTCTAACCTTCACCAAAATAATAGATAGATAGAAAGAACCGCACTGATGTGCAAACACAACTTATTTCCGTACGTCAAATAAGGCAAGATTGTGAGAAAAATTCAGTGAAGATTTTTAGCGGTGGCAAAACAACAATCAGTTTGATGCGAAAATGAAGAAGCCGTTTTTGACTAAATATAACTGCATCCAATGCTGGGGGGGGGGGGGCATAGCTTGTGTTTAGTGGCACCGACATGAAGATCACATTAGGGAGGGGCTGAAAGTTGCCTGTCATCCCGTATATACGGGACTCGAGCACTCAAGAGGGAAAGGGTGCGTTGCATTGTGTATTCATTAATTTTCGGGGAGGGGCCCTCAAACAGCCTCATCATCCAGGTTCCGGTGCCCATGCACCAAGGGGCACAAAAGGGGATGTAGACAGATCATTCGATGAGCATGGAGCGGGAAAAGATAATACAATGTCTTTGTGTTCGACGCAAACTGCAAAATGCCGCAGGCACCCACAAGACGCCTGGAAGACAATTGCTGGTACGTCGGTAAATTTCAAGAAGCGCGTTGGTCTATTCGTCCATCGTGAGATATTTTATATTTTTCCTCTCCATACTCATTGAATGATTCGTCTATTACCCCTTTAAAGTAATGGATACCACGCTTGCTGAATTCAGTGAAGAAGGCTAGGAAGGAGAATACATATATCCTCCACCCCTCATGCTAGAAGTACGAATCCACAAATTTTCACTTTTTTTTATTAGGTGGGTTGGATACCTCATTTTGCCTCTAAGTTTTGCCAGAAACGCGAATGTATATCCTTATAGAAATTCATGTTACAAAACATTTTAGGAAAATAACTTCCATCGAGTTATGGATTTATCACATGGGTTGAGTAAACATTCAAGCGTCCTTTCCCACGTTTTTTTCCCCAAGGACACTGCACATTCGTGCTTTTAACATGAGATGGAAGATATGTTGAAATGTGAGATAGTTGAGAATGTTGGAGGGTTTGAAGCAAAGAAATGCGTCATGGTCTCACCGAAATATTTTCCCCGAAGGACCACTGATTACTTAAAACTCACCTCTCATGCTCGACTTCGGCAGTTACAGAAAATATACAAAGGACCTCAAAACCGTAGCGGAGGAGGGGGGGGGGTGTACTTGGGTGTCTTTCTCTCTTTCAAACCGAGCACACACAAAACTCAGGTCTATCACCATCTATGGGCGATTTACTACCTAGTGAGTTGCGCTGGAAGTGTATCTGTGTATGTACCTAACAGTCTGAGTGCGTATGTAGTGTTGTGTTTTTGATTTTTCAGTGCCGCCATCTATATTTCAGAAGTGAAGTGAGTGATGCGTTATAATTGAATTACATTTGTACTGTTTGTAGGTCTGTTGCTCTTTGTGGCGAGACACTTTTTAAAGGGGGAGATCGGCTCTCATTCGCTCCTTGAAGTTCAGAACCACAGAAAACCAACTTCAGCCGACCACCACTGTGGCGACGGTGGGGTTCGAACCCGGAACCTCACGATGTGAGTCCGTCACTATGACTACTCGACCAGTTACTTGGTGGTCTGGTCTCCGAAAGGGAAAAAGATGGCCAAATCTATTGTTCGATCACTTTGATCCCTCCCCCCGAAATTAAAGTGGTCCCCCCGAACGAGATTTCTGACTACGGGCCTACAGGACCTCCACTGTGACCCTTTCCATTTACACAACATACCTACCTACATTCGGGCGCGGTAGCCCAGGTCGATAAGATCCTCTCCTGAGGTACCGAAGGATGTTATTCCTTCGACGATTAGAGAAGTCACGAGTCCGATACCCGATTCGTCTTTGTCAGAAACTTTCCTGACGCATGCGTACAACAAAAACGGCGTCATAACCACAGAAAAAAATTGCTACCACAGGGAATCCCACACCTAGGGTTTGGCGCACCAACCTTTTGGTGAGTATAAAAAAAAGGCTGCCGTTTGGAATCGGCAATAAATTATAGGTCCATGTGTCTAATCTAATTAGCCCTCGTGTGCAGAAAATGTTGAAAAAAAAAAGATCAAATGTACCAATATATATTTACCAAAATAAAATAAAATTACGAAGACATGGAGATTAATTGAAGGAGGACGTTTCCGCAAATCTGAATGTTCACTAAATCTTATTATATGTATGTTGTATTAAGGAAAAAAATGTGATTATGCTCTCTCTCTCTCTCCCCGTCTCTCTCTCTATATATGTATATATACACACAACCAAGATACCTGATACACATTTCAGTAGTTTACGTTTAAAGATTCTTAAAAAAAATTAAATTACATTAACGTAATAACTTTTACAAGCCGAGTGCTTTTCTAGCCGCCAAATAAACAAAAGAAAAGTTACTCGTTATTTTTTTTTATCAGCATTTTCCTTTTTTTCTGACATTTACAGGCTTTGTATCGGCGTCACCTGAAGCTAATAGGTACGTGGAAAATATTCTCATCATGGCACTGGGAAATGAACTCCATCAACAAGGTTTAGTTCCCGCTACCATCCCGGATTTCACAACAGAATGGCGCGACAAAATGATCTTCCTCGACGTCAAAGGCAAAGCTAGCTACCACCAGGGACGCGTCCATGGGTTAGAAAACGTCAGGAGGTACGGGGAATGCACTGGACCTGCACTTAGTTTCGGAAACACGAACTACAACTGCACGATCGCGTTCGATCGGCTCTCGTCGTCGCACAAGGTGAACGTCAAGTATGGAAAGTCCCCTAGCGTCTCGCTCAACGTCACCTCGAACGTAACGAAAACCGTGGTCTACGTTGTTCTCAGCGCACCTCCGGCTTCACACTTCGCTACCGTCAGTAAATTAGACTTCCAGCTTGTCGGTCAGGTGAATCCAAAGTATGCCGGATGGGGTAAGCTTAGCAGGCAAACCAAGCACCTGAGTGATTCTTACAAAAGCCGAGTGTCGTCGGATATCTACTCGTTGATTATGAACGGATTCCGTTCAGCTCTCAGCAGGGCTGCATCCAAAGTCTCGTTGCCCAAATGATTGCCGGTTCAATAAAAAATTCCCAGAAACATCATTGCTTTTTTTTCTTTCATCAAGGGATCTCATACTTTTAAACGTGGTGGGGAAAATTATACTCTAGCATTAAAAATATTATTTAGCAATTCATTTATTTCGAATTTTTTCACGCATAATTTTGATTGTATATGCCATACTATGCCATTATAAATTTTTGCACATCGCTAATATCTGATTTTGTAAAAATTAAAAAAAAAATCATTAAAATCAGCTTTCGCGCATAATAAAATAGCATGACATCAATTTAATAGCATGAAATGGCTCGGGGATCCATGATGTTCTTAAGTCAGCCACCTCGTTGGGCAGTTTGCCTGTTGTGGCATTGTATTTGTTTTGTATTAAATAGCATTTTTCATGATATTTCTGCTAGAGCATAGTTTTTCACGATCTTAAAGAGGTATGAGATCCTTTAAACCTCTCATTAAAGTACTTTCTAGATTTTCCCCCTCATTAAATCAGTGCTAAAATTTTCATCTATAACTACTACTAAAGCAGAAAAACAGTCATTTGGAAACATCAGATTTTACACTAAATAAGTAGATAAGTGAAATAGGCTCAGCGTCACCAGCTGTGCTGATAAATTAATGTTTATCATTCAAGGGAAATAACCAGGTGGTGAACTTTTACCTTGACATCAACTTTTATATCACCATTACTCGTATTTTACGTGTACTATCGGCTGTATATCGATTGCCCTGACAATAACTTTAAAAAAAAAATCGTTTGCCCTCACTCCTTTAATTTCATAAGGTAGCATCTATAATATTATTATTAGGCAGATAATTCTTACTTCGACAGTAAGTGAAACACGTCGTTCGTCCCTCTTTTTCCTATTATAATATGCAGAAGTCGACGGGACAGTCTTTAAAAAAGGTACAAAGTGATCTGAACATGTTTTAATCCGAGATAGTTTAGTTATTTCACGGAGTTTTACTTATAACATAGAAAATACTGCATTTTTAACAATTTTCATTTCTGTGGCTGTTCGTTTCCAAAAAGCTCGCAAAAAAAATTTGATTCTATACTTTTATTATAAATATCGCAAAACGGGAATTGGAGATGTAGAAATGTAAAGTCCCAATCAGTGACATTGGTGCAAAAAACTTGCATTTAGCTCATAACTATGTCAAAACAAGAGCGGAAGAAAGTGTTAGTAAATAAAATAGTATATGATAAATTTATGTATCACAAACGAAGCAAATCATATTAACCGATATTTCACTGCATCCGATTATTTCATAAGTGGCGTGACTCATCAAAATAAAACGTTCTGTTTGTAAATTTTTGAGAAATTTATTTTTCGGATAAAAGAAACGATAGAAAAAGTAAAAAAATATGTCACCAAAATTCATACGTGATAACTCAGAAAGTGTCATTTAAAGTCATTGATAGATGACGCTGAAAAACAAAACTAATTTATCACGTTTCACGACTTGAAATTCACGAACTTGGAAGAGAAAATCGTATTAACCGATATTGCAGTTACCCGATGTTGTTGCAAGTGGGCTCAACTTTTTTAAATATCGCTGAAACGATTAATTACACTGATGTTAAAAAAAAATATTTCTCAGAAGAAAATGAAAAAAAAAAATATATATATATCGTTCACGTGCGCAGAAATCAGAAAATATATCATGCATGACAAACAATAGATGCCTCTAATGGAAACGAAACTAATTTTGATTGGAACGCGTAATTAACGAAACCGAAACTTGAAATGGACCGTAATGCAGATTTCAATGATTCACTCTAACTAAACTCAATTAAAATAATTGTTATCACAATTTTACACCACATTGTAATTTTTATTAAAAAAGGGATAAACATATTACTCAAATATGCATTTAAAAAATAGTGTTTTGAATAAACAGCAGATGGCGCTAGCAGAAGCATTTTTTTTGACAAAACATTTTTAATATCTTTCAACTCTTAATCGAATTCACATAGTTTTCGTTATGATTGCTGGTAACGCAACTAATATGTTTGAAAAAATTCAAATCCCTTCCCCCAAAACACCATGAATGACGATAATTAGACTATGGGCAATCGATCTGTTGCGGGAACACGTTGAAAACTCAAGGCAATCCATTTTGAGCGCAATCGACTGAGCCCCGTAACACTGGAGGACGCATATACTTTGACATGGGAACACAGGAGGGGAGGGAAGGGAAAGTTGATGCACAAGCTCTGACCCGTGGATCAAATGCGGCTTGCCAAGGTGTTCCATTTGACCCCTGAAAGCTATTCCGGTAGGAAAATAAGGAAACAATCTATCCAAACAATCTATAACAAACAATCTCCTTGATACGGGAAATCGGAATGCTTTACGAGACATATATTTTGCCTCATTTGATGAACTGAATAGTTTTCTTTATTTTTGAACTAATTTTTATTCGATTCCATTGATGTCATGCTATTTGATCAATCGGGCAATGTATTAATATAACATTTTTTCCTTGATGTTTGAAAATTTGCAAAAAATGATCTGACTTTCAAGGAGAACATTGGGCTGGCGAAGCATAGCATGTACCACCAAAAATATGTATACTAAATTCGAAATAAATTCAATGATTTTAATGATATATCTACCATAGCATAGCTTTGAGACTTTTTTGAAAGTGCTAAAAATTACAAGATCCTCTAACATAAGGATTTGCAGTTTCTTAGCTACTTCACCAAACACCAACTCTGGCCATATCGCTATATATCGCAATTTACTGCCATTAGTGAGATGGGTTGGAAGCGAAGGCGCTGTCCACCGGTGGTCGCCTCGAGGTCGTTAGGGAAAATATCTTATCTATATCCTCCCTTGGGTTCGAACCCGGGACCCTGACAACAACCTTTACGATGGTAGACGAGCATCTTACCACCATGCCACTTGGGCATGGCAGTTCCTTAGCTGGTAAAACTAAATCAGACGTGAATGTAAAATGACATTGAGATATGTTTCAACACAAAATTGAAATATGTACAGAGGCACATTTATAGTTTTATCGCTTGCGGGCTACACGAATTTGGCCGCCCTTCTCCCATTCCAGTCTAATCTTCCTGACTACTCTTTCCTAGAAATCATCACCCTGTACTATAACGCGCTTGGTCTCTCTCCACTCCTGCAAGTTTACTTGTTTCTAAGTCACTCGTTTGGTCACTCCCATGCCAATACCTTCTATAGCAGAAAGCCTCCGTGCGAAGCTCGTGGTTACTCACACTCTTTAAGTCACTCTTTTAATCATTCACATAGTTGCACATTGTTTTGGCCACTCACATCCTCGCTAGGCCACACTTTTGATTGCTTACTGACATGGTTTCTTGCTGGGTAACTCTTCTGATCATTTAAACGTTTACACATTCTTTAGGTCATTCATTTGGGAATTCACATGCTTGCACTCACTCTAGAGCACCGTTTTGGTCATTCACAAGCTTGCACACGTTCTAAGTCACTCTTTTGCTTACTCACGTGCTTCTAAACTCTCTAGGCCCCCCTCTTTTGGTCACCCACTGACCTAGACTCCAGCTGTCTGGACAGAGACGAATTTATCGAGGGTTATACAAATTTTGCGATCCTTCTTCCATTCTACTAATTTTCTTGGCCAATCAGTCCTCAAATTTGCCGCCCCTCTGAACTTGCCTCCCCCCCCCCGTAAATACGTCGCTGTACATGCATGCATTAAAAACTTTAAATACAAATAAAAGATCATTCGGAACTCCTCTTGAAGACCACGCGCGAGAATGACTACAAATAAGTCAATCGAGTTATTATAGAAAAGCAGAGCCGGACGCATCATGAAAAATTCCAAGAGATGTTCATTGACGCTTCAGTCATTTTGTGCAGTCATCTTTCGGTTACTTTTAATATACAAGCTATATATTCGTGCACCAAACGCATGATGATAAATAAAATTATCGTTTGTCAAAAATGATCGATTTCATAATACCGCACAACAAAAGAAGATAACCAACACGTACACTTACGATGACAAAATCGCCAAGATAGTGAACATATTTGTGACATTTTACCGCAAACCAACGATAAGTGAATCGAGATTGGTCCTAGAGGGTGTAGTGATTAGTTTCTCCACGTTTCGTGTTGTCAGTAAGTGGTTTTTCAGATTTAAATTTTTCAGCATTGCAACTGACTTGATTCATGGATGATATATTCTAGGATGAGATTACCAGATTGCGTCGATTAATCGAATAGAGATAATCCAAATTTTTGCGAAAAGCTTGTACGTGAAGTGGTTGAAAAGAAACGGGTTAATATTAAGTGCACTTGAATTCGAATACTTTGCACTTTTCACATGAAACTACAATTCGAATACTTTGCACTCAAAAGCGGATACTTCGCGCTTACATTTGAGTGCAAAGTGGATATATCAGACAAACTTGAGTGCAGTTTATTCAATCTCTTTAAAATTCATATGACAACAAAATTCGTATACAACCTAATTACGAGTCGCTAGTTATAATTATTTAATAGTTATAATTTAATAATTAACGAATTCTTTTATTAACCTCTATACTTAATTAATTAATTTACTCTTAATAGTAGAAGCTCATTTTAAATGAATCAATTAGTCAACATGAACTAATTATTTTCTGACACTTATTAATGAATAGTCATAATTCACTGGTGGTTATTTCATTCGTATATTATCACGTTTTAATATCAGTTCTTCCGTACTGTTCTCCAAGACGTATACTATCACTGTCGCACTACTAGTAGGAGGTGTTTAGGTCTTCCCCCAACCACGAACGTGGCGAGACGGGAATACGTATACCGCAACCGTAGGGAGCGGCCACAGCTCTCACTACAGTGCTTATCTTTATATGGACATAAGGTCCCGCCATCCCCTTGTGGCATCGCTAATTAATCGAGTATAATTAATTAACGAGTTCGCTTTTATTATGTCATAAATAATGAACGATTACAAAACGATAATTAATCGTTACAAAAAAACTCCGTTATATATATATTATAATCGTTAATTATAGCTTATTAACTAATTGGCGATAAATTAGCGATCCCACTTTTATTATATCGTAGCTAATTAACGATTAGTAATAATGCTAGTTAATCGCTACAAAATTCCGTTGTATTCGTTTTTGTTATGTCAAAACTAATCAAATATTGCAGTTAACAGCAGTTAATTACAAAAACTCCGGAGAAAATTCAGTTTAAAAATTAATTATCGTTAATTAATTATTAATTTCGCTTTCATTGTGTCATTAATGTCTTTGATTAACCATTAGTGTCATTAATCGTTACATATACCCCGTTGGATTTACTATTCCACTATAAAACGAATATTTGGAGGAAAATATCCGTTTTAAAGTGTAGTGTATCTGTTTTATATAGTGCATCATCGAAATTAAAGTGCAGTTAGTTTTATTCCAAGAAAACATCGTTGAGTAGCGATCAAAGCGATTTGTTTGAAACAAACATAATCATAGAAACCGACTGTTTTTCAACTGTTATCTTCCCAAGACGCAACTTGTCAAGTTTTATCTTCAAAAATTTAACGTATCCTATTCACTGTACTGTATAAAATTTTGTAACTTTTATTACAAAGAGTTTTCTGTGCGTATGATTTCAAAATCACGTGATGTTTGAATTCAGAATTGTATCAATTACTCTGAATTATATACATTTTATCTTAAATTTATTAAAAACTTTCTATTCCATACTTATTAACTTCATTGACTAACCGATTGTTTTTCATTTCTATAGATTTTCCTGAGAAGAATGTTCTTCCTCGTCTTTTTATTCTTTTCAGGTAATTTCCAGTTGTTAGTCTGTATACAGGCTGTCCTCATAAATGTGGATGGAATTTAAAAAAAAATCATAAATAACCAACAAATTGACGTAATAAGGTGCGGTTTACACCCTTTGACTTGCCAAAGAGCCCAATTTTCTTTTCTGAGAAAAAGAAGTAATTAAAATTCTCAATGGTTGGTAGCAATACATCAGCAAAATACATGAAATGCATCCAGGACTAGGTTATTGAGCAAGCCTTCGTTTACACTTAAGAATGTATAAACAACACAAATGCTCATACGCGTCCACCACCATATGTCAGGATAACCTCTATAAAAGAAATACGATAAACATGTTGGGGTGAATTGAGAAGTTATCCATACTTAGAGTTAGACAACCATAATTATTCTTATATTTCATCATGTTTTGTAATTCATATTGTTTGTAATTGCAATTTTTGTTGGGTTGCTGTATTTTAGTAATATACGACATCCATACTTGTTATGGGCATCTTTTTCTCAGGCCTCCTCGTTGGGCATTTTGCCTGTTTTGTGGCCTTGTATTTGTATTTCTATATATTTTTAAAATATCGCGTGAAAAAAATCATTTACACTTGCGTACAGGATTTCGCTGTCGATAACAGAGATCTCACGGGATATGACATCTTTTAGCTCAGACATGAAGGTACTGAAAAGATGCAGGCCCGACGTCAACCACCATTACTGCACATTGTGACGTCAGTATTATCGCTACAGCCAATAGTTGTCCTCTATGTAGTTTTTCTTTTAACGATCAGACGTCACGTTGACCTCACATTGAAAAAAAAACTGGTTCTTCCGAATTGGATGAGCCCGCTAGTGTTTCAAGGCGTCTTAAGCCGGGATCACACTATAAAAGTTTAGTAAAACTTATTTTATAAAACTTCAAAAACAACACATCAACACATGATTTTCAAATCACATCGCCCCAGCTCTCGTAGGGGACAGACGTGTTTTTGCTCGCTCCGTCTAGGGAGCCATTTCTTTTTACTTCCAGCTTTCTTTTAGGTAACCTGACATGGCAAGGTCCAAAAAGAAGCCGAGGCAAGCCGCTCCCATGCCAGCGCCTGCTCCCGCAAAGAAATACCAGTGTTATCTACACCATGGTGCCTTTTCTAAGCATTCAATCGAGTGGATGAAATACTTCGCGGAAGTAGACTCTACTCGGCGGAACTGGAATCTCCGTACTCGTGAGGAGGTAGCAGATGACCCGCATCTCCAGTGCCAGGCAGTAAACCTACTGGGTGATCATTCCAAGGACACTAAGTTATGGGCCAACAAAGAGATCCGCTGTGAACTTGAACGGCAATTCATTGAATTTGTCATTGATCAATCCAATCATAGCTACTGCAAGGACCTGGTAGTCAAACTCAAGGACCTTGAGGGGTCTAAATGCATCCTCTACGAAGACGAAGCATCGCCACAAATCCTCACGGACCAGACTCAGCCTGCTCCGCACGAGGTCAATTCCTGTCTTTTCAGATCTCCCGATCCGAGTGCTAATCCTTTGGCACTCGAGGTAATCGCTGAGCAGTCTCCAACCATCCAAGAAGCGGTGGGAAAATCTCCGACGGAACCAGAAGAGCGACGGGATGAGACTAGTCCTGTCCCGTATGCTACTTCTGAAGGACACATGGCATCCGCTGTTCCTGTAACTGGAGATCCTGCGTCAGCTTCTTCTAGCTCACCCGGATGCGATATCCCCGTCTCAGATGACCCAACGAATCCTATTGGTCAAGCCGAATGCAACAGCCAATCAAATTCAACGCTGAAGAAATGGTCCATCTCCATTGAAAGTACAGGAAATTGGATTGGTACAGACATTCACCTTACGAGAATTTGTGCCGACTCTTTTTCTGCTTCCATTTCAGATAATCAGATTGAAATTCTTTTTCAGTCCGAAAATGACCTACTCTTGGCACGGGACTGGCTTCGAAAGGAAGGGCAAATAGTGCAGCCCAAAGAAAAAAGATCCAGTCTTTTCTCGATCCTCCTCCGAGGACTTGAAAAACAGGCCCGTGCTCAAGACATCAAATCAGCTCTAGAAACCTTGGGTTTCACTACAAAAAAAATTGAACTTTTTAGGAAATCCAAGCACACGAAATCGGGTGTCTGGAAAATCTCACTCCCAAAGAACGAGGAAAACAGAAAAATTTTCCAGTTAAGATCTCTTCACCATCTTGATGTCACTGTGGAACGATTCATCAAAAACTTTCATTCCTTCCAGTGTCACCGGTGCCTTGGATTCTCGCACTTTGCGGCCTCCTGCACTCTGCCTTTCAGATGCGTCAAGTGTACGGAATCTCACGATCCGGGCCTATGCCGCAAGGTGCGGGGATCTGATCCACCGGAGTGCGCTCTGTGCTCTGGTCCGCACCCAGCCAGCTACAGGAAATGCCCGGTCTTCATTGAACACCAGCTTCAGAAAAAAAAAAAAGTTAGACCCAACATCAAAGGCAAAAAGATCATTCCCACCATTACCTTCTCCAGGAGCAACCGGCCTCCAGCGAAGTCCGTGCTCCCGCACGTGGTGCTAAAAAAATTTGAACTTTTTCAGGAAGCCAAAGTAAGACCAACGCCAGCGGTCCTCACCAACGAACCCCCCGGCCTTAGGACCACGGGACCTCCTCCGGCCAGCCGGCCGCCAGGCTCGCCCACAAATCCCGTCTCACCGGCTCACAAGAAAAGTGACTCGAGAAATCTAGCCGCAGTCATCACGGACGTAACATCTATTATTCGCAACCTGGCAGCGGACAAAGTAATAGACGGCATTGCTCTCGAGGAACTCCGAGCTTTCTTTCAACAAGCCGAGATGCTAAAGAACCGATGGTCGTTAGAGATAACTTAGGCCTACTCTGAGTTATCTCTCTTCCTTTATTTTCCTGGTATCCTCTTTCCAAAAACCCAAAAATCTCTTCAAAAAAAACTTAATAATTCTAAAAAAAAAAAAAAAAAAAAAAAAACTTTCATTTTTAACTAACATTTAATTTATTTTCTAACCAACTTTTCCCTATCGTCTAGGAACTTTGTCTTCTATTTTCTTTATTTTCAGATCCTAGATTGCAGAGAGGTCCAGCCAATCCAAGGGCTCCATCCAGCGGTCCAATCACAGAAGACCAGTCTCTCCGGCTTTCTTCACCAGCTATTATCTCTTCACTAAAACGACTAACAACATGGGGTTGTGACGGCATTACTCAGCTCCGGAATTAATTTTCTTTTTAATTCCGAGATACAGATCCACTCTTCAAAATTTACCACGACGCATATTCCTGTCGCATTGTTCACTAAATTCTCTCCCCCGGCACTTTTGTGCAACTCTGCAAAAAATTACGAAATTTAAATTTCACTAGCGGATTCTACCCAACTTTGACCATGGCCCTTGGGTCAAGAAATTTATTTCTTGGCCCATTGACACTTAGCTGCCAGGCCTTTTGTAAGCCGCTGCAATAGCCCTGAGGGCAGGACTCGGCACAAAATTCTCGCATTCCGCATTCCGCATTTATAAAACTTGAAAAAAACAACAAAATGAGCGCATCGATTACATTCGAGCGAATGTAACCAATATGCTTATCGGTTGTTTTTTCAAGTTTCGTAAAAGATCTTTTATTAAACTTTTATAGTGTAATCCTGGCCTTACTCACACACGGTGGATGGACTTTGTCCAAACTTTGTCTGAAAAGGAAAGGGTCTCAAAATGTCCGCAAAAAATTATGAAAAAATTTAAGTACATTTTTTTTTTGCATCTCACCTAGAATAGAAACACGTGAGAACAAAAATTAGCGGCGGAGGAATGCAATTATGAAAGCCGCAAAAAATTATTAAAATGATAACGGTTGGCTACTCATCGCCGATTGCGCTTCTTTGTTTTTGCTGATAACTATAAAAAACTTTCTTTTCTTTCCTTCAGCTTCTCTGTCCCAGAACTAATCATTTCTCCTTTTCCCCCCTCTTTGCCTGTGCTGTACTTGTACACATGCTGTCTGAAGAACACTAGGATTAGGGGATTTTTAAAATTCTTTCTTGGCTTTTATTGGCGTTCGAAATATAGATAGTTACTTTTTCTTTTTTGAAGTTGACCAGTAATAATTCCGCCGGATTTTTTTTATATTTTTGAGCATATTCAAATGAGTAGAATTAGTGGCAATTTTTTGAAAACTTTTAGATTACGTCACCTTGGGATCCTTTCTTTGTGAGCTTAAAGATGTCATACGCCGCGAGATCTCTGCTGTTGACTACGACATGCTGTTCGCAAGTCCAATGATTTTATCGCATGCGGTGGTGGACACATCGAACATTTGTGTTATTTTTACATTCTCAAACGAATACTTCCGGCGTAATCTAGATGCACTTCGTGTACTTTATTAACGTGGCGTTACCTTACCGGTGAGAATTTCTCTTGTCTCAAAAAAAAACCAACTCTTCGAAAAGTCTACGAGCACAAACTGGTGTCAATTTGTTCATTTTTATAATTTTTTTTTAATCCCTCCAAATTTATCGAACAGCCTATATAGCAGGGTTTAAAATTCTTAATACGTTTTCGCTTCGAGGTGTATACGAAATAAATTTCATCAAAAAAATTATAATTTTAAAAATGAACGTTCTAAGTAAAACTGGTGCTTATAATAAGTTGAATCATATGATGTATTTCAAAATTTTATGCATTCGAATCTCAATAAAATTGTGAGATGTCATGCATGGTCAATGAAATATCGAATCTCATTTGACAATTTGGAACTCTTTTCTTTTTTCAATTGCAATGAAAATTTTTATTTACAGGTTGTCTCGTCTCGACGCTGTCTACTCCATTACATTCAGCCAGCTCTTATGTAGACACTGTGCTTTCTACAGCTCTTCAATACGAATCGAGGTCTAGATCCTTAGACCCAAATGTCGTACCCGATTTTCAGATGGAATTCGAGGACAAAATGGCAGTCGTCGGAAGAGTTAAAGGGCACGTACGATACATGGATGGTAAACTTTACGGTCTGTCCAAAGCCCAAAGGGTAGGGGAATGCTTCGGACCAATGATGATAATCGACCGAGTGTTCATCAACTGCACGATTTCCTTGAACCGCCTGTCTATCGAATATGTCGGAAAACTGAAGTACGGCAAGCTTCCAACGGTATCCATTTCGGCAGTGGGTGAAACGGCAGCGTCTGAAGTTTATCTGGAAGTCGAGAGTTTCAAAAGAAATCCTATTCCTCTGATCAGGAATTTCCGTACCACCAAAATCGGAGAAATGGAGAAAGTAGAATTTTCGGGTCTCGGAACTCTGAACAGACACCTGAAAGGTTTCGAAGACGACTTTAAGAAACAGACGCGTAAAATAATCGTCGAGAACATCAATCAAGATTTCCAGTACGTCTTGAATCAGGCATTTGCGCGTGTCGCGTTCCCGTGGTAACTGAAATGACGCATCGTGTTTCCACAATTACGATGATTCTCAATAAAAAGATGCATTATGTTTTTATAAGCTTCTGAGTTTTTATATTTTCAAGGATTCAACATACAGTACAGATTATAAGGGGTAAACTATACACCTAATCTGATGAACGAAAGGGGATGATAGACAAGCCCAAGTGAAACGCAAAACACCTTAGCAACCCGGTCGTATCTCTAACAGTTTTCGAATAATATGGTGGCTATTACATTATATAGCAGGGAATGATAATGGGCGTTGAAGAAAAATGCGTCAAGTCTAAAAAAAACCCAAATTTTTTAAGTCTCTGAAAGATCTATACGCAAACTAAGTACATAATAAATATGCGCTTAGATCCAAATTTTGGAAAGAGCTGAAAAATTCTATACGATAACACCATTTTCATCGGAATACCTGGATTTAATGGCAAGCTACAAGCGCCGAAAGATTGGCGAATTCCAAAATGAAATTGCCACCAAAATCCTTAATCGCCAACTTTGCAAACACCCTTTTGGTTATAATCGGTCAAACTTACCGAAAATTTGTCCATTCCGTCAGCTTTTGGGAGGGCCTACAGGTATTCTAGTTTAAGAGAAATTCACAGCCATCTCTGTGAAATCGGCGTTTGTCGAACTGAGCATTTTATTAGATTTTGGCGACAATGCAATTTCACACTTCGCCAATCTCTAGGCGCTTGCAGCTCACCATTAAATCAATCCAGATATCCTCATAAGAGGTGGTGTCACCATAGGATTTTTTCTGCAAAATCAAATTATCCAAAATCTGTAATCGCCTATTATCAAAAACTGTCACAGAAGATCCAATTTCATTCTGAAATTATGGTAATTCTATTGCTACGCCATTGATATTCATGTCCGATTCAGGTGCGTGGAGATATGCTAAATTTTCTCGAAGGTGGTTAAGCGTTCATCGCAGTTTCCTAATTATCCGCAACAGCGAATTTCACTACTTTAAGGGAAAAAATATCGTTATACAGGATGCATAGCTAACAGCACGCACCACAAATTAATGGCGAGCTGTTGATCCAAGAGGCAATACTTCCGCTTAGAAAAAGTATCCAAATAACGTGTACACCTCAGATACGACATTCATATTACAAGTCATTGTGGAGTTATTAAAATAAAAGAAATAATAATTTTTTACACAACCAAACACCCTGTGCTCAAAAACCGAATTGGGAAGTTGTTGCCCTGCATCTAATGAGGCAAAAAAAAAACCCCACGTTTTAAAGAGAAATATTTGCTGAGATATTTGAATTGAAAAAACTAAGAAATGTAGGGGGGGGGGGAACAGGATAAATGGTAAAACGTGATTTACCCCCCTTGTTAACCCGCTTCCCTTAAATATGTTGCAATGTTGATTCTCTAATGAAGCCCACTTCCCGTTATTGAAAAAATCGTCTCTACTAACAGCAGTGAATCCACAACACACAAACAAAAAATATACATTCGACAACCACAGAAATGAACTTGTTACTTTATCACTTGCAACTTAGAAAAAAGATGGCAAGATGGCAGCACTGAATGTGTTACACACGCGATGCCCGATACCTATTCAAACATGTATCCCTGGCAATTGCAGTGACCATACGTCCCGTATTTCCCGGGACAGTCCTGGATTTTTTTTTTGGTCCTCCCGACTTTTTTGCAAAAATGTCCCGGTTTTTCACGTATTTTCAACGAAGCCAACTTAACTTTTTTATTTTTCGAATCAACGATTAAAATTATCTTCTTAACTCACAAATTACATTACGATGATTTACTCACAAATTACATACGTACAAATAAGAATATTCATCAAATATGAATTTTTCCTTTTTTTTTAATTCACTGCAATTTGCAGTAGTACTTTATTTTCCGCGGACGTTGGTGACGTTTTTGTGATTTTAGTAACAATTGGCAACTTTCCCTATATTTGACATCATTTTTGGCGATAATTGGCATTGTCCTGTATCTGGAAGCCGAATATCCCGTATTTTTGATCGAGCAAATATGGTCAGCCAACCGACAGTAAATATTCGGTACACTGTTCGTATAAAATTTTTATTCAGAGGAAAGTTTATAAGAAGCATGTGCAATAGACGGAGTATATGTATGTACTACGTCATCGAAAATTCGAGAAGAAAATTTTCACGTCACTGTATAGCTATATTATTCTATCGCTATTGCTGTAGAGATGTCCATAAATATTTTCCATACTGATCAGCAAGTAGCCCTTCGATAATATACAGGCATTCATACCTTCGCTCTCCACCGATACGTCCATCGTTGCCTAGGTTAATGATTTACTAGCTCATTTTACATGTGTGTATGCTTTTATTAGTATCTCTGTGCGTAAGTTATTTTTATTAGCCATTTTTTAAACTTTTAAATGAAAACAACTATTTTATTCAATAATATATTCAATTAAAACATCTATTCAAATCATTAAATTACTATATTATTATGATAAAAGTCACGTAAAACTGGTGATCCCCATCTTTTTGAGCTTCAAGTACCCCGTTGGAATACGTGAGAGGTTGGTGTACCACAAGATATGCATAAAAGCGTGCTTTATGGGGACCCTAGAAATGAAAATTCAAGGCGTGCACTCCCTCTTTAAATGCGTAGGAGGCTTGCTTACTTCTATAAATGCGCAGGTGTGCGTAACCTTCGAAATGCGTAGGAAAATTGTGTACCCCCCGATTTCGTATTGTGTTATGATCTATGTTTAACTCCGTTCATTTTTTGCACTTTTTTATTACTTTACTCATTTTTACCGCCACTGCCGATGATTTTTCGCGTTCACGAATATATAGTTACTCATCCGTCCAGGGGTACGCGAACCACAGTTTGAGAGCCACCGTGTTAGAATTATAAGTATTTGTTAAAATAATCTTGTAATTTGACGCTGATGCATCTATATTGTTTGTAGTTTTCAAGTTGTTACTTTTCTTCAACTTTACAGCGTAATACTCGTATTTCTCACACCCCCGTGTTTATCAAATCGAAAACATTAGTAATAATTTGTTTTTGTGATTTTGTTATCAAAAACTTTTTAACCCTTTGAACGGAGCATAAATCACTAAACCTCTTGTAAAATACCATATCATTTTTTATGTGAAGTAGGATTTCTTCCGAATTTGAGCAAGTCCAGAGGCTGGATGTCTGGGCTTGTCATGGCTAAAATGAAAGGCTTTTAAGAATGCGATATACCTCGTCCATGCCGCTGGGAGATTTCTTTTCCAGGATTGGTTCAGGAGATACAAAATTTAAGTTTCCGAGAATTCCAAGTCAAGTAATATCCTTGATTATTATTTTCGTGTTTTGATTGAAATAATGGTACTTGTGTTTGATTACGACTGGTCACGATATTTACATGTAAAACATACGTCATGATTTTGTTTTCGGAAGTTATAAATTCTGCGTACATTCTTCTTTAATTATTTCGCTTGGGTAATACAGGAACTTATAATTCATTTTTACCGCTTGAAACTTCAGAGGGTTTCAAGAATTCAAAAGTATTTCATAATATTTATGTTGTTTTCTTTCTGTTTTTTTTTTTTTTGAAGTTCTCAACTTGATGAATTTCGGCATTTATGCATTTATTTTTTATTCAACGACATCAGTGAACTTGACTGAAATTTCGCATACATTTTTCTCCCTCCCGTATGCATATTCTTTCCACTTATTTTGATATATCGTTATCAAGGGCAGAAACTTTTGAGATACCGGATGACTGAGTCTCTTCGCAGAGATTCAGTGAATCATCAAACTTTATTTACTGTCACGTTTTCTCCATTGCTTGGTCAGACATTATTTTTTTCCACCTACAAAAGAAAAACATGCTTTATTTGAAAACGTGTGTGTGTGTGTCTATGAATATATCTTGTTATCTTGCCCGCAAGAATTGTGTGAGTAGGAAAAAATGAAATAAATAAATGGAAGCCCAAAGACACACAAACAGTCATAAATATCATTGCTATGTTTCATAGAAACGTCTGCCAGATTTCATTTCCGTTGTCATCCACACCTGGAGCAGATAAAATAAACCTTTCGCGTCCCAGAGCATTTAGACAACATTCAAAATTTCATTCTCTACGTAAAGGTGAGTTTCGTGAAATTTTAGCTCTTCTTACTGTATGTGTAGATAACTATTCATCGTGAGTTGCCCTGAGAAATTTTAGAATAGAGTGAGTGATTCGATTTATATTATAGATTGAATGTAAGAATTTTTTATCGAGTTTTATGCAGGGTGACTAAATTCATGGGACAAACTTTAAGAGGTTATATGAAACACCTAAACAAGCATGTTTTATCGTAGAATGTGCGGTCAAATTGCAATAGCAAAGGAAGTCGAGGGTTGTTTTTAGAGAGTGCACAACACTTCGCTGGAAACAAATATCATATTTTTCCGACGGTTTTGCTGCGATATGTGCCATAAACCATTCGAGGGTGCATAATGCGCTTTCGGAATGGATTAGAGTTTGTTTTTCATTGGTGTAAAGACCATCAAGGTTATGGTGTGCTAAACAATGATCAACTTGTGTTACAATTTGCGTTATCCAGTTATGCAGCAGGTTGTACCACATTGCAATACAATGCATCCTCAGTTGGTTTATAGCACATATCACAGCAAATCCATAGTGCAAATATGATGTTTGCTTTTGGTGACGTGCTGTTGTGCACTCTCTAAATATTTTCTATTTGCGATTCGACTGCATATTCTATGACAAAATGTTTGTTCAGGAGCCTTATATCACCTCTTAAAGTTCGTCCCATGAATTCAGAATGATGCTGTCTTTTGAGAAGTTGATGCAGTTTCTATTATAATTTTTGGGTATCGGTTATATGAAGCAAAATGTTTGAATATAATCAATTTCCATGGAACTGATGGAGAAATTGTGTAAAATTTATCATACAATAATTACATGATGCAAAGTAAATCTCTGTAAGACTTTAATATTAACAGACATTTAATGAACTTTTCAGCTTTTTTTCTAGCATTATTTATCACCAACACCTACAAAAAAGTATTTAATAAGGGACGAGAAGAAACCAAAATAATGAAAAGAACGCTTATTACGTACTAGTGAATGAAATGAAATAATTGAAATAACGTTTTTGAACTTGTTAAGACAAAAATTAGAATGCTATAAGTATGTTGAATTTAAAACAACTACATGAAAAACAAAAGTGCAGTCCACCCCGCTTAAACGAATATCAACGATTCCGTCGCCATAATATCCGATTATCGGAAAACGATTGGATTGCAATTTCATACCATAGCATAGATTTTATACTGAAAGATATACTGCAAAATATATAATTGGACGGCTTTTATATAAAAGAAGCCAAGCTCCATTTTTAACGTTTTTGAGATATACCGACACCTGAACTATTGAAAAAAAGAGGTGGGATTTTTTTTTTATCTAAATAGAACCAAGAGTGGCGTATAGGCTGTGATGCCATCTGTGTGCACTTGAATCAACTACCAAACTGAAGAGATAACTGAATCGAAGATAACTTTAAATAGCTTTTTCTCAGTTTTGATTTAATGGCGCTTGGTTCCTTTTAAAGCCTTCTATAATTGTCATATTTCCCGAATAGAAAGATATCAGAGAGCAGAATGAATTAAATATTAGAGTTATATTTATAATATTAAGTTGATAATAATATTCATAATAACATACCAATATCAGCGCCATACCAATAAAGCTAGCTATAATATATAGTGGGATATCAAGGATGAAATGAATTCTAAAAGCAAATTAGCCCAATGCTGAGAAAGAAAATAAACAGAAATGAAATTTCAAATTGGAACTATAATTATCACATGATTTTATATTTTCGGAGTTTTCATATCATAGTCTTCGGCGATTACACCTGTTTTTTGATGCATTTTTGGCTTTCCAGTAAAATACCTTTGCAAAAGAAATTAGTCGACATTAGATTTTTCTCTTCCGTTTTCTGATCAAGCTTCCGTTTCTTTAGAAAATCTTCAATTTCATCCACATTTTTTGTAATGCTTGACAAATCCCATGCTCTTTGGTAATTTCAGTATAAGTGTTTATTATTATTGCATTCAAAACTTTCAATCTGTTTCACAAACAGAAGTAATTATTTCTTTCCGCGTATTTTTTTCCAATTTTAAGACGCATTGCATGAAGTCATGGCGTATGTTCAGATTTTTCTTTTTCTCTTTTATTTGAAAGTTAGCGCTTTCTATGGGCTAAACAAAAAACTAAAATAAAATAAAATAATTCAATGTATTGAAGATAACTATATAGCATTACAGGGCACTAATTCTGGATTTTTCATAAATTTTAACTTTTCACATATTTTACTTAATTTTTGAACGCTTCGATCAATAAAAATATTACGCACATAGTGGCTAATATGTATTTGCAGTTGTCGTGTCAATTCCAATATTCGATTAAGCGGGGAAAAGTTTTAGAAATTATCACATTAAGGGGAAAACTTGTCTCTATGGAAGAAATTTTGGTGCCACAGGAGTTCATCCGAAAAAGTGAGGTATCAAATTAAGTGGCTTATAATTATATAAAAATGATAATCCCGATTAAGTGGCCGCCTGTATTACGTTGGAAAAACCTAAAGAGAACGATATTCGGAATCATTTTTTCTAGTGGTGATACGCGTAATAGGAATTTTTAGTAGAAGCTTAGGATAGGGAATTTTATGCTAAACTTATTTTTATAATTATAACATTTTTTTTTCATTTTCTACCCTTCAAGCAACATTGACGAGATATCTCGCCTCCTTAAAAGCCTCTTATTTTAGCATGGGCAAGCCCAGATATTTCGTAAAGTTTATTTCTCAATGGGACACTTTTTCAATATACCCTTTAATTTGAACATAGTGAAAATCAGAAGAAATCCTGTTTCATTAAAAACGACATTTTGAAGGGAGTTGGTGGGGGAGTGGTCACTCAAAGGGTTAATTAATATTTGCCTCAATTTTATTATAACTTATAAGACCGAGTAACTTAACTATTATTGACCGAGATATCAATTAGAAATCTATACATTTATATATATTACACTCATACGGAATATTTCTGAAATTTTACACAACAACCATATATCAATAATAATTTCCACTACTTTAACGTTTTGATATAGTCAAAAAATGGGAAAAAATTATCATTTTTATCTTTTTCCATCTCCCTCTGTACCTATTTGCCTGAATTTAGTGTTGAATTATTTATATTATGGTTGTGAAAATATAGCTGTATATATTTTTCTATCTTGGGGAAAAAAAAGCAATGTGTATAAAAATTTCACCATAAACAAATAGAATCAAAATTATTCTTTTTGTTTTTACATTTAGATAATATAAATTTTTCGAAATTGTAAATCTCAAAGATAAGACATGAAGAGGGGACCACTAAATTTCTGCTTAATTATACAACATTGGATAACTCAAGTTTATAAGTAAACGAAACAAAAATTTTAATTTCTATATTAATCTTCTTCATACCAATGTATCTTCATATCAATCAAAAGTTTCTAATACCTACAACCAGCACTGCAAATATTTTCTCAGTCATAATGAAATTTAAAACTCAACGATACTCAGTGTGGTGAATATACAGTACAAGTGATTACTTGTACTAATTATCCTTGCCGTATTTTAATGGCGAACCATTGATCCAAGTGGCATATTTATAGTATGAAAAGTATCTAAATAACATGTAGAACTCAGATACGTCATTTATGTTGCAAGGGGTTGTATAGTTATTGAAATCCAAAGTTGACTCTTTATACGGACACTCTGTGCTCAAAAACCCAACTAGTTGTTGCCTTGTGTCTCCTGAGGCCAACTGAAATTGTTCGAGCTTCGGGCTTTGTCAGTAACACAATATACAATCTTACATTACTGTATACATTTGGACGCCTATAAAAAATGATGTATAAAATATTTTTCACAGAATATATATAATGTGCTTCATTTTCATTATATCTGTATAGAGTGTATTTTCTCTCAAACAGTTATAAGTTCGTAGAGCTTGACTTCCGATTCGGACTTCCAATTGAATATAGAGGTAATGTGGAAGAATATGGTGACTAGAAATACTGAATTCTCACATTTTCATCCATCCCTCAATCATATGTCGTATGACGTAAAATAAAATAAAATAAAAAACATTATCATTAACCAAAAATTAAACAATTTGAAATTTTCCTCGAAGATTAGGATAGTTTCTATACGGGAAAAGAAAAACCTGCGGGAAAATATCAATATAACCATGAAGCTGATATTGGCTTTTTAAAAGGGAAAAATACATTGCAGATGAAGATTTATTAAGATTCAAGATTTATTAAATAAATTATCAAGATTTATTAAATAAATCAACGAATTACATCAATCTATACGTATTCATAAAATCAGATTCTTTTATTCGTATATGGATCATAACAAACATCACAAGAAATTACATAGTTACCATTATTTTTCCATTCTAAAACTATAGCTTAAAAGATGCTGTACGTATTGCATATTTGGTAATATGTTAAATGTTAATTGATAAGTTTTTGTTTTTCTATTTATACTTGATAGATTTTGCGTCCAAGATGTCACTTGCGATCTTCTTCATACTTGCCGGTAAGTGAAAAAGATGTGTATTTTTTAGAGTTGGTGCAGTATTAGACATTAAATTTATACCAAGTAATTATCATTTTTTCCCGCTCAAATTCACCAACGATACGATGCAGCACTTGGCATAAAATATACAGTATACACCTTAATAAATAAAAAACAAAGTGTTCTGTATAATTTCTTATACGTCAGTCACTGGGATGAATAAGCCGCATCTAGAAAAATCATCGGAGGAAAAGAAAAGTTTTCGTAGAGAAACGTCGCTGCTTTTTCGACGTTTCAACTTAGGGTTAAACAACACATAAGTTTCATTCTAGAACTAAGAAATATAAATAAAAATAAATTTCGTTTTTCCTTCAGTTCCCTTTGGGACATTTTTAATATTTCTGATTAGACAATATCCCGCAGTAAAAATGTCCCACTAAACTTCATTAGAATACCTCAAAATCAGAATGCCAAGAAAAAAAATTATTGAATTTAGGACACGAATTCATGTACACACACATTCATTGCTTTGAAATTAGCACAAAAGACCTAAAAATTAACACTTCAAAAGCTATACGAGCAGCTCGTATGAGTAGCGGCTATTTAACGGGAAATTACGATACTTTCAATTTCATCCACATTCAACGGAAGATGTGTTGAGAGACGTTTTTATTTTATCAACTTGTATTCAAAAGTTATAAGTTACCGCATGCAATTAACTTTGTAGGAAACTACAGAGATTATTTTCAAAATGAAATATTTCCATTTTTTTTCTAAACTCACTTTTCAATGGTTTCTGAATCTTCGGGATGAGTTCTGTCGGATTACGCTACATGGTTTATTCAAACGAGAATATTTTTGGTAGAAATTGCAATTTAAATTTAGTCCTTTCTACCGAGAGGGAACGTATTCAATTTGTTCATTCACGTTGGTATTTTTCATTTAAAAGGGAACATAACAAAGTTGTCCTACTGGTGACAAGAGTTTTTCACTGATGCGTTGCATTTGCGAAACGCTTTGTTTAACTTTTCTTTTTGAAGTAATTTTCATGCAAATTTTTGTATGAAATGAATATTTCTAGGAATTAAAAAGTTTAAAAATTTGTTTACAAATAAATTTGATTTTTCATAGACTTTTAAAAATGAAATTTTACGAAATTTTTGTTTTCAATCTGAACTTTTTTCATGACCATAAACAGAAATAATTCTTTTAAAATAGAAAAAAAAACCAGTTTTTTCCCAATGTTTTTTGTCATGAGGTACATTTTTCCCGAAGTCATAATTAGAAATTATTTTATTAAATTAAGTTAATTTATATCAATTGAAAACTTACCAATTGGGAAGTAATATCAATTACAAAGAAAAATATGCTAATTTTTTTTTTAAACTTCTCAAGTACGTCACTCAAGTAACCAGTCATCATACATATAAAAATTGTGCAATTTGGTCAAGAATTCGAAGAGCGGTCAAAAATAGGTTAAAGGATTTTTTTTTCAAAACGACGCATTTTTCACAAGCGCTTTCAGAATCGCGTTCTACAGTGGAACCCGTCGATAACGGACACCCATGGGACGGACCAAAATCTTTTCCTTTCACAAGGAGTATCCGTTAATGGATAATAAAACATATGGAGTCGGGGGGGGGGGGACTCCATATGTTTTATTATTCGATGTAATTCAAGGAAGTGTCCGCTAACAGAAGTGTCCATAATGGGAGGTCCACTGTAGAATGATCGTGTTTCTTTATGTTCCTCAGGAGAGAGTAGTAAGGGTACCTCCTGTGTCTGGGTGAAACCTTCTAGAATCAACAGGTAGCGTAGAAATTTCCAATTTTTCATACATAACCAGCTCCAATTTTAATCAAAAAAAGTTTACATTTCCACTAATTTTCTTTCAAAACGGAACATTTCCAAAATTTAAATGTAAATAACTCTACGAATGGTTATCAAAAACTAATATTTATATACCTTATGCCTCTCCCGTACGATACCAGTTGGGCTATTTCCCAATTTTTGTAAAGCAGTCTATTCCGGAGAAAAACGTATTTTTACTTGTAATACAAATTTAGTGATTGTGAAAATGTTCCCTTTTCAAAATAAGCTCCTCATATAATAAGAATTGTTGGATTTCGTGCATTTCAACTTAACGTACAATCAATCTACTGAAACGATACGATTATGCGTCCTATAAAAAATGTTTTGAAAATTTGTTTATTTCTATTTCTCCTGTTAAATTTCAGGTATTTGCGCTCCGGTGATTGCTGGCAACGCTCCACAAAACGCTTACATGGCAAACTTCTACATGGATAACGTGCTCAACAATACTCTTGCAAACATAACCAAATCAAGGTCCATGGATCCGGCTCCAGTTCCAGATTTCCAGACCAGCTTCAAGGACCGAGTGATGAAGATTAACGTTAAAGGGCAAGCGAACTACACCAACGGAAGACTGTCGGGTTTGTCCAAAGCTAAGAGGATCGGCGAATGCATCGGGCCGATCGTCATGGTAGATAATATAACGATTAACTGCACCGTTTCTCTGGACAAACTGGCCATCGAATACGCGGGGAAACTGAAGTATGGTAAAATGCCGACGGTATCGATTTCTGCCAAAGGGAAGGCCAAAGACACCGTGATATCCGTGGTAGCTGAGAGTTTGAGGCGTAGTACACCGCACATCGCGAAGTTCCAGTTCAACAAGATGGTAGAAATAAACGAAGTGAAGTTCTCTGGTCTGGGTCCCGGTCTAAACAAGTACTTGAAAGTTCTAGAAGACGATTTCCGTCTCCAAGCTTGGAAAATTATCTATGATAAACTCGCGTTGGATTTTCAGAATATGTTGAATCAAGCGATCGCTAAAACACCATTTCCATGGTGAGATGGTCTCTTGATAGCTCACATTCCATGTTTGGAAATTCGATGATCTTAAATGTCTAATAAAGAGTCATCCTTGTACAATCAATTCAGAAAATTCTTATATAATTTCTTTCTCTTTATCTCTCTGTCATCATTATCTTATCCAGGGGTGCATAATCTCCGCCCAGCGAGCCAAAAGCACTGGTAGAAAATTATCAATATACACAACAAGATGAAAGCCTAAGTTGACCATATTTCCTCCACAAAAGTACGGGAAATGATACATATATGGAATAATACATATGGAATATCAACAATTATCATAAAAAATAATAAAGTGCAAGTAAAGTAGGCGATCATCGCAGATAAAATTACTAACTGCAGTGAAGTTGCCAGTTACAGTAAAAACAATTGTTCAAAGACAAGTGAGTTTGTCAATTTCACCCAAAAAAAATTGACAAAGGCAAGTATAATTCTGCCAAATTCACCCCAAAAAATGCCAAAGACATTAACTTATGTCATGAAAAATTAATCTAATTTTTTTTTCAAAACTTCCAAAAAGTTTCGTTGAAAATAAGGGGAAAAATCGGGACATTTTATGAAAAAGTTGGGTCGCAAAAATTACTGAAATGACCCGTAAAATTATAGGTCCTATCGTTGCCCAAATGTATAGACATCCGGTCCGCGAGTGGCAGAATTAACGCATATCTGGTAACGTGGACTGAAAAGGTTGTGCACTCCTGGTGTACATAATTGAAGTTCAACTCAGAGATAGATCGTACAGCCATAAATATAACTTTCATCAGAAAGTTATAAAATCCATGAAATGCTTTTATGAAGGATTGAGAAAAAAATTGAGGGGGGGGGGGCATCAGTTCCGACACTCATCAAGTGATCATGCTAAATTTTTGCAAACATGGGGGACGAAACTGCTCATAACTCAAGGCAGGATACGTAAACATCTCCAGCGCAGAGCCCTTTCCATTCGTATTTCTTCACTAAAAAGTATAAATGGCTTTGAGTTTTCAAGATCGTATTTTACCGTTGAAATTCTTTTACAATCGCGGTGAGTCGCATCAAATAATATGCAGAGATTTTCGGTCTCTAAAGGGGCTTCTAAAATTTTTTTCCTGATCCCATCTCATTAAGACGTTCCTAAAGTTTTAAAATCTTCTGAAATGTAATTAAACTTCATTTATAAAACTTGAAAAATGCATCCAATAAGCCTATCGGTTAAATTCGAGCGAATGTAGCCAATAGGCTTATTGGTTGTTTTTTTTTTCAAATTTTGTAAATGGTCTTTTACGAAACTTTCATACTGTAATCCCGGCCTCAAGGTTGAACATAGCTCAAAACAGAGGACCTTTACCCACTTCATGTACAAGCTTTTGGCAACAAATTCGGATTATCTGTATTAGAACAAATCGGTGTTAAATCTGGTACCCTCGTACTAAACTAACGACACGTTGGAAAAAGGATGAGCAAAGGAAAAAATATATACAATATGAAAAAAATATATAATAGATAAAGTAGATAAGAGAGCTTTTTAGAATATCTTTTAACCTTCACCCTACGTGTTTTCTTTCGCTCTTATGTTCTTCTGCATATAGTATAAAGATATTTGTGTGGGGGGAAAATCAAGAGTATAGGAAGAGGAAGAAGGGAAAGAAAAGGCAACTTAAGTTGATAGGGTTACAATAAAGATTCGAGATAGTGAACAGAGAGAGGAAAGAAAATACAGAGAACTTATTTGAATTTATTCCACTGGCGTTTGGACGCAATATTACGTCCGTGATCGTAAACGGGTTAATTAGGTACATTAAGCACGCAGCTTTTGAGAGGGATAAAACCTCTATGACAAACGTCTGGGAAAAATTCTGATATTTTTGAAGAAACCGAAAAACTTAGTGTGAATTTATAAATTGAAAATGAACTCGAAATTTTGTGAAATCATTTTAGCTACATGCGATGGCTTGCTGATTAGATAGAGCAGGATTTCTCGTTTTTTTGCAACCATACGTATCTGTTATGGGGCTATTACCCCCCCCCCCCCTCCTACCCGTATTATACAGAAATCCGGCATTTTAGGGGTTGCTCAACTAAACTCTAGTAAGGAAACTGCAACTTTTCACTTAAAAGCTTCTAACTAAAATTTTAAGAGAGATATAGATGGCTTTTTTTCTTAGCCAGAGATATCAAGGAAACAGTTATTTTCCGGATATTATGCTGAGGTGAGCTCGGAAAAAAAAGTCATCACGTCTCCGCCGGGACTCGAACCCAGGCCCTCTTGCATACCGGGCAGGCATGCTACCATCTACACCACTGGAGACACATGAATCTGCCTTCCAAATTTCACGCACTGTGTCGTGAGGCGCTGAAGTAGAGGCAGTAGTAGCCTCTCTTAACTTCAGGAAATGGCCCCCGGGTGGGACGGTTTAGAGGGCCTGGGTTCGAGTCCCGGCGGAGACGTGATGACTTTTCTTTCCGAGCTCACCTCAGCATAATATCCGGAAAATAACTGTTTCCTTGATATCTCTGGCTGAGAAAAAAAGCCATCTATATCTCTCTATAATAACTGTTTCCTTAAAATTTTAAGGTTAGACAAAAATGTTTTTCGTGATCATTAGAAACCAGAAATCGGCAAATGCCAAATACTCTCAATCCTCAGAGTTATATCCATCGGCATACGTTCGTCTTCTTTCCAATGTGCATTAAATTGTGCTTTGTCAAAAAAAATTGAACAGGATCTGCATACCTGTTTGTTTTTGCCTATCGAAAATAGCAAGAATATTTTTGGTTACCTCATATTCGCCGTGATATTCAATATATTTTTTGGCGGAAACTCTAGTGCTATTTTGGGTAACACCCCAGAATTTCACGAAATACTGGTTGGCTCACCTATAAGTCACTCAGTTATGGGTCGCAGGTGCTGCTGAGATGGATTCGGATATAAATTCATTTGTTGCGCCACTGGTTTCAGGGACATCTTAACGATTTCGGTTGCCTTCGCAGAGAAGGTTGCATTTTTTTAGGGCTTTCTTCAGCCATGATCTTATGTATTTTTGGGAGGAAGTCGGCATTCAAAAATCGCATAAAAATATTACACACTGCACAGGAATACTGAATAATATCTATACCAAAAAATGAAAAGACTAAACAAAAATGAAGGAATATTCATAATTGGCATGAATTTGAAATTGATAAAAGAAATTCATAATTCCAGAATTAATGAAAAGCATTTCCAGAACTAAGCATCTATTATAAATTCGAAATAGACCTACGGGTTGCTAAGTTAATCGTATTGTTGATTTTGAGTTGCAGCTAAAAAGGTTAAGAACCCCGGAGCTAAACCATAGCAAGGACCCAGACCGAATTTCGCTGCTCTGTCTCCATTTAAAAAAATAAAAAAAAGTTTATTCACAGCGACCGAAACAGTTAATTAATTGACTAGCCTTCGTCTCTTAAGTTGTTCTTGACCTGGAAGATTGTCGACATGTTTTGATATCATTGCGTTCAAGGCTATAGAAATTACAAGTTAGTTTTTTAAATGTATATATTTAAGTATATCCCCGTCCTGTAGAATATTCTACGAAACACTGAAATTCGTGTAAGTGAGCATACACACCATAAAAAGGTTGAGCACATCGATAGAAAGCTCAATAGAGACGGAAAAAATATCGATTGAAATGACAGATTCCTTGACCTGATAGGTCTAAAAAAATGTATATAACATTTCCTCTTCTTTTAAGTATAAAAACCCATAAACGAGACAGTCGTTATTACCCAAGTCTTCGAGCGTATCTGTATCTGTATGATTGCCATGAAACAGGTTTAGGACGTTCCGTTCAAATGATGTCCACGGAATGGTTATGGCCTGAGCTAAGGAATGAAAAGGAAAAGGGTGAAATCGTGTTAGTAATTTCTTATCGTCATGTAATTCAAGGTCGACTTCCCGATTCTAGAACCCGATGTTGCTCTCATGAGTGTTGCCCTTTTTCTTTTATATGTGATTCGTTTTCATCATGTTGACATATGCACCCGTACATATTTTTCATTTATTTATGAAATTATATTAGCAGTACCCATTCGGGCCGGTCGTAGAAAATTTGAATAACACGGACGTTCGTGTAATGAATATAAATCGCTGGAGAAATAGCGAGGCACAGAGGCTCTGTCGGAAGAAGCAATGTAAGCACTTCATCCCCTTTACGATCAGGGACGCAATATTGCACCCAAACGCCAGAGAAATAAATTCAAAAAAGTTCTCCCTGTTTTCTTTCCTCTCTCCTCATCATCGCGAAGATTTGTTGCTACCCTATAATTTTTTTTGTTCATGGTTTTTTGTATACCCCTGCCGATAGTGATTTTTTTCCTACATATGATGATGTAAGAATGAAAGAAAGAGAGAACAGGTCGTGTGAGGATGAAAATAGAGTGAGAGAAAGCTAACTTTTTGTACCTACAACTTATCTATTATACCGTTTACCTTTCCATTTGTTTTTTTTTTCTTTTCTCTTCTACTTTGTTATTCTTCTTCTTTTCCCTTTTTTCTAACGTGCTGTTAGTTTAGCACAAGATTACCATATCTATTGGTGATTCGTCAAATAGAAAGCATCCGAATTTCTCGCCAATCACTTGTAAGCGAAGGGGTTAAAATTATGTAAATCGAAGAATCAAGTGAATCAAGTGAAAGCCAAAGTGTAACGGGCACCGATAATAAACAATTATAGAAATTTATATAAAATCATGTAGCAAAAGGGGCAATCAGAAGTTTGGTCGATCAAGGATTATATAAAAGAAGGGCGGAGCACCCCACTCCGCTCTGACAGTTCAATCCACCCAGTCTAATTCACTCTTGAGCACGATTGAAGATCTTGGAAGTTTCTTCGTGGCTTCATTATATTACGGATTCGTCCTGATCAACTCTTGCAAACAGAGCCACCAGCACACTGTCAGGGGGAAGACGCGGCGATCTCCTTTAACGGGAGCGCTGGTATCGGAGTTACAGGAGTTGGATTCCTTATCTTTTCTGGATGTTGGTCAAAGAATTCCACCAACTTTCTCATCTTTTCTTGTGATTCCTCCTTTTTTTTCCCTGCAAACTTTCAGAATCTTTGGTGCAGTAGTGTTTTTTTTTTTTTTTTCAAATTGAAATCTGAGAAAAACAACGTTCAAAAGTGTTTGCGTTTTTCTTCCATTTATTTACACTATAATTCATTATACTTCTTTCTTTTATTCTGAAAGAACAAATGAACCAATTGACACGAAATTTTCAGTATTTTATTCGCCAATAGAATGAAATATTTTTTAGTCATTTCTGAAGATTCGATTTCAAGGGTCGAACACCACTTAAGCAAACACTTTTTTTTTTCAAAGTGTATGTGTATTTCAAGTGGTAGAGAGAGAGAGAGAGGGCACTGTTTAAACTGTTTAACCATAACAATAATTATTACAGATCTGAGGTAAAAACAAGAAAATAAATTAAAATTAAATTCATGGGGTTTTTCTTTTCATTGCAGTCATCATTTTGCAAATACTATAATTTCATAAATTCGGGAATTCTAAATTTTTCTTTTTTGAGGTTTTCTCCATTCTTTTCCCGTTCTTTATATTTATGACAAGTTTTAATGAACGCATGTGCAAATTTAAAAATGGATAAAGTGAGGTATAAAAATCACGGTATAGTTATCATTCCGCTAATGATAAAATGAAAACACGGTGGCACACAATTTAATTAAAATTTTCAAAAAAAGTAAAAAAAAAAATCATTTTTGTTATTTCAATTGTAATAATTTATTATCGTTACGATTTCGAGGGAAACGAAGTTACGCAATCCATAGTAATACAGTTTGTCATAGTAGTTATTTATTTAGTTTTGTCTAAATTGTGAAAATCTTTCAAATTCGTTTTTACGATTGCAAATCATTCATTGGAAAATGATGTTTTTTTCTCGGTCGAAACCGATTACGCACAATTTTCTTTTAGCTCCTGAAACACTATCATTGGATCTCATTCGATGTTACGAAAACTCATAATGGACGAAATCTTTACTCATTCGCTGACGGAGAACATAATGGTAATTTGGGAAAATGAGAATGAAACCTAGTGTGACGTTCCCATTCCCATTAATAACAGTCTGCAGTTTTCTGAATTTCTGTGTCAGACTCCCCGATATTGAGTTTCCATCTTGCTTAGGACGTGTTCGTTGTGGTCGAGAGAATTCTATTGCAACAATCGGTACGAGATGCTGATCAACTCACCTGTTGAGAAATCGAACAAAAGCACGGAAGTTAAGACCAGTTAGGTTCCTTTAAAATACGAATAATGCACAAGTTTGCTTGGTCATCTCTCATCATTCAAGGTATCGGACACTGAAGATACAGAGGTGAGAATTTTATCTGCCTTGTATGATTATGATTTTATACACGTTTTTAGGTAATTCAATAATTCAATGATTTTACAAAATATTTATGTTTTTATTTAATCGAAATTAATCATTAAAAATGTATTTGATAATTTGAAAACCCCTATTTAAAAGACATTATAAGTCAGTAAATATTAATTAATAACGATGCAAAATGTGAACTGAATGATTCTATAAAATATCTAGGTATAATAGAGAAGTAAATGATTCTATAAAAAATATGTGGATGCGATAGGAAATAAATTATTCTATTCTAGTACATGAAGAATGTAGATATGATCTTATATATAAATGACGTGAATGTCGCTCTCCACTTGTCAATACAAGATATACGGAAGACTGGATGTTGTGAAGATATTTATTATTTGAGATGTTAATTTTTTAAGGAAGGAAAAAACTCATCTCTGCCTCTACCGGGAGTCGAACCCGGGTCCCTCGATTGCCGGACGAGTGCTCTGACCACTAAGCTACAGAGGAGATAGAGATTTTCCTTCGCTAATTTATATATCGGTATATATACGCTCTAGCGAAGGAAAATCTCTATCTCCTCTGTAGCTTAGTGGTCAGAGCACTCGTCCGGCAATCGAGGGACCCGGGTTCGACTCCCGGTAGAGGCAGAGATGAGTTTTTTCCTTCCTTAAAAAATTAACATCTCAAATAATAAATATCTTCACAACATCCAGTCTTCCGTATATCTTATATATAAATGTGAAAGTATGCATGTATGTTCTTTATACAAATCTACAATTTCGGACCGATCGTCCTCAAATTTTGCGTAAATACCAAACAGAACCGGGATTGAACCATAGGCTACTTTAAAAGTTCATCAGAGCCGGACAAATGCTTGAAATGGGTGAAAAACCGTCGGGCAACAATGGTTCCTGGGCCCCAACAGTCCCAAATATGATGGAACAAATGATTCAATAAAAATATAGAAATTTAGATATGATAAAAAAATGTAGATGTGATAATATATATTATTTAATCATATGGTAAAATAATTTACAGTATTAAGATTTATGAGTAATAAGTTTTCAAAAACTCTACCCTTCTCTCCCGTAATAATCGATCATCGAAATTTAGTTACAAGGAAATTATAATCGAAATCGGATATTTTCTACATCGATTAGCTTTTAGAGCGTCGATTTTTCGATCAAATAAAGATAAGTTCGAATTCGGCTTTAATAAGTGCATTTTTTTAAACTACATATACATATTTTCTTGTTGTATAATAGTGTATGGTGTAATGATGAATTATTCCTATGCATTTTATATATTAGGACACTTTGTTTAACATCTCTGTAAACAAGAGCTGGGCAAATCTGTTTCCCGACATGCCCAGACATGTAAACATTTCGACTGGGCATTTTTCTCCACCAAATGCCGGACGCGAGCATTTAAAAAAAAAAAAGAGAAAAAACAGCAGTTCTACCTTAACGTAGTTTCTCTCGTATTTATACTAACCAAGTATGAATATTAAATATAAAAAAGTCAAAGTTTAAGAAATTTTTCTCCTAATACATTTTTTTTTTCACTGATTCGCAAATTATTTTTCTCATTTATGTCGGTTCTCGATAATTTTCACTCAATTTGGGTGAAGAGGAGCCTGAGTAGTCGAGAATAGTTTGATCCACGCTGGCTTATCGAAAAGCTGGATACAGGTAGCAATTACTGACGAATGTCTTTGGACCAAATCAAACTACACGGTGAAGCGATTAGATCAACCCAGCAGCAGATTCACAGCTTTCATTGATGTGATAGTTACTGATTCAATGAAAATCCCTGAAGAGAAGCAAATCAATTTTATCAAGAACTATTCTCGATTATGACGATTATTACGATGATTTTGTGATTTATAACCTGTGATTTATAATTGTGATTTATTTACATGAATCACCATTTTTCGATCACAAATTTTATACTTGTTTACTGGCGAGGTGCGTAATGGCACCTGCCCATGTATGTAATATATCTTTCTCAAGATCAATAAATGGTTAGGTTTTCCGAGGCACCCGAGTCCCCAGGGACAATGTGCTTATATCACTGAATGTGACAGAGCCTGGATTTCTCTCGGTTCCTATCACTATCACTCAATTTCAGTGGTTTGCTATGAGAAAAACGTTGAAGAACACTGAACTAAATTGTTCAAGGCCCGGTTTTTTGAATTCGACATTTTTTTTTTCATTATAATGCCCTATGAAATATTTTTTTCTCAGATGTCATGGATTTCATCAGTGAATTTGCGTGATGTCCCAGTTTTGATCAGAATTTGTCCCAGTCTATCTGGCGGTCAGGTGTGATAAATCAGCTATGATTATTATGATTATAGACCCGAGAAAGGGGTAGTGTAACTTGGTGATTTCTTTTCCGACACAGCACGGAAAGTTATGATTAACGGTTAGACTATTGTTAGATTTTCAAGAGGTTAAAACAATCGATTTGAATTTTTCCATTTCTTCCAAAAAAATTAATATAATATTCGTATTACATGTGGTTTGTCGAATTTCGATATTTTTTATGCAAATTAATCAATTTGTTTTTAATTTTTTTCCAAGTAATTTCAGTGATAACATTTTGATTCGATCATTTATTATATCAAGTCGCATACCCGAGGGGGCATGTAAATTTTTGGAGAACTGTCCAACCTCGTTGTAAACTAATTTATCAAAACTACTTTACGACTATTAACTGTGCGGTTTGCACAATCGACACTTCTACCCTACATTCCTTACTGCAGAAACGACCAACTCACAGAAAGTCATACTTTACGGAAAACACGTGATGCTTTAAACTTTAATTCTTGGAATAGATCGATCATTTTTTGATTCGAGATAGAGAAAAGCAGAGGTCGCATTGGCGAGACCGCATCTGCCGTTACCGGTTTCGATACCAATCCTCGTGTTTGCTTAGCAGTGTGATCTTCTTCCATTCCTCAAGTGTTTGCCAACAGTTGTCCTCCTTGACAGAGAAGAGGCCGTTTCTTACTTGTCTTTTTTGAGAGCGCGTCTTTTGTCAATGTAAAACAGTAACAACCCGCTGTGATTTTTACATCTTCACTTTCGTATAACGACGAATATTCAAATAAAGGGAGACAGACTTAGAGAAAGGTAAGTTTTTTTGCAACTTACTCGCTCGAATTGACTTCGTACAAACAACTAGAAACCTTTCCGGAAGAAAACAATAGGCATTTCTTAGAGAAAAAAAAACAAGAGCTTCGCGTTTACGGATCATTGCCCTACGTGTTCGGGTCTAAGCATTCTTTTGCTTCCGAACTTCCTTATGATGAACAAGAGTGACATTTTCCTCCAAAAAAAAAAATTCCAAAAGTATTTTTTGTGGGTAAAACGCGAAAAATAATAAAAAATATTTACTGCCCATAGCGAACGCTCTTTCTATTTTTTCCGTACTTATAAAAACTAAAGGGAAGAAAATAATTTTCGTTCAATTTCTGATGAAGAACTTTTATTTTGTATTGCTTTGTATCGTATGAATTTTCATCGAATATGAAAATTTATGTACATATAAAATTGATTTTTTGTCTATCTATGTATGTCCTCTATCGAAATCTACAATTTTAGATCGATCGTCGCCAATTTTTGCATGTATAACAAACGGGACCCGACATGAACTATAGGTTACTTTAAAAGTTCGTTAGAGCAGGGTGAATGCACGAAACGGGCGAAAAAAAACTGTCGGGCAACAATGGTTCCCGGCCTCAACAATCACTTTCGCAATTTTGTGAATTTGGTTACCGTGGTTCCCTAGCAATGAGCTTCCGACATGTATATGCCTTTAGAATGGTTTGCCACTTCTTTAATCCGGCCAGTACACGCATATAATAGCTTATATATCTTTATAATGGCCAGCGTTTGTGGAGAAAACCCAGGCAGCGCTGGGTATCATCACTAGTTTTTATATTTTTAAAATGAAATTTCAAAAAAATATTCCAAATTTAAAATAATAATCGAGGTTATCATTTTATTGCGTGAAAATGTGTAAGCATTATTCATTATATATGAGTAGACATTGTTGTCAATGAAATTATGATTTATATGAATATATATTCACGTGAGCATAAATTAATAATTAAATAATCTGTAATTTTGTAAAATTTTTGTTAGTAATTTTAGGTTATTTTTGAAATGAGTTTTAGAATATTACGGAAAGAATTTTTTTTCACATATATTGTAAGAAATATCACATTCATTTTATTAAATGCAATTACTTTATATAACGGCTGCAAAAGTAATGTATAAATTATAAAAACTGTAGCTAACCTATAAGCTACTACTCGGATTCAGTTGAATATACTCAAATACACATGATTATAAAATTCAGCTATGATTTTATTAATCATTAAGCCATTTTTAAAATATGAACTGATTCATTATGATGATGAAATTATCTAGAATTTTAGAAAATTTCTGAATGGAATTATTTTTTATTCATTGTAAGAAATAAACATTATTAAGTGTGATGAATTTATTGCTTTTTATGGGTGAAGCACGATGAAGAAATTATGGTTTCACGATGATCCTTTTGCTGCCAACTCATAAGCTATTAATCTGATTTAATTTAATATCTTCAAGTATAGGTGATTGTAATTTTTTCTAGTAACAGAAAAAAAATATATAGTTTATAAATATTAACTATAACAGTAAAAGCGCGACTGAAGAATATTGGATTCACATTTGACTAAAACTAATAAATATAAATATGTGCTTCTCTTTTAGTTATGTTGCGTACTGTTCTCACAACTATTTATATATCACTATTTTCAATACGAAACTTTTCGGGAGGAAATCATGCAGATAGATTTCAAGTAAATAAACTTCATCAGGAAAAATGACCGGAGGAAAGAAAACATATCCGTAGAAAAAAAACCGCAAATTTTTGAATGCGTCGCATATACTTTTGTGGTAGAAAGTAGAGACAATCTTGTTGCTGAAGTTCCCCTTATAGGTTTTTTTTTGCTTTACTCCTCAATATCTAGATTGTATTAAATCCGGTAGTCCATCTGGATGCACGCACGTATATACAGATTTACGTTTATTAATCTTGGAGAGTTTTGTATACAGTCGAATCCCGTTATAACAAACTCCAAGAGACCGAAGAAATCACTTCGTTAAAACAAAATTTCGTTATAAAGGAATTCCAGGTCTTTGCAATGTTCCTATGCAAACTTATCTGGGGGATTAGAAAAGGGTTCGTTAAAACGAGATTTTCGCTACACTGGTGTAGGGGAACAAAAATTGCAATTGAACGTGGTGTCGCAAACCACAATTTAGAGGGTGAAAATCGCGAAAAACGCATGCATTTTCCACGTCACGCTGGAACAACAAAAAATGCAATAATAACTACAAAAAAGATTTATTTGATTAATTATTACATGAGTTGTTGGGAGTGCTGACGTTATTGCACAGTCTACAACGCCGTTGAAACGATTACCGGACGCGCTCGAAGATACCAGGTATGCTTTTGATGTCTGCTGCAGCTACGACAATCCGTGCTATGAGATCCCCCGGTGTGTCTGTCCACAGACGTCGCATAAACGAATGATTTAATGTGACCCCATAGGAAAAAGTCACACGGATTGAGATCCGGCGAACGTGAAGGCCAAGCAACGGGTCCCGCTCGTCCAATCCACCTCCTTGGGTGGGTATATAAGCAATAGCGCTACATGGCTGGAGCAAAAATACATGAATGGAATAGTTACACTTCCTAACCAACAGATAGCACTAAATATTATAATTGGCAAATTTTAACGTCACCTGTTGATAATAAATGTAACTATTTTGGCAATAAAATTTTTGACATTTAATAAAATCCTGTCTCGCTGTGAAGAACTGTATCGTCTATGCTTTTCGAATTATGGAATTTTCATTTGTTTTTATAACTTTGTGATCTTTTTATTGGTGGTCTCAATTCAAGTTGAAATTGGTGAATGTACTGGTGGCTAATTCAAGTGTATTATTGATTGGTGAATTCATGAGCATCAGTTGGGATGCTGATGATCCATTCATGCTACATTATATTTCAATTATGTGAGGCATAAGCTTATTTTTTCCACGACAATCTCAATATGTTATTGCTACGTAATCTAATTTCAACACCTTCCTTATAACATACACGTCGGTTATTACATACACTTCTCGAAACACCTAGGGGATTTGTATAACCGAACTCGACTGTATTTACATCTAACACAACATCAAAGGGGAAAGAAGTGATGCTTGTGGGGTTTCCCTTTCAAGCAGCTCACAAGTACTCAGTAAAGTTACTTTTCCACTTCAAAAAGTGTAAATTACCTAGATTTCGCGAAAAAGTAGTAAAAAAAAATCAAATTTCAGCATTTATTCGTCAAAGTTGGCAAATTTCGCATTTATCGCATTTATTTCGCATTTATCGCGGTTATTTCGTAAATACGAAATTTACGTATCCCTAATAATAATATATAAAACAAATATCTTATACAAAAACATACATGAAAGAATGTTCTACATAAACACACTTATTTGTTAATTTTAATTTTTTTTTGGCTTATTTGCTATTTCTATTTATCTAACTTTTTTCGATGAGAAGTTTCTGAATGTGGCTACATAATTCTGCATAATTTTCGCATATTTTTGATTATATTATTTTATTAGTTATTTTCGAAAGGTCTCTTTTTGTTTCTCTTTTTTTTTTGGAGAATTCTTGTTTTTAAAGAAAATATTAGCACATGTTTTATATTTAGATAGTGCCCTTGAAATATCATGTTCATATAAGAAAAGAAAAAAAATGAAACAGGTTTTTGGGATAGACATTAACTGGAGGGTCCGGCCAAAGAACTTGAACTAAATAATGGAAGCACGTGTATGGACCCGTGACATAAATGAGGCAAGGAAAGGTTACCTTCTTTCTCTTTTTCACGCTATATCTTTTACTTTAATTAATAGGAGGTCCTTCGTGTCCATCTGGGGCAAATTGTCTGAGTCCACGTTTCATCCGATGATTCATTTTCACTGTTATAGGGTTGTCCAATCAGTTTTATTTTCGTCTTGATACTATCTACCGGAACTTGAAAATTAACATTATTTATATCGTTGCTGCTATTGTCTTCGTTGAAAGACGAAATGCATTTTTTAGCCGCATATTGAAAACATCGCTACATTACTATTGGAAAAGTATGCCGATGTGTTATAAACGCGCCATATTCGAACAGAACTGTGATGAAAGAACTAAAAATAGAATAAAAAAACGATTTTTATAAGTTATCCAACTACCTTTCTTAGTACTTTTCTGTAAAATCGCACTGGAGTAAAATTTAATAACTTTTTTTTTTGATAGGAAGTATCTCAAAATGTTGAAACATGTCATTTTCAATGAAAAAGTCATTTTTATGTCAGATTTTAAGCAAAATTCATGCAATATTCAAAACATGATTACAAAAAACTCTATGAATTATTATCATTTTTATTTATTTACAGTATGTTTAGTTCTGTTTCACTTTCTGTACCCGACACTGCCGTGAAGCTGGACAGGAAGGGATCTCGGTCGCACAGGATAAATCCGACGGCAGAGTTCTGACGTTAATTAATAACGCTCATTAGTATTGATGCAGGTTATGAACCAAAATTTAAAGGATTGTATAGCGTGCTCAGAAGTTACATCTAAATCTGTACGTGTGGATTTTTTGTAATTTTAGTTAGCATGTGTATAAAACACTGTAATTGGACAAATATTTATGATACACTTTAGATTTTGGTTCATAACCTTAAAAATATATCGATGACAAAATAACAGAATGAAATTTTGTAATGATACTTACAATCAATATATTTTTAGGAATCATGTTTCAATCTCAAGTTAAATATCAAAAATAGCAGTCTTCGTAAAACGCGTTTAAAATTTTCATTCACGGATTACATGATGTAAAAATGTAATGCTTAAGAGATTATAACTTCGATTCTAAGCGTCATATAAACAAAACGAGGCCTGTTTTGGAATCACAAGAAATGGGGCTTTCATAAAAAATGGAAAAAAAAAAGATATTTTCTTCTAAAATTACATGTTGAACGGAGTCGGATACCATATATAAGAAAAATTCATAGAAACGGAAGTAAAAGAGACAAAAAATGTGTCTTTCTAACCTAAGGTGTTTGCCTTTTCATCGACGTTATAAGAAAGTTTCTCATTAACATCATTTTCTATAGGAACCAGCCGCGACGGCCAATTATCAGTGTTACAGTCAAGTTGTCGTTACAACCGAGGCCGTTGTAACTGAATTTGACTATATTTTTTCAGTCGCATAGTAAAAGCATCATAGCACTACTATTATAAAAATATGCCGATGTGCTATAAACACGCCAAATCCGGAAAAACTAATAAAACAAATAAATTAAAAACAACAAAAAAATATATATTTTTTATTTAAATGGTCTTTGATGTAAACTTAATCCACCCTGAGACTAATTATTTGACATTATTTTCCTATAAACGATTGCTTCAGCTTGTCTTTATTCGTCTCTTGCGTGCCCTTGAATGTCTCTACCTTTGAGGCATTTCCATGCACATCATACCATGGAAATGAAAGAAAATTATTTTTCCCATAATCACTATGAATAACAAAAAAAAACAAGTACACCTAGAAAAAAAAAATTGTGGTAAGGAACTGCCTAAAGGTCATTATTTAGTCAGAAGTAGTTTCCTAACTATCGCCTCCAAGCAAAAGCGAATCATTTTTGAAAACAAGTGGTGTTCTTTATTATTATTACTTTTATATTGCTATTAAAAACTAGTTTCGTAAAGAAGAGACAAAAAATAGCACAACTTTTCCAAGAACATCAACCATCAAAAAACTTTGAAACTCAAGGACACATTCAGAAAGTTGAAGGGCATGTTTTCTTTCACACAAACATGGGCTTCACTTTCTTTCATTTTTCCGTGTTCTTTACAAAGGGAAAATCTGACGAACATACATATACATAAGTTGTTTTTCCTGCCCGTACCAAAACATAAGCACGTCAATAATAATTATGCCTATTTTGCATTTTGTATTTTCAGTATTTTCGGGCATACGTAGAAAATGTGAGCAATCGTTTCCTAACGTGAATCTAGTTAAATGCAAATTTATGAGCCAAATTACTACATTAAAATTATTTTTTTGAGAGTATAATTGTGATTTCCTCTTCATTTAATGAAAATATACCTTATATTTACCCCCGGTGCCACGGTACTTTTTAAAATTTGTTTACAAAGAAATTTAAATTTTTATGACTTTTCAAAAATGAAATTTTTGAACATTTTATCCTAATTTTCGATCTGGAATTTTTTTCCCCCATCACCATAAAGAGAAATATTTTTTTTTCTTAAATAGAAAGAAATAGTGGGTTTTTATTTGTACTTTTTGTCACGTAATACACGAGGTTTCCCAAAATCATACCAATTATTTTAAGTAAATTAAGTTAATTTATATTAGTTAAAAAGTAAACTATTCAGAAATCTACATTAATTACTAAGAAAAGCATGCTAAATTTATATCCAATTTTTGAAACTTCTCAAATACGTTATTTAAGTAACCAGCAAATATATATATGAATAATTGTGTAATTTCGTCATGCATTGGTCAAAAATGGGACAGGATGAGTAATTTTTTTCAAAATCTTCATTAACCGAATTTCCATTTTCCCGTAGGTTTCTATGGAAATTCGTTTAAATCGTTCCATGTACTGCCCAAAATTTAAAGATAAGTTATCAAAGCACTATGGAGTGCTATAAAGAGACAAGAACTCACCAATGACCAAAGGCTAAAATGAACAGCTTCAAAATTGAATAAATGAACATTTACGGGAAGATAAATTGCTGAAGATCTTTCTATTTTACGCTATGTGCACAAACCATCACCAGATTTAGTCTCTTAAAGATGGATTTGACACAACCTAGTCAAGATCATAGGTGTTCCCAACCATTTGTGATTTAGTCAGCTTATTTCTTCTGTGTCTGATACATGCTCTAAGGATGTCCAAACAGTTCAGTTTGGTGAAAAGAGCCTTGCTCTGAAAAAAAAGTACGCTATGAAAACATGGGCTCCTTTTATATTCAATGAATTTGCTTATTAGCTGCATCCTTCATTTTGCATGAAATGAAAAAATGGAGGTACATCTGAGAAAACATTCAGAGTACGCCATGAGTTAATTGGGCTCTAGTGACAGTAATTCTGATAATGATTGGCGTGAAAATATAGCTCATAACGTGGCTGCGGCATATATAAGGAAATGTATGAATATCACCAAAAATATTTGTTAGTCAAATCCGTATTCGTTATCCAAGGTGGCAAAACGTCAAAAAAGAAATCTTCGTTAGCCGAAAAATTAGTAAGCTGAACTGTTCGTTACCCGAGGTATCACTGTATTCTGTTTTTTTCTTTCTTCTTCTTCTCTCTCACCCCTTTTTCCGTACAGCCCGGTTGCGATCTTAGCACCACAGTCTCGGCTGTACAAAATCCAAGAAGCGTAACTTAAATCTCTGATATACCAACCATCCGTGGGTCCTCCCAAGTTTGCCGTTCGTCTATTGCGCGATGTTTGTATCACAATAAAGTATTTCGTGACTTCCACACACATTCATGGGAAATTTCGGCGAACCACTCAAGAACAACGCTTGAAACGCGAATGTAGACTCCTCTTAAAAGGAAGAAGCAGTATAAGTCCATTCTTTGAAGAAAAAAAAATCATAACACCTGACACATAAAATGTAATTTTTTACGATCTAAATTGAAAGCACTTTTCCAAAACATATTAAATATACTGATTACGATAAAAGGCAGACTTTCAGCTACTACGGGTGGTCAAAAATTTTTTTATTACACCAAAATTACAACAGCACAGTAATTTGTATCTTTCGGAAACTGTCAGAACTTTTCAAGCCACCTAATATATTTTTCCCTCAGTACAAAGTACTATTGTAACACACTCATGAAACGCACTGAAATATAACCGTGATTTATATGATCCTTTTCATATATCCCCATAGATTTGATTTGCCACCAGGCTCTGATACGTATCATGAAGGACCAGAGAAAAAGAGTTGCTGTTATTGGTGCTGGTGTTTGCGGGTTGAGCAGCATCAAGAGTCTTAAAGAAGAGGATATCGAACCGATCTGTTTCGAGAAAACGGGAGATTTTGGCGGAACGTGGCGATACCACGAGGATGATGTCGATGGTAAGTTTGAGTGTTTTGAATATGCTTGTGTCACGAACTTTGAAATATTACTTTTTCCTAGTTCGAGAACATTTGAAATAACCTGACTGTATATTTCATCCGTTGGTCAACTAAAACAGTGTCTTTCAAGCGGAGATATACGCCATATTGAATACAGTGGAACGAGCGAACGCCATGCCTAGACGGATCATGATTTTCACAGATAGTCTATCCGGTCTCTACGTCATCCGATATCCGCGAACACCACGTTGACATGTTCACTCGATTCTCCACATCCTATGTGCCAATGCAAATATCAAACTGAAATGGGCCAAAGCGCTATAGGCGTTGACATTCTGGCAGATAATGGATGACAAAAGAAGTGACCCCAACTTAACAAGAGAAGAACTTCTTCCATTGTCACACTCACCGTGTTATGAAAGAAGAGCTGTTACGTAAATTTCAGTTGACTTGGAATACGAATGCTGACAAAGACTCGTGCATTATCCAACGACAAGTCTTGGAATATTACTGCGTGGCAAGAGAAAAGACAATCGTAGCAATTGAACACAGTCCCTTCCCAACATATCCCGAACGTTCCTGACAATCCTCTCTCTCTCTCTCTCTCTCTCATGATGTCTGTATATGCGGGATGTTTTGTTGTATATGGCACTATGTTACCCAAAGCCCTCGAACGGCCATACAGGTTGGATACTATCGACCACCTAATAATTGCATGTGATATGATAGCTTGTGAAAAATTAATATGGAAAAATGTTTTCAGTTTTTAAGATTTGATCAAAAATTATGGAGATACAAACGCATTAAAAATGAAATCACTTCCAAATCTTTAAAATTCAGCGAAAGTTGACCAAACGTATAACTTGGTTTTTTGAAGCTGGTAATAATTATATTAACCCTGAGAGAAAAATCGAGAAAGCTAAAGAGATGTTCAAACACATTTTTTCTCTTGCACTTTCCCTCCAAAAATTCGACTCTATAGGTAAAGCAGAGAAAATAACTGTATTTTTTTAAGGAAAAAAAACAGTGTTGATATTGAGAAAAAAAAAATTCGAATAGGCTAAAATTTAGCTAACATTTTTCAAATCTGATAATAAATCTGCCAAGTGAACGAAGGTAACACGTTATAACATTATTCTACGCGAAGAGAAAAAGCGCCAATCGTGAAAAAAAATTGAACGCGGCCTCTAATGAGATCAAATATTTCTGCTCATTTTCAATATGCTCCAACCCGACTGCAAGAGGAACAAATTTATATTCAGAGAGATATAGATGGCTTTTTTCTCAGCCAGAGATATCAAGGAAACAGTTATTTTTCCGGATATTATGCTGAGGTGAGCTCGGAAAGAAAAGTCATCACGTCTCCGTCGGGACTCGAACCCAGGCTCTCTTGCATACTGGGCAAGCATGCTGGGTAAGAGGGCCTGGGTTCGAGTCCCGGCGGAGACGTGATGACTTTTCTTTCCGAGCTCACCTCAGCATAATATCCGTAAAAATAACTGTTTCCTTGAAATTTACATTCGTTTGGTGTTTCTTCTTCAAAATGATATCTCCCGAAATATTCGCGCGAACCTAAAACAGAGTAAACGCATTTCAATATTAGTTTCACAAGGAATCACGTGTGTAGTTACTGGGCGGTCGATAGTAACAAAGCCTTCTAATCAGTATCCAAGAGGCTTTGATATTATCTACCCTGTATATTACTTTGTTAATTTGCTAGAATATCAGATGACTGCAAGGGAAAAATACATAGTGTCTTACAAAGTCTCATTGAACTTCCCTACGCCTCAAAAGGTTTATAAAATTTCTTGAACTGAACCTACACCAGTTACACGATGAGAGAAGCATCACCGGGGAAGGGGAGGCATCACCACTCTTCAGATGAAGAGTATAAGCCTCTTCTAACGATTCTCAGAACATACCGAAAAAAAACGTAATATTTGCGATCCCGATCCCGAGCGACATAGGTCTGAAATCGCACAATCAATACATGGGGAAGAACTCACACGGGGAAGAATGCACAAGTAGAAGCGGCAACAACAATTCAACGGATGTCCAAGTGGCCCATTTCATTCACACGACAAGTGACATCAATCAAGATAGCTTGAATAAAATGATCAAGAGGATGATTACGATTTCATAGCAATCAATATACCTTGGACGCTACATAACACATGATTTCTAGATTTAACGGGTAATTAATTACTGTCATTGACGAAGTTCACAATGGTTACGAGTTTTTAAGGATTTTATGAATCTATTTTCTGGTACTGAATGCATTTCCGGATGCATCCATCCTTCGGGAACGCTTCGATATCTCTCAGAGATGTGAAGAGGGGTGTTCCCAGTCCTTCAAAAATGTTTAAAATGACAATTTATATTTCATCTCTTCTCTCTAGGTCTAGCATCCGTCACGAGACTTACAGTAGCCAACAACAGCAAGGAGATGTCGTCGATAAGTGATTTCCCTCCGCCGAAAGACACGCCGAACTACATGTCACACGATACGATTTATTCCCTGGTGACCGATTACTCCAAAACATTCGACTTGTTGAGACACGTTCGTTACAAACACGAGGTTCTCCTCATCGAAAAGGCAAAAGACTACGACCAGACCGGGAAATGGTCGGTCACAGTAAAGGACCTTCAAAGCGGTCAAGTCGACACAGACACTTACGACGGAGTCACGGTCTGCACCGGACAGTTCGTTTATCCCAACGTGCCGAGCTTCCCGAACCAGGAGAGATTCGCCGGCAGAACTATGCATACGAAATCTCTCAAGACTTTCGAGAGCTTCAAAGGGGAACGTGTTGTTGTGGTTGGACTGGGATGCTCTGGAGCCGATGCAGCCACTGAAATCAGTTCCGTCTGCAAAAAAGTGAGAGGAAACTCCATTGGTGCAGGGGGTCTTCAACGCATAGCCGTGGACTAAATGTGGCTCTCGGAGCTTTTTTTTCCGTGGCCCGCAGACCATTTGGGAGAATAGTTACTGAAAGGGGGGGATTAAATTATAATTTTTTTCCCTCACACACAACACATTGAAGTTCGCTAGCCACTGATAACTGTACTATGATATACAGGGTGTCCTATAAATTCGTGAAACGTTAAAAAATTCCTAACAATTGAAGAAATTGGTATATTGGGAATGTTGGTTTGCGAAAAGGTTATTCTCGCGAAAGGGGATTGTTTCAGTACCGAAAATAAAATAGTTCAAATTTTTGTATATAGAGGAGGCTGCACGAGAGAAAATCCCTGGAAATAAGCTAATCAGAGTTCTATAAAATGCAATATGTAGGATTAACAGCTCACTTCTGAATTTTACAGTTACTGGCGTTCACATAAGGTTTTCTTTTTGATATTGATTAGGCCGGGATTACACTGTTGTTTGATAGTTCTTTTATCAAACTCGAAAAATGCAGCCAATAAGATTACTGGCTGCGTTTGCTCGAATGTAGCCGATGCGCTTATTGGTTGCATTTTTCGAGTTTTATAAAAGAACTTTTATCAAAATTTTATAGTGTAATATCGGCCTTAGTGAAGTTGTTTCACCTCAGCACGAGTTCCGACCGAACAGAAGCTTTACGAACGTTTAGAACACAGAAGGGACGGCACACTCAGATCACTCCAGTCACGTTTGCAAACGAATAAAGTGGCACGTACTCTTTTAAACGTTGACCACCCTTGGAGTACCATAAACCATCTTACAAGTTTAAATTATACAGTATGGCCATACTTTTGGGTCACGGGCTTCACGGAAAATGTGGTCCACAATGTTATATACGTTGAAGACCAACTGCACGCATTTAGTGATTTATTCATTTTATTGGTATTTCATGATGATGATCGTTTTATAATAGGTGTTCATAAATTTTTATTGCAGATGTATCTCAGCACAAGGAGTGGAGCTTGGGTGATGCCAAGAATGGGACCTTATGGTTTACCCTTTGACTCCTGTTACCTTAGGCGTTGGTCCGACGTCATATTCCGCAGACTTCCCTGGAGTTTCGGAAACTGGTACTTTCAACGGATCCTCGAGAGGCAGACCTTCAGTCATTCTCTGTACGGCCTGAAACCTCCGCATCGCATCCACGAGCAGGACCCAGTCGTGAGTGACACCCTTCCCTCCAAGATCGTTATGGGAGCCGTTACGGTCAAAGGGAACATCAAGACTTTCACCGAAAATGGCGTCATTTTCGAAGGAGAAAACCACGTCACCGAAGTCGACACTGTTATATTCGCCACAGGTTACCAGTGGAAGTTCCCAGTATTGGCTGACGGTATCCTCCAGAAAGACGGCGATTGTCTGAATCTCTGGAAATGCATGTATCCGGCGCAACTACCTCATCCAACTCTGTGTTTGATTGGATTTTTCTTACCGCTCGGGCCGGGTTTTCCTCTTGGTGAGGCCCAATGCCGTTTAGCAGCCCAAATATTCAACCGCAAGGTTAGCTTTCCAACTCCGGAGGAAATGTTGGCCGAAGTAAAGAATGTTTTCGAGGAAAATTCGCAGAGATACAGGGTGACCGACAGATGCACGACAAGGGTAGACTACGTGAGATATCTCGATGAAATATGTTCGATGTTCGGCGCCAGACCCAGTCTCGTGAAATATATGTTCACGGATCCAAAATTATTTTGGGCTCTTTGGGCCGGACCATCTTTGCCTTACCAGTACAGGTTGGAAGGGCCACACGCTTGGCCGGGAGCCAGGCAGGCAATCCTTACTAGTAGAGAGCGTATTGCCTTACCTCTTCGCAAAGGTCGTGGCACCAAAACAAAGAGGCTCCTTAAAGGTTTCCCAGTGAAGTTATTGCTGGCTTTACTTGTATTTCTCTTCTGGATTACCGTATTTTCCAACAATAACTAACAGCATAGGCGTAAAAGAATCTAGAAAAGTCGCCTGCAACATTTCGCCCCCGGACGTTTCGACCCGCCTGAGTGAATGACCTATTGAATGAATGACTATGAATCATTGGGTAAGTGACGATATGAGTGATCAAGTGAGTGGCTGAATGATCAAATTAATGAGTGACCAAGTGAGTGGGTGAGTGACCACATGGATACTGTGGTCATCTAATTTGTGAGTGAGTGAATGAATGACCATATGAGTGAAGCGGTGAATGGTTGAATGACTGAGCGTCAGAGACCATATGAATGACCATGTGAATGGGTGAATGGCTGAGTGAGTGATTGAACGGGTCAACGATTATACGAGCAGGGGCGGATCTAGATCTCGCTGTTGGGAGGGGTGACTTTAGGAATAGTTAAAAAAATAAAAATAAGTCCCGGTATATTGTGACCATATGTCCGCATTTTATTTTGTCATATTTTCCACGTTAATACCGTTTTTTTTCTCCATCCAGACTTTTTCAAAACATGTTCCTGCTTTAATAGTTTTTTAGTCGACGTTTTCTTAAATTTGTTGTTGTAATATTATCATATAGAAGTTATGTAAATTTCATAAATTATTGCATTTCGCTTGGGGGGGGCCCCCCCCCAAATAAAATAGTCTGTTAGATTTTTGTGTTTGTTTGATAGATTCCCCCCCCCCACCACCCCACGAACGAGTGACAGTCAGGGACGAAACGTCCGGTGACGAAATGCACCGGGGAATAGACATACTAGAGGCGAAATGTCGGGAATCAAGTTACTCCGTAAGCCGGACGGAAACAGGAAATTCTGTGCTGTGGAAACCCATTTTCAAATTTACGATGATGGCCATCTAAATCTGATTCCAAAAACAAAAACTTTTCTCCATGTTCTATGTGTACTTTAAAGATAGATGAGACAGACCTTCCGAGACAGATATGCTTAACCCCGCCCCTGATTCGGGGTGTTCGTTGAAATTTGTTTGCATTTTTCTACAACAGATGACACCACTTCAATAACTAAACTTTCAGTATACTGCCAGCACTGAAATTGTTCGTGTAACCGTATCTTCGGGTAAAATTACCTTCGTGTCTTTCAGTAACCAATGATGATCGGATAATTTGGAGGCATCGTAGGAAAATATTCAGAAGAGACATCGGTGTTAATCCTTTCTCTCTTGAAACTGAAATACGGGTCAAATACTGGATCATTCCTCTGAAATACGGGACGTCTTACAACCCTTGTCTATGAATACAAGCATTCTCTGTTATTACCAGTATTCCTAATCACCTAAAAATAATTTAATTTGTCCACACAATTGTACTAAATACATTGCATTATTCGCATCGCAATAATCTCATAGAGTGTCCCGTAAATTTGTGAGTAGCTTAAAATTTCATAAAAATTAAAGAAATTTTTAAATTTGAATTCGGTTTGCATAAAAATTATTCTCACGAAGAGGGGATTTGTTTTGGTATAGAAAAAAAAAATTAGTTCAATTTTTTTTCGATGGAGAGCACTGCAAAAAATGGAATCACTGGAAATATGCAAATTAGAGTCCAATAAAATTTAGAGTAAGATCAACAGCTCATTTCTGAGTTTTCCTGTTACTGCAGCCTACATAGTTTTCATTGTGATGCTGACATTGGTGGGTAAAGCACTATTATAAAGTTGTTTCACCTCAGCAGAAGTACCGACAGACCCCTTTACGAATGTTTAGAACACAGAAGGGTCAGAAGGAAGGTCAGGTCAAAAATTGTATTTTCTTCTATTTAGCGCTCTCTATCAACAAACATTTTAACTTTTCTTTTTTTGTTAGTTATTTTTCCTCTTTATCAGAAAACAATCTCTGAAAATTTTTTCTCAAAACTGTATCCAAATATAGTGATCTATTTAATTTTTGAAAAATTAACGAATTCATGGGACACATTACATAATGAATAAAGTAATAAAATATATAAATAAAAATTAATTTGAATAAATTGTTATTAGTGTTTATCATCTTTAAAGTATTAGCTGCGGCTCGTGAGAATGTCGCGGCCATATTGAGATATTTGTTCGTGTGCCTATTTATAAGCGCTTTGAGTAGGTTCTGTTAGGTGGGAAAATATCTAACAAACTATTCTGGCGGGTCGCAGATAAACCAAAAATTGGGCGATATGGAGTGGCGGGTGGCAAGTTTGAGAACCACTGATATGGGGGGGCCATTCAAGTATAACGTAAACAGATTTTTAGCCATTTTTGACCCCCCCCTTCTCAGCAAAATTTCGTCAGCAGCTTAGAATATTTCATATCTTCGAAAAGGGTAGTTGAGGACGTAAGCAACCTTCAAACCCCCCCTCTCCCCCCTTGTCATCAAAAGCCAGCAAATCCGAAACCCCCTCGATGCTGACGTAATACTTGTATGGCCCCTATAACAAATTACCTCTCCCTCTAACACGTGTATATTTCTCAGTTATATCTCTTCAGATTGAAATAATTTTTATCCGTAATTACGCCCTAAAAAAAGTGTGTATACTGTATATCTATCATTTTTATATTAATCCTATGTACATTTTTACAATACATTGTGTTAATACTCGTGTGAATTTAACACTTATTCATTATTGCTGAGATCAATATTGATTATAAAATTTCGATTATACAAACTATATTTTAGTTGTTTTTGTGGTTAAAAAAATAAAAATCAATTATTTTTTTCTCCCGTGGTGTCTTATTAATTATTTCACGAGAAAAACAAAGCAGATTTTCTCAACACTCCAAGGATTTCTCAACTGAGTTTTCTTTTTTTTTGAGTGATTGAAATTATCACAAGTATAGATAGATAGATAGAACCGCTGACAACCCCGGACTGATGCAAAGCACCTTACTTCCGTTCCCTCAAAAGAGGCAGAGTTCTGTCGGAAAAGTTAGCAAAGATTTATAGTGGTGGCTCCCCTTGCCCCGTGCCCGCAAATTTCGAATATCACAAGTATACATATATATATATATGTATACTAGTTGAAATTACGTGTCAGGAAATTCATATACGGTTATATTCCGAAATCAATTTTTTTTCTTGAGAAGTCCCAAATCAACTTTTAGTCCACTAAAACAAACACACACACACATCCATGTTTCCTGAAATTTCTTATGAGTATCATGCCAGACATGTCAAATTATAAACTCACGTGTGTCTTTCTAGGTTCATTTTGTTTTAACTGATGGTAGAAGAAATATCACGTGTTTTTTTTCCCTAATTTCGGTAACATGACATCAACAACATGTTCAGTTGTGTCCAAGCTGGGAATTCTGTGTTGCACGAGCAACCACACAATTTTGTGTCATGTGGCGGATCAACCCCCCCCCCCCCCCAATTGATTCAGAAACCTGTGTACAACGAAAAACTCAAATCACATAGATAACACGTAATGTGTTATCCCCTGTCGTGGTGGTCATGTGGAACACATACTGCTGTAATAAACGATTTGGAGGCATTGTGTTCGTTATTTGCGTATCTTTTCACTGACTTTTGTACGTCAGTGCCACCTATCGGCTGTTTCTAGTTTTTTCCTGTCTTAAAAAAATTCTCGTGCAATGCTAACCCTGCAAACCATTTTTTATTTCGGTTATTTTTCCGGTTTTTATGAATTTTTAAAGTTTCTAGGAACTTTTGACCCACCTTGTAGTAAAATTCTTCGGTTAACGAGCTCAATTCGTTCCACCGACGTGCTCGTTACCCGAATAGCTCGTTATTCGAGTCAAACTTCCCAATAGGAAATAATGGAAACTCTGATAATTCGTCCCACAATTATTCATTCACATAAAAATGACTAATAAAAACGGCATTCAATCAATAATTAAACACAATAATAATATATATAATAAATAAGCATACAATACGAAAATGTTTACAAAGTAACTTAGTCCTCCTTGCTCTCGTCGAGTATCATTTAGGACGATTTACGGACTCACTGTTGTTTGCAAACTTATTCTTTTTGTTTTGCGTGACTTTTAATAAGAACTTTATTCAATGAAACTTGCTTTTGTCTCCTTTTTTGGATTTCTGGGAAATGGGAAATTGCAGTGTTCGTTGGACAGATTCATTGCTCGAACAACTGCTTCATCTTTATTTGCGTGGTTTTTATCTACAGAGTTTTTCACAGATAAACACATTTTACACATCTCTCTAATCTCATTTGAAGTGAGAGAGAGGGACTTCTTACTTCTCTCTTCCTCAAACGATATACCGTCCATAAACTCTTGCTGGTGCGTGCAAAAAAGATCCATCACTTCATCTACCGTCAACTCCTAGACATTTTTCACCACTAGCTCTTGAATGTCATCCTCATGCACCTCCAGTCCCTGGTCTTCCCCAAGCGCACAATCTCTTCGACAAGTAGTGGCTCCGATTCCCCTCCAAGTCACGTTCAATAACACAATCAGTCCGCATTTTTCTCAAAGCGGAATTTAAAAAAACCTTCAAGAACACATACGCACGGCTACAATGCTTGCTACATCTAGTTTCGTATCATAAATTTTCACACTCGCACGTGTGTAAATTTTCCGAGTGAGGCACGCTTACCGGAGACTTTAGGGGAGAATATTATCCACAATTCCATAACACGTGTATGAGCAAAAGCAAAAAAAACCGTCAGCTCAGTTGTGATAACGTGAAAATACATAAGCAAAGCTCAAAATTCTTGCTCGTTATGAGAATTTCTCGTTAACCGAACCGCTCGCTAACCGAAGTTCCACCGCATAACAAATGGGACCCGACTTGAACGATAGGCTTTACTAAGTTTTTCAGAGCTAGACAAATGCCCGAAATGGGCGAAAAACTGTCGGGCAATAATGGTTTCTGGGCTTCAACAATCACTTTCGGAATATTTACATTGGTTACCGTGGTTCCCTACTAATGCATTTCAAACATGTATATGCCTTTACAATGGTTTGTCACTTCTTTAATTCTTTCAGTATATATATGATAGTTGATATGCCTTTATATAATGTGGTTTGTCACTTTTTTAATCCTCCCAGCCATTGAAGAAAACCCGGGCAGCACCGGGTATCATAGTTAGTGATTCTATAAAAATATAGATATGACAAAAAAAGATTATGATGTGTGTGTGTATACTGTATATATAAAATTCGAAGAAAAAAATGAAAAGATGAAAAAATAAAAATAAATCGAACAATCAGGAGGTCGTTCTCAAGGGGGAATCCCCCACATTGTGGCAAGCAGCAAAAATATTTCTGATGATGGTAAGCCAAGAAACTGCATAAAATTACCATCAGTTCCCCCAAAATTTTTGCGAAAACAAGCTTTGGAAGACGAAAAAAGCAAATATGGCAAAATTTAAAAAATTTAAAAAAAACACAAAAAATACATTTTCTAGTTTTTTAATTTTTTTTTATTTTGCCATATTTTTTTTTTCCGGCTTCCAAAACTTGTTTTCGCAAAAGTGTCGGGGAAACTGATCGTAATTTTATGCTGTTTCTTGGCTTACCATCATCAGAAACAATTTTTGCTGCTTGCCACAATATGGGGGATTCCCCCTTGAGAACGACCTCCTGATTGTTCCATTTAATTTTACTTTTTCATCTTTTTATTTTCTTCGAATTTTATAATTTCTAGTTGTGTGCGTACGGCTGCTTTTGGCGCTATACTCTGGATATTTTGAAATGTTTTAATTTTTAAACACATTTGATTTTTGATTCAGTGTTTCTTTTTGAGTGTATGTTATATATATATATATATACACTTAGAATAAGACAACCATAAGTATTCTTTATGGGCATTGTATAATATTTTATCACGAGTATATATTGTTTATAATTTTTATTAATTTCGTTTTTAATTGGGTTGCTGTATTCTTGAAATATATGACATCCATATTTTTATGGGCATCTTTTTCTCAGCCACCTCGTTGGGCGTTTTGCCTGTTGTGGCGTTGTATTTGTATTTGTATTTTTTTCCCCGCTGGTTCGCAAAAATTATTTTTCACATTTATGTCGATTCACGAAAATGTTCTCTCAATTTGAGTGTTCTGCAATGAAAAGAAGGTTGAAGAACACTAATCTAAATTGTACAAGGCAAGGTTATTTCAATTTGACACTATAACGCCCTCTGAAATATTTTTTTGTTAGATGTCCTGGTTTTTAATCAGTGAATTTGCATGAGGTCCCAGTTTTGATCAGAATTTGTCCGTCTCTCAGTCGCATGATCTGGCGACCTTATCCTAAGTTCGCCTGCCCAAGCACGGTCTGGTGTGGTAAATTTGGCTGTGATACTATAACAGAGAAAGGGGTATTGTAGCTTGGGGATTTCTTTTCCGACACAGCACGGAAAGTTATAATTAGCGGTTTGACTAATGCTAGATTTTCAATTGGTCAACACAATCTCGTTTTGAAATTTTCTATTTCTCACAAAAAAAAAAAAAAATAATATTCGTATTACATATATATTCGTATAATTTAAAAAAGTATTTCACGAATTCCCATACTTTTTTATGCAAATTAATCAGTTTTCAAGTAATTTCAGTGATAAAATTTTGATTCGGTCATCAATTATTTCAAGCCACATGCCTGACCGTGCATGTACATTTTTGGAGATTTGTCCCCCCCCCCAACCCTGTTGAAAAATAGTTTAATAAAACTACTTTACGACTGTTTATACAGCTTTTTTGACTGTGCGATTTGGATAATCGCACTTCAAAACAACATTCCTTACAGCGAAAACGATTAACTCACAGAAAGTCTTATTTCACGGAAAACGTGATGCTTTAAACTTTATTTCTTGGATATAAGATAACTAGATCGATCATTTTATTCATTCGAGATAGAGAAAGGTCGTATCGGTGAGTCCGCATCTGCTGTTTCGATGCCAATCCTCGTGTTTGCTCAGCGTTCTGGTCTTCCATTCCTCAAGTGTTTGCCAAGAGTTTTCCTCCTTGACGGAAAAGATGCCGTTTCTTACTTGTCGTTTTTGAGAGCGCGTCTTTGGTCAGTGTAAAACCGTAACAACCTGTTGTGATTTTTACATCTTCACTTTCTAAGGAAGACAGACCTAGTGAAAGGTACGTTTTTGCAATTCACTCACTCGAATTGACATCGTACAAACAACTAAAAGCTTTTCGGAAGAAAACAATAGGCATTTCTCAAAGAAAAAAAATACAAGAGCTTCGCGTTTATGGATCATTGCTCTATGTGTTCGGGTCTAAGCATTCTTTTGCTTCCGAACTTCCAAATACAACGCCCCAACAGGCAAAATGCCCTACAAGGTGGCTGAGAAAAAGATGCCCATAACAAATATGGATGTCATATATTTCAAAAATACAGCAATCCAAATAAAAATGCAATTACAAAAACCAGAAACAGTATATATATATACATGATAATATATTATGCAATGCCCATAAAGAATACTTATGGTTGTCTTATTCTAAGTATGGATAGCTTCTCGATTTACCCCAACATGTTTCTTTTTAAACGTGTCCATTGTGTTAGCATTTACTACCTCCGTGGGTAAGCTATTCCATTTATTAACTTGTTGCTATTAGAGAAAAGCTACCCTATTTATGATTAACAAGAGCGGCATTTCCTTTAAAAAAAAAATCCAATAGTATTTTTTTGTGGGGAAAACGCAAAAAATGATAAAATATATTTACTGCCCATAGCAAACGTTCTTTCTATTTTTTCCGTACTTATAAAAACTAAAGGCAAGAAAATTTTCGTTCAATTTTTGATAAAGAATTTTTTTTTATTGCTTTTCATCTTGGAATATGAAATGATTTTTTCGCTTTTCAAAAAATATTTTCAATTTAAAATAATAATCTGCAGGTTATCATTTCATTGCGTAAAAATGTCTAAACCTTATTCATTGCATATGAGAAGACGTTGTCGTCATATTGTAAATCAAATTATAATTTATATGACTATTCATTCGCGTGTGCATAAACTAATAATTAAATAATCTATAACTTTGTAACATTTTTGTAAGTAACTTCACATTATTTTTGTAAGTAACTTCACATTATTTTTGAAATGAGTTTTAGAATATTATTAAAAATAATTTTTTTCCATATTTATTGCAAAAAATATCGCATTCATTTTATTATAAATGTAATTACTTTATATAACGGCTGAAGAATAATGCAAAAGTAATGTATATAAATTATAGACATTGCAGCTAACCCATAAGCCACTACTCGGATTCAATTCAATGTATTCAAATACACATGATTAAAAAATTCAGCTAAATATGATGATTCTTTATGATGAGGAGAGAAATCATCGGGAATTTTTAGAACATTTTTAAAAGGAATTATTTTTTTATTCATTGTAAGAAATAAGCAGTTATTTTATTGTGAATGTGATGAATTTATTTTATTTATTTTTTTTTTTTATGGTTGAAACACGGTGAAGAAATTGTGGTCCCTCGATGATCCTTTCACAGCCAACTCATCAGCTATTAATAATCATAAACTATCAATCCGATTTAATTCAATATATTCAAATGCATGTGATTGTACATTTTTTGTAATAGAAAAATGTATAGTTTATATACACGGTGTCCTGTAAGTGCTAGCACGACTTTCATCTCATCAACCGTCCATCGTAGAGGTATGATTCCAATTTAAAAAATGTTCAACGGGCTTTGAAAAATCACCCTGTACCAGTTTTAAGAGTGCAACAAAATAAAAAAATTTGCATTTTTATACAGTGTCCGTGTTCGATAACTTCCAATTAGAAAGTTGTTACCCTATATCTCTTGAAGCCAAACAGAAGAAATTTCATGTTTCTAAGTGCAATATTCACTGAGGTATTCGAATTAGAAAAATGGAGGAAAGTTGAAAAAGAGCAGGGTTAAATGCGGAAAAACCGTTTTACCAGCATTCAACGGAGCAAAAACTTTCTAATTGGAAAATGTCGGACACGGGGACTGTATAAAAATGTAGATTTTTTATTTTGTCACACACTGTATTTTCACTCTGAAAACCGATACAGGGTGATTTTTGAAAACGCCTTTTAAGCATCTTTTAAATTGGTTAATTGAGAACATTTGAAAAACTGTTAAATAGGAATCGAAGAACAACAATTATAAATGAAACAAAATGTTTTCAGAACTTTCTAACAAGACAACCAACATATTCCTTTCTAATGAGGTAGCCAGTTAAATTCACTCTCGAAGCTTTTAAGAAATTTCGAGAACAACCACTACTTGATACTTTTGAATCAGGTGAAGTTCAAAGTGCTCGTCACAGGCTTGAGAACGCTGCTGCTCATTTCCAACTCTTCGCAGTAAACGACCTGCTCATAAATGACGCAAAGGAAAAATTGCCGTACAAGAATTTTCTGAGTATTTTTTTCAATTTTGAAGTAAGTCTTGAAGCAAAATTCAATTTAATTTAATCAAGTTAATTTATATTTTTTGAGAAGTAAATTATTGAGAAATCTACATTACAAAGAAAAAAATGCTAAAATAATATCTAATTTTTTTTAATCTTCTCAAATACGTTATTTAAGTAACCAGTAAACATACAGTGTATGAAAAATTATGCAATTCGGTCATGAATTGAAGGAGCGGTCAAAAAATGGGATAAGATGAATATAGTTTTGTTCAAAATCTTCATTAAGCGAATTTACATTTTTCCCGTAGGTTTCTATGGAAATTCGTTTAATACGTTCCATATACTGCCCAAAATTTGAAGATAAGTTTTCAAAACTCTATGGAGTACTATGTATAAAAAGACACTGACCAAGAACTGACCAATGACCAAAGGCTAAAATGAACAGCTTCAAAATTGGATTAATGAACATTTACAGGAAGATGAAAAAAAAAAGTCGGGAGATCTTTTTATTTTACACAACCATCAGCAGACTCTGTCTCTCTAGATTCAGTCACGATTTCACACAACCCAGTTAAGATCGTAGGTGTCCCCAACCATTTGTGATTTAGTCTGCTTATTTCCGTCTATAGATGAAGAAGATAAGTGCCAAGAATGTACAGACTGGCCAGTTTAATGCTAAAAGTCTTGCACTGAAAAAAAAAGTGTGCTTTGAAAACATAGACTTCCGAGTACGTCATGTGTTAATCGGGATCGAAAGACAGACTTCTGATGATGATTTGTGTGAAAATGTAGCTCATAACGCGACTGTTAGGTTAGGTGGTGTATCCATATCAATAAAAATGTTTGTTAATCGTTTGTTGAATCCGTATTCGCGTTAACTCAGGCGGTAAAACGTCGGAAAAAAAATCTTCGTTAGAAGAAAAATAAATAAGCTCAGGTGTGTTTGTTTTATATCCAAGATCTCATTCTGTTCTTCACAGAGTTCTTCTCCGCCCCCTCCCGTCCCGTGCAGCCCTGTTTCCGTCTTAGCGCCACAGTCTTGGCTGTACAAAATCCAAGAGGCACAACTCAAGTCTCTGATGTACGTGACCGTCCGTGGCTCCTCCCAAACTTGATGTTCGTCTATCGCACACAATAAAATATTCCGTGCCTTCCTCACATATTAATGGAAGCACATCTTCAGTGAACCTCTCAAGAACAACGCACAAAAGGCGAATGTAGACCCCTCTTAAAAGGAAAAAGCATTATAAGTCCATTCCTTGAAGAAAAAAAAATCATAACACCTGACACATAAAATGTAATTTTTTACGATCTACTCATTGAAAGCCCTCTTCCAAAACATTTTAAATATACTGATTACGATGAAAGGCAGACTTTCAGCTGCTACGGGTGGTCAAAAATTTTTCTATTCTATCGAAAACACACAACAGCAGCTGTAATTTACATGCATCGGAAACTGTCAGAACTTTTCAAACCACCTGATACCCTTTTCCCTCGGCAAAATGTTTATTATAAGATATTCATTAAAACGCACTGAAATATGATTATGCTCATATGAATCTTTTTATATAGTGCCATAGAATTTATCTGTCGCCAGGCTTTGATAAGTATCATGGAGAACCAGAGGAAAAGAGTTGCTGTTATTGGTGCAGGCGTTTGCGGGTTGTGCGCCATCAAGAGTCTTGAAGAAGAGGATATCGAACCGATCTGTTTCGAGAAAACGGGCGATTTTGGCGGAACGTGGCGATACCACGAGGATGATGTCGATGGTAAGTTTGAGGGTTTTGAATATGCTTGTGTCACGAACTTTGAAACATTACTTTTTCCTTGTTCGAGAACATTTGAAATAACCTGACTGTATATTTCATCCGTTGGTCAACTAAAACAGTGTCTTTCAAGCGGAGATATACGCCATATTGAATACAGTGGAACGAGCGAGCGCGATCATAATTTACAGATTGTCTATCCAGTCTCTACGTCATCTGATATCCGCGATCACCACATTATCATGTTCACTCAATTCACCAAATCCTATGTTCCAATTCAAATACAGTATCAGACTATAATGGGTCAAAGGCGCTAATTGACACTGAGGGTAATGAACGGGCAGATAAGCTGGCAAAAGAAGCGACCAACTTAACAAGATAAGAACTTCCATTGCCACGCTCGCATTCTGAAAGATGAGCTTTTACGTAAATGGCAGATGATTTGGAATACAAATTGGAATATGACGGTGTGGCAGAGAGAAAGAAAGGAAAGACAATCGTAGCAATTGAACACAGTGCCTTCCCAACATGTCTCGAACCTCCTGACGATCCTCTCTCATGATGTCTATATACGCGGGATGGTTGGTTCGCTGGGAGACTATGTAACTCAAAGCCTTCGAACGATAATACACATCGGATACTATCAACCGCCCAATAATTACACACGTGATTCCTTGTGAAAAACTAATTACGGAAAATTGTTTTAGTTTTAAGATTTGACCACAATAATTATGTAGTTATAACGCATTAAAAATGAATTACACATCACTTTCAAATCATTCCAAATTCACCGAACGTACACCAAACGCATAACTTGGCGTTTCTGAAGCTGTAGTAAGTATATTAACCTTGAGAGAAATATAGAAAGCTAAAGATGTGCAAACCAGTTTTTTCCATGCACTTACCGTCAAAGCATTTGACTCGATAGTGAATGAGAGGAAATAACTCCATTTTTTGAAGGAAAAAAATGTTGATGTTGAGAAAATAATTTCTCAATAGACAGATTTCTCATTTGGCTAATATTTTATAAATCTTTTAAAAAATCTGCCAATATAGTGGAGAAAAGTAACACGTAATAACAAAGTTATAAAATCACACTACGCGAAAAGGAAAAGTATAAATAATGAAAAAAACTGACATCGGCCTCTAACGAGATCAAATGTTTCAGTTCATTTCCCCTTATTTGCAACCCGGCTGCAAGTGGGGTCAAATGTACTTTCATTTGGTCTTTTTCGCGTAACTAGTCGGTACAAAACTGGTAAAAAAACTAACTGTTACAAAACTACCGCTTCAAAACGTTATAACTCCCGAAATATTCAACCGATCCTAACATGGAAAACCCTTTTCTGTATTACTTTTCACAAGGAATCATGTGTGCAACTATTGACCGGTTGATAGTACCAAAGCTTCCTAAAGAGCAGTATCTAAGAGGCTTTGATAGTATCCATCCTGTGTATATCACTTTTTTAAATTAAAACAAACAACAAATTACAAGATACAGATACAAAACGTATATAATACAATATACAAATACAAACATAAATTACAGAAAGACAATGACATAAGATATACACATATATTACATGCACTATGTAGCCCCAAGGGACGGTAAGGTCCTTCCAGCAGGCCTATATGATTTTTATTGATTTTTTTTCCCTTCAGCAACAGCTCTTTTATGTATTCAATGTATTTTACTATACATTTAATATGCATTGGACAATAACTGATTTCAAATCACTGCATTTATATCTGTGTTTTTGATCATATAACAGATATTATATTCTGTATTTCTATTACGATTTACGTGATTATTAGTGTAAATGAAGTTCATTATTTTTGGAGGCGATGTATAACAAAAAGTTTTTGAAATAATGTTTTATTACTTTTATATAGGCACTTGATAAATATTTCTAGATCTATTCGAGGTTCTATTTTCATTTTTTACTAACCATTCTTCATTTCTCATGATGAATTTAAAAATTCCGTACATGTAGTTCTGTCTCAGTATGAATACGTGGCACTGTATTCTTTTGTTATCTATTGGAACATTTATTAATTTTCTTAATTTATAGCAAAGATTGCCCAAATTTCGTATGTTTTAATAATATGCTTCTCCCCCAGACACGTATTCCGTAATTTATATTTGAGTAAACCCATGCATGGAAAATATCTTTTGAAAAGTTATTATCGACTATATAATTTAAGTTTATAAAGAACTCCTGAATACACATTCTGAGTTTTTTTATCATTTTTTCACTATGTATGTTCTATTTTAGGTCATCTTGTATAACTACAGTATTTTTAAACATTCATAGTTAAACACTCTACCTATCTGTTCACAATCACATTCTAATGCAGTTTGAGATTGGCAGTGGGTATGCAACTTTTTACGTGGATTTCCGTATCTTCATTTATATTTCTTGTTTTCGTGAACATGAATTTAGTTTTTTGTATATTTATTTTTAATTTATGTTTAACTAGCCAATGATTTATTTTTGATAGATCCTTTTCTGTTTTTTTAATCAGACTGTCTCTTTCTATATCCTCAACATATAAAACTGTGTCATCTGCAAAAGATATAATGTTACCATTGAGATTTAATTTACTTAGTTTATTTATGTAATTAAAAAACAGTATTGGCCCCAAAACCGACCCCGATGGGATCCCTTTTTTTATTTCCCGAAATTCACTAATTTCTTTCTCTATTATGATAGCTCGTCGTCTATTGTAGAGGTAAGATTTAAACCATTCTAAGATATTTCCTCTTATACCGGCTGAATAAAGTTTCTCTGTTAGGATATTTAAATCCACATAGTCAAATGCTCGTTTTATGTCCAAAGTTACTATTATTGAATATTTATTTTTATTTATTCCTTTATTTATCAAGCCCGTTAATTTTAGAATTTCCATTTCTGTATTTTTGATTTTCTTAAAGCCATATTGATTGGTTGCAAAGAATTTTTGATGATTTAAGAAATTTTTGATCAGTTAGTATTTCATACATTTTTCTAAAATTTTTGAAAAAATCGGTAGAATCGAGATAGGCCTATATTTGTTTGTATCATTGGAATCTCCTATGTTATAAATAGGATGTACGAGGGAATTTTTTAGTTCAGAATAAAATACTCCATTTGTTATTGGAGAATCCACACACAAAATCCTTTAACACATCTATGTGGTAGTGGGAAATTATTTTCTTCATGTCCAATTATTTCATCAAGGTAAAACAAGAATACTTCCAGGAGAGCTTTAAAGCTTGCGAAAACAATAAAAGATTACAATAGGAAATTATTAGAAAAAGTGTATTAGATGAAGATTTAAAAAAAGACTACCAGTTTTTCAAAATCCCAAAACAGAACTTGCAGATAAATTTAATCATGAATTTATTACAAGAAATATAAATAATGATGAGAAAAATGCAGATTTTTGTACTCGTATAGAACAAAAAGGCCCTTCAGGCACCTCTATAAATTCCATGCTCTACCTTGAAACTGAAAGTCATATACTGAGACAAATTGTGGCAGAAACTAAAGATAAATTAAACATAATTATTTCCCTACAGCAGAAGATTTGTTTATACACCTCGCAGAATATGATGTTAATATGCTGTTTTTGTATCGTTCACACTCATATACAATTAATATTGAATTATAAGTATTAGTAATAATTGAATTATAAGTAATTAAAGTATAATTTTTTGTGTTGATTTAATTTGTTTATTTATATACATAATTACTCCCCCTGACCTATTGTAACTTCTACAGTTTGCATAACAATAATAATCACTGATATGTTCGTAATTTGCTATGTAATAATTGAATTCTTCATTTTCATCAATCCATATTTCATCTCTGCATCATATTTTATCTCTGTATGTTGATTATTAGAAATGTAAGAGATCTGTTTCTTGTGTTAGGACATCTTATTACCTTTCTCAGTTCTTGAATTTCCTCCAGTGAGCGCTGATCCTCAATCACGTCTGTTTCTTCACTTTTTATTGTCTTTAAAAATTGGGTTTAGTCTCTGCAGTTGCTCTTCTGAATATATTCTTAATGTTTTTGATTTCTCGTCTCTTCGCAGAAATATCTTTCCATCTTCTGCCCATGCGAATTTATAACCAAGTCTGTTTTTGGTTTGCCTTGCTTCGTAGAACAGTTTCTTATTTTCTAGTGCGAGATGTTCGTTAATGCATACTCTGTCGTCCTGAAAATCTGGATTTATTTTATCAGCTGTTAGACTATCTTGTCGCTTGGCTTTTGTCATCCAGATAATCTTTGATTTCTCAGTATAGAACCTAACGATGATTTGTTTTGGCTTGCTAGTGTTTCTCGTTGGCACTCTGTGGGCATTTTATATCTCTGTTGATTCTCATATTTCCAGGATTGTTTTCATTGTGTTCATTATTTCATTTATGTTTTCATGCTTTGTTTCTGGGATTACGTTTATCTCTATATTATTTCTACTACTTTTTGTTTCCATGTCATTCGTTCTCTGTCTCAAATCTAACTTTTCATTTTCAATTTTCGTTTGTTTGACATCAATATTATTCTGCTCCATTGACCTTCGAATATTTTCACTTTTTTTTCCAACGTCCTCCATCAATTTAGATTGAAATTACATTGCTTTCACAACCTCCTGCACCTCTTTAGTAAGTTGATCTTGCTTTTGGGGGATTTTATTTACTGTTTGTGCTTTGCATTTGATATTTAAAAGCCTCAAGAATTTTTTGCATTTTTTCCAATTGTTTTTCCGTATTCTCTTCATCTCCAGAGACCCAACATGCCTGTTTCATGCCTATTTTCATCACCAGAAGCACATTTCAGCTCATTTTTACAGTCCTTGCACATATATATTCATCTTTTTTTTCTCTTTGTCATCTTCCTAAAACTCGGTTCTGCCGTTCCAACACACTTCGGATGAAAAAACTGTTTACACTGCAAACAACAGAAAAATTCACTCTTATCATACACCGGACCATTGCAGGTTTTACATTCAACCATATTAATTTTCAGTTAATACTTTCAAATTTCTACACTAGATGTCACTGCAGTCTTTTTTGTTACAGCCGCATGTGATTATATTTTATGGCACATATATTAGTTTTAAAGCATATTTTACTAATTATTAACTCTATTTATGCATTAGGATGGTTCGTTAATTCAAAATTTCTCACCTTTCATATATTTTCTGTCAAATATAATCCCAAAATAAAATATAAAGCCGAAACACTTTTTCAGCGTGTATGTTTACATTGGCGGTGTTGCCACTGTTAATTTTTCCAAACATTCCATGGTTACATGGAAAAATCGGACACTAGATAGCCCATTGGATTTCCCTACGCCTCAAAAAAGCTTATAAGATTTCTTGAACTGAACCAATACCAGTTGCATGGTAGGAGAAGCATCTCCGGGGGGGGGGGGCACATCGTCACTCTTTAAATGAAGAATATAAGCGACACAGGTCAGAAATCACACCAGCAATAGCTGGGGGTGAAGAACTGAACAAGTAGAAGCGATGAGAGAATGATGCGACAAGTAGAATGAAATGGTCCATTCCATTGACCACGACAAGTGGCATGTGCTATATAACACATGATTTCTAGATGGAACGAATAATTAATTACTACCAATAGCCAAATTGACAATTTACGGTTTTTTTAGGATTTTATGAATCTATTTTCTGCTATTCATAGAATTTCCGGAAACACCAATTCTTCGAGAACACTTCGATATCTCTCAGAGATGTGAAGAGAGGTGTTCGCAGTCCTTCAAAAATGTTCAAAATGTCAATTTATATTTCATCTCTTCTCTCTAGGTCGAGCATCCGTCACGAAATTTACAGTAACTAACAACAGCAAGGAGATGTTGTCGATAAGCGATTTCCCTCCACCGAAAGACACGCCGAACTACATGTCACACGATATTGTTTATTCCTTGCTGACCGATTACTCCAAAACATTCGATTTGTTGAGAAATGTTCGTTACAAACACGAGGTTGTCCTCATCGAAAAGTCAAAAGACTACGACCAGACCGGGAAATGGTCGGTCACGGTAAAGGACCTTCAAAGCGGTCAAGTCGACACAGACACTTACGACGGAGTCATGGTCTGCACTGGCCAGTTCTCTTATCCAAACGTGCCGAGCTTCCCAAACCAGGAGAGATTCGCCGGCAGAATTATGCATACGAAATCACTCAAGACTTTCGAGAGCTTCAAAGGGGAACGTGTTGTTGTCGTTGGACTGGGATGCTCTGGAGCCGATGCAGCCACTGAAATCAGTTCTGTCTGCAAAAAAGTGAGAGGAAACTCCGTTGGTGCAGTGGGTCTTCAACGCATAGCACATAAACTAAATGTGGCTCTCGGAGCTTTTTTCCCCGCAGACAATTTGGAGAGAATAATTACTTAACATTGAGAGGGGGGATTAAATCAGAATTTTTTTTCTCTCACACACAATACATTAAAGCTCGCTAGCCACTGATAACAGGGTGTCCAATAAATTCGTGAACCGTTAAAAATTCATAAAAAATGAAGAAATTTATATATTTGAATGTGGTTTGCGAAAACATTATTCTGACATAAAGGGAATTTTTTAGTACAGATAAAGAAGTAGTTCAAATTCTTGTGGATAGAGGATGCTGCACGAGAGAAAATCACTAAAAATACGCTAGAGTTCTATAAAATGCAGTATGTACGATTAACAGCTCATTTCAGAATTTTCCGGCTACTGGTGTTCACATAAGGTTTTCTTTGGGATGATGATCATTGGAGTATCAAGCACTATTGGTGAACTAATTTTTTTCCTATACCAAAACAAATCCCCCTTCGCGAGAATGACTTTGTCGCAAACCGCATTCGAATACACTAATTCGTTCAATTTTTACTAATTTTTCAACTATTTACGACTTTATGGGAGACCCTGTATATAGTTACGAGATGCTTTACATACATTAACATCGACAACATTACGAAATCGGGTGGCTCGGTGCACAAACAGTTTTGGAGATCCTTTAATTTCATGCATTTGGGAGTGAGAAATCAGTGTTTGCATTAAGTAAATATAATTGGTTTACGGAAAATTCACCGCCAACAATTCACAACAGTTTCACATCGTTTGAGTGATCCGCGGGACAGTTCCAGATCACTCAAGCGGCCCATGGCATATTTACAGATATCCCAGGTGATCTACGGCACACTCAGATCACTCAAATGGCCTGCGTCACGTTTGCAAACCAATGAAGTGGCACATATACTTTTAAACGTTGACCACTCTTGGAGTATATAAACCATCTTACAATCTAAATTATACAGTATGCCCATACACTGGGCTTCAAGTGAATTTTGGCCTGCGGTCTTCAGGGAAAATGTGACCCACAATGTTTTATACGTTGAAGATCAACTGCGCGCGCGCATTTAGAGATATATTCGTTTTATTTCCATTTCATAAATGATGATCGTTTTATAGTATGTCCATCAATTTTTGTTGCAGATGTACCTCAGCACAAGGAGTGGAGCTTGGGTGATGCCAAGATTGGGACCGTATGGTTTACCCTTTGACTCCTGTTACCTGAGGCGTTGGTCCCACGTCATATTCCGCAGCATTCCCTGGAGTATCCAAAACTGGTACTTTCAATGGAACCTCGAGAGGAAGACTTTCAATCATTCTCTTTACGGCCTGAAACCTCCGCATCTCATCCAAGATCAGTACCCAGTCGTGAGCGACACCCTTCCCTACCATATCGTTATTGGAGCCGTTACGGTCAAAGGGAACATCAAGACTTTCACCGAAAACGGCGTCAATTTCGATGGAGAAAACCACGTCACCGAAGTCGACACTGTTATATTTGCCACAGGTTACCAGTGGAAGTTCCCAGTATTGGCTGACGGTATCCTCCAGAAAGACGGCGATTGTCTGAATCTCTGGAAATGCATGTATCCGGCGCAACTACCTCATCCAACTCTGTGTTTGATTGGATTTGTTTTACCGTTCGGACCGGGTTTTCCTATTGGTGAGGCCCAATGCCGTTTAGCCGCACTAATGTTCAACCGCAAGGTTAGCTTTCCAACTCCGGAGAAAATGTTGGCCGAAGTGAAGAAGGTTTTCAAGGAGAATGCGCAGAGGTACAGGGTGACCAACAAATGCACGGCGAGGGTCAACTACGTACAATATCTCGATGAAATATGTTCGATGTTCGGCACCAGACCGAATCTCGTGAAATACATGTTCACGGATCCGAAACTATTTTGGGCTCTTTGGGCCGGACCATCTTTGCCTTACCAGTACAGGTTGGAAGGGCCACATGCTTGGCCAGGAGCCAGAAAGGCAATCCTTACCAGTAAAGAGCGTATTGCTTTACCGCTTCGCAGAGGTCGTGGCACCAAAACAAAGAGGTTCCTCAAAGGTTCCATAGTGAAGTTATTGCTGGCTTTCTTGGTATTTCTCTTCTGGATTACCGTATGCTCCAACAATGATTAACAGCATAGGCGAAAAAGAATCTAGAAAAGTCGCTTCCAACGTGAATGAGTAAGTGACGGCATGAGTGATGAAGTGAGTGGGTGAATGACCATATTAGTGAGTGAACACTTTATTCGGTGAGTGATCATATTGGTGAGTGACCGTATGAGTGAACATGTGAATGGTAGCTGAGAGAGTCAGAGACCGTATGAGCAGGGGCGGATCTAGATCTCGGTGTTGGGACGGGTGATTTTACAAATGGCTTAAAAAAAATATATATATATGTCGAGATGACCATATGTCCCGCATTTTTTTCCCCAAATTTTCCACTATGGTCCCGTTTTTCTGTTTTTTCCCCTCCATCTCGCCTTTTTGAAAATGTTCCTGTTTTATCCGTTTTTAGACGAAGTTTTCTTGAATTTGTTGTTGCAATATTATCATATACAAGTTCCGTAAATTTCATGAATTATTGCATTTCGCTTGGGCCCCCTCCCATGGATCCCACCGTGTACGAGTGACAGTCGGGGCGAAACGTCCGGTGTCGAAATACACCGGGGAATAGACAAACTGGAGGGTGAATATCGGGAACCAAGTTTCTCCTTATATCGAACAGAAATCGGAAAATTCGTGCTGTGGAAACCCATTTTCAAATTCAGGATGACGGCCACCTGTCTCATTCCAAAATCACGCCACATACTTTCGTCGACGTTCTGTGCGTACTTAAAAGGTAGATGACACATCTTCTGAGATATACTTAACCACGGCCCTGATTCGAGGCGTTCATTGAAATTTGTTTGCATTTTTCTACAACTTCAATGACTAAACTTTCAGTATACTCCCAGTACTTAAATTGTTCGTGTGATAGTATCTTTGCGCAAAATTACCTTCGTGTCTTGCAGCAACCAACAATAACCGGATAATTTGGAGGCATCGTAGGAAAATATTCAGAAGAGACATCTGTTAATCATTTATCTTGAAACCGAAATACGGATCAAATACTGGTTGGAGGAAGGGGGGTACGGGACCAAAAAGTCGTTCCACACAATTGTACTAAATACATTGTATTATTCGCATCGCAATGCTCTCATATACAGTGTACCGTAAATTTGTGAGTAGCTTAAAAATTCAAAAAAAATTAAATGTGAATTCGGTTTGCATAAACATTATTCTCACGAAGAGGGTATTTGTTTTGGTATGGAGCGAAAAATTAGTTCAATTTTTTTATGGAGGGCACTGGCACGAAAGCGCGTGCTTTGCCTTGAAGTATTCGCCACGGCTCGTGTGAACGTCACGGCCAGCTAAGTATATTGGTTCGTGTGCCTATTTAAGAGCTTTGAAGAGACTCTTAGGTGGGCAAATGTCTAACAAACTATTCTACGGAGTCGCAGATGAATCAAAAATTGGACAATGGAGCGGTGGCTAACAATACCACTCTGATGTAACAAATTACCTCTCTATAATACCTGCATATTTCTCAATTATATCTCTTCAGATTGAAATGATATTTTTACCCGTAATTACACCCTAAAAATGTGTACACTGTGCATCTATCATTTTTATATCCATCTTATGTACCTACATATTAGAATACATTATTTCAATACTCGTCTGAATTTAACGCTTGTTCACTATTGCTGATCAATATTGATTATAAAATTTCGATTATACAAATTATATATTAGTAAAAAATAAAAATCAATTATTCCCCCACCCCCGTGGTGTCTTATTATTTCACGAGGAACAAAATGGATTTTCTCAATACTCTAAGGACTCGACTGAGTATTTTTTTTTTTAACTGATTAAAATTATCACAAGCACTATACGTAATTACGTTACGTATATGTTCCGAAATCAACTTTTTTTCTAGAAATGTCCCAAATCAACTTTTAGTTCATTTAAAAAAATCCACACACACGCGCGCGTTTTCTGAAATTTCTTATGAGTACCATGCCAGACATGTCAAATTAGAAACTCGCGTGTCACTTTCTTGTTTTAACTGATTAGAGAAGAAATATCACGTGTTTTTCCCCCTATTTTGTTAACATGACATCAACATACAGTTGCGTCGGAGCTGGTAATGCTGTGTTGCTCAAGCACCCACAGAATTTTGTATCAAATATCCTTGAAGTGGCAGAGCACCCCCAGAATTAATTCGGAAATCAGTCTATATACAACGAAAAACTCTAATCAAGCACCCATATTTAGTCCCAAACACTTAAGATGCACCGCTCATGTTATACGTTATAGGCCTATATGTTAAGGAACCCATACTCTAACATCCCCTATAAAACAAGGCCTCCGCACGAAGCTGGTGACGTTTCTTTCTCTCCTTCTCTTTTAAAACGAGCAGAACTCAGGTGTCTCGCCATGTGCAATCAATTTACTAAATAATGAGTTGTGCCTGATGTGTAAGTGTGTGTACCTAACAGTCTTGAGTGCGTATCTAGTGTTGTTTCTGATTTTTCACTGCTGCCATCTACATTTCAGAAGTGAAGAGAGTAAAGTGCAATGATTAACTATTTGTACTGTTTGTAAGCCTGTTGCTCTCTTTGACGAAAACGTTTTAACGCGAAGGACGGCTCACATTTGCGTCTCAAAGTTGGGAATCACAGAAAACCAACTTCAGCCAACCACCACTGTGTCGACGGTGGGGCTCTAACCCGGTGCCTTCCTTCCCCCCGCGATGCGATTCCGTCACCGGGACCACTCAACCACCACAGCGGCTCGTGACGTCACTGAACAAGGCCATCTCGCCTATTGACAAAGAATTTGGAGGCCGACGCAAGCGCCATCGACACTTTTTTTGTAGTATATCCAATGGCTATAGGTGAGATGGTATTCTCCAGTGACGTCAGAAGCTTCATGCGGAGGTCTTCTTCTGTAGGTGGTATGCCCATACACGTTTCGGAAATCCTCTGAGGAAAAACTGCACAGTCCTGGCCTTCGGTATTTCCGTAATGAGTATAGTGGAAAATTGTGCAGATTTGGTGGACTGTTCAGGCGGCTTGATGAGAAAATGGCCTGATCAAAAACGATTCTGAATAACTTCATAGTCTGCAGTCTTGAACTGCATAGGCAAACCGGAGTGTGTGTGTGGGGCGCTGCATCAGTTCAGTTTGATTGAAGCCGTGGTTCAGTCAACATGGGCCGGGAATTTCTCGCGTGCATCACTCACCAGTGAACTGAAAGGCATTCCGGAGCATGTGTGGAGGAGGGAGTATTTAGGACGAATCCTAAAATCTCGACAGAACGACCTGATCAATTTTTACTCATATGATTTCTGGAATGTATATGGACTCCTTTATGTTAAAAAGTCATGAACTGATGATTATGCATAATTAAAAACATCAACCGTCTTTTCAAGTCCAAGTCACCCTTTATCCTGCAAAACCAGATGTTGACATCGGCGATCGAAGCCACGACGAAGTGCTTGCATGTTCATTACTGAGGTAAGAATTATTTTATTGCTATCGAACTATATAAGAAAAGTGTTTAGAAATAGTCTTAATATTTTTTTGCTCGGTAAATGCGTTATTTGAAAATATAAATGGACAATGTCACGCAATCAATAGGGCAGTGGATCCCACTTAGTAATGCTGAAAAATATCAAATAGCCCATGTATATTTTGGATTGTATTGAAAATATTTACATGGCAAATGAAACATAAATCTGCAATTACGATAATATCAGATTGGAATTTTACATTCTATGTTTTTTGCTGTATTAATTTTTTTTGAGCATGTGTGTAAATAAATAATTTGAATATTGTTGGCACAATAAAAATTGTGCTTGGATGACTATGCTATGAATAATCGCCTATAAATAAGGAAATTGAAAATTTGTGTTTTAGATCAAACTCCCTTCAATGCATAAAGTAACTAATAAGCTACAATTCATTGATAATAAATTATAGCACCTAAATGACAAAAATTTTAATTATTTTTTTGTGATGAGTAATGGTGAAATTGAAATAAAGCATGGTAAAAATTGGCAGTAATGTTAAATATTAATTTTTGTAAAACTCGTGTACTAAAGGATTAAAATATAGATTTGATATTTTGAACTGTTCAAATGAACAATATTGTAATAATTAGTGGAAGTTAAATTTTCAGAAAAAATAATGTGCCACTGCTTGAAAAATTGCACTCTGTAACTTGCTCTGAGATGAGGAATATTTAATAAGGAATCATTGCATTTTTTTGTTGATATAAAAAATTAAATTCGTGCAATGGGACTAAAAAACAAAGTTGGAATTTCAGGCAGTTTTTATTGTTGAAGTATATACATTATAATTAGAGGAAGCAGATTAGTGTTCGAAACGTATTACTACTTCAGTATTTGTGTTATGGCCTTGCTGTGTGTGTTGAAATTTTTAGTTTTTTGCCAAAAATTGTTTTTGATTTTGTGTGTATAGGTAAACACAGAAAAAAAATTTCCATGTCGAATATTTAAGAACTTTAAAATATAACATTTTGAGATGTTATGGAACTGAAACTTTTAACAAGCATTTATTTTTTAACAATGTTGTAATTTCAGCGACACATTTTATATGTGCAAAAAACCAAATAAGCAAAAGGGAAAGGTGGCATTGTTTTTAGTCCATACCATATTGGTTTCTCTACAGAAATATCTTGCTGTGAGTAATTTTCTTTATAATAATTTTTTCAGATACTATTGAAAGAACAACTCTTTTTGACATAATTGAATTCAGGAAATTAAGATAGACTATTTCTTAATAGCTACCTATACCACTCAAAATTTGACCAGTGCAAGTAAAAACATGTACTGTTGAAAAACTTGTCTTGGCTATATAAATGAGAGGGAGGACATTTAAAAAAACCTTTAGAAGCTTTACTAACTGAAAAGCAATATTAATTCTTTGAAAAACTTATTATCATATTTACTGATGAGCAAATTTTGTGAATGGAAATATTAAAACAATTAATATACTTGACGACAAATAATATCATACTTTTTAACTAGAGAGACCATACAACACTGCAAAATTTCTATGTTAATTTAAATAGGGGTTCCCCGATCCACAAGAGGTTGCTAAGGATGTGTTTTAGAGCGAAGCTGAAAGAGTAGAGTGAAAATATATAGTAAGCTGCGTGCCAATAGGTTTTTTCACTTTATCTATCTGACCAAAAGTTTAGGGTAGAAACATGGCTCGAAAAATTGAAAAAGGCGCCGGCCAAATTTTTTGGCAGCCAAGCATATTTTTAGGAGAAATAATCCAAAGTAAAAAAAATTATATTCAACTTTTTCAGCACTTAGTGATGATCTTCGCATGTTGGGAGATTCAGACATAAACTCCAAATATTTTGTGATCTGCATAGAAAATTTTAGGTGTCAGTATGAATTATTTTTTTTGCAATGTTGGCTCCTAAGATTTGTCAACCCCTAGGTAAATACATCTAGACATGAACATGTGCATCTATGTGCAATGCCAGGACTCCCTTGCAAAACACAGTTTATACATTTTGGATCCTACTGTGATAAAATGGTGGCGAGTCGACTAAGTGCTATTGTGCACGAATTATCTCTACTTATACAACTAAAGACAGTGTTATAATTTGAAATAAAATATACAGTACATTTAAAGATTGATAAGCATAATAAAAGGGTTTTTTTTTCTTCCTCTTTTTAATTTCAGGTAAGTCAACATTTGAAGTTGCAGATGAAAATTTATGAATCTCAAAAAGTTATGTTTTTGAAAGATGCGATTTCTAAGAAAAGTACAACCAATAAATTGTGATTATGATAACTCTCTATGAACATATGTTTGAAATAAAATGTTTTTGTATGACAAATCATGTGTGCAAGTTGTTATTTAATTCATGTTTCTATTAATCAACTTCAATCATTCATCTTCTAATCAACTCAAATCAAATATACGATCAAATGAAAGTTATCAGGTGAAGTTATTTGTTGGAAGCTAAATATGAAACAGATAAATTGATGAAAGATCTTTAATATGGGCATATATATATTTTAAATATTGAAGTATTCACTTGCATTAACAGGTAAGTGCTCATTCATAGAAAATAATGTTCTGATAATATTTTTTAATACTGGAGGAGAAACCCATAGTTTAAAATATAGAACTACAATACGCAGCAAGGCAGTTAATTCTTTTAATTATTAATTATCAGTAATTTAATATTTTAGTTGCTCCAAAAATAATTTGCAATTCATTGTTTCAATGAATTTAAAAGGAATAAAAATGGATAATAAAAAATCATTTAACAAATTGGTCTTTAAAAAAAGTGGCACTCAATATTAAAAACAGTATTCAGCTGGGGCCACAAGTAGGGCCCCTGAGGTGAATAGAGGGGCCCAAAAATCTACAATTATTTTGCATAATAACCCTTTCAAGAAGATCCCCCCAAAAAAAAGGGAAAGTCTGCCCCGAAAAGGCACACTACGGCCATAGGCTCAACTAGTGCCGGTAACCTTAATTTGAAATTTTGCATTTTGTTGTAAGAATTTTTTTTTTTTTTCAAATTTGGATTTCATCAGTATGCGACCCACTTATATGCAGCTGGGGTACCAGATACTCGGTTTTTCAAGTATCCAAAAGTGGGATCCATGAGCTCGGACAAGAAAAATACCGAATCTTATTCTAAAAAAAGTCGCAAGATGTAAAATGCAACGTTTCATACGTTTACAAAATAATTAAACTAGCTGGCGATATTAGAGTAAAAAAAAAATTAAAAACCACGGGTGACAAAAAATGTATGGCGAGTCCCTCGGAAAAAAAGTTTGTTTACAATCAGTTGTAAACATGAAATCGCTGCCACCACCCACTGCGGAAAAACGATTGTTAAATAATTAGTAGTAGTTGTAGGCTTCAAACGGCATCCCGATTGGTTAGAGATCTGTTACTCTCGAAACCAAAAAATTTTCTCCCCCTCTAACTACTGTTTCACGTCACGTGACCTTAAGGACTGGTAGTTCATAGTACCTCTTAACTACTAGTAGTTGAAGCGGTCCTTAGCTGCAGTCCTCCGACCGGTAGTTCATTAGGACTAGTAGTTACTAAGGACTGCGGAGATAGTTCACCCCCAGAATGCTCAATGCTCGGGTCCAATTTCGTTCTCGTTGTGATATTGCCGAGAATGCACAGGCAGCAGAAGGTGAAGGTATAACTTTTTATATCGGAACAACTAGATGTTAGTAAGGGGAATAGTGACCAGATAAGAGCGGGCTCACAATTTATATGTTTACTGGCTCTAGTGTCTAATAACGTAACAGCTACGTCACTTCGACGTCAACGTCACAAGTTCAATTGTGATCAGATCACAAGAGGGAGTACTTGGTTAAATTAAAGACTTTGTGCAAGTTGCATTCAAGAGTTGAAATCATTCTGATTTCATGCATTCGTGTGTAAAACTCGCCGTAAGGATGCTCTTCTTTTGATGATGGGTACAGGCAGTGCTCGTGACTGAAAAAAAGGTTGAAGATCTCTGTCTAACCAGAAAAAAATGAGATTTACTTACGGATGCTGGTGAATAAGTAAAGAATAAAGTCGCATTACACGCTCTGACGAAGAAGTCAAAACAGACTCAAAGAAAGCAGCAGAGGTCTCTATTCCCATTTGCAGAAGCTACGCACATATTGGGGAATAAAATGTCTGTTGACGCTCGAAAATCCCGTTTATCTTTCTTCAAATCAACTTGAAGATTTTTTGCAATGTTTAAGAGCATCCAAAAAAAAAATTTAAATTACAAATTTATAAATTAAATAGTTTTTTTTTTTTTATCCTTTACGCTTAAAATGAGACTGGTCCGATTAATCGATTAAGGGGTGTCACGCCCCTGAATTCGAGTTTTCAAAGACGACTTCAAAAATTATTTCATTCAATTGCAAATCCAACGCAAAAAATTTTGTGTCAATCATTCGATTGTTTATTTCAAAATCAAAGAAAGAAGTAGTGGTATATACATAGTTGGTATTGGCGCCTAAAAATTTTTTTGAATAGTTACTAAATTGCAGGTTGAGAGTAGCACAAAAAATGTTTGGATGTATTAGCAGCACATATCAAACCGTATCTATATTCAAACCAATCCAGGAAAAGTGTTTTCGTAGTCCAAGAATTTTTATTGTTCCCCCAAAATACTGGGAGCTTTGACTTACCACTTCCTTTCAAAATCCAAAATCAAAATCGAATCCAATTGAACCTATTGAAATTGAATCCATCAAATCAACGAATCCTCGTGGATTCGTAGATTTGAAAATGATGGTGAGCTTTATCGTGTACCCAATACGCACATTTTCACAAAACAACACAAGTCTATATTTACTTGCCTTAAAACCAGAGACTCGCTTTTCTTTTTAGGTGACAAATGTTTTTCACGGTATTTTCTTCCAAAATAGTGTAGTTTCGTCAGCGTTAAACCAGCACCTCCTAGAGGTAGATAAATATCTATCTTTAGGAGAGGTGCTGGTTAAACACCTACTCAGGTGCACAACCCTTCTCTTCAATAATTGTCTGAAGTCTTTTGAAATTTTCCAGCTGCCTCTTGGTCGGCAGAGGCTTGCTTGATCGCAAGTGATTTTTACATTGCGAAATCCGAATCGTTTCTTAAACTTATGACACCAACTCTCACTTGCATAAAATTCTGATGAAATAGACGTTTCAAAAGCCCTTTAATTTATAGAAGAGTAATTTTTTTTCGCTTTTTATGTTATAACATTACAATCTATTGGAATATATTTTTTGTAGCAGTCTTGTACCCACAAAAAAATAGCATTGTCTGTACGAGAAACATATGGATTCCGTAGGCGATGCAAAGTTTTCACTGTCATAGGTGCAACTACATCCACAGCTAATTGAATTTCAGAGTCCTTTTTCTTGATATATCTAACCGTAGATCCCTCGATTCCGTAATGGCGGGCCGCAGCAGCAATTGATTCACTTTCGCCAAGCATAGTCAATATATCCAATTTTTCTCGTAAACTTTTCACTTTTCGAAGCATTATCACTAGCACTAGAAAAATGAGCCATCCTAATCACGTACAACTCAAATTTTGTAAACAAAACACGTGAATGACGATTGCTGAGTGTTGCCAAAAAAAATTTTCAATAAAGGAAAAAAAAAATCGCGAATACGGGGAGGCCGACTGTAATCGGGAAAAAAAGGGGTAGTTCAGAGAATCTGGATCGAACCCTTAATCGCCGACTAAATAGCGATTGCGACAGGCAAGCACTCTACCACTGATCGACAATATACACCCGTCCAAGGCGGTACACAATCAAGCCTGTCAAAAAAATAGAATAATAATAAAAATATAAATGAATATATATATATTGTTAAAATATCAAATTTTTTATATGAAAACAGAAAACAAAAATTATGTGAACTGGAAAGCAAAAAAATATGAGCACTGAAAATTTCAAAAAGAAATACATCGAAGAATTCAAAAATGAGAAAAGTCATAGCCAATGTCTAGGCCTCTCATCGGGGGGAGGGGGAAACCCTGACATTGGCTTAACACAGAACGTTTCTGAGAGTATATTATCCTGTCATTCATATCCTAAATAGATGCTCGATCCCCCGACGTTCTGCTGAAGTACAAATTAATTTAAGACTCAAAATAGAAGCAAAAACAAATGTTTTTTGTCAAGTATGAAAGAAGCAGTCAAAATACAAAAAGAAGCATTGACTGCTTCTTTGCTTCTTCCATATTTTACAAAAAAAAACATTTGTTTCTGCTTCTATTTTGATTTTTCAGTTCAATTGTACTTCAGCAGAACGTCGGAGGATCGAGCATCTATTTAGGATATGAATGCCAGGATAATATGCTCTCAGAAACGTTCTGTGTTTCAGCCAATCTCAAGGTGTTTCCCCCTGATGAGAGGCCTAGATATTGGCTATGACTTTTTTCATTTTTGAATTCTTCGATGTATTTCTTTTTGAAATTTTCAGTGTTCATATTTTTTTGCTTTCCAGTTCACATAATTTTTGTTGTTGAAAAAAAAAATTGATATTTTAACAATGTTTTTTCACTAGACTGCATATTATAGCTGCCTATGGCACTGGTATTGGTGAGTTTCGACAAATTTTAAATTTTCATAATGTTAATTTTGTACATTTTTCTATACACACACACATATATATATATATATATATATATATACAGTATATATGCGTATACGGCGTCTACCTCATTTAAAGAATTTCATCTTAAAAGAAAAAATTGTAATCATCCAGGGATCATTGAGCACGCTACTACGCTGATTATCCCTGGATGACGGAAGTACGCTGAAGGTTCATTCGTATTAAGGGATGAAACTTTTAAACATAATTTTTTTTTTAATGTTCTTAACTGTCCGAGCTCCACAGAAGAATGCCTATAAAATTCACGAAAAACATACAATATAAAAATAGACATCTACGGCAGGCGAAATTTAAAAAAAAAAAAACATTTTCACAAAAAAAAAAGTGTGAAAATAGACAAAAAAGGCATTTAGCCTCAACATCTGGGTTCTAGAAATAAAGAACATAATTCAAAAATATGAATATTTCAACGTAAAATTTGTTTTCTTTTTTCTGGTTTGTTTATTTGTTTCGAATTCTTGAACTACAAAAGTAATGATGAATTAAATGTCAAAGAATAATTTTTACTTCGAAACTACACATGCATTTCGTTCACATTTCTCTGTGGAATAAAGGTAATTTTTACAGAAACTTTTGGATGCAACTACAGATTCACTACATCGACGAACTAATAATTACAATAACTATCAAAATATTTAATGAGCTTTGACTACGTTCTGTTTAAGCCTGTGCGGGATGTTTCAAAGCTAATGCAACAAGTTTTAACCCTCTCAGTGACATCGATAAGACATCCTCGTCTTCTTAAAAACACTTTTTATTTCAACAGCCCAAATAGTTTGTGAAGCTGGTTTATCAATGGACCAAAATTTTTTTACCCCCCTCCCCTCCCACTACATTATTGCACCTTCTGAAAAAATGGGAAGAAACATTATTTCATAAAAAAAGGGGGGGGGGGGGAAATGACAGATTGAAGAAAACCCTTACAGAGGGTTTAAGGGGATTTCTGCTATACAGGTTTCAGTAGGTATTCTCAAACTGCGCGCTGTAATGACCTGGTGCGCGTTCAACCTTTGTCAGGGTCGCCACGGAGTGGTGGCCCCGAACAAAAGTTTTTCGAAGAGATTTTTTTGTTAAACTGTTCTGGGTAGCCACGGATACACGTTGATTAGGGAAAGGTGCTCCGCGGGCGGGAAAAGGGTGTGTTTTTTTCAAACCGAGCACAACTCAGGTCTATCACCATCTACGGGCGATTTACTACCCAGTGAATTGTGCCGGAAGTGTAACTGTGTGTGTGTGCCTAACAGTCCGAATGCGTATGTAGTGTTGTTGTGTTTGATTTTTCAATGCCGCCATCTATATTTCAGAAGTGAAGTGAGTAATATATTATAATTGAATTACATTTGTGCTGTGTGTGGGTCTGTTGCTCTCTGTGGCGAGACTTTTTAAAGGGGAGATCAGCTCGCATTCGCAACTTGAAGTTGGGAACCACGTGAAAAAAAGTTTGAGAACCCCTGGGTTAGAAGGTTAATATGTGATTATACCATCTTGACCATTTTTTGTCACATAATGCATATTCGAAAACGTCACGTTGAAGTACAAGTAAAGTAGATGAGACACTGTAACGGCTAGCAGCACCCATTACACCGAGTATAATTATAAGTGTTTAAGTAATTTCTAACGTGCTCTGGAACCAGAAGCATCTGCGGATTGTTCATGACACGTCGTCCTATTACTACTTAACTGTTTATACACCTCGTACACATTTTATTTATTTTTTTGCTGTTTCACAAATTAGTTTTCTCATTTTTGTCGTTTCACGAAAATTTTCACTCAATTTGAGTGGTCTGCAATGAGAAAAAAAAATAAGTTGGAGAACACTGAAGACTAAATTTTACAAGGCCCGGTTTTTGAATTCGACACTATAATGCCCTCTGAAATATTTTTACACGAATTTGGATATGCAAATTAATCAATTTTATTTTAATTTTTTTTTCCAAGTAATTTCAGTGATTAAATTTTGATTCGGTCATCTATTATTTCAACTCGCATGCCCGAGTGGGCATGTAAATTTTTTGAGATTTGTTCAGCCCTGTTGTAAACTAATTTATCAAAACTACTTTATGACTGTTTATACAACTTTATTGACTGTGCGGTTTGCTCAATATCGACACTTCTACACTACATTTCTTACTGCAGAAACGATCAACTCACAGAAAGTCCTATTTCACGGAAAACGTGATGCTTTGAACTTTATTTCTTGGAATAGATCGATCATTTTTTGATTCGAGACAGAGAAAAGCAGAGGTCGCATTGGCGAGACTGCATCTGCCGTTATAAGTTTCGATACCAATCCTCGTGTTTGCTTAGCAGTGTGATCTTCTTCCATTCCTCAAGTGTTCGCCAAGAGTTGTCCTCCTTGACAGAGAAGATGCCGTTTCTTACTTGTCTTTTTTGAGAGCGCGTCTTTTGTCAATGTAAAACAGTAACAACCCGCTGTGATTTTTACATCTTCACTTTCGTATAACGACGAATATTCAAATAAAGGGATACAGCCTTAGTGTTATATACAATACAAATACAACGCCACAACAGGCAAATTGCCCAACGAGGTGGCTGTCATCACGGATCCCCGAGCCATTTTTTGGACCGCAAGTCAAGGTAAGTTTTTGCAACTTAAGTCGCTCGAATTGAATTCGTACAAACAACTAGAAGCCTTTCCGAAAGAAAACAATAGGCACAACAGGCAAAATGTCCAACAAAGTGACTGAGAAAAAGATGCCCATAACAAATATGGATGTCATATATTTCGAAAATACAGCAACCCAATTAAAAATGCAATTACAAAAACTAGAAACAATATATATATGCATGATAAAATATTATACAATGCCCATAAAGAATACTTATGGTTGTCTTATTCTAAGCATGGATTCTTATATAAAGATTCTCGATTTATCTCAACATGTTTCTTTTTAAACGTGTCAATTGTGTTAGCATTTACTACCTCCGGGGTAAGCTATTCCATCTATTAACTTATTGCTATTAGAGAAAAGCAACCCTATTTATGATTAACAAGAGCGGCATTTTCTTCACAAAAAATTCCAATAGTATTTTTTTGTGGGGAAAACGCAAAAAATAATAAAATATATTTACTGCCCATAGCAAACGTTCTTTCTACTTTTTCCGTATTTATAAAAACTAGAGGCAAGGAAATTTTCGTTCAATTTTTGATAAAGAATTTTTTTTTATTGCTTTTCATCTTGGAATATGAAAATTGTTTTTCCATTTTTCAAAATGAAATTTGAAAAAGTATTTTTAATTTAAAATAATAATCTGGAGGTTATCATTTCATTGCGTAAAAATGTCTAAACTTTATTCATTGCATATGAGGAGACGTTGTCGTCATATTGTAAATCAAATTATAATTTATATGACTATTCATTCGCGTGTGCATAAATTAATAATTAAATAATCTATAATTTTGTAAAATTTTTTTGAGTAGCATTACATTATTTTTGAAATGAGTTATAGAATATTATTAAAAATGATTTTTTCCATATTTATTGCAAAAAATATCGCATTCATTTTGTTAAATGTAATTACTTTATACGTATAACGGTTGAAGAATGATGCAAAAGTAATGTATATAAATTATAGACATTGCAGCTAAACCATAAGCCACTACTCGGATTCAATTCAATGTATTCAAATACACGTGATTATAAAATTCAGCTAAATATGATGATTTTTATGATGATGAAATCATCGAGAATTTTAGAACATTTTAAAAAGGAATGTGATGATTTCATTGTTATGATTTTTTTTTATGGTTGAAGCCCGATGAAGAAATTGTGGTCTCTCGATGACCCTTTTACTGACAACTGATAAGCTACACTGGTGTAAGAAATTAAGAGAATTTGCAGACTTGGTCGATTATCCCTAGAACTACTGTACCGATTTTAATGAAATTTGATATGTACATACATTGATACAATACAAAACAAATAACCATTCAATAATTGTAATACACACGCATGATCGTGCGTAACACTCGTTGGAGTCGGAAGGTATGAAACAGCGGTTGCAGAATAAACAAACAAAATGGGTTATGGTCATTATGGTTATTTATGTTATAGGTTATAGTATATAGATTATATAGGTTGTGTTAGGTTATTTATGGTTATGTTAGGTTATTTATGGTTATGTTAGGTGATTTATGGTTATGTTAGGTTATATTAAACAAATAAATGGGTTAATAGGGGGTATGGTCCCCTCTTACAGATATACAGGTCTCGCAGCGTGATTTCATACTTGAAATAAGGCAGTTTATCATTTCCTGTGGCAATTTGTCCCACTCGTTCAGCAACGTTGTTTTCATTCCTTCATTCCCTGGATGGTTCCCGGGGTGGGGTTGCGAGTTGCAAGTTGCAATTGCCCCCCCCCCCCCAGAGCGTCCCAGACATGCTCTACAGGGTTAAGGTCTGGAGATCTGGCTGGCCAATCCAACCGGCGAATATCCTCACTCTCTAGAAAATCGTCGAGCAGAAGAGCTCTATGTGGCCTCGCGTTATCGTCCATTAAAATGAACTCAGGGCCAACTGCACCCCTGAAAAGGCGAACATGGGGCTCCAAGACCTCATCCCTATACCTCACACCAGTCACAGTGCCTCTTTCAAAGACATGGAGAGGTGTGCGGCCATCCAACATGATGCCTGCCCAGACCATTAAACCTCCTCCGCCATAATGGTCGATTTCGCGGACATTAGAGGGTAGGTAGCGGGTCCCTGATTCTCTCCATATGAACGTACGGCGAGAATCGGTGCTTAGGCTGAACCGGCACTCATCAGTGAAGAGAACGGTCGCCTATTGATCCATGCTCCAATTTCTATGCTCTCTGCACCATGATAAACGGATTCTCCTGTCCGTAGAAGTGAGCGGGACGCAAACAGCAGGTCTTCTTGCAAACAACCCTCTCTCATGAAGTCTTTTGGAAACAGTCACTCTTGATACACGGGTTCCTGTGGCTGCATACAAGTCACGAGAGAGCTGAGAAGCTGTAGCACTCCTGTTACACCTAGCTATAATCGACAAATGGCGATCCTCTCTGCCCGTCGTGGCTCTTGGACGACCTTGCCCAGGCTTTCTCTAGATGGATCCGGTATCCTGGAACTGTTTCCATAGGTTACACACGACGCTGGGCGTTAAATTGAACTCTCTACAAAGCTGAACTTGAGGTAAAACGGTTTCTCGGTATTTAACGGTGTTCTTTTCTAACTTTCCTCCAACTTTGCCGCAAGGATGTCCAGACTGTTCAGTTTGATGCTAAGAGGCTTGCTCTGAAAAAAAAATTAGGAAAACATAGCCCCTCCCTCTTTTTTTAATGAATTTTCTCATTAGCTGCATCCTTCATTTTGCATGAAACGAAAAATATCAGAAAGAAAAATGGAAGTCCATCTGGGAAAAGATGAGTCATGAGTTAATCGGGCTGAAGCGACAGTAATTCTAATACGAAGGTTTTTAACAACTGGCTGTTGCGAAGATATATTTCGGAAAGAGAGAAAATTCAACTGCCCCTGCGGGGAATCGAACCCACGTCCTTTCACTTTCCGGGTGAACGCCCTAGACCACTAGACTACAGAGGCACAGAATCTCGCAATCTTTCCTTGTGTTATGAGCTTGGCCTGAGTCTGGTCCGGCCCTCCATGTACGGTCCCTTACAGTGTACACGAGCTCCAAGGAAAGATTGAGAGATTCTGTGCCTCTGTAGTCTAGTGGTCTAGGGCGTTCACCCGGAAAGTGAAAGGATGTGGGTCCGATTCCCCGCAGGGGCAGTTGAATTTTCTCTCTTTCCGAAATATATCTTCGCAACAGCCAGTTGTTTAAAACCTTCGTATGGTAACGGGGAGTGACGTCATCCTTGAGTAATTCTGATGATGATTGGTGTGAAAATGCAGCTCATAACGCGACTATGTTAGGTTAGGATATGCATCCATATCACCAAAAATGTTTGTTAATTGAATCTGTATTCGCGTTAGTTCAGGCGGCAAAACGTCAGAAAAGCATCTTCGTTAGAAGAGAAATAGTAAGCTTAGGGGTTTAGTAGCCAAGTTGTGACTATTCTATTGTCACTCGTTTTCATTTTTCTCTGCCCTCCCTCCCGTACAGCCCGGTTGCGATCTTAGCGTCACAGTCATGGCTGTACAAAATCCAAGAGGCGCAACTCAAGTCTCTGATGTACCTGCTCGTTCGTGGGTCCTCCCAAGTTTCACGTCCATCTATTACTCGATGTTTAAGCCACAATAAAATATTCCGTGACTTCCGCACACATTGATGGAAACACATCTTCAGTGAACGTCTCAAGGGCAATGCATAAAAGGCGAATGTAGACTCCTCTTAAAAGGAAGAAGCAGTATAAGTCCATTCCTTGAAGAAAAAAAAATCGAAACACCTATCTCATAAAATGCAATTTTTTACGATCTACACATTAAAAGCCCTCTTCCAAAACATATTAAATATACTGATTACGATAAAAGGCAGACTTTCAGCTGCTACGGGTGGTGAAATATTTTTATATTCTATTGAAAAGACACAACCGCAGATGTAATTTGTCCTCGTACAATTTTTGTTATAAAATACTCATTCAAATTCAAAATGTTTTATTATAAGATACTTACTCATTAAAACGCACTGCGATTATGACTTATATGCCCCTTTTCATATATTCCCATAGATTTGATTTCACCCCAGGCTTTGATAAGTATCATGAAGGAACAGAGGAAAAGAGTTGCTGTGGTTGGTGCAGGCGTTAGCGGGTTGTGCGCCATCAAGAGTCTTGAAGAAGAGGATATCGAACCGATCTGTTTCGAGAAAACGGGACATTTTGGCGGAACATGGCGATACCACGAAGATGATGTAGATGGTAAGTTTGAAGTTTTTGAAAACTCTGGTGTCACGAGTTTTTTGTTGCGGTGGGAGGACTTCTAATCAGTAAAAATCCGGCCCCCTACTGTTGACGGGTGGGCGAAGGCATCGTCTTGCCTCAGCAGGCAAGAATTTTTCGAAGGATTTTGGTGAAAATGTATGCCCGTTTCAGAAGGATTTTTGGGAATATGCGTAACTGCCGAAGGGTTACGCATTAGGGTGGTTCCTTAATTCAAAATTTCTCATCTTTCATATATCTTCTGTCAAATATAATCCCAAAATAAAATAAAATATAGAATAAACACTTTTTCAACGTGTTTGTTTACACTGTTAATTTTTCCGAACATCACATGGCTAAATCGGGCACTGGATAGCCCATTGGATTTTCTACGCCTCAAAAAGCGCATAAGATTTCCTGAACTCAACCAACAACAGTTGCATGGTAGGAGAAGCATCTCCAGGGGGGCATCGTCACTCTTTAAATGGGAAGTATAAGCCTTTTAGCGATTATCAGAATATACAGAGGAAAGATGTAATATTTGCGATGCCGATCCCGGAGCTACAGAGGGTTAAAATCACACAATCAATAAAAACAGTTGAAGAACTCAACAAGTAGAAGTGGCAACAACAATTCAACAGATGTCCGAGTGGCCCATTTCATTGACCACGACAAGTGGCATCAATCAAGAGAACTTGAATAAAATGATGCAATGAATATACTTTGCAAGCTATATAGCACATGATTTCTAGATTTAACGGATAATTAATTACTATCATTAACGAGGTTGACAATGATTACGAGTTCTTAAGGATTTTATGAATATGATTTCTGCTATTGAATAAGTTTCCGGATTCACCTATGCATAGGGAACGCTTCGATATCTCTCCGAGATGTGAAGAGGGGTGGTGTACCCGGTCCTTCAATGTTCAAAAAAATGTCAATTTATATTTCATCTCTTCTCTCTAGGTCTAGCATCCGTCACGAGACTTACAGTAGCCAACAACAGCAAGGAGATGTCGTCGATAAGCGATTTTCCTCCGCCGAAAGACACGCCGAACTACATGTCACACGATACGATTTATTCCCTGGTGACCGATTACTGCAAAACATTCGACTTGTTGAGACACGTTCACTACAAACACGAGGTTCTCCTCATCGAAAAGGCAAAAGACTACGACCAAACCGGGAAGTGGTCGGTCACGGTAAAGGACCTTCAAAGCGGTCAAGTCGACACAGACACTTACGACGGAGTCATGGTCTGCACCGGCCAGTTCGTTTATCCCAACGTGCCGAGCTTCCCGAACCAGGAGAGATTCGCCGGCAGAATTATGCATACGAAATCACTCAAGACTTTCGAGAGCTTTAAAGGGGAACGTGTTGTTGTCGTTGGACTGGGATGCTCTGGAGCCGATGCAGCCACTGAAATCAGTTCCGTCTGCAAAAAAGTGAGAGGAAACTCCGTTGGTGCAGTGGGTCTTCAACGCATAGCACATAAACTAAATGTGGCTCTCGGAGCTTTTTTCCCCGCAGACAATTTGGAGAGAATAATTACTTAACATTTAAAGGGGGGATTAAATCAGAATTTTTTTTCTCTCACACACAACACATTAAAGCTCGCTAGCCACTGATAACAGGGTGCCCAATAAATTCGTGAACCGTTAAAAATTCATAAAAAATGAAGAAATTGGTATGTATGAATGTGACATATACAAGAACCTGGCTATGAGAGGAGATATCGATGTCGCCGTGAGGGCAGAGACGAATTTTCCTTTCCTGAAACATCGATATCTCCTCACTTAGCCAGGTTCCTGTATCTGTCGTATTAGCAAGGGGGGAGAGTGACGTCTTTCGTTACATATGAATGTGGTTTGCGAAAAAATTATTCTCACGGAAGGGATCCAAGTCCAAATTTTTGTGGGTGCACGAGAGAAAATCACTGAAAATATGCCAATTACATTTCTATAAAGTGCAGTTTGTACGATTAACAGCTCAGTTCTGAATTTTCGGTTATTGGCGTTCACATAAGGTTTTCTTTGTGATGTTGATCATTGATGGATTAAGCACTATTGGTTAGTATAAAGTTAGTATAAGTTTTCCCCCTATACCAAAAAAAAAGGATCCCCCTTCGTGAGCATGACTTTCTCGCAAACCGGATGCAAATACACTAATTCTTTCAATTTTTACGAATTTTTTAACTGTTTACTAATTTATGGGAAACCCTGTATATAGTTATCAGATACTTTTGATACATTAACAGCGACATCATTACGAAATCGTGTGGCTCGGTGTCCGAACACTTTTGGAGATCCTTTAATTTCATGCATTTGGGGAGTGAGAAATCAGTGTTTGCATTAAGTAAACATAATTACAGAATTGCTCAAAAACACCCTTATGAAAGAAATTTGCAGAATTATTCCCACAACACTTTTGATATAATTTCAGAAAGAAATAATTCCAGAATCGTTGAAAGAATGAGCGAAACAGTTTCAGACACACATACACAAACAAATTAAATTGCAAATTTAATTAGGTGAACCGCAGCGCAGCTACCACAGTGCCTAAGTGCCACCCGCTTAACATTTCCAAATCACTAAAGGGACCCTCGGCATATTCACAAATCACTTGAATGATCCCGGCACAGCCCCACATCACTTAAGTGACTATCGGCATAATTAGGTGAACTGTTAAATACAAAGCACGTAAGTGGCCCACAGTATAGTTCTACATCACTAAAGTTACCAGCGGAACAGTTCCCCCCATCGCTTGAGTGATCCACTGCACAGTTTCAGATAACTCAAGTGGCTTGCATCACGTTTGCAAACCAATGAAGCATGCACATACTCTTTTAAACGTTGACCACCTTTGGAGTATATGGACCATCTTACAATTCTAAATTACACAGTATAGCCATACTTTTGGCCCACGGGCTTCAGGGAAAATTTGACCCAAAATTTTTTATACGTTGAAGACCGACTCCGCGCGTGCGCATTTAGAGATTTATTCGTTTTATTTGTATTTCATGAATGATGATCGTTTTATAGTATGTGTTCATCAATTTTTCTTGCAGATGTATCTCAGCACAAGGAGTGGAGCTTGGGTGCTGCCAAGACTGGGACCTTATGGTTTACCCTTTGACTGCTTTTTCATTAGGCGTTGGTTCGCCGCTATGTACAGCTGCCTTCCCTGGATTATCCGACACTGGGGCTTTCGACTGTTCCTCGAGATGCAGACCTTCAGTCATTCTCTGTACGGCCTGAAACCTCCGCATCGCATCCACGAGCAGTACCCAGTCGTCAGCGACACTCTTCCCTCCCAGATCGCTATGGGAGCCGTTACGGTCAAAGGGAACATCAAGACTTTCACTGAAAACGGCGTCATTTTCGAAGGAGAAAACGACGTCACCGCAGTCGACACGGTTATATTCGCCACAGGTTACCAGTGGAAGTTCCCAGTATTGGCTGACGGTATCCTCCAGAAAGACGGCGATTGTCTGAATCTCTGGAAATGCATGTATCCTGCGCAACTACCTCATCCAACTCTGTGTTTGATTGGATTTGTCTTACCGTACGGACCGGGTTTTCCTGTTAGTGAGGCCCAATGCCGTTTAGCAGCACAAATATTCAACCGCAAGGTTAGGTTTCCAACTCCGGGGAAAATGTTAGCCGAAGTGAAGAAGGTTTTCGAGAAGAATTCGCAGAGGTACAGGGTGATCGACAGATGCACGACGAGTGTCCATTTCGTACGATATCTCGATGAAATATGTTCGATGTTCGGCACCAGACCGAATTTCGTGAAATATATGTTCACGGATCCGAAACTATTTTCGGCTCTTTTGACCGGGCCGTCGCTGCCTTACCAGTATAGGTTGGAAGGGCCACATGCTTGGCCGGGAGCCAGAAAGGCAATTCTTACCAGTAAAGAGCGTATTGTCTTTCCTCTTCGCAGAGGTCGTGGCACCAACAAAAAGAGGTTCCTCAAAGGTTTCATAGTGAAGTTATTGCTGGCTTTACTTGTATTTATCTTCTGGATTACCGTATTTTCCAACAATAATTAACAGCATAGGCGAAAAAGAATCTAGAAAAGTCGCCTCCAACATTTCACCCCGGGACGTTTCGCCCAAACTGAGTAAGTGAGCTATCGAGTGAATGATTGCATGAATGAGTAAGTGACGGCATGAGTGATCAAGTGAGTGGGTGAATGACCATATTAGTGAATGAACAATTTAGTCGGTGAGTGATCATATTAGTGAGTGACCAAGTGAGTAGATGAGTGACCGTATGAGTGAACATGTGAATGGCTGAGTGAGTGATTAAACGAGTTAGAGACCGTACGAGCAGGAGCGGATCTAAATCTCGCTGTTGGGAGGGGTGATTTTACAAATGACTAAAAAATTCACATCATAGTGACCATATGTCCCGCATTTTATCCCGTATTTTCCACGGTGGTTCCGTTTTTCAATTTTTTTTCCCCTCCACCTCGACATTTTTGAAAATATGTTCCTGTTTTATCCGTTTTCAGACGAAGTTTTCTTGAATTTGTTGTTGCAACATTATCATATAGATGTGTTGCAATACTATCATATAGAAGCTCCGTAGATTTCATGAATTATTGCTTTTCGCTTGCCAACCCCCCCCCCCCCCCACACCCACCCTCCCATAGATGCCTTCGCGTGCGAATGACAGTCGGGGCGAAACGTCCGGTGACGAAATGCACAAGGGAATAGACATACTGGAGGGCGAAATGTCGGGAATCAAGTTTCTCCTTATATCGGACGGAAATCGGAAAATTTGTGCTGTGGAAACCCTTTTTCAAATTCAGGATGACGGCCATCTAAGTCTGATTCCAAAATCACGCCACATACTTTTGTCGACGTTCCGGGTGTACTTAAAAGATAGATGACACCTTCTGAGATATATTTAACCACTCATCTAATTCGGGGCGTTCGTTGAAATTTGTTAGCAATTTTCTACAACAGATGGCACCACTTCAACATAAATAAACTTTCAGTATACTCCCAGTACTTAAATTGCTCGTATGATAGTATCTTCGCTTAAAATTACCTTCGTGTCTCGCAGCAACCAGCAATAAGCGGATAATTTTGTGGCATCCTAGGAAAATATTCAGAAGATACATTTGTTAATCCTTTCTCTTGAAACTAAAATACGGGTCAAATACTAGATCTTTCCTCTGAAATACGGGACGTCTTACAACACTTTAGGAATGCAAGCATTTTCTGTTATTACCAGTACAGAAAACCACCGAAAAATAATTTAATTAGTCCTCACAATTTTGTACTAAAAACATTGTTTATTCCGTAAACATGTGAGTAGCTTAAAAATTCATAAAAATTAAAGAAATTTTTAAATTTCAATTCGGTTTGCTTAAAAGTTATTCTCACGAAGAGGATTTTTTTTTTTTTTTTTGGTATAGAAAAAAAAAATAGGTCAATTTTTGTCGATGGAGAGCACTGCACAAAATGGAATCACTGAAAATATGCAAATTAGAGTCGAATAAATGGAAGAGTATGATTAACAGCTCATTTCTGAGGGTTCCTGTTACGGGAGCCTACATAAAGTTTTCATTGGTGGATAAAGCGCTATCGTGAAGTTGTTTCACCTCAGCACGAGTCGCAACTGAAGCTTTGCGAGCGTTTTGTACATACAGGGTGATCAGCGAATAAGCCCTTATTTCAAAATTAAATATCTCTACAACAAAGATTAATAGAATTATGCGGTAAACGGTACGTTTATTAGCAAAACTGTAAGAATGTTGTACAGAAATTTCGAAAATGTAGTTTTTTTTAATTTTTAAAAATTAGAAAAAAAAAACAGGAGATTTTGGGGTTCCGAAAATCCTCATTTGTGTGAAGAGAAACCACTGCATTCGCCTAAAGTTACTGCATGGGCTGCGGTATGCGCCAGAGGCATTATCGGCCCCTTCTTCGTGCAAGAAACGATTACTACTGAACGTTACGTTACAATTTTGGAACAATTTGTCAGCACACATGGCGCATACCGCAGCCCATGCAGTAACTTTAGGCGAATGCAGTGGTTTCTCTTCACACAAATGAGGATTTTCGGAACCTCAAAATCTCCAGTTTTGTTTTATTTTTTTAAATTTTAAAAATTTTTTAAAAAAATTAATTTTTGAAATTTCTGTACAACATTCTCACAGTTTTGCTAATAAACGTACCGTTTACCGCATAATTCTATTTATCTTTGTTGTAGAGACATTTAATTTTGAAATAAGGGCTTATTCGCTGATCACCCTGTAGAAGGGTCCGAAGGAAAATTCAGGTAAAACATTGTGATTTGCTTTCTATTGACATACATTTGAACTTATTTGATGTTTTCCCGCTGTACCAAAAAAATCCCCTCTTCCTCCTGAGAATATTTTTCGCAAACTGCATCCAAATATCACAATTTCTTTAAGTTTTAAACCACTTACGAATTCATTGGACAGGCATACTGCACAATTATTGAAGTATAAATTGCTATGAAAAATAAATTACATTCAAGCTTGTGTAGTTACAGGCTGAAGTGAGTCTCTATATATTCGGAACGTCGTGGCCAACTGCAGGTATTAGTTTGTATGCCTATTTATGCACTTTGAAGCGGCTCTTATAGGTGCGAAAACATCTAACAAATTGTTCTGGAGAGTCGCAGATAAACTAAAAATTGGGCAATGGAGCGACGGGTGATAGAAGTTTGAAAACCACTGATATAACAAATTACCTCTCTGTCTAATACCTGCATATTTCTCAATTATATCTCTTCAGATTGAAACGAGATTTTTATCCGTAATTACACCGTAAAAATTGAACACTGTGTGTCCATCATTTTTTTATTAATCCTATGTGCATTTTTGCAATGCATTATATTAATGCTCGTATGAATTTAACACTTATTCCCTATTTCCGATCAATTTATTGATTATAAAATTTCGATTATACAAACTATATTTTAGTTGTATTTGTGGTAAAAAAAATAAAAATCAATAATTTTTGTTCCCGTGTTGTCTCATTGATTATTTCACGAGGAACAAAAAAAACAGATTTTCTCTAAGGACTCTCTCAACTGAGTTTTTTTTTTTTTTGTTTTCAACTGATTGAAAATTGTCACAAGTACTAGTTGAAATTACGTTTCAGGAAATTCATATACGGTTATGTTCCGAAATCAACATTTTTTTTCCTAGAAAAGTCCCAAATCAACTTTTAGTCCATTAAAACATCTGTTTCCTGAAATTCATTATCAGTAATCATGCCAGACATGTCAAATGAGAAACTCACGTGTCTTTCTAGCTTCACTTTGTTTTAACTGATGGCAGAATAAATATCAAGTGCTTTTCGGTAACATAACATGGCATCAACGTACAATCGTTCATGTTCAGTGACGTCGGAGCTGGGAATGTTGTAGGGGGGTTTTTGTGTCCTGTGTGGCAGACCACTTCCAGAAGAAAATTCAAAAATCAGTCTAAGATGAAAAACTCTTAAAAAATTGATCATTGGTGAAATGTATATATATATATGACATGAATGTCGCTCTCCACTTGTTAATACAAGGTATACAGAAGACTGGATGTTGTGAAGATATTTATTATTTGAGATGTTAATTTTTTAAGGAAGGAAAAAACTCATCTCTGCCTCTACCGGGAGTCCACTAAGCTCTGACCACTAAGCTAAAGTAGCTTAGTGGTCAGAGCACTCGTCCGGCAATCGAGGGACCCAGGTTCGACTCCCGGTAATGAGTTTTTTTCCTTCCTTAAAAAATTAACATGTCAAATAATAAATATCTTCACAACATCCAGTCTTCCGTATATCTTGTATATATATATATATGTGTGTGTGTGTTAAGGAGCTCATACCAACACCCCCCCCCCCCCTATAAAACAAGGCCTCGGCACGAAGTTCATGATGTCACTCTCTCTGAAGGCCATCTCACCTATAGCTATTGGATAGAGTAGGGCGACGCATGCGCCATCTTCACCCAATTTGTAGTATATCCAATGGCTATAGATGAGATGACGTTCTTCACTGACGTCAGAAGCTTCTTGCGGAGACCTTCTTCTATAGCTGGTATTACCGATACACGTTTAGGAAATCCTCGGCGGAAAAACTGTGCAGTCCTGGCCTTCGGTATTTCCGGAACGTGTGTGCGTGGTGGAAAACTGTGCAGATTTCATGGACTATTCAGGCTGCATGATGAGAAAATCACCTGATCAAAAAACGATTCTGAATAACCGCGCAGTCTGCAGGCCGACCGGAGTGTGTGTGTGTGTGGCGTTGCGTCAATTAAGTTAATTAAGTTTGATTGAAACCGCGGTTCAGTCAACACATGAGCCGGAAATTTCTCGCTTACATCACTCACCAACGAACTAAAAGGTATTCCAGAGCATGTGTGGAGGAGGGGGGTATTCAGACCGAATCCGGAAAGCTCGACCGAACGTCCTGATCAATTTTTCCTCAGAGGATTTCGAGAAAGTGTATAGACTCCTTTATGGTAGAAAGTCATAAACTGATTATTATGCGTAATTAAAATCACCAACCGTCTCTTCAAGGGTAAGCCACCCCTCAGGAGTTTGGGCAGGTGCAGTCACACTTGGACCCGCATTCACGACAGATGCGTATGTCCCTACTCTGGCAATGCGGAAGTCTGTGTCTTCCAGCCACTGTCCCTGTCGTTTGCCTGGTAAATAAAGAGACCCAACAAAGATTTTTTTCTTTGCACCGGATATGACGTCATATTTTTCTTTCGTATTTTTCTCGAAAACTATGGGTCGTACTAGTACAGTTCTCTGGGCATTTTTTATGTATTTAATGCAAAACAGATTTTTCCGAAACTCAAGCCTCCTGACCGGAATCTTTCGAGTCCCGGTGCATCGAACTTTAACGTCAAAGGAATTTTCGAGTGCCAGCTGACTTGCAAGTCAGCCTCTACGTCGGCAAAAGTCTATGTGATCAAGGGACCCGATCGTCCACTATTGTCAAGAGAACATTGCGTCCAACTGAAGTTGATTCGACGACTCAATGAAGTGATGGCTCACAGCCTAACTCAAGTCGACTCGGAAAAGAATTTGCACGAATTTTTCGATGGGCTTGGAGAACTGAAGGGAGAATATGAAATCAAGCTGAAGCCCGGTGCCGTGCCCTTTGCAGTTCACGTTCCAAGGCGAGTTCCTATCCATTAATGGATAAAGTAAGACTGTGCGATGTTGAAGGACGGAATAATCGAATCGGTGACGGAACCGAGTGAATGGTTGGTGTTAGCAGCAAAACAAAATGGAGATATCAGACTCTGTGTCGATCTGACCAAATTGAACAACAGCGTTCAACATGAAAATTTTCCGTTGATCATCTGTTGAGCCAGATACCCCCAGAAGCCAGGATCTTTTCCAAGCTGGACGCCAATACAGGGTTTTGGCAGAAGAAATTGGCAGAGAAGTCTCGAAAGTTGACGACTTTTATCACGCTTTTTGGAAGGTTCCGTTTCTTGAGACTTCCGTTTGGAATTTCTTCAGCTCCAGAAATTTTTCAACGAGACATTGCAGAACTTCAGGGTATCCCAGCCGTGACGACACTTTAGTGTGGGGAGTTACTCAAGAAGAACATGGCAGACGTCTCAGAGAAGTTCTTCGACGGTTCCATGATGCGAACGTCACCCTCAAAATGGACAAGTGTGTCTTCGGCGTCACTGAAGTGAGGTTCTTAGTCATCTCATACCACCACCCAACTTTGTGGAAATTCATAGATACTCAGCGTTTTTAGTTTTAAAAAAATTGTAAATGATCGATTGTAACGATCAGACCAGACCAGAATTAAACTTTTCCTCCCGGGCCTGGTTCAAGGGAACCATCTGCGGGCTTACAAACTGTAGCCACGGGGACTACGTGTGAAGGGAAAGACAAGAGAGTATGTGTGAATTAAAAGTGCATGTGTAAAAAGAAAGTTGTCAAGTTCGGGTAAAAATGAAATGGTCCTGGTCATGTTTAAATTAAGTTAAATTTAAACGAATTTTGCAGAAAAGATGCCGGCACAACCCCAATTTTTAGTACGATTATTATTTTAGTGCTTTCTGCTGTGAAGAAAGCTAGAAAGGCGATTTTTCATCAGCTACGCCACTGCTTCGCATCTGATTGGCTGCGGAGTCCTGGTCATCTCTCATTGGCTGGACCTGTAATCGATACTATTAGTAGAAGAAGGGAAAATTTAGAGATAGAGTTAATCGATTATTTCAAAGTTGGGAAACGATAGTAAGAGAAGAATAAAAAATATTATTAATTTTTTTTTTTTTTTTTCCAACTCAGAATTGAGTAAAATAAGGGTTTTTTTTTTTTTTTTTGGAGAGAATTTTTCATTTTTTTATAGCAAAAGATGGTGAAAGGAAATGAAGAATTAGAAGATTTTCCGATAAATAATTTTTAGATTGAGATGAAGTCGCTTATTTTATGAGAATGTTCCCTGCTTCAGTCAGGAACTTATCCAGGATTGATCTTTTATCCTTTTTTGAAGCGCACTTCATGATGTCCTCCATGCAAGACTTAGCGAATTCAAACATATCGTAAGTCGAATTTGAACTGGTCGCCGAGTCATCCGAGAAGGATATCATTGTGGAGCCGTCTTGGTCAGCTTCCTTGGCCGGCATCTGGGTTGCCGGTTTGACGGAGGTCAGTTCTGCATCGGAGGGAATTTTTTCTAAGTTTTTCCTGGAGTCCGTAGATTGATTTTTCACCAAGTCCGTAGAGCGGGACTCTGTTTTTTCTTTGGGCGAATTTTGTCGGCCCTTTTTTCCGAGTTTGTCCTGCTTTTTTGGCGTAGGGTTTGCGTCGGATTTCGCGGACTTAGATGACGTCTCGCTGATTTCTTTACCATTTTGCAGTTTCCTGTGACTTCGGAAATTTTCCCACACGCTACGAGGAAGAAAAGTCGTGTTGGTGTAGACTCTACCAGACTTTTCGTAAGTGGCAGTCCGCACTTCAACGTTCGTTTTCTTGTGCCTTGGTTGAGCAATATTTTTGTCGTGGACATCCAGAGGTTTCCCGTATATTTCCGCGTGTATTTTTCCAAGAGCTTTCTTGTAAGCAGCACATCCACGGTAGTTACTGGGGTGACCAACCGTCCCGCAATTACAGCATTCTGGTTGATCAATCCCTCGTACCTTCTTACACGTCCGAACTGCATGAAAGTCCTTACATTTGAGGCAGCGCTGAGGTCTGTCACATGGGTTCCCCTCACATTCCCATGACTGGCACCGATAGCACTGTCTCGGCGTAAGTCTATTAGGGTTCCTTTTGAACCTAGAGATGGTGACAGCTACAAAGGCTAGCTGTTTAAGGTCGAAGATGGCCTTTGACTCTTCGTTATCTGGCAGTTCAATTTTCCAAAGCGGGAGGTTTCGCATCCGGGTACGTCTCCTTCTAGAACGGAGTTGTTCGATGGATTTTGCGCAGAAACCCGCTTCCGCTAAGTCATCGCGTAAGTCCTCTGCTGGTGTCTCCGGATCCATTCCTCGAAGCAGAATGAAGAAGGAGTCGGCACCAATTGCAGATTGTCTGCTCACCTCAATGTTGTTTTCCCGGAAAAATTTTAGAGCAAGTTGACGGTCACCATCATTTTGGAACCATATTTTGGGTTGACCGCCACTAAACTTGACGCGGAAGTCACTTTCACAAAAGTCACTGATTTTTTTTCCAACTTTGGACCACTGGCCATGGCATCGGATCTCAAGAAAAGTTGTCCCGTATGCTTTTTGTGATGTCCCGTATGCTTTTTCGTGTTTACTCTCCGGATCGGGTGAAGGGGGTATCTCGTCCTCGCAGATCCATTGCGATTGGGTGATCAGGACGTCAGTCTCCGTCGGGGCGGGGCTTTCGCGGGTAGTCCCGTTTCGGCACCGTTCTTCTGGATTCTCCTTCCCGTCCCCTGATCGCTCAGGAACGGCAGACGTGGGTACCACTTTCTCCGTCGAGGAAGGTGGGTCCTCTTTGGTGCTCTCGACGCGTGATTGGTCGGTTGGAGCCTTGGCTTCAGCATGGGCGGAGCCTTTGGGAGACTTTTCCTGGCTGTCTCTTGGGCTTGGCTTGGGTCCCTTTTTTCGTTTTTTTCCGGGAGTCTTGTCCGGGTTTTTTGCAAGAGAGTTCACAAATCTTTGGCACAACAGGATGTCCAGTCTGTTGAAGAGTGACGTCGTTTCAGTGAGTTTGCATTTTTCGTGGACCGAAAGATCCTTGACAGCTTTCCATATCTTGTGGTTGTGCTGATCCCTCTTTTCTATGACGGGGACTTCTTTAGTCAACCAGATTAGCTTGTCAAGGATATTATCACTGGAGCAAGGCTTGAACTTGTTCTTGCTGGTTTGCAACAATTTGTAGAAGGCTTGGAAGTCGTGTTCAGCTATATGTGTCAGCTGTTCGGCTGCTGCGGCTAAGTCGTCAGACCAGACCAAACTTTATAGCCTCCCCTATGAACAATAGTTTTTCGTATTCTTTGAAGCGTTCACTTCTCTTCTCACAAGCACCATTTCGGAGGAATATCTAGAAAAACAAGCCGCATTATATCCCTTCAAGCACGAGTTCAAACGATCGTGCGGGAGAAAAACTTAACAAACATTCATGTTTTCAAAAACTTCCAGGTCTTAAAAGGGATAAATATGATCAAAAGTAGTTTCGAAATCAGTGACTAACCTAAAATAACCGATTTAAAAAAGTAAATGACAAGACCCAAGTTGAAGAAATTCCTGGTTGTTTCAAAATATGCTCAGCATGTTAAAATGCTTCAGACGGGAAATCTTAATTTCTTAATCTGTTCTTATTCTTATTTTTGATTACACACATGGCGAATAGGTGTTTGACAAATGAATGAAAAATATTTTTACGGCAACAATTAAAAAATATAGCAACGAAAAATATTCCATTAAAATTCGATTAAAGTCAAAATTTTCGATTTTAACCAGTTAATATTTTTTTCAATTCCTAGCCCTAGTTTAAAACGAACTCTACTTGCAATAACAAGGAAACTGTCATAGTAAGTGATAGCATTCAATATACTTTTATATAAACTGAAGAGCCAAAAAAACTGGTACAGGCATGCGTATGCAAATAAAGAGATATCGAACCAATCAGAGTACGGCGCTGCGGTCGACAACGCCTATATAACACAACAAGTGTCTGGCATAGTTGTTAGATCGGTTACTGCTGCTACAATGGCAGGTTATAGAGATTTAAGTGAGTTTGAACGTGTGTTATACTCGGCGCACGAGAGATGGGACATAGCATCTTCGAGGTAGCGATGAAATTTGGAATTTCACGAGTGTACCGTGAATATCGGGAATCCGGAAAAAAATTAAATCTACGACATCGCTGCGGCCGGAAAAAGATCATGCAAGAACGGGACTGACGAGAATCATTAAACGTGACAAACGTGCAACCCTTCCGCAAATTGCTGCAGATTTCAATGCTGGGCCATCAACAAGTGCCAGCGTGCGAACCATTCAACGAAACATCATCGATATGGGCTTTCGGAGCCGAAGGCCCACTCGTGTACCCTTGATGACTGCATGACACAAACCTTTACGCCTCGCCTGGACCTACAACACCGACATTGGACTGTTGAGGACTGGAAACACGTTGCCTGGTCGGACGTGTCTCGGTTCCAATTGCTTCGAGCTGATGGACGTGTACGGGTATGGAGACAACCTTATGAATCCATGGACCCTACATATCAACAGGAGACTCTTCAAGCTGGTGGAGGCTCTGTGATGGTATGGGGCATGTGCAATTGGCGTGATATGGGACCCCTGATACGTCTAGATACGACTCTGACAGGTGACAGGTACGTAAGCATCCTGTCTGATCACCTGCACCCATTCATGTCCATTGTGCATTCCAAAATCAGAATGCCAAAATCAGAATTCTCAAATTCTCTTTCGTCAACCGATGATTCGAAAACCAGAGGGTTGTTTTCTACTTCATCACTAAACATTTCACAAATAGAGAGATTCAAAGGTTCTCTCAAAATTTTTATTATTTTACTTTTTTTAAATTTATTTCGGTTTCTGTAAAATCTGTCGGCTCCATCTCTTGAACATAGAATTCGTGGTACAGCATCCACACCATGTTGAACACATTAATATGTGGTGACATTTTCTATTTGAAAGTCACAGCTGGTTTAAAAAAATAGATTCAAAAACATCGAAGTATATAACAATTCATGCGAAAGACTTTTCAGCATTAAACAAAACAACAACAAAAAACTTATTGCAACTCGCTAATTTGATTCACTTATGTAAAATAAAAGTGTAGGAAATGCACCACTCAATTTCAAACACTTTTGAATGCAAAATACTTAAAAATAACTTTACAACAGATTTAAACTCATTCGGAGGAAGCACGGACAGTTCATTTAAGAATTTGCCACTTTTATCTGAATCCTCGCTAAGTAGGGTTACATTTGGTGTTAAAAATGTTGATTTGTATTATTTTTTACAGCTCTTCTGTTGCAATTCCGCAGCTAATTTTTTCACAGTACATATTTTGAACTATCTACTAACGCCTGTAAAATTTTCGTCGAATTCTATGAGTTTAACTTTGGGGTAGGAGCATTTCCTTCTTAGAATCAAACTCAATGATCCGGACATTCTAAAAGCCTTTTTCATCTGCATATATAATGAGACACAGCAAAGAGCTGACCAAATTACGAATGCAAGGGGACACCCATGAACCTATCTGGGTTGTGTACATTTTAGTTTATGAAAAAAAAACTTCAGTTTTTTTCTTATCTTCATATATATAATTTTTTTTTCTATATATTCAATCATGATGTCGATCATTTTCAGTCATAGGTCAGATTTTGTGGTTTTTTTGAGGTCTTTTGCAAAACTTCAAACTTCTTCAAATTTCGTGCATTGCCTGGAACGGATTAAACGATTTACCATAGAAACCTATGGGAAATTGCGTTTTGACAAAGATGTTGACTTACAGATGCGATTCGGGTACGAATTATCTTCGTTAGCTGAGTTTTCTCTCACTGTAGTTAGGAAACGATAACTTCTCTTCGTCCCACCTTTTGCTTTTTCAGGAAGTGATTGTTGCCTTTGGTCAGATGGCAGCACCAACCAGTTTCAAATACCGGTTCAGTTGGCTAAAGAAGTCTGACAAGTATCAGAGTATGTTTCCGTCCGGATCAGCTGTCACAATCTCCGAGTTCAACAAACAAGAAGGTGAGTTAAAATCCTCTTTCTTCTCGCATTTGTTTTTGTTTTGACCTTTTGTGAGAACGATTTGTGATTAACACAGTGACGTGTTGCATTCACCCCCCCCCCACCGCCCCATATCTCACAGGTATTAAGGATTATAGAAAAGATTAACATGTATCCTTCCCCCCCCCCCCCCGAGTGAACAAAATCTGCTAATTTACATTTATTTTCATTCCGTAAATCAAATATTGCGTATTTTCAAAATTATTCCATGTCATATCATGATTTCATACAGAAAATTTATGAAAGCTTTCAATCATTTCGGGTAGTGTTAAATCGACAAAATATTGATGCTAAAGGATACTTTTTCCAATAACTGGATTGAAATATTTAAATGTGACGCATTACGTAGGTGTTAGTATCTTTCACATATTGATGAGTTACATTGACGTACGCAAAGGGGGAGGGGTGGGGTTGGAGTTCTAACCCCCCCCCCGAGCAAAGATTATAGTGTTATTTTGCAGGAAAAAATAAGTAACCCCCCCCCCAGAAGGAAAAAAAAATGTGAACCCCCCCCCCATCCTCTCGATAAAATTCTGCGTACGCCTATGTGATGAGTTATATTTAAATATTTCCTAACTGGCGTTTTTGTTGTTATTAGATGAAGCCACCTGTACATACTTGTACATGCGTGCATTAACTTCACAAGTGATGCATTTGCAAAATATTACATGGAGTAAACGAAGAAAAAATATGATAATGATTATTATATCGGCTGTGTGATATACATTTTTACATGTGTACAGGTATCCTATACCTGTAAGTAGTTTAAAAATTCATAAAAATTGAAGGAATTGATTTGTTTGAATGCTGTTTTGCGGAAAAGTTTTTTTTTTTTTTTTTTGGTGAAGTAAAAATTTAGTTCAAGATTTTGTCTATAGTGGGCGCTGCAAGAAAGCAAACCCTAGAACATTTAGCTTGAACCCTCTTTAAAACACTTCCGTGTCCGAAACGTTCGTAAAGCTTCAGTCCTGGATTCGTGACTAAGGTAAAACAACTTCACCAAGTGTGAATTAATCGCCAATGTCAACATCACGATGAAAAACTTATGTGACCAGTAACAGGGAAATTCAGAAATAAGCTTTTACGATTTAAAAATCGTACGCCTTGTATTTTATAGAGCTTTTATTTGTATATTTCCAGTGATTTTTTTCGTGCGACTCTTTCTATCGATAGTAGTTTGAACTAATTCTTTTTTCCGTACTTCACCCAACGCCCAGATACAAAACCTCATGTGCCGCCCTTAAAGAAGACCCTGATGGGAGGCTGAAAGACCTTTATCCAAATGGACTGTAGGATAAACATAATGTTTATACTCGTCCGAAGACGAAAATCAGCGTTTAGCCTACAAAATATTCTTGACCATACGTTCCGCTTTTGGTAAATAAATACGATAACATGTTAGGATAAATCGAGAAGTTATCCATACTTAGAATAAGACAACCATAAGTATTCTTATGGACATTGTATAATAATAATTGTATAACATGTTCCATTTTTAATTGGGTTGCTGTATTGCTGAAATATACGACATCCATATTTATTATGGGCATCTTTTTCTCAGCCACCTCGTTTAGCATTTTGCCTGTTGTGGCGTTGTATTTGTATTTGCTTTTTTTTTTGTCCAGAATTCTGTGCTCAGATGGCAAAATTAAAGTCATTTTTTTCAAAAATTCCAAGGTGGAAAACTTTGAGCAACATTTTGCCAACATGCAATTCTGTGGCTTTTCGACTTATTTCAATGTGCCTTCGTTGTTTTCTCATGAACGGAAAGAGACTTAGGGATCGTTCAAGTATTACGTCAGCATCGCGGGGGGGGGGGGGGTTTCCGGATTTGCTGACTTTTGATGACAAGGGGGGCAGAGAGGTTTGAAGGTTGCTTACGCCATCAACCACCCTTTTTGGAAGATATGAAATATTCTAAGCTGCTGACGAAATTTTGCTGACGGGGGGGGGGGGGGTCAAAAATCGCTAAAAATCTGCTGACGTAATACTTGAATGGCCTCTTACGACATTTTGCCAATTTCTAAAAACTAGCGAACGAGACTCTGGAATGTGAAATTACTCAATTTTTTGCAAAAGTCACTTAAAGCATTTTTCCACCTGAGCACAGAATTATTTTACCGTTCTTAATTACGCCAGATAACTTTTTCCAGATTTACAGCTCTTATATTAATGAGTCATCATATTTTTTTCCCTTTAGGATTGAATTAATTTTTTAATTAGTCTAGTTTTTTAGTTAATCTAATTTTTTTTAAAGAGTTGAACCTTGTTAATGCCGAAACGTGCCTACTCCAGGGTACCCAGTGTGGAAACTAGGGGAAGTGTGAGGGATTTCCTGGTGCTCCAGGCCCTGAACAAGTGCGAACCCAAATTCTGTGTTTGATTTTGTTTGACCTCTTCCGAAAAACTACTGGATGTGGGGGGGGGGGGGGCAGTGGCGTATTTAAAAGTGGTCTTAGAGGCAAGTTCAGTGGAGCAGAAAATTTGAGAAAGGGTTGGCAAGAAAAATTAGACTAGAATAATAGCCTGTAAGCCCCTAGAAAGGGTGCCAAAATTCGTGTAAAACCATAAATCCGCCTCTGGGTTGGGGAACCAAAATACGTACTTGCTCCGTGTGATAGTGCCATTCTTGTTTCTGGTATAATGGTACCAAGACCAAGCCCTACCTGTTCTCAAGTTCCCTCAGCAATTTCGTTGTCAAGGTATGGCTCAAAAAAGAGTGACAGTGCTATAGTTGTTGTGACTTTTTATTATTCCCAAATTTTAAAACTTCGTTTCTAAACAACAGCTGCCGCCCGGGGGGTGCGGGACACCCACTTGCACCCTCTCTTAAGCCGCCCCTGCCAACTACTTCAATTTTTACTAGCTTTTAAATCATTTACGAATTTATGGGACATCTTGTACAGTATATTCAATAGATGTTGCTGGTTATTAAATGTTAAGCTCTTGGAATTACGAAAAATCGCGCTTGGAATCACAAATGCAAATAGTACAAACCATATTACTATGATCATAGAACCAAATGGAATCAAATTATGCATCTGCTGTTTCAAAAATGTGGCTGCAACAACTGAAACACAATTTTATTCAATTTGTAATGTAAAATTTTGTCGTATGAAAGTTGAAAAATAGTTTTATTCCATATACGTATCTTTTGTGTCCTTTTGATGAACTAAACATGCTTGGGATGCGTGGAAAATGTAGCTCATTTAAGAAGATATTTGATTGGGCTGTTGCGTCGAATAACTTTCAAAATACTCTCACCATTTTCTCTTTATTTTGCAATTGAATCACGTGTGTACGTAATTAGTGATAGAAGATCAAGATGTCCTTGATCGTGCAACACGCACATATACACGTTTCGGTCCACTTGTGTCTGTACTTGAATAACACTTCCTGAATCTTCTAACGAATTGAGAGCTTTTGAATCAGGGGAGAAACAATCAAACATGTTTCTATCGCTAAAAAAATAATATTTTTATTTTTCTCTTCGTTCTAGATATTCACAAAGGAAGATATTTTGATTTAAATATGTATTATATCCTGCGCTGTATTTAAATCGTTATATAATGTTACATGACGGGCACAACATAAAAACTGATGTTTCCCTTCTTTCTGTAGTTTTACGACATGGGCCTGAAAAAACGAATAGCTGTGGTGGGTGCTGGGCCATGTGGCCTTGGAGCCGTGAAATGTTTAAAAGAAGAGGATTTGGAACCCGTATGTTTCGAACGGACGGGTCATTATGGTGGACTATGGCGATACCACGAAGATGATGTCGAAGGTAAAGTTCGGTTGTAAAACGTATATGATAATTATAAAAATTATATTAATATTAGTTCCGCTATAGACACACTTATATAAGCAATATATCTAATATGTATAAATGTAATTATGTGTATACATTAATACGTACGTATAATTCGTTTTAATGTTTCTCTGTTGTTCATGTAAATAATTGTTTTATACGTGATAGCTGAATTTATTTGCATACTGTTTTGTGGGGGGTTTTTCTCCGACAAGGAAAGGCCCCACGGTGATATCTTCAAAAAGTTTTGAAAAATACCACCGATTCTATTCTTCACTTAAATGCGCACAGAAATATTAAAAAAATCCGGCGGAATTATTGTGCGTCACACAAAAAAATATCAATAATATGAACACCAATAGAGGACAAAAATGAATTTAAAAATCCCGCAACCCTAGAGTGACGTCATTCAACAAGATCAGGTACAGCACAGAAAAAGAAAGAGAAAAAAGAGAAGGAAGGAAAGAGAAAACGGGAAGCTCTAAATTGAATATGTGAAAACAGTGAAAAGAATATTATTTTTTTTTTTTTTACATCACCAAGAAATTGCGACAAGCGATGAGTAGCCAAGTGATGTCACTTTAATAATTTTTGTGCTTTTAATAATTGCATTCTGCCGCTAATTTTTTTGTTCTTATGCGTTTCCAAGTGTGTGAGATGCATGTACTTTAATTTTTTTTTCATAATTTTTGTTGTACCTTTTTTTGATCTTTCCCTTGTGAGAAGCAAGGATTGTGTGATCTAAAAACCGGTTAACATCCATAAAGAGTGAAAAATCCATATTAATCGGAATGACGGACGTACATCAAAGAAATAAGCACCGATAACCTTGAAATGATGTGAGTTTCATTTACTGGATAGCAATGACGTCAGTAGAGTAGCATGTGAAAAATGTGCGAAGTCAGCTGTGCATTCAACGGAAGTCACAAGCAAGAGAACTTTACTTGTTTGTTTTTATAATGTTTTCCACAAATATACACCACAGCTAACATCGTTTCACTAACAAATGAAGAAAGAGAGCGCATCGAATATTTGTGTGATGAGCATCGTTCTTACTGAAAGAATGGAGCGCCACTTGTTGGCATCGTGGGGATCAGAATTTTTCAAATGTTAATTTACTTTTGTTAACTCACTCTGAATACACGAAGCGTACTTATGAGTAACTTGAAATTCATTCATCATGTGATCACACTAACATACCGCTTTTTTTTCCAGGATTAGCATCCGTGATGAAGACGACTATAATCAACACCAGCAAAGAACTTGGAGCAGCCAGTGACGCTCCTCCGCCGGCCGAGTATCCGAATTACATGCATCACACTCTCATGTATGAGTACATCGGGTTGCTAGCGAAGAAGTTCGATTGCTTGCGACACGTCAAGTACCACCACGAGGTTATAAGCATTGAACCTGCTCCTAATTATGAGGTAAAGTAAATATATTGACAATTTTCTTTATCTTACGAAATCAATCAATGGAAATAATTAAGCATACGATCACGGAAAAATGATGTAATACAGGGTTGCACAATATTTTCAGTCACCGTGGGCTTGAACATATAAACTTGTATTACTTTACCGCACACCAACTCCAGTTATATATGGCCATATGGCAATTTTCAACTAGTGGTTGTGCTAATCGTTTTGATCATTTTTGTCACACCACAGTCATTTTCTGGACACAAGAGCTAATTGGACCGGGAACTACAATTTACTGCCTATTCCAAACGGCAGCGATCGACATTTTGCCGTACATTATTGTATTGTACTCGCCGAAGGGTTTGATCCACAAACCCCTCGTTGTGGGACTCACTGCTGTAGCAATCTCTTCCTTTGGTCATGTTGTAGCAGTATCTGTTGTACCTCCGCGTCAGGAATGTTTTCTGCCAAAGACAAATTGGGTATCGATGTCGCGACACCCCAAATCATCTTTTAGTACTTTAGGCGAGTATCTCATCTCCGCTTATTCTCAAAGAGGTTTATAGGCTTATTTTTTAAATCGATATATGACACATTAATTAATTACGGTACAATCATAATCATAATATAATTTTAGTCATGTAGCATCTCATATATTGTCAAACATATAAGTTTCTCTTTTTTTTTTTTGGTGAATTATATTTTCTATGACAGCTGGGTGATGCGAAGATATATTTTGGAAAGAGGGAAAATTCAACTGCCCTTGCGGGGAATCGAACCCACGTCCTTTCACTTCCCAGTCTAGTGGTCTAGGGCGTTCACCCGGGAAATGAAAGGACGTGGGTTCGATTCCCCGCGGGGGCAGTTGAACTTTCTCTCTTCTTATATTTTCGCATCAGCCAGCTGTTATAAATCTTTGTATGGATAGCGAAGAGTGACATCATCCTCGAATTGCAATTTCACCGATTGCGACTAGCAGTAGCTTTTCATCTCGCGCCATTGGCTATTTTTCAGCAATTTTATTGATGGTTGGCTATTTTACTGACTTTTGAAAATTTTTTGGCTGTAATTTACAAATCTATTTCATTTTGACACTTGTTTTTGGCTGTAATTGGCAACTTTACTTGCCTTCGGCAACTTTTTGGCGATAAATGGTGATATCCCGTATAGATCCCAATTTTTTGTTTCCTGTATTTTTTCCCACCCATGAAGGAAATATGGTCAGCCTAGTTATTTATTGTGGTGTGTGTATTAATACATTTCTTCTGGTTTCATTTCGAGGGCCGGATAGAAGCAATTGATGGGACGGAGGCTGTGCACGCCTAGTGCAATACAGTCGAACTTCGGTTAACGAGCCTAATTCGTTTCGCCAACGTACTCATTATTCCGAATTGATCGCTATTCGAACAAACTTCCCCATAGGAAATAATGGAAACTCTGATAATTCGTTCCACAGTTATTTATTCACATAAAAATGACGATAATAATATAATAAATAATACAATTCCAATGACACTTGCTTTTGTCTCCTTTAGAATTTTTCGGAAATAAGTTGTATTGTGTCTGTTGGACAGATTTATTGCTCGCACACTGCTCTATAGCTCTATTTGATTGGTTCTTCTTTTCTACCAAATTTTGCACGGATTCCCACATTCTATACATTTCTTTAATCTCATTTGAAATGAGGGTCTTCTCACTTCTTTCTTTCTCAAACGATATACCGTCCATAAACTCTTGCAGTTGCGTGCAAAGGAGATCCACCACTTCATCTATGATCAACTCCTAGCCATGTTGCTCCACTAGTTCTTGAATGTCGTTCTCATTCACCTCCAGTCTCATATCTTCTCCGAGGATTTAGTCGTTCCGACAAATGGTGGCTTCTGTTTATGAGCTAGCTCACTGTTTCCAAAAGTGAGCAATATCGCACCCTGGTGGGTTATGGAATGGTTCAGGGAGGCGTAGAAGCTACGAGTATGACATAGGATCCTTTGGGTTCGCTTGAGTCGGGAGGCAACAAGAGAAATAAATTTCTGAAGAAGGGGGTGAGATGGAATAAAAAGTTTGGAATAGCTATCCCCTCAAAGTCACGTTCAATAATGGAATCAGCCCACAGTTTTCTCCACGGAGAATTTAAAGAAACTTCAACCACACTTACGTGTGGTTATAATGCTACTTCTAGTTTCGTATTGTAAACAATCGAGGTCGCACGTGTGTTCATTTTTCGCTGAGCGGAGACTGTAGAGGAGATTACTACTCAAAATTCTACAGTACATGTGTGGATGAAAGCGAAAAACCATCAGCTCAGTTGCGATAACGTGAAAATAAATAAACAAAGCTAAATTTTTGCTCGTAATGGGAGTCATCGCTCGTTAACCGAGCGTGAAAAATTATTGCTAGTTATGCGAATTACTCATTCACCGAATCGCTTGCTAACCGAAGTTCCACTGTACATATCTGTCAAACACATCTTGATTTCATTATTATATCAATGGCATCTTGAGCAAATGTGACGAAATGTTTCTGGACGTTACAAGGACGGTGATTATGATCAAATCTGCAACCTCGGGTGTTTGTCAAATATTGCTTTTGAATCGATTTCTTCATTGAGATTTTTTTATTTGAGGGTGAAATCCATTTGCAGCACTTCCGTGTTGTGGTTTTTCTCTTCTTTTGATTTGTTACTCCTTGTTTTGTTACTTAGGAAAATGGCCGATGGATCGTTACGACAAAAGATCATAAGAATGACGAAACGAAATCCGAAGAATTCGACGGTGTCCTCGTTTGCATCGGTCACCACGTTTTCCCGAATATACCGAGTTTCCCAGGACAGGAGAAATTCAAAGGAAGGGTAATGCACACTCACAGCCTCAAGAAAGTCGACAGCTTCGACGACGAAAGAGTCGTCGTCGTTGGTGTTGGAAACTCGGGGATGGACGCCGCTGTCGAGATAAGCAGCGTCGCCAAACAAGTAAGTTCGATGTTGCAACCTGAATAAATTAATCCCTTTACGTACGGGGGCCGAGATATCTGGTCTCTGAGTAGATTTGAGAAATACACATTTGGGGCAAGCATTACGTAAGCAGATTTTTAGCCATTTTTGACCCCCCTCCTTCCCCCCCCCCTTGTCAGCAAAAGTCAGCAAAACACTGACCCCTCCCCCTTGTCAGCAAAATTTCGTTAGCAGCTTAGAATATTTCATATCTTCCAAAAAGGGTGGTTGATGACGTAAGCAACCTTCAAACCTCTCTTCCCCCCTTGTCATCAAAAGTCAGCAAATCCGAACCCCCCCCCCCTCGATGCTGACGTAATACTTGAATGGCCCCTTTGAGTTCTTTCTCTCCCCCTTTATATCGAGACTTTTCATTGGTAACCCTAAAAACGGGAATCGGTTTTTTTCCTACCTGAGCATTATCTCTTTTCTCCCTCCCTAAAAATAGAGTAAAAAAACACATCACGTTATATATATACTGAGTGACCACTTTATTATGACCACCTGACAGTTTTAAGCAAATGAGCTATGTCGTCACACTGTTGCCACTAGAGGGCTTGGTAAATATAAAAAAAGGAAAGCTTATAGTTCCGGCGACAGTAGTATAGGTGAAATGCTTGTGAAGATGTGGGGGGGGGGTGATTTTACGAACTTTGAACGCAGGACGATTATAGGAACGCGTATCGGTGAAACCGCCGCATTTGTGAAATGTTCAAGAGCAGCTGTAGTTAAAGTGTTTAAAGACTTGACTGTCAGGTGAAAAACTGGGTCTAAACGTGTAACTTGTGATCGTCTGACCAGAGTGGTCAGGCGGGACGGAGAGTCTCCAGACAAGGAAAACAATTGAATTGCAACAGTGCGGCAAATTGCAGTAGATCAAATTTCCTGGACAGATCTTACAGATCTCTTTGAAATACGTGAAGTTAACGTTAAAAAAAAATCTTAATCACGGATCCTCTCATATATATATATATAGTCCACGCCAAGAAGAATCAACGCTGTATTGAAGCCAAATGGTGGCCCTATGAAATAATGTCTACATGATTAGAACAAAGTGACCACTCAGTGTATAAGTTATATAGAGGAAGAGTGGCCGAGAGATGGGAAAGAATTAAAAAACTGCTCTTCAATCTTTTTTTCCCCAAGTCTAACACACACACACACACAACATGTTTTCCATCCCTTCAAACTGTCGAATCAACTGCCGCTGGACGAAGTTAGCCTTTGTTCAAAGTTTGATAACAAAGAGAGGGAGATTGTCCGGGTTTTTTTTTTCATCTTTCAGAAGGGAAGTAGGTGGCGGTTTAGCGACGTAACCACCTCCCCTGTATAACGTGATGTTGATAAAACTATTAGTTTTACATCAAACTATAAATATTGTGATAATTATACAAATACAAATACAACACCACAGCAGGCAACATGCCCAACGAGGTGGCTGAGAAAAAGATGCCCATAACAGATATGGACGTCATATATTTCAAAAATACAGCAACCCAATTAAAAATGCAATTAAAAACAATATATATATACATGATAAAATATTATATATACAATGCCAATATAGAATACTTATGGTTGTCTTATTTTAAGTATAGATAGCATTTCGTTGGTGAGTATTGATAAAACTTGAAAATTTAAAAATCTTTTGGGTTTTTTTAAAATGTAACGATAAGTTTAGTACTTATTTTGATTCCATTTCGTACGATTTTGTATCAAGCAATGCTGAACATAAAAAAAAAAGGTGCGAAATAAAATCATTAGGTACAGAGAGCTAGCTATCTAGAATAATTCAGTTATTATTATTTAATTAAAACAAACAAATTGCAAGATACAAATACAAAACGGAATACAATATACAAATACAAAACGGAATACAATATACAAATACAAAACGGAATACAATATACAAATACAAAACGGAATACAATATACAAATACAAAACGGAATACAATATACAAATACAAAACGGAATACAATATACAAATACAAAACGGAATACAATATACAAATACAAACATAAATTACACAAAGACAACACCACAAAATACACACATGTATTACAAGTATTATGTAGCCCGAAGGGACGGTAATGTCCTTCCAGCAGACCTATATGATTTTTATTGATTTTTCTTTCCTTCAGCAACAGCTCTGGTATGTTGTTGGACAATAACTGATTGGACAATACAATTGTATAACACAATTGGACAATAACTGATTTCAAATCACTGCATTTATATCTGTGTTTTTGATCATATTAAAGATATTATATATTCTGTATTTCTATTACTATTTATGTGATTATTAATGTAAATGAAGTTCATTATTTTTGGAACAAAAACTTTTTTGAAATAATGTTTTATTACTTTTTAGGCACTTGATAAATATTTCTATATCTATTCGAGGTTCTATTTTCATTTTTTACTAACTGTTCTTCATTTCTGATGATGAATTTATAAATTCTGTACATGTAGTTCTGTCTCAGTGTCAATATGTGGCACTGTATTCTTTTGTTATCTATTGGAACATTTATTAATTTTCTTAATTTATTGTAAAGATTGTCTAAATTTCGTATGTTTTAATTATATGCTCTTCCCCAGATACATATTCCTTAATTTATATTTGAGTAAACCCATGCATGGAAAATATCTTTTAAAAAGTTATTATCTCGACTATGTAATTTAAGTTTATAAAGGACTCCTGAATACATTCTGAGTTTTTTTTATCATTTTTTCACTATGTATGTTCCATTTTAGGTCATCTTGTATAACTACAGTATTTCTAAATATTCATTTAAACACTATCTATTTCTTCACAATCACATTCTAATGCAGATTTGCAATGGGTATGCAACGTTACATGGATTTCCATACTTTGATTTATATTTCTTGTTTTCGTGCACATGAATTTAATTTTTTGTGCATTTATTTTTATGTTTAACTAGCCAGTGATTTATTTTTGATAGATCTTTTTCTGTTTTTCTAATCAGACTGTCGATTTCCGTATTTTCAACATATAAAACTGTGTCATCTGCAAAAGATATAATGCTACCATTGAGATTTAATTTACTTATTTCATTTATGTAAATTAAAAACAGTTTCGGCCCCAAGACCGACCCTTGTGGAACGCCTTTTTTTGCTTCCTGAAAATTGCTAATTTTTTTCTCTATTGTGATGGCTTGGCGTCTAGTGTTGGAGTAAGATTTAAACCATTCTAAGATATTTCCTCTTATACCGGCTGAATATAGTTTCTCTGTTAAGATGTTTAGATCCACATAATCAAATGCTCGTTTTAGGTCCAAAAATACTATTATCGAATGTTTGTATTTATTTATTCCATTGTTTATCAAACCCGTTAATTTTAACATTGCTATTTCTGTATTTTTTTTTTTTTTTTTTTTTTGGAATCCATATTGATTGGCTGCAAAGAATTTTTTGATGATTCAGGAAATTCCATACATTTCTAGATATATGACAGTACTTTTACTACGAATGGCTTTTCTTTCTTTCTAGGTGTACTTGAGCAGTCGACGTGGCGCATGGGTCCTACCAAGAGTTGGGCCAAAAGGCCACCCATACGACGCGGTATTCGTCCGGAGATGGGTCAACTTGCTCTTCCGTTACCTACCGTACGACATGGTCTGCAATTACTCGGAAAAGAAACTCAACGAAAGGTTCAACCACTCGGTGTACAACTTGAAACCGAAGCACAGAGTATGGAGCCAACATCCGACGGTCAGTGACTCCCTTCCTATAAAACTGCTCAGCGGAACCGTTAAAACTAGAGGGCGCATCAAAGAATTCGTAGAAAATGGCGTAATTTTCGATGGAGAAGATGTACGTATAACAGACAAACATATTTTACTTATCTGCAATTTTTCACTTCAAAATATGAAAGACAGATGGTAGCAATATTAATAAACGAAACTTGCATAACTCTGACAAAATAAATACGTTAGACCGGTTCACGCATACTCGAAACATGTGTTCCGGCATCTAGCCATTTCTTATAAATTTCACAGATTACGAGGTGCATGTAAGGTTAACCATTTAAGCGGATTCTAAAATTTGCCTGATTCGCATTATAACTGCCACAGTGGCAATCGCTAAACCTTATAGAAATTTTTTTTTTTTCACACTGAAAAAAAAAGGAAGGTTTTTTCGTTTTTTACTATAAAATACACTTTGTCTTGGCGTTTCCGCACGCCTATCTTCAAACATACGCACATGCACATAACTTTAACATGGTTAGGGTCCAGAATAATCATATCCGGCACAGCCACCTCTTCGGAAGTAAAATGGTAGTGAATTGCCCCTGAGGCAATTGACCAGGGCTGTGTGTGATTAGAAATGAGAAAGAAAGAAAAATTAATTTACTGCAAAATTCTGATTATGATTAAAAATTTAGGTTGGGTAACATTGCTTTTCTATTTAGCCTTTATGAGAGGGTGGCCACAATTTAATCACATCTAGTGAATACTCGCCAAATACTATCACTAATGTTTACTGAATATTGTCTATTTACGACCACCAGTAGTGCATTCGGGGGAAAAGTCATCTGTTCTCCATCGGGACACGAACCTAGGACTTCTTGCAAGCCCGACAAGAATGCTATCTACACCACTGGAGACAGACATACCCTGTCTTCATTACTTCACGTATAGTGGCGTGAGGCGCTGAAGTACAAGCATTAGTGGCCTCTCTTAACTTCCGCAAATTGTCCTTAGCTGGAGATAGATGGCTTCTTTCTCAGCACAAGATATCAAGCAAAACATATTTTCTGGATATTATACCTAGGTGAACTCGGATGACCCGGCGGCGACCAGATGACTTTTCTTTCCGAGTTCACCTCGGCCGTGTCCAGAAAATTCACCGCCAGGAAAATTCATCACTGGGAAAATCCACCGACAACAGTTCGACATGAGCAAGTGAATGAGTGAGTGAGCCAATGAGTGAACGAGGTCACTCACTTAATATGTCACTCACTCACACACTTATTCACTAGGTCACTCAATTGCTCACTCACACACATATTCACTAGGTCACTCAATTGCTCACTCACACACTTATTCACTAGGTCACTCAATTGCTCACTCACACACTTATTCACTAGGTCACTCAATTGCTCACTCCCTTACTCACTAAGTCACTCAATTGCTCACTCACTTACTCACTAAGTCACTCAATTGCTCACTCACTTACTCACTAAGTCACTCAATTGCTCACTCACTTACTCATTAGATCACTCACTCTCACTAGTTCACTCACTTACTTCCTACATCACTCACTCACTAGGTCGCTCACTTTTTCATTCTCTCACTAGGTAACTCATTCTATCATCAACTTACTAGGTCACTCATTCTATCATCAACTCACTAGGTCACTCATTCTATCATCAACTCACTAGGACACTCATTCTATCATACACATTGGGTCACTCATTCTACCATACTCAATGGGTCACTCATTTTACCATACTCAATGGGTCACTCATTCTGTACATCAACTTACCAGGTTGTTCACTCGAGTGAACATGTTGCACACTCAATCACCTGGTCGCTCACTGTACCACTCACTGGACGGCCGGATCGTGCCTGCACTCACTCACTAACTAGGCCACTCACTGTGTCACTCACTCACTAGGTCGCTCACTCTGTCACGCACACTTACTTTCTAGGTCACTCATTCTGTCACTTGCTCGCGCACTAGATCACTCAGTCTACCACTTCCCTATGACACTGACTCACTAGGTCAGTTACTCTATCTTTAGGTCGCTCACTCACCAACACTAACCACTCTGACACTCACTAACTACTGTATAATTTACTGACTCACTCACTCGGTCATTCCTCGCTGACTTACCGACTCACCGACTCGTGTCGAATTGTTGTTGGTCGGTGGATTTTCCTAACGGTGAACTGCATGTCGGTGAATTGTTGTCGATGAATTTTCCGTAAACCCTCCTCGGCATAATATCCAGAAAATGTTTCCCTGATATTTTGTGCTGAGGAAAAAAAAAGAGCCGTCTCTATCTCCCTTTTTTTCAAATGCCGTTTTTCCCTCCCAGGAAAAACTCATAAATCGGCTGAAATACTACTGAAGGGCCTTCAAACAGGGGTGTCTGATCACCCTATTTGTCAGACTCGAATTATTTCATGCAGTTTGAAAATTAATAATATGGCTTCATGCGTCTTATATTTCAGGCTGCAACCGATGTCGAGAGCGTCGTTCTGGCCACAGGTTATCGCATCAAGTTTCCATTCCTCAGCGACGAAGTTTTCCCTGTCAAGGATAACAGAGTCACTCTGTACAAATTCGCGTTCCCGCCGCACCTTCCACACTCGACGCTCGCGATTCTCGGACTGATACAGCCATCAGGTCCTGGCTTCCCAGTCGGTGAGATGCAGTGCCGGTGGGCTTCCAGGATCCTGAACGGCAAATGCAAACTTCCATCCAAAGACGAAATGTACGAAGATATCAGAGCTAAAGACGAAGAGAACAGGAAGAGGTTCACGGACTCGCCTAGACATACCGTGCAGGTCGACTTCATCGGCTACCAGGACGAACTGGCCGAGTTGGTCGGTTGCAAGCCAAACTTATGGAAGATGGCTATCACTGATCCCAAGCTTTACTGGGCTCTGATGACGGGGCCTTCGCTTCCTTACCAATATAGGCTCCAAGGACCTAACTCCTGGGACGGCGCGAGGAATGCCATACTCACTTACAAGGAGAGGGTTCGGGCACCTTTTTTGCAGCCTGGACAGCAGATGTCAAGGAAGAAGAAGCGCAATTCGTATGGGATCATTCCGAAAGCACTCTTCGTCATTCCATTTGTTTATTGGTACTTTCTGAGCCTGATAGCCGAGGCATTTTGAAATCGGACGCAAACTAATTAGAACCATCCTAGACACCTTTGACTTGTAGAGCCGTGATGAAGATTATTACACCGAAGCCTCGTGTTAAATATATGTTGTGTGTGTTAAAGGCTGAAAAATCTTATAATCTGGTTAATTTTGTGAAGTTTCAATAAAGTATATATTTTTTATTCAAACAGAAATTTCAAGATTCACTATTAATTTGCCGTTTTTTTGCAAAAAAATTAAGTTGTCCTCCACGAAACTTTTTCACCGACCCCTTTTTAATTGATTATTTCAATGACTCAAAATCTGTGGTACGCAGACTCTGCCCGTGCGGGTTGTGTGGGCATCTTGCTCGACTCTCATCGTGAATATCCAGGTTCGAACCCCCGTCGACGACAAAATAGTGGTCATCTGAAGTTGGATTTTTGCCGTTTCCCAACTTAGAGGAATGAATGCAAGCCGGTCTCCCATTTGAAAAAGTTTCTCCACAGAGACCATCACACCACGATACTTAAGTAACATAAAAATTAAAACATTTGGAATTTTCATTTCAAAATATGTAAGACGGGTGGCATCATCAGTATAACATGAATGGAGCATAGCTTTCTTATAAATACGTTAAAATAACGCGAAGTACACACACATTCCGGCATGTAACTATTCATTAGAAATTCTCCAGTGAACCGTCTACGTAGTGTATGTACGGTTAAGTAGTAGTTGTACGCGTACTCTCAAGATTTTCTCTGTGGTTTCCACCTTCAAGGCACGAATGTGAGCCGATGTCCCCGTTAAAAAATTTCGCCACATAGAGCAACAGGCCTACAACTGGTACAATTATTCAATCATTACACTTCGCATTTCATTTTCATTACACATAGTTAGAAAAATTGATGACACGTAGCATAATAGCACTATAAGCATAATATAATGACGGACTAGCATCGCGGTGATCCGGGTTCGAACCCCACCGTAGAAACAGTGGTGGTCGGATGAAGTTGGTTTACTGTGGTCCCCAACTTCGAGGCGCAAATGCAAGCCGATCTCCCCGTTGGAAAGTCTCGCCACAGAGAGCAACAGGCCTACAAACACGACAAATATTCAGCCTCTACACTTCACTCATTTCATTTCTGAAACATAGATGGCGGCAGCACTGAAAAATTATACACGACACTAGATACGCGCTCAGACTGTTAGGTGCACACACTTATACTCCCGGCGCAACTCAATAGGAAGTAAATTGCCCATGGCGATAGACCTGAGTTGTGCTCGGTTTGAAAGAAAAAAACACACTATAAGAAACATTACACAGAAACAAAACTTCACATTAGGTTCATAACACATACACATATTTTCCTGCATGGCTAAGATCCCCAGATCTTCTTCAACCACTTGCCTGTATCTCTTCATTGAGACAGAGCGGTGAGCCGTGGCTGGTTAGGAGAAGATATGTGACTGGTCATTTGGGGGCTACTACTACTACTACTGACATGCACCTCGTCCATATTCCTCTGCGGAACCTCTAACGAATTCGTACATGTTGAAATGTGTGTGTGTGTGTATATATAGTGAACCTTCCGTGAAGTTTGTTTCTGTGTAATGCGTGTAGTGCTGCCATCTGCAATCAATTTTTTAAACTATCAGTTTTTCCTCAACTCACAGTGCGTGAAGTGTAATGAATGAATAATTATTTCGTTGGTCATTCGGGGGGCTACTGGAAATTATTCAGCAATTACGGAAAAAAATAAGTTTAGAATCCACATGGTGGGGGGGGGGGGGGAGAAAAAATTATAATTGTAAAACACATGGCACGATACCAGAGGGACTGCACAAACTTTCTGCGTATTTCCAGAAGGACGTATGCCTATTACGAATTCATATACTACGCATGATTCCTGCAGGGCCGTCATTTCAACTTTTTCCAGGGGGGAGGGCAAAGAACATGCACTCAATGTATGTATATAAGTATATATATATACCATGTTTAGTATATTTTTAGTATATGACCCCCCCCCCCCCTTAATGACGGGCCTGGATTCCTGTACACTTCTAGTAGTTTGCAATTTCCACAACTCAACTAGCAGTGTTGTTTGTAGAAGAGACCTCTGTTAGGTACTGATGGGACCATATGCAAGGTGCATAGCTAACTTAGTTGACGCGCCACATGAAATAAAAGAAAAAAAATTGTATGATATTATATTAGTAAATATTTTATTAGAGCAATACTTTTTTTACTATTAAATACTTAATAAGTCCTTATAATCATAAATAAATATGCAAGAGGAGAATATATAAAAATTGAAAATTTGATTCTGGTTCGTAACTGAAGTCACCCAAAGCTAAAGGCAGCTATACTTTGCAAGTTTTATTGATGTTATTTTACATTACATAAATAACAACTGTTTTCGAGACCAATTTGATAATTTAATTAATATTATTACTTATTAAATATTAGCTAATACATCATATTGTATTGTTTTTTTTTCATGCGGCACATCAATCAAAACCAGTCTCTAATTTCAGTCGTAACATTGTAACAGTTTTATTTGACAGGCAGCGGAAGGGGTTAATACATTAATGTTTCTCACATTTAATATTAGATAATATTGTATACTGTATAAATTTTCAATACTTTCTCGAAGGCATATTTTTGCTGATAAAATTTTTTTTATCCATTTATTGGTTATAGAGAAAAGTAACTGGGAAAGGCACCATTTTGTTCATGGTGAATAAGTTTACAAAGTATGGACGTTTAGAGTCTGAGAGTCACTAAGAATGCATCCTTGTACACAGAGTGTTTTGCTGAGCATAGAAAATTTCTGTATATTGTATAAGCATTGTCATTTCGCACAGATATCGAAATTCTGTGCGCAAAGAAACAGTTCAGTGCAGGTGAGGATCCTTGGCACTATAGAAATGAAAATTTTCATTCAGCTCAGCGGGATTTTTTTAAACAGGCTGATGTTTATTATTTTTTTATATTTCATATATGAATGAAAGCAGACTCTTTTCCAACATAACAATATTATTTATTATTTACGTACTAAATATGCCATTCAAAGGATTGAAGTAGGGTTACCAGAAATTCCTAAACCTGGACATGAGAACGCAAGCGCCAGCATCTTTGTCTATGTTTCTTACACATGTTTAACGAACATAGCCAAACAGATGACGCACCTACACCAACAATGAACAACAATTGCTTTCTAATCAAAACTGAACTGATTTTAATACGTATACATTTTTTTATGTAATAAAGCTTTTATATAAACGGGGGTATTTATTATCAGGCATTAAGCGTTGTTTCACTCAAACTTCAGAGCCTCCATGGTGTTCGAGTGGTTAGAATGATGCACTCGCATAGCAAAGACCCGGGTTAGGAGAGAAGCCTAGAAATACTAGCGGACTCATTACTAATGTATAATGACCGACGATACCTCGGAAATCGTTAAAATTACACTTACTTCACGCAAGCACGGATCCAGAAAGTGTGGGGGATCATCTCTTCCTGGAGCCGAATTTTATGGGAAAAATAGGTCTGTGCAAAATAAGAAACGATCCAACGAACCTGCACTATAAATCACCCTTCCCGAAACATCACTATACGATATTATTCAAACCAGGGTCTCCGTCCTGGATGAGGGTAGGGGACCCTGGGTAAGACAAAGGCCACGAGAAACATATGGTCCAAAAGGCTACCATGGCCATGGGCTAAAAAAGGTTTAGAACTACTGCAGTAAGTAGATATATGAGAGAGAGAAACATCTTCGAACTGGAACTTCTGCGCCACCTATCAAATAAAACTGCTACAAATCTAGTAGTTGTACACGTATCAATATTAAAAACAGAAAATAATAAATATAATACTTTAAAGGAAATAATGATTTAGAATAGCTTATGTACAGCGAATATGTAGCCATCATATCCACAATTATTGAGGACTTGATGACTAAGCATTATCGCTTGATGAGCCCGCCCGTATGTTTAGACGCCATATCTTCAGAGACCGCCCGTATCCAAGAATTGAAGGTTTGAATCCTGGGTTCAAACCCCACCGTCGTCACAATGATGGCCGGCTGATGTTGGTTTTCTGTGCTTCCCAGCTCCTTCCAGGCGCGAATGCGAGCCGATCTTCCACCTAAAAAGTCTCGCCACAGAGACCAACAGCCCTACAGCAGTACAAATATTCAATCATTACACTTTACTCATAGTTTGGAAAATGGATGGCAGCACTAAAAAATTCACACTCAAAACCAGATATGTACTCAAACTGTTAGATACACACACTTCTGGCACAACTCACTTGATAGTACATTGCCCTATGGTGATAGACCATTGAGTTGTGCTCGGTTTGAAAGAAAGGAAAATTCAGAAATGAGCTGTTGATCGTATACCCTGTATTTGATAGGATTGTAGGGCTCTAATTTGTCCAATTTGCATATTTCCAGTGATTTGCTTCCGTGCGGCGTCCTCTACGGACAAAAATTTGAACTTCTTTTAGAACCCCAATCAAAAATAATTCCCCTTCGGGAGAATAAATTTTTCGCAAACCGCATCCAAATGTACCACTTCCTTCAATTTCTATGAATTCTTGAACTATTAACGAATTTATGGGGCACCCTATGTATTGGGTCTGTCGACTCAATTGGTAAAAAGTGACCGTTAACAGGAGGTTTCCGCTAACTGAGAGCATCTGGTACGGGAGGTTCCACTGAATTCGTTTATCATCAAACTAATAAGACTCTACTCTCTTCTATGAATTTCGGACATCTCTATAAGTTCATTGACCTAAGCTTGAAAAACGAGACGTTTCTTAAACTCGACACCAGATGGCGATATGGCCATTGAATTCTTTTCTTCTTGTTTGTGAGTATGGCAAACTAATAAACAATCATACGGTCGGCTTATCATCCACGTCAGTTGAGATCATCGCATGTTTAGCTTTCGCGTGATCATCTTCTTCTTCCGCCCTTATTATCCGCATTATTGTCATCATTATTATGACAACCTGACGCCAAGGGAGATCGTTCACCGCGTTAAATAATTTTTCTTTCTTATTTAATCAAGATTATTATTATTATTCTTTAAAATAATTTTTTTTACATATATAATATAATACTGGATTAAATAACAATGACCGAGTCGACAACTGAATCAGCGAGCCATGGTAAGATGCCTTTTGTATTTTTCTATTATTATTATTATTGCTTATCAAGGTGACATGAATATTAATTCGTTATATTATGCGTAAAAAAATATATTATTATTAAGAAATGAGTTTTTTTAGAAATTTTCGTCATTGGGTTCCGGTTTCTAATACGACACTTGCCATGTAATATTTACACAGCTCTTTGATGCTATGAAATCGGTCAGGGGAGTGCCACGAAACATTTTGGATAAGGGAGTCAAACTTTTTAACATGGTGGAAAAAGTACGCTCTAGTAGAAATGTCACTGAAAATAATATTTAACCATTGATTTATTTTAAATGTTTTATACATATTTTTGATTGTATATGCTGTCCTGTGCCAGTTTGAAGTTTTACATTCCGCTAATATTTGATTTATTGCAAATTTTAAACAAATGCATTAAAAATAGCTTGCGTTTATAATAAAAACAGCGTGACAATAATGTAATTGAATAAAAATTGATTGAAATTATAAAGAAAACTGTTCAGTTCAAATGAAATGAAGAAAAGTAATTGAGATTTCATTGACATCAATCCTATTTAAAAGTGAATTTTAAAATTAAAAAAATTTGTTTCATTTCATATATTTTATATCGATACACGAATCTGATAAGATTAATATCTTGTGTAGATTAAGAAACAAAAAAAAAAGAAACGTGCATGGATAATTTTGGATTGAATTAGTATAATTAACGCAGTTGATAGCATGTTAACGTAAGTCCCGTACTCTTTACAGGATAAATTTAATTTTCATACTATAATGTTTTCTCTCTCACATTAAGCAAACAAAAAAAATATTTGTTTTAAAATGTTTGCTAAATACAATATATACGGATAACTGGCTGTATGAAGAAATATCGATTTTTTACAATAAGAAAATTCATCTCTGCCCTCACGGGGACGAGAAACCAGGGTTCGTGTCCCCGTGAGGACAGAGATGAATTTTCCTATCATATAGCCTTCATACAGCCAGTTTCCCGTATCCATTGTATGAACAAGTGGAGAGGACGCCTTTCTGTACATGTTTACTAAATGCTAAAAATTAAACCTGAACAGTGAAAAGCAATGTAATTTGATGATATTTGATTGTTATTTGATATTTTTCATGGTCAACATCTTGCATTTGCGTTCTTTTGAACAACGTATTTGTTGCATCAGCATGAGCGCCGGCATCACACGCTTCCAAATTTGTTTTGGAAAACGTAAGTGCCACGATAAGTGCCTGGATAAGTTAAAGAATATGAAACAGAAAACGTGAGTGTAAAATAAAAATCTCAACCCTCTATGGTCCCGTGTACATTTTAATATACTGTACATGGTAAATACATGGCCAAACAACCTATTATAACAATTTTTTCATCAATTTTATTGATATTTTAGAAAGTAGTTCTTAGCCGTATTTATAATATAAAGTGGTGTTAGTAGAATACGTTTTTTGTCTGGAAAGAGTTGATTCCCTGTCGGTGTCATTTTTGAGAGCTGCTGAAGTTTTATATCTTTAGATCTTTTTTACAAAACCATCTTTTATATATCTTTTTACAAAATTGCACCAAATTGAAAGAATTATAAACAAAATTCATCGAACCAACTATTAAACTTTACTGAATAAAAGTTTATCTGTTTGTAGATGACAGTAAAATAAAGCTAACTAATTAATTAACCATCTTAACTAATTAAACACTCCCCTGTGATTAATTAAATTGATGCATTCGTGTATTCTTTCAATTAAAAATATACTAACAGCGCCCATTTACATCCATTTTTGAGAAAAGATTTTTTTTCAACCATGTTTTTATCGGGAGTGGACCATAGAGGATTAAGAAATAACTTTTGCACAGAATATCAAATTGAGAAAATTCCAAATTTTTACTGGCCAAATGCATATTGCCAAATATATATGAGAAGAAAAATTAGTTAAAATAAGTGCGTCTGTGAAAAAGATCATTAATTAGAAAACTGTAGATTTTTTTCTCAAGATTTACCAATTTGGCATAATATTGACGAAATGATGATAAGAAAAAGAGACGTTCAGGACACCCATATCCTTTTCACAGCTGAACCAAAACTGACTATTATAAAAAAAATTGATTGATTTGTGTTTATCGAATGTCAAAATACCCTTTAAAAAAGGGGGGAAATTAATTACTTTTGGTCTATATCTTTACCAGAACTATTTGCGTTAGGCACACATATGTGAACCTCAAGCCTTAACTTGAAAAAAGAATCATTAAAAACTATTCAAATCGATTAAAAATGTGTACCTCTGGAGCAAAGAGCATATAATCCAAAAAAAAATATTTTTTATATAATTATTTTGTGATTAAAAATTATCAATTAATACATTAATCAAAAGAAGTTGAAAGAACAATCAAATTTTGACATCCATATTGAATCGATATTAAAAAAATACTGTGCTCTCTCTCTGCTGTTATCGTACATAATTATGAATTTACATTCCTGAATATCAAAAAAAAAAAAAAAATCCAATATTCAAAGCACTCTCAATATAGTTTTGTGACACTGATGTGAAGCGAGAAGTGCTCGTATTTGAGATAGATATTTCGTTACGAGCCGTGTTGATAAAAGCTACTTATTTTGTGGATAATCGCCATCTATTTATAGAATTCTCATTTTCATGCGCCTCACATGCGCGATAGAAAGCGTTTCAAGGCCGTACAGTCAGTTTCTAGGTAAAGGAAAAATAGCCGATAGCTATTATGATTTAACATACCTACCTGCTTGCATCTTTTATAATGTTTGGAATACTTTAGCCTTGGATGAACCGCATTTTCTTTCTAAATATCAAGTTTTATTTTTCTAGATGTATGGAAGAAAAAAAATAGCTAGATTATATCAATTTGTTCAAAAAATACCAACGAAAGCCGTACATTTGTTTAAATTGGGAATCCCACCGTTTTTACTTTCATGTTTAACGAGCACCACCTATGGAAGAAGGCCTTCGCACGAAACTTGTGACGACACTGAAGAATGCCGTTTCACCTATAGCCATTGGATATACTGTAAAAATAGGTAAAGATATCGCATGCGTCGGCCTGCTATATCCAATGACAATATGTTAAATGGCCTTCTTCAGTGACGTCTCGAGCTTCGTACGGAGGCCTTCTCCTATAGGTGGTGTTGGTTAAGCACATCAAACAAGGTAAATATAAAAAATAATTTGCCTCATCTATAATATTTTTTTAAATCTATCATTTATTCTTAATAAGTGGTTAATTCTTAATTCTTAATTCTTAATAAGTGGATTAATTCTTAATCAGCTGGAAAAATATACCCCACGGTAATAAATCTCTAACGTACGAACGGCTGCTTCGGAAGGAATCTTGCCGCTACCACCACTAAACGCTTTCTTTGAAATTAAAATTGTAAGGGTGTAGTGGTTAGCGTCTGTCCATATTGATGAGTACTTATCCAATGCTATGAAGAGTGGTTCTTTTCGAGACGCTTTCTGCGGAGCCTCGCATGAACAATGACTAGGGCAAGGGAGCTGTGGGTGACAAGATAATAGAGGTTAGATCAAGAATGTTTGAAAAATTTTATATCTTAATGTGACACTTTTTTATAACAGTGAATGTCAAAATATAAAGCATGCGTCTATGGGGATGCTCTTATGCCAATTGGTTGATTTGTTATTAATCTTTAAAATGTGTCCCAGGACTTCTCTTCCTCCCTGTATTACTAAAAAAAACCTTATTACTGAGTTTAAGAGTTAGAGAGTTTTCAAAATTAGGAATTTTTCGTGCTTTCATAAAGAAGCACGCCTGGCAGTTTGAGATCCATTGTTGTGGACACTCCCGCAGTATGATATTGAATTTCACCGGGTCATTGTTATAAGGAGAAACTGAGAGATTGTACTCAAACGGGAGATGTATTATAAAGAAAACAGGCGGTATTAAAAAATACAGGAAATATACACGACAAAAAAAGATGCACAGGGTGTCAGATTGAATAAATTCTTAATCCATAAAAGTTGAAGAAATTAGTATGTTTGAATGTTGTTTGTGAAGAAGGTATTCTCAGGAAAGGGGTGCAGAAACAAAATGTAGTTCAATTTTTTTTTTGTCGATAGAGGACACCACGAAAGCAAATTTTTCTGTGTCCTGAACGTTTGTAATGTTTCAGCCGACGATTCGTGGCTGAGGAAAAACATTTTCACCAATAGTCAGCATCGCTATGAAAACCTTAAATCGCCAGAGACATGAAAAATCCAAGAAATTGCTGTTAATCGTACACCCTGCTTTTGATAGGACTCTAATTTGTATATTTCCAGTGATTTGCATCGTGCAGCCACCACCTATCAACAAACATGCAAACCTTTTTTGTCGTCCAAAACAAGTTACCTCTTTGTGAGAATAACTTTTTCTCAAACCGCATTCCAATAATGAATCAATGTCTTCAATTTCTATGAATTTTTGGACTATTTACGAATTTATGGGACACCCTGTAAATTATTTTATGCAAACAAAAATATTCCGTGACACGCTCAAAAACGCTATCTATAGTTCCCCAATTCCACGAGCACGTTATTTAGCCATAAGTTTTATGCATTTCAAAAAATCATTGTCAATTCGGCCCCGAATTGAACATCCATCATGAGCTAAAAGGAAAATTTGCGGTAATATGTGTGACATGGCACGCATAACATGTAGATAATTTATGTATATTTATGTGTCACATCTCATTATATATTAATGTCATAAATCTGTCCCTGACTGATTACTTAATTCCCAGCAAACAAGGAAATATCTCGGCGTATAATATATTATGCGTCGGCCAAAATTAAAAATCGACGTGGGTCAAAGAGAGGGATTTTGCAATTATTTTCCTTCTCTTATACATGAAGTAACTTACTTTTATTGTCATATGTTGTTTCTTCTAAGAGATTAGAAGATGGTGCTTCTAAGTGATCATATAATTTTTTTTTTCTAATGCATATTATCTTAATTGCCTGAAATCGTCATAGGAAAGATCAAGCTGTAAAATAATGGTAGGTAATGTTTAATTGTATACGTAAGGTGTGTATATAATAGGTAACCAAAGAAAAATTTCTTGCCTTTAATCGTCAGAAACAAAGAGGTATGCAGTAAATATTCCGCACGTTTTGTCATGAAAGTGATCACCATTTCATCCTACACCTTTCACTAATATGCCTCGAACTGCTCTGGTCAATATAGGGAGAAGAGGCAACCCCTGATCAGGGGCAATCACTGAAATTGCCAATAGGTGATGTAGCTTGGTCTGGTCTCGATTGTATAGTGAAAATCGGGGGTGTCTCTCTCAAAGAAGTCCGTGGGTGTCTGTCGAAAATCTATCTTAGTCACGAAAGATTTTTTCCGAGGGTGGTTTTTGGGAAATTTTGCCATGCTATTTCTATTAGTTGAGCATGAAGCCATTGCGTCATCATCATACATAAGATCCTAGGATGGACGAGATACGTAACTTGTCCTGGTGCTCTTCAACTACTATCAACGGCAACGAAGATGGTTACCGAGGGAATTGAAGTGATATTAGGTCCGAAAACTTCACACGGAATGACCTCAGAAGCTCGTTCTGTAATATTCTTGGCGACCTGCGCCATATGCAGTGTCATGAACAAGCAACATACCCTCTTATGATTAATTTATATTTGCTGGCTTCCTATGTTTCAGTGCCTGTTGCACACGCTCAGACTTCTGCGAGTATAGGGCCGCAGAAATGGTTTTGCCCATTCGTACCAGCTCGCAGTGCAACTTGCGACAGTTGGAACGTGTGTTACAAGTGAGGCAGAATCGGCAGGTGAAATCCAAAGGGAACGATCGCTTTTTCCGAGAGTCGAACAATATGGGGAAAATAAGTCTGTCCCGCAAAATGCGGGATGATCCAACAAACCTTCACAACAAGTCGCCTCTCCCAACACATCGTGCAGGATCTACGCTCAATTCGCAGCTGAATATGCCTGCATCCGCTTCATTCCAAGGTGATGTCTGCCTCTACTTCATTCGCAGCTGAAAATGTCTGTTCCAGCTTCATTTGCAACGGAAGATGCATGCCTCAGATTCATTCCGGCAGGAAATGGTTTCATCCGCTTAGGCGCCGATTCAAAGGGGGACGGAATGGAAGCGATCGACATTCTTAAGAACTGAATAATATATATATAGGGAAAATTTGTCTGTCCCATGAAATGCGCTGTGATCTAACGAACGTACAAGTTACCCCTCTTAACAAATCGACCTGGATCGGCACCCGTGAATCAGCCAGCATCATTTAATCACGAAGTTGGGGGAGAGGAATGTACTGCTCCTTCACGACAATGCTAGCCCGTATGTGGTGCTGGTGGTCAAGGACTTTCGCCCAGCGCGACCCAACCCGCATGGGTAAAAGGCTTATATCCCGGGAGGGAAAGAGCCTGGGTCGTGTCTGGTCTGTCAGTGGTCAAGGACCGCTAATACCGTGTCATCCAGAGTACCTACTCCAACAGATCTAGCATCTCTTCCATCTTCTAACAATCATCGTGGGAAATCCTCAACGAATATGGTAAAACATGTGTCAAGCATCAACGAACTTCGCTCCCAATGCATCAGATTTTTACTGGCAGAGCTGGAATCACGTTGGTGAAGATTTTAGATTGCTTTGAGGACTAAACGGTATGGAACATTTGTTTTGTGCATCTTTTTTTCCCCCTGAAACGTTCAAATACCGCAAATATGATTGTGATGGGTTTTTTTCTTTCCTTATTGCAATGATAATGGTGATAGTAATAATGTGGCACATCTGACATCTAGATGAACTGAAATCCGGAGGATGTCTAATAAGTACAGAAGATTACCTAAATGCAATTAAAGGTAATTCTAGAACATTAGTTTCTAACGACTCGAGGAAAGGCGTCTCGTAAACATGAATAACGATGAAGTTATTTGCACGTGTCGTCTTTTTAACATCCTGATTTGAGCAGAAAAGGAAAAGTTTTAAGTCTTATGAGAGTCCATACGTGGGAATGAGCTACATGCAGATGCAGTAGTTACTATGATATTTCCTTTCGACGTGAGCGGATGGTTCACTGGTGTGATAAGGATCTATTTGAAGCATGCTAAAGGTATTCTCTTCGGCTGTAACCCCTTTTTCCTTTATTATTCTATCCTTATATGAACAGTAAACATGTGTATGCATTGTACGGTTCAAAATATTTTCTGTACTCAATCGCTTAGAGAAGTACGAGGTTCACTCTGAAAGTTTTCAGCAGTCCTTCACTAGATTGCAACATGAAAACTATTGTAGTCATTACATGTGTGCAGGAACATGTTTCGTAAAACTTTTAAACATCTTGAAACTTTTAAAACAGAAAAACCGATAAATATTCAATAAAATTTCTAAATATTCACATTTGTAGATGGAAGAAATTGAAGCGCTTGCAGCAAGAAAAAGTAAGCTCAATTTTTCTTCCATTGGGCCAAGAAGAGTCAGCGCCCCCCCCTTTTTTGCCTATTTCTTGCCCCCAAAGCTACGATGGTTAGCTCTATCTATTGATGAATACGGGAACCGATCTCCCCGTTAAAAAGTCTCGCCACAGACTGCAACCTGCCCGCAATGGTACAAATATTTAGTCATTACACTTCACTCATAGTTTGAAAAATAGATGGCAGCACTAAACTATTCACACTCAACTCCAAATACGTAGTCAAACTGTTAGGTACTTTTCTTATACACTTCTGGCACAACTCATTCGGTAGTAAACTGCCCTATATGGCGAAAGACCGGAGTTGTGTTCGGTTTGAAGGGAAGTTTTTCCAAATCAAGGTAAGGCCCTACAAAAGAGAGCGGACTCGTCGTCCATCTTTGAACAAAGTGTAGGTTTATCGCTCCAAATAAAGCCTAAGAAATCGTTACCAAAAACAAAAACCAAGATAGGGAACAGCAACTGGCTATAGCGAAAATACTGACGTCATTGTGTAGCTCAAATTTTGCGGATGGAGCTCTAATTCAAGGTATTAAAAGACAATACAATAAATAAAGAAAAATAGAGTACAGTCGGCCTCGATTAATCGGATGTCAACGATTCCAGCACACAGTATCCGATTATGCGGGAACAATTGAATCTCCATTTTACAACGTTAATATAGTTTGCATATTGAAAACTGATGAAGGAATCAATATCAATAAAGCTTCTCGAATAAATCAGACATGAAACAATGAAATGAAAATTATATTTAATCGTACTGACCATAATACCTAAGATTTTTCTGTTTTGCTTTAGGAAAGTTAGCGTCCTCTATTGTCTTAACAGAGAACAAAAATAAAATAATTAAATGTACGTATTGAAGATAGCTTGAATACTTGTAGGCCAGTACCTACTCTCAAACATATTCATGATTTTATCTGAACGTAGTGTGTAAAATATATTTCCCATTAATTCTAAATGTTTCATTCAATAAAAGCATTATGTATATAGCGGTTGATATGTATTACCAGTTGACGTGTGTTGTGCAATATTCGTTTAATAGGCGGGCAAAAGTCGTTGAAATTGCCTATCTTATAAAGTGGAAAACTTATGGGAGAAACTTTGGGGTGCCGGAGAATTTTATCCGGTTAAGCGAGGTATCCATTGCTATTCTGGGTGTTTTGCTCTAGTAGTTGGTGGGGTGGGGGGGGGGGAGAGGTCCTTACACAAGTGCTCAAAATGAGAAGCGAGCTTTCTTCTTGACAAAAGGCGAATCGGTGACATGAATTTATGCCAGTGAAAGAGTTTCATTTTATGAGGTTATGGCGAGAGCGTCAACCTCATAAAGTACAGTTTGAAAGAGTACGTGCGATATATATTCATTCAACATTGCATATTTTTGTATTGTTATATCGTTTCTTTTTTGACCATATATACCTTATAAGAAAATCAAAGAAATTTTTCTGCTGGAGCATATGGTATAATCAATAGTTAAAAGCTTCAGAAAAGCGAAATTTATTTGTGGAGAAATTCCAATTCGTTATGGAGAGTTGAACATCGTTCGTGAATCATCAGATGTCATAAAGCGATAAGAATGCTGCTCAAAAATGAAATTTCCATTCCCTATGGGTTATCAAAGGCTTCGATAAAATCGAATACATGAATACGGTATTGTTTCGGTGTTTGTTTGTGCCGCACGAAATCTGTCGATAATCTCATCATAATAAGCTGATTTGCGTAAATCATCATCGACAAGGAAGCGAAGAAGTTCTGCGGTGTACCCAAAATTAGGTCGCGTGTGACGAAGTGGAATTCGCTTAGTACTGGATCGTTGATTTGATTCACGCTCAAACCCTTTATCTCCGTCTCTGTTGGTGTGACTCGGACAGCCTCGAGACATCTTCTGTCTCACAATAAATTGACGGAATGTTAAGTTTCGAAGTGAATAATAATGACATAAAAAAAAAAGCGAGAGGCAGGATGGTTATGATGTACTCTCTCACACAGTGACTCCACCTAAATGCTCATTCGATCAGAACAACAAGATTTGGCTCACCCTTGAAAATTTAGAACACAAAAAAAAAGAAAAAAGACACGATTTTCATAAAATTCATTGTCGTAGAGACAGTGTTTTGGTGTTTGGCTTCTAGTACTTTTCTGTTCAGGAATTATCCCGTCTCATAAATTAATGACTTCATGGTTAGGAGAATTTGTAAAGACTCTTTGAGCTCAGTGCATCGGCCCGAGGGATCGGATCACTGGTTGCGCATGTAGAGCTTTGTGAGTGATGTGTTATGAATAGGAGGCAACTTTTACCGAAAATATGAGTGACGAGCCACCATTAGAACGGTGCGCACTAACGTACATCAACTTGATCTCTAACTGTGCTCCCGATATTTTCAGATATTTCAGGGACGGCGCGTGAACCAGTGAATTTCATCGGAGTGGAAATTTTATGAATCCGAACATAGTGGTGTGTGGAAGTGCTTGTGGAATTTAATTAATACACGTCGCAACTTCTCTGAAAATTGATTGGTGGACTGTTGCGATAGCGATGGATGACTTGACCGAATCTTGAAGATGGCTACCGATCTACGTCTAAATTAGACGTTCTCGATTAAAAAGTTCTGTGTCCCTAATACTTTTTAAAACAAAGGAAATTGCTTTGATGAGAGAATTTTCGTAAATGGCTGAAAGGACTAAAAGCGTTTCGAGTATCCCATTGGCTGATTACGGTGCGAAGAAAAGACCGAAAAGCCGATCATCATCCGTCACCAGAGAAGTGAAAAAGTCTCAGTCATCTTCACGGGACAGTCAATCACCAGCATTAAAAGAACCTAGCAAGCAAACTCCGCAACCGTCCCGAGGGAACAGTTGCTCCAGGGATTCGGGGAAAGAGTCTCCGGATAATTATCCCCTGGGCTGTAATCCAGCCTTCATTGGCGACAGCTGCCCGGATCTATTGACTTTCACAGTCGAGGACGCCGTACGGAGAGTCTTAGAAAGCAGCATTCAAGATCTTCATAAGGACATAGACCGTGTTCAAAGAACTGTATCCGAATTGGGTGAGTTGTGAAGTGAAACTGTTCATTTAAATAACCGATGCATATGGATTAAGTAGACAGATTCTTCACGCTCTTAAATCTTTAACTCAAACGACTTCGAATAATATGGTTTGAAACGAGTAGAAATTTGGTGAAAAGTTAGTTGTAATGTTATAGATTTTCCGATTTTTAAAATTCTAATGAAAAGGCTCGGTGCCATTCACGATACGCGACATTGTTTTTGGTTGACAATTTCGTTACGTGTGTGAAGAAAGTGGTGAACACACACACACAAAGATGTGATGACACGTAATTAATGAGTGCGAAATAATGTGTTTCTCTTTGATTAAGATAATAATGAAGTCTATCTATGACAGGGGTCTTAGCTACGTTCGTTCGTAGCTACAGAATTTATAAACATTTTGAAAAAAAAACCTTCAAGAAAAAAATGTGTTCCACAGTTGGTGAAAGAAATTTTTCAAAACTTGCAGCTACTTTTAAATTCAGTCTTAGAAAATATTTCAGAACTAAAGAGAGAAATAATTTTAGAATCAAAGCGATATAATTTCATAGTTATTCAAAGTAATTATTTCAGAATTGGTGGAAAATGAATTTCGCAATTCATGAAAATTCATAAATAATGAAGAATATTTCCAAATTATAGAAAGATATATTTTCAGGATTAATGAAAAATCATTCTTCATGAAAAAAAATGATCTCAGAATTAACGACAGTTTATATTTGATGAAAAAATAACCTCGGAAAAAATTAATAAATTCATATTAAAAAAAAATGTCATTAATGAAATTATTTTTCACATTAATAAATATGCAGAAAATGAAATAACTATGCAGAAACAAAGCGGGGGAACTTGGAGGTCTGATTCCCCCCCCCCCCCGAAATATCGAAAAAAGGGGAAAAGATGGCCAAATCAATTGTTCTATCACTTTGATCGTCCCCCCAGAACGAAATTTCTGGCTACGGGCCTGTGCAGAAACGTATATTGGGTAAATTTAACTGATAGGAAATGCTAATAAGAATATTGGATGTTATAAAACCATTCAAAATACTGAATGAAAACATTCAAGAAATTATTTCTCTTTCAAAAGCTTAACGCGAAATAAATGCTCTTGTATATGAATTTTATTTTATACAAATACAAATACAACGCCACAACAGGAAAAATACCCAACGAGGTGGGTGAATTTTAATCAATAACTATATAGCATTATGTGTGTACATACTTAGATATGAACGGCGAAGCAGAACCCGTTGGGCCTTCGGTGTATTACCTACTGACCTAACCAGTTATAGTAATTTGTTTGTACAGTCCATTTGCCTTCAGGAGTGATTTTCTTGTCTTTATTTTTTCTTCAAATGGCCTAGACCAGGGGTTATCAAACTGTGAGACGCGCCTCCTTGGACAGACAAGAGCATTTTTTTTTTTTTTTTTTTTTTTTTTGTGTTTCTGATATTATCCCGTAATAAGCTGTTAGCCTTTTTTTAGGAATAGGTTACGGGAGGCCACCACAATGTAATGTTTGGAAACACTATAGATAAAACCCACTCATGTTAACATGATCAGTAAACGAAAACGGACACTTTCCTGATCCCCAATCCCGTAAAATAGGGCTTCAATGTATTTCACTCGCCGTAAGCGGACAGTAAATCAGACAAACTATAATTTATTAAATTTTCATCACAAACTGAGAATTTATTCCATCAAGCCGGTAAATATGATGAATTGTCAATTAATTACTCAATTAACTGAATATAACTATGGCCAAGGAGGGTGAACTCGAATGGTAATATGCATTGGTTTTGTTTGTTGATACGTGTGAAGGAAGCCAACATTACAAGATTAGCAATGTTGTTAAGAATGTTTTCATCTCCCCACTTATTTTAATTTAATTTCTATTGCAAAATATTTGATGTGCAAGCGTCACATATGCGGGTAAAAACAATTAATTGGTTTAATGAAGAGAAGAAAGGTTATACGTTTTTCCATACACATAATACAGTATTATATCAGACTTTCCAGTTTTATATATGGAAATACTTGGAAATTATGCATAGTCGGTAAAAGTGTTAAATGTAGTGAAATTTAATCAAACCTTTTCTTCATTGAAATCACTGGTGATTATGCATTGCATAACCGTGGTAGTGTATAACTTTTAGAGTAACATATACATTTTAATAGGAACCAATTGCGACCGAAGACGAACGATATATAAATAAAAGTGAAAGTTGTATAAATGAGGTACCACTGTATATCATACATCACCATTAGCGGACAAAATTTTTGGTCTCGTGTGTCCGTTATAAAGGTCATAGCGAGGAAGGGGGGAATTGGGGGTCTGGTACCCAGAAATGTGAGAAAATGACCGAAAAAATGGAAAAAGATGACCAAATCTATTGTTCTATAACTTTGCCCCCCCCCCAAATTAAAGTGGTCCCCCTCCCCCGAACGAAATTTCTGGCAACGGGCCTGTCCGTTATCGAGAGGTTCTTCTGCACTATGAACCATGCTACACCTCACAGGTTGGAATAATTTTGTGTTTGATGATAATATGGCCATGTGGTAGTGTATGACCAATTTTCAGTATTTTTTTATTTTATTTTGAACGGAATTTTCGGTGTTTTCAATGCGGTATAGCTATTTTTTTTTTGGACACATGACCTAATTTTTCTTCCCCCCCCCCCCGTCCTTGATTGATGCATAGTTTCACGCCAGTTCGCCACACTGTGCCGGAAGTGCCATCTGGAAAATCACGTTGTCATTTTCTTATGACAGATTTGTATTCCTTCTCAGGTTCCATTACTCCACGACGTTAATCATGGCATTGGTGCAGTTCGTAATTCTTTTTCAACTGCATTCACTGTAATTTCACTCTGTATAAAATTCGGTCTGTCACGTTTCTTCAGAATATTTGACAGGTACATGTACGAATATCACTTTTTTTTTGTTACAAAAATTTCATATGACTAAATCTCTCCCCCCACTAGTTCTTTTCACTAAGAAAAAGGAAAAAGGGTTGATCTGTACAAAAAATATGTACTGAAAATTTCATTCGTTATTTTAATTTAGTTAAAACGTGCGAAATTTAATTCTGGACGAAATTGGACTCCGGCCGTGCGCTATCCTGCCCGTCCAAATAGTCCAGCATTTTTTTTTTCTTTTTGGTGGGTTTTCTCGAGCATAGAAGTGAAAAGTATGTCACTGCATGCCTGTGCAGAAGTTTATATACAGGGTGATTCAGAACTCAACGTACAACAACGTACTCAAACTTTGCAACGCACAAACTTTTAGGGGAGGTAGAAAACACAAAAAAAAACAGACTCACATAGGACTGTATGTATCACTTTTTTTTTCTTTTCTTTTTTTGTGCATAACTGTGAATGGTAAAAACTTTGAGCACTTGTTGTGAAACAGCGTGTTCACGTACTGTCCTCGTGTAAAGTATCGCTAAATAGTTTTTCCACAAATTATTGGCTTGTGCTATTTCTACATATTCGCTTACCCCGTGTGCTCTAACTTCCAGTTAGAAAGTTGTCGCCCTGTGTTTTCTGATTCCAACAAAAGAGATCCTATGTTTTAACTGCAATATTCGCAGAGATATTATAATTCGAAAATCGGAGAGAATTCGGGAAAGGACAGCATAAATGGGGAAAGGAGCGTTGTGTGTCCGTTAGTTTTTGCTGTTATTTCGCCACTTTTCATCGACTTTTGAATTCTAATATCTCAGCGAATATTTCACTTAGAAACATGGAATTTTTTTTCTGTTCACCTCAGAATACATGGCAACAACTTGGTAGTTAGAAATTAGAAGACAAGGGAACCGTATAAAAATTTAGATGTTTTATTTTGTGACATACTGTATTCTCACTCTTAAAACAGGTAATTTTTGACCGCATTTCGATCATTTTTTAATTTGAAATCATGCTTAATGGACAGTTGATGAGATAAAGGCCGCAATAGCACTTACAGGACAGACACCCTGTATAAGTGAATATATGTAAATATTATTTGTCTTTTTCAGTACTACAATTTTCGGCCTTTAATTGATAATAAATTAAAAAAATATTTCTTCCAGCTATAAAGATGGCAGACTCCAAGAGGATCGCCATAATAGGAGCGGGTCCTTGCGGACTCACAGCCGCCAAGTCGTGCCTGGAAGAAGGTCTACAAGTGGTCATTTTCGAGAGATCAGACAGCGTCGGAGGTCTTTGGCGTTACCATGACGATGACGATGAAAACCTGCCTTCGGTCATGAAATCCACGGTCATCAACACCAGCAAGGAAATAAGCGCGTACAGTGACTTCTGCCCACCGAAGCATTATCCAAACTTCATGCACAATTCGTACATGCTTCAGTATTTCAAACTATACGCGGAGAAATTTGGCATCCTTTCGCACGTCCGCACTCGTACTATGGTCACGGATGTGAGTCCAACCGAGGATTACGAGAGGAACGGTTCTTGGTACGTGACCATCCAGAACCTGCAAGAAGGTGGCCTGATATCGAAGGAGATTTTCGATGGAGTATTAGTAGCTACAGGTCATCACTGTTTCCCGCACAGCCCAAAACTTCCCGGCTTGGATACGTTCAAAGGTAAAGTGATGCATACTCACGCTCTGAAGAAAGCGAATGGATTCGAGGATAAGAGAGTCCTGGTTGTTGGTATCGGGAACTCTGCTGTCGACGCCGCCGTGGAACTGAGCACCGTTGCTAAAAATGTGAGTATGATATTCCACACCATATAAATACATGTTCAACCCATGGCCAAATGTGGCCCGTGATCTCAAACCTAGTTTTATAAAAATGAACCTAGCAGCTTAATTCCAGATCACTTAAGTGGCGCCCCACTACCCATTCCCGTATCACTTAAGTGACCTTGTTTTCTAAGATCGTTGAACTTGCGGCACATTTGCAGATCAATTGAGTGACATGCGACGAATTTACACATCACTTGAATGACCTGTGGAACATTTACAGAAAAACTTATAAGTAGCGCACACTGCCCTGCAGGTTGAGCAGTGAGCACCCTCGATGCACATTATGTAAAAATTTAATCGTAACATTAAGAGATTTAAAACATACTTTTACTTAGATAAAATTATCCAAACAGCGTGTTCATTTTAGATACGGGATATCTTAAAAATACGCAAATAATTTAATAGTTTGTAAAATTTACAAAAATTGGTATACATGAATGTAGTTTGAAAAAACAGTTGTTCTTACGAAAGATTTTTGGTACAGAAAAAAATTTTCGTTTAAATTTTTGTCAATAGAGAGTGCTGCACGAAAGCAAATCATTTGGAAATATGCAAATCAGAGTCCTATAAAATGCAGAAGGAACGATTAACAGCTTATTTCTGAATTTTCCTGTTACTGACTTGTCAGAATGTAGAAGAGTTTAAACTAACTGTAACCACCAAAGAATGTTCCGAATTTTTTCTTGAGTTTGCCCTTCAATATACGATGTTTTTTTTCCATCATTTTAAGTGATTTTTCAATTCGAATATGTCGACTAATATCGCGCTTAAATACACGGAATTTCTTCGTTCGATTCAGAAGAGACAGGGCAACAACGTTTAACAATAGAAAGTTAGGCGGACCACATGAAAAAATCGAACTTCCTATCTCAGATAAATCTGTAGTAAACACTTCAACATATACTGCTCCAGTAAAAAAGTCGCATTCCGTATTCCCCCGCATTAGCTGGCATACTGGGAAACATCGAGACAAACCAGCATACCTGGAAAAATTCGAATCGCAGATTTTTATTATAAAAATCATTGAATATTGGCTGAATGCCTATAATGTGATCCTTATTATACCTCGCTTTTTCCAGCATGCCGGGAACGAAGCAGACCCCATCATTCAAAAATCTGGTGTCCCTCGACATGGGTGGGAATACGAGGGGGCCGTGGGAGGGGCATTGCCCCACCCCAGCGTCAAAGGTGGAGTCGACTGATCTAATGTATATATGAATTGACATCATCTTCATCGTGCTCCCCCAGCAATAATAACCGTGCCCTCCCCAGACTTCCAAGTCTATCTCCACCTATGTCCCTCGAGTTTGGCGGCGTGCCGGCCAATGCGGGGCAGTATGGTATCTAAATTGAGCACATTGTTTAGATACTTCTTTTAATTGAATATGCATGTATATGTTTCTATCCCCAACACACATTCACAACACTAATAACCGTTCAAAAGATATCGGGTGTACGACTTAACACCATGCATATCCACTTCTCTCACAAAGACCTAATTGTTAAATTGTTCTTCATAGTACTCTGGAATGAATAAATAAATGCTTACGCAATACACTCCAGTAATTATTATAATGGTTTTACAGGTTTATTTGAGCACGAGACGAGGAGCTTGGCTGTTCCGCAGAGTTGGACCGAACGGAAAACCATTCGACGCAGCTTATCTTACCAGAATGTTCAATGCCTTGAAAAGCATCACCCCGTTCAAATGGCAATGCTGGTTCATGGAAAGAGAATTGAGCAAACACTTCAACCATAAAACGTACGGCTTGAAACCCGAACACAGAGTCTTAAGTCTGCATCCCACTATAAACGATGCTCTGCCGAATAAGATATTGAGCGGGACGGTCATCCTTCGCGATGACGTCAAGGAATTCACGGAAACGGGTGTCATATTCAAGGGAGACGAAACCGAAACGCCGATAGACGCCGTGATTCTCGCCACGGGATACCAAATAAAATTCCCGTTCCTAAATAACGACATCATCCCTGTGAAGGACAATAACGTGGAGCTTTACAAATACATGTTCCCACCTAACCTCACGCACCCGTCTTTGGCGGTCATTGCCCTGGTCCAAGTCGTCGGCGCAATTTTTCCGATCGCCGAATCCCAGAGTCGATGGTACGCCTCGATCATGTCCGGGAAAAAGAAGCTGCCGTCCAAAGAAGCCATGATGTCCGACATCAGGCTCAAGAACAAGGAGAACCAAGAACGGTACGTCGCTTCACCCAGACACACGATACAAGTCGATTACATACCTTACCTGGACGAGCTCGCTGAACTCGTCGGTTGCAAGCCTAACCTACCCAAACTATTCTTCACTGATCCAAAACTGTACTGGCGACTGTTACTGGGTCCATCCCTTCCTTACCAGTACAGGCTCCGTGGCCCTCACGCGTGGTCCGGTGCCAGAGAGGCAATACTCGGTTACCAAGACAGGGTCTTGGCGGCTTTGAACACGAGGAAGCGGCAACCCGAAGCAGCAACCGAACCAAAAACTGATAAAAGTGAATAGATCAGGTGACAGAATCGTTGTTTGGCTTGAACGCTTTTTAACAATCGCTATTCGGAATATAAGCGTATACCTATACCTCACTTGTGCTTGAAGAGCGCTGTGATTAACCCGAGAAGGCGTTCACTGAATGAAATTTACTTGACACCAAATTCTTATATAAGTATATAAATATTCATATATATATATATAACTCAATAGCTTCCTGTAAAAATAAAATCTTTCATAAACTTTTAAATAGTTTAAAAATTTATAAAATTAAAAGAATTTGTACATTTAAATGCGGCTTGCGAAAAAGTAATTATCATAAAAGTGGATCTTTTTTAATACAGAAAAAAATTTAGTTCAAGTATTTTCTCGATAGGAAGCGCTGCACGAAAGTAAATCAAGAATGGTTGAATCTGAAACTTTTTTCAATATCTTGTGTGTCCGAAACGTTCGTAAAGCTTCAGCCGGCGACTCGTGACCGAGATAAAACAACTTCACCAATAGTCCTTTATCTCCACCAATTGTCAACATTACAATTAAAACCCTATATATGTGTCAGTAATAGGAAAATTCAGAAATAAACTGTAAATCGTACACCCTGCATTTTATAGGACTCTGATTTGCATATTTCCAGTGATTTGCTTTCATGTAGCGCCATCTATAATACTTAATATAAGCCTTCTCCTAAAAATTTTAACTAATTTTTTTTTTTTTCTTTCTGTTTCGAAAGAATCCCCCCTTCGTAAGAATAATTTTTTCCGCAAACCACATTCAAATATACCAATTCCTTCAATTCTTATGAATTTTTAAATAATTTACGTATTTATGATCTACCCTGTATATCAGAGGTCTTCAACCTTTTCCCAGTGGCGAGCACTGCCTGTACCCGTCATCAAAAGACGAGCACCCTTACGGCAATGTTAATACACGAATGCATGAAAAATAAGGATGATATCAATCCTTAAATACAATTTTTACAAGGTGTTTCAATTGGAACGTTGATCAACGTTGGAACGTTGCCGCGAGCACGAAATCGAATACGAGCATTAACCACTCTGGGTTCTTCGAGGAGCACCGTGGTGCTCGCGAGCAACGGGGTGAAGATGCCTGCTGTATATCTTCCTATGTATATGGACTATGTAGGGGTTGTTTCATGAAGAGTGTGTGCGTGAGAACGAAAATTCTACGGTTGATTTTAAAATTTAATAGGAAAAATGATCAGCAATAGGAACGAAATTCGACCGTGATGGTGACACTTGCTTAAAATGATAATTGAGTGAAGTATAGTAATTGCAATTTTTATATCACCAAACGAAAAATGTCAATCAGTAAAATTTACACCTGTCGTTATTGTACTGAGAAAGGTTCATCCCGTCAAATTTGAGTGAAAATTCGAGGAGATATGGTGATTGAAATTTTATATTATTGTATCTTTTTAAGTCTTGAAAATGTTTTGAGACAGCTATTTTGAAAGTAAGTAGAAAATTAGCGAAAATCAATAATTCCAGTCACCACTATCTCGGCGAATTTCCATTGAAATTTTATGGGATGAATTTCTTTTGGGGAGAAAGACGTGCAGATTTATTTTTCTTTCTTGTGTCTTAATTAATAATATAATCTGTGTGGAATCTTCTTAATTGTTTCCCCAAATGAGGAGCTTATTTTCAAAAAGAGGAACATTTCCGCTTTTGCTGAATTCACGGTAGAAGTAAAAAGCTCTACAGAATTAGAAAATAGCCCGAAAGGTAGCACATGCAAATGGTAAAGGAATATTTAAATGCATCATTTCTTGATCAACATTCAAGGAAGTTATCCACATTTCAATTTTGAAAATGATCCGTTTTGGAATAAAATTAGGGGGCAATGTTACCTTTTGAGTAAAATTAGAGCTGGTCAAATCTGAAAAATTGGAAATTTCTACGTCAACTCTAGATTCCGGAAGGTTTTACCTATTCTATGAAGGTATCACATTACCGCCCTCTCGTCGTTAACATAAAAAACACGATCATTCCACAGAGGAACCTCCCATGGCGGACACTCCCGCTAGCAGCCACCTCCACTAACAGACACTTTTTTAAAACTAAGATTGGACAATTTTTTTTTTTTTACCATTAACGGACACTGCTCATCAGCGGACGAAATTTTAGGTCCCAACGGGTGACCGCTACCGAGAGGTTCTGCCAAAAAATACCAAAGTGAATAGATGGATATGTTTCCTATCAGTATAAACAACTAACTTTACAGTGTATTTTTTAACAAGAATATTTCCGTCGGAATAAATCCTGTTGCAAAAATCCGATGTAGCTCATCCCGAAGATTCAGAAACCGTTGAGAAATTATATTCGACAAAAAAAATCGAAATGCTTCCTTTTGAAAATAAGCTTTCCAAATATCATTTAACATAGATGAGACTATAACATGTCAATTTGCTTTGTTTCATTTTTCTGCCTTTTTTCTCTCCCTCTTTCTTTTACTGCTGATCTTTTGTTTTCATATTTTGTTTTATTTTTTTAGAATCAATCGTAAAATTTTCAATGACACTCATCATTATATTTCCCGCTCTATGAGAACTGATTATTGAACTGATTATGCGACGTCTCAATTGCTTTGCATGTCTCATGTGCGTGCTGTACATATTTCGTAAAAGAAAATTAACAAAATATACAGCTCTGTAACTATTACTTTATAGATTAAAATTTGTTTTTTTTTTCTGTGTTATTGTACGATATTAATTTTATTTTTAAAAAAAAACACTTTGGATTAGTAGTATAATTGATGGCCGTTTTCTATTGTCGAATGGCTGGCGGACAACACACTTAGCCAAATGGATCGCCAAACTATCCAACCTGGCATGTTCACGGGCATGTACATCAGACGGGGGAACCACTCTGCTCTGAATTAGTACGTACCTTTCTGGTTTCTATCACGCCTACGACGCTTGCTATAAATTGGCTACTCATTGATCTGCAATGCCAATGTGATTCACTCTTTAGTGACCTTAAGCTGATTCTAATGTCGTATAACTTGACCCTTTAATTGGCAAGCACTGAAATATCCAGAGGAAAATTATGATTATTATTTTGAGGAGTGTTATATCATAGTTTCCCAACCTTTTTTCTCCCATCGCCCCCAACGCAATCTAACCTATAGGATCCTATGCTATACCCGTAGCTTCTACCAACCCCCTGGAACATTCCATCACCCCCCCAGGGGGCGTTAACGCCCACGTTGGGAATCACTGAGTTATATTAAGCAAATGTCTGACCCTGAATGTCATTTCATAACAATAACAAAAAAAAATTATCGTCCCAATATTTACAAAAATACACGGGATGCTCCCCTACAGGGTACACATTGTAATACACTGAATAAACACCATATATATATATATATATATATGTATACACACACGTACATTCATATGATTTAGATAGACTAGAATAGTATAAAAAAATGTTGTTTTTTTTTCTTTTGCTAACTTACTTTTCTACTATTTTTGAAGAACACACATCAATATTTCCCCTTGACACATTGTATTCTACTTCAAGAAGCGCAAGGGTTAACAATTTTCGTTGCTCGGCTTGTCAACGAATAGGAGACGTGTATGTTCTCGCCATTCACCTGGTGATTTTAGCAACTTCATGAGCAGCAACTCACAAGTAAAAATCTAATTTTTAGGAGTTGCTTAGAAGCATCAAAACCGAAACGAGCTCAAAATATACAATGCCTTTTTTAAGAAAATTAGAAAAACTCATGTTGTGTGTAAAGGTCAACCCTTAAATGCTCAGTTTTTCTTCCGAGCTAATCACTTTTATCATAGTTGATCACACTCACGCGTATATTAAAAAGCCTGAAAAATCATTGATAAAGATCTATCTCGAATTGTAATGCTTATATAGAGCCTTAAAGAGCCTCAAAAATTCTCCATAAAATAAATGTATTGAAGTAATATTACATTCCAAATATATATGTAACTACCTTCTGTTAGATTCAAACTATAGTAGGAAAAAAAATTCGGGTTGCAAACTTCAAGCTACAAAAAAAAAAGGAAATGCAAACAAAACATTTTCACAAATTAGCAAGATCACAGACACACATGCTCTGCATCAAACAAAGCAGTATTAGAATTGAAAAATGAAAGTCACTTGTCCCACAGACCAGTGAATACTAAAACCTACTGTCTGGTCCGCAGACATCATGAGTGGGTCCGCAACACGAAAAATCTCTCCTGAATTATGATACAGTAAAACCCCTCTTACCCCAAACTCCTCAGATGCGGTCACCCCCCTCTTTTACAACTAAATAATAATTTCCCCTTATATAATAAAAGAATGCGTTTCAACCCCCCTGATTTACGATCACCTCTCTTTAACGGACGAATTTTTTTATTCCGCTGATGATCGCAAAAGAGAAGTTATACTGTAATTCAAACTGACCAGTAGTTTTTCACTACTGGTCTCGCGGACCACCACAACTTTTTTTTTTTCGGTGGTCCAATCATTTAATCACTGGTCTCGGACCAGCGGACCACCAACGATTTCGAACGCTGAAAATAGTTGTTAATTGTGACATCTACCGGCAAATTCAGGATATAAAATGGAAAGAAAATGACCTCATCTTATATATGTATATGTAAAGTCAATTTTGAATTTTTATCTTCAAACTGGCTGCAGTAATGAACGTTTAAAGAACCCTCCGCATATGCAAAGCTACATTTCAGGGTTAAATAATGATCTAGAGATTGAGTACTTGTGTGCGAATAATTAGAATGAAGCACTTGCATAGCAGTGCTTGAGTTCTATCATACCCTGTAAAAAGTCCTATATTGTAATTTAAAGTTCCCTAGAGACTTTGCAAGACCTTATACACCATATCAGTTGCTATTGAACTCTCAAGACAAATATGATAGATTGCAACGCCTTGAATCAACTTAGATATATAACAGAATTCGGCAATGATCCAGCTTGGGTGTGTATTGATATACTAAATTAGAATTTCCTGTAAAAAAAAAATGAGCGTTATTTACTCAAGTGATGTGACCGTAACCTGAATCAATTTAGAGGATTCGCCCATGAAACGGATAAATTTTTACATCAAATATTTCACCGAATATATCGGAGGTCTTGGGTAATATCCAATCAAATGAGTTGGATCTACGCATTGAAGCACGTGTCATCCAAATGATATTCGCGTGGTGATGACTCAACCAATTCGTGTTCCTTTATTGATATTTATGGTACTTGGTTCGAGTCTATTATATTTTTTAAAACCATAAGATTGCTAATATATATAGAAGGTTTGATTTCTCTTCGAATGCGTAGAGGATATCTTTGTTGGAATTTTTTTTTATATTTTTTCAAGCACGAACTTAATCAATTCAATCAAATCACCTGGATTTGTTTTCATGAGCCAATAAAAACCGATTTACTCACATTCGAGCTAAGAATATCCATAGAATATTATTGCATAAACATCACGAAGGACATTCAAAAGGCCCATTAAGAATTAATGAGTCGTTCCCTGCATTCCCATACATTTTCCATGCTTGAATATTACGATTGCGTTTTAGTCTCGTAACAAAACCATAAAGCTTCTGGCTACCACCACTTCTTTTTTTGCGTCATTCACACCATAAAACACACATGTATATCATTATCATGATACGCGTGACCGTGACCGTTGAACATTATACAGAGCAGCGCGAGATCAGCAGAGCCCTACTCTCCTTCATCTTGAAGTAACAGAATATTGCATTAAACTAAAATGTAGCATAAAATCATAATATTTGTGAAGGTGGGGGGGAGGAAAGACAATAACACATTTTGTTACGGAAAATTGTCTTATTCACCAGTTTGTCACATATTTGATGTCTTCGTTTGTGAAACTGTCTTGAAAGATGACCTAATGAGTGTGTGAATATTTACAAATGCAGTCGATTCTCGTTTTAACGATCACCGTTATAGCGAAAGAACAATAACTTTTCTAATCCACCAGGTAATTTTGCATAAGCAAAATGTAAAAATCTGGAATTCCTTTATCCCGAAATTTCGTCATTACGAAGTGATTTCTCCGGTCTTTTGGAGTTCATTATAATGGAATTAGACTGTATATATTTCATATATTTGCAAATGTATGTGACATTTAAAAAGTTTTTTGCTACATTTCTTAGTTCCCCTACATCCGTATCTCTAGATTTTTCTCACCACAATTTTTTTCCCTACTGTATATGTGTGTATATACAAGCACGCACGCATTTTTCGAAATTCGGACACATATTTCGTTTATAGTATGTTTTTAGGCCTTAGATGTTCCAGAAACTCGTGAGCATAATAATCGGAGATCTCTCTTAGGTGTTAGTGACATAACCGTTCTTGGTTTTCAAAGTAGTTTCGAGTTAGTTTGTTTAATGTAGTAGGAATACATAGACGACACCTTCAAATCTTTTTGCAGTTTTCTGGTGCTGCAGTGAAGCGCCTGAGGACGTGATTCTGGAATCTCGTTGTAGTTTGTACAAGTTGCTTTTAGATGCGAAAGCCGAAGCTGGGGCACCATATGTTAACACTGGGTGAATATGATTTGTTCGTACTTTCTTTCTTTTCTCTCAAACCGAGCATAAGTTCGGTCTATTGCCATGGGAAATTTACTACTGATTAAGCTGTGCCGGAAGTGTGAGTATGTGTGCCTAACAGCCTGAGTGTGTATATAGCGTATAAACCAAGGATGCCTTTTGGTACCATAGGATAATCATCCATGAAAATATTGTGGATCATCGGATAAAAGTTAGAACCTTGGTTAATTCCTGCAGTTATACGTCTTTTTTCCTGATAATGAGTCGTTTATCTTGCCCTGGAAGGTTCGAAAAGATAAATAAGAACTCAAAAATTTGATTACGATTGAGTGGAAGACCCTATTTATCATTCTCAAAAATACATGATACCTATGAAGACTGATACATGTGAAAACCTGAAAACCCTAATTGGTGATACCGGAGTTCCAATGGGCAGCGATAAACCATCAACCCCCCCCCCCTCCCTTCATCCTTACTCTGACGATTCAATAACAGCAGTGCTCTTTGCCATGACTGTTTGCATTCATCAAGAGTATGGATTCACCAATCCATACATTCACTTATAAGAGTTCATTTTCCCAGTAAATGACATTAATCATACACAAGCTAAACTGGGCCCGTGGATATGAACTTCACAGGGGGGGGGGGACATGAAATGTATGATACTGTGATGTGTTTTATGATGACAGACATACGGGATGGTTTAAAAATTCATAAATTCATTTTAAAAAATGAAGAATTTGGTATGTATTTGAATGCAGTTTACGAAAAAGCTATCCTCACGGAGGAGGTGTTTTTTTTTTGGGGGGGGGGGGGAAGGTAAAGAAAAAAAATTTAGTTTAAATTTTTGTTGATAGAAGACGTTGTACGAAAGCAAATCACAGGAAATACGCAAATCAAGAGTCCTATAAAATTTTTAATGCAGGATGTACGATTAACCGCTCATCTCTGAATTTCCCTGTTACGAGCCCTTACATATGATGGTCTAATTGGTGAATAAAGCACTATTGTCGAAGTTATTTTACTTCAACCCAGAATCGCCAGCTGAAGCTTTGCGAACGTTTCGGACAAAGAAGAGATTGAAGGAAGGTTCGTGTCCAGTTTACAGGTCGTGCTTCCGTGCAGCGGTCTCTATCGACATACATTTCAACTTATTTTTCTTGTACCGAAAAAAATACCCTCATTCATGAAATGTATGGGACATCCTATACTTATTTTTATTTTTTATTTATTGTCATTATTACTTTTGGGGATTTACTGTAATATATATATATTTTTTTAGTTTTAGAAGTTTCTCTGTTATGAGCAGAGGCAGCCTTAATTACAAATCTAATTATGAAACTAAGAATATCTGAATGAAGTATGTAGACAATTTTCAATTTTCGAGCCCCTCTCATAGCCAGTGTAAATCGCCGCATAACTTTTCGTGCACATCAACATGTTTGAGTTCCACCAGCAATACATGTTTCCGTAAACATGTGAAGAAATGGTTTTGCTGAGGAACATCCTGCCATGGAGCTTTAACACTTTGGACACGTCTTAAAAAAAATTAGCATCTGCACTACAATTTGCTGTGTATGAAAATGAAATGATGAAATCTAATTGACATAAAATTTTCACATAAACTATTATGAGGTCCACAACATTTCGATTCACACATAATTCATACATAATAATAGAGTATACCAGTACCGGGGAGGCCATATGGCCTACCGTTGAGAAACACTGTTCTAGATGGCAATGAAAATAAGAAAGAAAGAATGTGTTTTACATGGAAGGCCTTGAATTTGTTTGAGCAGCTGATGTTTTTCGGTTCTATATTTATTCCTAAAAAATTACGAGTCCTTTTTGTAAAGAGACGCACGCGTCACGCACTCATCATGTGGCTTTTTTTTCCCTTACTCATAAAATAAATACATCATTTTACTTGTCAGAGGCTGAGCAAACATGATAGTCAGCACGAATTCGAATGGCGATTTTATGAAAGCATTAAAAAGGTTATTATTCGCAGACCAAGATCTTTGACAGATCCGATCAGTTCTGCCCCCACAATGAGGAGCCGTGTTCCGTAACTAGAGGAAGCAGGGAGGAGGAGACCGCCCCGGGCGGAAAAATTTAGTGGCGGGGGGGGTGATAGTTTTAGGTGGAAACAAAGAACACCTTTATAAAATCATTGGATTTTGAAGTTGCGGGGATGGCAAAATAGTGTTTACCCCTGGCGGCGGAATCGTGTTTGCCCCGGGTAGCAAAAATCCTAGTTACTGCCCTGCCCTGGGTCTGGACTTTAGTGTGGTCACCTCGGTCAAAAAAACGTTTACGAGTCCCTCTGTAGTACAGTCGAATCCCGTTATAACGAACTCCAAGAGACCGTAGAAATTACTTCGTTATAACGAAATTTCGTTATAAAGGAATTCCAGGTTGTTTAAAAATGACCCTATATGTAAACTTATCCGGGGATTAGAAAAGTGTTCGTTAAAACGAGAATTTCGCTATAACGGTATTCGTTAAAACGGGATTCGACTGTAGTACAGGCGAACTTGACAAATTCGAGTTTTTGGATTATTCGTATTTTAGGAAATCCCCTTGAATTTCCTATTAAATTTAAAGTTAAAATTACCACTTTAATTCGATTTTTTTCCGTCATATTTTGGATAATTCGAAGTTTGATTCAGATTTGTCATTTGCAAAATGTCTATTTTCTCATAAATTCTGGCTAAATTTTGGTCATCCTTTTCTTTCTTTCTTTCAAACCGAGCACAACTTCGGTCTATCGCCATGGGCAATTTACAACCGATTGAATACCTTTTCTGTAGTCCGTGGTTCACTGATTTTTTCCAGAATATAACATCATTGAAAAAAAATTACAATCAACAAAATAAAAACCTTTTTCTTGTGGCTCTGAGCACACAAATATGAATGGGTTCGTTACGAGGTCCACACGCTAGCTTTTGTCTATCCGTCCGCAGCTGGGGTTTTACCGGTTCTTGGATTAACACCTGCCAAGAGCAAATGCAAAAGATACTACCCAGGAAATACGAAGAGGGGTGTGTGTGTGTGTGTGTGTGGCAATCTCTACATAGACGGAATGTTCGAAAGCTGAAGTGCTGAAATTCCAGTCACTTGTTTGGTAAAATGCGTAAGAGATAAAACGTCCCTCGAGCATTATTAATCGTTTTGATTTTGGAATATCAATGTATAGGTCAGCAATATTTTTCACCATGTCCAAACAAGGTACCTATAGTTTAACTCTAGAAGAAAAAAAACTGTGGTGGACTTGTGGATATCAGCATTGGTGAAGTAGGAAATGAAGTCACGTTGAATATATACTCTAATGAGGAGAACGAAAACGAATATAAGCAAGCAACAGAAGCTACGGAACCTACATGTTAGGAAAAATAACGTTGTTGAAGCTCGAAAATCGCACCTTTCATTCCCTAAATCGACTCATTTATGTAATGATCTATGAAATGTTTAAGAGCATTAGAAGGAAAAAAAATGAAATTAAAAATTTTCACAAATGAATTAGTTTTCGTGATCACTTTTATACAGGCATAGTAAATGAGTAAATGATAACATTCACTACATTTTAAATTGAATGTTTTTGATTTTTCTTGCGAAAGTATAGTTATCCTATATTAAAGAATTGGAAAATTCGAACTTTTTTGCTGTCCCCTTGTGTGTGTGTGTGTGTGTGAGAGAGAGAGAGAGCTTTCAGTCAACCAAGTTCAACTGCACATTTAGAGTGTTAAAGTCGAAAAAATTAAATCGTGAACCTATCAGCGGAAGCGATCCCTTTCACCGTCCCTTATGGAGCGGGGCATGGTTCTGATAGTCTATTTTATCCTTTTACCCTTTAACCAACATGGCAGAAATCACTAAACCTCCTCTCCCCCCCCCCCCCCGTGAAGGTTGGGGTAATTAGTGAATTTTATAGCGTGGAAAACAAACAAAAAAAATTAGAATCCCAATGGGCCCCAGGTCTTGTCAGCCTCGCCCTTGTTGGGGCCCATGCGATGGATCATAATGTAATGGTTCATCAGTGTTTTAGTATGTTTAATGGACCATGGCTCTGCCGATGGAAAGAAAATACCTTCACAAATCTAATCACGCGATGTACCCGTGATCGATCACGATTCGCATTCATGTTATTATGATCACACCAATGATAAGTCGCGTTTCTTTTCTTATTTGTCGAAGATAGAATAGGAAAGAAATGTGCGTATTTCTTCAGGGAGGGCCATGATGACAAGTCAAGGCCGCTCGGAACTCGTCACACAAGTTTAGCGACGTGTATTTCTTGTATTTAAAAAAAGGAAAAAAAAACATTGTTGAGATAAAATTTCGCAGCCCATTCCCTATCAACAAGGCAATGAAAAAAAAAAGCCGCTAGAAGTATCATTTCGAATGAAAATTTAAGACATAAAATAAAAGAAGACGTGTACAGTACTGTAGTGTTAAAACGGGCGAGCCAACGGGGATCAGGCCTAAATCCTACAATCAAACAGGAGCCCTAAAATTATTGAACAGTTCACAACATGTGCACCCGCCCGGCTTTCGGGATCCCCTTTAATTATGGCTGCCTTCCAAACTTTTGGGAAGTGATTTTGATGTAGCAGCTCATTGAAGATGGCAACAAGATAATCAATTATTTGGAATTATTATAATAATAATTTGGAATAATTATAATCAATTATTATGGAAAGTTCTTAAGTGTGGTGTTTGTAATCATATCCTGAGCAGGAGCCTTTTTCCTCTTCAGGTGCTTGATGATACCACGCGCCTCTTCGTTGCTCCTTGGGTATAACGAACAGGGCTGCTCTGGGGCAATATTCCTGAAATAGATCTCAGAGAATTTACTCTCGTCTGTATCTCCACCTTATCTTCATCACTTTTTTTTTACTTTTAAACCATACACCACCCAGGCTCTGTCGACATTCGTCAATTTCAGCCCTTGTCCCGGGTGGTGTCGGGGAACTTTACTTTCCACGTACATCGAATACATACATTAAAAAAAAAAGTTAAAAACAGCTTACAAAAGAAAAAAAGAACAAACAAAAGAAAATCCTAGATTAATTACATATTTCTCAGCCACCTCGTTGGGCATTTTGCCTGTTGTGGTGTTGTATTTGTATTTGTATAATCATTATGATGGAAAAAAAGAAAAGAAGGGGGGGGGGAAGCCAACTACACAGTGAACGTTCGTAGAGGACCTTCAGCGCAGGACTTGCTTAGGTCCAGCTTGGTCGGGGGACAAGTCAGTAGTCAGACCTAGTCTGACTAGTCTGAGTCTTATCTTCATCACTGTGTGTGGTGCCATTAGGCCCATGGATTGGCGGGATTCACTTAGGAGTGGGTCTACAGATTTTATACACCTTTGCAATGTCATCAGATCTGTATAATAATAATAATAATGTATCATAACATCTCCTTTCTGCCTGGTCAGAAATTCTGATGAATTCTAATGAAATTCTAAATGGACGGTAACATTAAATAAGCTGTAGAGCGATGTATTATATGCATTGGCAAATTTTGACCTTTCTCAGAGTTACTGCTCAGAAATGTATAAACTTAAAGAATTCCAGAATAAATGGATATTTTTATAGCTTAACGGAAGTTAAATAGAATTTTTATAATTTTTCTAGTGAGTATCTCTTTTAAAAATCCACATGAATAATGAGTGTGTTCATATCTTACATGAAAGATAAACAGCGTTTAGAGAGAGGATTTTTTAGTGAATTATCAAAGATGTTTTTTACCTTTGATGGTATCCGTTGCTCTCAAGCCGGATTTTAAAACACAAAATTACTTATTTCATCCTGGTTAAGGTAGAGCGAGTATTAAAATTTCCCGCGGTTTTTTTTTTTTTTTTTCAAAAAATGTAAGACAAACCAATTGCTCTGTAAAGAAAAATTAAATTATAGTCAGCATATCACTTAGGGCCGCAACTAGTAGGGAGCAGTCTGGAGTTCCGGACAAAATTCGCAGTCTGGAGCAGCCTTCTTCCGTCCAGCGCAGAATGCACCTTTAAATTGCTTCTTCTACATTACATGTGGGTGCCAAAATGCGTTCTTGCCCCGGCTGAAAAAGTATCTAGTTGCTACCCTTGCAACCAGGGTAACCAACTCACCCATTACCAGAAACTAGAAATTTCCAGATAAAAAACGTGTAGGAATAATGTACACCAAAAAATATTTCGCCACCCACTTTTTAGTGCATTTAATCTGGACTCGATTCACAGCTATTCAAACGAGCAAACGTACAAATATAATAGTTGTGAATCGAGTCCAGATTACATGCACTAAAAAGTGGGTGGCGAAATATTTTTTGGTTGGCATTTCTACACGTTTTCTATCTGGAAATTTCTAGTTTCTGGTAATGGGTGAGTTGGTTAAAATTGCAATATATTACAATTTTATCTGTAAAATATTTTAAGATTAAAAACTTGTTTTATCTTGTTTTCATTTAAAATGAATTCCTATCATGCCGGAAAGGAAATGTATATTCACAGATAAACTCCGTGAAAGATATCAACGTCTTCGGCCGGGCAGAGTGCCCACTAACGTATACTTCGATAACGTTGTTCATTGCAATGTTAGCTTTTTTTCACATTTATCAACATAAGCAAAATCGCTGGTTGAATCCATCCTCCTAGACTGAAATTCGAGCAAAATTTCAGGTAAATTTAAATAATTTACTGGCAATTTATCATGCTGTATCTACCAATACGAGCTGGGGATCACACAATCACCGATAAATGTGAAAAACAAAATTTATTAAACTTATAGTAAAAATAGTTGATAACTATGCACTAGCCGGTGAGTACGCATATATAATAACCGGATTTATCAAATTTCCTTAACAGATATAGTGGTTCTGTTTTATAATTGGGAAAAATTATTGTGCTGGTGATGGAGGGAGATTTTTTTTTTTTTTTTGCAAGAAAGGTGGCGCCATCTGTTGTTTGAATTTGGGGAAATGACGTCATCAAGGGTGCGCGGCGCAGACGTTGTCCTTTGGGGCCATTCAAGCATTACGTAAGCAGATTTTCAGCCATTTTTGACTTCCTCCCCCTTTATCAGCAAAAGTCAGCAAAGCACTGACATCCCCCCCCCCCTCCGTCAGCAGCTTAGAATATTTCATATCTTCAAAAAGGGGTGGTTGATGACGTAAACAACCTAGAAACCCCCCTTGTCATCAAAAGTCAGCAAATCCGAAACACCTCCCTTCCCCCGATGCTGACGTAATAGTTGAATCACCCCTTTCTCAGTTTTCAAACATGGTTACCCTACGTTAGAGTTGGTACTATATACTTTTATTGTATCACCGAGAACATAACATGTTGAATCAGTATTATCTTCAGGTCTGTCGAGTCACAAAAAATCCTCTCGTGCAGTCCCCGCACTTGGCGACTGTTGGCCACAGTCTTTGGTGAGCCGCCGCAGAGTCACACATACACTCAGAATACACATTCTGGCATATGGCAATTCGTTAGAAATTTCGTAGAGGTATGTGTACGAGGTGCATGTACGGAAAAGTAGTAGTAGTCCGGCCATTGCCGCAACTAGGGGGGAACAGGCGGGTCTCGTACCCAGAGCGCTGGACCCGAGGGGGCGCAAATTACATTCTGAAACCTCTCCATCAACATTACAAGGGGGCGTCGAAATGCGGGCTTGCCCCGGGTGACCAAGCATCTAGTTGCGGCCCTGAGTCCGGCTATTTCCGGCCCATGGCCTCCACATCCTGGAGTAGGGCCCTAGGCTGGGATCTTTAGCGGGCCCCCGACCAGACTTTCACGGGCCCCTTTATGGTGGATTTACAGCGTGAAAAAACAAGAAATAATGAAAATCATCCCGGGCCCCAGGGCTAGAGCCTTGCCAGCCCACCCCTTGTGGGGGCCATGGTCCGGCCTATCTGTAGAAACCGGCAGCATTTTTTGGATGTGCAGGAAAAGAAGCTGCATTGAGATGAATTGCGAATGAATAGCAAAAAGTTGAATAGAGCATTTCTAAAATATTGCATTTTTTACTTGCTCTTATTTTTCCTCTCGCACTTTCCCGTCAAAATGATTTCCATGCGAAAGTGAAAAAACGCCTTCATATAAAAAAAATGAACGACAAAAAAAATAACTTGATGGTTTGATCCGTCGACTCTAGATGGCAGCACATTAGCTAAAGAAGTTGCAAGTGGATTGTGGGGAAAGAAAAATTTCTTGAGTATTTCCGTTTCTCTCAGTCATCGCATTGTTTACCATCGCATGTGGTTTGAAGGTGTGGTGACCCTTGGAATATGTCAGCCGTGGAAAGGTAAGATTTTTCAAATATTATTAGCAAATTCGGGCGCTGTTACCCAAACAGTACACTGTACTTAACGAAATTATTACTGACACATCCATTGGATAAATTAACAATTTTTATATGATAATCATATAATATTTGATAGACCAACGGTGTTCCCAAACTTTTTCAGCAGCGACCCAAAATCAACAACCAGATCAGTTTCGGACTACAATGAATACATATTTTTTTTTCTTCAAAATTACTGAAACCAGTAGCACATTAAGTCAATTTCTCAGGACCGTAAGTGGATTTCTACGACTCGTCTAAGAAGCACCTGCAATGAAAAATTTTTTATCGCGTCGTGACCCAACCAGGGGCGTAGCCAGAAATTTCGTTCGGGGGGGGGACCACTTTCATTTCGGGAGGGAACCAAAGTGACAGAACAATGGATTTGGCCATCTTTTTCCCTTTTTTATGTCATTTTCTCACATTTCGGGGGGGGACCAGACCCCCAAGTCCCTCCCCCTCGCTACGCCCTTGGACCCAACCCATCTCCTAAACCCCTGTGAATCAAGTTTAGATCGTGACCCAAGGCGCAAGAATCCTTGGCTATAAATTGATTATACGACCCATTTCGGACGTCCCTGCGAATCGTTTGTATGCAAATTATTTGGGGTAAAAAAATTCAAGGCGATTCGCAAATGCATCAGCGTTTTAATTAAACTCGGAAAATTAGCATTTTTAATATTCTACAGCAGGGGTTTCACAAACTGTGTGCCGCCCAACTTTGTCACGGGCACAGCGGCCGGACGTAGGTTTTCCGAACGGGACGCTCTCTGGGAAGCCGCGGATAAGCGTTGATTAGGGCGAAAGGAGCACCGCTTGTAGGAAAAGTTTGAGAGCCCCTGCTCTACAGTAATTCTTTGAATCACCTTAGTTGCGATAACTTTTAATCAATAACCAGCCCATTATATACCAAAACTTTTTTTCTTTCAATGACAAAAAATGCATAAAAATGATATGAAAGGAAAACTATTCGCGGGAAAGTTTTTTTATTAAATTAAAATTATTAATTAATTAATCTATTAAAAATTTTAGAATCGTTTTATTGAGTTTATAGCAGTCATTTCAAAATTTCATGCTGAAAATTCTACTGCTTAGTTACAAATGACGAAAAAAAGGCGCGATGAATCATCTTAACCCAATTATTTATCAAGTTTTCAACACCATTATGGAAATCGCGAAAATAAGCGGTTGATAAAACACGTTCATTCGGCGTGGTGACGTTTTCATTTTCCCCTCCAAATTCGGAGTTGTCTTTAATGAGTTTGGCCTCATAAGGGTGTAAACACGACCTCCCAAACTACGGATGCAATCGATCATTAGAGGACGCAGAAGAAATTTCTTTCAGAGAAATTTTATATTGCTAACCTCTTCAGCAAAGCACTTGAAATTAAGGCCTTTAATACACGTGCTAAGTGAAAGCGTGCCACTTTCGAGCTTATCCAGCCAATGATTATTGGTAACGTTTGCTCGAATGCAACCAATAAGCAAGTACAAACCAACTCACTGGTGATTCCGCGGCATGGGAGGAGAAGATACAGTGGGGCATGAGCCCCCCGCCCACAGCGTCAAAGGTGGAGTCGACTGATCTAATGTATATATGTATTGACATCATCGCCCCCCCCCCCAGACATCCAAGTCTATTCCCGCCTATGCTCCGCGGACCGAAGACTGAAAAGCATTGGTATAGGCCAGTGTTTCTTGATCTTTTTCTGCCCGTGACTCTTTTGGACAAACCTTTCGTCTCGTCCAGGAGCTCTTATCCAAGAGCAAAGCCTCATTTCGGAAGATGTCGCTCCCCGCTATTGATACGAACGTTTCGGCAGCTGGGTGATGCGAAGATTGGATTCAGGAAAGAAAATTCAACCCTCTCTGTGGAAAAATCGAACCGACGTCCTGTCACTCGCCGGGTGAGAGACCTAGACCACCACGCTGAGGAAAGGGATTTGTTGTGTAGTGGTCTATCGCGCTCCCCCCCTCCGCGACAGTTGAGAGAACGTGGGTTCGATTCCCGCAGTGGTAGTTGAATTCATCTTCGCATCCGCCAGCCGTCGAAACCTTTGTAAAACATCATTTTCTTATTGAATCGATTTTTTGAGTAGGAAAAGTGATGGAAATTTTATATTTATTAAGGTCGATCCCCTGACTCCTAGACTTCCGTGAACTTTTCGTTAGAAGGTTCTATACAAAGCCATCTCAACAACATGGGGGGGGGGGGAGGGAAGGCCCCTAAAATAAACTGGAAGTAACTCCCGCATCAACAGCCGTGGCCCTGCTATTATGGGCAGTTTTATGTTGGTTTTCTATGTACTTGCGATCGGTTTCTCCACTATATTTGCACCTAAAGCTGTAAAATCAAAAAATGGGTAGTAAAATCTCATTCTGATTTTTTCCCCGGCTCTCCGGAGAGCCCCTTTACCCACCGGTCACGGTTCCTTTTCCAATTTTTCATCGTGGCACCATAGGAATAGTCGTGGGCAGAGCGTACACAGGACCGACCTTTGGAGCAGACACAAAATGCTTGGGGGAGAGCACAAAATTCTTTTCCGGGGAAATTTCGAATTACCAGTCTTCAAAAAGCATTTAAATTAACAGAAATTGGTTTATATAGCATATGAAAGGTATTTTCTTTTGATACTTCAATTTTCTCACCGAAATATTTTATTTTCTAACTTTTAGTCGGCTTGGAGGGGCTCCCGAGCATGCATCCTATCCATACCCCCGCGATTATTCTGGTCGTGAGCACCCTAGAATATCCCAGGACCATAAAGGGAGGGGGGTGCCACATTGCCCTAGGTCAGCGTTTCTCAACTTTTGGTCCGCGACGATGGCATAAGTGGTCCGCTGACAAACTTGATAATTTAATTCTAACTGAATGAAAATGTATGAAATCGTTGTGATTGATTTTAGTAGTAACGGTATGAATTTAAATACAAATTACACCTTTATTGGGTTCATCATACAAATAAATTTGTCCCCCCCCCCCCCCCGGGGGATAAGCTATTTCATTTATTAACAATCCTATTAGAGAAACACTCCGAGACACCATAACCAATCGATACTGGTGTACCCTTGTAAAAACAGTTGATTGACGGCGAATTAATAAATCAGTCCATCCTATCCATACCGTTGAAAATTTTGAACACTTCGATCATATCTTCCCGACATCTTCTATATAATGTAAACATATTCAAAAAAATGAAGTCTCTCTTCGTGCCAACGAGAACACGCGTAGTTCTTCTCTGCACCCCAACCAAGTCGATGTCGCTATGGTCTCCAAAACTTAACAGCGTACTCCAGTCCAAGACGAACAAAGCCTCTGAAAAGCGGAAGAATGACTTTAGGAGAACGCGAAGAGACGTTTTTGAAAATGAGACCAAGCATTCTATTCGTTTTTTTGACCACCGCTGAACAATGTTCAGAAAACCTAAGCCGCTCGTCAATGAGAATTCCCAAATCGGTGACCCTAGTTGCATTCGGGATAGTGACACCATTCAACTCGTAAGAGAAACGTGGGTTGATCGAACCAAAATGAGCGACTTGATGAATCGCATCGAGGAAAATGCGATCATAAATACGGGATATTACTAAAGTTTGCCACAAATGCAATTTAATGCTTTAAATGCAATCCGGTAAATCTATTGCTAAAATTGCTGAAGGATGGGAAAATAAAGGATTGCTACAAATATCGCAATAAAAAAAATTTATTTCACGAAAAATATATTCGAATGATCAGATGAACATATTTCATTGAGAAAGGTACGGTAAACTGATCTTAAATAGGATGAAATATGGAACATCTCGTCAATTGTGATCAAATACGTTCCCAGAACAATCACCAATTGCTGCTAAAAAATCGTGGGGGGAAAAAAACGTTGAAACTGAGACAAATATCTCAGATCAATATTTACATTTCTTGCCAAAATAACTATAATTTTTTATGAAAATGCTTTGTAAGCAAAGCTTTAGAAAAAATATTAACAATCCAAATGAACTTGAAAAACTGGACAAATGTATAAAAACAATCGAAACAACCAAAATTACGGGAATCAATTGGTCCGTCAATTTGTTTTACATTTTACTGGTCCTTGGGCTCAAAGGTTGAGAAACGCTATTAGATCATGATAAACAATAGTAGTAGCATAAAATGAAACCTCGCCGCCACGAGACACAAAACGACGTTTGGAACTACTTAGTCTGTTAAACTCCTCGATACAACGATATCCTTTGCTACGATAAATCCCTCTAAAAATATATTTCCTGAGATTTTGAAACCGCTGCAGCGATATTATACAGTCGAATCTCGTTTTAACGAACACTTTTCTGATCCTCCAGATAAGTTTACATAAGAACAATACAAATATCTGGAATTCCTTTATAACGAAATTTCGTTTTAACGAAGTGATTTCTCCGGTCTCTTGGAGTTAGTTATACTGGGATTCGACTGTATTCTGCTCAGAGTAACATTCAATATATTTTTAAAGTCTTTACAAGTTTTTGTTCTTTTGAGGGTGTTTAATAACATCGGTAATTTGCATTCCCTCAGAAAATGTTTTCGGAGTTTGCCGTGAATGTTTTTTTTCCTCTGTGTGGTACACGAAAGTATTACGCAGTAAACAACTTTACAGTGAGAAACAACCAAATGATATTTATTAACCAACTGAACAATTCGAATTTTATGTTGCGAATAAATACTTAAAAATGCATTTTATGGTGATGCTCATAAAATGCTTATTTAGAAGAGATGCCAACAACAGCATAAATTTGGCAGCTACTGATGATAATGCTACCTCTCGATATAACGGTAACACCTCTACAACAATATATTTTTTTTTCGGTCCACAGAGTATCGTTATATCAAAGTTTCAGTGTAATTAGCAGCTGTTAGGATGGTTATGTTTGGAAAATTAAACAATGCGAGAGCAAAATCGGAGTTGTTACATTATTTTCATTTGAATGCTCAACATGTTGAGGGAACAAAAACTTTTCGTGTTTTATCTAGTTGCAAAAATCAGAAACGCTCATATTGTTTTAGTCACTTTCTTTGTGGAATAGTTGCAAGCGGACAACGTCTGACGCATTTCCTTTTCCCTTCCTTCGGAAAGATAACAGCCTCGACCCCAAAATATTTCGAGTTCACGAATCGTCTTTTCCCAACCGACACTTCAAGGAAAAGTGTTGAAAAGATTTGTTATTGAGAGAAAAGGAAGTTTAACTTGATTTTCCCCCTCCTCTCTCTACAGAAACTCAAAATTTACAGCTGTGTAGAACAATACGACATTGAAGTACGAAAGCCTGGATAACCAAGCGGAGATCGAGATGTAGTTCGGAAAGAAAATTCACATTGGTGGTTCGATTCCCCACAGAGCAATCTCTCACTGTCCAGGCGAGTGTTCTAACCATTGAACTACAGAGGACAGGCATTTTCTTTCATTAGAGCATATGTATGAATGCTGAACGGGACTGTGCATGGACAGCATCCTAGCTCAGCTAATAGCTCTTACGACGTTATTCCCGAACTACATCTCGATCTCCGCTTGGTTATCCAGGCTTTCGTGCTCCGTATGAACAGCGAAGAGTGACATCGTTTCTCTCTAATACGACATTGGCCTAATGCAGCGTTTCTCAACCTATGGTCCGTGACGATGGCGAGCAGAATTTTTAATCCAATTTCAACTAAATGAAAAATTATTCAACTTTTTCAATTGATTAATTAGCAATACCCTTATGGGTTCGAACAAATGTTACTTTCATACCTAAGAGGTAACTTTGTCATTGAGAAAAATGCGGGAAATTATGAACCTGGCAGTCCAGTGGTTAAGGGAGCTAGCCTCTGACTGCAGGTCTGGGTTCGAATTTCTCTTCAGGCACGGATGTACTAACAAATTCCCTGGACAGACCTTAGAGATCTCTTGGTAATTCGTGAAGCTCACGTTATTACACTTGCTTCCTAAAGTTAAGCACGCGACGGCTTATATAACATAAAAAAAACCTTGATATATGTTTAAGGACGAAGAGAAGTTAGATGGAAGCATCTGCAGTCGTATAGGATCACCAACCGTCCTCCTTTTTCATGTCATTTCAAGCGTCCTCTAACGTTTCACACAATTTGCCTTTTTGTCCTCCTTTTTAGGTTTCCGTAATTTTTTTTCTGGGGAAAAATTTTCCCCACTTTGAAACATATTTCTTCATTGATATGAGTTTTTTTTCCCCACACGCATTCTTCCGCCAATAGCCGAGGAAATTCCCAGAATTTTTTCTATTTGTTTTTTTTTTTTAGTGATTCTGTTTTAGATTTGGGAAAAATTATTGTTGTGGCCGGTTTTATTGGTCGGAATAGTGGCGCCGTCTATTGGGAAATTTGGATAAGTGACGTCACCAATGTTGCGTGCGCAGGCGTTCTTCTTTCTCAGTTTGCGAACCTAGTAACCCTATGCATGAACAAAACTTCCATTTAACTTTTTAAACAGCATAGCCGAAATCATTAAACCCCCAATAAAATGTCTTTTTTTAATAGAGTAGTCTTTCTTCCGATTTTCAGCTGGTGGAAAGTAAGAGTAAGGTGTATAGGCAAAAGTGAATTTCGATTGAGAAATCAACTTTGCAAAATGAAGTTGGCGTTCGTTACAACGGCCCCACCCCCTAGTCTTTAACAAAACGGAAAATATGAATTCTGTGCATCTCTCTGCGAAACAGAGGCAGGGCGAGTCCGAGTTCGGACGTTGTATTGGATTGAATCGTCGTTGTAGGTTGTTATATTAATCCTTTATTTCTCATCCAATATAAGAAAAAAATTCTTGGGACTGATCGTACCGGTCCTTATAAAGCGTCGACTGTATCTGGGCTTGTCAATGCCTGAAATAAGAGGCCTTTAGGGATACGAGGCATGTCGCCAATGCCGCTTAAAGCGTTAAAATAAACAGTCGAGCTCCACGATGATTCCGACTCAGCTATTTCTGCGGGGGTAATATGGTAGTAAATTGCATCTTAAGTGGTAGACAAGTAGTAAAGATAGATCAAAACATTCTCAGTGACAGACTACGAAAAACTCTTTCCCGAAAAACGATATCTTAATATCTCCGTATAATAATATCTGGCTTCAAATGTCATTTTCCAGTGACCTACCTACAAGTTGGAAACAGCTGCGATCATATTTTGGTTCATGTAATTCGTCTCAACATGTAAGTATTGCGTGACCTTTGGAAACGTAATTTTTTTTTTATTATATGTAATCGAAGCAGTTATCCTTGATTTTATTTATTTTGAATAGAATTTATCCTCATTTCTTACATATCGTCTTCGTTCTCATTTCGAGACTTGCGTAGATAATGGCTCTCAAGTGCTTGCGAACTTATTTATTCGTAAAATTCCATAATTTGTGGGTCCAAAAGTCATTCTTGTCAAGTGACGTCGTCATAGAACGTCATCTATTCGTGACGTAAAGAAATGAAGAAAAACCGTCGTGTTTTTGAATCGTTCTTTTTTTTTTATCGATAGCTCGTGATGCTAAGTTTTCCACAATGAGATTAGTCATTAGTCAGTGGCGTTATCGTATGTATCGACCTAATTATAAAACCGAGTGATACAGTGTCTATTTTTTTGCATTCAGTCGATGATAGACCATCCCTTCCGTCTCAAAATCGTTTTATTGCCTTCGTCATTTTATTATATACGACCGCTAAACAAAAACCAACACAGAAGTATCCCCGCAATTTTACAAGCATCATTACAGGGTGAGTCGAGTTTTCTTCCACTCATTGCCATGTTCAGATTTATTTCGGGTCTTTCTCGCACTTCAGTGATGCCTTGACTTGCGCTTGAAAAAGTGCCCATTTCCGAATTCGCGCATAATCCCGAGATTATTAAGTGATAATAATCAAGTGAGAATGATATTATTCGATTAGAATATCATACGCAATGTAACTACATTGATTTGAGAGGCTTCAATATACATGGTGCATAGGAAAGTCTTTGTCCTGGAATAACTCACGAACCGTTGATCTTAGAAGTATACATCCACCTAGAAAATGCTTCCAAATAACGCGTAGACCTCAGATACGTCATTCATATTAAGAAGGGTTGAATAATTAATAAAATAACTTTTTTTTACTTTTCACCCTGTCTTAAACAAGTTGTCCGATCTCTCCTGAACCCAACAATATAAATTCAAACCCAACAATAAATTTGTAAATGCGATATTCGCGCTGAGATATTTGAATTCGAAAATCTCTGAAAATTGGGGGGAAAAAACAGCGTGTGAAAGCTGGAATGAGCTTGTTGGAATTTGGTTTAAACGGTTCGTTCTCCTTCATTTTTGGCGATTTCCGCATTCAAATATGTCTTCGAATATTGCATTTAAAAACATGGAATTTACTTTGTTGGGTTCAGGAGAGACAGGGCAACAATTTTCTACTTAGATTTTTTAGGACAAAGTGAACAAATAAAAAGTTATTTTTTTTTTATTTTATTAGCTATACAATTCCTTGCTTTTCCATAGAAAGAAGTCGGCGGGCAGTGGATCGGAATGGCCAAGAGACTCGAGTCGATGCTTCCAGAATTTTGAGAAACGCATCAAACGCTCTTGGGCGCGGTAGCTCAGATCCTCAGATCAATAAGATACGCGCCTAAAGTACCAAAGGGTGTTTAGAGGTGTCGCGAGTTCGATACCCGGTTCGTCCTTGTCAGAAACTTTCCTGACACAATGGGTACAACAGAAACGGCGACATGACAACGGGAAAAAAAATATCGCTACTGCAGGGAGTCCCACATCGAGGGGTTAGCGCACCAACTTCTCTGAGTATTAAAAAAGACTGTCGTTCGGAATCGGCAATAAATTGTAGGTCGTGGTCTAATAAGCCCTCCAGTGCAGAAAAGGACCGTGGTTTGACAAACACGATCAAAACGTTCCTATCGAGATTGCCTGCTGACTTTTGTAGGAACAGTAGCAAGTCTACAATATTGCAGTGTACAACAGTGTTTCTCAACCCCTGGGCCCTGACATCAAACTGACCGTGAGTAGAGAGCAACAGGCCCACAACGGTAAAATGGCTTTAAACATTACACTTCACTCATAGTTCGAAAAGTATGTGGTAGATGGCAGTACTCTATAACAAGCATTACACAGAAACAAGTTTCACGTTAGGTTCACAATACGGACACACATTCCAACTTGTACCGATTCGTTAGAAGTTCCGAAAAGGAATATGGACGAGTCATATGTGTAGTTTAGTACTAACGGCGTGGTGGTCAGCTGAAGTTGGTTTTCTGTTGTTCCAGTCACTACACATCACTCACTTCACTTCTGAGATATAAATGGCAGACTGAAAAATCATACACAACACTAGATACACTCTCACACTGTTAGGTACACACACATTTCCGGTACGACTCACTAGTTAGTAAATTGCCTATGGCGATAGACCTGAGTTGTGATCGATTTGAAGAAAAAAAAGTGACGACGTGTGCTTCATTGCAGCGTTCTTCAACCGATGGTCCGCCGAATTCTCGAAGTCACCAGGTACGTGATTGAAGAGCTTCGTTGTTTGAAGAGAAGGAATGCTTTTGAAATTTCCATTTATGTGAAGAAAATGTTATTGTCAGTAAAATGAAAGCCAAACATAGCAATCAAAAGGAAGTCAATGCTTCATGTCTCAGAAATGACGCTCAAGTAATTACGTAAATACACTTTTTTGACAAAGGTAGTTGATGCAATATGATAAAAATGACGATATTGATGGTATATGATGTTAATGATGCTATATAAATAACAAGAAGCATAACATGCGGCGTAATACATTGTTATTGGGGGATATGAGAAGAATAAGAATGGTAACGTTTGTCAAGAATTTGAATTCGTCAGAAGGATAAATTTGTTAGCCCGTAATGTGCATCAGTATTATAGTGATCCCCTTGCCTATTCCCAAGATATCTTTATGATCTGTCCAGGGAATTTATTAGTGTTAGTAGACATCCATGCCCTAGCCGGGATTCGAACCCAGACCTACAGTCAGAGACTAGCTTTATAACCACCTGCCTTGAACATTCATGAAAAGAGTTCGAACTCCTTTCGCTTTCCCATTCCGATATTTTTTGTGTGGAAGAGAATGCTCATAAGTATTGCTTAACATAGAGAAACTTTCCTACGGGACCTCTGCTGCCACCTATTGAATAAAAACAAAACTGTTAGAAATTGTTTCAATGAATTGGTTATTCGTCTTGAAAACTAACGATCTGTGATATGATGCTATACATTTTTTCCCATTTCTAACATGTATAGCGATTTTAAGGACTGAAATTTAATTTTTTTTTATTAGCATAAATAATTTAATAACAAACACGTTAATAATAGTACAGTAACCGGTATTTTGTTGCTTAACATTTTCTTTAATGCACAGCAAACAAATAATCATATGCCATATATATATATATATATATATATATATACACTAATTTTTGTGCTGCATAACCAACGACAATTTTTACTATACGAAAACAGGAAGTTTGTTTTTTCTTTTATTTAATAGATGGCGCAACGCAACGCTGGTTTGAGTATTAATATGACGGAGAAGTCAGAAAGTTGCAATTTTTCTCCAAAAAAATGTTTTTCGCCGGTTCGTAAATTATTTCCCCGTTCATGACGGTCCGTGAAATCTTTCCCTTTAATTTCGCCGATTCTTTTTCTTTAACGTAAAATACTTTCTGTAAGCCCCGGGGGCATGAAATTGCTGCTCGCGAGATATTTATGGTGCGTGCTTCCTGGGGTAGAATATTGCATCATCGAAGACAACTTCAAGTATCAGCTTCCCAAATTTACATAAATATATTTTTTATGTTCACTATTTTGGGTTTCCTGCAGCCCTTTTCGTTTGTGCGACCCGTAAGGCTCGAGAAAAATTCCTAAAAATTGAAAATATGTAATATAATATTTTATATTATAAATATTTATATAATATTTATTAATAAATTATTAATATATTCCACCAAAGTGCCTAGTTACCTTGAAACAAATAAAAACTTTGCGGTCTATTTTTTTTTATACATAATAGTTGGTATAAGTGTCATTTCCGCAAATGGATGTGGTATATTCGGCTAAATGTCAGAAAGATAAGTCGCGTATTTCGTATGCATGTTAATTGAGGGTCATTCAACGTCCGTCTGAATGTTGAAATGAGGGGGAAAAAATGTGGAAATATATATAACCTGTTTTTGAGCGACGAAATAAAAAGATATGAATAACACGTGCTATTTTTTTTTCCTCTCCGATATTTTCGCTTCTTGTCGAGTTTCCAGTGCTCACCGGCCCTGAACGCGACCTCTATACAGTAATTGCAACCACCACCGACGACGACGGTCTATTTCTTTTCCTTCATAATAGAAGCCGTTGAACTGTCCGTTTGACTGCCGGATCAAACGGCTAGCCCCTCCACGGACTCGGTTGAATTGCTTTTGTCCGCTTTATGTCACGTGAGTACTGTCGTTACTTGTTATTGTTCCCACTCCTTTCTAAAAATAGTCGTAATAGTCGCCAAATATATCATTTTTCCAGCACCGATTGTCATAAACGGGCCATAATATTGAATGAGCTCCTGAAGTTTTTAGGTACGCGCACCAAATTCAATTGTTTTTTTATTTCCCTACCTAGTCACGTGATGATTTTTTTTGGAGAGAATTTCAGTTGTAAAGTTATCACAAGGTGTTTGAGAAAAAAATATATTTTTTCCTGTGCACTTCAATCAGTTCGATGATAAGGAGGAAGAAACGTCATTATTATCGACAGATTACGATGACACGCCTGAGTTTACCGTGTTGACTCATTGCTGTATTTCTACCGATTATGACTCATCCGATCTTTATTGTCGATGCACGTGAGGACTGGAAATCGTACAAGAAAAATATCCATGACAGGGTGAGTCATGTCATACAGATTTTACGAGGATTGTCCTCAATAATCGTGATAACACATCATATACACGTGGTTATTTATCGCCCTCTTTTGTTCTTTTTTTTGGGAATGCCAGTTGGCATCTTATCTTTGAATTTCTTTTATGAACATTGGCATTATCGACTGGATGCCCAACTTTCGATAAGCTCAGTCATCACTAGCAAACCGTGGAATAGAATCTAACTGAAATTATTAAATCGGCTTTCATTCCGCTAAAATGTTTTTCTTTCTTAATTCGCAGGTGCCTAGATGATCCGTAGAAGTTTCGAACTCACTCTCTCGAACGATGTCGGAAGCCAAACTGGTCGCTGTCATCGGGGCTGGTGCCAGCGGACTAGCAGCAATAAAATGCCTGAAAGCCGAAGGTTTCTACGTGGTTTGTTACGAGAAAACTGACAACCTCGGTGGGGTATGGCAGTACAGAGACGAAAATATCGAAGGAGTGGCGTCCTTGATGAGATCCACCGTGACCAACGTGAGCAAAGAACTCATGGCCTACAGTGATTTCCCTCCGCCGAGGAACTTCTCGAACTTCATGAGCCACAAGCAAGTTCTGAAGTACCTAGATCTGTACGCGGACGCTTTCGATTTGACCAGGCATATCAGGTACAGGCACGAGGTGACCAGGGTTTTGCCTACTGCGGACAACTACAGGACTGGTCGCTGGGAGGTCACCATAAGGGACCACGTCAAGCACAGGACTCTGGTGGAAGTATTCGATGCAGTGGCCGTGTGCGTCGGAAGGTTTGGTTTCCCGAAGATTCCGAACATAAACGCCATGGATAACTTCGCGGGTACGATCGTCCATACGCACAAGCTGAAGCGCTGCGAGGAATATAAGGATCAGAAGATTCTGGTGGTCGGGTCTGGCAATTCAGGCGCCGACGCCGCAGTCTATTTGTCTTCCATGGCGGAACAGGTAAATTTATCACTCATATTTTGTTAAATATTGGATGGGGGAACAAAGTTATTGCCAGAAATTTATTGTTTTGGAAAAAATGATAGATAAAGTAGCAAGAGTATCTTTTCGGAAGAAAGTCATACACGATTATTCCACGGTGATCCCACCAAACAGGCAATATGATATTGTGTGTCAGTCAGTCTGTGCGTCTGGCGACCTTTTTTCGCCCTCGCACCGAGAAATTTCTAGCTGGGTTGTCGAGGGCAATGTCCAGTAGTCACTTAATAGTGGACTTTCACGGAATATATCGCGATTACAGCCCTGAACGCACTAAAATTTGATTTTCAGTGGAACAAAATGATTTTAGACAACTAATTTTAGGTTTTTTCAACACACATTTTATACGTTCCGTATTGCACCTAAAATTTGCAGACAACGAAGAAAATTTTGCGTACTACTAGAACACTTTTTAACGTTTCCAAATGATTGCGATTATGCAAATTAGACTTTAAACACAATTACTGCGGTTCATCTGGCGGTACCTATCATTTCTGGCAAGAACTCTGTTTCCCGCCTAATAGAAATGTGCGGTCGAATTCGCTATCAAGTCAAGGGACCGTGAAATTTTGTTGTTGATATTCTGAAGACACTGGTTTGAGATATACAGTGTCACTCATAAACTCGTAAATAGTTTAAACATACCAGTTCTTTCAATTTTTATGAATTTTTAAATATGGTTAGCAAAAAAATGTATTCTCACGAAGGTTTTTTTTGTTATTGAATGAAAAAAGATTAGTCAAATTTTTGTCGGTAGTGAGCGCTGCACGCCAGTTTGGCAGGAGTGATTGGACCTAAACCTTCCTTCAATCTCTTCTGTATTCGAAACGTTTTTAAGCTTCAGTCGACTATTCGAGGCTAAGGTGAAACAACTTCACCGATGGTGCTCCATCCAAAAATGTCAACCATCACAATGAAAACCTAATGCAAACGCCAGTAACAGGAAAATTTAGAAATTAGCCGTTAATCGTACACCCTGCATTTTATATGACGGATTTGCATATTTGCAATGATTTTTTTTTCCGTGCAGCACCCTGTATGGGCAAAAATTTGAACTACTGGAATTTGTTTTTTGCACCAAAATGAATCTCCCGCCGTGAGAATTCCTTTCTCGCAAACCGCTTTCAAATATACCTATTCCTCCAATTTTTGAATTTTTAAACACGAATTTATAGAACACCGTTTCATTAGGTACGAACATGAATTGGTTATTTTCACCCTAATTTAAATGTAGTGATAATAAAGCTTGTTCAACTAGTAAGAGAAACAGACAAGATGTTTGAAATTGGAATTGATACTGACAAGAATAGGTGCTTTTTTCTTCATCCTAACGTAGGCTCTGAAGGGAATTGTAAAATCCTTTCGAATCTCACAAAAAAAAAACGAATGAATGGATGGATTTAAAACGAGTTGATCTCAATCCCTGGAGCGATACTTGAAGTTTGCTATTGATAGTACTATAAAAAGGAAAGAACCCCATGTTGATAGATAGAACCGCTTACAATCCCGGAATGATGCAAAGCAACTTACTTCCTTTACCTCAAAAGACGCAGGGTTGTATCGGAAACATTTATAGCAAAGGCTCCCCGTGATCGTAAGTATCGAATCACTCGCGTCGTTCTCCCCATGAAGACAGCCATCAACTCGATGCAACGTGCAAACCATTTGACTAAAATGGGTAGCTGAACCCAATGACTAGGGAGAACAATTGCACGTGCGCCCAGTGGCACAATCTCTCCGACATTGAAGTCGGAGAGATTTGAGAATGCTCTGTATGATATACTCTGAATTGAGAATACACAATGTATACAAAATATATAAAGCGCCTCAACTGCGATAACAGGAAATGAAGAAACCCGTATCAGTGGGGGGGGATTCGTGTTTTCTTAAAACTGGCAATGCCCCTAACTTTCTTTTTTTTAATCTCTTCGCTGCAGAGATACACATATGTATGCTTCATTTTTAACAGTTTTAATTATTATTTTTTTAAATCAAGACCTGAGGTACACATTCCTAACTGAAATAGTCGTAATAAAGATATCGACCCAAATTAATTAGGGACCGTTCAAGTATTACGTAAGCAAATTTTTAGCCATTTTTGACCCCCTTCCCCCCCCCTTGTCAGCAAAAGTCAGCACAACGCTGACCCCCTCCCCTTGTCAGAAAAATTTCGTCATCAGCTCTGCCCCTCTGAATCCAACTCATATTTTCATAAAGGTTGGTTGATGACGTAAGCATTATCAAAATCCCCCCTCCCCCCCCCCTTGTCATCAAAAGTCAACAAATCGGAAACCACCCCCCCCCCCCATCGATGATTACGTAATACTTGAACGGCCCAGTATAACTAATCAATTAATTGAAAAAGTTTTTACATACGATAAAAAATTATTTGTCGTTTTTTGCGATGATAAATGAAGTGAAAATAATGATCTCTCTAAATTGTGGTCCTTCAATGCATTGTTATTATATATTTGTTTACAGAAATAGCATTTATATTACAAAAGTAGAAATGTACAGGAATATAACAAATCACTTGATGTGATAGGAATGATGTGTGTTAGAAATACAATAAATCACATGTGGCAGTGCCAAGAAACAGTTAATGCAATACGAGGGAGAAAACAGAGTAAATATCAAATGATATAAGCATAATGTACCGACAAAAAACTGACATAGTAATTAAAGGAAAGTAATAAAATAAGCAAATACATTGTGTCAAGATGAACAGATATACAATATACGTTGTCCGCGGTCAAAAGAAATTGAAATAGAGTTTGCACCATTGATTACGATTTAAAAAAAATTTATTTTCAAAACTATTTGGACATAATATAATCAGTAATACATAAAAATAAAGAAAAACATTGTTTTTTTTTTCAACATCCGTCAATGGATGGCAGCACTTCCGTAGAACGCAGTGACTGAAATTGACTGAACCCCCCCCCCCCTTTTTTTTTTTTTTTTTTCCGGTTTGAACGAAAATTAATAAAAATGTTAACCAGCTCCAATTTTAATCAGAAGATAAGTCTGAAAAATTTTAAATTTCTACTCCGCCCGTTGATTCCAAAAAATTTCACCTAGCCATGAAAGGTACCCTTAATGTGAAAAATGTTAGCATAAGAAACACGATCATTCTACTGTGAAACCTATCATAATGGACATTCCCGTTAGTGGACACCACCTCCTCTGACTAACACTTTCTTGAATTACATCGACGGGACTTTGTGTATTTTACTATCCGTGCACGGGCCGTCCTCGTTAGCGGACATAATTCTGTGGGTGTCCGTTACTGAGAAGTTCGACTTTGAAAGCACTTCTGAAAACTGTGTCATTTTGATTGTAACCTTTGTATTAGGTTGTCTCTGACTACATTTTTCGTCAAAAAAAAAAATGTATTGAAAAAAACGTCAACCTTGGTTTTAACATCTTGGCTATAACAATGGAATATCGTGGAATCTCCAATGTCATTGTCACCGAGATTTTACTAGTTTTCTTTTGCCGTTCGTATGTTTAATATTACCCTTTTTTCAATTTTACCAGGTATACATAAGTTCTCGAAGTGGTACGTGGGTCATGCAAAGACCAGGAGAGGATGGACTACCCAGTGATCTTAAAACGAATCGACGGATATTGTACACTGCCTTCAAAAAACTTCCGAAGAAACTTAGTTATTGGTACATAGAGAAGAAGATGAACCGTAATTTCAACCACGAAGCCTATCACTTGAAACCGTCGCATCATTTCCTCACCAAGAGACCGACAGTGAACGATCACCTCGCCGGGAAAATCCTCAGTGGCACGATCGTCATCAAGGGAGCCATCAAGCACTTCACGGAGAACGGCGTGGTTTTCCACGGAGACAGTGAGGTGGTTGAAGTGGACACAGTCGTGATGGCGACCGGTTACCAGCTCAAAGTCCCTTTCCTAAACGACATCATATTCCAGGTCATAGGGGATCACGTCCCGCTCTACAAACACGTTTTCCCGCCCCATCTGACGATACCGTCATTGGCCATAATAGGTATGACCCAAGTTTTCGGTGGAGTGATACCAGTGTGTGAAATGCAGTCCCGTTGGTTCGCTCAGGTGTTGACCGGTAAAGTCGCCTTCCCGGACAAAGGTGACATCATAAACGACATCACGTTGAACACAGAGAAAGAGATGGAGTACCTGCACCCATCCGCGAGGAACTCGATGCAGGTCCATTACATATCCTACATGGACGAACTCGCGTCTCTGATCGGTGCCAAACCAAACTTCTCCAGGATGCTGCTGCACGAGCCGAAGCTGTTCTGGGATTGTATAATGGGGCCTTGTCTTCCTTACCAATATAGACTGGTCGGCCCTAATGCGTGGAGCGGTGCGAGAAATGCCATACAGAATTACAAGGACAGGGTCCTGGCACCTTTGAGAACTAGACACGAAATCAGGCAACCAAATGTGCACGCGTGAAAAAGTGACCTTGAATTTTTACAAAATACGAAGGAAAATGTCAAAAAATCATTCATTTGTATACGATTTTTCTTTGGCTTTTTTTATTGCCATTCATTAAAAAATAACTTAATTTTTTTTTTACTTAAATTTCCATTAAAATTTTTGTATGTATTTATACATACGTGTGGAAACACTAAAAAAATGCTTTATGTGAATTTATGCAAATATTTTTTCCCCTACTCGAATGCGAGTGCGTTCAGAGCATTACAATAGCTGTTTTCAATCTGTTGCTCGTGAGCACCCAAGAGTGCTCGTAGGTAATATCTATACTTTGTAGCATTTGTTTCTCATTCAAATTAATCACTCCCGTTCAAGTGGAATTAGCATCGTGCTGTTTCGAGGTTGAGCAGATTTGCGTACGAGTGCTCTTCTTATGATGATGCATGTAAAAAAAGTGCTCGCGACTTAATAGGGACGTGCACAAGATGCCAATCGCCGATTTTGACGAAAGCGCTATCGTTAGAAAGGCACCATCCGTCAGAAATGCATCATTTTCGTGATAGAGGCAAATTTATCTCGCCTATTTACAAGGTAATTTATATTTATGTTGCAGAAAACGCCTCATTTCTTACAAATGAAACCTAACAGAATTTACCGAGTTTTGATGTAAAAAATCTTCACAAATTATTCATTATAAAATGTACATGAGGATATTGCAATGAAAATTCAACGGTTCACAAAGTTGTTATAAAAATGTCAATTTAACATTTTTTTAAAAATATTTTTGTACTTTACATACTGTACTGAATTAAGTTTATTTTGTATAATTTCAATGATATATTTAAATCGGATGCATTCTTCATAAATAAATGGATGAGATAAATTAGCCTTTATCTCAAATACGGTGCATTTGTGACGGGTAGTTCCATTCGATTTTTTAATAGGCCTTCGCAACGATACCTTCTTTATCACAATCTGCGACTGACATCCCCTGTCCTTCCCTAGTTAGGAAAAATTGACTTCTGCTCTACAGCTACCTTAAAGGAAAATACCTCAACGGATTGAATTTAACCACTTCACGTGCAAACCTTGTACTGTATTATCTCTGGCAGAACTGCGATAAAATATGGTAACCGCACGTTAGAAAAGGGAGAAAGAAACAATGTATACAAAAAAAAAAAAAAAAAAAATGTAATAGAGGTATTATATAAGAGTTTTTTTAAACTCCCGTTTTTACCCTCACGCTAAGTGTTCTTTTTCGCTCTTACATGTATAGTAAGAAGATACTTTATATATGTGGGAAAAGAATCAACAGCAGAATAGAAAGAAAGCACAACTTCCGTCATAATAGTTTATAGTAAAACCTTCACGATGGTGAAGAGAGAAAAGAAAGACTCCCTTGTTTTTGAATTTATTCCACTGGTGTTTGGACGTAATATTACGACCGTGATTGCAGCGGTAAAAATTGAATTAACCACAAGAAAAAAAGCGCAGTGTACAGGGTGTCCTGTAAGTGCTAATGCGGCATTTATCTGATCGACCATTCTTTTCGTAGAGGTAAGATTCTAATTTAAAAAACCGCACAAAATGTGTTCAAAGGTCATATGTTCAATATCAACTTTGGAAGAGTGAAAATACGATGTCGCACAAAATATTTTGTCTTAAATTTTATACGGACAACCTACTCTAAAGAAAACCCAATCATGTATAGAAGGTTGCTTTGTGTGTGTCTTTCCTCCCGAGGTCAACAAAAACATTCCATGTTTCCAAAAGTGCAATATTCGCTGAGGTATTTTTTCAATTCGAAAATCGGAGAAAAGTTGGGTAAAGAACAACTAACGGACGCCGCTTCTTTCTCTCGTTTGTGTTTTTTCCCGATTTTTTTTAATTCAAATATCTCGGTGAATTAAGCTTGTAAGCTGTTTCGCGAGTGCGTCATGCTCTCTCTCAAAAATGGTCTCTTCTAGACCAAATTTGTCGAATTATGAATAAATTCGTATTATACCAGATTCAGAAACTGAAAGGAGGACGAGTGCAGGCTCGCTCTTTGGGAACGTCGCTTCCCAATTTTACAATAGATGGCGCCACTGTAGTGACAGTAAAAGGCGTCTGAATGGATAAAAATGGTACGTCACTTTTTTTTGTCATTTCAAGCAGCGTCCTACGTTTCGGAAAATTCATCCTTTTCCAGGTTTCCGAAATTCTTTTTTCCCCACTTTGAAATATATCTTCATTAACAAATAAAAGCAGTGCATACCCCTCCCACCCAGATCGGAAACAGATAATGCATTGATTGCCATGACGTTTACAGGATGAGCTCTTTATAGCTCAGTATTTATACCCCAGAGGGTAGTTAAAACTTTTATTGTCCATTACGTTTCATAATTAAAGATGAGTTGTGGACACACTTATATAGAAATGAAAATTATGATGAGAACAGCGAAAAAGGATTGCATAAAAGTTCTCAATTGGATTTAACATCATTATTAGGGTCACCATACGTCCCGTATTTCCCGGGACAGTCCCGGTTTTTTTTGAGCTGTACAGGTTTTTCACGTACTTCCAATGAAATAAATGAGACTTTTTATTCTTCAAATCAACGATTAACATTATCTTTCCACCTCAGAAAAACGATTACATTACGATAATTACGATTGCAAACAAGAATATTCATATATATAACTTTTCTTAATTCACTTAAATTTGAAATGTTGCTTCATTTCTGCGATTGGAAACTTTTCTCACTTTTGGTATCATTTTTGGCGACAATTGGCTATGTACCGTATTTTGCCATATTTTTCTCGAGCAAATATGGTCAGTCTGATCATTAACAAGTCGAGTTATACAAGAAAACCAGGATCATCTTATTATGCTCAAGAGGTCACACAAGCAGAGAAAGAAAAAGGTACTTACCACATGAGATTTTTTTATATAATTATATATATACAAGAATAACTATGTACTAATTTTCTTTTGGGGAAGATGTTTTCCCCTAAAAACTGTTAACAATATATTGATATTGTTTTGTATTAGTGAGAATATTTTATACATAAAGGGTTATATATAATTAAAAAAAAATTACTGGTGGTTGTTTTTAAGCAACCATTTCGCCATTGACTGATCAATATCTCTACCTAAGTAGAGAAACGAAGAAGACGAGAGCTCAGTGCTCGGTACTTCGCATCAACTAGCAACGGCAACTAATTTTCTGCGGAATGCAAGGAATTGTTTCGCCGAGACCTGCCCTTCAAGGTAATTTCAGCGGCTTACAGATGGCCTGGCAGGCTAATGAAAATTTTCTGAAACGTAGGAAGATGCTTGAAAAAGGACTAACCCCCACGCCCTCATCTATATCTGTAGAAAAGGGAATCTTGTACTTCTGTGTTATTCAGTTAGATGGCAGCACGATCTGTTTGTTGTGTGCAAGATAGCAATTTACAATCACTCCATATTTTTGCTGCGTATAATCGGCATACATATGCAGACCATATTTTATCGAGAAAAATACGGAAAATTAGGCTTCGAAGTATGGCAAAATACAGGACCATGATAATTGTCACCAAAAATGGTGCCAAAAAAAAGCAAAGTTGCCAACATGTGGTGAAACGTAGAAAAGTCGCCAATCGCGAGAAATGGGTACTTCATTGGCAATGGATTGGAAAATATGGAAGATGAGTATTCGGATTTTAGTCATAATTATCGTAATGTAATTCTAGGGAAAATAATTTTAATCGTTTATTTGAAGCATAGAAAAAGTCAAGTTGTATTCGTTTAAAATACGTGAAAAACAGGGACATTGAAAAAGGGTAAAATTAAACATACGAACGAACTGTAAAAGAAAACTAGTGCAGACAATCTCGGTTGCAATGGCATTTAAGATTCCATGAAATTCCATCGTAAAAACCAAAGTTTTGACGTTTTTTTAATACTTTTTCTTTTTTGACGAAAAATGTAGTCAGAGACAATCTGATAATTAGCATGGAGTTTTTATTCTTTTTTATGGTAACCCATTTGATCAAAAAAAAAACACTGGAAATTGGGATAATTGATACGGGACATCGACGATTCTTGCCAAACATGTTGTCGGAAGTCGAAAAAATTACCAAATGAGGAGCTTATTTTTTTTTTTCAACATAGATACGTCAGGGCCACACATTCTGGCATGCGCCGATTTGTTAGAAATTAGGAAGAGGAATGTGTACGAGGCACATGTACGGTTAAGTAGTAGTAGTAGAAGATAGCACTGCACCCAGCCAGGGCCGTCTTAAGAGCATCGTGGGCCTTCGGACCAAGTGATTTTTCTGAGGCCCTACCAGGCAAATTCACGGAAATTTCAACCAGATCTCATTTTTGTGAGGCCCCTTTTTCTCTTGAGTGCCAGGGTGGGCCTATGCCTTAAGACGGCACTGCACTCAGCATGGAACGATGTATATTTGGCATCCCAAGTAGAAAGAAAACGAATCACTTGGATAAGAAGCCGCACAAAGGTATTTGATATCATGGAAAGAATTAAACGCTTAAAATGGAAATAGCCTGGACATATTGCAAGAAGATAAAACAACGGATGGACCACAAGTATTCTAGACCGGTACTCCGTGCTGTTAAACGTCCGAGAAGGCGTCCCCACGCAAGATGAAACGGCGAGATCAGAAAAGTGGCTGGAGTCAACTGGATGGCTAAAGCATCAGACAGAGTAAAATGGAAAAATTTCGGACACCTTCATCCAGCAATGGATGGAAAATGATTGTGGACGATGATACATTGAGACTTCACTTTAGGTTCACGACACATACAAACACAGCTTCCAGCATAGCCCAAGTCGTCTTCGACCACTTACCAAGATCTCTTCATTGAGACAGAGCGACGGAAAATGATCTGGTTAGGAGAAGGAGGGTATATTTAAGAAATTTTGGTTCCAATAAACAGCTATTTAAAGTATCTGCATGTAAAATTGCTCCGTGAATTCGACTTACGCGATTAGCACCGGTCCCACCTATTGCGTAACTATAGGACATTGCTGCATATGTGTATTTCTTTCTTCTCTCATTTTTTTCCCTCTCGTTATTATTTGCATCAACAAACATGTAACAATCATGTTTTGGGGCTCACAAGCTAGCTTATTCTCTATATGTTTTGTGTCTGTATTTCAACTGGTTAAATAAAATTATCTTGTCTTTTCTTCTTCGCGAACTGTTTTCGAATAGACTTCTTCGTATAAGAATGATGGAACACAATCGAGACCGTGGCTAGAATAGCGTCCATTCAGCTTGAAGGTATCTCTCAATGGGTTCCAGTTTTCTGCAAATTTCAATTTCGATTAGTCAAAATGTGCAAATATGCACAGAAAAAACCATATAAACGCACAATAATAGAGGGATATCTGTTTCGCAGTGTAGTTTCTTGTTTGTGGTTTGTTTTTTTTTCAAGAACTTAAAAGAAAAATAACTGTTCCGAGTGGCTTAATTTCGAAAGCGTCTTCATACGTTTTCAGAATGACATCAAAAATGATTACGTTTGGTAACCCTATTTGCACTATAGTTTTTACTACTTTTACAGTTCGACTTCCTTTTACTGAACGTTTCTGAAACAAATTAGAAACAACACTACCACAAGGTTAATTGAACTTTCGCTATTTTGTCAGAAAAACGTGGGTCTTGACTTTCACGACAGTCTATCATCATCATCATCATTCTTGCGTATTATTTACGTATCAATATTCGTCATTGCCATTCGTTCACTTTCGATTCCAGTCTTCGAGTAGATTCGAGAGAGTGCACCAAACCTATGCAGATTCCGCAGTGGGCCTACATTATCGAGTGGTTTCAGAAACTGAACAATTTACTACATTTGACAGGGCTCTCGAACTACCTATCACTAGAACAATGAAACACAATGTTTCGTAAATATCTGCCTTGAAGAAGATACCTTGCACAGTGGAACTTGGTTAACTCAAATTTTAGATAAGCGGAACTTTTACAAACTCCCCTTGAGTTTTCTGTGTTTCTGCTTTCCCCCCCCCCCCTTCTTTAAGAATTGTAAAGAAATATACGCTCAGTATGAATAATAAAAAAGATTTTTTTCCAAAAAAAATATTTCTCTTCCTAGAAAGCCACACGCCATGATGTTTTGTACAGTAGTGAGGGGAATAAAAGCGATGGGGGGAAGTCAAATTTCTTGTTGAGGGCGGGGGGAGTTATTGGCTCGCAAAAATCGGGGGAAAAAAATAGGTGCCAATTTTTGAAGGCTTCGCAATTTCAAATGTGGCAGTTATAATGCGGGTCAGGAAAATTTTAAAAACCGCTTGAAGGGTTAAACGGTAAATCTTCAAAAAAATTGTCGACCTTAACATCCGGCTCGAACAACCATGCTGACTAACATTCTGTTCGCTGAGCGACATGTAAGGAATTTTCGGGCCAGTCCTAAAGATAACCACGGGTGTTTTATGACAACTTGTTTGATCCTTTTTGTCGCACCACGGTCATTTTCCGCACATGAGGGCTAATTAGACCGGGGCCGCTGTGGTGGTCGGGTGGTCATAGTCCCGGGTTCGAGCCCCACCGTCGCCACAGTGGTGGTCGGCTGAAGTTGGTTTTCTGTGGTTCCCAACTTCGAGGCGCAAATGCGAGCCGATCTCCCCGTTAAAGTCTCGCCACAGAGAGCAACAGGCCGACAAACAGTACAAATATTCAGTCGCTACACATCATTCACTTCACTTCTGAGGTATAGATGGCAGCACTGAAAAATCATACACAACACTAGATACGCACTTAGACTGTTAGGTAGACATAAATGCAATTCCGGCACAACTCACTAGGTAGTAAATTGTCAATGGCGATAGACCTGAGTTGTGCTCGGTTTGAAAAAAAAATAATAGTAATAATAATAATTAGACCGGGGCATACATTTTATTGCCGATTCCGAACTGCAGCCTTTTTATTTGCTCACCGAGTGATTGGTGAGTTATCATTCTGTGCTTTTAATTTTTTTTTAAATGCATAATTTTTTGAGATCGGTTGATTCTCTCTCTGACTCACCCTGTTTAAGTCTTAACTTGATTATTGTACAGTAGAATTTGATGAAATTACATCGTTCCTTATGATATATGGTAAATTCCTCAGCTGAAAAAAGAAAAGCATTTTTTGGTGCTGCGACATATTTATGTATTTACGTTGCGAAAGTAAATTTCTAACTTGGACGTTTTTATTTTGGAGAGTCTTTGGCGATTTTGGGAACAACACTCTTTGGAAACGATTGCAGTAGACTATCGTGAACAAAGACAAAATGATATTGTACAAATTAATGATTTGAAAAAAAACGTATATTCTGCAAAATGGTTAATCGTTAAGTCAATCTTTTCAGTGTATAATAAAAAAAAAGAGCTTAGATAAAAGTGGTGAGATAAAACTGCTGATCTTCCTCTGTTCCCATCACAGTGCTTACACGCCAACTTGGTGTCCTACCACTTACCTCCCGTAGATATATCGCTCGCCTAACCCTGCTTTTCAAAATTATCCATGGCTATTTTAACTTTGACGCTTCCATATTCTAAATCGTTTTTCCGATACACTCAATCACTCTCAAAAGTTGACACCTTTCCTTGCATCCATAGTTTGTTTCAAATTTGCTTTTTTTTTTTTTCGAACAATTATAGATTGGAAAAACCTCTTATCAAATACAGTGTAATTGATTCACTGTATTTGAAATACAGTGTAATTCAAATACAGTGTAGATTGTAATTCAATTCCCGATTTTGTATGTAGCATCGATCGTCTCCTATGTCAAATTCCATCACCGCATTCTCTTGAATAGGCCACGGACAAACAATATTGTATTAATAAATAAATAAATTATGCCCAACCTTAAATATTTTTATAACGATCTCACAGAATATGCGTGGGCTATAATAAAACAGTACATTTTTACGCATAACGAGCTCTCCAATTGAAATGAAACACTATCTGCTTCTTTTTGGAATATCAACCAAGGACACGAGTCGCCCGAACAATTCGGCTTCATTGTCATTCATTCGTTTGGAGAGCCTTCGCAAATGAAAATGCCTCATCTTGAGAACGATTTCTAGTAATTTCTATCGATTTGAAATAGATTTTTCCCCCGATATAATCTCTTTCAAGGTTAGGTGCTAGACCATGGATAAAGTCCATGTGCTTCTCTTTCTGGTGGTTTTCACGTCCGTGATGAGTATCTGTCAAGCGACGTGCGTCGATAAAAATTGTGGTTCAGTTATTTGCGACAAAGATGAATCCATAAAAGCCTTAGTAAATTTAATGAGTGTCACTTTCCAAGAGATTACGAAACTTATACGAGATGCCCAGGAGGAATTACGACGGAAGGGTCTGAAGGAGACTCCTGGTGAGAGAACACACCTCTATATTCATTTCTACATTCGAAGCGTTTTTATACTATCGCATCATATATATATATACCACTTTCTCTCTCTCTCTCACGCGCATACACTCACACACACACACACAAATGTAACTGATTTTAGATAGAAATTACTATTTTACGTAGTAAAATTTAGGCCAACAGTTTCACGATGGTTTGCTTAAAAAAACAGTCTTGGTGCGAAAGAGAAGAACTTTAATAAAACTCGCCTGTAGCCGAATATGTAAATGAGATATTTAGAGAAAACGCTCAATTGGAGGTAGCTAAAAACATACTTTCAATTAGAATATACGCCGTATAAATCTCAGGAATGTAATTTATTTTGCAAGGAACTGTTAGTGAATTAAACTTGTTCTATATATGGGATTTCTCCCCTCTCTCTCTCTCTCTCCTAAAACTTTCAATTGGATTTTTTTCCATCTACTTAATGACCAGGTTCATTAAGTAAAAACGTTCAAAAAACGTTCCTGAGTGGATTATTTATTAGTGGATATATACAGTGCAACGTCTTTAACTCGGCATTTACTTTTCTCACGTTTGGCACAATACTAAATTAAATGGGGGGGAACCTCTTTAACTCGACACATGATGACCTCGTCCCGCTTAGGCCAACTACAATTTATACTTCGTTATCACATCTCATGTTCAGAAATCGCCCATGAGTTCGAAAACTTTTACATTACTCCGGTTATTGTTCATTGTTTCTGCCATTTGTTTGTTGTTTGATGCATGTCGAAGATTCTTCCCCACACTTTTGGGTGAGGTTACTTCCCGTTATTCCACTGTTTGGAACCTAAAACGTCAATCAGTGGACTACGAAAGTCGAAAGCCACAGATAGAGGTGAATAATTTTTGAAATTTTCGAGCGGCAGATAGTCGAGAAAGCTAGATCGAAATGCGTTACGAAAATGCGTTGTTTTGGAAAATTGTACTGCCGAATACCCATTCACCAATATCAAATCTTCCAGCAGCCAAAATAGGATTTTCCCACTTGAGAATGCGAACATAGTGCAAGCTGGTTTCTGATTCTGCATATCGGTGCCGCTGCTGATTGGTTAAAAACTTGAAATTCAAGTTTTTCGACCAATCCGTGATGCACCAACTCACAGAATCGGAATTTTTTTTCTCAAACCGAGCACAACTCAGGTCTATCGCCATAGGCAATTTACTACCTAGTGAGTTGTGCCGGAAGTGTAAGTGTGTGTACCTAACAGTCTGAGAGCGTATCTAGTGTTGTGTATGATAGAATCAGAAAACTGAAATTTAGGTTAACTAATCAGTAACGGCGCCGAAATTCAGAATCGGAAACTAGCGTGCACTATCTTCGTACCCTAAAGCTAACTTGTACAGTCAAATCCCGTTATAACGAACTCCAAAAGACCGGAGAAATTACATGATTAGAATAAAATTTCGTTGTAAAGGAATTCCAGGTTTTTGCATTATTCCTATGTTAACTTATCTGGGAGATTAGAAAAGTGTTCATTAAATCAAGATTTTTGCTATAACGGTATTCTCGTTTAAACGAAATTCGACTGTATATTTCAAAACTTTCTTTGAAATAAAATGAAAAGAATTCTTATAAAATGAAAAGAATAAGACCTCAGCTTATGTGCAAAGTCAATTCGGAATTTTTTTTCCCCTTCAAACTGGCTGCAGTAATGAACATTTAACCAACGCTTTGCACATGTTATTGCAGAGTACACATTTGAGGGTTAAGAGATTATAAAAGATTCCCACATTTATGTAGTTAAACGAATGATATATCATAACCATATTAATTATATCTTACAATAACTCTTGGGGGGGGGGGAACTTGAAAACAGTAGAAAAATGAATCCAATGCTGACAAAATGTAATTATTCTCTGTGTGTGTTGATAATCGTAAACTTCCTCTATTATTATTTTCTTAATTATTATCATCTTCTCTTTCAGCTTTTATTACTCCTGTAGATACTCCTGAGAAATGCGTTGAATCCAAAGACTTCTTCGAAATGGACAAACTGAAAAACGATTGCAGTGCACTGTACAAAAACGGTGAAACGAAGAACGGAATATTTCGAATCTGGCCGAAATTCCTACGGAATCCGATAAGCGTTTATTGCGACATGGACACTGATGGCGGAGGGTGGACGGTGATATTTTGCTTTTCATTCTTTCAGAGGGCTTTTTACATTGTACACTGAGTGGCCGCTTTATTATGACCATCTCGTTAATATTTCGTTGGGCTACCTTTTGCCCTTTTTTGTATTGTCCAAATACAAAAAAAAAAACCAAAAAAACTACATACCATGCTTTATGAATAGCGCTTTCTAATATTGTCTTATTGAATGGTTGTGGATCTTGATGTCTGACGGTTCTTTCAAGCTCATCCCACAAAATGCTCAATGGGATTGAGATCTGGGCATTGTGGGGATCCTAAACAAAGTAAGCCCTCCTTCATGTTCCTCAAACCAATCCTGTACAATACCAAAGTCCTCGAAGTATCTTCAAGCGTTTTGGTACGATACTAGCAGTGTGGTAGGACGTATTACCTTGTTGAATGTAGCCATTACTATGGGATAAACCATCAACATAGTGTACTTGGATGTACTTGGTCAGGAACGGTGTTTAGATATGGATGTCAGATTCAGACGTCAATGAACATCAATTAAAGAGCCCAAAGCATGCCAGAAAAACATTACCCCCCTCCCCAAACCATCACATTGCCTCCACCATCCTGAATCCCTATTCACCTGGCACCCACGCTTTCGTGCTGTTTCTGCATAATTCTCACTCTCCCGTCTGCAGGGTGTAACTGAAAACTTGATTCATCAGACAACGTAACTTATTTAAAATTATCCACTAACCAATTCTTGTGCCCCTGAATGAATTCGAGACTTTTTTTTCTTGTTAGCTTCACGCAGCAACGGTGTTAGACCTGATCTTTGGCTTCCATATCCCATACGATGCCTCGTGCGGTGAACAGTGCGTTTAGAGATCCTTCGAGATGATCTTGATTGAGATCTGCTGAAATTTGCGGCACTGTTAGCGTTGTGTTGCCCAAGTGTGGACACTCTGCTTTCCGCCCGACGGAAAGTAGTCGGTGACGACTACAAGCTCAGACCCTGTTTTTTGGGTACTACTGCTGCTCTTGAACATTTCACAAATGCGATGGTTTCATTTCCACTCACTCCATAATTCCAAGCTTCTACAACCATCCCACTTTGAAGTCGTTCTTTTTCATACTTGCCTAGCAGCAACAGTGTGATGCCATAACTCACAACTGTCAATTGGTCATAATAAAGTAACCACTCGGAGTATTGTGTTATCCCAGATCTCTCATAAAACGTTTATCAACGTCAGCCAAACATCAAAACTTAGTAAATACTAAAAGTTTCCAAAATGCATATGTTTTTCACAGTACAATAATTCTACTTTGATAAAACGTGATTCGCGTAATCAGATAATTTTTTCATTCGAAAATAATTGGTGAATATTTCTCACCCTATTGTAATATAAGGAACACCAACGGGGTACTTTTTTTTACATTACTTACCTCTTTTATCTTTCCTTTCTTTTTTTCTGGCAGCTGATACAACGACGTGGTGACTTCAAACCTCACGTAAATTTTTTTGAGACATGGGATATGTACAAGAATGGTTTCGGGAATCTAAGCACCGAATTCTGGATTGGTATTATAAGATATTGGTATTGTTAGAATAAGCAGAGGTGTCGTTTCTTATCGTTGTCCAATAGCCAATTCCGATAAGTTCAAAGGGAAGTTCCAATTACAAAAAAATATTTTAAATATTGTCATTCATCATTTTAATAGAATTAAGATTAAAAAAATATTTGTTTTCATTATTGAAATTAATAACTTAAATAATGATTTTTTAAATGCCACGTGAGTGGGTATATTCTGTACTCCTAGTGGTAATGAATTATATAATTACGGAGGGAGCTAAAATAATAATGTTTAAGAAAAATTTCTTTCCTGAAAGTAGGAATGCGGTAAATCATGTGAGATTTTATTTTTATTATTTATTATCTTTGTTTAACCACTTTACGATCAAGGAGGTAATATTGCGTGCAAACGCCAGTGGAATAAATTCAGAAAACTTCTCTCTGTTCTCTTTCCCCCCTCCTCATCACCGTGAAGGTTTGTTGCAACCCTATGAAAAAAAAGTAGTTCTTTTCACCTCAGTGATGTATCCTTCTACTATATACATCTAAGAGCTAAAGGGGACAGGTAGGTGAGGGTGAAAAGATATATCTACTGCGTGCCTACTCACTTACAGTCTGTAAATGATTACAGATAAGAGAGGGGGGGGGAGAGATAAGAGTATAATATATAAGTATATATATCTCTTATACTTATGTATTATGCTGTTTTCCTTTTCATTTGGTTTTTTTTTCTTACTTTTCTACTTTTTCTTTCCTTCCTTTTTCTAACATGTGGTTAGATTAGAACAGGGTTACAATGTTTAACCAGGCCCGTCATTTAGGGGTATTGTGTATATATATATATACAAATACATACATTAAGTACATGTGCTTTGCCCCTCCCTGGAAAAGGTTTGCACCCCCCCCCCCCGGAAAAAGTTGAAATGACGGCCCCGACGCCGAACCGTCAAACAGAGATCATCCGAATTTCTTGCCAATTGCTTATAATGGATGGGGTTAAACGTTACAAAATTTAATTTCTTATACTGTCTCTGGGTCCTATCAGTGATATTGTAAGAAACTGATTTTGATATTGTATTTTTCATACACTGGCATGTGAGACAAAAAGAAAAGCTGCTGTTTTACGATAAAATCAACCGAGTTATGTTTAATTAAATTTGATGCATTGAGGAGAGGAGGGGCCATATACAAAATTACTTCAGAGGCAAATAATTATTACCTATTTAGATTTACTCACGATGGCATCACAACCAATCATCCCTTATGCTATTTAATTTATATGAAATTTTCTATTTCTTAGAATATGCCGAAAATTCATAGAATTCAATGACTTCGTCAGTTTTTGTTATAAAAGAACGATTTTATTTTTATTTTGATATATATGGTACTTATATATATATATAAATACCATATATATACATACAGTCAGACCTCGTTAATGAGCCGCTCTTGAGAGAGCAAAAATATGGCTTAGTAAGCGGAGTGACTCGTTAAACGGAGTAAGCCATAGCTGTGCCAATTCCTGCCCGAGGACAATTGGGACTTCCAAAAAGTGACCCAGTAAGCGGAGTGACGTGTTAACCGGGTGACGCACTAACGAGGTTTGACTATATATATGTATATTCTACCTAAATATTTTTGATCAGATAAATCAATTTTTTCGGCATAAGCAACGTATAGGAATGATTTGTGAAAATATTTGGAACAGTTTTTTTTTTTCCTTGGATTTGACTTTTTTTCTTGACGGAAATTTCAGGAATGTACTTCTTTAGCCTCTTCGCTATAGAGGTGGTGCACATTCCTTCTTTTTTTAATAATCTTGAATGGTTTTTAATGATTCTTTTGAAGTCAAGACCTTAGGTACACACAGATGTGTACCTAACTCAAATGGTCCTAGGAAATTTTTCGACCCGTGAATTAATTAATTAATCATGTAATTTTAAAAAATTTAAAGGGCATATTGACGTACAATGAACACTAATGAATCAAAAAAAAATTTTTTTTTAATAGTCAGATTTAGCTCAGGTGTGAAAAGGTTAGACCATAGTCTCCCAAACTTTTTGTTCCATCGCCCCCTTCATCAGAAATTTTTTCCTCTCATCGCCCCCCAACTCAAGTAAACCCATAGGATCCCATGTTAAATCAGTAGGTTCTATCGCCCCCTTAGACCATTCCATCGCCCACCAGGGGGTGATATTGCCCACTTTGGGAAACACTGGGTTAGACGAACATTTTAGGAATCATCTACTGAATAACGATAACATTTGACACGCTGTATGTAGTATAAATATTGTGAAAATCAATAAATATTTCTATTAATTGGTACAGTCGACGCTCGTAATGATGACCCCATGTCATATCCACCATTCCATGACAATGACCAGTAAGATAAGTCCCAAATGTTTTCATTTAATGATTATCCTATACAGTAGCGTAAGCAGAATTTTCTCAGAGTTACGGGGGGGTAAACTTCTATTTTCTCCCCGGGGGAGATTTTTTTCGTTTTTTCACTGCAAAAATACACCATGCTCCTACGTTTATGATCCTATACGTTTTCCTTTCGATTTAACGACCACCTGATGAAACGTCTGTTTTTGACAGAACAATAGGGGACGTTATAACGAACGTCGACTGTATCAGTAAACATTCATTGTTATTTAAAAAAAAAATTTCGGTATGTACTTCGAAATTCCTGTTATTGACAGGAAACGACAAGATATTCGCTCTGACCAATCAGCAAAAGACTACCCTCAGAGTAGATTTGGAGGATTTCGACGGCGTAAAGGTCCATGCGACGTACAGCACATTTCGTATCGGATGCGAGCTTGAGAAATACGTTCTGACCATCGGAAGTTACAGCGGAGATGCTGGTAGCTATAGCCAACATTATATAAAAATCAGTATATACTGGGTGATTTCATATCTCTTTGTCGCATTTTACTGGCGAGCCATTAATCCTAAAAGCATACTTCCAATCAGAAAAAGTATCAAAATAACGTGTAGACTCCAGATAAGTCATTCATGTTGAAAAGGTAAAATATGGAAATTAACTTTTTTTTACAGACACCCTATCCTCAAAAACGCTATTTCAAAGTTTTCCTTCTGTCTCTCCTGAGGCCAACAAAACAAATTCCGCATTTCAAAGTACAATATCCGCTGAGATATTTGAATTCAAAAATTGAAGAAATTTTTTTTTTGGGGTGGGGACAGCATAATCTAATGCACAACGCGTATTTCCTTCGTTTAAGCTGGTTTTTTTTTTCAACTTTTCTCCGATTTTCAAATTCCAATATCTCACTTAGGAACGGGGAATTTGCTTTGTATTTGTTTTGTTGGCCGCAGGAGATACAGGGCAACAATTTTCTAATGAAAAATTAGATGATGTGTGGAGGAAAGTACAGAAAGTTTCATATTTATTTTTTCATATTTTACCCTTTCAACATGAATCACATATCCGAGTTCTACACGTTATTTGGATACTTTACCTAATTGGCAGTATGACTCTATGATCAACGGTTCGTCAGTAAAATGCGGCAAGGGGAATTATGAAATTACAGGGTGTCCTATAAGTACTAATGCAGCCGTTATCTCATCAACCGTCCGTCATAGACGTATAGTTTCCAATTTAAGAAACGCTCAAAAAAGTTTAAAAAATTTCCCTGTAGTAGTTAATATAGTGAAAATACAGTGTCAGAAAATAAAAAAAATATATAAATTTTTATATGGTCCCTCCGTCCTCTAACTTCCAATTATTAAGTTATTGCCCTGTCTCTCCTGAGGCCAACAGGAAAAATTCCATATTTCTAATTGCAATATCCGCCAAGACATTTGAATTCAAAAAACCCTAGAAACGTTATGAAAGAAGAGCAGAAAACGAATGGGCATCGTTCGTTTCCCTCAATTATGCTGCAGTTTTCCCAATTTTTTTCCGATTTTTGGATTGTAATATCTCTGCGAATATTGCATTTAGAAATTTGGTGTTTGGAAACTTTCCAATTTGGAAGTTACAGAACACGGGGACCGTACAAAAATTTATATTTTTTATTTTATGGCGCATTGTATTCTCGGGACTGGTACAGGGTAATTTTTGAACTCCTTTTTGAGTATTTTTTTAACTGAAACTATACCTCTACGATAGACGGTTGCATTAGTACTTACAGGACACCCTGTATATTCACCCCCATTTGTGTCTCAAACGTTTTTTTCAGTCCTTCAATGTTCAGTGCACTTATGTCAAGAATATGAACAATTTGTATTTTTTTTTATAAATCTGGCCGCGGTCGTAAGCGACCGGCTGGGAATAAATAAGTTAATATCCATTTTATTTTGTGATAAATGAATATAATCTGTGCCATATTACTTAAATTTTACATGCCTCTACAATTCTATTATAGGTGATTCTATGGAGATTCACAACGGCAAGGTTTTCGGAACTAAGGACAACGACACCACCGGGTGCTCGTTAACCTACAAAGGTGCCTGGTGGTTTCAGAGTTGTCACCGAGCGCATCTGAATGGCCAATATCTTGGTGGATATCACACTTCTTACGCGGATGGTGTCAACTGGCTGAGTTTCCGGGGATACAACTATTCTGTCAAATCGAGCGAGATGAAAATAAGGCCAACAGTATTTTGATGCGAAAAATATATTAAAGCACAGATTTATATTGTAATCATTTTCATATAACTGCGTTTAAAAAAAGCTTGATCAGGTATAAATAAAATTGTTCGAAATAACTGTCTCACATGTAAATGAATTCTTATAAAACTGAGCAAAGAAATATACGTATTAAAAAATTATTTTTCTCCTCTCTTATTAGTTTTTACGGAAATTATTAAGTAAAATTACTGTCTCATTTATCAAACACATAAGTGTAATGGTTGTTATCCTCGGTGTTAAACCAGAACCACGTGTGAAATGTTTTCTATGAGATTATATTGCCACAAATACGAGAACACGCATGACTTGTCGATCGATAATTAAATCATCATTTGTCACCAAATCATGCGTGGAGGGAAAAAAATTCTAGCTCATTATTTTCGAGAATGGTTTGCGACTTGTCATAAAATTCAACTCGTGTGGTTCTCATGAAAATAAATTAATCCTAAATTACACGGGTTATGATACCTGATACACGAGAATACCAAAAGGCAAAAGCAACGAACTCGAATCCGATTTCTCATATCACTGCCTCATTAATGGCAATTTAAGCATGTTGTAAAAGTTTGTCCGCATTTCAGAATTCATGTTGCAGTATCATCAACCTGTATTCTTCACATGTTGCTCATTATCAGCAGGCCGATAAAATTATTCAATCATTTAAACTTCACTCATAGTTAGAAAAATTGACGATAGATGGCAGCCTACAGCACATAACCATTACACAGAACCGGACTTCACGTCAGGTTCACAACACATACATTCACAGTTTCCAGCATGGCTTAGGTCTTCTTCGACCGACTGCTGAAACCTCTTGATTGAGACAGAACATGATCTGATTAAGCATATAAATGTCGGTGAAATTCTGATTCAATTTGATGCAGTTTTACACACTCGTTAATAAAATAAAATCGATACTGATCAAATCTAAATCGATGAAGCAGTCCTCTTAATGCGTAATGGAACGCTAAAAAGACCTCAAGATACGTTTCAAGTGAATCATTTATGTAGATTGAGGTAAATTATTATGCACAGCCACGAAAAATATTCATGATTTCGCTGAAATCTGCGTGAGCTCGCCAATTTAAATAAATAACAAAAACTCCTACTGCTTCTTTAGAGGCCACAGGTCGGATCGTTTGGATTCATCGCCATTGATTTCAAGAGACTTCGATGATGAACTAACTTTCATATTAGGTCGGAGACATTTTCTTACAATTTCTATCAATTTTAAATTGAATTTTTTTTTCAATATATCTCTCTCAAGATAAGGTGCTAAATCATGGATAAAGTCCATATCCTTCTGTTTCTAATGGTTTTCACGTTCGTGATGAATATCTGTCGGGCGACGTGCGTCGATAAAAATTGCGGTTCAGTTATTTGCGATAAAGATGGATCCATAAAAGGCTTGGTGCATTTGATGAGTGTCACTTTCCAAGGGATTACGAAACTTATACGAGATGCGCAGGAGGAATTACTACGAAAAGGACTGAAGGTGGAGACTCCTGGTGAGAACAAGCTTTTTTATCTACATTTTCGAAGGGTATTATTACACTGGACAACAAATTTTGACAAAGTTTCTGTATCCGAAACAAAAATATTGATTTCTTAAGTAATTCGGTGCACTGAACACGAATTTGACTTTGAAAAAGATGGATTGACGTTCGCATTGGCTCAAAGCCTTCAGATTTTTTCCACTTCAGTTGCATCAGAAGTAAAACAGGTGATAATTAGCTCATTATCTGGGAAAAATGGAAACTGGGACCGTTCAGGCGAAAGAAATTTATTAAGGAAACGAATGAGGCAAATACACGAAAAATACAAAATCTCCTAATGCATTTCGACTCATACTCTTGTCTTCAGAGGCAAAAATATTTAACCACTAGAACGTGGACGTACTTTTTTTTTTCCGTGGCAACCGACAGTTAAGATTTGCTACTCAACACAAGTGGGATCCTCGGTCAGCGTGATTAGTGGTTAAATATTTTTTTCCACTGAAGACGACACCCACTGTGTGTCGAGATGTATAGGGGCCGTTCAAGTATTACGTAAGCAGCAAATTTTTAGCAATTTTTGACCCCCCCCCCTTGTCAGCAAAAGTCATCAAAACGCTGACCCTCTCCCCTCCTTGTCAGCAAAATTTCGTCATCAGCTCTACCCCTCTGAATCCAACTCATATTTTCATAAATGTTGGTTGATAACGTTAGCATTATCCAACCCCCCACCTCCGTCATCAAAAGTCAGCAAATCGGAAACCTTCCCCCCCCCTCCCCCCATCGATGATGACGTAATACTTGAACGGCCCCTTAGGAGTTTTTATACTTTTCGTGTATTTGCCTTATTCGGTGGTGACTTCTTATAATTCTTGGGCAAAGTTGATCTACTCTTTGAAAAGGAATTTATATGATAATTTTTTCTTGATAAAAAAGTAACCAAAAAGTCATAGAAAAAATGGTGAGTCATGGAAGTGCACCTTTTCCTGGATGCTACACCGAGGTGGACTCGAGAAGAAAAGTCAAAGATATACTAATGAAGGAAGTGTCGTGTCTCCCTTACGATATTGCACTCGCCCAGTTTGAAAGAGAACCTGGTTTCGATTCCCAGTAGAGACCAGATGCCTTTTCTTCCAGAGTTCACCTCAGCATAATGTCCAGGAAAAGGTCTGTGTTTCCTTGATCTATTGGGCTAATTAAAAGCCGTCTCACTCTCTATAGAAAAATTGGTTGAATATTCTCTCAATTCGCGGAACGGGCATAACCGAATCCTTATGGGGTTAGTTATATTTTATGATCATTGTGTGTGACGTTTTGCAGTTATGGAGACTCCAAAAACTACGCCTGAACAATGCGTTAAATCCAAAGACTTCCTCGACATGGACAAACTGGAAGATGATTGCAGTGCACTGTACAAGAACGGTGAAATGAAGAGCGGAATATTTCGGATCTGGCCGAAATTCCTACGGAATCCGATAAGCGTTTATTGTGACATGGACACTGATGGCGGAGGATGGACGGTAATGTGTGTTTCGTTTTTTTTTTTCTGCTATGAAAACATGATTTTAATATCTCTCTCTCTCTCTCTCTCTCTCTCTCTCTCTCTCTCCTCTTCTTTCTTCTGTCTATTATTTTTCTATACCCCTTTTTTAATATTTACCAACGTAACCAGTGAACTACCGGAGAATCACTGGTCTAATAGAAACTTCATTATACGATCGACATTTTACATTATTTTTATATGTTCATTTTGAAGTTTTGTATGCTTTCGTTGTTAACTTCTTTTAAGCTCAGTGTATTGCTCGAAGTGTCGTTGCTGACATCACTGCGTCGAATCCACCTTTCCGTATGCCAGCATGGGTGGGACGGCAGAACATATTGATATACAGTCGACACTCATTATCACGACCATGCGCTAAGGCAGCGGTCTTCAACCCATGGCCCGCGGACCAAATATGTCCTTCCGACAATATTTAGAAAATAGCTACTTTTGCATAGAAAAACGATTAAATTAAATTCCAATAGAAAACCAGGTTCAATAGTAATGTTGTGCATTTGATACATTAAAGCCGTCATAACGGATTAGGGGAACTCTGAGCCAAAGCAGTTTTTCAGGCCAATGATTTCATAGAGGCTACACGTATCGATAGGCCGAATTCGGCATCCAAAAGTATGCGTAACTACAGAATTTACAGAAATGCGAAAAAACACTCTAATGAAAGAAATAATTTTGGCGTTATTGAAAAAAACAATTTAATAATTGATGAAGATTTCTAATTAATGAAAAAATAGTTACGGAAAATAACTAAAAGAAATAATTGATAGAACTACAATTGATAGAAATAATTTCAGGATTATTCAGAGTATAATTTCAGAATTGTCGAGTAATTTCATAATTGATAAAAGTAATAATTCATGAAAAAAATTAAGAAAGAAATGATTTCATAATTAATGAAAATTTTAAATTAATGAAAAATAATTTCAGAATTATCGGACAATTTTCGCATGTAATAAAAGAATTAATTGATTAAAAAGGAATTAATTAATTAAGGAAAAGTTATGTAAAAATAAATAAAAATACATATTTAATGAAAGAAATAAATTCGGATAAATAAAAGTGTGCAATAAATCTGGTGAACCCTGTTTAATAACCGAGAATATCACGGTATATGCCACGGGCTTCGTAGAAAGTTTAATTTGACCAGCAATGTCTGAAAGGTTGAAGACCCCCTGAGATAGATTATTATTCCTTTATAACGACCAGTACGATAACTCTCAATTTTTTTATCCCATGCTATTTTTCATCCAATATAAAGACCTAAAAAGACAATTCCATCTAATACAACTAGGGGGCTGCACAACCTTTTCAGTCCGCAGGCCAGAAACTTTTACACATAAGTGGTCATTATATGACCTGAATTTTTTTTCCTTTCTCTTTCATTTCTTTTCTTTTTATAGTTTCTCATAAAATGTCCCGTTTTCTTTATTATTATTATTTTCAGCAAGACTTACATTATCTGAGGTTTTGGAATGAAGAACTGAGATTATTTTCATGATTTATAAACTATGCTATGATAACCAAGATTCTGCCATACAATTAGTTATAGTCATATAAATATATTCATCTCACATATTTGTCAAATATATTCGTATTTTTTTATCAATCACATTTTTATCCATTACGACTTGCAGTAGTCCTTTACCTCACGCCATTGGTGATTTTTCATGTATTTATTTGGCCGTAATTTGCAACACCTTTGACAATTTTTTTTTACTTAGAATGGCAACTTGCCGTTAATATTTTTTCATTGTAGCTGAAATTTGTTTGTTTAGTGGTTAGCGAGCTTTCATTGTCTAATTTTTGTTTTGGGTGGATCGGAAGTGTTTTAACAAACATAGTTTAGTCAAATATAGAAGTAATTAATCCATATTTGACATGAATTTATAGTGGTATTATGCAGAACAAAACATACACACATAATCAAAACTCTAAAACAAAAAAAACCTGTGAATTTTTTTTTCATAAAAAAACCGTAATTTTTACGTTGTTTCAACAGATGGCGCTATTGTATATTGTCAAAAAGTACTTATGTACATGAGCAGATGAGTTCATTGCGTAACATCCGTACATGGATGTTGGTCAGATTTTTTTTTTTTTTTTCAGATTAAGATTTTGCTGTGAGAAACGTTTCTCTTCAAAAGTTCATTACATCTTGATCTGTAGACATGTTATTTTTACGAGAAAAGCCTTATTAGTTAAACTGCAGTGTCTTCCGTTGAACAAAAATGTGACTATTCGATTTTTTTTTTTATTATGGAAAATGAAATCCTAGATATGTTTCTAAACATATCTGTGAAAACCGCATCTTATTGTACATTAGTTGAAAAATTATAAAGTTTTCAAAAGTCTTGCAACTTTTGGATCACCCTGTATAGCAAAATAAATGAGAAATTTCTTTTACTTTGTCCAAATACGAATTCCCTCAAAAAGATAATTTTTTTCTTAAACATATACGATGTAATGACGTCAAAATATAACGTCCTGTTTTCGTAGAGCGAGAGGGGTCATTAAAACCAACTTGACAGTAGTAATAATGTATAGACTGAACAATAATTGTTTTTTCATCATTTGACCAATTTCTTTCATAATTTTTCACAGCTGATACAGCGACGTGGAGACTTCAAACCTCACATAAATTTCTTTGAGACGTGGCATATGTACAAGAATGGTTTCGGGAATCTAAGCACGGAATTCTGGATTGGTATATATTGATCATCATTACTGCACTCTATTTTCGATACGCATACAGGATGACTATAAAGTTGCGATTTCAAAACGATGTAGAGTAAGAACCACTCGTCAGAATGACTTGAAAATTTGTATGAATACATTTGAAGCAATGTAATTTTGTTCATGGAAGTAAAAACTTTAAAATTTACGGATAGGGGGTGGCGCTGTACTCGTGGAAAATGAGAAAAATTCACACTTAAAATGGAAACAATTCTCTCAGCCAGGGCAAATAACAATTTAGGTCATAACCTTTTAATGGATGAAGTTAGAGTGATGGAAGAAATGTATAGGTATGCTGAATCGGACATGCGCTACACCTTAATAACATTCAAAATGCTGCTACCTGGTGAAAATTTCTTAAACTTTTTTTACTTTGTCTTGACAAATCAACGGGCTTCGAATAAAAGTACAGTTTTGATTTGTGAAATTCTATTTAATTAGATAATAGTATGCAAAGTCTATTTACCAGAATGTGTATAGGTATATTCTGACTGTCGAAATTGTTAACATTTAGTGCCATATCTACTACTTTCAGGCATCAATGTCTCGGGAAATATTCTTCCAATGTTACTGGGTGAATTTCTTTCGGTATAAAACTGAGATTTACAAATTTAAGCATTTTTTTTTTTACTGTCAATCGCAGTTTTCGATTAATCTTCTTTTTTTTAATTTGAATCACACATAATTTTCTGAATATTTTGTTTGACGAGTAAAAACATCTTTTTCCCTTGATTTTTCGAAGGTTAAATAAAGATACCGGATTCAAAGATTTATCACTGATACTCCAACTATATAGCATTCACATTTGTTACAAAAAACTTGTATAACTACGAAGGTTTCGACAGCTGGCTGATGCGTAGATATTATTCAACTGGACTTGCGGGAATCGAACCCACGTACTCTGACTTGCCGGATGAGCATGCGCACTAGACTACAAAGCTAACGAATCCTCTTTCTTTAGAGGTCGTGTGCGCTGAACGGGGCCGTACACGGACAGCCAGACCAAAGCCGCTTGAAAGCAGCTTGCTTAACGCGGCTTTGAGCCAGACCCAACTCTGGCCAAAGCTCATAATTTCTGACAATGCCACCAGATGGCGACTTATCCAAAGATGATGTCACTCTCCGCGTACTAGTAGCGGAAAGGGACATCATCTTGAAAAAGCCTTGCATGTAAGGATGTTGACATGTTCACAGGTGCAGATCAGTAGTGCCATAAGATATGAATATTCTGGTCTATAACTGAATTTGGTGGCACTTTTGATATCATAATCGTTATAGTGTTTCTAAAATTTGTTCTTCGTAATGAAATTTAATCTTAAAATATGCTCCGTGAAATAAAAAGGGAGCCACAGCTTCACTGCGTTTTGAAACCGCAACATAAATTACAATCACCCACATACGCGTTAATATATTGTTATATAAATCACATCACAGATGAATATTATCAATGCTGAAATCATGTAGTGTTGCATAATTACCAACAGGAAATGATAAGATATTCGCTCTGACGAATCAGCAAAAGACTACCCTCAGAGTAGATTTGGAGGATTTCGATGGCGTAAAGGTCCATGCATCGTATAACACGTTTCGTATCGGAAGTGAGCTCGAGAAATACGTTTTGACAGTCGAAGATTACAGTGGAGATGCTGGTAATTATACATTTCGCAAATACAAACTCAGCTATAACGACATCTAAAATTCCACGAAATTTCTCCTTTATAACGGAGGTTGACGTTTTCAAAACCTCTTATTATTTACGTATCTAATAGCAATCAAATACGGTTCATAAAATTGTAATTTCATTATAATTATGGTAGCTATATTTTAGCGAGAAAAATACAGATATTTTTGGGATCATAAATACTGGAAATTGCCAATTCTCGCCATAAATGTTGCCATTTATTGACGTTATAGTCGAGTTTGACTGATGTACATGCTTACATTTTTATTCCTTTCTGTCATTTCTTATGGAATCACTTGTCCGATTTTTTTAATCATCTCAGTGGCACTGACGAGATATCTCGCCTCCTTAAAAGCCTCTTATTTTGAAATTTACGAGCTATAGGTATAATATACATTACATATATATTACATTACTATATACATTATAGGTAACTCCCTGGATTTTCACAACGGCAAGGTTTTCGCGACGAAGGACAATGATGCCTCCGAATGTTCGGCAACCTACAAAGGCGGCTGGTGGTTCCATACATGTCACAGAGCGCATCTCAATGGTCAATATCATGGTGGATATCATTCCACCTTCGCTGATGGTGTCAACTGGCTGGCTTTTCGGGGATACAACTACTCCGTCAAATCGAGCGAGATGAAAATAAGGCCAACAGTATTTTAAAATGCCAAAAAAATGCATAATCATTTGTTGCTTTGTGTTTTTTTTTTTAATTTTATTTTGAACTATTTTCAAAACTGTAAATTGTTACGGTAAATGTGGTGAATCGGTTATTACTCATAATTGCCGATCGTCTCGGTAAGTTTTATGAATGGATCACTTTTACCATTGATTATGCATAATACACAAGCCTCGCTGGTAAATTTGATAAATACTAAAAATATTATCCCTTTTACTGGTGATTATACATAATACCCAAGCGTCGTTAGTTATAGTTCAGGTTGTTAAATAAAAGATCTTACATCGGGGTACAATTGTAAAATTTGTGAAATAAGAGTTTGCTATATCCAGGTCCGATTGTGGAATTCGCGAATTCGCGAGTGCTTGGAAAAATTCATTAAATCAGAGTTCATTATATCCGGTTCAGACTCTGGCTCACTAGTAGGCTTGCGGTTTTCTAAATAATAAATCTAATCATGGCAATGGGCCAATTTATCATTTTTAGCAATACGAGATGGTTATTATGCATAACAACCGGTGAATGTAATTTAGTACGATTTATGATGTTTACCACCGATGCTTGGGTATTATGCATTGGTTGGGTTAATCGCCGTTGAAAGTGACAAATTCAGGGAAATTTATCAAACTTACCGGACAAAACAGTCGGTGATTACTCATAATAACCAGATTCATCGCATTTGCCGTACATAAATAGTTTAAAAAAAACCTTAATAGAGTGTTAATAAATTTGCTTAAAAGAAGCCGCTTCAACTGAATATTTCCGTATTATATCATGCAAAATATTTGCAAATCGTGGAATGAAAAGAAAAAAAAAGTTTTTCTAAATTTTTTTTCGAAAATGAAAAGGAAAATTTCCGATCATTTCTCAATCGCATAGGGATAATGGTTGTTAAATTCGGTGTGAGACAGAACCAGGAACGAATATTACACGTTTCCGATGGAATCATTACTACAAGCACGAACGCACGCATGACTTGACAGCAAATGTTCAAACAACCATTTTTCACAAAATCATGAGGAGAAAAAAAAATAATGCTCATTACTCACGAAAGAGGATCTGTGAGTTATCATAAAAATACAGCCACGTGTTTCCCAAGAAAGAAAAAATTACCTAAAATAGACGGATTAGGTCACTTAAAACAAGAGAAGATTCAAAAAGCAAAAAGAAGCATCCACAGAATCCGATTCCTCATCGAATTTGTCCCATAAAAAAAAAGAGAAAAAAAATTTCATGATCCAATGAAAAGGAATTACAGTGCAATGGTGTGCGCGTGGAGAAGATATAGACAATTCTAGGGGAAGTATCGCAGCAATAAATTACCCTCGGCAATCACTACCGGATAGATCATTTGATCATTTTTGTAGCACCGCGGTCATTTTCTGCACATGAGGGCTAATTTTAGATCGGGACGTACAATTTATTGCCGATTCCGAACGGCAGGCTTGTTTTTTATACTCATCGAGGGGTTGGTGCGTTAACCCTCGATGGGGGACTCCCTTCGGTAGCAATTTTTTCTGTGGTCATGTCGCCGTTTCTGTTGTACCTCTCCTGCGTCAGGGAAGTTTTCTGACAAGGATGAACCGGGTATCGAACTCGCGACACCTCTAAACGTCCTTTGGTACTTTAAGCGAGTATCTTATCGACCTGGGCTATCGTAGTGTAACCTTGGGCGATACGATGTCTTGCCTTACAGAAGCCCCAAAAGTTTAGGCACACAGTATATTCTTTAGTAATATTAAAAATAACTGTATATATAATAATTTTATCAACGATCAGAAATCATGTATATGTTACGGTAAACGTGATAAATCGGTTATATTATGCATAGTTACCAATCGCCTTGGTACGTTTGATAAATTTATCACTTTCACCGGAGATTATGCATAATGGCCAAGCGTCGTTGGGAAATTGGATAAATACTGGAAACATTATCACTTTTATCGGTGATTATGTATCATAACCGCAAGTGTCATTGGTAAATTTGATAAGTACAGTCGACGCTCGTTAGTATCGAGGGGTTGGTGCGCTAACTCCTCGATGGGGGACTCCCTGCGGTAGCAATTTTTTCTGTGGTCATGTCGCCGTTTCTGTTGTACCTCTCCTGCGTTAGGGAAGTTTTCTGACAAGGATGAACCGGGTATCAAACACGCGACACCTCTAAACGTCCTTTGGTACTTTAAGCGAGTATCTTATCGACCTGCGCTATCGTAGTGTAACCTTGGGCGATATAATGTCTTGCCTTACTGAAGCAAGATATTATACAGGGTGTGTTCCTGACTGGCCTTCATCTCATCAACCATTCGTTGTAGAGGAATGGTTTTTGGTTTAGAAAGTGCTGAAAATGTGTTAAGAAATCACCCTGTCATGAGTTTTGAGAATGAAAATACAATGTGTCCCAAATTAAAAAAAATCTAAATTTTCATACGGTCCGCTCATCCTCTAATTTCCAGTTGGAAAGTTGTTGCCCTGTCTGCTGAACATAGAAGTTAAAAAGTCTTTAACTGCAATATTCGCAGAGATATTAGAATTCAAAATCTAAGAAAAGGTGGGAAACAACGGCATAAAAACTAACGGGCAATCTCATTTTATGCTGTTCTTTCCAATCTTTTTTCTGATTTTGAATTCAAATTTCTCAGCGAATATTGCAGTTAAAAGCATGGGGTTTTTTTTTTGTGTGCAATAACTTTTGGAATTCAAAATCAGAGGACAACAGAACAATATAAAAATTTAGATTTGTTTTTAATTTTTTTGACACACTGTACATTCCCTCTCTAAACTGGGACAATGATTTCTAAACACAGTTTGAGTATTTTTCAAACTGAAATCATACCTCTACGACGAACGCTTAATTAGATAGAGGTCTAATTAGGACTAACAGGGCACCGTGTATAGTCTGCCCAGTCCATTAGACACTATACATTTTTAACCGTGCTATGGATACTATTTCAGTATTTTTTTTTTTTTTTTCAGAATGCAAAAATATTCTTTGAACTTCTGTCATTGTCCAGGAAAAGGGCTAAAAATTTTGTAATTAAAAATTTTGTATAATAGCTTTCTTAGGGCCGTATTCACCGACATGGTTTAAACTGTAGTCACAATTTTTCGATAAGAGATCAATATAGATTGGTTAAAAACCTGAATTTAACCAATCCCTGTCGATCTCTTATCAAAAAATTGTGAATATAATTTAAACCATGTCGGTGAATACGGCCCTTAAAAATTTAGAAAAACTTCCCATTATATGCAAATTTCGAAGATTGCGTCCATATGGCGTATCAGAGGCGTGATAGTATAAAAGTGGAAATCTATCTGATCGGTTTTGATAAAAAAAAAAAAAATTGCCCAAGTCGTCGAATATTTTGTACGATGAAATCATTCGAGTACACCATTTGAAAGCAAAAAGAAAGGCTGTAAAAGCTTAAATTAATTTAAGCCAAATTAATTTTTCCATATAAATTCTGAAATTTTTTATTAATTCTTTGATTTATTCTGTAATTATGTATTTCTATCATTAATTCAAATTTCTCAACAATTTTGAAATTTTTTTTGGTATGTTCATATTTTTGTATAGATGTTTCTCAGCATTTTCCGGTGCATTGTGTAATATTGTTATGCCTTTTTTGGAGAGAGATACTGACTTTTCCAAAAATATTACGTAGGATCACATTGTTCAGAAGAGCCCCAAAACATGTCTGGGTATCAGCCCAGGAAGCCAGAATCGTTTAGACACCCTGCAGGCTGAGACCAGTTGCGCACCGAATGTTTCTAACTATATTATTATAACATCGTTTTTGTACAACCTCACTGAGAGGTCCCTGTGGGACCCAAGTTTAGATCTAATCTATTAAATATGATGAGAATCATAATTGCGATACTCGTGTCGTTTGTTACGGCAAATGTGATAAATCATGTTATATTATGCATAATAACTGACAATTTTGGTAAGTTTGATAAATTTTGAATTAATCACTTTTACCGGTGATTATAGGTAATACGCAAGCGTCGTTGGTAAGCATGATTAATCGTACTAAGTTCATCACTTTGCCTGTTATTATGCATAATTACCATTTCTTATTGTTAAATATGATAAGTCGGGGGGTGGTCTCATTGCTGTGATAAAATTTATTAGATGAGACCGTACTTGTGAACCAGAGTCTGAACTAGACATTTAACTATAATAACTATAATAATATATAAATATAATAAAATATTAAGAACTCTGATTTAACGAATTTTTCCGATCATCCCCAAAATAACCCTTATAACTCCTATTTAACAAATTTTACTACCAATTCCTGATATAATGATCTCTCATTAAACAGATTTAATGATTCTTCTTCGATTTTATAAACTACTATTTAACAAATTTTACGAATTTTACTCCGACGTAACGAATTCACTCTTACCAAATTCTACCATCGGACCCTGATATAATTAACTCTTATTTGACGAATTCCACAATCAGACCTCGATATAACGAGCTTCTATTGAATAAAGGTTACGATTGTACCCCTGATATATTGAACTCTCATTTAACAAAAAAATTAAAAGCATATTAAATAAAATTCAAATAATAAATATAATACAAATAAAAATAAAAAATTTCAAGTACTTTTCATATTTACCAGGTAAGCTTGAGTAAAAGTGGTAAAATGGTTTTGTGGTATTTATCAGATTTTGCCAACGACACTTTTTGTTTAACGCATAATCGCCGGTGAAAGTGATAAATTTATGAAACTTACAAAGACGATTGAAGATTATGCATAATAACCGATACATCACATTTACCGTAGCATCGATATTCTAGAAACCAATTAAGAATGCGTGAAATTCATTAGAACGCGCGTCTATTTGAAATTTCCAGCGACTAAATAGAAATATTTTGACACTTTTTTATTGAACAAATAATACATCCGATCCTTTTTATCACAAATTACGTATTAAAAAAACTAAATAAGTGAAAAGAAAAGTAAATTTTCATGGGAATCCATTTTTTTTCCAGTGACTTTTAATCCTTCGCTTGTAATTCAGATTTTTGAAAATGTCATTTAGTTCTTTTTTTTTTTGTGTGTGTGTTATATGAGAAACATTTTTTCACTACAATTCTGATCCGATACCAACAGCTTGGCTTGGGAACGTCGTGTTTTCCACGGGATGCATTGCGTAATCATCGGAATCGTAAAATGAGCTGAACATGTAATACATGAAGTAGAAAATGAAGAACCATTTCAACGTTGTAGTCACGGCCCACCATCTATAGGTATGACATAAAATTAATATTATAAATGTATATAAATAAATAAGTTAAGAAATATTGGAATAAATATTATAAGACACTTAAAGTAAGAATTTAATGCATTATTCGTAATGAAGTAAAAAAATAAGAAGAAAAGATTAATTCTCATAACTAAGTGATTAATCGAGTCAAAGACTTTTCCAAGGATGATGTCACTATTCGCTACTTGCCGGGTGTACGCCTTAGACCCACTAGGCTATGGATAAGTCGCCATCAGGTGGCAGTGTCAGCAATTATGAGCTTTGGCTTGAGTTGGGTCCGACCGTCCATGAACGGTCTCGTTCATCGCACACGAGCTCTAAGGAAAATTGAGAATCGTTGCCTTTGTAATCTAGGGTGCTCATCCGGCAAAGGAGAGGACGCGGGTTCAATTCCCCTCAAAGGCAGTTAAATTTTCTCTTTCCTAAATTCATCTTCGCATCAGACAGCTGTTAAAAACCTTCAAAGATTTTTACTATTAGACTATTAGCTCTTGCTCTGAACCCTCAAAACAATTACCCTGCTTTGAATAATTCTTGAAACAGTATACACATTATAGGGGATTACGTGGAAAATATCCATTTTATGCAAATCAGGTGAAAATATTGTATTTCTAGGAATCAGATGAAAAATATTCATGTCAAAGGTTCACGTGAAAAATATCCACGGTCTGGAAATTGGGTAAAAAATATTTTTCGTGTTCTAAAAACCTGTGAAAATATCTTTATTCTAGGAACTACGCGGAAAATACGTTTCGGGAATTATGCAAAAAATATAAATTTCAGGAATTACGCGGAAAATATACATGTTTTCGGACTTCTAGGAATTACGCGGAAAATATACGTTTCCGGACTTGCGTGGGAAAATACCTACGGTCTGAAAATTAGGTAAAAAATGGAAACCTGAGATTAGTAAACATCGATGCAAATCAAGAAATATCCCTGTCTAGCAATTACGTGAGAAAACATCCTCTGGAGAACATTCAAAAAAAATAATGTCAACAATCATGGAAACCCTTGAAATAATACTAATTGGTGAATTCGAATGGCAATGTTGGTTTTGTTTGTTGTTACGTGTGAAGATAGCCAATATTACAAGACTGATAACGTTATGAATGTTTTTATCTTCTTCCTACTTATTTTAATTTAATTCAGTTTTTATTGCAAAAGATGTGTCGGGCACGTATCATGTACGGGTACAAAAAAATTAATTGGTTTAATGAGGAGAAGGGGAGGATATATATAATTTTTTCCATGTTTACCAGATTTTTCAACTTTATTTGGGAATCATGCATAATTGCCGGTAAAAATGATAAATGCTGTGAAATATAATCAAAATTTCTTCATCGAGACGATTATCATTACGCATAACCACCGGTTCATCACTTACAGGTTCATAACATGTACATTTTAACGTTAAAATGTGTAGGAATCGATTAAGACCGAAGCCAAACGTCGTATAAATGTGAAAGTCTTATAAGCGATGTTCCACTGTAAATCGCACCTCCCATTAGCGGACACTCCCCGTTAGAGGAAAAAATTACTAGTGCCACGAAAGTTCGTTATCGAGAGGTTCTATTGTACCGATAGAAAAAATGCCAATACGTATTTTCAAAACCTTACATTTTAGCTTTCTTCTTAGCATAAGGTATGTTGGAGGGATCCTCTTTGGCAAGGTATCTTCTACCACCAAGGAAGCAGGCATCCATGTATTCCATCCAGTCTAAGTCGTCCGTGTTCGTGTAGAATATCTGAAAATAAAAAGATGGTATACGAAATATTTTCGATTATTTATATAAAAGATAAAAACAAATTGAATTAATGTAATGTTTTGTCCCCGAACTACATTTTGAAAACTATGGTACGTAGTTGGGATGGCTGTGTAAAATATATCAGGACTTTTCAACCTGGTGCCATATGACCCCTTCCCCCACTGCTGTCTTGAGACACTCCGGAGACGGGGGGGGGGGGGAGATAGAAATTCAGAATAACTAGAAGAAATATTCCAAAATTGATGGAAATTCAGAATTAATGAAAGAAAAATTCTACAATGATTGAAATTCAGAATAATTTTAATGAAAAATCCAGAATTGATGAAAATTCAGAGTTAATGAAAAAAAAATAACTGAAGAATTGGTGAAAGCGTCCAATAATTTACCACGAGTGCGCCCATGAAAGCCCGGTGCGACCGCACCTGTCGCACACTTCTAAGGGCGGTTCCGAAAAGGGAACCAGAAGAAAAAAAAGTGTAGTTTAACATATGTCTACAGCTCAATATGAATTTTTAATAACTTGAATAACAAATAACAACTCTTTTTAATAACAAATTAATGATTACCTCTTCATCCCTGGGAGATAGATGTTTCGCAATCATGTTGTAATTCTCCATTAGGCAGATCCATGGTTCCCGACCGGTCTTTAGGAAAACGCCGAAGAGGAAGGCTATCTTCCGGTACAAGCGAATCATCCTATTTAATTAGATAATTTTTTTTAATTATTTCTTCAAAATACTGCTTGATGTACAAGAAATCTTTATTTTGAATCATCGTGTGCGATGTGGGTATTTAGATTCTTGTGCATAAGTATTTTTACTCACAGCGTTTTGCCAGTGAATATGAAGAGTATGGTATCTCCAATGACAGCCGGAATATAGTGGTCGAAGAAAGCGTGTATGTAGTAAAACAGGGGCGTGTAATATACAGTGAAATCAGGATAGCGGTACATGTTGGCCAAAGGGTACATGTCCCTTCTTTTGAGCGCTTCTTTCAGCAGCATCTCGTCCGCCAGCGGTAGCTTGTTGAAATCTATGACGCAGTTCACGACGAGGATGTCTTCTTGCCTGTTGGTACAATTGAAACACAGTGAAAACTCGCTATAACGATATATTTTTAAAATCTTATTTAAAAATGCCTGTCTATAGTCTAATATAAAACTTCCCTCGATACAACGATATCCTTTACTACGAAAAATCTCTCTCTAACGATATTTATTTGCGGAGAATTTCAAACCTCAGCAACGTGTAAACGTTGTCCTAAAAACCTCAGTCAACACGTCATTGGTATTTCTTTAATATTTCGCTAAAAATCACCTACAGTGTATTTTAAAAATCCATTAACATTGTAATATCGGTATTCATTACAAATTCGCACGTGTGTGTGCATGTGTTTACAGAGGGGTTTAGCGGGCTATATAGCCCAGGGCGACAAGTTCAGAGGGGGCGGTGGCAAATTTGAGAAATGAGTGGTCAAGAAAATTAGTGGAATGTGAGAAGGGTGGCAAAATTTATATAATCCTCAATAAAGCAGCCTTCGGCCAGAAAGCAAGGGACTAGGTCAGTGAATGACCAAAAGAGTGATTTAGAGCGTGAGCAAGCATGTGAATGACCAAAAACTCTATGATAATAGAACATGTGTAAACGTGTTAATGACCAAAAGTATGAACTATAAAGCAAGGAATCATGTCAGTAGGTGACCAAAAGAGTTGCCTAAAGTACGTGTATGTATGTGAGTGACCAAAACAGTGTGCAAGCATGCAAGTGACCAAAAGAGTGGCTTAGAGATACAGGTGTACTTGCAAGAGTGGAGAAGTTGGACCAAGCGGGTTATAGCACAAGATGACGAAGTCGAGGAAAGATTAGTCAAGAAAAATAGGCTAGAATGGGAAAAGGGCGGCAAAACCATAAATGCGCGTCTATGTGTGTGTGTGAACATTGCAACAACTAACATTGGTATTATGAACTATCTACCCACCGAAAGTGTTGAATGAAGTTGCCGTAAAGCTACTTTTTGTGTAGTACATAAAAGTGTTGCGCTGTAAACCACTTTACAGTTTGAAACAACTAAATAAATTTATTAATCAACTAATCAATAAGAATTTTTTCGTTGCGAATAAATACTTAAAAATTCATTTTATGGTGGTACTAACAACGCCAATTCAGATGAGATGCCAGCAACAGCTTTAATTTGGCGGCTCGTGCTGATAATGCTACCTGCTACCTTTCGATATAACGATAATCCCTCTACAACGATATTTTTCTTAATCCACAGAGTATCAAACTTAACGACATTTCATTATAATAAGAATCGATGCAGTATATTATGTGTTACTATACTGGGATCGTGTCCGGAAAATTCAACGACAACAATAAATTCACCGAATGGAGAATTTGTAGCTGGGGAAAACTCACCGACAACAGTTCGACATGAATGAATGAATGAATGATGGTGTTATCAAGTGAACGAGTTGTGAGTGAATGAATAAGCGAGTGAATAAATGATCGAGTGAGCTAGTGAACGAGTGAATGAATGAGGTCGAATGGTGGTGAGAGAACAATGTCTCACTCATCCTGTTACTCGCTCACTCACCAACTAAGTCGCTCACTCTGTCACACAAACACTCAATCACCAAGTCAAGCACTTACTGACTAGATCGCTCACTCTGTCACACACTCAGTCACAGGTCACGCACTTACTCTGTCATTAACTCTGTCACACATTCAATTACCGGGTCATGCACTTACTTGCTAGGTCACTCATTCTGTCACTCGCTCTCTCACTAGATCACTCAGTCTACCACTGGATCGCTCACTATGACCCTCACTCACTAAGTCACTTACTCTGTCTCAAGGTCGCATACTCACTCATTAAGTTACTTACTCTATCTATAGGTCACTAACTCACTCATCAAGTTACTTACTCTATCTATAGATCACTAACTCACTATTTTGTTCACTAACCACTCTGTTACTCACTCACTAACTACTGTGTCATTTACTGACTCTCTCACTCGGTCATTCTTCGCTCACTGACTCGTGTTGAACGGTTTATCGGCAAACTTTCCTAGCGGTGAATTGCATGAGTGTATTGTTTCACTGAACGAGTGAATGAATGAGGTCGAATGGGGTGAGAGAACAAGGCGCTTACCCTGTTACTCGCTCACTCATCAACTAGGTCGCTCACCAAGTCACACACACACTCAATTGATGAATTGTTTCATTTGGAAAACCTTGAGGATTCCCCTCTTTCATAAGTCATTTCACTTTTCAGTCACTGCCAATGTTTGTGTGAGCTTTGCATCAGCTTCGTGAAAACGTTAAAATTTATCAAAAATGAAAAAATTGTTGTGCACGAATGGGATAAGAAATAGATCGTATTTTTTTTAATAAGAAAAAAATTAATTCTAAATTCATTGATAGATGACTCTGTCATCATGGGAGGAGATACTGGGGGGAATGCCCCCCCCCCGTATCTCCGATTCATTATGTATCAGCGTCAAAGTGGAGTCGACTGATCTAATGTATATATGCATATATGAATTGACATCATCCCCCAGACTTTCAGGTCTATCTCCTCCTATGTCTGTCATGCTACATATGAATCATTCCAGCCGAGTTGTGAGTGGTTCTATCTACATATATGCATATGAATCAGCTTATGCAAATCAGTCTCCAGGCATCGAATGAAAAACACATGTGCATCCATCTGATTTATCGACGGCTTGATTTGTATAAATATGTGTCGAATATCGTATCTTGGTGCTATCTATCGTTGACAAATGCAGCTACAGCTAAACCTCGATAAGTCATCACTGACGTTAAAGAAAAATTATGACGGCTTGAGTGGAGAGCAGTCAGTTTCAATGTGCAACCGCATAAATTCTAAGTAATATAAAATTTAGTAATGAATAAAATTTCAATATTAACAAAATTTATAGATTACAAAAGGAAGTTTTAACTTTTTCGAGCTTCAGTATTTACTTCATTACGGTAAAATGCACTCATGCATTTTTGACTTATTCTAGTTGTTTTTAATTTAAACTATTTGATCATTTTTGTCGCATCACGGTCATTCATTTTTTTGCGCACGACGGCTAATGTTTTAGACCGGGACCTACAATTTACTGCCGGTTCCAAACAGCAACCTTCTTTTATACTCATTGAGAGATTGGTGCGCTAACCCCTTGATGTGGGGACTCCCTACGGTAGAAATCTTTTTCTGTGGTTATTTTGCCGTTTTTACTGCATCCCTGTGTCATTAAAGTTTCTGACAATGACGAACCGGGTATCGAACTCGCGACACCTCTAAACATCCTTCGGTACTTCAGGCGAGTATCTCATCGACCTGGGCTACTGCGACCTTAACTTAGACTAATCAGAGCAACTGTTGAATAGTTAGCTTTTCTCTACAACAGAACTTGGACCCTACTGAGCATTAATTTTACATATGCATGTCATTTAATTTCAGTAATTTGAATTCTTCATCAGTAGTTCGTGGTACAACTATAAGGGAACATGGAACACAGGGCCCACTTTTGACAGAGTGGAAAAGAGTAGACATCAGAAGGCCGCAACTTGGGGAAAAATGTCTGGTTCTTCAACAAAGATATTTTGTTCAAACTTGAAGCCCCAAATTAGTGGGGCGAATGCAGAAATCGGGTCCAGCTCAAACAGTCCCTAAAATTTCAATAACTTTTGTTTTTTAGTTGGCAAATTGACTTTCTCAGCGTAAATTTCGTTACTTGAGCTGTTCTAATTTGGTACATAGGGCTTTTATGGTAACTTTTGAAGATATGGCAATATGCAGTTATCAAGCTGTTTCTCTATAGAGGGAGCCATAAAAATAATATGTTTCTCTCTCTCACTCTCTCTCAAACTTTTCCATTCTTCTCTGGGACCGAAATTAGCGACGAGTAAACGAAGGCTTATGAACGATTGTTATATACAGGGTGGGCAAAAAGTCCCTAGAAACTTTAAAAATTCATAAAAACCGAGAAAATGACCGAAATAAAAAACGGTTTACAGGGTTGGCATCGCTAGGTCACGGGAATTTTTTTAAGGCAGGAAAAAAAATAACTCAAAAACAGTCGATAGGTGGTGCTGACGTACACAAGTCAAAGAAAAGATACGCAAATAACGAAGAGAATGCCTCAAAATCCTTTATTAAAGCAGTATGTGTTCTACATGCCCACCACCACAGGGGATAACACATTGCAGGCGAGTCACAAATCCAGCAACGGCAGAATGCCGCAGGTCCTAGTTCTCATATAACCGTCTCATTTGCATATTTCCACCGAAGTCGTGCGTATCAGCGCCACCTATCGGCTGTTTTTGAGTTTTTTCCCCCTGTCAAAAAAATTCCCGTGACCTAGCGATGCTAACCCCTGCAAACCGTTTTTTATTTCGGTTTTTTTTTTCCGGTTTTTATTCATTTGTAAAGTTTCTACGGACTTTTTGCCTACCCTGTATGAAAGCTGGACGGGACCGAGAAAAAAAACGATGGCTTATTAGGGTGACGATCTAACGAGGTTTTACTGTATTTTTTTCTAATTAAAAAAAAATTAATTTCCCTCTGATACCATTTGTGTATAAATAAAATTTTCACCATTTTTTTTTTAAATTTTTTAATTAACTTCTAAAGTTCTAAGGAACTTTTGGCGTACCCTATTCTCGACTAAGTTGTACCCTAATAGCTCATGTGAACTGTCATAGAGAAATAACATAAAAACCATTTGATTCTTGTAATATTCATAAAAAATAGTCAGTGGCTTTCTCGGAAGGTAAAGGCCATATAAAAAGATTATTCCGATTGTGTAAATATGTGTTACATCTCACGGATCGTTGCACTTACTTGTACGTGGCGATGTGCCATGCGCTCGTAATGATAGAGTTAATCACGATGTCCACGGGAATCACGTTGACTTTCAACCCTTTAAATGAATACAGCGTTCTCAAGAAGCCTTTGGCAGCCTATGCAGAGAATTGATAATCTTATTATTTGAATCGAAAGCACAGTTGCTTATTCGTGATATTGACCGTGTCTATTTTCATGAATTTTCGATGATTATGCGAGATATATTCAAAGCCTTGAAACTTCGATAGCAAAAATACAGAGCAAGCAACATAGAACACTAGACATAAATCTTGGCTTCACTTACCGCCAACATCAAGCCCTGCATTCCTTGGAAACTGTCGCAGAATCCCTGCAAAGCATAGCATTCTCATGTTAATCAATAAATTTAAATCAACCTCTAAGATTCAATCATTCGTTATGAAATTTAAATTTCATGAAAATCTTCTCCTTATCAAACAAAAATGTTACGTGTGTGTATATTACAATAAATGTATATATTATGTGTATATTATGATAAATCCGGTTGTTATGCATAATCACCGACCATTTCGGTAAGTTTGATAGATCTTGTTGTTTGATAGATTAAAAGTTCTTAGTACTTTTACCGCTGATTATGTTTCAGCTCGTATTGGCAAATATGATAAATCGTCAATTAATTAATTAAATTTACCGGAAATTTTGCTCAAACTTCAGTCTAGGACGATGGGGAGTCGATAAGCGATGTCAATTATGTTTAAAAATGTTGATAAATATTAAGAAAGCGAACATTATATACTCTTGGATTGTAATAATTTATACGTTTTTATCATCATAACACTTATTTTCATTTAATTAAATTTTTATCTCAAAATATGTGTAGTGCACCCATCACATACGGGAGATACTGATAAGTGGTTGAATTTAAGTGTAAGTGGTCTTTCCGCATGATTTCTTCCATATTCAGCATACGTAGCAATTTCATTTTAGAATTATGCATAATCACATATGAAAGTGATAAATTTAGGGAAATTTATCAAACCTACCGAGTCGATTGGTGATTATGCCTAATAACCGATTAAAATAAAATGCAAAATCCATAAAACCATTAAATCAATTATTCATGATCCCCGATCATTTGGGTAAGTTTGATAATTCATCATTTTTACCGACGATTATGCATAACACTCAAGCGTCATTGATAAATTTGATAAATACTTGAAATTTATCACTTTTACCAGTAATTATGCGTAATACCCTAGTGCAATTGATGAATTTAATGAATATGAAAACATTTCCCAAATGAGTCTAGCATGTTTGATGAAAATAGTCGGACCTTTATATAAAGAACTCAAATTTAATTAATTCCATGATTTCACGGGGTTTTTTTTTTTGTTTCGAATACTGTCTGTGTGCGAATGTTTGTGTCAATAGCAACCCCGATGTAATGACTTTTATCGATTTAACGAATAAAAATATCGGTTTTATCTGATTCGTTAAATCGTGGTTCTACCGTATTTTGAAAACAGGCAACTTTCTTTAACATTTAGGTTGTAAAGAAGAAAAGATGAGGGCCGTAGGTCTTCTCCCTTATTCATTCGTTATATCGAGGTGTGATCGTAAAATTTGTTAAATAGAAGTTCGTTATGTTGAGGTCCGATTTCAGAATTCATCAAATGGGACTTAATTATAGGAATAATTTTGGAATGGTGATTATGCATAATAATTAGCAAATGTGATGAATTTAGTACGATTTATCATGTTTTTCAACCACGCTTGGGTATTATACATAATTGCCAGTAAAAACGATAACCTTTTTAGCATTCATCAAATTTACCAACGAAGCTTGAATATTATGCACAATCACCTGTAAGCGATAAATTTGAGGAAATTTCTCAAACTTACCAAAATGGTCTGCTATTATGCATAATAACAAGATTTATCGCATTTACCGTAAAATGCAGTGGAGTTCACATATAACTTACGCGCTTGGTGATTCGAAAATGGTATGTTATAACCGTTGCGTATGTTATAAGCGAAGTCTTGAAATTAGCTTATATAGCAGTTCTATATACGCATAAAGTACATTATTGAGATTGTCACTGACAAAATAAGCATTAGTAAGAGAATACATCTAGATAGCCGAATACAATGAATGTTGCATAAATAAGTCACTTTTTGGCTTCATTTTTCCGGATTTTTATTTGCAGTATGTTATATCCGAATTATTTTCTACTCTAAGAGTGTTTTCAGTACATTATATCCACAGTGTATGTTTTAAGCGGGGTATGTAATAACAAGGGTAAAAATATATGGAAGTGAATAGGCCAAAAATCGAGGATTATAAAACCGTATGTTATATCCGCGGTGCATATTATATCTAGGGTAAGTTATAAGTGTACTAGACCGTATTTATTTCACTCTTCAAATGAGATTTGTCTTGTCCAAATGCTTCATATACTCAATATTTCTTTTCTAATTTGTGCATCAAGAATGAACTGGTTAACTCACCGGAAGCGGATCTTTGTAAATGGGTGATATGTTGCACGGCCTCACAATGGCGGTCGGTATTTTGCCCCTCTTGTCAACCACGACATTCTCGGTCAAAGCTTTCATGAAAAGGTACGACGTGGTTTTCTCTCGCAGTATCATTGGAGTGATAGCTTTGAGGGCGTCGTCATCCAACCAACTGGAATCAAACGAACATATTACAGAAATTAATTCTCTAAAAATTCATTAAATTCTCTCACGCCTTGCATGATTTTGTTTATCCTTCTCCCTCAAATAAAAAGAACTGATTACATCGAAAGCACTCACTCTAAAGTATCCATAAATTGCCTGGGAGTGACGTTCATTTTAGGAACATATTCTGGGACTGTAAGGTCAGGATCTCGGTGAACGTACGACGTGGATACGTATAGAAACACCTTCAATATAATTTCAAAAAAGAAATGAATGTTGAGTTTTGTGAGATGAATATACGTTCTTGAGTTTCAATTTAATGTCAGTAATAAGTAGAATTTTCTTTTGAGGGGGTTCGGACGTCTATGTTACATTTTTGCTAAATCGGTTTTTTTTGGTTGAATAATGTTCCATATAGCTTCCGTGACCTTAACTTAGTTTCCACGGAAACCCGCATATTTCGTTTCTATGCCATTTTAAAAAGCTGAAATCTTGAATTCTTTAATTGGAACAACGGCCTATGTGCTCATTGCATCTCAATCACTTTCCCAGACGGAAAAACGGTCTATGCTACTCTCAGGCGAAAAAAAAAATACCTTTTTCAACTATAAGTTTTTCGGCAAATAAATCATCATAAAATTTGCCGACCATCTGCTAAAAGTAAGACAGCTGCCTGAATATATTTAGTGGCCTGTCACACAAAATTTCTGCAACAATTTTTTTTTTTACACATTGAGCGTTTTTCTGGTATTGATTTTAAACAAACTGTGTCTGTTTGTTAAAAAAAAACGGGAAAATAATGTCGATAAAAGAAGGTAATAATGCCATCAGTAATGACTCGATCATAATATTGCTACAACTCTAATAGAGTGTTACGCAGAAGAAATTCTCAACTCACTTCCAATTTTTTGAACTCATGAAGTAAGTCCAACAGCGTACTCATTGCTCTCACATGATGAGATGCAGCTAATCTATGAAAATAAATATGAATAGTTTTGTTAATTTTTATTCCCATGTAATAAAATATCATCTGGGGTATTAAATACCTTGTAGTACATTATGTGTAAAATTTACGTATAATATAAAATTTGCACATAATGTAAAAGTCGCACATAATGTAAAAGTCGCACATAATGTTAAAAGTCGCACATAATGTTAAAGTCGCACATAATGTAAAAGTCGCACATAATGTTAAAGTCGCACATAATGTAAAAGTCGCACATAATGTTAAATACGCAGCAACCTTGCCATGACAACGTTTATCTACAGCTCCCCTAGATTAATCTAAAAAAAAGAACCACTTCAAATCACTAAACAGGAACCTCATCAATGTCACCAGTTCGCCGCAACGCCCTTGACAAAGGTTGGCTACGTCACTTTGAGAAACAACGGTCTAGTAAACAGAGTTCTTCAAACTTTTTACCACTACCGACCGGTAGAAGTAATTGAACAATTATGGTGGACCGGCGGAACGAACTAGATAGTTTGCGGACCAGAATAACATAAATAAGTGGGGAAAATATTTAAAAACAAACGAATGGGAGAAATACTTGTGGACTGGCAAAAAAATTTGTAAAATGGGAGAAATATAATTTACGAACCGGAGAGAAATAATTTGCGGACTGTGCAAATAATAAATAAATAGGAAAATTAATTTGTTAACCAGAAAAAGGTAAATGGAGAAAATATTTTAATAAACAAAATGGAAGAAATAATTTGCGGAACGTCAAAAAAATAAATGAATGGGAGAAATAATTTGAAGACCGGAAAAGTATATAGTAATATAGAAAAAAAAATTTCGGGCAACAAAAAATAGTGAGAGAAATAATTTAATAAACCAGCAAAAATAATTAACGGAATGGGCAAATAATAAATAAGTAGGGGAAATAATTTTCGGACCAGAAAAAAATAAATGGGAAAAATATTCCAATAAATAAGTGGAAGAACTAATTTGCAGACAGGTAAAAAAAATGAATAGGAGAAATAATTTGAATAACTGGAAAAAAAATAAATTCTTAAGAGAAATAGATTTCGCGAATGTCAAAAAATAAATGATGGTGGGAGAAATATTTAAACAAATAAAAAAAATGGAAGAAATATTTTTATAACTAAAAATGAGGAAAACAATTTGCGGATCGGCAAAAAGTAAATAAATGCTCAAGTGAGCACCGCCGTGCTCGAGCCAACAGCTGGATTATATTCAATTAACGAAGTATGATTATTTTCGAAAAAATTCAAACAGCATATCGTTAGTTTTTTTTTACTCAAGAATTAAGGAGATTTGCAATTCAAAAACTATGATGGATTATTCATACGGAAATTTAGATTCAAAATACAATTTTCAGAGTGTAATGACAACACAATTCTTCTTTATGGTTTCTATGTTTTTTCCTATGCGTCTCAATAGGTTTTAATCCTCACAAACTGGGACTTGAAGCACCATAACTGAATAAACGCGAAATCTTTCACGTGTTTCATTTCTTGCAAATAATATTTTGCCATATTTCGCTTCCATTAGAGCTACTGCATCATTTTGGTGAAGTTACACGTTCGTTTACCCCTTAGGGTGATTGGGAAATCCATTAATGGCTCGTTTGGATCGGATGAGAGTGAGAGACAGTTTTTCCTAGAATCGTCGGTTGTATTGGAAGAAGGAACTTAATCCACAAAAAAAAAAAAAGTTCTGCCTCGTGTACATTATTACGAAAGTTGACAAAAAAAACATTTGCAAAATACTTTTCCTCGTATTTTTCCTCTAGTTCGGTTGCATGAACATTTTCGTAATCATTACCAGGTATGGCTCTTCTACGAGAATATTCATTCTTAAAATACAGGAGATAAAGGTTGGGAAACATCAGTTTCAAACGCATTTAGTCACAAACAAAAATGGATATGTTCCATTAAATGATATAAAACCGGTTATTATGCATGATAAACCAGTTGCTGTATGCATAACTGCTGACGCTGACCATTTTGGCAAATTTGATAAAGTTCCTTAAATTTACCACTTTTTTAGCGGAGATTGTGCAAAATACCCAATCATCATTGATATAAACATGATAATTCGTACTAAATTCCTCACATTTGTTAGTTATTATGTATAATCGCCATTTTCGTATTGGTGAATGTGATAAATCGGCCCCATTGTCGTGATTTATAACTTAGATAACCGTACCGTGCGTGTGAGCTAGAATCTCTCTGAACCAGATATAATGAACTCTAATTTAATGAAATTTTTCTGAATTTCCCTGAATTCACTCCTATTTGATGAATTCTGAAATCGGACATCGATATAATGACCTCAAATTTATCCAATTTTACGATCGTACCCCGATATAACGAACTCCTATTTAAAAAAAAATGTTTTTGATGCAACAAATTTTTACAAGTTTCTGTGTATATACAATCAGCCCCCAACATAACAAACTCCTATTTAACGAATTCTACAATCAGATTTCTCTATAGTGGGGCGGAAGAAGTCTTAGTTACGGCCCTGTTTTTAGCCATATTATTGTCGATTTCTCTGATAGTTGGTTATATTTTTGGTGAGAATTGGGAATATCTCATATTTATGACTCAAATTTTACGTTTTCTTTAGATCAATGTATAACGGTGCTATGCCGCCTTTATTTTACGTGCTCTAAACTTGAAATTTTTATATCGACCTTTATTAGATAAAACGAAACTTTTCCGAGACATTTAGATAGCCATCCATCTTTTTGCGGAGAGAGAGAGAGAGAGAAAGAAGCTGAATTCCATCCAACAAACACAAACGTATACTCATTCCTTATAAAAAAATCAGACGTGCTTTTTCATCCGTGCAATCATAACATTCTTCAGTAATAATGTAATATGTAATAATGTAATATGTAGTAATGTAATATGTAATAATGTAATATGTAATATGTAATAATGTAATATGTAATAATGTAATATGTAATAATGTAATATGTAATAATGTAATATGTAATAATGTAATATGTATAAGTATATAATATGTATAAGTATATAATATGTATAAGTATATAATATGTATAAATGTATAATATGTATAAGTGCGAATGTGTAATATGTAAACTTGCGAATTTAACCTCTTGACAATCGTTGGTTGTTCTTAAGCTTAAAATCTAAGCCAAGTTGTGTCTTCGAATGTGTTATCGATAATAATAAACAACCAGAAACACACCTATCAGTTCAATGATCATGGACTGACCATAACTACCGTTGGTGAAATCCTTACTGTAATAGCCAATACTAACGAATGTGGAAACCGCTTGTAGTCACAATTACGGGTGACTTTTGTTTTCCAATGGTAATTTAGATTCATCGATAGAACGAGATGGTAAAACAATGCCATTGAAAGAATAGAATAATTCACACAATACATGAGATTTTTCCCAATAAAAGAAATATGTCTAGGTGATTGTAATGAGTTTTTTGATGGATCATTTACTTATTGGCGCGTTTCTTTTGTTTGTAATTTACATGTCGATTTGTTTACGGAACTGTCTTATTCTTATTCTTCACAAATCGCAGGAAAAAGAATTGACTCTTTTTTTTTTTTTTTTGTAGTTACACCTCGCATATAATGATATAGAAGAATCGATTCAAAGTACGTGATAATGGATGTGCACAAAAGCTATAGCTCATTTAACAAGAGGTGTACGTTTATTCACCCGTTCTTCCCTCATTTCCTCAAATATTTGTTCTCGTTCGATTTACCTTCATTTGTATTACTCTAACTTGAACGTGTGTTTCTTTTTTACTCCTAATTTCCGATTTCGTCTATAGTATTGTTTTTAATGGTTATTGGCATCTTCCAAGCGAATCGGCGGTAATTTGAGGCTATGTGGATGGATCGTATCACGAAAAGATGGGCTTGTGAATGTTTCCCACGCATTAATCAACTGAGTGTCAACTGAAAAATATATTTGGGAATAATTATTTTTCTTCTTTCAAATGCAAATGAAGAATTAAAAGCTTCAACAGACAAATTGCCCAACAAGGTAGCTGGAAAAAATAAATAAAAATCAATAAGCAGAATAATAATGGGAAAAAAGCCCATAAAAATATGCTTGCCAAAATCACAAACACAGCTACCCAGTATTAATAAGACAAAAAAAATAACTAAAAACACCTAAAATACTCTGCCCATAGATATATGGTTGTCATTCATTCAAATATGGATAGCTTCTCGATAACTCCCGTCTAGCTTATCATATTATATTCTCCTCTTGAAGGTGTCTATCGTGGGGGAATTCATGACACAACTAACTCATTTTCTCGCCAGAATTTTGTGATTTTGTGTAATTTTTTTCTTTTTTTTGCTCCCAAGAGATCTTGCGTCCTTCTTTTCCTTCTGCTGGATTTGCACCTGCGTCAAGATAAAATTATTTTTGGCTAAAAATCTGAGGCCTAGAGTGATTACGACTTCCAAACGTTTCTTACACATCTATGGCCCCAAAATCATCATTCATTCAAGAGAGAAGTTGACATGATATCCCTGGTTGGCTAAGAATGACTGATCTTACAGCCACTGATCTTATTACACTGATTACACGAATTACACGGTCATAACATTGATTGTTCGGTGTTATCAACATTGTAAAAAATTATGAGGTTTAAATCAATAATGAAACTTGCCTGAGGGGATCATTCCATGATACTCTTGCTGCCGAATGAAACACGATATTGACGTTATTTTTGAGTTCTTCCAAATCGCCGTCACTGATTCCTAAACTCGGTTTCTCTAAATCACCATAAATTATCGATATTTTCTTCTTGAAATTCGGGTACTGTTCGCTTACTTTGTCATATAGCTGAAAAAGAAAGATGTATACAGTATAGACATATAATACATTTTTGTAATTTATTTTGTATGACATTGGTAGATTAGTCATACGTAGGCCTGCATGAGATTGAATTCAATGATATAAACATACCTACTCCAGGTTCCTAAAAACATTAAAATTTAAATCCGTGACTCAGAATTAATTTAGAACATTCTTGACTGGGCGAACATCTTAAAATTATTGCTCGCGAGCACCTCGGTGTCCCTGAAGCATTTAAGAGTGCTCGATGAAAAACGATTTTTTTAGAGCACCGTGTGTAATTATCAAAATTGATTATACAGTCCCCGTGTGCCAGTTATCGAAATGCAAATCCTACTCTGAAAATTCATTTGCAAAAGACCATATTTTTAAAGGTAATATTTATCGCGATATTAATCATATATAAAAGTACTTTTTTTTTTAACTTATCACTGTGTTGACAAGTTTTCACTGGCTTTAAAGTTGCTATTTTTAGGTACTATTCACAAATAGAATGAACTCACCCATTTCATTTTTTTTATTCATAATATATGAAAGTTACATTTTTCGACAAAAACAAAATATTTACAACTTTGAATTTCATTTACGTTTCTCGATTTGCGAACCACACCCTCAATCATTGGCGACAAATGCTGAAAACTTCGAGTTCGAATACCTCCGTTAATATTGCATTTAAAAAATGTGTAATGTTTTGTAAATGAGAGTCTCAGAGTCGCATTTACATTCCATTAATAGAAAAATTTAGCACACAGGGAGTAAATAAAAAGGGTTTTTTTCTATTTGTTTATGTACAGTACGAGTCCTTGGAAAATTCAAGACATTTTGAATATCCGCACGTCATTTGAAAACTTTTTATAATTGAAAGTATGTTTCTAAACTGGGATAGTCTCTATGGACTATGTATCAAGTGACCTTGTGATATCCTTCCAAACAGAAAAAAAAATTCCAATGTTTCCTGTCCCCTTAGAGAATAAAGACATGTATAGCATTCGGAAGCATATATTCATCGCAAAACACGAGCAATAAACTTTTCTATTTATGTTTCTATCTCTTATTTTTAATATAAATTATCTTGAAGAACCAGTTCTATGCAAATATGCCAAGGTTAATGTGTACGTGGTTTTCCAATGACTTTCACTTGTTTTACAAAAAAAAAAAGCAAAGTATCGAACACTGAATCTTAGATATATAAATAGAAGAAGAAAACTTATCAGTTCGTATTTAAGAAAAAAAAAATTCTATTATTCTTCCCTGTAATTATAGTTATTTTTTACAGGTTTATCGTGATGTTGTATCAGTGACATTTGACTGCCATTACTTTACTAATGAATATCAAGAGTCAAAAAGACTTCCTTGTATACACTATCATATTTCCCTGAATTACAGCAAACGGACGGCGGATTCGGCGTTTTCTTTTTTTAATTTATTGAAAACATGTTTTCGTGGCCATCACCTAATTTTTCTGAAATATCGATACACGTGTGTTTGTATCTGTCCGATTTCATTTTGACGTGAGTATATTCTATAGCATAACGTCTAATAGATTTAATGAGCATGTGCAGTTTCCCCATCTAGTGAGATTTGAAACAAAAAAATACACTTCTCTTTTTATCTTTTTCTTTCAGATATTTTTCTAAAGGTTAATGCTGTAAAACGATAATTCTAAACCAGGGGTCTTTGGGGATGTTTTAGAAGGTCCGTGAGGCTGGATGAGAAGATAATTAGCATTATGTTTTTACATTTTAAGTGATGGATATTATTCGGAGAAGAAATCCGTGGCCTTCATCTTATTGGCATAAAAGGTCCGTGGAACACAAAAAAGGTTGAGATTACCTGCTTTTTAAATAAAATAAAATAAAAAGTTTAGAGCCCGAAATTTTGTTAGGTCCCTGTTATACAGATTTCAATTATCTATTTCAAAAAATTGTACAGTTTTCACAAAAGTTAGTTCACTTCCACTACCATATTATTAAAAAATGAAATAATTATCATGGAAGTGTTAGGGTAGGTCATTTCAGTTCTAATTAAAGCCTAATCCCCTAACTGTAGAATATGTTTCAGAAAAATGCATCTAAAATTTAAGCCTTTTCCTTCCCTGTTCAATTTCGTGCATTATATAAGTAAAAGAGATAAACAAATGCAATTTGGCCTTTAAGGTGAAATAAAAAACCAATGTTTCTCGTCACAAAAAAAATCGTCGATCACAAACATTATACTTTCCGTTTTCCCGAACCCAGTTCGGGCGACACAGGGAAGGGGCTAAAAACAAAAATTTCTCAAAAGATCATTTAATACACAACGAATTAGTTAAGCTGTTACGTAAGTATGGTCAGCACTAATAAATAAAATCACTTTCAATAAAACATACCAATCCAAATATATGTTTAATAATTCATTGCCACTAAGAAAGCCGTAATTTGTTTTATACATTGAATGTATAAAATGCTCTCTAACAAATTTTGTTAGAGAGCATTTTGTAATGCAGAGTAACGCACTGCTTTTACACAATATTCCTATCAAAACACTTTTACTGAGGCGAAACATCTAACTGAATTTTGTTAATTAAAATATTTAGAAAACTAGTAGTCCCACACTACTAGTTTTTTAAATGCATAGTTGTGTGCGATCATCTGTGTTATCTTAAAGTAGCTATACAGCCTTTGCACTTCAAAATACCAACACCCGACAACGTATGCAAGGGATGTCACTGGGATTAAAAAAATAATTTTTACTTTGGAGTACCGTCAGTAGAGAGAAAGGCTTAAACAACATTTAACCCTCTAGGGTTCGGTACATATTTGAATAAACATGTCAAATAAAGTTTAAAAAATCCATTACAAGTATTCCTCTCTTTACGCGATTTCTCTAGAACCCGATTTTTAAAAGTTGAATTTCTGAATTCCAACCTGCGAAATTCGGCTTGGAGTTTAACTTTAACCCTGGAAGATATAGGCTTGCAAAGATGATATAACATAGCTAAATAAATACTTTGACGACGAAATACGTTGGATTTGATGATGTAAGCTGAGAGATATTCTCAGGTACAACTCATTAGATCTCACTGATGAACATCGTTTGACAACACATTAACAATGCCATGAGAAATTTAATGCAAATGAAAGCCGTTCCAGTGAAACTAGAATTTTCATATTTGCGAGAATTCTCTGCCTTTGCTACTAAAGATTTTATAAAGAGACGACAAATACTGCTTGTGTGTGTTTCAGCAGAATCTCGACTGTTCCATTAAAAAATAGTTTAATGAAAACCTATCATACCAGACTCTTCAGGAAAGAAAACATTCGCCCTCACTAGAATCAATCAGAAGTAGCGCAGACAGAAAAAGTATTAATTTTATTCATTCATATTCTTCATATTCATGAGATTTATTCATAAGTTTGAATAATTAATTCATTAAAAAAATTATTTTACTATTGGGTTCAATTTTTTTAACCCTTCTGAAGAAAACCGACTCCCCCCCCCCCCTTTATCTTTCCCATGTTAAATTCAACTCGCTTTACGCGATTTCGTCTTACGTTATTATTTTACGGAACCAATTTATCGCGTACATCGAGTGACGTCTGTATACCAATTTCTTTGCTAAATTTTTTCAGTGTTTTAGAAAGTACACCTTTTAGTACCATTTCAAAATCCAAATACCGGCTACATACAGTATTACTTTTTTTATCTAGAGAGAGAGTTGATTCCTTGTTCGTGAAATTTTACTTTTTCAGAGATTTATAAAATCTCACCAAATTAAAGAAATCGAAAATAAAATTCAATCGAAACATCATACAACTTTTTGCTAAGCAAGATTTTATTTGTTTATAGGCAACAGTAAGATAAACGAAAAAGGTATATTTCAAACTTGATTGGCCATTGTGTGTGTGTAACTAGTTAAAAAAATTCACTTTTAAATTGCTATTTTGATGTATTGTTTCAACGAAAAATACGCTAAAATAGAGGGAGCACATCATTTACATCAGCATTTGCAAAAGAAAATTCAATGCACTTTTATGGCAATGAATCATAAAGGACTAAGATTTGACCTTTTATACCAAGTTAGATAATTTGTTTTGAACTAATTAATTATTTCAAAAACATTGTTTTTGTTGTCTTTTGTTGTCAAAAACATTGCGTTTTTGTTGTCTTTAATTAGAACTAAAATGGCCTACCGAATAATTCTGCATGATAAATATTTATTTTTATCATTACATTTATACTTTTATTTTAGTTTATTATAATTTCTTCTTATTCTACTTTTCATAATGTCGGATGTAAAGGGTTAATAAAGGGTAATCAAGAACCGAAATATGGGAAAAAAATTTCACCGGTCATTTCTCTTTTTTATTCACAACTTACTTCACTACTAAGTAGCTTATCGAGTCTTTCTTCTGCAGTTTTTCCTCTCTTAGGCCTCATCATGACGTAGACCGTCTCTATACCTGGACAACATCTTAACAGCTTCTCTAACAATACCTAAAGAAAAAAAAAATGGTGTTATTAACCGAGAAGGGGGAAAACGGGACCTATGCAAGACTCATCCCACCATCAATCAAATCATTCAATTTCACTTACACAAACATATTTTTTACATTACCGTTGGCGCAATAACTGGCCATTATTTTACTAGACTTTTGAAATATGTATTGTGACGTATTACTGATGATTAGAGACACGTGAATTTCGCAAATAAATAAACTATCCAAATTTCGAAACAACAACAAAAAAATTCATAATCAGAAATTTCGCATTTATTTAACTTTTTGAAATAAAAACTTTCAAGTTAAGAACTATTCATTTATTCGCAGAAAAAATTTTCATATACCAAGCATTTTACATTCATTTGCAAAAATATTTTTCAAATGATGAATTTCGCGTTCATTTCTAAAAATGATTTCCTAATGAAAAATTTTGCATTAATTCGCAAGAAATATTCTTCAAATCAAAAGTTTCTCATTCTTTCTCAAAATAAACTTTCATACCAAATCTTTTGCATTCATTTGCTAAAAACAAACTAAACTAACGATACTTTGATTACAAGGCCAAATACTCTACTTAGTTGAAAGTTCTAGAATTCAAGTGCTCTATTTTCGCTTCAAAAAGTGTAAATTATAAAGATTTTACGGAAAAGTGGTGAAAATCAAATTTGGAAGTTCGTTTCATCCAAAATGACAAATTTTGCATTTATCTTATCTATTTCGAAGATACGGAAATTGCATATCCCTACTGATGATATCATCGCGCACGCGCGTTCATGTATGTATATTCACTTTCACGTTCTTTCACTGAAACGTTTTTTAATAGAAGAAACGGCATTTGCCAATATACACAGTCGATTCCAACTACTGCGTCCATCATATAACATGCATAGCTAATTAAATAAGGGAAGTAACTTTCCAATGACTCTTGGTTTGGTGCGCATGTAAGGTGACTTGGATTATCTCTGATTTAGAAATAGCGTGAATATGAAGTGATATGTGTGAGCACTCTGAAAATGTATGTCATTATACACAATCACAGGTTATAATTTGACCACTCTTCCGATTCGTGATAGAGTCGTACAATTTTTATGCATGATCGGTCACTTGAATTAGTGTTGTTCAATCGCTAGTCCGTGGACTTGTGCCGGACCGCAAAAAATTCCGTCCCAGCTATCCAGCCGCTACATAATTTCATATTTTAAAAAATCAAATACTGTCTCATTTATTTTTGTTTCTGTTTCTACAGTCAACTGGTCTGCAAAATAGTTTTTTCTGGTTGTTTATTTTTAGCTCCGCAAGTCATTGTCCATTTAGTTATCTTTTACTTAGTTATCTTAACCTCAAATTATTCTTCCTATTTATTTAAATTTTTCCGGTCTGCAAATTATTTGTTCCTATTTATCTATCTTTTGCGGTTTCATTAATTACTTTTCCTATTAATTTGTTTTTTCTTAAAATTATTTTTATATCCTTTTTTTTAATGCCCGCAAATTACTCTCATTTCTGTCGGTCCGCGAAATTTTTTCACTGTTTTCACCGGTTCGCATGTGTGAAAAAGGTTCAACAACCCTGACTTGAATAACATCTTTGAGAAGCTTTGAAAGAGTGAATATTAGTAGCATGCTTCTATTTGTGATTAATGTAACTTTCATATTTATTGGCATTTCAATAAATGTAAATTAATTAAGTTGATTTAATTGAAGTGATTACTGATTATGATTATAAAAAATCTCGTATAATATGTGACAAAAGGAAATTTGGGAGGAAAACTTTTTTTTTCAATTTTTAAAAAAAATATTTTTGTTCATATGGTCGTGACAAAAAAAATTCCCGATTAATCCAGGATAAAATTTCCCTTGTGAAAAAAAAAGTCATAAAAAAAATCGAATTCCCTTGTAAAAGATATAAAATACTATACTATTATATGTAGGGCTCTGGGAAAATCGATTAAACTTTCTAACTGGTTAATAAAAAAAATTTAATCGATTAATTGGCAGATTAATTTAATTTAATCGAATATTTTCAAATTATTGAAAAATCATTGCTTTATAACATATCAAGTAACTTTTTTTTTATCAATTGATGCTACAAAGATATATTTTATTTATTTCACTTACCTAATTCGCTAGATGAAAACTAATTCGGGAATAAATTAAAAAATTAAGGCTGCACGCTTGAAATAATGCTGAACATTTTTGCAGATTTTTGAATTTCTGCACTACGATTTTTGTCTGTCTTTTAAAAATCGATCATTTCAGGTTAGTCGCTGATTTCGAAACTATTTTTGATCTTCATTCTACAACTTTTCTTTAAAAATTCCTTCCCAAATTGTACTGTTCATAAACGAGGCAACAAATTTCGGTCTTGTCTTTGAAAATTTCCGTCAAACAATTTAAAACTAAAATCACCGTTTTTCGTGGAATCGACTTGTATTTTTCCCGAAAATTTTAATCCAAATATTGATTCAAATACTTTTAAACATGTTTACTTATCCTAAATGTTATACATTGGAATATGATTTAAGACATCTAACGGTTTCGTCAAACAAATCAAAATAAATTGAAAACGTTAATGTAAATATTAATCGAGTTTTTTTTAATCAGATTAATCGAATGGATTTACTCGACTAAACTTTTTGACTGCAATTTACAATTGATCCATTAACCGTTGTATAAAAATTACTTGGGGGAAAAAATTGGAAAGAAATGCTGCGCAATCGCAACGCCATTCAAAAACGGGATAATGGAAACAAGCAATTCATCAGATTGTCAAAATCATATAATTATTATCAGACAAAACGTGTATTATTAAAAGTTGTACATATAAATCAAGTTTGATCGACTGTACGAACCAATCACTGTATTATTCAAGTTTAATTATAATCATCCTGTACATTCAATTTTAATACAGCACGTGATTTTTACAGAAAAAACGTGGAATGCGAATTGCTTCAGTAGTCATCTGACTATGATATCCGTAGATATTGTCATCATAGACATGTAATAATGCTAAAAGCACCAAGATGAACGGTTGTGCTTGAGTGGGATGAAATATTTGAGCTTACCTTTCCGACGAATCCAGTAGCTCCGGTAATAAGAACTGATTTCCCATTATAGAACTTCTGGACAGGAGTAAGGGAGGTGATGTCTTGATCTTCGGTCTGCGTTATTTTCCGGGTTATGCTTTCATTTTCTGTCATCTTGAAAACAAAATAATCGGGAGAGAAAAAAAATTACATTTTACATCTGAAAATTCTACAGGAGATTCTTCGCCTGTGTAAGGAAAAGACGGAATGTATAAAAGCTGAAGTGCTGAAAATACATTTGTAAAATGTGTTGGAGATTCGTGTCTCTCTAACGTTGTCGTTCGTTTATTTTGGTATATATGATATATACGGTAAATGTGATAAATGCGGTTACTATACATAATAACCGGTTGTTATGCCCAATCACCGAGCTTTTGGAATTTGATAAATTTCCCTAAATTCATCACTTTTACCGGCGATTATGCATAATACCCAAACGCATATAGAAATGTCCTTCTCCACTTGTTTCAATATTCATTGAAAGACTGGTTATTTGGGGAGATGAAGGTTACAAGGAAGAAAATTCAAAAACGGGGGCTCGAACCCCGGTCTCTCGCTTGCCACACGAGTGCTTTACCATCTAAGTTATGGAAGCAGATAGAATATACCAACCTTGAGCGTATATATGTATTGAAAGACTCCGTACATGAACGTCGGCAATAATCAACTAATAGCTTGTGAATGACATAGGTCACCAGATAGCCACACGCATATGGAAATGTCTAAGAATATTAACAAGTGGAGAGGACATTTCCATACGCATGTGACCATCTGGTGGCCTATGTCATTCACGAGCTATTAGTTGATTACTGCCGCCGTTTCATGTGTGTACGGAGCCTTTCAACATATATACGCTCCAAGGTTGAAATAGCAAATCTGTTTCCATAGAGCTTAGGTGGCAGAGCACTCGTCCGGCAAACGAGAGACCGGGCTTCGAGTCTCCGTGGGGACAGAGATAAATTTTCCTCCTTGTAATCTTCATCTCCGTAAATAACCAGATCCAAATGTCGAATCTCTCTCTCTCGCTGGTAAACATAATTCATACATGAATTGTACCATTATATCGGGATACGATCGTAAAATTTGTTATCGTTATATCGGGGTCCGACTATATTCACATGACACATACTAGACCACAGGTTTCCAACTGGTGTTCCGCGGAACCCTGGGGTTCTGCATGATCAAACGCCACGAAATTCTTAAAAATCGCGGATCCCGGAGAGAGATTTCAAAGAAGGAAAACTTTCTTGTTATGGATATTCGCAAAGCTGTTCTTTGCTTTGAATTTTAACGAGATATTGTCGCATAAAAGAAAAATCCAGACCACTTAGAGGATTAACCTATAGAGTGTGCACAGGCATCTGAGTAACTAAAACAGTGTGCACGTTTGTAAGTGACCAAAAGAATGACCCGGTAGGCGAGGGACGAAAACAGCAACCTAGAGGGTGTGAACGACCACAAAAGAGGACTTAGACACAGAGGCATATTCACGGGGTGGGACTAAGCTGGCTGTGGTACCGGGCGGCTAATTTGGAGGAATAAGTAGTCAAGAATATAGTCCACAGGTCACAAAACGATAAATCTGCCTCCTTTAGAGGCGGGGGGGGGGCTAAAATATTTCATCGGAAGGCCCTAAAATTATGCTGTTCTTGTCATTTGCTTGAATTTCCACTTGAAAAAATGAGGCATTTGCCCAAACGACACTTGCTATTTATGATAGCACCTGATCCCATTATCGTGGAGTGCCCCTATGCACCAGAGAAGGCCCTGGAGAAGTTTATTAAGGAATCAGGTGATATCTTCCTTCATCAATTCAAAAACAAAAAAAAGAGTGAAACAGCACTCAATGCTTGATAATTATCAAGAATAAATCATTTTTTTACAGAATTACAAATGATAACAAGTACAATATGCAAAGACGTGAAATTATTGAAGTTAGTGGAAAGGCTCAAAAATATTGTGGAGGGAGGGGGGTGACAAACCCAATATTATTATAGGTATTATCGAGATGGTGGCAAATATTGAGTGTACTTGGGCTCATGGACACAAGTTTACACCTACGATAATCTGGCATTACAGTCAAATCCCGTTTTAACGAATACCGTTATAGCGGAAATCTTGTTTTAACCAACACTTTTGTAATGTAATCCCTAATATATGTTTACATGGGAGCAATGCAAAAAAACTGGAATTCCTTTAATGAAACAAAAAAGGCTTTCCGGGTCATCGTGTAAATTAGAATTTAGCTTAAAAGGTTTCGGGTATTTTGGCCGTCGTGAAGTACAGTTTTCGTCTTTTGACGTTTCGTTTGCACGAGTGGTAAGCATTTGCAACAAATCATTACGTAACGGCGATCAAAAGGCTACTACTTACGCCTTCTCCCAGCTTAGGTATAATTTTTATTTGGGGGCCGTTCAAGTAGTACGTCATCATCGATGTGGGGGGAGGGGGTTTCCGATTTGCTGACTTTTGATGACAAGGGGGAGGGGTTGGATAATGCTTACGTCAGCAACCACCCTTTATGAAAATATGAGTTAGGATTCAGAGGGGCAGAGCTGATGACGAAATTTTGCTGACAGGGGGGGGGGTCAAAAATGACTGAAAATTTGCTTACATAATACTTGAACGGCCCCTTGAGCCCATATGGATATTACTAACCAGACATGGATCCATTACTATGGATATTACTAAAAATCAATCGCAAAGGATGAATGTTTTTTTTTTTCATTCAGTTGGAATCAAGTTCAATTAGAATTAATTTTACCAAATCTGCTTGCGGACCACTTATACCATAGTCGCGGACCATAGGTTGAGAAACACAGCAGTACCACATCGTCTTTGTTATCAAATCGCTAAAACCTGTTTGTGCGAGTCATACTTTACACTTTACAAGCACATAAAAAAACTAATCTAACTGGAATAATTTTTTTCCCTTCTTTCACAAAAACCGCAGGTTCCCACTTTCAGTGGATTATTGTATAATTTAGAGAGGTAAAGATACATTTCATTAAAACAAATGAGAACAAAAACAATATGAAGTGGATAAACATTTCAGAATCTCTTCATTGTAGGGTTCTTGGTGGCTCTTCTGTCACTGCTGGACAAGAAACTAAAATATCAACGTTTCCTGGTTTTTATGCAATTAGCATTTTGGGCGTGGATTCCAAATAATAATAACTGCAATGACCACATAAGGAAGAAAAACTGCAGGAAATAGAAAAAAGATGTGGTTCCCCCCCCCCTCCCCCCCATGTGTTAATACAAAAATTTCTTTCTTCGGTCGGTGATCTGAAACAATGAAGCGATCTGCGCTCTTGACATGGGCTCGTGCTCTTGGACAACGCCTGCCAGACCTAGATTGGGAAAGGTCGTTAAGGTTGACGTCGTTACCACGAATATACACGAATAGTACCGCCAGTCCCACGAATCTAAAGATTCTACAAGAATTTCTATTTTTCTTCTTCTTTATGAATGACATAGGAGTATGTACTGTTTGGCCAACTGGCTTTGTTCCAAGCGCTTTTACCTTCTTCTTCTCATAATTTATGTTGTGCATCGCAGGAATTCATCACAAAACAATACAAAATTTTTAACACTGAAAGATTCCGCAATTCTGGACAATTCTAGAGTATACGCCGCTTATTATAATCACTGGTCATGTTATCACTCGATATTGTTATCACTTTTGTAAAGAACGGAGAACGACCAATACCTTATAATCCCATTTATATGGGGAAAATTTCGTTTTAGTTATTGGGATTCACTCAATTTCTTTCTTCAGCGATCTGAAACAATTCCCATTACAAATGGGATTTGTTTCGAGTACAGTTATCATTAGGTTATTGTTATCAAGAACTCCTAGTCTGTCTCGATGTGATCATATTAAGTGGCTTGCAATGTAATATTTACTGAAGTGAAAAAACTAGAGCCTTATTTTTTTTCTTTTCCCTCAAATTCTACCTCTAGTTTCTTGAAGAATAACGATTCCAGTTGATAAGAAACCTAATATATCCTATCAATAAATCAAACCAATCTATCTAATCAATCCTATATACTCCTTTCATGTCATTCGAATTCATCTTGCTGGTCACTTTTTTTCCCCATACTCTTTCATCCTGATATTCAAAGCAGACATTGTTATAAGCCTCTCCTAGGGAGTGAAAGGTCCTACTGAAAGGATAAACGTCTTTACGTCTTTCTCTAAAAACAACTATGTATATACAATCAAACTCAGTTGTAACAACACTTCGGCTATAACGTCAATATTTAGCAGTATGGGTTGATTCGCATAGAAAATAGTGTTAGGGAACCTTGCTTATGAAGTCGATTCGAACGCAATGACGTCAGATATAACAGCGATTGTGGGACACTCTGTATCTAGTAGCTCCTAAAATTTAGTACTCGATTAAAAATTATTTTCATCTTCGTTGTTTTCTGCGTGTTTTATAGCATATTGAACGCGACAAACCAAAATTATCAGCCATATGACATGATACGTTCTCCTCTATTTGTAGAGACTCGACTAAAATTGAATGAGTGTTTGGAAAGAATCAAACGCTTATCTATTCTAATCATAGTGCATTAAATTATTATTTTTGCACATGTATCCTTACGCAAATACTGTGGGTTTGGACGATAACCTTCAGATATGAAATAGCATTTTAAAATGAGGAACGAGGAAGAAACGACGTTATACCAGATTAGCCAAGACTCTCACTCGTTGAACAATATTGAATTTTGCCACCCATCTCTTACGTAATTCGCGTATTGTTGTTTCCTGTTTGATGAAAGTACCCAAAAATACACTTAAATATACTTTCACGTTCATTCATTTATTTACCACTTTTTTCCCTTTAGCAATTCTGATTCCCGGAGATCGCTTAGTCCGAGTTAGAATACTGTAGTTAGGGATAATTGAAGAATTTAATTCATTGAACTGAAACCGTATGGTTTCTAAAAAGCATATGTCAGTGCAAAAGTATTTTTAGCCTGAAGCACAGTTGGACCACAAACATTATTAAGAGACAAGTTCAACATCAGTTTATTAGAAATAGATGAGTATGCCATCATATGGGATGAGAATTGCCAAAATTTCATGTATTTTGCTGTGGTTGCTCTCTCTGTCCATCAACTTAGACGTCAACGAAAATTAAGTATCATTATCGCGCAGATACACTGGCCTTTGATTGCAATTATCTTTTCAATTTCAAATTCTTCTATTCTGAGTGCAATTATCCCGAACGCTCATTGATTTTTCCGTTTCAGATTATTACAGTACGATACTCAACAAGAACTAACCACTATATCAATTATGAACTCCCTATATTGCCACAGAATTGCCTGTCTCACATTGAATACCTACAGCGCAAGGGTTCTTAACCCATGGGTCCAGACCCAAACTTGAGCCGTAAGACTTCCGAGATGTTTCATTCAAGTAAATTAATGACCGCGAGCAACAATCGCAAGCTATGGATCCCGACCAAACATAATTCGCAAAGGCGTATGAAATGGGTCGTAAAAATTCTTTTACAGCTATGGATTCTTGAGCTATGACCAAACTCGATTCGCAGGATCGTCCGAGATGAGTCGGTCGTACAAATCATCTTACAGCTAGGAATTCTTGAGCTATGGATCACAACCCGAGCTAGATTCACAGGGATTTCGGAGATGGGTCGTTCAAATCCACTTACCGCCAGAGGCTCGCGACATATGAGTCCTGACCAAAACTTGATTCGAAGGAGCTTCCGAAAAGGGTCGTGCATATACAGTTGCAGCCAAGGTTTATCGAGTTGTGGGTCACAACCCAAACTTGATTCACGGGGGGGGGGGGGGCTCCTCCTAGATGGGTCGTTAAAATCCTTTTACAGTCCTGTCATAAATGCACTTATCGTGCAACTCGTTTCTCTGATTTCGCAAAAAAATCAAACAGTTCCATGGATCGCGAAGCTGATCTTGTTTATTTTGGGTTGCGGCTAAAAATCGTTAAGAACCCCTGCTATAGCTGATATAGCTGATACCAGAATAATGTTCCGACTCCTTCTAGTTCCAGAAACACCGTTTCTCCGACGATGCCTGTGTTCCTTATTCTTCGACCAAGTCAGAAGCTGCCCATTCTGTTTCCTTTTTAAATACATACAATCCACAGCAAAAGTTATTTATTTTATTGACCTTATATCGACTAAACAGACTGTTGATCTATGTACAAGACCAGTCTGGATCGCATATAATTTACGTTTTTAATTTACAGTTCATGTTTCCCCCTCAAAAAGTTATCCATATACTATTTGTGTCTAACATTAGTATGTCATCTCTTGTGGGACACAATGTATCAAACAGTAAAGTTTGACTAATTGATTAATTTCAAATCGCGGGGAATACCTGTGTATGTGAAAGTACTTACCTGTTTCTAAAGTTTGTTTCTTAGTTTGTGGATCTTTGGGGGTGTTAGGAGATATGGGGGGGAGGGGGTGCCACAAGATACACTCATTGACCGTCCGTCGTAGAAGTATGGTTCCAGTTAAAAAAAATTTCAAAAGGCGTTCAAAAATTACCCTGAACCAGATTTTGAGAGTGAAAATACAGTGCTCAGCAGAATAAAAAATCTAAATTTTTACATGGTCCCCTAGTGCTCCAACTTCCAATTAGAAAGGTGTAGCTATGTCTTTTTTTAGCCCAACAAAAAAAAATTCCATTTTTTAAATTGAATATTCACTGAGATATTTTAATTCAAAAATCGGAGAAAAGTTCAGAAATAACAGCACAAACTAACGGACAACGCTCCTTTCCCTTATTTATGCTGTCCTTTCCCATTTTTGCGAGTTTTGAATTCGAATATCTCACTGAATATTGCGTTTAAAAAACATAGGATTGCTTTTGCTGGACTCAGAAAAGACAGGGCAACAACTTTCTAACTCGAAGTTAGAATGCAGGGAGGGTCATATAAAGATTTAGATTTTTTTTTATTTGGTCACATACTGCATTTTCACTCTCAAATCTGGTACAGGATAATTTTTGAACACGTTTTGAGCATTTTTTAAATGGGAACCATACCTCTACGACGAACGGGTGATGAGATGTAGGCCGCGTTAGCACTTACAAAACACCCTGTATATGAAACAGAAGATGGTGTGAAATATTTAAGTAAAATAGTACGAAATGTTCAAGTTTAATTCATTCCAAAAAATACACGGTGCGTTCAATACACGTTACGTGATATATCTCCAACGTTTCTCTCCTAATAAATTGAAAATTTACTAATTACCTTTTTTCATTTAAGCGGAATCTAACAAAGTAAAATTTCACTTGATAGCTCGGAATCATCACCATTTTTTTCAATATAATAAAATAATCAAAGGATTTTTTAAAATCCTTTGATTATCCTCTACTCGCCGTAGAATATTTTTCTCTATTTACATTCGGAATACGTTACTTACGTTACTTAATCTACGAGGAAAGTTTCGATATGCCAACTGAATATTTGTAGTCACGCGAATGTTACTAATATATATTTTTTTTCATTGATAATAGCATATTTTTCCCTATGTTGTTTACATACGATTTTATAATAGCTGTAGAATATAAGATCGGTAATATTTATAGCTTGTTTACGTGTAAAAATATTAAACTCCTATTACACAGCAACGCTGTTTGTAATATCATTACAAACAATCCAAGTTAACAATGTTTTTAGGTTGAATTTCAATGACTATTCCCATTGAGAATGTTTTTTAGGTAATATTACCAATATTGATATACCAGTGTTCTTCACCCGCTGGTCTGCAAAACAATTCGCCCAAATCACGTAAGCACTACATAATTTTAAATTCCATTTTGAATTACATATACGGTATCTATATTAATTTTTACTTCTGATTTTAGCCGTCAGCAAGTCTGCGGATTTCATTTTTCCCAATTTGTTTATTTTTGCCTATCCGCAAATTATTTCTTTCATTTATTTATTTTTTCGGTCGCACAAAAACCATTTCTCCTATTCACTTATTTTTTGCCTGTCCGCAAATTAATACTACTGTATTTTTTTCTCCTGCTTATTTTTGCTGGTCCGCAAAATTATTTCTCTGATTTCTGCCAGTCCGGGAAAATTTTCAACCACTTTCACCGGTCCGCAGCAGGTATAAAAATGTTGAAGAACACTGGCTTACACACATATGTGAAATCGTTATTAAGGAATACGACCTTCCAAAGCTTTGCACATTATTTAAAATTTCAATTCCGTTTCATCTAATTATTCAAAATGGCAATATTTATTTATTTATTATACAAGCCTTTATTTGTGAAACGCCAGTAGGCTGTAACTTCACTAGGTACGCAATGCAATAAATGAAATTGGAAGGGAAAAGAAGGGGATATCAGAGTAAAAACAATAAATTAGGGTATCCGACTACGTTGAAAACCTCATTTCGAAAGAAAATATCGACTTCCATTTACGTTTTTTTTTATGAAAGCCCTATCCTTTGTGATTACAAAATAGGCCTTTTTTATTGTTCATATGACGCTCAGAACCGAAGTTGCGCCAATGTACTGCAAAAATAGCAAAACATTCCATTCGTAGGGCTATCGTGTTTGGAAAATTGCATGAATTTTGCTTGAAATAAATAGACATAAAAATGCCTTTTTTCATAGAAAATGGCATAGGCAGTCCAAAATGTATTATTGTTTTCATCATTTTGAGACACGTTATCAAAAAATGTTATTAAAATCGATTTTAGTATAATTTCAAAGAAAAGTGATAAAAAAGGGGGTAGTCGGATACCTCAATCACACACACACACGAGCATACACAGAGGGGAAAATGCATAAAAAATGACACTAATTATCACACATCATTACCTCTATTATAATGGATTAAAAATAAACTTTTTCTATATTACTTATTTATTCGCGTTAAGAAGTAAAGCGACTGTTGAATCTATAAGAAAACGTAAAAGTTATATTCTATATCCGGTGACTGAGTATTATATATATATGAATCTAAGAAAAATCAGAATGGTGCTTATAATAATAATCATTAACTATTATGATGTTATTAAAGAATATTTTTGAAGAGGAAATAAAAAAAATTAACAGTGAATACGAAAGGGAGAAATTTTTCTCTATTCGTTGACGAGTTCTTAATGACATTAAGATTGGCTAATATATTTCCGTGGTAATTACTTATCATTACAATAAATTAAGGGGGGGGGGAAGCACCATATGAATGTCAAATAATCACTAAGTATGAATCATGTTCATATTTAGACACACACACACACACGGGAAATCCCAACAATGAATATATTAATTAATACTAGCAAAATATTAATTAATATAATAATACATATATATTTCTATTTCGATACATTCTTATGTCTCATACTTTTTTTTTCGAATAAACATTTCTTGAAATGTTCCATCGCTACACAAAGTATAGATTCGAGGTGATTTCAGAAATTGTTTATGCAAAATACAGGGCGTTCATAATTAAAAGACCCAATTTTAAAGTAGCCTACAAGCGAAACCAGTCATTGGAAAATTGTGAAATTTTGTGGATGGCTTCATGAAGTGATGGGAATTTGTTTCGGGGGTGGGGGGGAGATTAGTTGCACATGTCACCACCAGAGGGCTTTTTAGTAAGATATGACACATTCAGGCAAACATTTACAATTGTTACTGCAACAAAACATGTTCCACATGATGGCCATCATTTTTAGATACCATGTAAACTAGCAAGATGGCATGTTTGCATGATGACCGAAGTGTTTGCGGGGAGAAATTTTCAGCACGTGGCGTGAAATGCTGCCTTTAAGGTCAGGTAAGTCGTGGATTGTCGAGACTTACCAGACGTTTCAAATGCCCCTAAAGCCAAAAATCGCATGGATCGTCCGGGTATCGGGGAGGCCATAGATTAGGGAAGTGCCGCCTGATGACACGTTCTTCTGTAAAATGTGTTTTAAGAGCTTTCTTAACACACACTGCAATATGTGGAGGATATGTGGTGGTTTTGCATAAAGATTGTATCTGTAAGACAGATAAAAAATTGTCTCGAATACAGTGAAAAAACGTAAAATTGGAGTTCGTGCTCTTGCAAATTAATTCAATGCATTGATTAAATACCTTTTCATGTAAAAGCAATGTGGGAAAGTCATGGATTCAGTCTCGCAGCTTAAAATACATTGTGAAGGAATTGAAATATCAAGCAAAACCCTCCAAACATCGATTGATCAGTTTCTCCAAAAGATACAAACTTTGCATAATATTTATCTTATAATTTGAATTGCGTATCTATGCAACAATTATGTATTTTCTTGACTTTTAACGTATCTCATATTGTTAGAATTTAGTTCATATTCAAATAAGAAACCATTTCAGTTATAGTTAATACAATTTAAGGGGGTTGGTGCACACAAATTAAAAAAAAACACATTTTCCAAATTTTTAAATTTTTGAATATCGTGAAATTTTCTGCGTCTGTGTTGAAGTTTTTGTTCTACCTATAATAAAAATATTTTTAAATATTTTAATACAAACTGCTAGCAGGCATTACACATATGCTAATGTCTTTCACTAGAATACATTTTTCTCAAAACTAAGTTTTTTGTTAGATAAGGAACATTTTTTCAAACACCACTCATCCAAATGTCTTGAAATTTTGTGTGTCTCTCAACACTATGTTATTACATACTTTTAACACCAGCTTCTAGGATTTTAATTGTTGGGTGTTTCTTTTATCTCGAATTTCAACTCCCACAACATTCAACTTTTTCAAAAATCACCAAAGTTTACCCATATTTTGTGCCATAATTTTTTTTAAATAATTTTAATAAACAATCCGCTTGTTAAAGTGTGTAACATGATAGAGTGCTGAGACACACACAAAGTTTCAAGACATTTGAATGAGTGGTGTTCGAAAAAATGTTCCTTATCTAATAAAAAACTTAGTTTCAAGAAAAACGCATTTTAATGAAAAACATTAGCATGTGTATTGCCTGCTATAGCAGTTTGTATTAAAATATTTTAAAAATATTTTTATTACAGGTAGAACAAAAACTTTAACACAGTTAGACGCAGAAAATTTCATAGTATTTAAAAATTGAGAAATTGGGAAATATTTTTTTTGGAAAATTTGCGTGCATCGACCCCTTAAACAGAGAACCCTCTGGTACGGTCATGTCTTTTACGTGCAATTTTTTTTTATCCCACGAGTATCCACAAAAGAGGGGTTTTACTGTATTAAATAAATTTGTATCCATGGCTTTTTTATGGTAAATGCGCATAAATCGTTTCTAAAAAAATTTAAAACCAAAACTAACGGTTTTTTTTTATCTGTTTACATATAGTAAATAAATAGTATTAGAGAGAGAGAGTTTACCTTGGAGTATGTTTCCTCGTGGAAGGTTTGTCGCTTCTATCAACGATTCGGGAAAGAAAATTAGATGAGGTTTCTTTTTCTCAAGACAAGAAGCAAAAAAAGAAATGAGTGTTGTGATGGTGTCGCTACCATCAAGCAAATCAAGATCTTTCTTGCTGTTGTTAGAGGAAGCGAAGGTTGCCTCTGATGCAACCTAATCTCAGGTGTGTATTGTTTTTCTTCCTTATAACTCAGCCCTGACTGTGAAGCAATACTTATTCACTCGGAATGGATTTTTTATTACCTCTGTCGGTAACTACGGAATGGAAAAAAATAATAATAATAATTCTCCTTCTCCTCCTCCCCCTCTTCTTCCTTTTTCCCGATGTTCCCAGATGTTCGCCGCTCAAGCTGGAGAAAATATCTTGAAAAAATAAATAATTATATATATATATAGAAATTAGAAAAAAATACAGAGCGAGTGAAAAGAGTCCTAGACAAACATTTTAAAAATTAATACAAAAATCAACCAATTGACATTAAGAAAAGTGCAATTTGCGCCAAAATACTGTCGGCCCCGTTCAGTCGGGTAACGGATAAACAGATGACCCGCTTAAACGGATAAAAACCTCTGGAACCAATATTTGTCCCACAGAGACGATGTTAAAGCTTCCTGCTTAATCGAATAGGTTCAGGCAGCAACTTCTGCCCGCTTAGTACAATAATGCAGCGTTTCTCAGCCTATGGTCCGCGCACTTGATAATTTAATTCTAACTGAATGAAAAACTATTCAGTCGTTGTAACTGACATTAATAATAACGGTATGTGGGCTCAAAAAAAAATATTACACCTTCATACTTAGATTCACCCACGCATCACCGAGGAAAATGCGATCCTAAATTCGGCATGTCACTAAATTTTGCCCAAAAATTTAATTTATTGCCTTAAATCTAATTTGATAAAAAAAAATTACTATCGCTATAATTGCTGAAGGGTGGGGGGGAAATAAAGGACTGCATCTCGAATCGCAGTAAAAAGAAATATATTTCACGAAAAGAATATTACTGATACACGAAAAGATCTGACTGTCATATTTCATCGAGAAAAACACGGTAAACTGGGATCTTACATGGGGTAAAATACAGGACATCGCCGATTGTGAACAAAAACGTTGTCAGAAGTATATAGGCTCAGTTGTTATTAAAATTACTGAACAACTTTGGAAAAAACGTTGAGCCTGACAAATATCTGAGATGAATATTTACATTTTTCACCATAATATTCATAATATAATTTATATTTTATGAAAACGCTTTGTAATCACAACTTTAATAAATATTACAAATTCATATAAACTGTGGAAAACGGGAGAAATGTATAAAAAAATCGGAACAGACAAAATTAATGTCCTGTAATACGGGACACAAGTGGTCCGTGAATTTATTTCAGACTTTTTGCTGGTAGGGAAAAACACTGTAATATTGCATCCAACACGAAAACTGTTAACACTTTGAGAAGCGGTGGTTTCCTTGCGAAAGAAACCAACTGTTCAAAAAAATTTTTCCTCAGCCGGGCGATGGTTTAGGGTTGGTCAATTTGGAAAAATATATGATTTCTATATAACATTCAATAAAGCTTTAGATACTAGTTCAAAATAGTTTCTTTTTTCATATATGTAGACTTATATATAGGGTGTCAAGTAAGTGCTAGTACGGCCTTTTATCTCATCAACCATCCGTCGTAGAGGTATGATTCGAATTAGAAAATGCTCAACACGCGTTCAAAAGTTACTCTGTACCAGTTTTGAGAGTGAAATTACAGTGTGTAACAAAATAAAAAAATCTAAATTTTTATACCCCCGTGCTCTAACTTCCATTTAGAAAGTTGTTGCCCTGCCTCTCCAAATGTTAACTTTCAATGAAAGAAAATTCCATGTCTCAAAGTGGAAGAAATATTGAAATATTGAAAGTGTGAAGAAATATTCACAGAGATATTCGAATTTGAAAAATGGAGGAAAGTTAAGAAAAAACAGCTCTAAATGTGGAAAACGGTTTCACTGGCATTTTACGCTGGTTCCACTGTATATGCATACATATTATTTATGTATGCATTTCCCCCCCCCTTTCTTTCAATTCTATACACATTTCATGTACGCAACATAGGTGCGCACTGATATTGTCGTATAATGCTCACCGAATGAAGGTGATAGGCGAGATGGTATGGGTGGTCCCTAATTGAATGTATCCCCCCCCCTCACACACACACAATATTTATATTTCTTATATTTTCATCTGATCCTCCAGAACGAGTGAACTCAACCCAAACAATGTTGCTGGCTTCTTCTTCCAGAAATTAGCAACTCTAACCAATCTCATTTGCTCCCCTGCAAGGTGTTGAGCAAACAAGTCGCTCCGGTGGACATTTTATATCATATAATGAGAATTCCTATGTATCTTACGTATATGGCACGTGTAAGGTAACAGATAACATGCCCCCCCCCCCCACCTAAATACTCTTAATAAAATAGTACATTCATTCTTTTAACGAAACCCTGGAACATTCTCCAACAACTTCCAACCGCGTCTAATGCTATTATCACCCAATATGTCCAGGGAATATTTTATTATACTTTTGTATATGTTTGTATATTTTTGTTTGTTTGTATATTTTTGTTTGTTTGTATATTTTTGTTTGTTTGTATATTTTTGTTTGTTTGTATATTTTTGTTTGTTTGTATATTTTTGTATGTAATGTATGTTTGTATTTTTTTTTTCTCTTCGTCTTCTTCTTGGCTTAATAATAAAGTGTCATAGACTGCCACGAAGCTAGACTGGAAGAGACAACGAGATAAGTCCGGTGGCAGTTCTGACGATCATTCATTCCCACTTAGAGCTAAGACGCATGGAATGTTCTAGTTTCTAAGATGTAATATGATATGTTTGAAAGTGGGGAGAATGAATTGTGCATTTTTAGGGTAGGTTGGTATCCTTCCCCTATTCTGAAGAAACAGACGAAAGGTAACATCCATGTATCAGTAAAGTGTGCATCAAATTTTCTTCAGAAAAAAACTAACGAATCGAAGCATGGCCATAATCATGGTCTTAGCACGCAGGTCTCGGACGTTTTTCCAGTCGCGAGCACTGCCTGTATACCCATCATCAAAAGAAGAGCACCCCCTTACGGCAAGTTTAACATATGAATGCATGAAATGACGGTGATTTCAATCCTTGAATGCAATTCTTCTAAAGCAGTGGTTCTCAACCTTTGGAAGCCCGGTAAATCTCTTTTCCATAAGTGAAAGGCCCGGTCATACACGCAACTAACGAGAAACAAATGGGAAAATGAAACTGCGAATCACTCACGTCCCAGTGTGACTAGTGTTAGGGCCCAGCGGTGAGAAACACTGCTCCAAGATGTTTAATTGGAACGTTAATCAAGTGCTCGCGAGCTCGAAATCTGACACGAGAATTGAGCACTCTAGATACTTCAGGGATCACTGGGGTGCTCGCGAGCAACGGGTCAGGTTGAAGATGCCTACCTTAGCATGTAAATTGATTGAAATTCAAATTTTTTGAATTTTTTTACGTTTAAATTATTAATTATGAAGATGAAAACAGCATCTCATACGAGATAAGAAAAATATCAGTATTATGAATGATGTTATTTATACACATAAAAATGTGTTCGGAAGATATTAAAGAAGTTATTGTACAGATTCAAGTGTCATTGCCATATTGGAAAGGTGAAAAACCTCTCGCCATTACCGTATTGTTTTCCTTTTTGCATTTAGTTAATTATCCCAACATCTATCACAAGTTAACGAGCAATTATTGAGTGTGCATTGAGCAAGTGAGTTTCATAATTACCTTAAATGACATTTTTCCGTATTTTCCTGTTCCTGAATATGTCAACTCAAACTATTAATAAGTTAATATGACAATTTATATATCCGGTCTTTATTATTTCGGAAACGAAGATCCAGATTAAATTTCCCGATCCTCCAAAAGCCACGGTTTATCGCCATTTACTACATCTCTATCCCGTGAGGAAGGGGGAGTTGACCAGACCAGACCAGAATGAGATATATCTTTCCGGGCCATTTGCGGGCTTACAAATTGTAGTCTCGGCGGCTACGTATGAAGGGAAAGATAAGGGCGTAAGTGTATGTGATTTAGTGTGTGCATGCATGTGAAGTGAAAAGATTTTTTGACAAAGTCGGGAAAAATGGTCACTGGTCATTTAGAATAATTTTGAATTTTGCAGGTCGTAAATGCCACCACAATCCTTCAGATATTAGTATTGTCATTACGTTAGTGCTTTTTTGCTGTGAAAAAGCTCGGTCGGGCAACGTCTTGAAGTTACGCCACTGCTTGCCTCCCATTAGTCGAGGCTGTATCCTCATTCTCCGGATTCTTCCTGAAAATAAATGAAGTTAGTGAGAAGGGAAAGTACCGTGAGAAAGGGGAAGTTGAGTTGGAATATTTTATGGGGGGGATAGGGTTCCAGACCAGAATTGAATTTTGAGCCGATTCCTTGCCCGGTAGGGCCAACTGCCGGCATAAAAACTGGCCAAGAAGGCCTACGAAGAAGAAAATGTGTTAATGCTTGTAAATAGATATGTTTATACGTGTATGTAAGGGGGTAGGGTCACCAGATTCAGGGACTACTAAATGAGGACGCACGCTTGAGCCATCTTAATAACGACTCGTTTATTTATTTCTCCACAGACGGCACCACTGCATTTCAAAACATCGATGGTTTTTCGATCAAAACAGAGCTGCTATCTCCCTTAACGGACACTTCCCGTTAGCGGACACCTCCCATTAACGGACACTTTTCTGATCTTCGGTCCCGTGGAATAGGGCTTTAATATATTTCACTCCTCGTCAGTAGACAGCAAAAATCAGGAAAACTCTTTTTTTTTTTCCAAACTCTAATTAGTGAATTTTTGTTTATAAATCAAGAATTTTCATATTCAACTGTGATTATGTATAATTCCAAGCTCGTATTGGTAAATATGATAATCCATCAATTAATTACTTGATTAACTGAACATAACTATGGTCCAGGATGCTGCTTCCGAATTGTAATGGTGGGTTTTGTTTGCACATGGTGGTACATGTGAAGAAAACCAACATTACAAGACTGATAATGTTGTTATGAATGATTCTATTTTCTTCACACTTATTTTAACTTAGTTTAATATTTGTTGCAAAATATGTGTAATGCACGTATCATGTTGGCCTAAGGGTAAAAATAATTAATTGGTGTAATGAAGAGAATTGGGATTTACGCATAATCACCGGTAAAAGTGATAAATGTAGTGAAATTTAATCAAACTTCCTTTATCGAGACGCTTGATGATTATGCATAACCACCGGGGTATTACTTTTGCACACAGTAACATATAGGAACCAACTGCAACCGAGGCCAAACGTCGTATAAATGCGTGAGTCGTATAAAAAATTCCCTGAAAATATATAGGACAAATAGGAGAAATTTAGGATATGAGGACGCTTATAAAATGCCGTTGTAACGCATTTGTCCACCCGGATACGGCCGAGGGGCCTCAAATGTAGAGTGGGGAGGGTCTCATGATTTTATCTGGTTAAGATTTCCGATAGGCATTTTGAGTCAGGTAGGGGGCCCTCAGAAAAATAATTTTGCCCGGATGGGGGGGCTGTTGCTTGCCTTAGAAAGCAACAAACCTACAACGGTAACATTCAAACATTACACTTCACTTCTGAAACATGGATGGCAGCACTAAAAAAATCAGGCACAACACTAGATACGCACTCAGACTGTTAAGTACACACACTCACACTTCCGGCACAACTCACTCAGTAGTAAATTGCCCGTGGCGATAGACCGAGCTGCGATCGGTGTGAATGAAATAAAGATGTTTTCAATTTTGTGTTGGCAGGTGCTCCGTCTAATTTGCAATGAGACTGGCAATGAGTGAATACGTAATGAATGTTGGCTCACCGTGATGAGCTATAAGGAAGTAGAACTGATACATATCGTCTGCATTCAAACAGAAGTTACCAAGTCCAGTTTCGAGATTTTGTCAATATAAACAGAAATACTTTAAAAATTCCGTGATTTGTGTGACTTTGGAAGTCGCGGAAACAGTTAATAAAAGGCTTATTACCGTGCGCGTTTACAACTTCTTGTTTTTATTAAGTCGGATGCGTGTTTCAGCACAGTTTCAGATATAAGAGTTCAAGGTTGCAAAGATTCTTCTCCTTTCTTTCTTTTTCCTAATGACTAAAACCTACGTTTCCGAGACGAATTGGTGATTCAGTATCGTATCGCGTGATTACGACGTTCGCACATCTTTTCATGGACTCGCGCAAATTCCGAAATAAAATAAAAAATATCTCAACCAATTCAGCCATTACCATTTTCTTCCATGTGGAACGACTGCAGCACTATACGAAAGTTTCACAGTTCCGTGATTCTTTCTTTTATGGTGCTACTCTAAAGTCGATTCTAAAAGACTGAAGGTACGAGAGCTGTTCCAAAAGTTCGTGGACTGATATTACTGTTCAGGGGCTGATTTGGTATGGATTTCTTCTTCGAAATTGTAATCTTCACAACTGATGACTGAGTTCAAATTATATTCCATTTCCCAATCCAATTTGCAGCATATAGAAGAGAAAATGCGCATAAATATTCATTTAAATAGAGAAAGAAACTTTCCGCTGGGATTCCTGTTGCTACGTATTACATAAATACAAAACTGAGAGATTGAAGGCTTTTTTCCTCAGCCTAATTTATATTCTGGGTATTATGAAGAGATGAACTCGAAATGAAAAGTTATCTGGCCTTCGCCGGGGCACAAACTTGGGTCCTCTTGTAAACCGGGCAAACATACTACCATCTGCACCACTGGAGACACGACCCTGTCCTTCCTTATTTCACACACTATGGCGTGAGGTGCTGAAGAAGAGACATTAGTAGCCTCTCTCAACTCAACACGTGGTCCCTAAATAGGACGGTAGAGAGAGATAGACGGCTTTTTTCTCAGCCCAATATTGATACATTGGGGGTAAATTTTTCATGAATTTTTTTTCTGAGTTCACTTCGGCATAATATAGTAAAACCCCTCTTAACGGACACCCTTCAGATGTGGTCACTCCTCTTTTCCTGCCGGTGTCCACAAAAGAGAGATTTTACTGTATCCAGAAAATATACGTTTCCTTGAAATATAAAAAACCATTTTTTTATAAATTCTCCAAGTTAAATTTACTGTTGATTTTGTACCGATGTGCAGCATGAAAACAAATAGTAAATTGCGTGATATCATATATTGCATGCCATTTTCATGCCGCCTTTTGATTTAAAATGTTATGCACCATGCACACATACCTGTTACTATATTTTTATGTTCGCTGTAAAATTATTTTGTGGTGTAGGCCTACATAAAAACATTGTGATCGGTATTATGGCGCATAAAATTTTACACCTAAAAGTATGGAATGAAAAACATACAGTATCAAACCACATATTGCATTCCCCGCATTAACCGGCATGCCGAGAAATTCGAATCACATATTCTGGAAAATTCTTAAATCTATACTAAAAAAAATCGATGGGATTGGCGGATTCGAACATTATCTTTTCGTCACCTCCAGAATCCTCTTTGTGCTTTACGAACTACGCTGGAGATCAAATTTTATGTTTGCGTTTGTTATTAAAAATCTTGGATTAATGCGAATGTCGGATACTAAGCACATTCGTTCTTAAAAAATTAGATGAACCAGATGGGAAAAACTAACAGACAGCTTAGAATTTTTTGATCTCACCTGTTCTAAATTTGAACATGCAGAGGGAAAAAATAGAGAATCGCACAACTACTAAAACACGCATGCACCTCGTTCGTATTCCTCTGCGGAATTTAAAAAGAATTACACTGCAAATATGATATTGTGTTCTGTAATACAAAAAGCACCAGCATATTTCTCCAATCCGTGAACATGCAAAAAAAAAAAGATTTTGCGGTCAAGGTCTTCGGGCGCGAATGCGAGCCGATCTCCCCGTTAAAAAGTCTCTCCGCAGAGAGCAACAGGCCTACAACACAGTATAATTATTCATTCATTACACTTAAATTACTATGAGTAGAGAAAAAACTCATAGTTTAAAAAAACTGATTGCAGATGGCAGCACTACACATAACAAATATTACACAGAAACAAACTTCACGGAAGGTTCACTATACATACACACATATTCCAACATGTACCAATTCGTTAGAAGTTCCGCAGAGGAATATGGACGAGGTGCATGTCTCGTTTAGTAGTAGTAGTCAAGGTCTTCAGCAAAAAGTTCCCCGCCGAGGGGTTAGCGCACCAACCCCTTGGTGAGATCTTTTATTTTTGTCTTCGTCTTGCGCCGGCGTTTATGGTGCTGCAGGTACCGTTCCAACGCTACTCATGGTTTTTTACTGCACCAGTCACTTTTCAATGCATTAAAGTTGGTGTTGCCGTACGAATTTTTCGAAACTTTGTTGCTGCTACACCAAAAAAAGTATAACCAACAGTCATAACCACGACAGGTATGTTTTTGTTTCTCATCTCGTGCTCGAAGCGCATACACTCTGAAACACTCATATCTCGAATTTCCTTCGCATTAGTTGATTTTTGCGGCCGTTAAGGACTCGTCTATCGGCAAAGTTATTTTATAACCACCCTATACATTCGTGAAAGCATTTTCAGCCCATCAGAATCATGCAAATTCGAAGGAAATTGGATTGTGGACAATTGAATGTTCGGGTTACCTTATACTGTATACGGCGAATTATTCTTCCTAGAAAAAGTTTCGACTCAATGCACCTCGGACGACGTAAGCACATAACTATTGTGTTCAAAAAGTCTTTGATTGCGTATAACATACTCCAAAGCAAAAACTTCCTTGAGATTATAAATTTCGAAAATGTATATAGTGATAAAGGTCAGCAGTCGTGTGTAGTTTTTGTTTCCTGTGCAAAGAAAGTTCTCAGTCGTAAATTGGTTTATTAAATTTCGTTCGTTTCAAAATTCCACTGAAATATTCACATCAACTTCTATAAGGAAAAAAAAAACTATTGCGTTCCCGGATAACGAAACTTTAAATTTTATATACACAAAATTCTTTGTTGAGAAATTCTTTTTCGACTTACTTTCACGAACACGTTCGACCGAGACTGGACGAAAATGATTCTCTTATCTCTGTAATTAAAAAGGCAAATAAATTATATGAGAGAAATTTATATTTTTTCTTCCCGGGTTTACGAAATGGATACTTATTTTCGAATTTGATTAGCGTTCTTTGATTCATTGCGAGTTTCATCAATAGTATGTATTCAGGGACGTGAATACACACAGCAGGGGTTATCCGCGGACTAAATGTGACCGGCCAAGGTAAAAAGTTCTGGTAACAAAAGTTCAGTAGTTAAAGGCTGGCCATATTCCAGGTCATCAACAAAACATTTTCGAAGGTGAAGTTGTCAATTATCGCAAAAAAAAAGTGATAATTACCTCTGGTTACAATTTTTAGAGTAATTATACAAACTGGAAGGTTGGTATTTTTAGCGATATGGAGGGCCTTGGAAAACTCGCTTTGGTGCATCCAGACGAAATATAAGATTTACCGGTATTTCTCCTCTAAGCTTTGATGTCGTTTTGAATTTTCAGTGCTGCCATCTATGAGTGAAGAGTAGTGATTGAATATTTGTACTGTTGTAGGCCTGTTGCTCTCTGTGGTGAGCCAATAGAGTACGGTTAAACAGCAACAAAATTCAGTATTTGGAATCCATCTATCTGCCAAAAAAATCTTAGCATCATCCATGGGTGGAAATACGGGGGGGGGGGGCCGTGAGGAGCATTGCTCCCCCCCCCCAACGTCAGAGGTGGAGTGGACTGAGCTAATGTATATATGAATTGGCATCATCATGACTGTGCCCCCCCCCAGGACTTTAGTTTATCTCCGCCAATGGCATCATCTAATTTTGCCACCTATTCCATTCTCTTCACTCTACTAATCTTCCACCACCCTCGTCTCTGCCCGCCATATAACCAACATACGTTGTATAACCCCCTATGGCGTAGCCAAAAACTGGCAACAGCTTGCATTCTGGTCTGGTTTAACTCCAAAGAACGTGGCTGTGCCTCCTAAATTAATTGTTGTTAATAAGTCCTGGCTGATTATTTTACATAGAAGTGATGAATGTTATTCTAGCAAAGATACCGCCATCTATCTCGCAAATTACAAGTGACAAACTGGCATTTCGAATTATTACTTTTTCTGCATGAAGTAAATGTTGTAAAGTTAATAAGATCTTTCATTTTGAAGAAATTTTTGACCGCTCACCCTCTTGACAAGAAAATAGAAAAATTACTTTTCTGATGTGCTTTTTTACAATGGAGGATGGAATACATTTATATATTGATTATGATTATAATCAGAGATTACAGAGAATATGTACTAAAATAAAATTGAGCACCTCACCAAAATATTGTTCATATTATCAGACTCTATATGCACAAAAGTGGGATGCTTATTTTCGCTCTAGATATTCATATTTAACCTCAGAGAGTTCAACCCTGATTTCAAGGATTGTGTGTGTGTGTCATCCTTGAAGGCAGTGCAGAACTCTCTGGCTATAACATAATGAAGTCACAGCCCGAAGTTAAAAAAGAATATCTACAGCGAAAAAAAATAACCCTGGTATTTGTTAGTACAGGGTCCGAAGGGAGAAATGTATGGGATTGTACATCAAAAACCAACCAGCGTCACTAGCATTTTTCTTTATTCATGGCTGTTAAACTTATTACAAATAGTTATTTTTTTTAAGAGCCATTAATGGTTTTTATTTAAGTGACAAAGCCTGGTTTTGCCCCTCTCGGATTACATTCATTTGCAGACCAGGTACTGTGGCAGTAGCAATCCTTAAATATTCAAAAACCCTGTGCAGTGTGGTGTGTCATCTCTTCCAAAATGTATGCATCATCAGCTCAACATTCTTCACTTCCACACCCCAAAGCAGAATGTTTTGCATTGTTGCATTGTTCTGCAACAAGCTCTCAGCTGACTAGAAATGTTGTACGATAAAAGTTCCCACAACAGTGTTTCCTCCATTTTTGTTTAAATTCTTCCCAGATTGTTCTGTAGCAGCACTGATTTTGGCATATTCTGCTTCAGGGCTTCCATAATCAACTGGGACATCTATTTGTCCGATCATGAGGAATTCTATAGAAATCGAACCAAACACACACACACGGGAACATATATTTGAATTCAATTTCAAAGTTTTCAAATTCTAATTTACACGATGGCTACAAAAGCCTTTTTTGTTTCATCAGGAACATATATGTTATGTTCTCCCAGTGGAAAGGAATGACTAAAAAAGCTTCTGATATTTTACTTATTTGAGCCAAGCACAAAGTCAGCAAAGGCTTGTGGCTTTCCAACCTGCTTATATGTCCTCAAATGTATTTGGATATAGATGGAGGACATTTTCAGTATTAATTATGAACTACATTACTCAGTACTATGATATCCTATCACACAGTTGGATTATTACAGAACAGTGATTGTGAAAATGAAGTGGCCGAGCTTTATACGTTTGAAGGTAAATCATTACAAGAAAAAATTAAATCTATCAAAAACTATTACCATATTACCCCCGATTTTTCTGGCATGCAGGCTAATGTGGGAGAATACAGTATGTTTAATTTTTAATATTAAAAGTACTTGCTTTCCAAACACACCTCATACCTATATAATTGACAGTTCTTTTTAATAACACACATATTTATAGAAAAATTGTGAATTTTTCCATGACATCAAGGATGAATAAAATGAATATACAAATGCTCACATTTAGATAGGGTACAAAAAAAAAATGGTAATGACACAATTCATTATTGCTCTTAGCCTTCTTCTCATCCCAGAGATCAATGTCATCCACTACATGGCTCTATAGTTAATGACATATCGCTGGTGGATCTCATAAGGTTGTGAGTAACCACTCTCACAATTGGAGTCTTCAAAAATTATTTTATAACCTTCGGTAACTTTGGAGGGAGACTCTTCAACATAACCTGGATAGAAACATGTACTGCCAGGGAAATGGGCAAGTATGAGAGTCCCTTTCTGGAAAAGACACTCCGGATTAGTCTCTGGATTCGCTCGCATCCGGGGAAGAGGAATCACTTGGTCACGATCGAGAATGTGAACCTTTTCACCATCTATGTCCTTGACTTCATACTTGTTTGTGGTATCGTCGTAATAGGTAACTTCTACCAAGAAACACATTTCATTTCTAGCATCACCTATTATAGCTACCACCATATCGTCAATCTGAAAAATAAAAAATGACTATCAATATTTTACTCCGGAATAGCGCAATTCATATTTCGAATAACACATACCAGTGGTTCCCAAACTTTTTGAAGCACATCCCCCTTTTGACCAAAAAAATAAAAGTTTATCAACCCCTATATGGGATGACGGGTTTTTACTGGGACATTTTTTGCCAGTAAATTTGCTGTCCTGAAAGCATTTTTTTCAGAAGCTTGTTTTGATTTAAATTTTAATAATTAATAATTATCCTATGTGAATGTTGATGATTAAATTGCAATTTGTAGTCATTTTATAGATCCAGGATAGATTAATTGGATAATTGAAATTTTTTGATAATTTGAACTTTCTTCCAGCCAATTTGGAATTCAAATTAACTAAGTTTGACTGTATACACTGAGAAGTTAAGAAAACTGGTACAGAGAGACGAGAGTGTGCAAATAAGAATGAAATGCAACCAATCAACATAACTTGATATGGTCATCTCCACCTACATAAGACAATAGGCAGCATGTTATGCCTTTATAACGGTTTGTAACTTTTCCAATCCTCAAAGTAATTGAAGAAAACCCGGGAAGAGCGCCGGGTATTTCTGCTAGCCTATATACAGGGTATCCTGTAAGTGCTAATGCAGCCTTTATCTCATCAACCGCCCATCATACAGGTATAGTTTCAAATTAAAAAATGCTTAAAAGGCGTTGGAATAATATTCGATGCCCAAGCTGGACGTATGACGTCTCTAACAACAGAGGACAACAACTACGACGACAAAATTGGGAATAAAAATGTTCAACACCAGCTGATGAACTCAATGCTTGCCTCAAATCAACACTGGCATGAAGTTAAAAAATTATTCTTATCCACTAACATGCTAGTTCAACTGAAAAATGAATCAGCACTGAGATCATTTTCACGTCAGTTGATCAAACTTGGCAGTGGAATAATTCCCTTAGAGACCCAAGCACTGGACTCATTACGCTTCCAAATGGATTTTGCCAGTTGTTAAACTCAGTTCAAGAACTTGGAGAGAAAAAAACCCCAGAAAAATCCTGGTCTGGGGGCCCGGCACTACGCTGCTACTACTACTAAACCAGACATGCATGACATCGTCCATATACCTCTGCGGAACTTCTAATGAATTGGTACATGTTGGAATGTGTGTGTACGTATAGTGAACCTACCATGGAGTTTGTTGCTGTGTAATGATTGTTATGTGTAGTGCTACCATCTGCAATCAATTTTTTTAAACTATGAGTTTTTCTCAACTCAGAGAGTGAACTGTAATGAATGAATAATTGTACCATTGTGGGCCTGCTGCTCTCTGCGGCGAGACTTTTTTAACGGGGAGATCGGCTCACATTCACGCCTCAGAGTTGGGAACCACAGAAAACCAACTTGTAGTTGACATGATATGGGACCCCTAATATGGGATAAAGCTACCGATAACTCTGAAAGGTGACTGGTACATAAACATCCTTTCCGATCACTTATACCCATTCATATCCCATGTGCATTCCAACAGGCTTGGACAATTTCAACAGGATAATGCAACCCCACACACGTCAGGAGTTGCTGCAGAGTGGCTCCAGGAACACTCTTCTGATTTCAGCATTCTCCATTGGTCACCTAAATCCTCCAACATGAACATTATTGAGCACATATGGGATACCTTACAACACGATATACAAAAGAGATCTTACTCCCAGTCAATAGCAGAGAAAGAAATCGGTTACATGTCTGTCAACATCTGGAGCCAAACTGAACTGTGTCGCGAGATACAAAATAGTGCCTGGCTGTTGGCATCCATAAAAAACAAAATATTAAAAAAATGCATTTAGACAGGCAGCGCCACAACTATTGATACTATTTCTGATATCTTTATGTGGCAATCTACCTCAATAACTTTGTGAAAAATATGAATGTTTCCTGCAGTGATGCTCGTCTGTGGTGACTCGTTTTCAACTGCATCACCTCTTACTAAAAAAATTTATGCCCATCATACACTTGAGTTTTGGAGAATGTTTTTTTTTGCTGAACTGCGCATAGAATCTCCTCAAAGTTTCAAACTGTTTCATGCTTTCTTTACCCAGACATTTTATAATAATGCTCTGTTCAATAATAGATGCATTGCCACAGACAAAATAAAAAAAGAGGTAATGCACTGAAAACATAAAAACCCCCAGTCCACAACCATTAGAGGCCCACCCACCCCACCTTTCTGGAATGAAATTCTGATTTATATTTGATCCACTTATGTAGAAAGGTTTTTGTCTTGTGTTATTACACCTGAAAACGATCTCACAGGTTTTATTGTATCACAGAAGCAGTAAATAAAAACACTTAATAATATTACAGAGTTGTTACAGCCAATTAGCACAGAATAACATAAAATTGTGCCAAAACTATAAAATTAAGGCAAGACCACAAATTCGGAATTTGATGAATTTTTGCCAGTAAGCTCATTGCAAGAAGTTGTATTTCAATTCCATATCACAAATTTAAAAAAAAACTATTGTCTATGGATGGAAATGACATGACACAAGCAACAGTATGTTATAAAAAAATGGTTATAAAATGAGGAAATTATATATGTTACTGCCAAAATCAGAAGTGTGACCAATTCCCTAAATGGTTGAGAGGCTCTGCAATTTTAAAGAAAAAACATTGATTACAGTATCGTGACTGTGAAATGATTTGTATCTAGTGTGAATCACTATAAAGTTAATCACTACAGTAACACATGATGAGAACTTCACCACCTACCCCAATCTTGCCCGTTCACAATGAGGGGAATGGCCCCCAAAGTCCCCATTGACTTGTAGTTTGATAGTACAATTCTTACAAACAGCAAAAAAGAATTGATATTAAAACGTGATAATATACGATGGAAGCATGATAATAAATGACATAATATATAAAAAGTTTGAGTAAGCATTATATTGTATGAGACATCGATATTTCGGTTCTTTTGATCATTAGGGTTGCCATAGTTATTACGAAAAATAAGAGAACTTTGCGATGACCCAGAATTATGTTTTTTTGGACTTTGGCCAGGGATCACCAGCCACTTCGCAAACTGGTTGGCCAAAGTCTGAAATTTAGACATTGGCAGTAACACATACATAAGATAATTGTTTTTTATCATACCTTTGCTATATAGTTTGGTTCAGCTGGCATAGCACCGCAGAGAGGTGGCGGTATTTCATTAGGCTGACCAACCCACAAAGGCAGGTTCTGTCCACTTTGTTGAACCATAGAAATCTTGATACTTGTCTTTATTATTCCTTTTGGATGACCTGTCAAACAATGCATGTATCTTCTATTAGCTCTTATTATATGCAGTATACATGTAGCTATATGCTATATGTGTATACAGAGTGATTCAGAACTCATAGTCAAAGCTTTAAGGAGTGATAGAACACATCTATACAACAATTTCCATCATACAATGTGTGGTCTTAAGGCAAGCAGTGAACTGCTAGATGGTCCTGTCATCAAACACATTAACAGCGGGTTTCTGCATTTATCATCATTCCTGTCATAAGATTGCAGAAAGAATGGAGAAGTAAACATGCACTTCATACATGGTGCTGTCAACGAGAACGCTCTGGAAGCCCAAAACCTATAAAGTGTTTCTCAACAACATGTGTGCCAGATCAAAAAATTTTTAAGCGATTGCACCGATGTCCATAAGTTCTGAATCACTATGCATAAAATTCAAATATTAATATTCATACACCATGGTTTGGAAAATCTCAGGTTCCAGGTTACTATGGCCACTAAACAAAATTTGTATCAGCACCTTAAAGTTTCTATATGCAAAATTGCACACACACAATTGGGAGCAAAAAATTTCTGTTGGTATGTCAACCAGCATGAAAAAGAGTCAACAAGTTTCTGAAAATTTAAGAAACAAATCATTACTTTAAACTTTTTTCTCTTTTCTATCCCACTCTGCAGGGCTGGACAAATTGTAAACACATCTAGGTGCAAAGAAAAATTTTTAAATGCCATAAAAATTGACCCGAAGAAAAAGGTCTAAAATAATGCTTGTTTTGACTTTTTGCATCTTGATGCATGCAACTCTTTACGGATCAAAACCCTTTAACATGAGTTTGAAGATTTTAAAATTTTCCCTATGGTACATGAAATTATATTTTTAACATTCCCCCAATCAACCCTTTTGAATAACTGCAAAAAGAAGTTGTCTTGCTCAACTTCCCATATAGGATCAAAATACCTTGAATTCACTTTCATTTATTGTTTGTGAACTCCTGGAATTCAACTCAAGACTTAGAAATCTGTGGTAATTGGTAATACTTAGAATTAGTATTAAGTTTTGCTTGTTACCTATAACACCTATTTTCAACCTGTACTCCACTCCAGGACAATAAAATAAATCCACAGATCTAATAAATAAAAAATAGACATACACAGCTCGGCCATAGAAATTATAGAGTAAAAAGAGCTCCGGAATAAAAAAAGGTTGAGAAACACTGATCTATGGAGAAAGATGCAAATAAAGTGATGAAATCAATGCATCTGTTTTACTAAACGAAAAAAAGAAATTATAGCCTAGTTTTCCCTAATTCATAAATAACATATAATTTTTTAACCTTTTTATGCTAAAAGAAAATTAAAAAATGAAAAATATCCTAAAAATGTGAAGAAGTGTCCTAAAATGTGAAAAATGCATTTAAAGTGTAAAAATGCAACAAAAAATTCAAATGCTATCAACATCTGGGACCTTGATAATCCCCATCTTGATACTGTAACAAACTATAGACGATAGATGGCGAAAGTCTTTATCGCTATCTTCTGTTGGCAACGAGAGTTGATACCAGTTTCGGTTTATCCGACAAAGCTGCGATTGTCTGAGAACTGATGGGAACATTCTAGAAGGTCCCACCCCTCCAGACAATGGTTACGCACTTCTGTACGGTGGCGCCACCAACTTGGAAACAGTAAAGTAGAATTTTGTAGAATATTCCTTTTCTCGACATTTCTGCAGACCTATAAATATAGGGAGAATGAGAATAAGGGATGGCAGATGTGAGGCTCAAATAAAGAGAGGCTGGATGAAAAGTCAGTTGTTATTTAACTTTGCAAAAAACTTGTTAGCTCTTTGATTAGGTTGCAAACACGTGTAAATTGCTGTTCTGTAAATAAATCTATGTTTGTCTGTCGAACCGCTTCTTGTTTTGCAATCTCAAAGTCTTGTGGAAAATTATCTGGAACAATACCATACCATGAAAGTAAATGAAGATAAGACCAAAATAGATAACTGCCCTGCTCCTTCTTCAAAATTTACAATAAGGATTCAAAATGTTTATGCAATCATCTCTGAATTGATAAACCAGTTAGATATGAATAAAAGTATAATGCTTACCTGCCTTCTTTGATAGCAACCTTCTCTCATTTCGAATTGCCCTGATCTCATGGATGACGGTTAGTGCTTTCCGTAAAACCTCAGCTTCAGCATCCGCACTTTGTATGGCATCTTTATAAAGGCTACAAAGCTTTGCTTTCAATGAGATAGACATCTTCGATTCTTTTAGCGCTTGCTTCTGGGCTTTAGAAACCTCAGAGAGACAATGTTCGCTATTGTTCCTTTCATCCTATGAAATATTTTAATAGATAAACATACATACATGCATGCGGTCGGAAATGCTCATAATTAAACATAGATATAACAAAGTTCCTTGTTTCTTAGATTTTTTCCATGTTATACTTTCACTCATAAAGAATACAGTGAAATTTTGATATAACAAGACCCTGCGTAAAAAGAAAAATATTATTGTTGAAGGATTATCTTTATATCAAGAGGCGCAGCACTTTAATATTAGAGTATGGCGATTTCCAAACAAGACTGGAAACAAAATATTGTTGTAGACGCATTACATCATCATCAACAATTTTCAATCACTGCAGAATGAAGGTCTCCTCTAAATTTTTCCATTTTACTCTGATACTCTAGCCATCCAGTTGACTCCAGCCACTCCCCTGATTTTATCTATCCACCTTATGTGGGGGATGCCTTGTCTGACATTTAACACCATGGGGACGGGGTACCAACCCAGAATACTTGTGGTCCATCTGTTGCCCTGTCTTCTTGCAATATGCCCAGCCCATTATCATTTCAAATGTTTGATTCTTTCTATGATATCATATACCTTTATGTGGCTTCATATCAGAGTAATTCGTTTTTTGTCTTTTCTTTTGATACTTAACATACATCTTTCCATGCTCTTTTGTGTAGTCTGTAGCCTTTGTATCGTCTTGCTTGTGAGTGTGTCCATGTTTCAGCTCCATAAGTCAGTGCTGGTAGCACACACTGGTTAAAAACTTTTCTTTTCAGGCATAATGGCATGTGACGCTTCAGAATTAGTTTTTGCCAAAAGTGCTCCATCCAATCCTGATTCTTCTGTTTATTTCATTAATGATTTTGTTGTCCATGGTAATTTCTGGTTCCAGGTATACATGGCTTTCTACTTCTATCTTTGTGTTGTTGAGCAAGATCATCTTCTTCAATGCAAAGGAGTTGAACAAAACTGTAGTCTTTTGCAGATTCATTTTCAAATCCACCCGAATACTTGCCTTTGCCAGTTCTTGTATCATTTCTTCTAATTCGTTTGGATTACTGCTGATAATAACGTCGTCTGCAAAACGCAAATGGTTGAGAAATTCTCTATTTATTTTAATTCCTTTCTTGTCCCAATCCAGTTTAACTGAATACTTCTTTTAAAGCAGCAGTAAAGAGTTTTGGTGAGTTAGTATCACCCTGTCTGCCACTTTTCCCAAGTTTAATGGGTTTTTTTTCCTTTGTCCAAATGAATGGTTTCAGTTGCTTTGTCATATATTTTCTTGATAATTGATTAAGTCTTCTCTACCCCAATTACATCTAAAGCTTTAACAACAGCAGATGTGAAGACAGAGTCAAACGCTTTCTCAAAATCGATGAAGGCCATACACAATGGTAATTCGTATTCCTTGTGTGTCTCTATGAGTTGCCTGATTGTTTGGATGTGATCCATTATACTGAATCCGCTTCAAAATCCTGCTTGTTCTTTTGGTTGGGCTTCGTCCAATATGGGTTCAAGCCTATATGTTAGCACTTTGGTAAAGATTTTATCAATTACTGATAAGAGACTGATTGGTCAATAATTCTTGATATCCTCTTTTTCATCCTTGTTGTAAAAGAAAAACCATCATCGCATTATTCCAATCTTCAGGCACACCCAATTTTGTGAGACAATTTGTGAACAAAGCAACTAGTATAGGCAAATTCTTCTCCTGCTTCTTTAATGTCTATTGAATCCCATCTTTACCTGGGCATTTTTCTTTTTTCATGCATCTTATCCATTGCCTTGTAGACTTCTTCTTTCAGCACAGGTGCTACTTGTACAAATTCTGCTCCATTTTCTTTTCTTCCCATTCTTCATGTTTGTATAGAGTATTATGAAATTTCTCAACAATACTAATAATTTCATTTTCATCTTTTGCGATGGTTCCATCTTTCCTTTTTTAGTGCAAAAATTTCCTTTCTCCCAACCCAGTTTTCATTTTGCTGATTTTAATCTCAAATTATCTTCCAGTGCTTTCTTTACAATATCACAATAAAACTTCCTGACATCTTCTGTAATCCGCTTTCGTACCGTCTTATATAAGTAAGTAACTTCTTAACTAATATAAAAGCAACTTCTGTTACTTTTTTCATCAGTTTGATTTCTTTTTCTCCAGCTACTTCTTTTGCTGCTTCTTTCAGGGGTGCAGTTAAATTTCTGTTCAGTGTGGTGAGATCTTGTCCATCTTCAGCGGTGTTATATAGCAAATCAAATCGGTTCTTCAGCTCTAACTGGAATTTACATCAATGTTCTTGAAGATTTGCCATATCTATGACAGTTTTGCTCTTTCCATTCTAGTGTTAAACATTATTTTACATCTCGTCAGTCGATGATCGCTTCCTGTATTGAATTTGTTGAGAACACTGCAGTCTTGGATCATATGCTTCTTATTAGATAGAATGTAGTTGATCTCGCTTGTTGTTCCAGTTGGGCTTCTCCAGGTCCTCAATTTCTTTAGGGATTCTTCTTAAAAAATGAATTCATGATGCTTAACCGTTCACTCTCTGCAAATTCAATGAGTCTGTTTGCTCTGTCATTTTGTGCACTATAACCATGAATTTCAACTGAGCTTTCATCATTTCTTCTCTCAAATTCTAGTATTGAAGTCAACCATTACTATTTTGATATGATGGTTTCCTTTACTATTCATCTTGTCTAATTCTTCATATAAAAGTCTTCTACTTCTTTCTCAGAATAGCTTGTTGTTGGTTCATAGACTTGTATAATCTGTTTCCAGTATCTGCTTGATATTTGCATAACTATCTTTGCAGCTCTATCAGATGTTGTTCCAGACTCTGCCACGAAGCTGGACTGGAAGAGATCTCTGTAACGGGATAAGTCCAGTGGCAAAGTTCTGGAGTTCATTCATTTATTCAGCTCTATCAGATATGCTATCTAAATCAACAATGTGATTTTTCCACTTTTTATGAATGAGAAATCCTACTCCATTATCTGTTCCTCTGTAGTAAAATACATGTCCACTGGCAAGTTCGATCTCTGCTTCTCCTTTTCTTTTTACTTCACAGATACCTAATATGTCACAATTTATTCTCTCCAGTTCTTCTAACTCCTGTAAACAATTTTTTGATGAAAGAGATCATCCATTATACATGACCAAGGTCATCATCTTATGGCAGCCTAGTTCAACCCAGAGATTCTTAGCATCCTCTGTCTTCATGTCTTGCTGGTTGCTGCCATAACCAGGAACCCTCAGCCTACTGGGGACTGAGGGCCTTAATTTATAGACAGAATTCATATTTCTTTTTAGAGGGTATTTGGCTGTAATCCTCCACGCTGACCAGTGCAAATTGGAGGAAGCCCACCTGTGTCCGTTTACCACGTGGTAAACATGGCTACTTACAGGTTGTACCACGAGAAGGTGCAGATTGGACCTTAAGCCGCTTTTACTCCTAGTCTATTCAAGTCCTCATAATGAAGTAATTGAAGGGTTTTCTCCTAGTTAACAAGTAAAAACTGTGCCTAGGTCTCCTTAGACCACTAGCTCTGCATTTAGTAACGATTGAGAGCTAATACATTCAAGGTCTTCATGGCCATCAGCACCATGGTCCCAGGACAAGTGATTTTTCTAAGACTCCCCCCCCCCCCATCTAGAAATGCTTGTTCACCAATTTACTCACTTTCGTAAATTTGAACTAGATCTCATTTTTATGAGGCCCCTGGCTGCATCCAGATGAGCCCATGCATTAAGACAGCACTGGATACTACTACTAAACCACACACATGCACCTCGTCCATATTCCTCTGCAAAACTTCAAACAAATTAGTACGTAATGAACCTAACATGTAGCTCGTTTCTGTATAATACTTGTTACAGTGCTGTCATCTATTTCTCACAGTATGAGTGAGGTGTTATGATTATTATCCAGGCACTGGATACTGTCTGGCATAGACCTACGTACACAGGATTTTCTCAGTCGGGGTAGGAGGAATTTTTTTTCTTGAAAAAATGCCAAAATCTTTGCTATGTGAAGGGGAGGGGTTCAACCCCAAACCCCCCCCCCCTCCTTTGCATATGCCAATGTAGCCTCGTGCCTATCACTTTTCCTCAGACATACACTTTAATGTGTGAACAAAAGCCATGTATTGGCAGGATCAAGAATTTATTTATTTATTCTTTCAATTCAGAGTTACCCTAACCTTTTTGTTCCAATCTTCTCCTTATTCAAAAAAAAAAAAAATATATATATATATATAGGGTAAGCTGTCATAGACGCAAATTTTGACATGGATATGTTCTGTGCATCTTGAATCACGTGGTGGGCACTCGTTTAATGAAACTGGTATCATCGGATTTGTCTCTGGATTATCTAACAGACAATACATTACACTGTGATTTCTACCTTTTACCTTTAAAGACACAAATTGTGATTTCTACCTTTTACCTTTGAAGACACAAATTGTGATTTCTACCGAAAATATCCCTTTTTGAATAAACCCTGTTGCATAATCAGACAGAGTTCATCCCAAAGATTCCGAAACAGTCAAAAAAAGTGCATTTTGAAAAAAAAATGGAAATGCTCCCTTTTGAAAACAAGCCCTTCACATAGAATTTCAACTGTATATCAAAATATAAGTAATAGGAAGGGGGGATTGAAATACATAAATTTCAAAGCTTCTAAAAACAAGAGCGAGGAAGTATTGTGATGGTCATTCCAAGGGGGTTGTTATTTTCAACCTCCAGCCAATGTGGCAAAAACTACAGCATATTAAGTAATTACCTGACACTGATGGACAAGTCTATAGAGGTCCTTGAATTTATCTTGTATCATGGTCCTGTCTGGGTCTTTCTGCATGTTTACCTGTTGCAATAAAAAAATATTATCTGAAATACAGGGAGCGTCAACAATAACACAACACCAAAAAAAGATTAGAATATTCTTATTAGTGAATTGATAAAAACTACATGAGGAGAGAAGGGCAGGAATTGCGAACTTATATCTTTACAGCATGCATAGCCTTTCATGAAATCACATTGCAGTTTTTGATAATGTCTAAAAAATATGCCAGCGAAGAATAATGATCATTCATCTTGTCTTAAACAAGTCAGTTCCATTTTTTTTTCAGTTTTTGACCATCCCATAATTTTGGTAAAAAATTCAATTTATTAACAAATCTGTTACTTTAATGGATATCTGGTAACCCTAACTGAACTGAAGCACATTAACTGGTTTCCGCCCAACGTCCTCATTTGAGGACAGCAAAGATTCAGCAAATAATGCTATAAATATTATATAATATTTATAGCATGTGTGGATGACATCCCTACTCAGATACTGGCACCGAAAAAAAATTTCAGAGGGGCCATTTCTGGTTTGGAAATGAACTTTTGAAGTTGGTGTATTTTATTACCTCATAGGTACTCTAGTTTTCCACCTTATATTATCGGCATTATCCCGTACTCTGAGTAGGTTTTTTTCAAAAACTGCTTATTCAAATGCAGGTAAATTTTTAGGATATCTTGATGGGAGAGATTTATGAAATAAAAAATAGTTAAATTTTTGCACTTTCGATTGAATTTTGTTTTTTTTTTCTCATGGACCATATAGCATATGTACCAGGTTTCAATGAAATACATCTTGCAGAGCCGGCGCAACATAGGTTGGAGTAGTTTCAATATACTGACAGTGATCAGACCAATGTAGCGTCCGTTATGGAGGACATATTCCATTGAAACTTAGTAAATACGCTGTATGACAGGGTTGGCAAAGTGGGCCCAGCCCAGAAGAACCTAGGCGGGCATGCCTACGACAAAAATCTGTCTGGTTTTTGCTCAAAAGTTGGTTTTTGCTATGTGTGCCCAGTCTACAATAGTACAATTTTGAGCAAGCTTATATGTTCTCCTAATCAAGTTTGACCGTAATTTCCCAAATACAGTGAAACACTTGCATAATGATATTGAAGGGACCAGAGAAATGTATATGAAGTACAGGTGACTGGATACAAAGTTAAAATAATTTCGGAAAGAAAAATCACATTCATGCGTCTGGAATAGGACCACCAACATTCCATTATCCGGGCGAGTGCTAAAGCATCATGCTACAAAAGGCAGACATTCTATAACCGTAGAACAATATATTCCTACTGCTGAACGCTGAGAGGGTGGTTCAGCTCCCCACAGAGGAATGTGACTGTTCTTTCCAAAATTGTCTTTGCTTTGTATCCAGCCAGCTATACTTCGCAGTGGAGAGGTTCATCGTTTCATTTCAGAGAAACATATCATTATATAGTAGTTAATCATAAAAATATATGTTCCCCCCCCCCCTGCCATGGAAAATGGATGTTATATTGGAAGGAAAATATATAGCATAGTCGTTATATGAAAACATTTGGGACTTTTCCTACTAGTCGTTGTCTTGGAATGGTCGCTATAATAAGCTTTGAATGTATTGACACGATGGAAAGTACGGCAGGATCACAGAGTTATATCATTGTATAGGCGATTAAAATGTATATTAAGTATCGTTATATAGCAGTTTTCCAAACCATTTGATGTCGTAGACAGAGCCAGATTTTGGATCATGCGAACTGTATGGCCCCAGAAGGGGGCAATTGAAGGAGGCTGATTTTTTTAGGGTACAAACTGAAGAGCAGGGGCAATTTTTTATCACAAAAATGTTATTTGCTTACATTTCTTAGCTGCCAAGTTTGTAGAATGAGAATTCGGGATCCAAAAATTCGCACGGATCCAAAAATTCCCATACAAAAATAAATGAGGAAAGGGATCTTTTAAATGTTTTGGGGATTTTTTATTAATAAAAGGGATATTATAGGGATATTTGCCCATTGCAAAAACCATGACACCCTGCAAGTCATTGCCAATCGTGGCCAACCAGTAGGTTAAAGTCCTTGGGTTAAACTAATTACCTCTAAAAATCAAATCTTGCAAACCAAAAAATCTGTATTGTGTCCAAAACGGGACATATGGATAAAGCAGATACACACAAGTGAATTTTGGATTTCGAAAAGCTGGACTGATGCTTGCCGATTGGCAAATTTTGTGTTTTATCCCCAAATAAAAAAATTGTGATTTGACGTAACGGCAACAATACGATTGAATAATCAACGTTTGGGTGTACCCAAAATTCCAAAACAAACACAGCTATACGCGTTTCGGAATTATATGAAGTTCCTTCATCAGTAACAGAAACAAAGAAAAAAGAAAAATATTGAAAAAACTCCTTATAGCAGGAGTTACTCGCTGCTGTAGACAAGAATCAAATTACAAAAGTCGTATTATCAAACCCAAAAGGTAATTAATTTCTATAATGGCGACAGTTTACACAACACTTATCAGCATTTTTTTTTTTTTTCAGGTAAATTCTTGAGGAATAATTTTTTTCCCTAAATGTAAGAATTTTTTACAATCACAGGCAAAATTCGGGAGGTATAAGAATTTTTCGGGAGTCCGGGAGATACAGTAGAAATTCGGGAGACTTACCAGCTACGACACTTGAAAAATATTCAGAACTAGCCCTGGTCACAGCCCTCCCCACTTCAGTGAAGGTCAAGGACCACCTTCCCCCTGTAGCAAAGATTGATCACCAGGCCCCTCCCACAAAATCCAAAATGCACTAATAATAGTAAATGAAAATGATCCTGCAGACCCTTTACAAGATACTCGCAGGGAAGGCCCACGGATCAGCGGACCACAGGTCGAAAAACCGCTGTTATACAGGATTTTTACAGTGGATCAAGTAATTTTAAACATAACACTAAAATTCGGCCTAAAGCCGAGTTTTCCTAAGAGTGGAAATTCTGCGCCATGTGCAGTGAGAAAACACTGATTGGTTAGAAACTTGAAATTCAGGTTTATCCAACCAATCAGAGTTTTCACGCTGTAGAAACCTGCTCCTAGGAAAACCTGGCTTTAAGCTAGTGTGCTGTGCGCAACTTGATTCGCCCAGCGCGAAACGCTGTCCACTCACCAGTAAGAAAAGCAGCATGCCTGTTTTCCTACAGAGCGTAATACGCCTGGCGACAGTGCTTTACGTCGGGCGTGATTGGCCGACTGCTTCTGGAGGAGTCAAATGCGTCATGTGCCGCGGTTTTGCTGATATTCTCTACACTCTTGTGTGTGTTTTTTTTCCTTCCCTTCAAACCGGAGCATGCAGACGACAGAGTAACTGATGCCAAAGCCATATACTTTATATAGCTGCCCTGATCTGATGCGTCTCGCTAGGAAAACACAAACGCGTAACGTGATTATGTAACACGTTTCTGTCGGCGCGAAATAGTCTAATCCGGTTCACGCTGCGCAACAAACCTATTCCTAGGAGAACCCGGCTTTAGCTTCAATGCTTACTAATCTCGTCATCAATGAAGAAATACAACGTTATTGATTAATTTTGAACGTTTTTCGGCACCGCGCCCACAGAATAGGTCCATTTCGTGCCGGCAGAAACGTGTAAATATATCACGCGGCGCGTTTGTTTGCCCAGCGTGGCGCATCACGTATTTCGTCGTCTGCATATATATCCACGTACTTTTGCCATTTTGCTCAGTAAAAATAGGGAGACGGAAAAGGAAAGAAAACACAATAAAAGTGAAGACAAGATCGGCTAAACGCGCAGCGCCCGACGCATTTTAATCCTCCGAAAGCAGTCGGCCAATCGCGCCCGACGTAAAGCGCTGGCGTGTTACGCTCTATAGGAAGAAATCGCACCACTTTACCTGTTGGTAAGTGGACGACGTGTAACGCAAGGCGATTAATGTTGCACGCGGCACCGAAAACCTTCTCTAAACTCCCGACCATGATCAACCAAATCCAACAGATACAAACTGTAGAGAGAGTGATAATTACGACATGCGCAATTCTTCGAACATCGGTTGAGTCGACTCCAAAGATAACGGGTTAAGAGATTGCGAGATTTTATTCTTCAAATGGAAAAGAATTAATTAATTTTGTGATAGAAAAATTTAGTAATACTAACCAGAAAACTTCTTTCAAGTTTACAAGAGAGTAAACAACAAGGGAGAAAAAACTGTAAATTTCTGGTAAGATATGCGAGTGAAATAACCTTCTACTCCATCAAAGTTCTCGATTGTGAATTCTGAATGACCATATGACCCGCAACTTACGGGACGTGCCTGTATTTTACAGAATTTCGGAAATCATGATTTTTCTTTATCGAAATGTCCCTTTCTTTTTTGACATGAGCCTACATGGATTAATAATTTTAGCTGAAAACCATGAATTTAGTTGATTTTCATAATTTTGGCATCTGTGCTAACAGGAGCATTTCTCTCCCCTTATTTTTCTGGGTGGTTTATGGTCAGGTGATGTTTACTATGAAAGTGGAAAAATTTTCAAACTTTTTAATGGTGAACTTTTTTCAGAATATTTTTCATGCAATATATGTAGGATTAACAGATTTGGAAACAAAAACGAATAGCCTGTACCAGAGGTAGTCTATTTCTGTGATTTTCACAACAGATGGGGCCACTATACTGATCAGAAAACCAACCACCACTATAATTTTTCATGACTGAAACAGAATCAGTAAAAAAAAAAAAAAAACAGGGAAGAAAAGGAAACAAATATCGATCAGTCTCCCTTCATTTTCCTGCCCCACAGACTGGTCAGTTTTATTGCTTTGCAGCCTTTGCCTGGAACATGGTGAGGATTTCTTTCGCCAAGAACCTTGTCATTTGTTACATTTATTGGATTTGTTGCTGTTTTCTTCTTCCACAGCTGTTTTTGTATTGTCTTTTTCACTTCTTTTTCCTGCAGCAAGCTGGTCCATAGCATCTGACCTGTTCGAAGACAACGTGGGTTCTTGTATTCCGGGAATTTCGACAGCGATTGGCAAAATCACGTGAAAATAAACCAATTAAAGAGTGGAAGCACTCGCGTATTTGTATTTATTATGAGATTACTGAAGGGAATTGCACAATGTAAAATAATGGATGACTGGAAAAAAAATGAAGAATAAAAAGAATGATAGTGAATAAAAGATGATATATTGTATTTAAATTTTATTCATTATTTCATATTATAGTCATATTATAGTCATATTATATTTATATTATGTTCATATTATATTTATATTATGTTCATATTATATATATTTATATTATATTCATTTATTTATTAATTATTAAGATCAGCTTTTGCGCAGACGCATACAAGATTTTTAAGGAGTTTTTAGTAAAATACATTAGCGGTTTTTTCCAGAAAACGGTAGGCACACCTACAACACGATACTTACACAGAGGCGCTGACATGAAGAAAACATTGGGAGGAGGCGAAAGTTGCTGATTGTCTCGTATATACGGGAATCAAGTGCGTATGAAGGAGAGGGAAGGTATATTGTATTGTTTTTCCAGAAATTAATGGGGTGGAGAGTGGCTCAGCTCCTTAAAAACTTATGGGGGTTTCAAATGGTTTCACCCATTTCGCATGAAAAAATTCAATAATTTATTACCTCCACTTCAAAATATGAAAGCCAGATGGCAACACCAGCAAGAACATGAAACAAGCATAATTGTGACAACATAAATACGTTAAGGGGGAAACACAGTGTCGTCTTAACGCATGGGCCCACCCGAGCACGGCCCGGGGGCCTCAAGAGAAGAGGGGCCCACAAAAATGAGATCTGGTTGAAATTTTCTAGAATTAACTAAGCTAATTAATTAGCCTCAGAAGAATCATTTGGCCCGGGGGCCCATGATGCTCTTAAGACGGCCCTGGGGACACATACACACACAAAACGTTCCTGTATGTACTGATTCGCTATGATGTGTACGAGGTGCATATACTGTTAAGTAGTAGTAGTGGTATTGGAGCCGGGGTTGAGGTGGGGGTACTCACAGTACTTTATAGCACGGATCTGAGCATTCCTAGTATTACAGTGAATAGAGCTTATAACGTTCCCTCTTAAATCGTTTTCTTGCTTAGTACGACACCATTTTCATGGTCCCATCCATGGGCGGAGATATGGGGGGGGGGGGGGGCATTGCCGACGATTTGACGGGAAGGACGAATTGTGTAAGTACATTTTATCGTCCCTTATTTTACAGGACAGCCATATTTTATCCATATTATTAGGCTTTTGGTCTGGAGCGGTCGTTCCCATCACCCCAGAATCGGAGTCTGAGCGAAGGCAGACATTTTCAGCTGCGAATGAAGCCGTTGCAGCAAGCCCGTAGCCAGAAATTTCGTTCGGAGGGAGACTACTTTCATTCCGTGGGGGGGGGGGGGAAAGAACCAAAGTGATAAAACAATAGATTTGATCATTTTTTTCCACTTTTTCGGTCATTTTCTCACATTTCGTGGGGGGTACCAGACAGTCAATTTCGCCTTTGCTACGACCTTGCATTGCAGACACCTTCAGCTGCGAATGGAGCCGTTACAGACACCTTCAGCTGCGAATGAAACCGTTACAGACACCTTCAGCAGTGAATGAAGCCGAGGCATACATCTTCAGCGGTGAATGGAGTAAGGCAGGTAGATCCAGGGCGATCTGTTGGAGAAACGACGAATTGTGTAAGTGCATCGGATCATTCCGTATTTTACGGTACAGCAAACTTTCCCAATATCATTCGGTGCTTACACGGGGCGATCAACCCCATCACCGGTCCCCTCCCCCAATAGATTCGCGCTTAGGAAGGGGGGGAGGTATCAATATCGATAAAAACAAATGCAATAAATACCACTTTTATTTTCATCAATCAAAATCGACGTGAAGCGTCATCACTCAAGGGAACAGGTTAACAGACATGATTTCTAATGTTTCGATTTCGCGAACAAGTGGATAAAACCTCATGAAATGTCTCATCTGTTCTCACAGTTTTTTTTTTCGATCATCAGCGCACAGTCACGCTCGCGAGTTCTATTCACAAAACTTGCTGTTTTCTTTGTTTCAACCTCAAACTTGAGAAAAAGTACCATAATCCGCATACATTCATCGAAACTTTTCTTTTAGAGATCAATGTCCTTCTTATATACGTATGAATGTGTTTACTATACAAATCCATTCAAAATAATAATAATAATAATAATAACGCTGCTGTTACTATTACTAATATGTCCATCCACTTAATCTGAAATCACTTGAGCAACGAATGAAATAAAAGAAAAATAAAATGAGCGTGTTAAAAAAAAAAGGAAGAGAGAAGTTGATATGGATTTTCCAGTGCATGGTCGACGAATACGAGTTTATGTGTCTCACTCTGTTAGCATATATGCCTCATATTCGTAATACGGAAGTAATGTCAAGCAAGAACGATCCGGATAGAGATTATGGATGGTTTTCTGAAGAGAGAGGGAAGGGGAAAAAGTTGATTTTAATCCCTACTTTGAAGCATTAAATCCATTCGACGAATGTCATTCTCGCAGTGTATTCATGAATATGTGTGTATGTATCAGAGATTCATTGAATTTTTCGAATAGGGTGAAAAAGGAAAATAGTGGTGGTTAAGTATGTTTCACAGAATATAACATTTGTCTACTAAATAAATAAATAAAACATTATGTGGATGCAACTATATTAGTTCTTATATTTTTTCATTATTAAAACGGTTACTGGAAAAGATAAAGTTGCAGTGCAGTCATTAAAAAAAAAAAATCATTCATAGCCTTAGGAAGACAATTCAACAGATTTCATATTGAATATAGTGAAGCCTCGATATAACGATACTCTTCGGAGCAGGAAAAATTTCGTTGAAGAGGGGTTATCGTTATAGTAAGACGTAGCATTAGTTATCAGGTGCCGACAAATGTACAAGTATGCTGTTGTGACATCTCCTCTTTTGAATCGGCGTTGTTAGTTCCTCCTTAAAATGCATTTTGGGTATTTATTTCGCGGCAAGAAATTCTTCTTTTTTTTTAAATTTCAAATACACACACGGAAATTCAAAAAATACAATGTAGACAAAAAACAATAAAGAGAAAAATATAAACACACACTTTGTGACCTGTAGGGATTTTATAATCCTCCCATCAGGCCTAGATGAGATATAACTCGAAGTTGTTACATTACATGGTTATTATGGTAATTTAGATGATTATTATAGTTTTGCGTTCGTTAGTCTTATCTGAGTAATATTCAGGCAGAAATACTGTAGTGAGAGATCACTATTTATGTCTGTTTGTTTTTTCTCGATAAAATTCAGACTTTTTCTTTTAAACAGTAAATGAATCTCACTGTAATATAACTGCATAATTTAAGTTTTTTTAAAGTTGACTTTTTCTGGAATCTGTAACATCAATTGTAATTTTAATGCTATGGAAACAGTTCGCATTTTTGGAGCTGTATAGGAGTTGCTTTTTTTTAGTGTTTCATTTGTTTTTGGGACGTGATATATTTTTATGTCTCGCTGAATTTCTATTTTGGTTTCTTATCAACCGTTTATTATTTAATAATGTAAATTTTACAATCCTGTCATTATAATTTTTTCCAAGTGTTAATGTAGGACATTCTACTTTGTTTTTGTCAGAAGTATTTGTTATTTGGAATCTCGTTCTATATGTAAAGTAGAATCCGGACTATCCGGCCTAATTTGGCAGGCCGGAAAACAGAAAAAAGCCTTTCTTTCAAACCGAGCACAACTCTGGTTTATCGCAATGGGCAATTTACTACCTAGTGAGTTGTGCCGAAAGTGTAACTGCGTGTGTGCCTAACAGTCTGAGTGCGTACCTAGTGTTTTTTTTGGATTTTTCAGTGATGTCATCTATATTTCAGCAGTGAAGCGAGCGAAGTGTAATGACTGAATATTTGTAGTGTTGCTCTCTGCGGCGAGACTTTTTAATGCGGAGATCGGATCGCATTTGCGCCTCGAAGTTGAGAACCACAGAAAACTAGTTTCAGCCAACCACCACTGTGACGACGGTGGGGCTGCAAACCCGGCGATGCGAGTCCGTCACTATGACCACTCGACCATCACAACGTCTAACAGAAAAGCTCGATATGCCGGAGTTCTATAAATGCTCACATCTTATATCCCCCCCCCCAATACCTCAAAGACACAATTTTAATACCAAAAACCACTTCTAATTATATTTTATGACCTCTTGGTACAGGTCAGTACTTCAGACAAATAATGTACAACATGTTTGTTATGTACAATACGTTTTAAAAATGTACGTTTAAAAGTACGTTTTAAAAATTTATTACAGAAAGGGGGAGTCAAAGAATATAAATATTTTTACAAAAATTATGTAAATACTGTAGTTCTTATTTATCTTTAATTTTATAATTTTTTTTTTGCCTGTAAATACTTTTTATCTCACATAAAAGTAAAAATTAACTGAATCCGCTGTAAATATCGCCAAAAGGGCAACAAACTTAGCAAAGTTTGTCAGCGTGAGCTCTGATGATTTGGCAACGTCATGATGCCAAATGACTAGGCCGGATTAGTTGCGATTCTACTGTATATGTATTGTATTTATTCTTATGTGTAGTTGTTTAAATTATTTATGCCCTCCACAAGCACAAATTCCATAATTCACAATTGAATATGTCCATACATAAAATACATCTTTGAGGGAATTTTTTATCTCGACAATATATCAAAGTTTATACAAAACCAGTGCCGTCTTAACACATGGACCCACAAGGGCACGGCCCGGGGGTCTCAAGAGAAGAGGCGCCTCAAAAATGAGAACCGTTTGAAATTTTTTAGGACTTACCATCTAAGGCCTCCGAAAAACCATTTGGCCCAGGGGCCCATGATACTCTTAAGACGGCCCTGTACAAAACAGCTGTATAAATTCTTGGTTTTTTAATTACTTTCTCACAATGCAATGTCCATTTCAAATCATCTTGTATTATTACGCCCAAATAATCGTTGATTAGTTTGATTAATCAGCGCCCGAGTGATGCAGTGGTAAGATGCTCGTCTACCAGCATGAAGGTTGCCATTAGGTTCGTGGTTTCCATCCTGTAGAGAGAACATGTATTAGATAAGTTCTTTCCCAGAACGGACCCGAGGTGACCCCATAGATGGCGCCTTCATTTTCGGCCTGACTCGATTGGTAGTAAATTGCCGTAAGGTGATAAATTTGGTGACGGAATAAAGCTGACTAGAGTTTGTGAGGGGCAAAGTAGTAGTCGATTAAAAAAATGTTATATTTGTTGCATTTTGTAAAGTTGTTTACCGCACCGTGCTAGTATGTACTGCACAGAAAACCACTTCACTGCAATTTCATATATAAGCACTTTCGGATAAAATACGTTATTATATACACCATCGAATGAACAAACAATGTTGAGGAATTAAATTAAAGGTGATTTTGAGTAAAATATAAAAATACAGATATAAAAAGCAGGTTCTCTCTCGAAACATCCAAGTATATACATCGTTATAGAGAGGTAAAGATATCATTGTATCGAGATAGGCAATTCCAAACAAGATTCGAAAAATATCGTTGTAGAGGGATTTATCGTTATATCGAGAATCGTTGTAGCAAGTTTTCACTGAACTATCGTGTTTAGTGTAAAAGCGTATTTGTTTTGGAGCAGGCAGACCTTTAATTTGATTATTACATAACAGAAAAAAATTCAAGCATTTACCATTTTCCCTTCAAAATCTGGAAGAAAGGTGGCAGCACCAGCAGAGCATGAAAAAAACCACAACTCTGGCAAACATGGATACGCTATGAGACAAACATACACATTCCGGCATATACCGGTTCGTTAGAAATTCCGTAGAGGAATGTGTACGAGGTACATGTACAGTTAAATAGTAGTAGGAGGCCTAATTAATTGCTACCTGTGGGAAGTCTTTTTATGCCTTAAATGACAAGAAATAGTGGGGTTTTTATTATTGTTCTTGTTCCATATACTTCGTGGGAAAACTCTGTTTATAATACTTATTAAAGATACTTATTTCCAATAACCGATTACACAAGGTGAACGTGACCTCTGATGGAGGTGACAGATGAGCCCAAGTGGAACATGAAACACGCTATCATCCTTGTGGGATCTAGAACCGTTTTCGAATTATGGTGGATAATCGATTATGGGGAAAAAATCAAATTTGCTAAATCTTTCAGAGAGACCTATGCGCAAACCAACCATATATTTGGAAAGAGAAAAAAAATTCTACAAAAAAAGTGACATTAATTTCATCGAAATATCTTCCTTTAATGGCGAGCTGCAACCGCTGAAAGATTAGCGAAGTTCAGAATCGAATTGTCGCTGAAATGTTTAATCGCCAATTCCCACAACACCCTTCTAGCTACAATCGATCAAATTAACCAAAAACTTGTCCATTGCACCAGCTTCCGAAAGGACTTACAATAAACCATATCGGTTTTCTGGTTCAGGAGAAATTAACCCCCACGTCCGCAATATACATCACTGAAATTAGCGTTTGTCGATATTCGACGAAAATTAGGAATCGGCTTGTACAGATTTTGGTGACAATTTGATTTTACACAGGAAATCCTATAAGTTAACGCTACTTCTATCTACAGGATATCTGTATTAAATGGTGCGCTACATAAAAGTTCAGAGATTGGTGAAGTGAAAATCGAATTGTCACCAAAAAACCTACTAAAATTGCTTCGACGAACGCAGGTTTCAGTGACGTATTGCAAACAAAATACTATAAATGACGTCGGGTGCAGGTGCGTCTCTTTTCCGTGAGGTGGCGGAATATTCCTAGACACTTGATACTGGAGGGGTTTCCAATTAACGCACGAAACTACGAAACTTAACGAAGAAGACTTCATTTCAAAGGCACACTCAAAACACAACCTTCCAGGATGAAAGCAAGGGCGTAGCAGTGGGGGGGGGGGGTCTGGTCCTCCCGAAATGCGTAGGTCTTGCAGAAACTTCACGAATCCGGGTTTTTTCAGACTTGACACATTTTTCTTCCATAATTGATTACCCTGTATAACTCGAAAATGGTTCGAGATAGGACAGGGTTGGTAGGGTGTTTAATATCCCCTTTGGGCTCGTCTATCACCCCCTTTCGTTTGCCAGAACAAGTAATGTTCACCTTATATACACATATAGTGGTATTCCGGAGATGTGACATGTTCCGATACTTCAATGTGCTCTATACTTGTTACGACTACACGAAAAGTCCTAGGATGTGGGCGTATGATGTCAGTTTCCGCTACTCATCTGAAGGTTTTAACAACTGGCAGAAGCGAAGATAGAAAAGAGAGAAAATTCAACTGCCCTTGCGGGGAATCGAACCCAGGTTGCTGGCAATGCAATTGTAAGCTTTGGCCCGAGTTAGGTCCGATTGTCCATGCACTGTCTCGTTCAGTGCAAACGTAATCTAAGGAAAGACGGAGATGTTCGTTGCTTTTTGTAGTGTAGTGCTCTGACCCAGAAAGTGAGAGGACATGGGTTCGATTCCCTGCAAGAGCAGTTGAATTTTCTCTCTTTCTTAACTTCATCTTCGCTTCAGCCAGTTGTTAAAAACTTTGATACAAGAAAAGTGTCGGATGATTGATCATCGAGATTAAACTCCTCGAGACCACCAAAAACTTACCGAATACCTCTCGGCAGCTCTCACTGTGAATACATTAACGTCCGTCCATTCTTTGAGAGAGAGAGAGAGTTAACATCTCGAAATAATTTAGAATAGTTTGTGGACCCCCATCCCCCCCGACGGCCATTCTGTGATCCAAATCGAGATCGGAAAAACATCCCACTTGTGTGAATAACAATTTCACATGCAATGTACGTTTTAACGAGAAAAAAAAAGAACAAATATTACGTAATTATTTTTTTCTTTTTGTGTGTGTGTGTGTATGTGAAAAGAATGGAGGAACCTGTTTTTTGAAATATTCTCCAGACACAAGAAACAAGAAAAGGAGATGAGAAAAGATTTTTTTAAGAACATGTTGTGAGAGAGAGAGAAAAGAGAGAAGAGTTTGTTCTCTATCTATCTATCTTATGGGTATATGTATAACAGGTTGTTCGCTCTCCGCCGTGCATCGTCCTTGTCCAAATCGGTATGCCCATGATAGAGGTCAGAAGCCTTTTTATATTTAAAACAACTCTCGCATTTCTAGCCCTCACACACTCTGCAGAGTTCAGTGCCTAATGGACTCTTTCTCTATCTCTCTCTCTCTCTCTCTCAAGCAAGTTTTGCTCTTTGTTTTCAACTTTCTTATTCATTTTATTTATTTATTTACTTTTTCCAGTTTTCTCTCTTCATTCTTCTTCTTTCGTCCATCTTTTCTTCTTTTGAGATCATAAAAATTCTATAACACTCTTATTCTCACAATCATCATCAGCAGCAGGTTCCCCTATTCAGCGGTCAGTGGCACATCACTTCTCGTCTCGCAACGCTGCGCAGGCGCAGAGGGAAAACTTTATTCACATCCAGTTGACGCCGCTTATTTTAATCACGGATAATGTTATCGTTTGGACATTGTTATAACTTTCATTAATTACGGAACAGACAAATGTCATAACATGGGGAGGGAAATTAGTTTATAACATATAGGCTCGACCCCATGGCCCACGGAGTCAACTGATGTAGGCCCGACCAGTGGCGTTGGAACCGGTGGTGGAGCACCCGCAGCACCACAATTTGTAGAATGGGTCCAAGCACTTAAAGTATGGATTCATAAATCGAAATTTTATACATTAAACCCGAAACGAGTATCCACAAGTTTGAAATACTTCCGACGACGCTGCTCATGGCAGATAACAAAACCACTCAAGTGGCTCACGAAAGATTATCAAATCATTCAAGTGGCCCATGGCACATTTCCAGATTATTTCAGTAGATGGATCGCGGCGCGTATTCAGATCACTTAAGCATCTCCGAGCACATTGCCAAATCACTTAAGTGATTCCAAGCACGTTCCCAAATGACTTATGCATTTTCCGAAATCACTTGAGCGATCCACGCCACATCACCAGTTTCCTTAAGTAGAGACGTTTCCAGATCACTTTGGTATCTAGCAGCACATTTTACAGTTAATTTAAGTGGCCCGCTGCATTTATATAGATCACTTTAAGGGCCATTCAAGTATTACGTAAGCAGATTTTCAGCCATTTTTGGACCCCCCCCCCCTTGTCAGCAAAAGTCAGCAAAACACGCACTGTATTTTCACTCTCAAAACAGAAACGGGGTGATTTCTGAACACATTTTGAGCATATTTTCAAATGAAATCATACCTCTACGACGAACGGTTGGTCAGATAAAGGCCTCATTAGGACTTATGGAGCAACCTGTATATACAGGCTGTCCCAATTTATCTTCTGAAATCAACAGCGGTCAGTGGCACATCACAACTCATCTCGCAACGTTGCGCAGGCGCAGAAGAAAAACTAAAAAATAATCACATATATGCATACACTTTTTTTTCGGGTGGAGGGGGGGTTATGGATTGCATGCCATGTCGGGACAACCTCTCTTATTCATTTTCCTGACTACTTAACATATGAAACAAAAAAGAAGTAAAACTCATTCATTTCACTTTTCAGATTACATTTTTTACTTTGACTGTTCTCGTGGAATTTGATTTTTTGTGATAGGTATGAACATCTAATGAGCGCAAAATCGCATGTGTAGCTAGCAAGCTACACTTGACGGATGCTCCTTCCAAGCCAGGGCCAAGAAAGCTTATGAAATAAAAAAAAATGAAGAAAGAAATGATGAAAAAAGAAATGAAGAAATAAAGTTTTTAGGCATGCATACATCATCTCTGATTTCTGGTCACGCGATCCAGAAGCATCTAAGATTTGAGTAGGATCTTTCTTATAGTCAATGCCAAATTTATTGATGGAATACGCAGAAGCATACACGAGGGATCCGTCCTCCGTCCTCCCTAAACAGTCTGACTGTTGAAAAAAAAATCAAGAAATGAGAGAAAAATATCTTTATAAGCTGTTACAGTGGTTCCCAAACTTTGGTGCTTCAAGTACCAACTGAAAAATGCACAGAAGTCTTGCTTATCATCCTCAGCGCCTCCCCCTTCCTCTAGAAATGCGTTAAAAGCTTGCTTATCCTCAGACATGCGTACTCGGCTTACGTATGGGCTTGAATTGAAGTGCGCAGGAGTCTTACTTACGCTCAGAAATGAATACGAGTGTTGCTCTTACCAAGACATACGTGCGAGGCTTACTTTCCCCCAAGAAATGAGTAGAAGTCTTGCGTACCCTTGAAATGCTAGGGGGCTCACATACCCCGGGGGGAATGTGAAAGTTGCTTGTATTACTTGACCGTAGACTCGAGTCAAACAAGGAGCCGTAAATTATTATAGAATTTTAGTTATTCTGAGACTTTTTTCATTAAATATTAATTTTCATTGATTCTGAAATAATTTTTTCATAAAATATTAATTTTCATTGATTCTGAAATAATTTTTTCATAAAATATTAATTTTCATTGATTCTGAAATAATTTTTTCATAAAATATTAGTTTCCATAAAAATTCTTATTATTCTTATTTAAAATGAAATCCAACCCCTTCTTCCTTAGAAATTGTATTGCCCTCCTGTGGCAATTGAGGCATGGGCTTCACGTTGGGAGCCACGGCATTACATGGTTCCTTTCTTGTTTTCAAAAGGGTGCTGGACTTGGGTTAATAAGCCTGTCTGTGCCATTTTGTTCACTAGATTTCTTTTCCATTCTCCCACAAACAATATAATACAGTGCGCCACAAAAGTTCATTACGCATTTTGTGAAGGATTCCCGAGACAAATGAAAAATGCATAACAAAAACGAAACATAAATCTTGATTTTTTGCTGAATTATATCGAAAATAAGGAAAAATGCGCACCACAAAAGTTTAGGCACAAATCTTGATTTTTATAAAATCATTATTATAACATTAAATACGCAGTTTTTTATCGAGAGTACCAGGTTTTGTAGATTCTGGATGAACATCAAACCATGCTTTCTCAATCGCGTTTTGGGGCGCGGTAGCCCAAGTCGATAAGATACTCGCCTAAAGTACCAAAGGATGTGCAGAGGTGTCGCGAGTTCGATACCCGGTTCGTCCTTGTCAGAAAATTTTCCTGACGCAGGAGTACATCAAAAACGGCGACATGACCACAGGAAAAATTGCTACCGCAGGGAGTCCCCCATCGAGGAGTTAGCGCACCAACCCCTCGATACTAACGAGCGTCGACTGTACTTATCAAATTTACCAACGACACTTGCGGTTATGATACATAATCACCGATAAAAGTGATAATGTTTCCAGTATTTATCCAATTTCCCAACGACGCTTGGCCATTATGCATAATCTCCGGTGAAAGTGATAAATTTATCAAACGTACCAAAACGATTGGTAACTATGCATAATATAACCGATTTACATGATTTCTGATCGTTGATAAAATTATTATATATAGCAGTTATTTTTAATATTACTAAAGAATATACTGTGTGCTAAACTTTTGGAGCACACTGTACAGCACTAAAAATGATAAAGAAAATTGTTTTTGCGCATTAAAAAAAAAGTTGCTCGCATATGAATAACGTGGGGTTTTTCCCAAATGGATGCAATTTCCGAAAAAAAAACTGCACGAAACTTTTTATTTCACTATATCATACAGATTGTATTCGTTCAATTGGTTTTGATTTGCAATCATATTATTATTATTGTTTTTGAATGGAGTTTGTTTTGTAATGTTTTCTCATCCGTGTATCATTTATTTGTTTGTGTATTATTGGAACGACACGCATAAATGATGTTTTGACTGGATGGTAGCGATAATGCAAACCACAGCGGTTGTAATTCTTCTTCCATTAAAAAGCCCAGTCTCAATAAAATTATAGTTTGGTGGAACCTTCTCGAAAATAAACGTTGAATGCTGATGAACGGCCTCATCGATCATGATGATGAGCCAGATATATCGAGTACCCCCCCCCCCTCCCCCACCCCACCACTAAACAATCTTAATCAGTGAATTTTAGAACTATCTGATGCACTGTTCATTTATATTATAGTTTCTCGAAGGAATCTCATTTATTTCTATTAATTTCGTAGTGTTTCCATTGTTAAACAGTATATACTCAGTGATTAAATTTTGATACTTTAATGGCGTGTATAACAATATTTTCGAGACATACATTAATAATACGTTAGGACTAATATTTTGCGTGTTTATAAAAGTTTGATAACATTTTGTCCAGTTTTCCTTTTATGGCCAGTTCAAAATAGAACTTTAATTATAAAGAACCTGTAAAACACAGAATATTACTGTTTATTATTATTACAAATCGTCCATTTTGTTGAAGAAATCAATATTTTGCTTCGAAAATTACTTTAAAAAGTACTGTAACGCTATCAATAATTTATATTTTGTCGGTCCTCAAACTATTTCTTTCATTTATTAATTTTTGTTAGCCCCCCATAAACTAGTTCGCCATTTACTTTTTGCTGGTCCCCAAATAATAGCTATACAGTGTACTGTAATATATCCCCGTGGTATTGGCACGGGGCAAGCAACTGCTATAAATCTTCACCTTCTCTAGAAGGTGTTGGCATAACCCTGCCTCATTTGAGGTAACTGAAGTTGCTTTGCATCGATCCAAATATCTCCTATTTATTCTTGCCGCTCCGCAAATTATTTCTCCTGCTTATTTATTAATTTTCCTATTTATTAATTTTTGGCCGGTCCGCAAATTATTTTTCCCATTTATCTTTTTCCTCCTGTTCACTTTTTGCTGGTCTGTGGAATTGCTCAACTACTTTCATCGCTGTCCGCAGTTGTAAAAAAGGTTAAAGAACGCATATTTAAACAATCCCAATCTCATAAATTTTTCGTAATTATGAGTAAAAATATTTTTTTAATGATGATCAAAAATGGTTTTTGAAATAATGATCAATTTTTTTTAATAATGATCACAAATTTCTTTTATAATGATCACAAATTTCTTTTATAATGATCACAAATTTCTTTTATAATGATCACAAATTTCTTTTATAATGATCACAAATTTCTTTTATAATGATCACAAATTTCTTTTATAATGATCACAAATTTTTTTTAATAATGATTGAAGATTTCTTTTTTAATCATTTGAGTCGCACCACGGTCATTTTCCGCACGCGAGGGCTAATTAGGCCGGGAGCTACAATTTATTGCCGATTCTGAATGGCAGGCTTGTTTTTATACTCATTGAGAGGTTGGTGCGCTAACCCCTCGATGGGGACTCCTTGCGGTAGCAACTTTTTCTGCGGTCATGTCGCCGTTTTTGTTGTACCCCTGTGTCAGGAAAGTGTTCTGACAAGGACGAACCGGGTATCGAACTCGCGACACCTCTAAACATCCTTTGGTACTTTGGGCGAGTATCTTATCGACCTGGTCTACCGCGCCCTTTTTCTTAATGAGTAAAAATGGTTTTAAGGTAACAGCCGTTCTTAAACACGAGTTCAAACAGTTCCTTAAAATACTTTTCCAACAATTTCGAAACGACACAAACTCTATATAAATAAAAATAGATTTTGACATAAAATAGCGATATTTTGCCTTGTAATAATGGTTCCAAAGCGAAAATCATATACGAAAAATTCCTCATATCCCGCGGTGAGATGGAAATCTTTTAATTATGAACATTAGTAAATTGAGGAAAGAAAAACCGAGAGAATGTGTTAGAAATATGCTCGTAAAATGTCTGGATTGCCAACAATCTTTTTTTTTTCCTTCCTGCGGAGAAACAATGGTACGAAATAAGAACGAGACGGCGAGCGACATATTTCAAAATGTTTTATTTGTTTGCGAAAAACTCGAAATAGAACATTTTTTTTCTTTCCACTTTTTTTTTTCAATCATTTTTACGCCTTCAGTTCGTTCCTTAAATATATGAAACTAACAACTGGCTTCAAAATTATATAAAGGTGCATCTCTCTCTCTCTTTTTCTTTTAGTTCATGATGATTTAACACCTAACACATGTTCTAGCAAAAAAATATATAAATGTAGTTCTTTTATTAGGCTATAATTTTTCTGTGTTTCGAAATGTGCAAAATGAATGTACAGAAATATTCGTTTACACCAGTGTTTCTCAACCTGTTTCAGCCCATGGCCTCCTTTGGACAATATTTTCTTCTCGCGTCCCTTTGTCTTATCCAGGGTTCCCCCCACCCCCCACCCCTCACCCAAGAGTGAGACCCTCTCTACTTATCGATAGGAATTTAATCAAAACTCTAAATTTATAACATACAAAAATTTCATGAATGAGATCTGGAACCCCTGGGTCAAGCACGTATCCAGAAGGTGGGTGGTAATCCCTCCCAAGAACCGAATCCTTGTATATGGGAAATATAGGTCCGTGTAAAACAGGGCTGGAAAAATCGCAAAAAAATTCTAAATCCCAGAACAATATTTTAGGTGCCAAAAACAAATTTCCGGAGAAAAAAGTCCAAAATTATGTTGTTTTTTTTTTCACTTTCTCAGGGCACAGTGGCCCTCTTTCATGTTGGCAGATATGCCGCTGTAAATTCCAAGTATTTCGTGCTGCTCTCGGCCTGCAATTTAGTAACTAACTACACAAAGTAAATTTTAGACACCAGTACCAATTTTTCAGTCGCAATGGCGCTGGAGCCTAGGATTTGTCCAGCCCTGGTGTAAAATAGAGGATGATCCAACAGACCTATACAATTATTTGACCCGCCTATCCTAGACTAGAGTAGTTCAGTGAACTTCCATCTTTGAGGGGTTTCATGGCCGTCTTAACATCATGGGTTACTCGGGCAAAGTAATGTTCTGGGGGCTCTCATGCAGGAGAGGAGGCTGCAGGGCCACAACTAGTGAAAAGTGGGCGGGTCTAGGTCGGGCTCTGGTCTAGGCGGAGGGGGGTGCCGAATTCACCCTTCAACTGCTTCTTTTACATATACATGGGTGCCTAAATGCTGGATTGCTGCTGGTGACGAAGTATATAGTTGCGTCTCTGCTTAGCTAGAAGCAACAACTTACACATTTATAAACTTACATTCGAAAATCATATTATCAGATATCGTGTAGGCCCGATGTGTTACAATCCAGTGGGGCTGTACTGTGAAAGTAGTCACATTTTTTCAGCATAATATTTCGATATAAAGCTTTATTTCTTCACAGCTCCTCTCTTTCTCTCTCTCTTTCTCTCTCTCTTGTGGCTTCCTTCAACACTTGTGGCTACCCTTCCATTTGATTTTAACCTGTGCTCCTTTAAAACATCCCAAGATCACAAGGAGGCCGCATAGTCCCAGGTCGAGAACCACTGGCTTACAGCATACACGCTCAACCAATGAATCGCAGACCAAATCTGGCCCTCGGAGTCGTCTTATGTACTCGTTGATCTCAGACATAATTTTGTAAAACTGAACAAATCGTTTCCAGATCACTTAAGTGACGCTTAGTGCAGATCTTGCAGATCGTGCCACTTGTGTGGCCCGTGGCATAGTCTTTGATCACTTGAGTGGCCCTCAGCACATTTACTGAGCACTCAAGTGACCCGCGACACGTTTTCAGATGACTTGTGACTCCTGTTATCTTCACAGATCACCGTGTCATCGTAGTAGATCATTTAAGAGGCCCGCGGAACACTTATAGATCATAAGAATGACTCGTGACAAATTAACAGATCACTGTTCCAGAGCACATAAGCAATCCGTAGGACATTTACTGAGCGCTCAAGTGACCCGCGACACATTCCCAGATGACTTACGTGACTTGTGGTTTATTAATAGATCATCTCGCGGCACAGTTCCAGATCACTTAGGAGGCCCGCGGCTCATTTATAAATCACAAGAGTGACTCGTGGCTTATTAGCAGATCATCGCGGCACAGTTCCACAGCACGTAAGAAACCCTTGGGGCATTTGCAGATCACTTAAGTGACTAGCGGCTTATTCAAAGATCACCCCGACACAGTTCCAGATCGCTTAATTTTCCCGTGGCACATTTACAGACATTTACAAATCACTTAAGTGACCCGCAACACATTCCCAGATCACTTGAGTGACCCGCAGCACATTTACAGATGACTTAATTGACTCACAACACATTGCCAAATCACTCAAGTGACCTGCGGCTTATTCACATATCACGGCGACACAGTTCCAGATCACTTTAGATCTGCGGCGTTGTTCTAGATCACTAAATTAGGTGGCTTACCTTACACATTACCCTTTCTTCTATCTGGATTTGTTAAACTCTTCAAAGCATATTATAGCTTACACATCAACCGATCATACCTACCAACTAGTCAATAAACAAAACTCAGATATAACGACATCGAGGATTCCACGAAATTTTATCGCTACAGCCGGGTTGTCATTACAACCGAGGTCACCTTTTTTGATGAAAAATATAATCAGCGGCAATCACACTTTGCCTGAACTTTTTATTTTGTAATGATTAGGGTGACCAATTCGGTCGAGAAAAATACGGGAAACTGGTAAAACATTAATACGGGACCGCGTCGACTCTCACCAAACATGTTTTCGAATGTCAACGAAATTACCAAAACATTGTTTATAAGTAGAGCCCGGATTATATGCATTAATACATACGTGCATATGAATTTGCATATTTTGGTATATATTTATATTTTAGCATTAATGCATAAAATCGAAGAATTTTCAGAATAAAAGTGCATAATTTTAAAGTTTTAAGGAATCCCAATCACATTTTTGTAATTTTTCAAATTAATATTTCTCATAATATATGAGGAACATCTCGCCCCCCCCCCCCCCACACACACACACACATGAACAGTGCTAGGTAGGGAAGTGCATTTTAACTGTATAAAAGATAAACGCTATATCTAGAAAAGTGAGGTGAATACATTTAGTGAATTGCTTAAGATGTTTGTAGCCTTCGCTGGTATCCGTTACTTGAGCTGGGAACCCTTTTAATTACAGAGGTCGGGTTCAAAATTTTATTATTTTCATCCTCCTCTTATAGAGCTAATAAATCTTAGCGGTTATCTACCAGTAACTAGAAATTCTTAAATAAAAACATGTAGCAGTTTTTCAGATCGCATATTTTCTGCCTATTAGTACATATTGTGGAATTTTTATGATTTTTTGGGAATTTCTAGTGCATATTTGCATATTTTAGAGCGTATTTCGCCACTTTGTTAGTGCATATAATCCGGGCTCTATTTATAAATAACCCTTGGCGAGGAAAAAAATTCTGCATCAAGTCTGCTAAAATGTATTTCACGGGGAAAAAAATGAATTTGGCAAATACGTGAGACGAGCGTTTATAGTCACAACTAGCTGATACCCGGCGACGTTGCCCACCCCGTAAAAAAATTCATATATGTATAGCTTATTAATTATTTGTTAATCAAAATATTTCTGCATTAAGTAAGAAAAAATTACTTTCATTTTTAAATATTTTAATTAAAAACTTCAGGCAATTGCTTGTGGATACACAATATTTTTTGTTTTCCCATCTGGTGTGTAGATGCACAAACTTTTAGGATTACCAACACGCGAACAGGCGACGTAAAGCTGTCCGTGTGAAAAACAGGGCTCAAGTAGGTTGATACCTGCCATTACTAACAACTGGCCTTGCGCTTTGTTGATTGTCATGATAAAAGCTAAATGAATCGGGAACTAATCGCTTGAAAGTGAATGGCATTTCGTCAGTGATAATTGGGATACATGGAATAAAGATGTCTTCTCCTCCAGCACATTCAGTTAGAATCGTTGCTTCAGTGATGTAATTGTGCAATTTCTTCACGCAGAGTCTATTGCAGAGTATCGGTGTCGACAAATTTCTTAAAAGCATTACAGGTGCTCCGACTTTGAGGGTCAAGTTGTGTGGTGGCACACCCGCAATATCCACAGATACAGCACTGTCTGCGCTGTGTCTGTGACAGTGTCAACCGATTTGTAAGATGTGGAGTCTCCCGGAATAATTTTTAGGATTTTTAAGTTGATTTTGTTCCGGCTAGCTGAAATACCCGGCGCTCTTCCCGGGTTTTCTTCAATTACTGGGAGGATTGGAAAAGTTACAAACAGTTATAAAGGAGTAAACTGTTATAATAACAGAATTAAAGGTGTAACAAACCATTGTAAAGGCATATATTCACGTCTGAAACGCATTGTTGGAAACCACGGTAACCAAAGTAAACGTTCCGAAAGTGATTGTTTAGGCCCCAAAACCATTGTTGCCCGACAGTTTTTTGCCCATTTCGGGCATTTGCCCAGCTCTGACGAAGTTTTAAAGTAGCCTACGGTTCAATCCCGGACCTGTTTGGTATATATGCAAAATCTGGCGACGATCGGTCTAAAACTGTAGATTTGTATAAAGAGCATACATACATACATACATACATACATACATACATACATACTTTCACATTTATATATAAGATAACACAATTGGTAAATTACCTTCATTCCTTGATTCTTGTAAAGATCGATAATTGAGGCAAGCCTCTCTCTAGCCTATGGAAACCAATGATATGTTTTAAATAAAAAATATAGCAAATTATCGTGATAAAAACATGGCAAATTTCAAATAGCACAGTAAATAAACAATTTACAAATAAACAACATTTTCATAGCAAATTCATGTATTGAAAGGTTTCATTCTCGTCACAAATCCTTCATTGATTTCAATCGATGTTTACAAAAAATGAAAAATATCAACTTTTTTCATATTAAAGCTTTGGGGCCGTTCAAGTATTACGTCATCATCGATGGGGGGGAGGGGGTTTCCGATTTGCTGACTTTTGATGACAAGGGGGGAGGGGGTTTGGATAATGCTTACGTCATCAACCACCCTTTATGAAAATATGAGTTAGGATTCAGAGGCGCAGAGCTGATGACGACATTTTGCTGACAAGGGGGGGGGGGGTCAAAAATGGCTAAAAATTTGCTTACGTAATACTTGAACGGCCCCCCTTTTGTTTTACCACATGTATTGTCAAAACTTGTTTATCTTCTTCAGACCTGCGCCACAACTAACCTAGAACCATTAAAACAGAAAAAAAAACTATTGATTCGTGCTTATTGTATGTCAAAATGCTTTTAAAAAAACAATGTTTTTGGAAAAAATTAATTGTTAATTTAGGTCGGTATTTTTACTAGGGCCATTTGAGTGGCGTCCCCTTACGCATACCTCAAGTATTAACTCGAAAAAAGAATCATTAAAACCATTTAAAATGAAGGTACACATACGTGTACCTCTGGGGTGAAGATATCATTTAATTTATATATTTGATCGTTCTTTTTAATGTTAAGTTCAACCACTTATTAGTATCTCCCGTTTGTGATGGATGCGCTGCACATGTTTTGCCGTAAACATTAAATTAAATCAAAATAAGTATTATCAGAATGAAAAAAAAGTGAAAACGTATAAAGTTATCACCAGTCTTGTTGTACAGTATTAGCATTTTTCACATTTATCAACATTTTCAAACACAGGGCCGGAACTAGAAGAGGTCGGGAGGGGGGGGGGCAACTGCCCCGTGTGGCAGTTTTATGTGGGAACAAAGAACACCGTAAAAACATTTTACAAAAAAGTTGTTGGGGGGGGGGGGTGGATAAAGGGATGTTTGCTCCAGGCGGCAAGAATCCTAGTTCGGCCCTATTAAACCATAATCAATGTCGCTAATCAAATACATCATCCCAGTTTGAGTAAAAACGTCCGGTAAATCTAAATTATTCACTGACGATTAACCGTATTCACCAATACCATAATTCCCAGTAAATGAGATAAATTCGCAAAATTTTTATCAAACTTACCAAAATGATCAGTGATTATGCATAATATACCGGATTTATCACATTCACTATAACATATGTATTTACAAAAAAAAAAAATCCAAAGAATTCAAAGATTTCGATTATTCACTTACGTGATTTTCTTCAAGTGGAAAACAATGAGAGGGAACAGAACACGTTTTAATTTCCACTCGCATGATAATGAGTAATCATTATGGGGCGGGATATGTGCAAATAATTACCTTGAAATGATAATAGCAAAAAAAAAACCGATTCGATAGAAGTCTGATTTTATTTATTTATTTTGGAAATTTTTTAATGGATTTATTCGTGATGAAATTGCTTTTGCGCTCATAACAAACAGAATGGTTCCATGAAGCAGCTGCCGAATTTCCTCCAACCAAGAACAATGGAAGTGTGGGAACATACGAGATATGCACGAGAGATAATAATCGAACTGAAAAAATGAACCATAATTCACAAGTATAAATTGCAAAATCAAGGTGGAATTAAATATTTGTTCAATTTTTTTTTAAATCTCATCATGATCAGGGCCGTAACTAGGCTTTTTGCTGCCCGGGCAAACATTATTTTGCCGCCCCCACAACTTTAAAATTCGATAATTTTATAACGATGTCCTTTGTTTCCACCTAAAATTGCCGCCTCCCTGAATATTGCCGGCCGGGGACAGTTACCCCCCCCCCTCCCCCTAGTTACGGCCCTGATCATGATGAATGTTTATTGATCGAATAATTCTTCTCTTTCTACAAAAAAATGTCGAAAGTTAAATTACTTATTTATTATATTTATCAACTCATATTTATTATTTTATTGATTATTTATTGGCTTAGGATACTTTTCCAAAATATATATATTAAGAAAAAATATTTATGTATATATATTTATTTATTTATATCAATTTCACTCATGTGTTATAATTATGGATATGCAATTGAATTTGACGGGTTTTCTTTTCGAATTTACGTTTAAAAAATCATTCGAATTTTACAGAACAGAACACAAATTTATTAAAAGTTAATTTTATTTCTGATCGACTGTATTACTAAACACTAGTAATACAGTTATACCTGACTACATCAAACTCAGCTTATAATGATCAAAATTTTTGTCCTGTCCCATAGGATATTCTCTTATCAGATCGGATATAATAAGTCCTCGAAGTTCATTATAACAGGGGTTGACTCAACATCATTTATAGCAGAAGGTCTCCGCTCGTGACGTCACTGAAGAAGGTCATCTCTCCTAAGGCGCCTTGATAAGGCGGCCCTATTCGAGAGGCTATATAATCCTTATCAAGGTGCATTAGGTGAGATGACTAGAGAGCGCGGAGATCTTCTGCTATAGATGGTATGATATCAAAAAATATAATATGTATAGAGATATAGACCAGCTATATGCTTCAGTCCGTTAGCCAGATATGCGGTAATTCTGCCACTTGCGGGCCAGAAACATAAATATAGGATCACCATATGACGTATTTTACGGGACACTCCAGTATTTTTAGTTGTCCCAACTTCTTCCATAAAATGTCCCGTTTCTTCCTTCATTTTTGACGACCTTACTTTAATTTTTGAAATCAAGAATTGCGATTATTTTCATAAGTTATAAATTAATGCCTTTGACAATTTCTTTGGCTGTAACTGACAAGTTTACTTGCCTTTGGCAAATCTTTTGTGATAAATGGTTATATCCCGTATGGTTCCCGATTGCCCGTATTATAATGAAGGAAATATGATCAAGGGAATATATATCAAAAGAAATATGACACGGATCCAGAGGAGGGTGAAGGGGACGATCACCCCCTCCTAAGACCTGCGAATAACATTGGGGGGGGGGAATGGTCTGTCCCGTAAAATACGGGACAGTTTTTGTGAAACACGGGATACATTTTTTTACCGGAACCCTTTTCGTGGGCCGGTCGGAACCTCTTGGCGAGCTGCATTTGACCCGCAGGCCGGAGGTTGCGCACCGCCTTTTATAAACATTCAAAAACAAACAGCCACAATACACTACTCATTCGCTCACAATTACTTCATCGCTCTCAAAGAAACAGTGATATATATATTCTCTTCCAGTATATATAGCTCCAGATAATATAATTTATGTTACTTACCAAATCTGATGTATATCATCTAAATATTATGTAATAAATTTATGTGAATATCTATTATTTCCTTTTGTATTTCATATTCGAATTTCACATGTAATAATTACTCAACATTCTTCAACATTGATTTTCCTGCAGTTGCGATCTTTTGTTATTGCCAAAAAATGTCCTATGCATCCAATATATTTAGTCCATACTGACTTCAATGAATCACAAAAGCAACATACACCCATGTGATTCATTGTGAAAGCTATTTATTCATAAATCCATAAATGGAGCATGCATACAAATGAAACTTATAAACAGCTTTCAAATAATTCAAGTAGAAAAAAATGCATTTCTATCGTGAACAAAAGCTGCATCGGGGCATATTTACTTCATTTGAGAGAGATAGATAAATTATCTTCATGGTAATACACATACGTGAAAAAATTTTCCCCAATAAATAAACTACGAAATTTCATGAATTATTTTTTTTTCAATGTAGTGCATGTTTTATATTTACCGGAGTAAAACCTGTCTCTACATTAGTCTGTTGCTAATTGTTATGATGTTATCATATGAATCATTAGTATTTTAACATGCGAATCGTTCCTTGAGTTTTTCAGTTAATTCCATTTTGTTCTAGCAATAAATTTAAATTTTTTGGTCTCCAGAGACTGTATAATATTTCGCAATCAAATACTAAACGACAAAATCTCATTCTATACTATTTTCTACTTTTGAAGTATGTCCATGGGAATGAAAAAAAAAGTGACTTCTCATGGAGTGCAAAATTAAAATTCTCAATTTTTAAAAATTTTATCTCTTCAATTTTTGATGGACAAAAATTTATGAAAAAATAATGTATCATTTAATCTAAAAAACTCTTTCATTTCAGAATTAGATAAATAATACTATTTAAGAATTAAAGGAAAAATATATATTATTCCAGAATTAAAAAAATTATTTCAAAATTGAAGAATAAATTGTGAAGAGAACACTATTTTTTAGAGTAAAAGGAAAAATATTATTTCGAAATCAATTAAATATAATTCCATAACTAATGTAATGAAAAATCCCAGAGCTAATGTAATGAAGAAAGAATTCCTGAACTAATGAAAGAAATAATATCATGACTAATTGAAAAATATTATTTTAGAATTGATTAAATTATTTTAGAATTGATTAAATTATTTTAGAATTGATTAAATTATTTTAGAATTGATTAAATTATTTTAGAATTGAAAAAATTATTTTAGAATTGATTAAATTATTTTAGATTATTAAATTAACTGAAAATAATTCCAGAGTAAGTGCAATGAAATAATTTCTGAATCCAATAAATTTTTTATGGGTAGTATATTTATATTTTATCATAATTATTGGGGTTTTTTTATTACTTTTATTGGGTTGCTGTATTTTTGATATAGTTTAGATACATATCCGACATCCATATTTTTTATACGGGGCATCTTTTTTCAGCTACCTCGTTGGGCATTTCGTCTGTTGTGGCCTTTGTATTTGTATTGCTATTTGAAAGAAATAATGTCAGGATTAATGGAAGAAATACTGCTTCAGCATCAATTAAAAAATAATTCCAGAGCTAATGTAACAAATAATTCCAGAGCTAATGTAACAAATAATTCCTGAGTTGATGAAAGGAGTAATTCCAGAATGAATGGAAGAAATAATTTAAAAATGAATGCGAAATATATAATTTAAAAATGAATGTGAAATATATAATTTAAAAATGAATATGAAATATATAATTTAAAAATGAATGTGAAATAATTTAAAAATGAATGTGAAATAATTTAAAAATGAATGTGAAATAATTTAAAAATGAATGTGAAATAATTTAAAAATGAATGTGAAATAATTTAAAAATGAATGGAAGAAATAATTTCAAAATGAATGGAAGAAATAATTTCAAAATGAATGAAACATAATTCCAAAATTGATGAAAATTTGGAATTAATGAAAATTCAGACTTAATGAAAGATATTACCCTGGAATTAATAAAAATTCAAAATTGATTGAAGAAATAATCCTAGAACTAATGGAAAAAAGTAGTTTTAGAATTAGTGAAAGAAATAATGCCAGAATTAGTAAAAGCAATAATTTCAGAATTGATGAAAAAAATAGTTCCAGAATAAGTGAAAAAGAAATAAGCTAAAAATAATTCCAGAATCAATGGAAGAAATAATTTCGGAATCAATGAAAGAAATAAATTTAGAATCAGTGAAAGTGTTAAATAGTACGCCCTCTATGGTGTCGTATATATTTGAATGTACATGGCAAATACATGGTCAAAAAACCCATTACACCAATTTGTTTTCAAATTTTTTTGTTATTTGAGAAAGTATATCTTTTAGTGTCATTTTTCAATACAAAATACGGCTATGTAAATATAATACTTTTTCCATGTAGCAAGAGTTCCTTGTTTGTCATTTTTTGAGAGCTACTGATATTTTACGTGTTGAGAAATTTCATTGTGCCCAAAATTATGCACCCATCTTTCGGGAACGCTTCGATAACTCCTTGAGATGGGAAGCGGGGTGTGTCCGGTCCTTCAATGTTCAATGTTCAATGTGCCCAAAATTGAGAGGAAATTGGAAATAAAATTCAATGTAAAAACTACTCAACTTTACTGAGTAAGATTTTATCAGTAGAAAAAAAACAGTAAAATAAAGACAAATTTTTCACCTGTAATTTACCATTTCAGCTGATTAAAAAAACTACATTAATTAATTAAATTGCTGTGTATTGTTTCAAATAAAAATATACTAACAGCATTAATTTACATCCGTTTTTGCAAAATAAAAAATGTTATTAAATGTAATTAAATTAAAATAATCCCTTGGGCTATTATATAAATGGTAATATGTTCTTGTGCATTGTGTTTGTATTTTATGTGAATTTTGTTTTTGTGTGCACTATTTATGTTTATGTTGTATATGCGTGTGTGTACGTAATAAATTTTAATTAAAAAACGTTTTTATAGGGAGTATACTATAGGATTGAGGAACCCGCTATCATCGGTCCACTATAATAGTCCCCAATGGACGACATAAGTATAGGTGCCTTTTTCCCCTCGGGGTAAAGGGTTCACATCCATCAGGGGCAGAGCCTGGGCTACGTCTGGTATAGGCGCCGAAACCTAGGGCTGAGGCCATTTGAGCCCCCCAATAATTTCTGAAAAAATAAAATGCATTGCACTCTACTTCTCCCTCGAACGTGCTTGAGTCCCGTATATACGGGACGACCAGCACAGCCCCTCCGATGTTTTTTTTTTCCTTCATGTCGGCACCTCTGAACACCGGTCTCGAAACACTGACCGTAATTTTTATACTATCCCTCAAAATCAAAAGTTGAGTAGTTTTTATATCTTTCCCCAAACAATATTTGCCCAATACTACCTGTATGAAAAAAGAAGGGGGAGGGGAAGAAAAATCAAAAATCTCTAGAGTTGGGTCTCTTTTCTCTCTCTCTCTCTCTCTCTCTGTCTCCACAGGCTCTCATTCAGTGTGCTCTATTCTTTCAGTTATATTCCTCTCTCCCTTCCATTTTTCCCAAAAAAATAGAAAAAAAAAAAGTCGGAAAAACTTTTCTTTTCTATCTTTTCCCATCCACCACTGACTCTTACCTGTGTGGTGTGCGCGCGCACCTTGAGTTTGCCACGAAACACCTTTGGTCGTCCAATCGCGACTCACCTGCCAGATACCAGTAGGAAAAAAAAAAAAAAGATTTCGCACACAAAAAGCAAAGAAATCATCATCAGCAGGTCTGGCCGGTGGTTGTTTCTTCAGTGTTGTGTTGTTGTGCGTGGTGGCAGTTTTTACTTGTTGAGTGTGTGGTTCTTTTTTTTTTTTTTGTTTTTCTATCGTCCCAGTGGTTGAGGGGACCATTCCCTTGTGGTGTTTATGTGTTTTTTCGGGGTGTTTGGTATTTTTAGAGACAAACTTCTCTACTATCGGGTTTCATTCATGTTACTCGTTTAATTTTTTAGACTTTTTCTCCTCCTTTATATATATATTTTAACCCCGGAGAAGAAAAAAATTCACCTGGAAAAATATAGGAAAATTGAATTTCGGTTGAAGCTGCTTTTTTTTAAAAAATTAAAAGAAAAAAAAAAAGGTGATGGAATCGACGCAAGGTGAACGGTACCTGGTTGGGTTGTACGTTGTGACGTCGGGTCTTCAGGGTGATGCCTTGGGCAGCGACGAACAGGAGACTGTCCTCTTCTCCTGGGTGGTGGTGGATCTTTCTAACACCAAGGTAAGATGTTGTTACATAGTAAAAAAAAAAAAAATTCTCTACTTCTCTATTTTTTCTTCTCTCTACTTATCAATTTCTTGTGATGACTGTACAAAGACCGCTGATGATGGTGAAAAAGTTGTGATGGATGTATTAGTTATAAAAATTGAAATATCTTCTAAAAATGCCGTAAAGGATGCATCAACAGGTATGGAATTCTATTTTTTAGGAGCGCATGGATTGTTTTCAATGATACCGATTCTGTTTGAGGATGTCGTTTGAATCAGAATCTGATATTAACTTTACGTGATAAACTAGCAATAATACCCGGCGCTGCCTCGGGTTTTATCCATATGGTGGGAGCATTAAAGAAGTGATAAACCATTGTAAAGGGTTGAACATGTTTGAAACGCATTGTTTGTGAATCATCGTAGCCGAAGTAAAAATTCACAGTCATTGGTGAGGCCTAGGAACCAGATGATTTTTCTTTTTTTTACCGTTTCGGGCATTTATCTAACTTTAACAAATGTTTAAAGTAGCCTATTCATGGCCCCCACATTCTAGAGCAGGGGCTGCTAGGCTGAGATCTTTTACGGGTCCCCCTTCATGATGAATGTATAACGTAAAAAAACAAAAGATGAGAATCATCCCGGCCCCAGGACTGGAGCCCTGTCAGTCCTACCCTTGTGGGGGGGGGGGGGGGGGAGGAGGCATGAGACTATCGTTCAAGTCGGGTCCTGTTCAGTGTATACGCCAAATTCGGCAGAGATTGGTCTAAAATTGTGAATTTGTATAGAGAACACTCACAGACACAGAAAATCAATTTTATGTATAGTAAAACCTATCAGTTTGGACACATCTGTATCCTGGACAACTCTCTCTCCATTGGACAGTTTTTAATGGAACAGGCCATAATCCTATTACATGAAATGTTCACAATAGTGTACCTCTATGTCTTGGACACTTCTCTTTCGACAGATTTCAATAGAACCATAGGTGTCCAACTAAAACAGGTTTTACTGTATATACATTTACAATGAGGTCTTTCACCTGACAAAAAATTATTTTTTAAAAAAATGTCCCTTTTATGAATTTGTTGTGGCCAGTGTCATCTAAATGCATGGACCCACCCTAGCCAGGGGCCTCAAGAGAAAAAGGGGCCTCACAAAAATGAAATCTGATTTAAATTTTCGAGAGAAAGCATGTAAATTTTTCAGAAAAGCATTTTTAGCCAGGTAGGGCCTCAGAAAACTTACTTGGCCCTGGTTGTAGCTCATATATTTCTTCGTTTGTCTAATAGTAATAACGTAGAATATTCTAAAATACGTGCCTACTATAATTTTTACTTGTCGATGAAATCAGTCTGATCGGTGTTCTGGGAGTTCTCTCTATTTTTCCTTCTCCCTACTCTTTGATTTCTTATTACGACCATACAAGGTGATGGTGATAATTATTATTAATATTATGGATATTTAATAAATTAAAATATCTTCTAAAATTGCTCTAAAGAATGGTGGATGCATCAACAGGTATGGAACAGCTTTTAGGAGCATAATGGACTGTTGTCAATAATACTGATCGCGTTTGAGCAAAGCCTCCTAGATACTACGAGTACTTCTTGGAGACTTTGGTTTGAGGATTTCATGTGTTGAGCCACAACTTTCAGTGATTTTAATTTAAATAATAACGTGTCTTTCTCTTCTCTTTTTCTTTCGAAAGTTATGATAAATTTGAATAGTAACGTCTTTTTTGACGAAAATTATTAAAAAAATACAGTATGTCCCTCAAATGAATTTGTTACAGCTCATATGATATATTTCCTTCTCATTTATTTATTAATGTTAACAACTCTATGATCAGGGTCGGGCTTGAGCTGGTGCAAAGAGTGTGATCCATACTGTGCCGCTAAATATTAGGGGCCGTAAAGCTAGATTTTATTACGTTGGTTACGTATTGGATTTTACTATAACTGCTTCAGAGAGCTAGAACTTGCAATTTTATCGATCTATTAATGAAAAAATATCGAAAGGGACCTAAAAAATGGTCCCTTTCAGTTGGCACCTAGCCACGTAGTTCGCAAGATTCAAGATCCGACCTTGGCTTTTTATATTTATTTTCAAGAAATTCCATAGTTTTAAAACCATTGGAAAAATATAAGACCGATAGTTGAGGCTTCCTGGTGTTCCGTCAGCCTTTCCCATGGGGGGGGGGGGCACAGAACAGTGGTTCTCAACCTTTGGAAGCCTGCGGTCCGGTAAAACTTTTTTGTGTGAGTGAAAGGCCCGGTAATACACACAGCTAACGAGAAATTAATGGGAAGAATGAAACTGCGAATCACCCGGTGTAACTGACTAGTGTTAAGGCCCGGTACTGGGCCACGGCAAGGCGGTTGAGAAACACTGCCATAAAGGGTTAAAGTCTTTTCCAAAATGCTTACTAAATACTAAAATAACTTATCCCTTCTTCGAGTTGATCAACTTATTCCTATAAAAGCAGAACTGTTTTACAGGTTCAAGAGCCCGTTTCCAAGGTCTTTAAAAGATTTCTTTAGCGGTAAAAAACTGAACAGAACACCACCAGAAACGAAATGAAATATTAAAGTGAGACATTGAAGAATTTAAAAATAATGTGAATCTCCGATGACTTTTTGGCCCTGGGGAGACTCACATTTTAAGAATGCACTTCATATGTTAAGGTAGTGGTTTTAATTCCTACCGAATGCTTTTAATCTCGGTGATAGCCTTTGAATTATGCTCCAAATGTCATCTAAAATGAAGAATTATTCTACGTAATTAGAATTGCTCTTTTTTAAACAGTGACTTTACTCGATTTGTTCACAAAAACAAAAAAGTGAAGCATAAATTGAACTAAATTGCATAGCACTCGATACAATCTGACCCACTATTTTACATGTATTTGATTATTATGTCTTCTCTTTAGTCATTTTACAACAATCCAGTTCTGGCAACATCCAAATCAAAGTAGAATAATTCTCATTCAGTATTTAAATTGTTCAGAATTTGCAATATTATTATTTCTTTTATGATAAAATTCAATGACTTATACAAATTTTCTTTCCAAGAATATATTAAAAAAAAAATGTACATCTATGAATATATTTGACAAAAAAAAAAATTATATCTAAATCCATGTGAGCGAGGCCTTGACGCCGACTTTTCTTGAGCTTCTCATGGTGATTTCACAGTTTCCGTGAATCAATTTGATTGATCAACAGGGCTCCCCAACTTGGAGATCTGTCACACTGTCAAATTCCATCTTGTGCGGGGCCAGGAACATATCCAACTATGGAAATGAAATATAAAAAAAAGAGTTTTGAAAAGAGTATTATATTGATGATAAATGATAATTACTAACGAAAACAACAATTTTAAAATTCTCTCTTGGAATATTTTTATTACGCATTTATAAAATCACAACATCGATTTCTTTCTCTGTAGGCCTAAATGCCATTCAAAGATTTTCAATGGCATGACAGTACCCCCAGTATAAATATGTCTCAGCAAAATAAATTACAGTACTTATGATACGTTACACAGGGTGTTCCATAATAAGTCAGTAAGTAGTTTAAAAATTCATAAAATTAAAGGGAATTAATAAAATGCAGGGTCCCCGATTAACAACTCATTTCTGAATTTCCCTGTTATTGACGCTTACACAAAATTTTCATCGTGATGTAGGTGGATAAAGCGCTATTGGTGAAGTTGTTTTACTTCAGCCATGAATCGCTGGCTGAAGACTTACGAACATTTCAGACGCAGAAAAGATTGAAGAAAGGTTCAGGTGCAAACACTTCTGTCGGATTGGCGCGAAGCGCCCTCTGTCTATTAAAAGTTCGATTTTTTCTTCTAAATCAAAAATTATTCCCCTTCGTAAGAATAACTTTTTTACAAACTGCTTTCAAATATACCAACTCCTTCAATTTTTACGAATTTCTAAACTACATATGAATTCATGGGCACCACCCTTTATAATTACTGCTAAAATATTATAGTGATATCGATTTATGCCTCAACTATACAGAAATTGCTTCGATGAAAATTTGGCCAAGAAGTATTTAACGAAAGAAAGAAAAAAAGATTTTATCCACAAAACGTGCTCGTGTATAGTGCATGTGTGTGTGTGATGACGAGCGTGTCACGGATATTTGGCAAGTGACGCGATTGAGAAATAGCTGATCGTTACAAAACAGAGTTGAAGGACAGAAAACAGAGCGTATGCAAATTTACTCTTGCCCTCACACTGTGTGAACGCAATATTTTTTCCTCGTTAGTTTCATTTCTAATGCAACATAAGTTTAGAAGTTTAAAATTAATTCGATTCTCTAACATAGTAACAACAAAAAAAAAGTTAAATATTCCCTGGGATGTATTGAACAATTTCGATACGATTAAGATAAAAACAGGGATATCAATTTATAAGTTATGTTCACATTAATAGAAGTTACCAGATACATTCATCTTTTTAACAGGCATGTTACTCCCATTAAGATAAAGTGCCCACATGTATACCCCCCCCCTCCCTAGCAAAATCGTTAATTCTGGAAATTTGTTTAGATTTAAAAATAGTTTAAAAACTGATTTAAGTAACTCAAGTCCATACCTAATAGTGCTGCAATTGGCGATTGTACTGAATAAATTTTTTCTAACCAAAAAAATAATAATAATCAAAACAACGCAAATTTTGGATTTTCGTCAAAGGTGTCCTGATTCCGTCCCCTTTCCAGTTATTATCTTACACATTTATTTTAGTTGCTTATACTTATTTAGTTATATTATATATAAAAATTAGTTAATATATGTGTTAGTCATATTTACAGTACTTATATTTCTATTACTTTATTATATTTTTATAATTAACTTTTTTTTCTCATGTTATATAAAACAAAGAGGTGTTAAACACAGTATAAAATAGGTAAGGTCACAGGTCGACAAGTGATCATACATCAATCAAAATGAATCTAAGTAGTAAAGAAAAACATATATACATATATATATGAGTTATATATTAAAAAGTATTAGTATTAAAGTGTTAAAATATTAATAATTATTATAAAGTATTAATAATTATTATATTAGTTAAATATACACATAATGAGTTTCCCTCTGATACTCAGAGGGAACGGATTTAGGAATTCAGCTATAACAAAAATTGACTGTTTCTGACTAATGACTATGATGACTATGCGACGCAGTATTCAAGTAGTGATCTATAATTATCAATCGCTAACTGATAAAAAAAAAAAAAAAATTCCGTATAAGGCGTAAATATAACTGCTCAAAGTTGATTTCGAACTGTAACAAGTTATAACAAAAACTTTTTTTTTTGAAAAATTGAAGCGTAAATGAAAAGAGCAAAGCAACTGCGTCACTTCAAGTAGTCAACTGAATGGTTCTCTTCAGAACCATTCAGTTGACTCTCTCTGAACCAATTCGAATTTATAGCAGGGAATGGATTTCGGGCACTTTCCCTTATACCAGGGAGTATGCAGGATTGATCTACTTTTCAGGGTGGTAGAAAGTCACTCGGAGAAATTTTTAACCTTGAAAAAACATTTTGAATCAACCGAAATTTATTAAAACAGCATATAAATGTATTTTCTTTCAATGGTTTAAATTTTTTTTTGGCAAAAGTACTTGAAATTTTTGATAGGACGCTGCTCCTCTCTCCATGCGTACGACTCTGCATTATTGTATGGTTCAAGATAATTCGCAACTCTTTCATATATTACTCTCTTCACAAGTTTTTCAGTATTGATCCTCATGAATATATAACGTTTTTAACACATTCCGGTTATAAATAAATTTGTAACACTCATTTTCAATGTATTTGATTTTCAAGATTTAGTGAAACCGATTCGTTTGATTGAGTCTTAGCTGTGGTAAATCTATGAAAAAATGAAAAATTTTATCCATTGGGATTTCTTGATCATTAAAAATGTTGAATAAAACTACACACATAGCAGAAAACAAGAATATCGTTTTTTACGTATCAAAATATCTCCGTGCGCGTCACACACAACTACGCATATTTATTATTGAAACTTATAAGTGTAAGAAACTGAAATAAATGTGTAGATAATAACTGGAAAAGGGACGGAATTAAGACACCTTTTTTTGAGCTCCCATATACTGTATGCATATACGGCAAATGGTAAATGTGATATATATATAAATTTATCGCTCAATATATATATTTGTTACGCAAATACGCAACCATCGCTGTGGTAAATGTAATGAATGATAAAAAAAAAAGTTATGCGCGTAAAAATGATAATTTGATAAAATGGTAAAACAGTAATATATCGGGGTACGATCGTGAAACTTGTTAAATGGAAGTTCATTATATTTGAGGTACAAGCTTAAAATTTGTTAAATAAGAGTTCATTACTTCGGGGTACAAGCGTAAAATTTGCTGAGTACCAAATTACGAATTTATGAGTTCGTTACATCGAAGTCCAATTGTATAATTAGTCAAATGGTTGGGGGGGGGGTTAATTTTATCGGGGTCCGTTTGCAAAATTCGTTAAAATAGGAATTTTTTACAATGGGGTCTGATTCTATATTTACAAAAACTCGTAAACATTCGTTATAGAATTTGTTAAATGAGAGTTTGTTAAGGAAGGTCCGATTTTAGAATTCGTCAAATAGGAGATATTTAGAGGATGTTCAAAAAAAATCGTTAAATAAGAGCTCATTATATCCGGTTCAGACTCTGACTCACAAGTACGGTCATATACTTTAAATAATAAATCTTATCGTGGCAAGGGACTGAGTTGTCATAATCACCAATACGAAATGGTAATTATGCATAACCCCCACAAATATGACGAATTTAGTTGATTTCTCATATTTATCAGTGATTCTTGGGTATTATGCATAATCACCGGTAAAAGTGATAAATTCAGGGAACTTTATCAAAATTACCCAAATTGGTCGGCGATTATACATAATAAAACCGGATTTATCGTGAAGTCTAGAAGCTTCGCGAAATTGCCAGCAACTGGTCGGTTACTTCGTTGAATGTCCAAACTTATCACGTATTCATTAAATACACCCGCCGGGCTTTATTACAAAATTCAATGTATAAGGGGCTCCCAAAAAGTCTTAAATCTGGACGTCCGTCGACCCTGACATAAAGGATCCCTGTCTGTAATAAGGCGTAAAACACATTCAAATCTCATATTTGTAGATTGATATGAAATTTTAAGCTGTTTTACGTTAAAAAGTTAGTCAGGATGCATTAGCAATCGATCATTTTAATCCAGTTTTACGATCTCTCTATATTTTACGGTATAGTGCGACTACACTTTTTGCTCCCAGCTCAGTACACACAATTGCAAATGCTACAAAATTCATCACACAAAATATACACAGTAATGTACCTAAGGAATTGGATCTACAGTCAGCAGGAAAAAAGGGTATATGACTGCTGTTTTTATTTATCTATACGAAACCGCAATATTGATGGGGTTTTTACAGTCTGCGGTTGCTATTCATTATACCAATTACCAATGAATAAGAGTTTTATTTGGAATAAGCACCCTATATGTGTGCTTGGCTTAATTTGTGCATCTGTGAAGTGTATTTCTAGGAGCTCTAGGTCAGCGTTTCTCAACCTTTCTGAACCCAAGGACCATTAAAATCTCTGAAACAAATTGGCGAACCGACTTGTGTCCCGTATTACGGGACATTCCTCTAATTTTGGTTGTACCGGTTCTTTTCATACAAATTATCTCGTTTTTCCAGTTTATTTGAACTTGTAATATATATTCCCTAGAGTAGTGAATGCACGTCATTTTCATTACATATAAATTATATTATGATAATTATTGCAAAAAATATAAATATGCATCTTGCGTATTTGTCAAGTTCAACGTCTTTTTTCCACTATTTTTCAGCAATTTTAATAGCAATTGGTGATTGTGTTTAGAGCTTCTGGCACTGTTTTTGGTGACAATTTCCGATGTCCCGTATTTTACTCCATTTAAGGGATTCCAGTTACAGTATTTTTCTCAATAAAATAAGGGGATCTGTTCATTTGAATAATTTTTATTGTACCGATTTTTTAACTGTGATTTGTATCAGCCGTTTATTTTCCCCCACACTTCAGCAATATCAACAATTTGCATTTTAGGTAATAAATTGCATTTTTTGGCAATTTTTAGAGATATCCCGGATTTAAGATTGCATTTTCCTAGATGATGTATGGTGAATCCACATACATCCTTATTATTACATGATATTTTGTAAGATGTTTATACGTTATTACATGTATAACGTATGAAGGTAAAAGTTTTTATAAAACTCCATATTGTGATACTAATAGGCCTATCAACCACAATGGTTGAATAATCTTTCCTTCTGTTAAAATTAAATTATCAAGTCTGCTGGCGGACCACCTCTGGTCCGCGGACTATAGGTTGAGAAACGCTGCTCTAGGTTAAACTAGCTCTGGTTTGGGTGAACAAATTTTCCGTCTTGTAGGCAGTATTAAGAGCTAAACTATACGTACTTCGAGGACTGAATGTGAATGAGAAAAACACAGATGAAATCTCAGTGTCAGCTTAATCAAAACATAAATATATATACTTGTTTCAATAAATGTAGAGCATGCTTGCTCAACCCATGACCCTTGGAGAGGCCTGATGTGGCCCGCAACCTAAATCCTAATTTTGTAAAAAGGAACTAAACAAGGGTCTGTCCCGACTTTTTACAGGGTCCTGTTTTTGTGAAAAGGGTCATTCATTTTGTGGAAAATAGGTAATTTTGTGGGAAGTGAAATAATCTAGTTAATTTGTCACACATATAGGAGGAGATACACTTGGAAGTCTGGGGGACACGATCATGATGATGTCAATTCATATATACATTAGTTTAGTCGACTCCACCTTTGACGCTGTGGGGGAGCAATGCCCCCCCCCCCCGTATCTCCGGTGATGTTGTCACAAAAGAAATGAAATGTCAAGTTTATAGTTTCATTAATTTTATTTTGTGAAGCGTCCGTTTTTCAGATCCGGAATTTTGTGGAGTGCCCGGAAAATGGAACCAAGTTTTGGTTGTACCTCTACTAAACTGCGCATTTACAGATCACTTAAGTGGCCCGTTGCATACTTCTTGATAACTTGATTCATGCCCTGTGCAGTTCCCCTGATCATTTAAGTACCCTGTGGCACATTCCCAGATCACTTGAGTGACCCAGGACATATTTACAGATAACCGTGGCACGGTTCCGGAGCAATTAAGCGACCCATTGCTCAGTTCCGGTTCACTCAAGCAACACGCGTATTATTTACAGATCACTTAAGTGGCCTGCGGCACAGTTGCAGAGCACTCAAACAACCCACGGCACAATTCTAGATCACTTGAGTGTCGTGACACATTCCTACACCCCGTTATTAAGTGGCCCGCGACACGTTTTCAAATCAATGAAGTGGTCCCTCACTCTCCTAAATATTGAACATCCTTGATGTAGAGTAATATGAAGGAATGTCTAGATTATCAAATTTTACATCGTATTTTAAAATAATGAAACGTTCTTATATAAATTGTGCACTTTGCGGACCGGATAAAATTCTCTGAATTGAGCCAGTTTTTGGTATAGACTGAAATTTTGTATCAATCTCATTCGCAGCATTTTTGTATCTGAATAACGTTAACACACACACGTGCGCAATCCACCAGAAAACCACCGAATAATGAGGATGACATTACTCTTTATAAAGAGCGTTCTTCCAATTGCCACAGATGTAACATTCGGTTCGTGGAAATGAGGTGCTGTCGTGGGGGTGTGTTGGCAGCTGCGCGACTTCCTAGTCTGGTGAAATGCCCTTTTTTTGTGGGTTTGGTTATTTTTTTCTTTCTTTTAAAATGCAGTCGGCCCCATTCAATCGGGTGAGAAATAAACGGATATATATACCCCCGCTTAAACGGATAAAATCCTCTGGAACCAAAATTTCTCCTATAGAGACAATGTTAAAGTTCCCTGCTTAATAGAATAATTTCAGTAACGGTTTACGGAAACATTTCGCCGCTAGCACGTTTCGTCCCCAACATTTCCCCCTGCCCTGACTTGAGTGACCAAGTTGGACATGTACCCCCTGACATTTCACCTATCCTGACTGTATAAGTGATCAAATTAGCTGCACATTTCACCTGTCGTGACCGCATGAGTGACCAAGTAAGTGCCTGTATGATCGACGAAGCGCATGGCCGTATGAGTGTTGGTCACTCATACAGTCACTTAGTTACTCATGCGGTCGTTCATACGACGCATGGCCGTATGAGTGACCAAGAGTAGGACCGTATGGGTGACCAAGCGCATGACTGCATGAGTAAGTAAGTGAGTTACCATATGAGTGATCAAGTGAGTGACCATATGAGTGATCAAGTGAGTGACCATATTAGTGATCAAGTGAGTGACCATATGAGTGATCAAGTGAGTGACCATATGAGTGATCAAGTGAGTGACCATATGAGTGATCAAGTGAGTGACCATATGAGTGATCAAGTGAGTGAACCACTAATTGAGTTTGACATTTAGCTCCTGATATATCACACCCGACATTTCGCCCCATGTATAAATATTATGTGAGTTATATCACTCACTTGGTCATTCACTCAACCACAACACTCACATAATCATACGGTCACTCACTTGGTCATTTATCCGCTCACTCACTCATACAGTCAATCGCACACGCATTTCGTTATTCACACGGTCACTCACCTAATCACTGTATAACTCACAGTCGGTCACTCATACGGTCGGGGGGGGGGGCAGGCGAAATGTCAGGTGCGAAATTTTCGGATCCCTAATAGTTAAAGCTGGAGTCGTAAATCGTTGAATTTGAACTACGATGGAAGAAAAAAGGTGAAATTTTCGTGATGATTCTCTTCAGACACAGAGAGGGAGAGAGAGAAAGAAAAAGGATGATTGCCACTGCCTTCGACATAATTTCCTCGTCACGAGTGCGTTGCACTTTCACTGACAATAGTAAAAAAAGTCACTGTCACACGTCGTGGACACGAGACTCTTGAGAAAGAAGAACTTAATGATGCCTTGACTATATCATCGCCATACGTATATAATTATTCCCGACTTCCCGATCTACTGATAATGGACTTGTTAAGTTTATAGACAAAAGCAATAGAGCCTGTGATGTTGTGGATATGCGGGTTATCGAAGAATCGGGATCACATCTCGTTATACACGGCGCATAACATGGATACTAGTAGATGAATAGTTCCTATCACCTTTGTTTTCTTTTTCTGCGATACAATCGACTGCATAAGAGAGAGAGAGAGCACAAAATGTGTTCTGAAAGAAAAATTACCTTGGACAGAACTGAGAGAGCAATTTGCAATCAGTGGTTGCAAATTTAAAAACGCTTAAAATTACTATATGTATACGGTACCTGTTATATATACACTATACCCCTCTTTATAGCTGCCTGTTAAACACCCCCTTCCATGTGCTGATTTAAGTGAATTTTGTCTACAGAATTTTCGTAATAGTGATCTATTAAAATGCTATTCGAACTTAATAAAAGAATATGCCAATATATATCATCTTGCAGCCCTTAATCTTTTCGCCAAACTTTTGTCTGGACTATCTCCGACTGCCTTCATTAAGTCCATAAGTGGGTCGTGGGCAATACCGTCTTAACGCATGGGGGCCGCGCCCGGCCCGATGGCCCTCAGGTACAGAATGTCATCTCGTGATATTTAGATTTGGTTGAATTTTTAAAAAGTAAGTATGTAAATTAGCGTGCGGGGTATTTGTAGCCTGGTAGGGAAGGGACTTCAGAAAAATCACTTGCCCCAGTTGGCCTATAATATAGCGGACATCGACTTGGAAGTCTGGGAGAGGGCACGATCATGACGATGTCAATTATATATACATTAGATGAGTCGACTCCACCTTTGAAGCTGGGGGGGGGGGATAATGCCCCCCGTATCTCCACCAATGGCTTATAATGATTTTAAGACGGCCTTCTCTGTTCATGGGTACACAAATTTCGGCCCGTAAAACCTTTAAAGGCATATTTTAACTTTTAACTCTCATTCTACAAGTTAAAAAAAAAATAATATTAATTCTTATATAAAACCCATGTTTCAATCAATCAAACTTTGCTTAAGCAGGGTTATTGGGTAGAAAAAGAAAAACAAAAGCATGCGACTCGCTTATAATGATAGTAATTGCTCTGTGAACGCGGTACTATATGCACTGTACAGGGGGATTACTCAATTCCCCTGGCTGCAAATTACTGGCGAACCGCTGATCCAGAGTCATTCTTCCAATTTGAAAACGTATCCAAATAACGTTTAGACCTTATACGTCATTCATTCTTTAAGGGGTTGTATAGTTATCAAAATATAAAAATTAACTTTTTAATTTGATAACCCCGTGTTAAAAATCTCAATTAAAGAGAGTTGTCTCTTCTGAGGTCACGTTTCTAAGTGTAGTATTCGCTGAAATGGTATTTGAATTAAAACAAATCGCTGAAAAGAAGGGAAAGAAACAGCATATTGAGCTTGTCCGTTAGTTTATAGTCCGTGGACCCTTTGAGTGTCCTTAGAGAGGTTCTGGGGGGGGGGGGGGGGGAGTCATGAGCTTGTTTGAGAAAATAATTTTAACATTGTTTTTTCACATTATTATGTGCTGAATACTATTCGATAAAGGGGTTCGTGGCTTTCGTTGTATTGACAAAATGAGTCTGTACAATACAGAAGGTTAAGAACCCCACGAAAAATATACATTTTTCAAAGTTTGCTGATCCCTTGAGTTCCTGCTTGAACTTCAAGTATTTTCACCTAAATGAAGAAAAAAACTTGACCTGTATATCATTCCTTGAATTAGTATTGTACAAGAATAATGCAAGGACTCCCAACAAAATTATTCAAGAGCTGTCTACGAGTGTATATATTTAACTAGAAGATCTTAACCTTCCGAGTTCCACGAACCCGTTGTCCCAATAAGACGAAGTCCAGCGAACCCCCTCCGCCAGTGAGTTAATTGTTTTCTTATCCAAGATCTCGTGGACTCTGAATATGAAAATATTTACTATTACTTGGAAAAGGAGGTCAGAAGGCTCCCCTGTTGAAAATCTCCATGTTAGGTTCACAATGTCCAAATCAGGTCGTAGTACATCCATACACACATGCAGTAATATCATTCCATGTACGTGTAGCGCTGCCTTTGCAATTCCTTTCCTATAGTGAAAGAATGCGTAAGGTAAAAAAAAAAGACCGTTAAGACCCTTCCTTCAGTTCATAGCCAGTTATTTTCACAACTAAGCACGTTCACAGTTCCTCTGCCGGAAGACTTTTACACAAGGGAACCTATGGAACGAACCGGACATTATAAAAAGTATCATAACTCGTATTACGCATTATACCTGTGTTTCTCAACCGCCGGGCCGCGGCCTGGTACCGGGCCCTGACATAAGTCAAACTGGGCCGTGAGTGGTTCATTGTTCCATTTTTACGCATTTATTTCTCATTAATAGTATATATGGCCGGGCCTTTCACTCACGAACATGAAATCAACCGAGCCGAGGGCTTTCAAAGGTTGAGAACTACTGCATTAGACCGTTCCATTCCCACTCCTCACAATTTCTGAATGAATAAAAGTATTTCAGCTTAAATGGGTTGAATCCTGTTTAAGGACAATTGAAAAAAAATGCATGATTTAACATTTTGAAACATGTTACGTAGAAAAGAAAAACAAAGTTGTCCCATTTGACCAAACGGGATATGGTCATCGCACTTATAAACCGGATTTTTTCGGAAATAGTTATCAATCGTTATTGTTATCAGAAACCCCGAGCCTGAAGTGATCCGATTAAGCTGCATGAACTAGGCATGTATGTAGTATAATCTATAATATTGTCAGGCGCACACACACATTCCGTATTTCTTACATATGCAAAGACAATAACGTTGAGCTTTAAAAAATTGCGTGGAACTTCTTCTCGGATCAGTCTTGAGAGAAAAAGACGCGTCTCCCCCCCCCCCCACCCTTTTTCTTATTATTATCTAAGAAGAAAAATAAAACCGGTTTCACAGAAATTCGGTTGTTGACTTCACATCACGTATATTAAATGTGATGTCGCATTGCGCGCGCCAGAGCCAGGTTATTACCGGACCAGTTTCCGCCCATTTTTATATATGTACCTACCTACTTATGTATCTGTCTGCTGCGTAGAATTTCGCAGCAGATAAATTCTAGCTCTCGGAACAGATTTCTGTGCTGCTGCTGCTGCTGAGAGGACGTCGCTTATTATCTTCAGTAATTAACGAGATAACTAACAAAAAATACGAGGGAAAGAAAAGGTAACAACTCTTGTAACGGTTGGCTGCTATGGGGAGGGGGGGGGGAAGAAGCGGGAAACCGTTTTCAGTTATAATACGTATATTCCATTTACCTGTTTTCAGTTGGTTTTTTTTTTCACTTCGCATCACTTCACTGCAATAATTTGCCTCCCAATTAAACCAAACGATCGGAACCGTTTCTTTCCGCATTGTTTTCAGGTGTGTGGTGCGTTATTGGTAAAATTTACCGATTGGCCGAACGGACGGAAGCGAACGGTACCTCAACCGCTGTGGTTTCATACATTAATTATTACAATGTTTTCCATAAAAAAGGCAGTATGTATTATATACTTTATTACTCCCATGAATATATTTCCTCATAATGGTCAATTAAATCTAGTAAATCAATTTAAAGCCGTTCCGGACCCATAGATGATAACCAAAAATAGGGGATATGATGATAAAGAAAGGAACAAACAATGTTATCTCGTCCATAATTACTTGGTAACGGTAACTTCAAAGCGTCTGATAGTAATTAAAATTAAAGCGTTCGTTACATATTGCAGAAAGGTTACGAGGTCATAATGGTTCATTTCATTGTATAAGTATGGGGGACTAATTAGTCGGTGACTATGAGGTCTATTCTGAATTATTCGCGTTTTGCTGTGTAACATGAGGAATGGCGAACCAATTTTTGAACGACCAGATGAAAATATCTCACCTACAGTCGGCCCTCGGTATTCGCGGGGGTTACGTTTCGAGAGTCCCCCGCGAACACAGAAAATCCGCGAATAACCAAAACCATAAAGTTTTGTTTTGTGTGCATATAATGAAAAGAGCAGGGTGCACCTGCGATACAAAGAAGCATCGGTGGGGGGGGGGATTCTCTGCGTTGATTTTCAGTAATGTCTTATTGTCTAATTTCTTCATTTAATTAAATATGTTGGAGTATATTAGCAATGCAAAGGTCCCCCTGGCTTTTGAAAATACACTAAAAATGGTATGTGTGTGTGTGTAATTATAAATACATTGAGTACATGTTCTTTCTCTCCCCCCCCCCCCCCATCCTGGAAAAAGTTGAAATGACGGCCCTGGGAGCAATGCTTCATCTACCAAGTTTTCTACACGTGGCGAATCTATATCAACATGCGTTATTTCTTTGTCAATGCAATAATACAATGACAATTTAAACTGGCGAAGCCCATCCACTGTGTTGCTCATAGTTAACTTGTGTCTCCCACTTCTTCATGGGGGATATGGCTTCAATATCAGAAGCAGTTATCTCGATTAATCCCGCCTCTGTCAATGTATCTGGATTGCTAATTAATTAGTTATTGGATTTCTTCTACGTCTCCATGTCCTACCATCGATCCGTCCTTCATCAACCTAACGTGAAAATGTCTTATATAACCTTTCCGATTGGTATCGTATAGATGGAAGTGCGTTCGGGCACAAATTAAGTCAAGAGTTTTTTTCCATTGATTGATTCCATATTTATAGCTCCCACAACTACAGCAGTGACACGAATGGCATTAGCGATGGTGTAATTCATTTATTGCTTGAGTCGTCTTTGAGTTGGATGCACAATCATCACAATTAAGTAACGTGCTTAGTGAGCCTTAAATGCTCGCATCGTATCCTGATCAAGCGGCTGGATGTATATTTTGTAATGTATGCTTTTTTATGAATAAATTGCCAGAGGTATCCAGTCCGTGTGGACAATGAGCCGATATTGCCATATGACGATGTGGCCTGGGTATCTTTCGGTTTGACGGCTGGATGATATGCTGTGCTATAGTTATAAGTAGAGCCCGGATCATATGCACAAAAAAAATTAGCGAAATATGCACTTAAAAATCCGAAAATATGCCCTAAAAATTTTGAAAAATTTAAAATTCCAAAATATGAAACAAAAAATGAGGAAATATACGTTAAAAAAATCATCATGCAAAAAAAAAATGCAAGTATGTTCTTAAAATGCATATTTTTTGTTTCTCAGTGCATTTTATTTTATTTAAAAAAAATATCCCCTTATACTCATAATATATACTGCATTTGCAAATAAGCTCTACATATTTTTTTTTAGTTAGGCATTTTTAATTTCTAGTTAGACTTGGCTGCTCAGTAACGAAAGAATTTCAACGCTATTTTTTAAAAACATTTAACGCTTTTGATGCTATCCTCAGAAATAGCGTTACAATGAAAGTATTTCATATTTGGAAGAAATTATAAACACACATCTATTAATTCACTAAATCCCACCTGCGGAAAAAATCCTACGTTATGAAAACATTATGACCAATATTCATTTGAAAAATTATGAAAAAAAGTGATTGAGCTTATTTAATAAACCTTCTAAAATATGCACTCGCCGAAAATTATTTGATTTTATGCATTTATATGCACTACTGCTAAAAAATGCCAAAGTATGCAAATGCATATGCACATATGCATAGTCAATATGCCCAATTTTCCTTGCAAATTTTTCACTTTCTTCAGTCTTTAAGAAAAATTTCCAGAAGTACTGGAGAGTCATCGTTAACACATACGATTCATATTTTGTTCCGATACTAGAAAAAACGTGAGGAAAGTGCCAGTAACAGTCATAAACGGGAAGAAGACAGCGAATATTAAGACCTCGAATAGCGAGAGCCAATTGTAAATAAATTACACCTTACCTTAACGAAACCTCGGTTATACCGACATTTTGCTGTTCCTTTCACGTCGTTATAACCAAGTTTGTTGTACTGTATTTGCTAATGTCTAATTCTATAATGTCGACGACGGGGCGTGAGTCCAGAACCAAAGTTTTGACATTCGTGCCTTGATATAATCTGCTGATAAATAAAAATTGATTTAATACGATATTTTGCTTTGACAATTTTTTATAGCGATATTTCTGCGTCCTTTTCACGATATATTGATTGTCTCGTCTTGACGAGTTACGACACGACACCAGCTATAGTAGATACGGATAAATCGCCATGTGGGGGCAGCGTCAGCAATTGTGAGCTTTGGACTGAATTAGGTCCACCCGTCCATGTACGGTCCGCAAGGGCAGATGAATTTTCTCTCCTTCAAAAATTCATCTTCGCATCAGCCAGCTGCTAAAAACCTTCGTACAGACAATATATGTATAAATGAGCAATAACTGTACATATAAAATCATGCTCAGATGTGGTTTCGGGATTTCAGGTCAGTCATTCTGAAAATGGTACATTTTGTAATTCCAATCTAGAATTCTCTCGCTTATGCCTGAAAGTGTACGAATAGTGTTATCATGTCGTTATACTGTTATCGCGGTATCATGAATTTTGAATAGTAACCCACCTTCCCGAAGTGATAGCTTTGCATTGCTTTTGTACTTTATATCCCTCGCTGGCTATTGTTATCTAAACACCCACTTATTATTATGCTGTGACCAGTCAGTCACTCAAACCGAATTTTATCTATTGTGGATCTTAATCCGGGAACTATAAAGGACCAATCGTGCTAGTCTTTTCTCTGTATAAGGTCATTTAGGGTCACTCGTCTCGAATTTCATAGTGTTTCGAAAAAATATGAGCAGGATATCAAGTTCTTGAGGGCATTAAAAAAAAAAAAAAGACAGATCTTATCTTTGTTATAATGTTCTTCAATCGCTAGTCCGCGGACCATTTCATCCAATATATAGTCGCTACATAATTTTAGATTTCTCCCGTTTTTTATTCCTCTAGTTTATTTATTTTTCTACCGGTCCTGAAATTATTTCCCTTGATTATTGTTAGTTTTTTTTTTTTTTTTGCTGGTCCACAAATTATTTGCCCCATTTATTTACTTTTTGCTGGTCCGCAAACTACTTTTCATACACGATTATTTTCTCGCTGATTCCTAGATTATTTCTCCAATTTATTTATTTTTTTTTTGGTCTGTAAACTATCTTTCTTATTTATTTGTTTTCACCGGGTCGCAAATTATTGCTCTTGTTTACGGTATTTATTTTTTGCGGTCCTCAAATTATTATATATTCTTATTTATTTATTTTTGCGTTGATCCACAAATTGTTTTCCCCCCATTTATTTATTTTTCACCAGCCCAATTATTTCTCCATTTTCGCTTGTAAAAAGGTTGAACAACACTCACTAGTGTAGAGAGCGGTTTTTTTAATATGAAAATTTTGTTTCTCTACCAGCTCGCTGGCAGAACGATTTTTTTTGGTCGAAACATGTATTATTCTGCAGGGAATGGTCTCACCTCTCCCCAAATGTGCCATATTTTATTTTCTGTTAATCGAGTGTATAACAGAGCAGGGCAGCAACTAGATACTTCATCAGCCGGGTCAAGAACTCATTTTCGCTCCCCGTGTAATATAAAAGAATCAGTTAAAGCAGGGATTCTTAAATAATGGGTCGCAGGGGCTTCCGAGATCGATCGTACAAATTCACTTATTACTGCCCTGTTATAAATGCTCTTATTGCCTCACTGGTTTCACTAATTTTGAAAAACAAACAGTTTCATGGGTCGCGAAGCTGATCTTGTAGCTGATTTTCTGTCACAGCTGAGGGTGAATTCGGTGCTCCTCTCTGGTCCAGCGCCGGGACACCAGTCCCGCCTTCACTCTAGTTGTGATTCTGTGACCGGAAATCAGAATTCCGGTCACAGAAAACCACAATTTCAGACCGGAAATCATTCATCGCTGGGCGTTTCACTTTCAGAAAAAAATCAACTGGACCGCGGGCTTCTTAAGGTTGGGAACTGCTGATCTATACTAGCAACACAGCTGCAAATATTTCGGACCCTATCTCCTCAGTTTTCTTCAGAAAATGACGCAGAGTTTTTACAGCGAGATCAGCATTTTTCACTGTTACATTTTCTGGTTCCCACGAATCATCTTTTGCTGTACTTTCATCGCCCGAGTCGGCCTTACATTCAGTAATAATTTCGGTATTAGTTGAGGTGTTACAAGTTTGTAGTGTGTCCATTTCCACAAAATCCGGAAATGAAATTTCTAAAGTTTTGAAATTTCACCTTCAACATTGTTCTGAGAATCGGTGAAATTCGAGTGAACCACCAGATCTGATCCTTCTTCACTGAGATGACTTTGTTCCAAACCGAAGCAATTTTGAACTCCCTGTTGGCTGACTTTTTTGAGATGCTGAACAATCATCATTCACGTTACATCTACTCCCCCCCCCCCCTCCATGTCAATCATAATATCAGCCCATGATTGACAAGATCCACAATGGGTTGTAATACGAATAATCCTTTTTTATCAGTTTCTTTCACCTACAGAAAAAAGCCACATTTACACAGTGTTTTCTTTTCACTGCCATCGTGGCTTGCCCTTCGAGATAGAGAGTTTTTAGAGAATTACTTCGAGGCAAAATGGTGAAAATGCATTAATTCAATACAGTGAATGCAGAAATTTTTTTCTTTTTCGAGATATAGAGTTTTTCGGGAAAGAGGTTTGGCTGTACATAAATAGAATTAAAGAAATTTCTAGTTTAAGTCGAACTCCGATACGTTTCCGATAAGTTTTCACTCAGCCCCAGAACATTTTTGATATTTTAATGTTAAAATTTTCCCTTAAATCGAAGTTTTCTTCCTCTAAGTCGAGGTTTTCGGGAATGAGAGAAATTAAAAACATGGCATTTATTAATAAAATAGAATTTACATTCAAGCGAATGTAGCCAATAGGCATATTGGTTGCTGCTGTTTTTTTCAAGTTTCTGTAAAAGATCTTTCAAAAAACTTTTAAAATGTAATCTCGGCCAGCCTTTTAACCCTCTACAAATAGTCACAATAAAAGTGTGAGTGAGAAAAAGGCGTTCGCGCTCTAGTTTTAACGACCATCATCAGACAGACGTTGTAACACCTACTTGTTATAATCACGATTTTTTTTTTCTTCTTTTGTAATAAAGGCCTCTTTTTTTTGTGAATAACCAAAAAGTAGGTATTCACAAGAAAGTGTGGGGAAAAAAAAAGCAGCAGGTGCGTCAGGTCTCAGTCACTAATATAAGAAATATCTAACAATGACGTCACTTGATGCCACACGACCAGTGTACAAACAAATATCTTTCCTCGTTATCAAAGTTTTGTATGTTTGCGAATTCAACAGCTGGTCTTTTTCTTCTCTCTCTCTCTCTCTCTCATTTTATCTTGTAGCTCTTTTTTTTATATAAAAAAAAGAAGAGAGATGATGAGATGTCCAACGGTATCTTCTTGCATGTCTTCTCTGTGAAGCGTACATCCCTTTTTCGCCTTGTTCTTCCTGTACCCTTTTTTTTAAATGTATTTACACTGTGCCTTTTTTACGGTAAATGCGATAAATCTGGTTATTATGCGTAATTGCCGATCATTTTGGTAAGTTTGATAAATTTCCCTAAATTTATCACTTCTACCAGCGATTATGCATAATACCCAAACGTCGCTGATAAATATGGTAAATCGTACTGAATTTATCACATTTGCCGGTTATTATACGCGATCGCCATTTCATATACGTAAGTACGATAAATTGGTCCCTCGTTGCTGTGATAAGATTCATTATGACCGTACTTGTGAGCCAGAATCTGAGCCGGTTATAATGAACTCTGATTCAACGAATACCCTTGAAATAATTAACTCATGGTTGATAAATTCGGAAATCGGACCTCGATATAACAAACTTGTATTTAACAAATTTTATGATTCTACCCCGATATAATAAATTCACATTTAACCATTTCAACAAAAAAATCAACGACGCTTGGGTATTACGCACCGATAAAAGTGATATTTTTTCAACATTCATGAAATTTACCAACGGTTCTTGGGTGTATGCATAATCACCGGTAAAAGTGATAAATTTATCAAACTTGAAGAGATGATTGATGATCATGAATAATAACCGGTTATTATGCATAATATCCGATTTATCTCATTCACTGCAACATCATATTTACGAACACATTTGTGTTTGAAATTCTCGAAGAATAATAAACTCTTTTTTATAATGTTAAGAGAAAAGAAAAAACCTCTTTTACAATGTTAAAATAAAAGGAAAAAATTTATTTTACAATGTTAAAATAAGAGAAAAACTTTACATTGTCAAAATAAGAAAAAAAGTTTGCAATGATAAAAGAAAAGAAAAAACTCTTTGACAATGTTAAAGTAATAGTAAAAAAAAGTAGTAATCAATCGTAACATTTCTTCAGCATCTTGTGAAAATGCCAACGCAAAATTGTAAAAAAACGAGTACTTTTCTATTTTTATTTTTTTTATCGTTCGATGGCGTTAAGAGTTTCCGTGTCAAGAAACCAAAACCGGTAGAACCTCATAATAATGATAATAATAATTTGTTCTAGTGTCAGGTAATGAGGTTCATTATGTTTATGCTGTCTATTGTGACTATAAAAAAAATGTTTAAAATAAAAAAGAATTAGCGTAGCGCGTAGAGCTTCCTCGTTTTTAAATTTGCATAATAATGCCGTTTATGGTGGCTTGGTCACTGAATTAAGCTTATCAAGCAGTTAGTGATCATGTCCCATTACCTGTAATGCTTAAGATTCGGGTCACATTAAATATATGGATTTAAAAAGAATTATTTACTGACGAGGAAATCCTAAGAATGAGAAATTTGCATAAAACGGATGTTTGCCGATGACTTTGGTCCATAATTAGTTCCATGGACCACCACGGGCCGAGGACTTTATATAAGACGTACATCACTAATCTCAAGAAGTATACGTCTCCGGCTTATTTAGTAAGAAGAATTGTTCGATAGAAAATGTGACTTCAAATCAAATGTGTGGAGTTAATTAATGCACCTTTAATATAAGTTCAATGTCGGGATTACACTGATAAAAGTTCTTTTATAAAACCTGAAAATTTTAACCAATAAGCATGTTAGTTACATTCGCTCGAATGTAACCGATACGCTTATTCGTTGTATTTTTCAAGTTCTATGAAAAAAACTTTTGTCAAACTTTTATAGTGTACTACCTTCCTAAGGCCAGTATTACACTGTGAAAATTTTATAAAAGTTATTTTATAGAACTGTAAAACGTGACAAACGCAACTAATAAGCTTTTCGGTTTCATTTCTTCGAATATAACCAATAAGCTTATTAGTTGTATTTTTCAAGTTTTATAATAGAACTTTTATAAAACTTTTATTGTGTAATCCCGGCTTAAAACCAGCATTACACTATAAAAGTTTTGTAAAATCCCTTTGATAAAATTTGAAAAATTTAACCAATAAGATTATGGGTTGCATTTGCTTAAATGTAACTTATAAGCTTTATTGGCTGGATTTTTCAAGTTTTATGAAAGGGATTTTAACAAACTTTTACAGTGTAATTCCGGTCTTAAACAGGTTTTATTTTATTTGATCAGTATAGAAAAAAAATCAAGTATTCACCGATACATCGTATTGTTTTAATTTTGGCCGGTTAGATATATTTTTTTGTATGGTTATGTGGCGGAGGGTTTTGGACAATATGGTAAATACTCTTGTCTTTACCAACTTATACTGTCCGAAACCTTGATTTGTATATTGATTAGTCTTTGATTTTCGACAACTTTTTATTAAGGATTGAATTCAATTTTATTCAAAAAAGTTAAACTTACTTAAGTTAAACTTTACTTGAGTACAATTAATTAACTAGTCTAATTAAGTACACTATTTTTTAAGTCAGTAGTGAAATCGGATTACTAAGGCAGTCGCGTGAAAGTACTCTAGGAATTAATGGGAAAAAATGATAGTTTGAGTTTCGAATCCACTCCTACTCTGGGGAGTTCGGTGAGCTTTCTTACTCAGGGATGGGAGGTATTCTATATGTAGGGTCCGTTCTTGAAAGTAAAGCGTAGTCTACTACACTTTTCGTAGCGGCAGGCATGTCGGAAGCAGCCGCCGCCGCTGAGGCTTGTGAATGTGGCTGGAATACATCGTCACTGTCCGATAGACAAGATTCAGATAAAGTTGACACATTAAGCTTCTATGTGCTTTATTTATACATAGGGTCTCCGGGCAAAGGGATGTTCTGGGAATACCTGGCTGGGAGTAACAGTTTACATGTTTGCATACTCACTCGCATAGATCATAATACTAGATTCCATCATGTAGGCCTCCTATTGGCATGAGAACTCCATGCTCAATGGAATCCATACGTAAAGATGGTCCAGGTTCAAAGGGCAGCTCTGTTGGATTCTGAAGATGGACGTTTTTTCCGATCATATTTTACTTGGAAATTTGATTTCTCACATTTTTGCTTTTTGAAAGCTTTCTGTAGCCCCCCTTTAATACCCCCCCCCCCGTCGTCGTCGTCGTGACTCCCCTTTTACCTATACCCCCCTTAATTCCAGGCACAAGGGGTGACCATATGGTCACAGGTTGAGAACCACTGCACTGGACAAGAGTAATTTGAATCGGGGGGAAGCAAAACAAAATGGTATCGTATCGTCAGCCGCCACGTAAGTAGCCATGGGTCACCATTCCATGATTGGCATCTGGATTCATTTTTATTATATTATTAGTAACAGCAGTGATATTATAATAACAATAATAGCGTTTCACGTCAACCCACTACATGACTGTGACACCTGCTGGCGGTAGTTCGAGTGAGGGCTGTGCAACGCACGTCAGTCCTCACTCATCGTCACGAATCTCGACTCGTACAAAACGTGAGACGAGACTCGAACACTCATCTCACGCACGACTGTGCTGCTTCCCTTGCCCTATTCTCGGACGCGTAATTGTGCCAGGTACGGGGAGAGGGCATTTTTTTAATACAACAGACATGGAGTTCTTGTCGAGTTTCGTTAGGGAGGGGCGAGGACAGTTTGCATGTGCGGGGAGAGATAGAGTGTGTGTGCGAGTTGAAAGAACTACCTGTTGTCTCTGTAAATCCTGATGTACTGTGGTACGGGGGGGGGAAGGGATTTTTTTGTTGTTTAAGATTCAGTAGACGACGACATGTTCCACAGTGAGAGAGAGAGACTAGGCAATAACGAATTCTCTCCCGACCTTGACGAGCACCCTCCATCTCCTCTCTCTGTCTCGTCCTCTCTATTTCACCATCCCGTGATTTGGATCTCTCCAACCTTCGCTTTTTCCCTCTGCACTTTTTTTATGTACACAATTTTTCCCATTACAATTCTCTGAACCTTCACAAGATACGTCTTCATTACGAGAAAGAGGTCTCTGCAATAAATGAAGAAGTGAATTTCGATTGTGTATCTCATCTATTGTAAATGGCTGCCGGGTGATACGCTTAAAAATAGAGTTACGTCTAGAGCAGCGGTTCTCAATGCGGAGCACCGAGGGCTCCGCGGCCACTCGAGGATAATAAAATAAATCAATAAATTTGATAAACAAAGAAAACAGAGGCTAATATACTAAAAAGGGCTCCTCGAGTTGAACAGGGCTCCGCCATAGAAATTATACATTGAAAAGTGCTCCGCGAGTCAGAAAAGGTTGAGAACCGCTGGTCTAGAGCATGGGTGGTATGAATATGTTCATAAGCACATATATAGTTTAGTGAATAATTCATGATAGTGGTCACATTTTAACCCCTTCGCGTACAGGCTTTTGGCAACGTATTTTGATTATCTGTATTTGAAGTATTGGTGATAAATCTCACACAAGCTGGTTCCCTTGTTTGCACTGGTCATTTGTTTTTCAGACATCCACGCCCCCAAAGGAGTATGGAGCAGTTATTTGAATCCCCCTGAAAGGTAATGGCAAAAATTTTTCGTAAAATGGTATAAATTGCTATCTGCCCAGACAATTGCTTTGCAACAATACCCAATTTCATTAAATTTTGTCCCGTATTTCTAAGAAATTTGAAAAAAAATTGGTTTATTTTCTTGTTTTTTTAACAACGGTGTGTTTTGAAAATACAGCATCTTTTTCTATATTCTCTCTTCTTCTTCTTCGACAATTTTTTCCTCCGAAGTAAACAAAAACATTAGTATTAGTAGAATGTGGTAAATCACGCCAATGCGCAAACATAAGCCGGCTTATATGAAAAATGCGAGCTTACAGCAGCAAGACTTTCATAAGAATTTCTGCATAGCATAGCTTTGGTGTAGCAGATTCTTGAGTTTTGCCCTACGCTGCCGTTAGGGGGGGGGGGTGTATTCAGTCAAGCAGCTGATAATATAACTTATAGTCAAATGACTGAAGATATAAGTATTTCTTTTTATGTTTATAATCCTCAGTAGTTGGAAATGGGAAAAAATACTGCCTTTTTCGTAAATTTAGCCAACTAATCCTACGCGCGCATGCGCATATAATAATACCTATGCTTAGCCACTAGTTTATGTAAGTACTAGATTGATTCAACTTTCGGTGAAAATTATGGCAAAAGCTGAGCAGTATTTTTTTGTTGCATTCCTTAGATTTCGACTGGCAACTCATATCGCGGACTATACATCCAGTCTGTGTTTATACTATACAAGTTATAAGTACGGTACCCCTCGTATATTTCGGCTTTTGAAACCCAGCGATGAAGATTTCAAGGAGACCTGGGAAAAACATTCAGTGACACACTCGTCATCGTGGAAATTACCTCTGCGTTGCTCGGATTCTCAAATTATGTAAATGTATTTCACAAGGACTTTTAAAAGAGTCTTTTACTGAGTAAGTGGACTGAGTATGGACATACTACGCTTCAGTGATTTTTTCTGAGGCCTGTATTATGATGAATTCTGAAATACGGATAATAATTAAAAAATACTTTGAAGCGTTGTTAAAGGGAGAAAAAAATGATTCGAGGTATATCCCAATGGATAATATGAAAAAACAAGGTTTTTTCCAGAGTTTACCTCTTGGCCATATTCCCAACAAGTGAAGGTAATATGTCCAATGAAGTCCTCAACTTCCATATCCAATTCCAAAACATTTACATAATTTGAGAATCCGAGCAACGCAGAGGTAATTTCCACGATGACGAGTCTGTCACTGAATGTTTTCCCCCAGGTCTTCTCTGGAAATTTTCATCGCTGGGTTTCCAGAGCCGAAATATACGAGGGGTACCGTACTTATAACTTATATAGCATAAACAGATTGGATGTATAGTCCGTGATATGAGTTGCCAGTCGAAATCTCAAGAATGCAACAAAAAAATACTGCTGAGCTTAACAAATTAGCAGGCAGTCTATGCAGACGCTACATAAAGTTTCAGATTTAATAGAATAAAATACTTTCTTAAATTGGTAACTATTTTCGTTTCTTGCCGTCAGCCGATCTGGCCGAGGAAACTATTCCTCCTATTTATTTATTTCTTGTAGGTCCCTCCCTGTCCAAAACTCTTTTTTTTTATTATCTTTCGCCGGTCCGTAAATTTTTCTACTATTTATTTATTTTTAATCAACCCGCAAATTATTCTGCTCGTTTAATAGTTTTTTACAGGACCGGAAATTATTTTTCTATTTCATATTCACTTATTTTTTGCAGTTCAAAAACAATTATTTTTATTGCAAGAAACACACACATATCACGCCATTGCTGGATAATAACAAACAAAAAGGGATACAAAAGAAAAATAAAGGCCCTCACGTACACAAAAATATTGTCCGTTTGACCGTAAGGAACACTCTCTGAGTTCATTTTTCTTATTTTTTCCAGCGTCTGCAAATCATTTTTCTTAGTTAATTATCTTTTGCAGGTCCGAAAATTATTTTTCTTATTTATTCACTTTTTTGCCTGCCTACAAATTATAATCAATGTTTATTTTTTGCCTGTCCGTAAATTATTTCTCTAATTTTTGCCATTCTATGAAATTATTTAACTATTTTCGGTTTTCCAAAATTATTTATTTTTTGCCGATCCGCAAAATTATTAAAAGAAAACTGCGTGAGAATATCCCGTTCGCACCAAAATTCACGTCACCAATTCAAATACTGCCGTAAAAACAAAAAATAGCTGAATATTTTTCTTATATACGATGGTTTCATTACTTTCTTTGGATGGCATTGTAATCTGTATCTGTGAACGAAACAGACGTAAAGGCTGCAACAGCTGTTCATCTAAATCAGGCATCTTTAACCCGTTGCTTGCGAGCACCACGGTGCCCCCTGAAGCACCCAGAGTGCTTGATGCTCGTGTCAAATTTCGTGCTCGCGAGCTCTGACCAACATTCCAATTAAACACATTGTACAAATTGCATTCAAGGGTTACAACCATCCTTATTTGATGTATTTTTATGCTAAACTTGCTGTAAAGGTTCTCTTCTTTTTGATGATGTGTACAGGCAGTGCTCACGGACTCTGCCACGAAGCTGGGCTGGAAGAGATCTCGGCAACGGGATAAGTCCGGTGGCAGAGACCCTGGCGTTCATTCATTCAGGCAGTGCTCACGAAGAAGGTTGAAGACCTCTGAGATAGAGCAGTGTTTCCTAAAGTGGGTGATATTGTCCCTTGGGGAGGGATGTGATGGAATGAACCAGAAGGATGATTAAAGCTACAGATACAACATGGGATCCTATAGGTTGACGTAGCAGCAAGTGGGCGATGGGAAAAATACTTTTCTGTAAATGTGTTAAATCGAAAATGGCTATTATACGAAAAAGGTTAGGAAGACTGAAAGTTTGGGAGAATACTTTTACCGATACCTTTTTTAAGGACAGCTGGAGATGAAATTCTTACTCGTGCGAAACATCGCTTCGGCTCCCCTTCTGCGTACAAGCCGCACCGTTGAAACGACCCTCGAAACTGTGTGAATCTGTGAAACTGTGTTTTCAGCTAGATAAAATGAATCAAAAATCCCAGTTTCTTCTCAATATATCCGATTGGAGTAGTGGAAAGCTGCTCGTCTATCGCTGTTAAGGTTGTTGTCACGGTCCCAGGTTCAAACCAGATAAGGGAAGATATAGATGAGATATTTTCCCTGACGAGCTTGAGGCCACCACCAATAGACAACGCCTTCATTTCCAATCCATCTCATTATTGGCAGTAAATTGCACTACAGCGATATGGCCAGAGTTTTGCTGTTTCGTTTGAAATTGTTTATTCTCAATCATTCAATTAAATGCACATCCATGATTTGAATTTTACAAGACAAAATATTTTTTTCTGAATTTCTCTACAATTCTATTTTTCTCTTTACCTCTGGTTTGACACTTCTTCTATTATGTCGCCCAAACCTGGAGCTAACTCCTGGCTTTATCAAACTCGACTTCCCTAAGCAATCGATACTGTTGTACCCTTGTAAAAGCAGTTGATTGACGGCGAATGAATAAATCATGTATTGTTAAATTTTATTTTGACTTTTGAAAATTCATTTTGACTGGAAGTGTACTTTGAAGAGAAATTTCCTCTTTTAATTAATGGGAAAAAAAGAAGATAAAAACTAATGACTCGAAGAAAAGAAAGCAAATGAGGAAATACCAAGACAGTTCTATTTATTTTTCCCTCCTCCTTTTTTTTCTCGTCAACACGTGGTTTTCTTTCTTCTCTAGGCAAAACTTGAAAAATGAGACATCAAGTGATTGTGTTTAATATAAAAACCTCCAGCTGTGTTTAAATCGCAATTTTCTTTTAAATTGCATTATCATGATGGATATACTATTTTATTAATACAAAAAAAAAATTTCTATTGTATTTAAGACTATTACTACTACTACTTAACCGTACATGCACCTCGTACACATTCCTCTACGGAATTTATAACGAACTGGTACGTGCCGGAATGTGCGTGTACGTGTTGTGAACCTATAAAATGTGTATTACGAATCACGTAATCACATAATGTATATGGTACATTCCATAGATTTCCTTATGGAAGTCTTCCTGCCTAGTCTGTAAATGTGATCAGTTGAACGAAACTGACCAATTAAGTAAAGAAAGGAACTTTTCTTCTACTTTGCACATGCCTTCACTACAGGAAAGAAATTGCAAACGAAGCGCTATACGTACGTGGATCATAAAGGCTATTACGGCCCGATTATAAATAACATTGTGAACCTGAGTACAGGAATTTTGGTCAATAAGGGAGACCTGAACTCCTACATGGTCTTTTGGATTGATAACGATAATTTATAGAGGAAAGTAAGTCTGGTTCATCCTTAGCTTCCAAATATGTGTTAAGAAAAAAAACTTTTGGCGAAAAAAATTGATAACATAAACCGAAGTCCTGATAACTTTTCACGATTTTTTTTCCCATGTTACGATATTAGTTCGTTCCGTACATTGTGAAAATGAAGTCAACAACATCTGAATGATAACATTATCAGTGGTTTTAATAAGCGGTGTCTACTGTGTAAATGTATAGAGGTGACTATCAGAGGCGTACGCCTAGAGGCCCCCCCCCCCCGCAAGTCGAACACAAATGAAAACGAAATTAATGTATCGAAAGAGGAGACTTTTATGCGCTATTTCAACCAATTTCTGTTAATTTAAATGCTTTTTGAAAGGTAGTAACTCAAAATTCCTCGGGAAGAAAATTTTTGTGCCTCCCTCCAAAGATCAATCCTGCGTACGCCACTGATGACTATAAAAACCAACGAATACAAAAATTACAGATATAGTACGTTTTAAAATTGAAGCACTTAAAAAAACGTGTATCGGTAAGCACGTTGCGTGCGTGTTCCGTCCGTTCTCGGTACAGAGTTATTAGCATTGTATGTGGTTTTTTTTCAGTTGATCAGGTGAGTGCACTATGTAGTTGCTTGATATCGGCTTTGCGGTCGTTACACGTGCAGAGGAAGCACTGGAACGTAACGATTTTCTTCTTTTTTTTCTATTATTATCATTCGTTACTCTTTCTGTGCACCTACTGGGCATTACATGAGAATGAATGAACAACAAGTGATAGAGGCCCTGCGAGCACGCAAATAACAAACCTCGGGGCCTGCCTGGTCCTTAACTGGTGAAATACTGCGCAGAGAATCGTGACGAGATGGCGGAAAGAGAACAATGCCTGGGAATCTTTCATCGCATTTATTACTTTTTTTTTTTTCAAAGAAGGTTTTTTTCTTCTTTCATTTCACGAGATGTTAGTGCAGTTGTGGAATGAAAATAAATGTCCCCAAGTCACTAGTTAATCACTTGATGTGTGACATCCGGGTATTTTCTCAGGACTACGGAGTATCGATATGATGTGATGCGAGTGGAAATATACTTGTCTTCTTTTTTTCCGGAAATAATCGGATTTTCAATCGTGTGACGAGTGCTGTTCGGCTTTTCTCTTATCTATATGGAGGAAGATTTTCTTATAGTGTTGTTCTCAGAGATAATTTGATCCAGGTGACGCTCAAACACTATGTAAATAATGTAAAGTGGGGGGGGGGGGAGAGTCACGTTCAAACGCATAAACATATGTATACATTCACATGCGACTTGATTCCAAACTCATCGTGCAAACTGAAAGGGTGATGGAGCACGAAAACAAAAATGTTTTTGTGAGCGAAAATTGCATGGGTATAAGTTAGGAACTTGCGGCTTTATTAATGGTTTTTGAATTAGGGCTACTAGGGGGAAAAAACACAAGAGCTGAAACATTCAGGTGTAATATTCAACCTGAAATTCAGGTGTTTAAACAATTCGTATCGAGTTGCAGGTTGTATCGCTTATCGTATCAGTCCGGTGTGTACCTGACATCAAATAAATCGCAGATTTAGCAATTGACCGATGTATTTTGAAAAAAAAAATGTTGATTTTTTTTTTTCATATTTTACATAATTTAAAAAAAAAATCACTATGATTTAAATCAGATAATTTTGTATTTCAAGCAATTTTGAATAATATATTTTTTACTCGTGGTGTAAAACAGGAGTTAGGAAGGCGTTCACATTTCAATTATTTATACATTAATTTAATATTCAAACAAATGTGATGAAAGTATTTGTTTTTGAGTGAAGAACCAGATTGATAGAATTAATTCAGTTTTTCTCAGAAAATTGGAGAAGTCAGAGAAAGAGGCGCCTATAGAGTCTCTTCCAATAACTTTCTTTCCCATGGAAAATGTGAAGTTGCTAAAGAAAGAGTATAAATAAAGTTTTATCCCTGGAATGGGATAAAAATGGCATATAGGTGGTGAATTAAAGTCGGTCGAGCCCCCCCCCCCCCAAGCGCAAAAGAAAGTATTGGGTCCCCTTAAATTAGAAAAAAGTGTGAAGTTTGGGTTTTTCTTCTTTTTTTTTTTGGGCCCTTTAGAAGTCGTGGCCTTGAGCGCGCGCCCGATGCGCCCGCCGTTAAATCCGTTGTGAGTGGCTTGGGCCAAGTCATTCACAACTCAAACAGAAGATAAATGATGTCGTCTGATAGGCACTTTTGAAACAATTCCAATGATGCTACTCTGATTTTGAAACAGTCGAATTCCGTTATAACGAACTCCAAGAGACTGTAGAAATCACTTTGTAATAACGAAATTTTGTTATGAAGGAATTGCAGGTTTTTTGCGTTATTCCCATGTAAACCTTATCTGGGGGGATTAGAAAAGTGTTCGTTAAAACGAGATTTTTCCGCTACAACGATATTCGTTAAAACGGGATTCGACTGTGCCTCTTCCGGTCTTAGCACCAAATCCGCGGCCCGTATTCGTAATGAAATAGTTTTACGCTGTCTCAGGAGGTCCACAACGCAAATAAAAGACAATGGTATCGTCTATTAAAATATGGAACATGAATCCTAAGGGTTTTATTGCATCTTCCGGTCTGGGCACCAGGCACGCGGCCCGCATTTGCAACGAAATTGTTTTACACTATATCTCGAGAAGTTTACAACGCAAACAAACAACATTGATATATATGACATGAATGTCGCTCTCCACTTGTTAATACAAGATATACAAAATAATAAATATCTTCACAACATCCAGTCTTCTGTATATCTTGTATTAACAAGTGGAGAGCGACATTCATGTCATATATATAGCCATCTGGTGGCTCGTCGTCCATGAGCTATTAGCTGATCGGTTCACCGTCCATTGCACGGTTCCGTTCGCCACATATACGCTCTAGCGAAGGAAAATCTCTATCTCCTCTGTAGCTTAGTGGTCAGAGCACTCGTCCGGCAATCGAGGGACCCGGGTTCGACTCCCGGTAGAGGCGGAGATGAGTTTTTTCCTTCCTTGAAAAATTAACATCTAAATAATAAATATCTTCACAACATCCAGTCTTCTGTATATCTTGAACATTGATATAGTCTGTTAGCTATTCCAGGGACAAATCCGATGATACAAATTCCATTATGTCAGTACCTACCACGCAAAAGGTAGGCTCAAAGAGCGTATTCACGTCAATACTTGCGACCGTATCTATGTCACAGCGCCTACTCCAATTTTTTCCCCTTCATGCCTTTTTAATTGTGCTACGACGTAGAGAAATTTTTTCGCAGCTCTTACTTAACGCTTTTGATCATTGAAGGTGGTTCTTTTCAGAGAAAAGTTTATGGCGTCCCAGCAATATTTTATAAAGCTATTTGATTTAAAAATAAATTAAATTACATTAAATTTCATATTAAATCAAGAATATTAAGTTACAGAATGTCATGACTATATGTGCTTTTTGATTCTTTATAGAGCTCAAATTTTATTGCTGTTTTAAACATAGAATGATTTGTGCTTAGATTTCATTGGTATGTTAAATGAGGTATTTAGTTGCTTTTAGAAATATTTTTAGCGCTCTATAAGTAAAAATGATAACTATAACCGTTATGTGCGAAAACTATTTAATATCTCTAATAAGTTACTATTTCAAACTTGAAATAAAAAAAATCTAAATATTGAACTTAAATTTAAAAAAATACGATTTAAAATTGAAATATCTAATTTATTTTATTTTCTTGAAAAAAAAAATATTTTATCAACCCTGCTTATACGAACAAGTTCTAAAACTGCAGTCTGAGAAAATTGCGTTTAAAATGTTTTTGTTGTGCATGTTACGTGAAAAGTGTGATAAAACCGGTTATTATACATAATCGCTAAGCATTTTGGTAAGTTTAATAAATTTCCCTAAATTAATCTCTTTTACCGGTGACTTTGCATAGTATGGAAAGTGTCGTAATGATGCTGTTAAGATGGCCTTGCGTATAGCGTGGGAACAATCACGAAATAGCAATTTTTAAATGTTGAGACGTTATCAACGACAACGTGATGGAACGAAATCTACAATCGAAGATTATGAAATATAGCGTACATGTTCGGTTTGGTGATGTCCCTTTGAGCTCTTTTCTATTATCCCCATAAATACGTCTAACGCATATTGAAGTCACATTCACATCTCGATAGTTACCAAGAGTCTCTTTTATTACCCTCTTATCTAATGTTAAGATCACCCAAAACAAAATATAAAAATTTATATATTGGATTAACATAAAATCACTCTATGACATACTGATATTGCATTCCGATGAAATCGTACGTTTCTAATGCAACATGAGAAACAATCGTACGATTTTCCAATGAATTAACCCGTTGGGGGGGGGGGGTTGTGTCTATTCTTTCCGTAAATGACCTGTTACACTATACGAGGCCTTTTGTTTGTTTTTCTTATTTTTGACTGCAAACAAATAAATGTCTACAGTTTCAGAAAAAAAAGAAAAAAAAAATGAAAACAATAGAGCAAAAACACTGAGTATAATACAGAGAGAGAGCATTTTCGTACGCACATGCAAACCATAATTGATTCGGGAAGCTATTGGCTAACCTTCCAGTCGTGCAGGTTGTTACGGATGGTTCACAGAGTGTGAAGAGAGTAAAGGGGGCCCCCATAGAATGGGAAAAAAATAGATGTTACAAAGATGTACGTAATATACGCATGAAAAAAAAAATTCACCCTCAAATTCGGCCTCCAGCGTTGCACCCAGATATTTTTACACCTGACAGGTTGCTCGCTGCGAGGGACTTGACCTCATTCCACAGATGAAAGTGAAAAGGTACGTGTACATATATATATATATACACATGTGTATATTCGATACTGGCAGGGCACCTGGTACCGGGCAGGTAGGCACACGATACGGTGCCTTCCGTTCTGAGATCCGAATTCATGTTGGAAATCTACAAACCTTGGAGGATGTACACATACTACTCAATCATCTTGTTTCTTCCTCGAGAGGGATGAATCTCCCCTTCGAGGTCTCTAAGAAAGTGGACCAGCATGCCGTATGAATTCACAATGAACGGTACCTACCTGACACACCGGCATATATATATATATTTCAAGGATGGAGGAAAGGAAAGTCTTTACACCAAAAGTTAAAATGGAAAGAGCCTCTCTCTTGTAGAAATGGAAGTTGTCTCTTGATACCGTAAACGCGGGCTGCTTTGCCCCTGGGACTCTCCTTTGGCCTAAAACGATAAAGCATACTCTAATTATTGTAGAAAAAAATTTCCAGAACTAGTTGTAGTTTTTACTAGGAAGCGGTACCAAGCAAGGCAACTGACTGCATCGGGTAGGCCCTACTTCACAAATGACTGACTAGGGCACTAAGCAACCAAAGCCGCTTGAAAGAACTCTTAATGCAGCTTTGCTAAGCAGCAACAGTGGTAGTTTTGTATGCTGTGATTGCACGTGGGTTTTCCATCTTCCAAAAACTTCTAACTTTCGGGTGGTTGTAATCCAGCTTTGTCAAGTTCAGTAGGTACCTAGAAACACAATTTATTGCTTTTAACTGTGGTATGATTAGAATATCGTTGAATCTTTCTCCTCTTTTTTTTTTTTTAAGCTCTGGTAACTTCAAAAATACTCCCTAGTATATTTATTACTATATGCCCTATAGTACCTATAACGTACACCTGTACGTTAAGGGGGTTGATCATATCACATAAAAAAAAAAAACCAAACAATGCCTATTTTTTTAAAAGTTTGGTTTCAAGTCATGGGCCACATTTGTCGTCGTGGGTTTAGAATGTATAAAGCATATACGAAGACTTCACCTGAGGGCACTGAGCTATAAGGTTTCCTTATAGCTCAGTGCCTGGGAGTAACACAAGCTTTTGTATTTATTTATATTGGGGTGAAATTGACCCCAATTATTTGACGTCAGCACCTAAGTTATTTAGATACATTTCATACCATTGTTTCAAAAACTTCATACTCGATATAACGACAATATATCGCAGGTTTTTGAATATCCTTATAACTGTTCCACTCAGTTATAAGGATATCCACCTGTAAAGCTTCTTTCTTTTTCCTTCGTGTGTTATGTCCGGTTCATTTGTTGAAGGTATCTCATCACTAGGGCTAGGATTTTTATGACCTAAAAACTGAAAGAAACAGAAAACCCATACAATATGCGTTTGTGTCTTTAAAAAACTTAAAGCATGCCGTAAAAACCTAAAAGTATTCCTTTATGAATAGGCTGACCATATTACCTCGAGAAAATTACGGAAATCACCAATCATTGTCTAAACCAGTGTTTTCCAAAATGGACAATATCGCCCCCCGGGGGGTGATGGAAAGGTCCAGGGGGTAGTAGAAGCTTGGGGTTTAGTGTAGGATCCTTTGGGTTGGCTTGAGGTGTGAGGATGGAAGGAAAAGTTTGGAAAATTATGGTCTAAAGCTATATATAAACACACAAATAAAATTTGCCAATTGTTGCTAATTTCATCGAAAAATTGCCAGTTGTGGGAAATGAAGCAGGGTAGAGTGAGTTGGGGGGGGGGGTGAATCACACTCCACATTGTTCTGCTGAAATATGCAAAATAATTCTCTAAAATATGAAAATATGCCCAAGTTTTTAAAATAAAAAAAATGCCTGAAAGTTATTTGAAATCATAAAAAAATGCATGAAAATTATTTAAAATCATGAAAAAATGCTTTATCACGTAAAAATAGCGAAATATGCAAAAGCATAAAAAAAATGTGTAATCATAGAAATCCGAGCCCTACTAATTACTATTAAATCCACAAAGCCGTGTTTGAAGGTCTCATAACTTAGAACTGGGACTGGGGGGGGGGGGGGGCAACCTCTCTTCCCAGGTGGAAAACAAAAATACCATTAAAAACATAATCGAATTTTACAGTGGTGGGGTGGCTAAATCATGCCCCCCCCCCATTAAAAATCCTAGTTACGGCCCTGCATAACTCATAGTACGCAAGTCGTAGATAAACATTTGATTAATGCAATTAGAAAATGGCATTCAATGGATCATCTACATATATATCTGGTGGTCTAAAAACTGACGTCTAGGATTACGCAGTAAAAAGTATTGAAAAAAAAAAATTAGTTGAAGCAATGAAATGCTTCCAGATGTTTCATAAAATTTTATGGAGTACTCTTCACCTGCTATTAAAAAACAAGGCTGACTCCATTAATTTTTTTTTCTTGTCTTTCAGGTGGTGGCAGCACAGACACATACAGTGAAGCCGAGGGGTCTAGATGTCAACGAAAATTTATTATCAGAGACCTGCCGGAATGAAATGGGCCTCACGGAAGAGCAGGTCAAAAAAGGTCAACCTTTGGAATCCGTCATCGAACAGGTCCGTTCCTCTCTCTCTTTCGCCATTTATTATCGTACGCACTCCTTGCAATTACATACTATACAGGTCTACGAATATATATATATATGTGTATGGGCTTCTTTGTAAGTGCTTAAGCCGTGCGAGATCAAGGAGATAAGACAGGGGATAATAAATGCTTGACGTGGCGGAAGTAGAAATCATGGATAAGAATTAAGGATCGGTTGTTTTACTTTGACATTTCAGCAGTTTCATTCTCAAGCATGAGTGTTCCAGAGTTTTAATTAAGGTCAATGAAAAGTCACGCAGGTAATCAATCATTCATTTTACGGTGACAATAAATATTTCCGATACCACGTGATACCCGTAAATGAAGCACATGCAGATCTTGAAATTATAGACAAAATTCTTCCGCAATGTTCTTTGAAAATCACAAATATTTAAACTCAAATATTACGTATGTAATAGAGGCGGCCCCGCTTAATCGGGTGACGGATAAACTGACAACCCGCGTATGAAATCTTTTTGTAACCAAAATTTCTCCCATATAGACAATGTTAAAAGTTCCCCGCTTTTGTATCAGTAATTCCCGATCCGCAGAGAGCAACAGGCCTACAACAGTATACTGTCTATTCAATCATTGCACTTCATGCATAGTTAGAAAAATTGGTGGCAGATGGCAGCACTACACATAACAAACATTACACTGAAACCAACTTCACGAAAGGTTCTCAATGCGCACACACATTCCAGCATGTACCAATTCGTTAGAAGTTCCGCAGAGAGATATGGAAGAGGTGCATGTCTGGCTTAGTCGTAGTAGTGGTTCCCGATTAGGGGCCGTTCAAGTATTACGTAAGCAAAATTTTAGCCATTTTTGACCCCCTCCCCCCATGTCAGCAAAAGTCAGCAAACCGCTGACCACCACCCCCCCCCCCCCACTTGTCAGCAAAATTTCGTCATCAGCTCTGGCCCTCTGAATCCTAACTCATATTTTCATAAAGGGTGGTTGATGACATAAGCATTATCCAAACCCTCCCCCCATTAAAAGTCAGCAAATCGGAAACTCCCCCCCCCCCCCATCGATGATGACGTAATACTTGCACGGCCCCTTAGGGGTGCTTGGAAACCTAAGGGTCCACGACATTTTTACTAGAGATCCACGGCCCAATTGTAGAATTATAAAAAAAATTAATGCTACGTTGCAACGGTGGTAGACCGCAGTAGTAATTTTTTTATGCTTTGACAAAAATTGTACTCGTGGTGACATCTCTCGATAGAAGTATGAAACGTTGTTTTAGTTCTGATGCACACAGTCCAGTAGATAGAATTTTTATCGCTTCACATTTACTAGTACTGGATAGAATTGTCCGAGAACATTCTCGCTGATAGATGGCTGTAGTTTCTGCTGCTGTAATAGGGGACCCACGAGTAAAACGTATTTGGGGACATATCAACATGCTGCATATCAACAACTCCTCTTCCCTTAATCAAATATTGCGATTCATAGGACTGGACAACTGTAAATATATATTAACCACTTCATTTTTTATAGTATTTTATTATATTTCATTAAATGAAAGATTTTAGAAATCATGAGAAGTATGTTGCCAGTTAAAACTTGTGAAAAGCTTCGACTTGGGAGTCTCGTAGTGTCTAAGCTGTTTCCAGTCTATTTATAAATTATTATTTATTTATTTATTTATTTTTCTTTTCTGTTGAGCCCATAGAGGGCACTAACTTTTTCAATGAAAGTAAAAAATCCCATAAAATCTGCAGAAACAGCATAGTTTTACGCAATGTCTTGAAATTGAAAAAAATGATCACGAAAAGAAAGGATTCGAATTTGTGCAACAAACTGAAAGTTTTGGATGTAATTTTTAAAAAAATCAAACTGAAAGGCCTAAAGAGTGGAATTTCTCGAGCTTTCTTGAGCATTAAGGAAATTTTCGATGAAATTGAGAGAAGAATGGCGAAAGAACAGAAAGTTTGATCAGAAAAAATCTGAATAAAAAATCTAATTCCCACGTTGTCGCCCAAGCTGTAATTACAATGGTTTTATGCTGAGAGAGAGCAAAAAAAAAATGCATAAAACAACGTCATCATGATTAGGCAAAAAGCAGAGGAAATCGCAAAAGATTTTGAAAACTATGAAAACTTTTCTGCTTCAAAAAGACGATTATACAGATGGTAACAAAGGAACAATTTGATGTTTAAGAAATTGCAAACTATATGAGACATTTTACAAACTATACAAAATGTGTGAAACGGCAATTGAATCGAATACCCAGCTTAATCGTATATTATATTGTGGAACCGTTGATATCCGTTTAGGGGGGGGGGGGGAGCGACTGAACCTGTGTAATCTTAACATCTTTCAACGTATATTGGAGAATTATTCATTTCAATTTGTACGTCCGAAATAATTTGTGTAACATCTTTGAAAGCATTTTTCATCAGTTCTACTTAACCCTTTCAGAAACAAGCATTCATTTCTTGGAATTTTCAAAATGTTTTAGCATTTTTGATACTCAAAAAATGCATTAAAAGCATAAATATGTCAACGAATCTTTATTTTTTTAATATTTATATATATGTAGAAAAATGTACATTATGAAAATTTAATTTTTGTCGAAAATCACCAATAAAGTGGAACTTTACAAATATATATGCCAAGATGATGCAAGGTATATTCAGCTTCACGTACAATTTTTATGTATGTAATAAACCAAACTTTTCTCGGAGGCACTTTCCCCTGTGGAAGTCATCTTAAAAAACTCCTAATACTTCAACTTTAAGTGCTGCCCTCTGATGAAAGCTTCCAAAGTTCATGTTCACCGTATTTCCGACTCAAAGCTTACACGCTCCTTCGAGTCAGGGTTAAATCCCTGAGGTCAAGAGAAAATATTCTTCAGTGAGAAGAAGCAGTCCTCACATTTGTGGCACCAGGGTCTGAAAGGGTTTTAATTGGCATGAGTGAAAACTTCAGAATCTCGAATATCTGATGGAATGCGATAGCTCGTCCGATCTTAATATTTTACTACTAAACTTTTGTTCTCATCGATTTCGATAACTATTGTTTATTACTAGTAAGTGCAAATTGTCTCTTTCTATATAGGATGTTCGAGCTAACATTAACTAGAAGTAACAATTTGATAGAGTGAGAGAAAAACCCTTCAAGTACATTTTGAGGTTAATAAAGATCAATGTGAACACCTTTGGGGGCTCAACAGGGGTACGAACGGCACTCTTATCTCTTGCCAAAAGGTTAAAGAACATTTGAGGAGGATATTAAATTATCTGCTGCAGAGATACGCTGTTTCCAATCATGTGAGAGACAACATTTCTCTCAGTTCGTAAACGATGTCGAATACGTGTTTCACTGATTGAAATACAAGTTAGTTTGAGTACGCATTGAACCTCATGGGGTGGTGTCCACGTGCAACTACTACTGCTAAACCACATGCGCTCTTTTTTGAGAGAATTCAAATTTTCACTCCAACAGAAACGTTGTTCAGAGGAATCGACATGAAAAACGTGCCCATCCCTAAAAGCGTGAAAATAATAAGTATGAAGTAATTTCTATTAAATGTGCGTAGAATACTTGATATGAAATCGCAAAACCAAATCGACGTGAAACCACATGCTTATGATCAATATTTCACAATCCCTCAACATAGAAAGACATATTTATGATAAATCTCGCTTTGACACTAAATTCACAAACGCGAATCCGGTTCATTAGATTTATTGCATTTCTAAACATACAAATACCAAATGTCCATAAAGCTTTTGAAAAAAGCAAAATATTTTCAAGTGTAATAAGTATCTGGTTTCTTTGATGTTTGAATATAAATTTCAATTATTATTATTATTATTATTATTTTACAACGCGAGTGTCTGATCTTGCGGTCGAACACGGTCACGATACTGTCTGTAGAGAAACGAAAAGGTTTTATTACATAGCCAGACGCGTACACAATATCAGGTCCTTGCCCCTCAAAAAAAAAAATCCGGAAACGAAAATAAAAGTGTAGCCGTGAGAAAAGAAAAATAAATAAATAATGGAGAAATTTCTTCGGAACCCATACTTTGGAGATAACTCTAAAAAAAAAGAATAAGAATAAAAAAAAAATCCACCTTTTTCTTAAGTTCTATTGCTTATCTCGAAGATTTATTCAACTGATAATTTCCAGCTATGATTTTATGTAGCGGATTTTTTTTCCCTTTTCCCAAGTTATTTTCATTTCTTAGAATAAAAATAAAATAAAAAAAATAGACGAAAATATTTCGTCTTTTTTTTTTTAGGTGTTTTATATTGTTCTTTCTTTATCTTATCGTTTCATGCATGTAAGTTTATAACGTTGTATAAAATATATATCTTTTTTTAAGAGAATGTTGGAGCGCATTCTATATGTATATGAAATGCTAGAGAAAAAAATATTTTCGTGCTTTGCCTCAGCACATGCCTTTAAACGGTCCTTTAAAGCAATGCGTCTTTGAGCAATGCTTCAGCATAGCACATGGCATCCTCGAAGAATGTTTTAGCATAGCACATATCTTTCAACAGTGTTTCAGCATAGCACATATCTTTGAACAATGCTTCAGCATAGCACATATCTTTGAACAATGCTTCAGCATAGCACATGACATCCTCGAAGAATGTTTTAGCATAACACATATCTTTGAACAATGCTTCAGCATAGCACATATTTTTGAACAGTGCTTTAGCATAGCACATGCTTTGAACAATACTTTAGCATAGCGCACGTCTTTGAACAGTGTTATGGACGTTTCTGAATAGTTCTTTTATTTACTTTGTTTTTAAACCATGCTTTTGCTAAGCACTGCGTTTCATCATTGTTCCAATCAAGATTACTAACATTTTCCAACATGTTTTAGCTAATGAATTTTTCAATATGTTTTAGTTAAAATTCCTCGGTAATGTTTGAAATTAGAGGATTTTTAAAATGAAACGAAAAAAAAATTCAGTTACATATGATATTATGAAAGTTATTTTCAAAAAAAAATGTGTATGTTTGCTACATTAATGTAAATAAGAGGGAAAAAACTGAGTACATACTTATACATTTCACATTAGAATTTTTGATTTTGGCCAGCGAAAAAAAGCAAAAATTATTTGTAACTCGTTAGTTGTATTCTTTGGTAGAATGGAATTTTAAATATGGTGATTATTTCGGGGTCATTAATTCCAACATTGGAGTTAGGCCGAAGTAGAATGAAATCCTCGTTAACCAAATGATGACAAAAAGAAAAGAGATGACCCGTTCTCCTTCAATTACACAGAGATGGACTCGAGTCCACTTTCCGAAAGAAGTCGAGCGAGCATCTCAGTCAGCGGTCATCTGACAAACGAAACGGAATCCTAGATCGAGGGAAAAAACCTTGACCACCGGTAAAGTATTACCGAAATGTCATTTTTAAAATGTTGGATCCGGTTTTTAATTATGGGGTTTCAAACCCAGTTCCTGTGTCTGAGATCTCTCATGCCCCGGAGCGAATAACGGGGACTCGCTGCTTCAAAGTAGAAAAACAATAATATGCACAGTGGAACCTCGTTTATACGACGTTCAAGAAGCCGGCCCAAAACGTCTTATAAATGTCCAAGTCGCACAACTCTGAGAATTCTTTTAAAAAAATTATTCCCGCCACCGTGCCCTCAACAGACATACAAAATATCATAAAATTGGATATGTTAAACTGTATCTCCAACTCTGAAATTCCGGTTTAAAGAAATCATTTCATTCACGCTTGACGCGGGGGAGGGGGGTTGGGTCAAAAAAATTTTAATTTTAATTTTAAAATCGCATTCCGAATTGCTTAGAGCAGGGGTCTTCAACGCAATATAAGCTTTGGCTTTCATCAGAGGACAGCACTTAAAGTTGAACTCTTAGGAGGTTTTTAAGGTGGCTTCCAGGAGAAAGTGTCTCCGGGAAGAGTGTGATTTATTACATAAAAGTTAGGTATAAAATTCTGGAAAAAAATATATGTGGAGATGAATATACTTTGCATCATGTTGGCTGAAAAAATTTAATGAAGTGAATTATTTCTTCACAAAAGAACTTAAAATTCGAAAAAGTAAAGATTCACTGACATTTATGTATTTAGTGCATTTTTTTTTTTTTTTTTAGTATCAAAAAGGCAAAAACATTTTGAAAATTCCAAAAAATGAATGATCGGGTCTGAAAGGGTTAAGTTTTTCATTGGCAGACCTGTGCCCTCCAAATGCTTACAATTGGCATTTCCACCCTCTGAGGATAACGCTGAACACATTGGGAGGAAACAATTCTGAAAGGACACACTGTATGACCGTCTTTGAAGTAATTGACGCCAGTTTCTTTGGGGCTCTCGCCGCGTCTGCGTATTCTCAGAAACAAGCAATAAACAAAAGACTCAAGTGGTCGTCATCCAGCTAAACTGATCAGCAATTACCCTAAAATATATGCCTTCTGCGGTGACAATATGCAAGAACTGTTGCAGCAATGCGTCGTTTTCACTATCTACAAAAAATTGCGTGCATTTGATGAATATATATAAAGTGTTTTTTTTTTAAGATTCGGAGTTCGAGTCGAAGTGAAAACGTCAAATAATTGAGGCTCTTTTTACGTCGAATACATAAATTAATTCAACATTAAAATATATAAAAAACCAATTGCGACTGAAACCAGGCGTCGTAGAAATGCGAAAGTCGCATAACTGAGCGACGTATAAACGAGGTTCGACTGTAACAATAGTAAAAAGAAGAGTGACGGAACCCTTTTGTCCTTCTCTATGCGTTTTTAATGATATTCAACGATCAAACATTCGGATATTTTTTCCACGCCCACCGCTATAAACGGTTGTTTAAGCTCGACCTACTTTAAAAAGAAAAATGGTTAATCATGCAAAAGAGTCACACACAGGAGGCTACGTGCATCTCTTTATTATTTTAGTTTTTTCTTCGGAGGTCCGACGATTCGGCCCCGAACCACGGGGCAGACATCGCGGTTTTAATAGTACAACCTTTCATTCCTTTTTTGTTATTCGATTAAAGTCGAGGACAGACAGTATGTAAAGTAAAATGAATTCAAAAAGAAATATGGAGTGAAAACAATGAATGATAATGCGTTTGTGTTTAATATAACGGAAAATAATCGTAGGAAAGGTCGAGCTTTTTATTCGGGCTACTTCAAGGTAAATGGACGTCGTTTTGTGTTGAAGTCTGTGCGACAACCTTGTCAAGGATTCCGCCGCGACACTGATTTGGTTTTCAATGCAATTCGGTTCGACTGTATCTACTACGACTGCTACTTAACCGTACATACACCTCCAACACATTCCTCTGCGGAATTCCTAATGTATCGGTTGCATCAGGGATTCTCAACGCATTGCCCGCGGACCACATGTGGGCCCCTCGAAGATTTTGGAAGTTGTCCGTCGATGAAAACCCTTGTGTAGTTATATAATTTATAGAAATGCCAAAAAAAATGGAACTCAATGAAGAATTTCTAGTATTGGTGAAAGAAGTGGTGTCATAATTACTTTGAAAAAATTTCAGAATTGATGAGAGAGAAATTATTTTTGAATTAATGAGCAATAATTTCAGAATCGGAGTAAAAAGTTAATTCACAATCATGAAATAATATATAATAACATAATAATAATAACATAATTCACAATTAGTGAAATATATTTCCATAATTATTGAATAAAATATTTCCAGAATAAATGAAAAGTATTTTCAGAATTTAAAAGTATTTTCAGAATTTAAAAGTATTTTCAGAATTTAAAAGTATTTTCAGAATTTAAAAGTATTTTCAGAATTAAGAAATATTCATATTTAATGAAAAGATCATTTCAGAATCATTGAAAATTTATATTTACTGCAAAAAGAAAAAAAAATGAAATTTTCTACAATAAAATATTTGCGTCCCCCCCCCCCCCCCCAGTTTGACTCGAAGCCGTGGGCTCCACGGGCTCACCCGTTAAGACGCAACTACGTAAATTTAAATACCACCGTATGATTTGTTATATATGTATAACAGTTGCAGCCAAAAAAAAGTTATATATATATACATAAAACTTTTTTTGGGCTGTAAGAATGGCAACTTACCTTTGAAAATTTCTTGGCTGTATAATTGGCAACTTTACTTGCATTTCACAATTTCATTACGATAATTGGCGATATCTCCGTATGAATTCCGATTTCTCCCCGTAATTTTCATGAAGGAAATATAATCAGACTAGACATTTATTGAGTTGAGTGTATTGATGCTTCATACAGTTGTACCGGAACACCTTTTGCGGACCAGATAGCACCGAATTTCATGTACCCCTTGATAGGCTACATTTGGCCCGTGGGCTGGATGTTTTGCAACCCTGGTGTATGACGGGGTGAATAAATTCCATCTTTGCCAGATTGCCATGGCGATTAGAAAATCGATATTGTCACTTGAAATTTTCTAGAAGTGGTTCCTGAACTGCCATAAATTTCTAAATTGTAGTTTAAGGGAGTGACACAAATGTTTGTGATTTTATTACGCTGCGCCTTATAACATGGGGAAAAGTAAAAGAAAACGTTATTTATAGGACCACTGTTTGAGCAAAACACCAATGCTTGTCTCTAAAAAATTGGGCTGGCGCTCAAATATTTTTTTGATTTGTCAAGCCCTGTTGTATGCGATCGAATGCCATATTTGCATTTATTTTTCCCCTGAATAGCCCATAACCGTTATTTATTATCTCCTGTCTAAGTTTCTCTAGTCCTAAAGACATTAATTTAGAAAAAAATTAGTTATGCTGTGTCACAGATAAGGCCGCAATTTTTAATGTGAATAAGTTTTTTGTGCCTTGAATCGCGTGTTAGGTAATCGGCTTTGTCTTTCGAATAGCTAACAAACGCTACCAATGTCGTAAAAAAAAGCCGGAAAAAAACTGTTACGAATCAGGGCAGCGGGACTGATGCACAGACGGGAAGAGATATTAGAACCCGAGTGGGACATTGAATGCACCTTTGCAATGTGCATCTGACGATACCACTGTCAGGGCCGGTTCTGAACATTTTTAAAGTGTAAGCGAATATCATTTTGGTGATAAAAAATCACCCCTTCCTCTTCAGTTAGCGCCCTAAAAAATCGGGCCCCTTCAGTTGGTGCCTCCTGCAGCCGCATATTTCACAGAATTCAAGTTCCGGCTCTGACCATTTTTTTTTACTTGCGTTGCGTGCTTTTTGAGATATAGCGTAAACAATTTGTTACGAATCAGGGCCGCGGGTCTGATACCCAGACGGGAAGAGATATTGAAACCGGAGTGATATCATTGGGTGCACCTTTGCTGTGTGCATCTGACGACACCATTGCTTTTGACGTGCGTTGCGTACTTTTCAAGACGTAGCGGAAAACATGTTGTTACGAATCAGGGCCGCCGGCCTGATCCCAGACGGGAAGGGATATTGAAACCGGAGTGATATCATTAGGTGCTGCACCTTTGCCATGTGCATCTGACGACACCATTGCTTTTGACTTACGTTTGGTACTTCCTGAGATATATGAGCGTTTAGAGAATTTCTTCAACCAACTTTTCGCGAATGCTCCCAATATCGTCAGCCGATTTAAAAGACGCATTCACGTCAAAAAAAAAAAAAAAAAATCCAAAAGTGTGCACATGACATTAAAAAAAAAGAAAGGAAAATGACGATGAAATAAAAAAGTGGAAGAAATGAAATGAAAATGGGGGGGGGGGGGGATGTGTGGTGCCTCAACAGCAGCAGTAGCCACACAGACAAGTCGAGCGAGCGAAGGTCGAACACAAAGAGGTTGCCGACCTTTGGTATTTCGTAACCGCCCCTCCGGTCCTGAACCTGTTCCCCAATTGCTCATTATCTCCAGACATTGGGGCTATACGGTACATGATTGCTAAACCCTTAATTAGCTAGTTCGGATTAAAGTACAGAGAACGAATCTGGACTAAAGAAAAATGTCAACGCAATTCGAAATGAGAAAAAAAGTCTTGTTTTCTCTGCCTTTTATTTCGAATATTGTTCTCGTCATTAAAGTTCAGTCTTTTGGTGGTCGACGTGATCATTGAAACGAAAAAGCTCGTGTCAATAAGAAATGATGAAAATCTTAAATAATAACAATGTCTTTTTTTTTTTGATAGAGCGTTGAGAAAGAAACTACAGGCATGGGGTTTAAAAAAAAATGTTTTTGATTTTAGGCAGATTTTTAAGCAGGCAGGGCAATTATGGAAGTTCCATTGGGAAAAAGCAATTATGTTATAAAAATTTAAATTGAGGTGCCGATTGACTCTCTGGTTCAAAATCGGGTAATTAACGTATAAGAATATAAATACCAGCGGCAGCTTAAGGGGCCAAGGGACGTTCAAAATGAAAAAATATATATATCTTCAATGTTTTTCAGCTAATGTGTTTTAAAACGGCCAAAAACATATATGCTCAATCCATTACCCGCGGACCTAATGCGGCCCATGACTTCAAACCTAATTCAGTGAAGATTATTCAAAATAAATATTTTTCCCCCTATTGAATAGAGAATGAAACCCTCTTAAACCGAAACCAAAAAAAAAAAAGAAAAAAATTTTTAGAGCAGGTAAAGAGTTAATCATTAAGGCCGGAATAAATGCATTGGACATCTTTGCACCGATGAGCTCGTGTAATCTGGAAATTGGTTCAGATATGAGCCATTAACCAAGTAAACATGAAGAATCGATTCGATCTCACACAATTAAGCGAAGTAAAACTCCTATGATTAATATTTCCGCAATTGTTCTTCGCATGAATCCAGTATGTAAATGTTGTTTGTTCTGCCTTTTTCATATCTCGTACACATTCTCATTTACATATTTTTCCACGCAGAATAGCCAATTCATTAAATTTAAACTATGAATAAATATAGGAATTAAGCAGAAAATTAAATAACGTAATCAGACTCAGTTATAACGACACCTTTGTTGTAACATCAAGAATTGTCTTTCCGGGCTAATCCCATGTAGAATAATGTTAATGAACCTCGCTTATAATTTCTTTGAAAATGCTGCGAACTCGAATATAACGACACATTTTTCGTCGTTTTATGGCGTTTTTTGATACCTAAAGATGGGGGGGGGGGAAGAGTATGAAATTCGGTGATCTGACATGTTTCTAATTAAAATGACCCGCATACGGGATATTGTTGTATTTTTCCTGTAATTTCGCATTTTTCAACTTTTTCCCATTGCAAAAATGTCCCGTTTTCCCCTGTATTTTGGACGAGACTTACTTTAGTTATTAATCTTTACTAGAATCAAAGATGAAGGTATTTGCATATAATTTATAAATTGCGTAAAAATGAATATGACTGTAAATATTCATCTCGCTCATTTGACATGTAAATTCGCCCCCCCCCCCCTACGTGAAATACATTTTATAAATCACTGCCTGTATTTTGTAGTACTGTCTTTCTCGCCAAGAGTCATTCGTTAGGCACGTGTTTTGCGATATCTCTGACAGTTGGTAATATTTTTTGACGAGAATTGGTGCTATATCTCATATTTACATAGCTGCCAACTTTTGAAAATGAAAATTCGGGAGATTTTCGCGCAAACCCGTATTTTATGCTAAAACCACTCCCTAATAAATACAATAGGGATTTCCCAAACATAAAAGTTAAAGCGTAGGGAATAAAATCCTTACTCAAAAACTGAAGTCAAATTAAAATAGGGATTTTACACACATGGAAGTTAAACCCTTAGGAATAAAATTCCTACGCAAAAAACAAGTGAAATTGGAGGCCAAAACTTTAATGATATAAAAATAAATATTGTGTTCAATCAGAAACGCTGTGAACAAACATTCTGCGCGAATGACCCCAAAATCATCGGAAGATGAAGGAAAACACCGTCAATTTTTGAAGAACACTGACTTTTTGTAACGCTTGCTTGATGGGTTTTTTTTCCATTTCACGAGTGATGATGGCAGTCTTTCCATGACCGATGTTTATGTCCTCCGTAACACAACTTGTACAAAAAGGAAAAGTCGGCCCTCTTCTGGAACGTTTGATGAAAGGAAATTCATCGGAATAAGTATCTTTAAAATTGATTAAATATGTTTTTGCTTATCAGTATTCATGCTTTGTTATATCGCACCTACGTAACATCAACAAAAGAAATTTTGACCATATACGCGTCACTAGAATCTTCGATTATTATCCAGGACTATTGGCTGCTAAGCCATTTCCCTGCAGGATAAGACAAGCAACTTTCTTGTTACCATCAGAGGGTTTGTAAAACTTCCTTAAAAAGGGAATTTCCCCATTTACGACGTGTGACGTCATTTCGAAAGGGAAAAAAAGAGGCTTCATGCCCCACAAGAAATTTCTTAGGGATTGTTTTCATAAGCGAGGATTTTTTTTTAATGAAGTAGGGAATGTTTAGGGACAATTAGGGATTTTTGTGATTTTCGTAAAAATTCGGGAGATTTAAGAACTTTCCGGGAGGTCGAGCGATGAAGTTAAAATTCGGGAGATTCCCGAAAAATTCGGGAGACTTGGCAGCTATGTATTTAGGACCCCAATATACCGTTTTCTCTCGATCGAATATGGTGGTCACTCTAATCATAATGAAGTAACAGCTTCTTGCACGGCATTTGATTCCATCTGATTACATTTTTCGTCAGAAAAAGATCTCGAAAACAGCAACCTCGGGTGTAACGACAAAAATTCACGGAGTTTTCGTTGTCGTTATAACCAAGTTTGGTATGTGGTATAAAGCAGGGGTTCTTAACCTTTTTCAGCGTGACCCAAAGCCAACAACAAGACTAGCGTCGTGACCCATGGGACTACTTACTTTCAGAAATTGATGAAACCAGTGAAGCAATAGGTGCATTTATATCCGGGCTGTAAGTGAATTTGTACGACCCATCCCAGAAGCTACTGCTAATCAAGTTTCGGTCATGACCCAAACACGGTGAATACATAGCTCAAGAATCCCTGGGAAATCCCTGGCTATGAGTGGATTTGGGTTTGCACGTCCAATCTCGAAAGCCTCCGGAAAACAGGTTTGGGTCTTGACCCATAGCCCGAGAATACCGTTGCCCACAGCGATAAACTGGAGTTGTGCTTGGTTTGAAGACGAAAAAAAACCCCAAGAATCCCCGATAAACAGTCTCGCCATAGATAGCAACAGGCTTACGACGGTACAAATATTCAATCATTACACTTCACTCATAGTTCGAAAAATAGATGGCAGCACATTAGCATTGAACACATAAACAAACTTCGCATTAGATTCCCAACACGCACATTCCTCCATGTACTAATTCGTTAGAGGTTCCGTAAGGGGGAATATAGACGAGTTGCCTGTGTGGTTTAGTAATGGTATCTCAAGAATTCTTGGCGATAAGTTGTACGACCCATCTCTGAAGCCCCTATAGACCAAAAACCTGACTGTTAGTGGATTTGAACGACCCATCTAGGAAGTCCCCAGCTAATCAACTTTGAGTCACGACCCATAGGTTAAGAATCCGTGGTATAAGTTATATGATAATAGTAAATAATATATTGTAATAGTGTATGAAACTATTAAAAAAACCAGTTTTATGTATATTTACTATTTTAAATATACGAAATTTTATATCTTGTGTTTCCCACAGCTGGACCAGTTCGTTAGGTCTAACTTGAGGCCCGAACCCAGCGGACAATATTGCTTCCGGTTGGTCACTGATGGGCAGCTGCATCTACGTCAAGTACTGCATCCAGAGTGTTGCCAAAAGGAGATACACCTACCGGACTATTATTACTCGTTTTATGATCTCCGTAAGGAATTCTGCAACTTTACTCAAGCGGATGAAGTCTCCTCGTTGACCGACATGCTTATATGTATCCTTTTTTGAGATTATCTTCATGTTTATTTAGGTACAAAAAGAAATACAATGTAGGGTATTCTTTCAGAGGAAAAACGCTTTCTCAATACTTTTATTGTATCTGGTTATGTTTCCACGGACATCGCGTTCACTGATGACTCTGGTCAAAGAGGAGTCTCTCAAGTTTGAGTACTCAGTAGACGTTTCACCAACTCTAGTGTTTGGCATTATCAGGAGTTGGTGAGTACTCAAACTTACAATGGGCAGAAAGCCGAAGAAAAACCAACTAACAATGAAAGAGAAACTGTCAATGCAGACATTCATGCTATGAAGCGTTGTCTTTGCAAATTATTTGTTTTATCTTCAATTGATAAAATTATAATTCATTATAACTCTTTTACTACAAATATTTGCAACCTATTTAATTTCTTCCACTTAATTAGCTAACTTGCACTGCTGATTTATTGTACCTTTAAGGTGAGAAGAGAAAACTGTTCTATAATAATAATATAATTTTTCCTCTTCTTTTTTTTGAGATTTTTCCGTTGATTTATTCATCCAGTGCAGGAATGAAAAACCTTTTCAGTCCGCGGGCAATTCCTGCGGTATTTCTACAGCTCCTGGATCGCAAATATTGTTTATATAAACATGGACTGACCATATGGCCTGTATTTTACTTGACATTCCCGTTATATTGGCCGTTCTAACTTTTTTGCTCTGTAATTAGGCAACTTTACTTGACTTTCAAAACAAATTTTTAGAGTATTAGGCACTTTTACTGTCTTTCGATAATTTTTTTTGCCTGTAATTAACAACTGCACTTGCTTTTGACAATTTTTCTGACTGTAATTTGCAACCTTATTTGCATTTGACAATGTCTTGATGATACTGGTGATATCCCGTATTGATTCCGATTTCCCGTATTTTTATGAAAGAAATATGTGTGTTTGTGCTTGTATTGATACTTTTCTACTGGAACACTTTTCGCAGGCCGGATGAGACCCCTTGCCGGTTCCATTTGACCTGCAGGCCGGAGCTTGTGCACTCCCTGATCCTAACCTGATATTTATATTTAACACATATTTCCCACGAAAACAAAAATTAGACATTTGTATAAAACGGTACGGCGCATAGCAATACAAAAAGATTTATATTATAAGCACTTTTCCTATGTTTACCCGTGTTTGACGGAAAGAATGGTTTCTTTTTTCTTTTTTGTTGCATATTTTTTCTCCTTTTTTTATGTGTATAGCGTTGAATTATGCCACTATCGCTATTTGTCGTTTGAAATAGATGTATTCACAACAGGAAATCGCATACATTTACCAGGGAGAAAATGCGTATATACTACATTCATTTTTAAAAAACCACCATGAAAGCTCGTCTATATGTACATTTCATCATCACGCTTATAGTTTGACCCCTGCGTTTATTCTTTTCATATAATAACAGTTTCTTCTTATTTTATTCGTTTTCACGATGGTGTGGGTTTCGTCTCCATTGTGTTCGATGAATCGAAAAATATTAGGCAGAAATTAATCACACAATTTGAGTTATAATTAAACTCTGTGATTCCGAATATAGTACTATATTTAGGTGTGCTAATAGTACTTTATTTAGTACTGCTTTAGTACTTTATTTAGTACTGCTTTAGTACTTTATTTAGTCTGCTTTAGTACTATATTTACGTTTTTATACATAGGTTTTTCGCGAAGAGTGCCCAAAAGTAATAAAAACCTCTATGGTTGATTGTAAAATTTAGGTAAAATGCTGTATGGTGCTGGACAAATCTCCCAAAATTTTCATGCCCGGTCGGGAACGTGACTGAAAAAAAAACATGCCAGAATCAATATCACATCCCCGAAAAAATATTAAAACATATATTTACTGCAGGGCTGGACAAATCGCAAAAAAAAATCTAGGCGCCAAAATAAATTTTACCCGAAGAAAAAGGTCCAAAATAATGAATGCTTCTTTTGACTTCTTCGGGACGTAGTGACCCCCCCCCCCCCTTTTCATGTTGGCGCGGATATGCTGCTATAAATTCCAGAAACTCAGCCTGCAATTTAGTAACTACACAAAGAAAATTGTATGGGAAAATACCAATTTTTTAGTCTATCTGGTGCCTGGAATTTGTTCATCCTTAATTTACTGGGGCACTAGGCCGCTAAATATTAAAGGCCGTAAAGATAAAATAGATGAAATGCATCGCCTATATAATATTGCCATCGCATCTAACGAAGTCATAGCTGGAAATTAAGTACTAATAACTAACTTCTAAATACCAATTAATCAGAAGCTCCCGTCGACAAACTTTATTATACAGTTATGTCTAGGAAGTCCTTACGAAAGCTTTTTCTTCTCAGTCGGTTATAGAAGCATACTTCAATTAGAAAATGTTTTCAATTAGCGTACTTACATGTCATTTATTTTATTAGCCCCCTTCCCCATCTCCGGTAAGGTTTCTGAACGTTCAATATTATGTGCTATAAAAACCCATATTTGCCTTATTACGCACCCGTAAAGTTATTGTAATGAACCGTAAAATGACTGATCCCAGCATGGTGGTAATTTCCGTAACATATAAGTTTAAGGCAATTCTAATAAGAACACGAAAGTTTTTTACTTTTTTTGTGTGTTTATGTGCTCGCGTTGTGCAGGAGCCGTCTTAACAGCGTCATGGGCCCTCGGGCCAAGTGATTTTTCTGATGCGCTACCTGGCAAATTCTCGAAAAATGCAACTATTTCTCATTTTCCTGAGAACCTTCTTCTCTTGAGGCCCGGGTGAGCCCATGCGTTAAGACGGTACTGCGTCGGGCATGTAGTTGAAGAAAATATATGCCCGATAAGAATTCTTACACGCCCCAGTCATGTATCGAAATAGATCGCCCAGATCTGGTTCAAATATCAGTTAGATGGAAGAAAACTGATGGATTCACTCCCGTCAAATGAAAATTGAGGGAAATATAGTAGTTAAAATTTTTATACGTTACTAATTCAAAAAATATAGTTAAAAATTCCACCACTCTCTCTGTTGAAATTTCAAATTTACTCCGTAACATTTGAACAGTCAAACCTCCGTTTAAGGGACAGCTCTATTTAAGGGACAAATGTCCCGGCCTGCGTCCCTCTGAATAGGAACTTGTTTACCTCTGAATAAGACACAGAAAGTCAGGTTCCATGGGTGCCCCTTATTGAGTGGTTTCTCTGCATGTACTACTGCTATTTAACCGTACATGTACACCGTGCTCATTCCTCTACAAAATTTCTAACGAATTGGTACATACAGGAATGTGGGAATGTGTGTTCTGATGGTATGTGTGGCCCCAAACGTATTCATGTTGTCAGAGTCGTGCTTGTTTCGTGTTCTTGCTGGTGCTGCCATCTGTATTCAATTTTCTCAGCATATAGATGAAATTCTTAATATTTGCTCCAATGTGGGTTCGGTAATTTTAATGAGATAGAACTATCAAAAAAATGTTTGTAGGTGTTTTCTTCTTTTTTTCAGAATCTGTCGCACGATCTTTCTAAACTACCCGTACAAATGGCGAAGGAAACTACTGCATGTTTTAGAAATGTCAAGATTAATTGACCGTTTTGATTGTTTTTTGTCGCACACGAGGGCCAATTAGTCCGAAACCCCCCAATTTATTGCCGATTCCAAACTGCCGCGGTAAGTAGACACACACACGCATGCCATTTTGCTCTTTTTTTTTTTCATACCCATCGAGAGGTTCGTGCGTTAACCCCTCTGTATGCTGTCTGACTCCTTGCGATAGCGATCTTCTTTTTGTGCGGCCATATTGTAGCCGCGTCTGTTGTACCTCCGCGTCAGGAAAGTTTCTGACAAGGACGAACCGGGTATCGAACTCGCGACACCTCAAAACATCTCTTAGTACTTTAGACGATTATCTTATCGTCCTGGGCAACAGCGTCCGTCAAGATCGATTCAATTCTAATAACATTATTCGTAAATATAGTTTTTGGATTTCGTCCACGTAATTTTGCAGGCTTTATATCATTTTCGCAGAACATAATACAGGGTTGTTTTTTCGGGTTCGAAGACCGTCGTCCGTTTGAGTTTGTTCTCAACGTTTCCCCAACACTAGTGGTTGGCATCTTCAGGAGAATTGATAAACTGGATCAAAGTCCAGTTTATCAATTCTCCTGAAGATGCCAACCACTAGTGTTGGGGAAACGTTGAGAACAAACTCAAACGGACGACGGTCTTCGAACCCGAAAAAACAATTTTTATCAAATGATGGCCGCGAAAACCTTATAAACTATTTATAATACAGGGTGTTTCAAAAAGAATCATCCGATTTAAAAAAAGCATGACTATTCAGCTTTTAGTCCGTTTTGATCGAATAATGTATAGATAGAAAGGGGGAAATCTCGAGTTTCACGCAGTTGCCGACAGGTAGCGCTAACGCTCTTCCTTCGACCACCACTTTAGTATTTGTCAAGATGACGACTGCACAACAGAAATCGTTTTGTGTACTTGCGAATTGTCAGTCCGTAACAGTGGTTCATCGTCGACAATACCCTGGTGTTGAACTTCCAACCACTTGTAGTATTAAACGATGGTATAAACAATTCCGAGACACGGGTTGTCTGTGTAAAGGGAAATCCCCTGGCCATCCCGCATGTCAGACGAAAATGTGGAGCGCATCCGACAGAGTTTCGCACGTAGTCCACAGAAATCCACTCGCAGTGAATGCAAACATGCTTGCACGAATTTGACTACCGTATAGACATATGCCGTGCACCCCAAGGTGGACGTATTGGGCACCTTTAATTTTGTTTGTAAAAGAAACTTTATGATTAGCCACGTAATATAAAATTGATCTTAAGTGTTTATGCTCAATATTTTTCGTAATATAAGCATTTCAAATCAGGTGATTTTTTTTGAAACACCCTGTATTTCCTTCTACAATTAGAGGGTGTATCGCAATGAATTTCTTAAAAAGAAATTTTGAGTTCTTAGCCTTCAAATAGCATTGAAGTTAACAAAAATTGATAATTAACATATAAGTGCATTTTCTTCCAAAATTTTTATTATCTTTTTAAAATATTTTTTGCACCAAAAAAAAAATTTTTATCATCTGGGGAAGTGGGCTCGTGCCCCCCAACCCGTACGTCTCTGATCCCAATATGCGTTAGGAGGTAGCAGCAGAGCTGACAAGGGAGGAGGGGGTCGAAAATAGCTAAAAAAACCGTTGACGTAATACTTGATACCTTTATACGCTGGGAAGTACGGAACAAAGCCCTCCCATTGAAGACCGCGAATCCTTGTTCCGTTTCGTTTCTTATTTGTGATATGTCTTTATCACCTGATGGATCGCTCTATGCACCTAATCCACAAGGGCTGGGCTGACAAGGCTCTAGCCCTGGGGCCCGGGACGATTTTCACAATTTTTTTTTGCTTATTCACGCTATAAATTCATCATAAAGGGGCCCGTGACAGTCTGGTCGGGGGGCCCCGCAAAAGATCCCAGCCTAGGGGCCCTGCTCCAGGATGTGGGGGGGGCCATGGCTATGTAGATACTTTGACAAGAAAAAGGACTTTGTGTACGGCGCAGTAGGGATGATTAAAAATAAATAACGTGTGAAATAGCATAGAGGGCACCGTTGTATGAAATTTTCCCAAAAGAGAGACGACTCTTCTCTCTCTCATTCAACAAGGAGAGACAAATTTTGCGAATCCATCCGCCTACACTGGATATTAGCTATTATTTCACAAGAGAAAACTATCCTGAAATATACGTGGGTGTAACTTCACCGGGCTTTTTTTTTCCCTATTGTCGAGAGTAGTGTATAGGTTCAAGGCTTTTGGGTACTTTTTTCTCTTTCTTTCTATACACGCGTGTGTGGGAATATTGTGTAGTGACCCGAACAGTTATGGCACGAACACGGGATGTGCTACGTATGTGTGTGTATATGTTGCTTTCTCTCTGTCTGTCTGTCTCGTGACTATGCGAAGGAATCGTATGGGACAAGAAGCAGGAAAGCAACTCGAAAACCAGAAGAAGAAGAAAGAAAAATTTCTCCTCGAATTTCTATTGTTCTGTAATTTTCTACCTCACTCATTCATTTCATTTTGCGTTCGTCAGGAGAAAAACAAACAAAAATAATTACATTAAATGCCTCATCATATGGAAATTTCTCTGTTGAATATCCGATTCGAATCTCTCGTGAAAGTAATAATGAAATTACTGTTTCATGGTCTGAATTTTCATTTACCTTTGAAGATCATGACGATAATTTTAAATTTGTTATTTGTTGGACAAAGTCATAAATTTCGGCAATTATGTGTTGTGACAGTGCGTATTGTGACTCACATATTATGTTTAATGTAAGAATTCAATCGGCAGTGTTATGGCATTGGAAATAGATGAAAATTAAAGTTGTTATTAATAGGCTAGTTATCCTGTCACAACGACCTCGGTTATCCCGATGACTCGTCCATAACATCAATACTAATGCTATTACTTAACCGTGCATGTACCTCGTACACATTCCTTCCTCTACAGAATTTCTAACGAGTTGGTGCATTCTGCAATGTGTGTTCTCAGCGAATGGGTAGCTCTAACGTATTTGTATTGCTAGAATGGTGCTCGTTTCGTGTTCTTGTTGGTGGTACCATTTGTATTCCGTATTTTGAAGTAAAGATGGTGAATGCCTCAATTTTCATGTTATGTCAGTATCGTGTTGTGGCTGTGCCTGCTCTCTGCGGGGAGACTTTTTTTTGAATGGGAGACCGGCTCGTATTCACGCCTCGAAGTTGAATGCAGAGAGTAAGCAGCACATTATTACTACTAAACCGAACAAGCACCTCGTACACATTCCTCTGAAGAATTTCTAACGAATCCGTACATGTCGGAACGTTTTGGTGGTGTTGTAAGAAGCACATACTGCTTACTCTTACCCGACAGGGCTGAAGGAGTACACATTCTTCATTTTTGTTTAGAAATTTTATAGCTCATTTGTTAATGAAGCTCCTTCTTTAAATTCTTGCAGAATTGCTCTTGATTCAATGAACTTCATAAAATTTTTAAGACATTATCTCTTCAATTTCCGTTTTCATTTCCAAAAGTTCACTTGTCGCGTACTCTCCCACCCTCCTTTCCGCTCAATAAGAATAATCCAGTAATAAAAACGAATAGAAAGTTTAACCACTTCATGGAATCTATAAATATCGAATCATAGGTAATTTGTAAGCCCTATGAAACTGAAGGATTGTGTACACGCCATCTTGTGACAGATTCCTGGGAGAAAAAATTCTGTATGTATGACGATCGGAATACACGCGAGAAATCTGATGATTCACCTACCCTTATTATACACTTGGTTACGTAATACTTCACTCACAATGTGAAATAAAACGTGTTACTACATCCAAAACTATTCCGTATACCTATAAATACAGCCACACACATCCTACTTTCACAAATTTTATATAATTGTGCCTTAAACTGGAGTGACTTGGGTACATACACACTCTAATTTCTTAGGGTGTGAACACAGTGCCTCCGGATTTCAGATTCTGGAAACCCGCGTCATCTCCGATTGGTTAAAACCCCGAATTTCAAGCTAAAATTTTCCAGAATCTGACATAAATATGCACTATATTCACATCCTTATTTTGGATGACGCTACAGCCTGTAAATGAGATGGAGAGGTGATTCCAAGTCTAGCCGCCAGAGTGAGCCTCTGGCTGACATTTACGTAATTTAATTGTTGAGCTCATTCCATTTGCGTACAGTCCTGAACATAGTGATTTTATACAGGGTGTCCTGTAAGTGCAAATGCGGCCTTTATCTCATCAACCGTCCGTCGTAGAGGTATAGTTTCCGATGTAAGAAATGCTCAAAAGGCGTTAAAAAATTACCCTCCACTAGTTTTGAGAGTGAAAATACAGTGAGTAACAAAATAAAAGAAATCTAAATTTTTACAAGATCCCCTTTTTCCCTTTAATATCCGATTAGAAAGTTGTTGCTATGTCTCTCCTGAGTCCAACAAAAAAAATCCCAAGTTTCTAAGCTCAATATTCGCTGAGGTATTTGAATTCGAAAATAGGAGAAAAGTTGGGGAGAAGGATAGTATAAAAATGAAGGAAAGGAGTATTATCTCCGTTAGTTTTTGCTGTTCTTTTACAACTTTCCTCCGGTTTTTGAATTCAAATATCTAAGCAAATATTGCACTTAGAAACATGGATTTTTCTTTCTTTTGGCCTCGGGAGATATCACAGGGTAACAATTTTTCGAATGCACCTTAGAGGACAAGGGGACCGTATAAAAATTTAGATTTTTTTTTTATTTTGTTACACACTGTATTTTCACTCTCAAAACTGGTACATGGTGATTTTTGAACGCCTTTTGATCATTTTTTAAATTGGAATTATACCTTTACGACAGACGATTGATGAGACAAAGGCCATGCTAGGCACTTACAGGACACCCTGTATAGTGGATATGTTGATAAATATTGCATTCGAAAATATGAAATGTTTTGCAAATGACTTTTCAGAGCGTGATCTACATTTCAATAATTGGAACTTTTAGCACATGGGAACTGTATATATAAAAAGTTAATTTCTTAATTTTTTTATGTATGTGGACCCTTCAAACTAATTTTGAGGTATTAAGTAAGGAGCTATTCAAGAGTATTACATAAGCAGATTTTCAGCCATTTTTGACCCCCTCCCCCCGTCAGCAAAATGTTGTCAGCAGCTTAGAATATTTCATATCTTCAAAAAGGGGTGGTTGATGACGTAAGCAACCTTCGAACCCCCCCTCCCCCCCCCCTTGTCATCAAAAGTCAGCAAATCCGAAATCCCCCCTCCAATGCTGACGTAATACTTGAATGACCCCTAACAGCATGTTTTTTTTTTGTTTTTTTTTGAAAACTTTTTGCAACTGAAAATATGTTTCTAAAGTTAACGGTTGCAGAGATATCTGCGTCCCAAACAGTTTGGGACAGCCTGTACACACTTAGTATCCTACTAGTTATTGAAACAATGATTTTTTTTTTTTATTTGGTAAAAATATACACTCACTTCCAAAAGTTAAGCTCGTGACGGCTTATATAACATAACGACACCACTTTAACCGTGTCCTTCTAGATTGCACGGTTAATGGAACACAAATGCGTGGTACTCGAGCGCATAGTCCCTTCATGTGGAGCTTTCTGCGCATAGTACTGGCAAATATTGCCTTGCTCTATGACAGAAATAAGTGATACTGCAACGATGGACGTAACAGTGGTGAAAGTCACTCGTGGATTCCGCTTAAGTGCTATAGCAATATACCGATCGTCAGATGGGGGTGGTAACCCTGGTTGACTGGACCCATGTCTCCGGTCGGCTGTTTGGCTTGCTTGGGAATTGTTTTCGTAATCGATATATTGCTATTGTAGCTAAGCGGAATCGACGAGCGACCTCCACAACTGTTACTTCCAAGGTTGCAATATCACTTGGTAAGACACTATCTGCTGGGACTGAGTGCCGACGGCTCCACGTGTGAAGGGACTGTATGTGCGAGTACCGTGTGTTTGTGTTTCACTAACCGTGCAATCTAGACCTAGAGCAGTGGTTCTCAACCTTTGGAAGCTCACGGCCCGGTTGATTTCTTTTTTTGTGAGTGGAAGGTCCGGTCATACACACAACGAATGGGAAATAAATGAGTGAAAATGAAACGGTGAACCACTGACGGCCTGGTTTGACTGATGTCAGGGACGGTTACCGGGCCGCGGCTCGTCGGTTGAGAAACACTGATCAAGAGGGGGGGACAAGATTAAAGTGGTGTCGTAATGTTATATAAGCCGTCGCGTGAACTTAACTTTTTGAAGCGAGTGTGTATTCACGCAATATGTATTGTGTGCAATTTCAAATGCTTTGTATAGTTTTTATCATTATTTCCTTGACTCGAAGCTTCCCTCCAGATTTCAATTTAGAATCAGACAACTCAGCCGACTATTCGATGAGGCAAGTGCAAAATATCGCCAAAATTGTCTCCAGGCTATCAGCCGACGGTGAGTTTATTTCGAAGACATTTCTATAATTATCCGTCTAAAAATTGCACGTTACATGCGTCGTACATCTACCGATATGAAATTTCTTTTTGCGACATCTATGAAAATTTCACTTCAACTGAAATTTCAAAAATGGAAGAAATAAGAGGAGAAAGAAATATATCGTTTGTTTTTCCTTCTCTTCCTCCTCAACGTTTTTGTGTGTAACTTACTTTCCTTACATGCTTCTTTTTTTTTTCAAGAGTATTGCTAAATGTCCGTCGTAACTATGTGTACGCACCTGCAAAAAGGAGTCTGCCATTGTAAAAGTAGAAGAAGAAAGAAGAGCAACAAAGAGATTGTTAACCTGGGTACACTTATAACCCGTTGCGAATTGCGCGACTGACTTCTACATTCGATACCCGGATGGGTAATATGTACTCATCCTTATATTTATGACATCATTTTTATTCATGGAAGTCACGTGATATCCCTGGCATTGTATGCTGATCTTCGTCTGATATGCCGTGCAACTATTTATTGTCCTAGAAAGAATGTTTCAGCTGCATTTTGCTTAAAATTATGAAACTAGCGTGGAGATTTTAAGTGCAGAGGTTCTCTACCGGGGGAGGCAAAGGTGGTAAATGCCTCTGGCGGCAGAATTTAGGAGGGAACCAAAACACCGTTATAAAATCATCGAATTTTACAGTGGTGAGGCAACACCTTTGTTGCTCTGCTCTAGAAGGTGTTGAGTGAGGGCAGCAAATCATGTTTTCTCCCCCCTCGCACCAATCGTTGTTACAGCCCTAACTGTGAGTGCAGTGCAGGGGTGTCGGGAAGTGTGCGGAACTTGTGGGTACTCGTCTTGGTCTTCACATAGAAAATTTCGATGAATCGATTCAGTTGGGTGCTCAACCCCCTTACTATAAATTACCGTAGGTGCTCGACAACCCGGCTCCAACGCCACTGGTGCTGGGATCGGATAATTTGAGGGGGGCCGGAGACGGCCAAATTTACCGAGACGATTGGTAAGTAAGCATAATTCATTGACCGTAACATATGTATATATACAGGGTGATTATAAAAAAACTATCCCGACATATGGGCCCCTAACTATCATACCATTCACAGAAACTGAATGAAATTTTGGCATAAGGTATTTTGAGGTATGCGCTCAAGAATGATATGGAAAACAACAGTGTCACTCTAACAGTTACGGTTACAGTGAGAAAATTTCGAAAATATCAAATGGCAACACCAAGTTTTTTGTATTGGAATGTGATCCTCATTGTGAAAAACCCTAAATAGCGTTCGAACGACAACTGTAGCATGAAAATCACCGGCGGTAGATAGGCTAAAAGTGAGGACAACCAATAAGGACAGAGAAGCAGCATAAAATAAAGCATTTTATTGTGTTTCATAAATTTTCCACATGACCTTGTGGAGGACTAATCAGGTTGGGATCTCAGCAGAAGAAACGGTGTGACGAATGAAACGAACATTAATGCTCTGGTGCACGGCAAAGTCCTTTTTACTTTTTCCTTGCCTAGCTCCGGGGATTTTCGTGCTACAGGTGCCATTCCAACGCTATTTAGTGTTTTTCAGCATGGAGATCGCATTCCAATACAAAAAACTTGGTGTTGCCATTTGATATTTTCGAAATTTTCTCACTGTAACCGTAACTGTTAGAGTGACACTGTTGTTTTCCATATCATTCTTGAGCGCATACCTCAAAATACCTTATGCCAAAATTTCATTCAGTTTCTGTGAATGGTATGATAGTTAGGGGCCCATATGTCGGGATAGTTTTTTTATAATCACCCCGTATATACATATATATATATATATATACCTCTCCTTCTAATAAGATCATTGCCCACCGCTTTGTCTCAATGAAGAGATATTAGTAGGTGGTTGAAGAAAGCTGGGTCATGCTGAAAAATGTGCGTGTATGTGTTGTGAACCTAACGTGAAGTTTGTTTCGATGTAATGCCTGTTATAGTGCCTCCATCTCTGTCATCAGTTTTTCTAACTATAAGTGAAGTGTAATGATTGAGGATTTGTACTGTTGTAGGCCTGTTGCTGTCTGTAGTGAGACTTTTCAACAGGGAGATTATACATGCCTATGGTCATTTCTACGATTGGAAATAATTTTTACACTTATTTCACTACCATTATTACTACTACTACTTAGCCATGCATGCACCTCACACACATTCCTCTGCGGAATTTCTAACGAAATTTTATATGCCAGAGAATCAGTGTTCTGAATGTATGTGTGGCATTCGTTTCACAGGCGATGTGCATGAATGGTCTATGCACCTACCCATGTGCATAAATTTCGTTCAAGCCTTCAGTGATGGAAGGCATTGTTATTTCCATAGATCAATAAATTGTTAGGTTTCCCGGGGTCACCCGAGTCGTCCTAGAACAATTTGCTTATATCACCTAGTGCGACAGAGACCGAGTGTGTCTCTCGGTTCCTATCACTATCAGAAAGGGGAAATTTCATATTGAATAAAATGGCCACTTCGTCAGATGAAGATACCTCGGACGTGGACTACGAGCTGGGAAAGAAAATTTGATTCGTCTTCAAATATTTAAACTCAGAATGGGCAATGATGTTCTAAAAAAAATTGATTACCATTGCCAATATATGCTATATCATCTTCGCGAATAAGAATTCCCAAGTACAGGCAATAATTTTCTGAAACTGATTACCATTTTATGTTATATCCTTTCATTAATTGCCATTTCTATTATATATATATGTTTTCTTTAATTGCCATTATATGTTACATCCATGAGCACGTCAATTCCCAAGGATAGACAGTGAGAGGCAGGGACCTGTGGACATCCTCATGTTTTTTCCCGCCATGACCCATATTCTTTTTGAATAACCAGCGTATATCCCTTGTGGGGACAGAGCAGTGGTCATGGTCGGTATGTTGCTGTCGTATCATTATCTCTAGGTAAGACGGGGGACGGCGGCACGAGAAGAAAATATGGTCCGAAATTCGGCCTACAGGCAAAAACAGATCAAGAAACCACTGCAATATACAAATTCAACTCATCGTTCCCTTTGCACTGAGATTTATCCAGCCATTGCTGCGATATTGCCAATTGCTGCCATTGTACATTTGTACAAAATGAAACGTGGGTGTAAATACCGTACTGTCACGGCAAAAACTTTACAAGACATTTTCTCCATTTGTTCAGGTGCAGTGGAATGTTTTTGAAAGTGTGGTTATCAATTCGTGTCTTTTGTAATGGAAAGAGGAGAAAGGAAGAGCATCTGTACGTGGAAAATGTGATAGCGTTTGTGAATCATGTGACTTCACGTGATTCACCATATATCCCCCATACATACCCCAGGCCTTCTATATATATATATATATATATATATATATATATATATATATATATTGTATTATTTCAGTCATTTTTGCACGGTGACTGGCATGTTAACCCGTACACCGTTGATGTACTGTCACGCTATTCGCTACCTGTCGTGCATAGCGGGTTGGTTTTGTTTTGTTATTTCGTCGTTCCTTCGAGCTACGCATGCGCGTCCACCCGTCCGTCGTAGGCTCGTACGCAGCAGTCCTTAACACATACACACAATAGACAATCTGAGGAAAGCATTTAATGAAAAAAAAAACCTGACACAAGAAAAGAAATTATCGTTCTGTGCTTGAAAGCTTTTGATATTTGATCGCTTTTTTTTTCTATATCCTTGATTGCTTTGCCAATTAAATCGCGAGGCTTTCTTTCCGCGTTATAGTCGTTGAATGAGATCCCGGCTAATGAGATATGCTCATCACATTAACGAAAAATTATTTCATCCCGCTAGAGCACAATTTAGTGATTTTCTACGAGGAATGGCTGGAAAAGAAACGTCTATTTGTTCATGATCATAGTAAATGTTCTATTCTATTCTGTATCCGGAGTTACGAACATATAAAAACATCGAAAACGTTTGGTTGTAAGTGCATTTTTATGTATTGATGATATTATTTTTCTTCAAAAAAAATGAAAGTAATTATAAACTTCAAATACAGAGTATTCAATGCAGATGTAAATAGTTTAAAAATTTATGAAAATTGAAGAAATTAATACCTCGATGTAACAATACTCTACGGACCAAGAAAAAATATCGTTATAATAGAGGTATTATAATTATATCGAGAGGCAGCAGGTAAACATGAGAGTATAGACATTTCCAAATAAGACTTTCCCAAAAAAAATACCGTTGTCGAATGATTTATAGTTATATCGTTATAGCGAAGTTTCGCTGTATGTGAATGCGATTTGGGGAAGAAGTTATTTTCACAAAAGGCTGATGTGTGCGTGTGTGGTTGGAAATATGCAATCCTATAAAATGCAGGATGTACAATTAACAACTCATTTCTGAATTTTCCTGTTACTGACACTCACATAAGGTTTTCATTGTGATGTTGACCTGTGGTGAATAAAACACTATAGGTGAAGTTGTTTTACCTCAGCCTAAAACTACCGGTTGAAACTTTACGAACGTTCCGGACACAGAAGAGTATGAAGAAAGGTGTTTGGGTCCAGTCACTTCTGATGAACTGTCATGCAGTGCCCCTATCAACAAAAATTTGAACTAATTTTTTTTTCTGTACCAAAAACAGCTTTTTCTTCGTGAGAATAACTTCACAAACCACATTCCAATATACCGATTCTTGATTTTTGTGAATTTTTAAACTATTTATGAATTTACGAGTCTATGGGACACTCTGTAATTGTAAGCAGGTAGAAAAAAAAACTCGAACGCAGTTAGACGCAGAAAATTTTATAGTATTTTAAAGTTAAAAAAATGTCTATTTTTGGAAAATTTACGTGCACCTACCCCTTAAGCATTCACGAGAGACAGTTGCAATTCAAATCGTTTCAAATATGTTCACTTTTTCCCCCTCGATATTCTTTAATAGTAACTAACCTCTGCCATTAAAAGAAATCCGTCCAAGTAACTATTTCCGTAAAATTAACCAAAAAAAAAAAGTAGAACAATGTCTGTTTCGTCCGATCATCACCGCGTCTGCCTTTGAGTTCTTTTTAATCTTCTCTGCTCACACCCATTTCTTCTTCTTTATGAAAATGAAAATAAGAAGAATATAAAAATTATATGTATGACAGTAATGGTGGTGGTGTTGGATCAGATAATAGGAATCGGCCTTTTATAGAGCTGCCTTGTGGCGAGAGTGGGCAAGAGGTTGTTGGCCCGACAATATCGCATAAAAAGAAAAGGAGAGAACCTGTTACTCAACTTTTTTAGAAGCAAACCAAGAACAGACTGGTTTTTAGTGAAATTATTATTTTTTCTTTGGTGTTTCTTCCATGAAAATTTGCTTTTCTTCTCTCTCTCTCTCACTCTCGCTCCCACCAAAGTCTTCAATCTGATTCTCTCTCAGTGAATAAGAACACGCATGAAAGTCGTCTACACGTGTATTTAGGAAAAGAAAACGTAGAGAAGAACAAAATAGAAAAAAGAAAAGAAACACTAACTCATGATACATTAAATTTCGACGCAGAAAATATCATGCATTATTATTTTTATTTTATTTTCTTCATGCAAAAAAAGAATTCGCTTCGGAGAATAGAACATCGGGCGTTACCCGAACTTCTTTTTTTTTTCCTTTTCTGTTGTTGAATCTCGGACGATTTCCCATGCCATAAAGGGTTGAAAGGTCAAAGGACAATTATTTCTACTTAAAAATTGGTCCAGAATAATAGGCAGTGATGCATAATAGCATTTACCTACAAGCGCATATCTACACAGCACCGAGAATCGATGATAATCGAATTAATGTGGAAAAATTTGAATATTCATAAAATTGGTAAAGTATATTTTGGGAGCTGTTGGGGCAGCGTTGTCATGGCCCCCCACATGGAGTGGGCTGATAAGGCTCCAGCCCTGGAGCCCGGGATGATTTTAATCATTTTTTTGTTTTTTCACGCTATAAATTCATCATAAAGGAGCCCCGGGAAAGTCTGGTCGAGGGGGCCTGTAAAAGATCCCAGCCTAGGTGCCCTGCTTCAGGATGTGGGGGCCATGAGCGTTGCCTATCGAATGAGCACTGATGTATTTTTTTTTTTCTTTTGAAAACAAAAACTACGCTTAAGGTATCCGACTACGTTTAAAACGTCATTTCGAAAGACGATGTTGTGATTTTTCTATTTTCATTTTTTATGAAAACCCCATTTTTGTGATTTTAAAACAGGCCTTGTTTTTTTTATAGTATGATGCTTAGAACCAAAGTTACGCTCACTTTTAGTGTTGCGTGTTTGTATATGTTACTGCCAAAGGGGCCGTTCAAATAATTACGTCATCATCGATGGGAAGGGTGGGGGTTTCCGATTTGCTGACTTTTGATGACAAGGGAGGGAGGGGGGGTTTGGATAATGCTTGCGTCATCAACCAACCTTTATGAAAATATGAGTTGGATTCAGAGGGGCAGAGCTGATGACGAAATTTTGCTGATAAGGGGGGGGGTCAGAATTTTGCTGACAGGGGGGGGGGGGATGGAGTCAAAAATGGCTAAAAATTTGCTTACGTAATACTTGAACGGCCCCAAAGTCCGAAATCAGCCAGTTGACCCGACCAGTGTCCCAATTTTGAGCTTTCGCCGGGCTTTTGTCGGCCCCTATATATCGATCCCTATGATTCAGGTCATCACCACGCAGGTTCACACTGTAACCGTTTTATAGAAAAAAGTTCGAAGTAGTCAGATACCTTAAGCGCCCCCAATTGCAGTCTTGGCCTCGAATCTCTCGTGAGTGTTTTTTTACGTTTAACTGCAGTACGACAGGAGACGAATATTCAGACACAGTGAAGATTAATTTGCGGACTCGTTGATTCTACTGAAAAGTTGTACGTGTCCGAGTATTATCGTGTCAATTACTATATACAAAACAATTTTTATGTGAATCGACTTTTCAGTCTTAGTTACAGCGATATCATGATTTGCGAATTTAATCCGTTTCTTAACCCTCTCAATGGCATTAACGAGATATCTCGCCTAACTTGATGCCTTGTATTTCGGCAATTACAAGATATCTCGCCTCTTTGAAAATTTATTATTTCGGTAATGCCAAGCCTAGAGATCTCTTAGACGCAGAACACTTTTTCCATTTCCCCAACTTGTCATATCTTTAGGAAACACTGGACTATAAAGCTTCAACCAGGTAAAAGGGAGACGAGTCTGGTGCTGGAGCGGAAAGTAGCAGGATGAATTCCTTTGCCGTGGTTGATCAAGTATCTGTTTGCGGCAGGGCCGTAACTATTCTGGGACAACCCGGGCACTGCTCCGAGCCGAATGGGGCCCTCACAAAAAATGTACTGCACATTTTTTTGCATACTTTTTTTTTGTTTTTAAGGGGGCCCGTCAATAAAATGTCTGACCCGGGGCCCCGAGAAGGTACCCTACTGGCCTGGTTTGTGGGCGTGTATAAGTCGAATATTATTGCGAATTGGAGTATTTTAGTAAATAATAAGAATTTCGCCCGCGTAAATTGGATATTAATCGCAAATCGAGACACTCACAACGCGGAACAGAAGTAAGTAATCATCTCGAAAATAAATAACTATTACACGATAAACGGGAAAAAACGTATTAAGATATGTTTTCAAACGAAGCATTATAAGTTTCTAAAATTATACAGATAATATTCGATGAGAGAGAAGGTGTCGTTCATCAAATGGCTCATAATGATTATAACAAGGAATTTTGGACAATTTAAATCCAATAAAATATCGCATTTATTCACTAAATACTATATTAATTAATGGAGATGATATACACATTAGAATTTGTAAACACCTGATACTTAACAGATGGGGGGGGGAGGGTACTGTCGCACTTATGATTACATTTTTATTGTGATCGATATGGGGGAATTAACGCAAGCTAACTTTGTCGGTGTTTTTTTTTAGGTCATAAGTTCAGGTGTCCTGAAACGATAAGTATGCATCTAGAAGCCGGCATATGGTGAGTATATTCTTTCTTCTTTTTTTAAATTTTCTCAACATTTAGAGAGTTAAATAGTTATTTAGTCATAAACTTGAAATTTCACAAACTTGCGAATCTTTTGTTAACTGTTGCCAGTATCACGCACACACCACTCTTCAACTATGCATAAATTTTTAATCACTGTTGTTTTGTTGTTTTTTTTTTGAAGTAGTCAGACGTCCTGTGTTTCGAAAGACGTCTTTCGGTGTCACGAAAAATTTCAATTGAATTTGAAAATTTGAACACTTGTTTCTTTTTTTGTTTGAAAGATCTCTATTAACTGGCATTTTTAAAACTTCAACAGTATCTTTTTTTTTTTGGGAGAGCTGTCAATGTGTCAATACGGTGTAGTTTACTGTACAGCGTGTCCATCGTAAACTAAATTTATGATGAACAGAAGTTTTATAACTCTGGAACCCTGGGCCAGGCACGAATGTAGAAAGGGAGTGATTATATCTCTCAAGCGACGAATCAAATGTGAAGAACAGGTCTACGTAAGATGTGGGACAATCCAACGTGAATCTACAATCGACCCTACCGACACGTCACCCTGAGTCCGCGCCTACCCTGGGCTAGAGTTTTGGTGAGTCCTTGTGGAGGTTTTATGCGTGGCCTTCTCAACATCATGGTGTTCCTGGGCAAAGTATGTTTTAAGGGGGGGGGGGGTATACTTGGCTGAAGTTACAGCTTACATATTTACATACTTTCATTTAAAAAGATCTATGGTGGTCTGTGGGTTAAGATTGCTCTGGTTCTATGGACAGCTGTGATGGATTCTGAAAATAGTAACATTTTCTCGCACCATATTTCACTTGAAAGCTCCAATTCTTCAAAGCTGTCCGTAGCCCCCTTTCACCATTTGTGGCTCTCCTTTCATCTGAACTGGAGAAACCCCCTTTCAACTAATTTTTGCCCGTGGTCACCTTAGAATATCTTAGTACCGCAAAGGGGGAACCACATGCCCCCCCCCCCCCAGGTTGAGAACCGCTTCTTCCCGTCAATACTGAAAGGGTTAAATTCTGCCCATGAAATGTCATCCGTGATTACAGGGGTCGGCAACCTGCGGCACGCTTCAATATTAAGAGCGGTACGCGAAGGTCTGAATGAGAAATTTTCGAAAATTCTGGAAGTTAATCGGAACTTGTTTCGAATTAACAACGGAATTACATTAAAAACAAAAACTTGAAATTCCCGTGTGTGTAGGAAATTTAATGATCGAATTCCTCAACGGAACAAATCTGACATCTCACCACGAATACGGTATTGCCACTTTTCTCCCATGTCGAGGCATTGAAAAATGAAAAAAGAGAAGCAATAATCCCGGTTTTATTATTAATTTCATCGGCATCCGTGGTGCGTGAAGCGGTGACTACAAACAAACTGTGGATTTGACTCGATTTGACTGAGCTTATATATCGATAATATACCCATTTATATATGCGTACAAATACGATGAGCGTCTTTTACCTGATGAACACAATTTATTTCTCCATTCGTTCGGTATTTTTATATTCTCTCACGTGAGATTAACGAAAAAATATAGAAAAAAACATTTTTGTCTGCTTGAGAACCGGTTTATATTTAAAAAAAAAAAAAGTCACTTAGGGGTTGAGGGCTTCGTAATAATAAGACATGGAGATGAGAGAAAAGCTAGAAGAGAACAGAGGAAATACGTGTGTCCTAATCATCTTTATCCGGTTGATGGCCTTACGGTGGTAGAAGAATAACATTTCTCTTTTTTCACATGATTTTTTTTTTATTCACGTGGTAAGTAAAGGAAAGAGAGAGAGAGAGAGAGAGAGAGAAACCGGGGTGTAATCATTTCCAGAAGGGAGTGAAAAAAAAAGGGTTATACCTGTATGTACACATTCCCATGCAGCGGGCAAAAAATGCATCTTGGGCTGGCTCTTCTGGAGGTGTTATTATACAGAGTAACACAGTGTTCTCTTTCCTTCCCTCCTCCTACCAACACCAGCTATAGTGGACTACTATTGCTGGTGCTGCTCCTACCGAGGATAATGACCAATTGGAGACTGGTGATGCTGTGAAGAATATCAAATAGTAGTTACAACTTCCAAACTCACTTATCTATTTATTATCCTTCGGTAAGAGAAGAGTTCAATGTCATATGCCATTGTTTGTCCCGTCCCTACTTGTCTCTGAAACCGAGTGCCTTGAATTGATGGTCCTCTCCCTCTTCCCCTCTTTACAGTGACATATTATAAGGGGACTTGGCGCGCTATAGCCCAAGGTAGTGACAAGTTCGGAGGGGTGGCAAATTTGAGGAATGGATGGTCGCAAAACTTGTATAGCCCACGATGGTAAAACCATAAATCTGCCTCTGCCTAAAGAGTGAGGAACTCGGTCAGTGAGTGACCAAACGAGTGACTTAGAAAGTTTGTAAGCATGTGAGTGGACAAAAGAGTGACTTGAGCGTGTGCAAGCATGGGTATAACCAAAAAAGTGACTTGAGCGTGTGCAAGCATGCGTATAACCAAAAAAGTGACTTGAGCGTGTGCAAGCATGGGTATAACCAAAAGAGTGACCTAAGGTATATGCAAGCATGTGAACATGGACAAAGATTAACTTCAATGTCTGAGGGAGGGGGACACGATGATGTTAGTTCATATATACCCATATACATTCGATCAATCGGCTGGGGCTGGGGGGGGAGGGGGGAGGGCAATACCCTATACCCCTCCCCGTATCACCGCCCATGCATGTGAATGGCCAAAAGAGTGACCTAAAAAGCACATGGAAGCATGTAGGTCAGTAACTACGATTTTTGTGAGGGAGGAACGAATATGGTTTTGCCGCTTCCACCACTAAAAAATTCTATGATTTTACAACGGTGTTTTAGTTCTCACCTAGAATTTGCTACCCTCCCCCCTCCCTCCATGTAGTACAACTTATCGTAATTACCCTTTTGCTTTCCTCTAGCCCCGCAAGCATGGGAGTGGCCCAAAAGAGTGACCTAGAGCATGTGTAAGTATGTTAATGACCAAAAGAGTGACCAATTGAGAAAGGGATCAGGTCAGTGAGTGAACAAAAGAGTGACCTATAGAAAAAGTGTGAGCATGCGAGTGACCTAGAGCGTGTGCAAGCATGTGAGAGACAAAAACAGTATGAAAGCATGTGAATGATCGAAAGAGTGACCTGGAGAGCGAGGGACCAGATCAGTGACTGACAAAAAGAATGGCCTAAATCGTGTGCCAGTGTGCGAGCATGTGCCGCTGTGGTGGTCGAGCGGTCATAGTGACGGACTCACATCGCGAGGATCCGGGTTCAAACCCCACCGTCCCCGCAGTGGTGCTTGGCTGAAGTTGGTTTTCTGCGCTTCCAACTTCGAGGAGCGAATGCGAGCCGATCTCCCCGTTACAATTATTCATTCATTCATTACACATCACTCACTATGAGTTGAGAAAAAACTCATAGTTTGAAAAATTGATTGCAGATGGCAGCACTACACACAACAAGCATTACACAGAAACAAACTTCACGGAAGGGTCACTATACATACACATACATTCCAACATGTACCAATTCGTTAGAAGTTCCGCAGAGGAATATTGACGAGTTGCATGTGTCTGGTTTGGTAGTGCGCGAGCATGTGAATGCCCTAAAAGTGACCTAGAGTGTGTGCAAGCATGGGAATGACAAAAATTGACCAAAAGCGTGTGCAAGCATGTGAAGGACCAAAAGAGTGAACTAGAGGTACAGGCACATTTGTAGGGGTTGGGAGGGAGGCCAAGCGGGTTATACTATAAGAAAGCGAATCCGAGAAATGTGTGGTCACGAAAATCAGACTAGAATGAATCAGTAGAGCTCTCAGCAAAACCATAAATCCATCACTGTCTCTTTGGAGGGAGAGAAAATTCTTCTCTTGTACTTATGTTTATGCATGAGATCTTCGTTGAAAGTCATCATCATCATGGTGGAATATGATGGATAGCGGTAATGTTTTATGGGAAGACCGAATTATTTTGTGTGTATGTGGTGAGAAATGTCTGGGATTTAGTGCGAGAAGATTTAGATCTTATAGAAACGTGCGTAGAGCTAGCTATCCGTGAAATAAGAAATCGATTAGGCACCCCCCGATAGCTTTTGAAGCTCTTCCTGATGGTCTTTGAATTCATCCATCCGTAGAATTTCAGTCAAACTCGGTTGTAACGACGACACCATGGGTATAACGTCCATGACTGGCGGTCCGTATTCATTCCTATAGTCAATATGATGAACCTTGGTTGTGAAGTCGATGAAAACGCAGCGACCTCGGCTATAACGACAATTTTCCGTCGCTTTTGATTCCGTTTTTATGGAGTTTTCCCCTAGAAATTCCAAGAATTTTGGGCATCGCAAAGTCACATAATTTGTGGGGGGGGGGGGGAGAGCCCGTATAAATAGATGACTCTAGATGTAGAAATCAGGCCTAGTAGTCATTTCAGTCTTTAATCCTTCTCAATGTTTCTCTCATACACGTGAAGAAAACTCAAAAGTATTTTGCTGGTATTTTGCTACTAAATGAGCTGCGTAGAACCAGGTTTTTGTCGCATTGAAAGTCCTGAACAATGATCATTAGATTCCAACTGAACTGGAAAATATTGTATACATTCAGTCCCTTCTCTAAAGCTTAACTAAGACCTAACTTCCTAAACCTAACTCCCCCCCCCCTCCAACTAAAACCTTTCAAATTGGCAAACGGGGCACGTGTCCAGAACCCAGGGCTGCAACTAGGTGCTTGGTCAGCCGGGGAAAGCAAGCATTTTGGCGCCCCCTCGTAATTTTGAAGGACGAAATTTTCGCCCCTCCGATTCAGCGCCCGCAGCACCAGACCCGCCTCCTTAGTTGCGGCCCCACCAGAACCTACAAATTTTCGGGACCCCATGCCAAAATTAGCATTTTCTTTCGATATCTTAATTTTTTACAAAAATATCGACAAATATTTTTTTCAATTTTTGATCGTCTCGTTTTATAATTTTAGCCTCACCCACTAGTATGGTGCTATTGTTATGCATAATCACCTGTCGTCTCGGTACGTTTGTAAATTTATCACTTTTACTGGTGATTATGCATTAAGCGTCGCTGGTAAATTCTGAAAAAACTATAGAGATAATGATAATTTGATAAAATAATACGGACTATACGAGATCGTGAAAGTCTTTAAATGAGGATTCATGATATCGGAGTAAAATAGTGCAATTTGTTAAACAAGAGTTCGCTATATCGGGGGTCACGATTTCAAAATTTGTTAAATGAAAGATCGGAGTGCGGTAGTAACATTTGTCGAATATATCGGGGTACAATCGAAAAATTGTTAAATAAGAACTCGTTATTTCGAGGTCCGATTTCATAATTCGTTAAATATGAGTTAATTATAGGAGTTATTTGAGGATGATCCCCGTGTGTTGATGATCTCCCCCCCCCCCCCCCCCCCCGAGAAAGGACACTGTAACTTGTATCTCGCTATGGAAAATATTTGTATTTCAGGAATTTTTTGAATGCTTCTATGCACTAGCAGATGAAAACTGGAAAAAGTCATGCAATAATCCAGTTTTTATTGTTATCGCCTATATAGAAAGGTCGCAATATGCATTGAGAGAGCTGGGATAATAAATTCCTTGAAAAACACAGCGAAAGTTAAAACAAAAATGATAAAAACTACAATCATTTTCGGTACACCTCGGCTACAGCATCAATATCCGATGGCCTCAGCATTCCTGTGGAGAATAATGTTTGTGAACCTTGCTTATAACATCGACGCAAACGTAACGATCTCGGATATAATGACACATTTTTCGGCACTTCCGTTTCCCAAGAAATTCTTAGAAAATTCCTAAAGAAATGTCCATCGCTTCTTCGACAAATCTAGCTCTAATTCAAATACTGAAATCAGGGATGAAGATTATCTGCATATTTTGTTAATTATATCACAAAAGAATATGATTACAAACAGTGGCGTCGGAGCCGGGGGTGCTGTGGGGGTTCATGTACCCACGATAATTTGTGGCATGCATCCGAGCACCCCCCGAATTGATTCAGAAATTAAAATTTCCGATATAAAACTAAAGACGAGCACCCACAGTTTCGAAACACTTTCGACGCCCCTGATTATTGCTGTAACACTTAATTTCCAGCCAAGCGCAATTAGGCAATAACTGACAATTACTATAGACAGGGGCGTAGCCAGAAATTTCGTTCGGGGGTTGACCAAAGTGATAGAACAATACATTTGGCCATCTTTTTCCATTTTTTCGGTCATTTTCTCACATTTCGGGGGGACCAGACCCCCCCAACTTCCCCCCCCCCCCCGCTACGCCCTTGACTATAGACACAGGTATTTATACCTATGCAATAACTGACAATTCTGTCGGAAATCGGCAAGATTTTCGAGAGAATAGTCAATGTCTCCCGTGATTATGATCCCAATATCCGTACTTTTCCTCGATGAAATATGGATATAGTGAAAAAACTGCATCTTTACATAATTTGCATCTGAATATATTTTTAATATATACAATGACTTGGATGTCGGCCTTTTTTTCCCTCAAACGACACATAACGACAAAATTTCAAGAAATATTCAATGCCGTTAAAACCGGGTTTGACTGTACGTCGTTGCATTTCGCTCACGTTAGAAGCGAGGTGGTTCATTAACATTGTTTTCTCTCTGGGGAGAGTCAGACATTACCGCTACTTATTGACGTTATAACCGAGTTTGACTGTATTTACCGCTACGCTTGAACGAAAATTCATTTAAATTCTTTTACCGATCTGAAAACTGGATATTTTCATGCTCATCATCGTATCTCATCGAGGGTAAAAAACATTCTTCCGATTCTACTACCAACTACTTGTACTTGCTCGATTATGTTCACGCTTTTCTCTCACAATTCCGCTTTTTTTAGTGTTTTTTTTTTTCCTTCCCATCCCAGACATGACTTATTATGCATGACTGGACTTGTTCGAACCTTTCCTTGAGAAAGCCATACGAGAACAAACTCGTTTCAGAAAAACCTTGTACGCGAGCATGTGTATTTTCTCTTTTTCTCTTATCCTTTCGTATATGGGTGTTTATATTGTGGGGGGGGGGGGGAATACACACAGGATTCGGTCCATCACACAGGCTGGAGAGTTTGTGATTTCAAAAGTTCTTCACTTTTTTTTTTGTACTTGTATGTTTCTCGTCTCGTCCAATTCCTACGCCTTCGAAAGGACGCTGTTGATGCCCTCACCCTCCGCACCTAGAGGCGCATTTATGGTTTGGCCGCCCTTCCCCCATTTTAGTCTAATTTTCTTGACTACTCTTCACTTGAATTCGCCACGTGCTATAACACGCCCTTGTCCCTCCCCCGTGCAAATACATCAGTGTCTCTAACTTACTCTTTTGGTCACTCCCACGCTCACACACGCTCTCTAAGTCACTCTTTAAGTCGCCCACATGCTTGCACACTGTTTTGGTCACTCACATGCTTGCACACTGTTTTCGTCACTCACATGCTTGCACTCGCTCTATGTCACTCTTTTAATTGCTCACTGACGTGGTTCCTTGCTGGGTCACTCCTTTGATCATTTACACGTTTACAAGTGATATTTTTGGTCAATGACATGCTTTCCAACTCTCCACTTTTTGGTCACTCACTGGCCTTGCTTCTAGCTGTCTAGGCAGAGGCGGATTTATCGTGGGTTATACAAATTTTGACGCATCTTTTCCCATCCTACCAATTTTCTTGGCCAATCATTCCTCAAACTTGCTGCCCTGGGTATATCCGCTAAGTCCCCCGTAAATACACCACTGTCCCCACCCCATTATCATATTGTATGTGAGGTGACCTTTCATTAAAAAACAGCTTTCCAAAAATATTCAATCGCCTCAACGGAGGTTATACTTTCATCGCGATATTTCTCTTCCCTGTATTTTATTGAGATAGCAAACTAGGAAATGTATCATAATTGGTGGTCATGATATATTGTGTTCATGAGTTTGATATGTTAAACCAAGGGTGCTCAACCTCATAAAGCTGTCCTGTTCTTTCCACGTATTTTTAACTTGATTTTGCATTCTTAACTGCAATCGTACATGTGAAAGTATTTTCATACCTTATAAATTATAATACGAAACTATAGATAGCCCTTTATTTCTCGAAATTTGCGATTTTATTACCGATTTGCAGTTGGCAAATTTGCTTATACTTGGTAACAATTGGCAATGTCCCGTATTTTTCCCCTATTTAAGATCCCAATTTTCTGTATTTTTCCTGATCAAATACAATATGGTCACCACAGATATCATGTTATGTTTCGTTGGAATGACTACTTTTGATTATTCGGGTATTTTTTAACTCGGATTTGGGGGAGGCCCCTTGTGGGTATGAAATACTACAATATTTATTTGATTGTCGCTAATAAATTCTTAATTTAAAAAGTTTATCGCTTGATACCGATAAATTACGAGTCGAGTAGCAAACACCGATTTTAGTGACGACGAAAGGAGAACTCGCCAACACAGAGTTAGCGATTACTTAAAAAAGCACCAATGTTTTGTGGAGCTCTAATAACCGATTAGCTCATTGAAGTCTTTATCTTTTTTTATTTTCAGTTAATTGAATTAATTCTGCGGTATCATTAATTTATTTTATTTTATTTTTTCCACAACAGTACAAAAAACGAAGTTGTCGACAGCAACACCGTTGTCAGAGCTCGGGGTCTTCCTTGGCAGTCTTCGGACCAAGACATTGCCAAATTTTTCAGAGGACTCAACATTGTTCGGTGAGGATAAAAATCATTACGCTTACAAAAGTTGTATTTCATACATCTGCCACTTTCTTTTCCTATTCGGAAGATATATAGAATTTTCGAAATCTTATATATTTTGTGGGAAAGAAGTCGCGTCCATTAATGCTTACATAATTAAAGAATGTACAGAGAAAATCATAAAAACCTCTATATTAGAAAATATGAGAGAACTGAACGAAATTTATGAAAACTCAAAATGGATAAAAGAAATAATGTCAGAGAATAAATGAAAGAAATTGTTTCAGAACAAATCTGTAGGGAAAACAGATCACAAGAAATTTCTTTAAAATTACTATTGTTGCTGCACCGTAATTGCCACCATCAACTATTTTTGCATTTTGTCATTTTCGAGTTTCTTTTTCTCCTGTCTCTTTTTCTTTTTTTTTCTTTTCTCTCATTTATTATTATTTTTACTAACTCTGAATCAAAACCCTTACATCTAATATCTAAAAAAATGTGATTTCTAGTAGGAGCCCCACGTCTCGGCTACTTAGTAATTTTTTCCTACTTATATTGTTCTGTATTTTCTGTGTTTATGAATAAAATTGAAAAGAAAAAGAATTGAAATTGAAAGCAATGATTTCAGAATGAATGAAAGAAATGATTTCAGAATGAATGAAAGAAATGATTTCAGAATGAATGAAAGAAATGATTTCAGAATGAATGAAAGAAATGATTTCAGAATGAATGAAAGAAATGATTTCAGAATGAATGAAAGAAATGATTTCAGAATGAATGAAAGAAATGATTTCAGAATGAATGAAAGAAATGATTTCAGAATGAATGAAAGAAACAATTTCATGTCTCTAAAGAAAAACTAAATTAATGAAAAAGTTTTAGAATAAATGAAAAAGTTTTAGAATAAATGAAAAAGTTTTAGAATAAATGAAAAAGTTTTAGAATAAATGAAAAAGTTTTAGAATAAATGAAAAAGTTTTAGAATAAATGAAAAAGTTTTAGAATAAATTCATGAAAATGCTGAATTAATGAATGTCTGCAATCATTCGGTTCGGTCCGTTTTCATTGGGGCTCCTTTGGCTCACTCCAAGACGCCACTTTTTTGTATACAATACAGAATTTTCTCCCATCCTGAAATACAGTCACGTGGACTTTTTGTCATGATCCGAGACATTCAGGCATTTGATCAGAATTGTATTTTTTCCAGTATGAATTCTATTCGTGTTTCAAAGTAATTTATTTTTTCCGTTAATGAGTCATTCTGTTTATATTTGTTGTTCAGAGGAGGAGTTGCACTCTGCCTCAGTCCGCAGGGACGACGGAATGGTGAAGCACTGGTCCGTTTCGAGAACGAAGAACATCGGGACATGGCTCTGAAGAGACACAAGCACCACATCGGTCAACGATATATAGAAGTCTATCGAGCCACTGGAGAAGATTTCGTCAATGTCGCCGGAGGTAAGTTTTTGACATCTAATCGACCAGATTTATACAATATCTGGAAAACTGGACACAAAGCTTTTTCCTACTTCCTTTTTTTTCCGATTCAAAAAATATACAGAATGCATAGCTAACTCCTCTTACCACAAATCACTGGTGAACCGTTGATCCTAGAAGCATACTTTCAGTTAGAAAAAGCACATAAGTAACGTGTAGAACTCAGATACGTCATTCTTTTTGCCAAGGGTTGTCTAGTTATTAAAATTTAAAAAAATTATCTTTCTTTATGAACATCCTGTGCTCGAAAACCCAATTAGAAACTTGTTGCCCTGTCTCTCTTGAGGCCAACAAAACAAGTTCCACGTTTCTAAGCGCAATGTTCGATGAGATATTTGAGTTCAACAACTGAAGAAAAGTTAGGAAAAAACAGTTTATACCCATCGTCAAAAGGAGAGCACCCTTGCGGCAAGTTTGATGTGCGAATGCGTGAAATCTGGATGATTTCAATCCTTGAATGCAATTTGTACAAGGTGTTTAATTGGAGCGTTGATCAAGTGCTCACGTACACGAAAGAGGACATGAGCATCGAGCACCGTGGTGCTCGCGAGCAACGGGTTGAAGATGTCTGGTATAAACTAACGAACAATGCTACCTTTCTCTCACTTATGCTGTTCTTTCGAAAATTTTCTCAGAATTTTGAATATGCAGTAGAACCTCTCGATGGAAAACACTCTTGGGACCAAAACTTTTGTCCGCTAGCGAGGAGGGTCTTTTATTTGGTATCAAAATACATTGAAGCCCGTTGATATATTTTTCGAAAAAATTTCCGCTAACGGAAATGTCCGTTATGGAAGGTTCCACTGTATTCAATATATCTCAGCAAATAATGCACGAAGAAACGTGGAACATCTTTGTTGACCGAGACAGAGCAACAACTTTCTATTTGAGGTTTTTAGGGCAGGGTGTCCGTATAAAAATATATTAATTGATTAATTAATATTTTTAATTAATTTTTTGCATTATTTTTCATTTTAATAACTATACAACCCCCTTGAAATATGAATGATGTGTCTCAGGTCTTACATGTTATTTGGATGTTTTTTTTCTAAATGAAAGTATGCCTCTAGAATTAACGGATCGTCAGTAATTTCCGACAAGGGGAGTTAGCTACATATGCATGGCTGTCTTAAGAGCATCATGGGGCCCCCCCCGGGCCAAGTGATTTTTCTGAGGCCCTACAAGGCAAATTCTCGAAAATTTCAACCAGATCTCATTTTTGTGAGGCTCCTCTTATCTTGAGGGCCCCCCGGGCCGTGCCCGGGTGAGCCCATGCCTTAAGACGGCACTGTACATATGCACCTGTATATTTATTTCATTATCCATACATACCCGACAGTAATACAGTTAAACCTGTCTAAGTTAGACACCTATGGTTCTATTAAAATCTGTCCAAGTTAGAGAGGTGTCCATGATAGAGAGGTACAAAGAAATATTTTATGGCATCTCATTAAAAGGCTTCAAATAGTAGAATATGACAAAAAAGCTAACCATTCGTACAGGGCCGTCTTAAGAGCATCATGGGCCCCCGGGCCAACTAGTTTTTTCTGAGGCCCTACCTGTAAAATTCTCGAAAATTTCAATTAGTTCTCATTTTTGTGAGGCCCGTCTTCTCTTGAGGCCCCCCGGGCCGGGGCCGTGTGGGTCCATACGTTGAGATAGCACTGCGTACGTACACCAAGATCAACATTTGGAAGGCAAAAAAATGCTTGGGGAAGGGGAACCATGAAAAAAAAATTTCCCGAAAATTTTTGAGTTACCACCCTTTAAAAAGCATTTAAATTGACAGAAATTGGTTAATATAGCATACAAAGGGTATTTTCTTTCAATATTTTGATTTTTTTCACCGAAATATTAATTTTTTCCCCTAATGTTTTGAATAGCCGTTAGAAAATAATTGTGCACAAAATATCTCTTTAATAACAATATTTTACAATTAAGAAAAATCGCTTCACATTAGGGTTTAAGCTACGGTCGCATTTTTCGCAAAATACGAAAGAAAATATTAGAATGCGAAAGAACTGGTAGCCACTTTCGCAAAAATGCGTACAGGAGGTACGAAACGAGAAGACATCCGAGACCATAAATCATTAGCATTGCAGCATTTTGCTAAAGCTTTTCCCCCATTCTCGCTTTTTTTGCTAAAGGAATTTTTTATCTAGCTTAACCCCTGTATCACATACAGAACACTATTAAAGACAATAAAAGTTTGAAATGCAGAGAGATTTTTAAAAAAAAAAAAAACTTTAGAAATAAAGGGATGTACAAGGTGCAAGAAAAACACTATAATCCAATTGTTACAAGCTATTTTGTAGGTTAACAAGGAAGTTGTTTCAATAAATCTGTTTTTTAAATCTGTTTGAGAGGTGGGGAGAAACCTACCCTCCCAACAACAACTTCATATACACTGTCAACACTTAAGTAGATAATCAGCAGACAATGAACTGCCAAGATAAGAACCCAGAGGGTGTCCGATGTCCAAGATAGAGAGTATTGTGAACATGCTTTGATATAGGATTATAGTCGGTTTCATTCAAAACTGTCCAATATAGGGAAGTGTTCAAAGGATAATATAGAGATGTCCAAAGTGGCAGGTTACACGGTAAGATTATAATAGAGCTAAAAATTGGTGGCAGATATTTTTGCGATTGCGTCTCAATATGTTATCATAAATTATTAATTTTTTTTTCGCTCTTTAAGGAAACAATAACGAAGCACAAGCTTTCCTGTCTCGAGGTGGTGAAGTCATCGTGAGAATGAGAGGTTTACCGTACGATTGCACTCCTAAACAAGTGGTAAGCACAGCTTATATTTACATACTGATGAACAACTGCACTGTGTGTATGGCAGTTTTTTTCGATCTTTTTCCAACCTTCACACCTTTTCACTCTCACAACCCTTTCACTTTTTCCAACCTAAATCCGATGGAAGAGTTCTGGCATTCATTCATTCATTGCGCTCGACTGTTGTTCCGTGTTCTTCAGCCTTTTTACATTTGCGGACCGGTGAAAATAGCTGAACAATTTCACGGACGACCGGCAGAAATAAGAAAAATAATTTGCCAACTGGCAAAAAATAAATAAACAGGAAAAATTAATTTGCGGACCGGCAGAAGATAAATAAATTGAACGGATAATTTACGGACTGGCAAAAAAAAATATGAAAGAATAGGGAAAGTAATTTGTGTGGGGACCGGTGAAAAATAAATAAATTGGAGGAATAACTCGCGGTAAATAAATTGGAGGAATAACTCGCGGTAAATAAATTGGCTGGATAATTTGCGGACCTGGAAAAAAAATCGGGAAATAATTTTCAGAACGGCTGAAGGCAGAAAGCAAATAAAAACAAAAATACAGAGGTAATATTCCATTTTTATTGAATCGGAAATTATGTAGCGGATACATAGATTAGGCGAAAGATTTTGCGGACCGGTAGAAAATTTCCACAGACCAGCGGTTGAAAAACACTGATTCACATTATGATTCACCGTTGGAAAATTTTGTTGTAGATAGAGAAAGATGGACCACTCTTCTGTTAATATAAGATATACAGAAAACTGCGCTATATGTAGAGATGTCGATTTTTTTAGAAATAAAAATTCACTTCAGCCTCTACGGGAACTCGAACCCACGCCCTCGCGTTTGCCGGACGAGTGCGCTATCACTACACTATAGAAGCAGATAGAATATTTCTTCCTCAGAGCGACTATGTGCTGAACAGCGCCGTGTGATGGAAGCTGACAGCTATCAGCTAATACTCTTGTATTGCAGTAGTAAAATGCTCGTGATACCATGAACGTTGCCGTCAAGTTCACGGGTTCGATCCTGGAGATAGAACACAGACAACCATTTCATTCCCAAAATGGACCCGAGGCGGCCCCCAATAGATGGCACTTTCATTTCCGTCTCGGCTCGATTGGTAGTAAATTGACTTAAGGCGATATGGCCATAGTTTGTATGCGGTGAAGAAGCTCGTAAATGATATCAAGGATATACACTGCCTGGACTAAACTCAGTTTTCATTAGATTACGTCAAAGCAAATTAGTGTATTTTAAAGCTACTTTGAGGTACTACTACTAGCCTTCACAAATTCGCTAGTTATCTTTAAGTACAATTTTTGAAGGATGTTGCTAATACAGTGTGTACATAATTAATATAATTAGTTTGTTTTTTTTCAATTTTAGCTTGAATTTTTTGCGGGTGGTGAGGAGCCTTGTGAAGTGATGGACAGCGAAGAAGGTGTTCTTTTCGTCAAGAAAGCGGACGGTCGAGCGACGGGAGATGCCTTCGTCCTGTTCTCGAGTGAAACTGAGGCCGCAAAAGCCCTCCAGAAACACAGGGAAGTTATCGGTTCCAGGTACATCGAACTGTTTAGAAGCACGACGGCGGAAGTGCAGCAGGTTAGTTAGTTAGTTAAATACTTCTAGAATCTGATAAACGATGTCTATTTTCGTTGTCACGTGTCCAATACCATTCGAGAGTTTCCTCAATCTGTATTACCCTCGAGCGACCAGCTATCACAAGCCCAAAAAGAGACCTAGTTTCACGATGAAAACTGTCTTTTCTCGGAAGTCGCGGGTGAGTTCTTACGATCGCTACTAAGCAGAGCCTATCAGATTGCGTTCGAGTAATTTACTTTATACGAAATTTCGCAACATCAATAACCACTAGTACAGGGTGTCCCATAAGTTTGTAAATAATTTAAAAATTCATAAATAATCGAAGGAATTGTATTTGAATGTAGTTTGCGAAAAAGTAATTTTTACAAGAGGGGATATTTTTGGCACAGAAAAAATGTTAAATTTTAGTCAAAAGAGGGCACTGCAGTAAATCAAATGAGGAGATGGGTCTGAACCTTTCTTCAATCTCTTCTGTGTCCGAAACGTTCATAAAGCTCCAGCCACCCATTCGTGGCCGAAGTAAAACAACTTCACCGATAGTGCTTTATCCACCAATGTCAACATCACAATTAAAACCTTATGTGAACACCAGTAACAGGAAAATTCGAAAGTTGTCTGTTGAACGTACACCCTGTATCTTATAGGACTCTGATTTGCATATTTCCAGTGGTTTGCTTTTGTGCAACGATCTCTATCGATAAAAATTCAAACTATTTTTTTCTGTACCAAAAGAATAATAATAAAAATCCCCCTTAGTGTGAATAACTTTTTTTTCACAAACTGCATTAAAATATAACAATTCTTTTAATTTTTATAAAACTATATATGAGTTTTAAACTACATACGAATTTTTGGGACACCCTGTACAAAGAAGAGTATCGTCATAATTTTATCGCGCTTACTCATATGTAATGCATTGGTAAATTATCTAAAATAATTTGAAGTGAAATATCTTTTGCTTGATTTTTCTTGTTTCTCGTTTACATGACAATTTTAAATTTCAGCCTTGACAACAAGCAGAAATCTGAAAAATTCAGAATTTTCACATTTGAAATGAACATATTCTCTTCCCGCTACTCATTGTAGTACTACACGAATCAATAATGAGCGTGATTATTTCACCCTGTATTGCTAATGCCATCTGCTTAGACAGGGAAGTGAATACGAAACTGAAAATTTCATATTGAGCCAACAGATGGCGCTCGATTGAAATTTTTGGTATGTGCGAAAAAAAATTCCTTAAACTTTTCCGATGGAAATAAAAGTATTGAAGATTTTTTTTACAGTATGTTCCGCTCTCATGCGTGGTTCATGCAGTGCCGTCTTAACACAAGGGCCCCACCAGGCTAGCCTAGAGTGCAAAGAGGCCCTCAGGCAATTAGATCTAGTTACAATTTTCGAGAGTATGCAAATTGGCAGACAGGTATTTTTAACTAGGTAGGGGAGCTTCAGAAAAATCGCTTTGCCCAAGGGCCTATGATGCATTTAAGACGGCCTTAAGTTCATAGTTAAGTGCAAACTGATGATATGAATCTTTGAATGCTTAAATTTGGGATTTTAAGATTTTCAGCTCAAAAAGTATGGATCACTTATAGTACGAATCTTCAACCCTCGCGAGCACGAAGGTGTTTGCTCCTTGAAATAGCCAGAGTGCTCAATGCTCATGTCCGTTTTTGTACTCACGAGCACTTGATCAATGTTCCAACTAAACACCTTGTACAAATTGCATTCAAGAATTAAAATCACCTTGATATCATGTATTCATGTCAAACTTGCCGCAAGAGTGCTCCCCTTTTGACGATGGGTACAAGCAGTGCTCACGACTAGAAAAAAAGGTTGAAGACTTCTGTGTGTGTTGTGTGTGCGTGGCGTATAGCTTACCATATTACTTCCAGACAAAAGTACCACATTCAGCTAATTGTCACCAATTAAAGCCTAACAATAGGTTAGGCCAGTGGTTTTCAAAGTGAGCATCGCCACCCTCGAGCATTCAGGGGCATCGCGAAATGTTGGAGCATCCATGTGTGCCCATTCAGTGTATTCAAATGAACCCGAGTGGCGCAGTGGTAAAGATACTCGTCTTGAAGGTTACCATCAAGGTCCATGGGTTCGAATCCGGTCATAGAACATCAGAAGCAAGTTCTTTACCTACCGAACCTAGGGCGGCCACCGATGGATGGAGCCACTGGTTGGAAATTGCTGTATGGCGATATATGACCGGAGTTGGTGTGCGGTGAAGTAGTAGTTTTGAAATGATTCTTTTCTAGACCACTCTGGGGAGCCGCAAATAAACGATGACAAGGCCAAGGAAGTCGTGGGTGGAAAAAGTTTGAGAACAACTGGGTTAAACTGCCATTGCTGCAGTCTAAACAAAAGTTGTCAATTCGGGATGAAAAACTGGACATATCACCAATCTAGGTACAATCAACGTGACATCCTCTCCTTGCTATACTTTCTACCGTACAATGTAATGTATTTCTCGCTAACGGTTACTCGCCAGCCATGTTTGGTGATTTCTCTGACAGTTGGTAATATTTGTGACGGTAATCGGTGAAATATCGTATTTGTGGCCCCAATATACCGCTTTCCCTCGATCAAACATGGTCACCCTAATCATAATGGAATTACCCATTTATTTGTATCTAATTAATTTTTTTGTCAAAAAAGAGAGGTTTCGAAAATGATAACCTTGGTTGTAACGAAAAAAATTCGCGGAATCTTCGATGCCGTTATAACCTAGTTTGAGGGTACTGTTCTGCAGCTACCACTTTTGTGATTCCTAATAATATATATATATATATTTATTTATTTATTTTATTTATTTATTTATTTTTTTCTGTAGGTACTGAATCGTTGCATGGATCCAAGAACCTACGAGCAGCCCCAGCCGCTGCTAACGACGTTGCCTCAAGTTCCTCTGCTGTCACCGCAGCTTCTACCACCGGGATCTCGCAAGGACTGCATACGACTCCGTGGCCTGCCTTTCGAAGCCCAGGTCGAACAGATTCTAGAGTTCCTCGGCGAGCACTCCAAGAACATCGTCTACCAGGGAGTGCACATGGTCTACAATGCCCAGGTGGGTAGGCTATAATGATATTCTAATTGCCTTTTTCATTCTACGACCGTTTTGCTAGTGTTCGTGATAAAGCAGCAGGTGAATTTTCCAGCTGCGTTGAGTATTTTCGTGGCTATGGATATATATTCTAATCTTCTCGTTTAATCCTCCATTCATCAGGGTCAACCTTCGGGTGAAGCTTTCATCCAGATGGACAGTGAGCACTCTGCTTACTTAGCCGCGCAACAGAGACATCACCGCTACATGGTGTTCGGTAAAAAACAACGTTACATTGAAGTGTTCCAGTGCTCGGTGGACGATATGACGTTGGTGTTGAACGGAGGATGCATACCTCCGGCTGCTCTCCACCATCATCATCACCACCCGCAAAGGTCACCACTACTTTCGCCCGGTAAGTTTCACAATTTATAAATTATGGCAGTCTTCCGGCTGGACAGATTGGCGTGGTGGTAAGATTACCACCATGTAGGTTGCCGTCACGGTCCCAGGATCAAACCGGAGGGATGATATAGATAAGATATTTTCCCATAAAACGAACTCGAGACGACCACCGATAGATTGCACCTTCATTTCCAACCCATCTCATTAATGGCAGTAAATTGTGATATGACCAGAGTTGGTGTTTGGTGAAGTAGTCTTCAAGCTGATGTCACCTGGTTTTCCAGTAATAGTACTAAATAGTACTAATGTTGGTTCAACAGCTGGTCGCATGTTACCTGTTGTTGAGAGCTTTGCTGTTCGAAGAAAATTTATAATTAGGCAAGGATGCTCATCACCTAAAAGCTGATAGCAAATGCTCTATAAAAATGCATTTATGCCTTTAAAAAATGTGAAAATTTGCCTTATGAAGTCAAAAAAAAAATTATTTTTCTATATTTCCGATAACAGTAATTTCCAGTAATTTTAGCTAAATAATATGAAAATGAGGAATGTTCATGCAATAGATACTGCTTTAAAAAATTAGTTGTTGCTTGGACTGAAATTCTTCGGTTTAATAGTGTACACATGTATATCACAGAATCAGTAAACTACACAATCAAACTTAACAATAGGGACCTTCAGGTTCCTCCCCCCCCCACTTTCCAGATATAGCCTGTCCAAAAACTGGGAAGGATGTGAAAATATTAAGGCCTTGTTATGTAGATAGTGTTTCTCAACCGCCGGGCCCTGACATCATTCATACCGGGCCGCGAGTGATACGCCGTTTCTTCCCCCCCCCCCCATTCATTTTTCGTTTGTCGTGTGTTTAGCTGGCCTTCCATTAACAAAAATAAATGAAACCAGGCAGCGGGCTTCCAAACGTTGAGAACCACTGATCTACATGACCTGCCAGAATCAACTGTTGGATGATGAATGAATTTACAGCCTATATTAGGAGGAGGAAAATGGTAAGGGACTTCGAGGACAAGATCAACTTGCAACAAGTCTCCTCCTGAAAATTCTATCTCCAGCTTGAAGCAAGGGAAGAAGGAACAGGTAATGTCAATGTCCTGAATACAAACATCCACCCCCCCTTTTTATCTCATCCTGTATACGTTTTTCAGTAGGGCATTGAGATGGCTGGGGGAAAAAAGTTTCAATGGAAATGCTGGAGTACGCAAAAAATACTATTAAAATGAAAATGCTGAAATATGCAAAAAAAATGCTAGAAAAATGAAAATACTGAAATATGCCTCAAAATGACTAAAATTCATGAAAAAATTCTTTATTGTGTAAGAATAGCGAAATATGCAAGATCATTTTTAAAAAAATGTGGGAAGTCATAAAATTCCTAGCTTTACTCATAATCATTCGAAAAATATGTGTAATTTGAAAGAATAATCATATTTTTCTTTTCTTACAGCGAGTGGTACAATGTTGCCTCCACCATATGGGGCTTTTCCTTACGTACAGACTCCACAGATACTGCCAGCGGTTGCACCCTTGGCACCAAGGTTGTCACCCGCCTACTATTCTCCGGTGTTTTACTGGCCTTATCCTAGTCCTCCAGTTTCTCCGACCACTTACTACCCTCATTCCGGTGGCACGACTGTGGTAAGCAATACTCGGTATCACTCATATGGAAGTTCTTTCGCATTATAATAAGGTGATCGTGTACACATATTACGATTAAGTTTGTAAAAATAATAATTGTAGAAGCGCTCCCTATTTTTTGCCCATTAAATGTTTATGAAAAGTCTAAAGCGATGATTCCCAATGTGGGCAATTCGATTTTTAGGGGGAATTTGAGTTTTTCTATGAAAGCTTGGAATTTTCTGAACTCCATTTTTTATCACTTCGAATTCTTAATTTTTAAACAATTTCTCTTTTGATGACTTCTTTTATTTTTCTCTTTCAATGGAAAGGATTTGACTAAGGGTTCTTAGTGTTTTTCGTTCCAGATTTTGTGTGATAAAGTCCATGAGCCCCCCCCCCCCCCCGCCAATAAAATGAAGGTCACGAACCAATTTAAGTATAATATTTTGTGTACAGCAATGTAAAAAACAATGAGTTGTTAACAATGAACAATTGTTTTTTTCGCCCATAGATACCCAGGGGCAGTACAATCTACTCGTGATTATCAGGAATCCAATCCGTATCCCCACCGATTATGAAAATATAAGGATAAGAGGGAAATTTCGGTACTATAAGCATTCCCCCTCTGAAAACAAGTTTTTCTCCAAATATTCGGAGGAAGATACGGATAGGAAAGACCCACTCCTTCTCAGCATCGGATGATAGTATTTTCTACTCGAGGTGGCACCAGTTTAGTGAAAAATTTAGTTCTTTGATTTGAAAATTTATTACGATGACTTAAGTAGTGTTTCTTCTTGAAAGAAAATGATATAGACCTTTTCATCAGCCTTTTACAACTGATTGGACTCAATTAGAAATCTACTCATTTACCGAGTGTACTCTGGTGAGTGAACATAACAGTGAAATTTCGATACACACACAATACTCGATATAACAATAAATCTCTCTACAAATATATTTTTTCAAGTCTTGCTTGAAAATGCTTATACTCTAACTTGCTGTGTCTTGATATAACTATAATCCTTCTACAACGATATTCTTTTCTTGGTCCGCAGAATATCGTTACATCAAGATTTCACTGTATATTGCTCGATGATACAATTATATTATCCCAAAAAATTATAATATATATATATATATATATATAAAATAATAATCACCAAAGTCCATCAAAATGGTCAATGTCAAGTCTCTCTGAGGACCTCTGACTAAGAGAGACAGAGAGAACCACTGCCTTTGACTAAGTAAAAGTAGACAGAAATTGGAGGGGGGGGGAGGGCAGCGACCCCTAGATTTAAAATTTAAGGAGGCAAAGCAAAAACTAATGGTTCTTACATTTGGAAAAAAAACGTTGTTATGGAACTATGAAGTTTCATTGTGGGTTATTCCTGAAAAAAGTATGGGGGCGACATGAGGATTTCAAAGATGCTTTGGTGGGACATGGTCTAAAAAAAGGTTGGGAACCACTGGTCTAAAAGAAATGAAATATTTGAACACAAGATTCAACATATGGAAACAAGCATTTCTTGAAAAAAAGGCACAAAGAATACAGTAAATTTTCAGGACCAAATGAGAGGCTGTAAACCAGTCTTTCTTAACCTTTCTCATCCATGCCCCCCCCCCCTCAAAACTATGTTTTCTTCTCGTTGGCCCCCCAACCTAGCCCGGGAGCGAGATATATACTTATTAAATTCATTTTTTGAGCAAATTTATAGTGAAAAAACAGTTTATAAATAAGGTCAATCCCCCTGACTGCTAGGCCAGAGTTCAGTGACAGTACTATCATCTGCTGGGCCGCTTCAACATCATGAGCTGTTGTGCCCTGTTGGAAACATTTGCTTTAGTACATAAGTTTCCAACTGATGCTCCGTTTAAAATTTTTTCATCAGTGTTGTAACAATAGAAATATTCATGTATACTGGGTTCCATGGAATAGTTTTGCTTGCTTAGAGAAACTCTGCTATATTTGACAAAAATGTTGTGAAGTTTGATTTAAGATGAATTATGTTACAGTAATTTTCAATTCAAAATGTTTCTCATCAAAAACAATAGATTTTCTACGACTTTGAATGATTTATTCTCATTCAAACATATTGTGTTTTACTAAAAATAGCAATTTATAGTTTTTGATAATTTCTGTGATTTATAGTTGACAACTGAATGCATTCCAGTTCCACGGAACGGAGAAGTCAGACCGAGCAGTGAAGCTATGGTCGCATTCCCAGCAGCAAGGATCGAAGCTGAAAGAGCACTTCATGAAAAAACTCGACAGAATTTGGGAAATCGTTACATAGAGCTGTTTATGGCTTAACGAAACCAAACTTACATCTCTTTATGCACAAGCCACCTATTTCTATTTTTTTCCACAAGCAACTAATGTTTTTTATCATTATTTTGAGTTGCAATTAGTGAGAACGAAAGAAAAAAAATAACAATGCGTCCATCTCGTCTTTCTCTATGCGTTTACTATAGAAACATTCAACATTAACCAATCTCCTGAGTCAGAAAGAAATCGCTTCTCAAACAACCAATCCAACAAATTCAGAATTTTTTTTGTCTTTCCTGTGCAACTCCTGAGCTTAACTCTTGAATTCTCTGCAATTCAAGCTTTATAACCAAGAAGCCATTGATAATATTTTTCAAAGAATTTTGTCTTTCTTATGCACATCTGAAGCTTCAGTGAATACACAATCCAAGAACTAATTCATCGCTGAATTTAATCGAAGAATCTTGTCCTTGTTACACATGCACATACTAGTATTTCTGTAAATTTTTTTGTTTCAATTAATGATTTACTAGTTATTTTGTAACTATTCGTTTACTTTAGCCCGAGTATTCATGAATGTTTTACTGTTCGGATAGAACATTAACATGAGTGTTGCACTTCTTATGCATTTGGAGATGTGCAATCAATTTTTTTTTCTTTCAAGTTTTTCATGGAGCATTTTTACATAACATATTCCAATAATAGTCGCATGATCAATATTGGAATATTGAAATGTTCATGTGTTATCATTATGTTCTTTGCATTCAATTTAAAAGTTTAAGCCTTTTCGCTATATAAATTCAACATAGGAATGGTTCCTAAAACTATTTTATCATTCAGTTAGAAACATCATGAATATTCATATCGATTAAGATTGCTTTCAAATTCGATCCTATAGGCTTTTTTTATCAATTGGTTGAAACATTCATTATAATGAGCTTATCTCAAAAACTGATGATTTTTCGCTATTATGGAATCATCATTCCACGAGTCGTCACCTCGCTCCATGAAAAACTTGAAACATTTAATATTTTTTTATTTTATTCTAGTTTTTATTCTATATTTTTTAATGTGATTTTTATTATTATTATTGTGTTAATGCTTCAGAGTGGGAAATATTTTCGCCCACCTCCATGTTTCGATACATTCCATTGTTTTTGTGTATGTTCTTTTTTTTTGCCTTCAGTAAACTTTGTTTTTATAGTATATCTTGTATATTTTTTTAAATGCTCATTACTTCATTATTGTAGCATTTTTTTTAACTCTATGAGAAGCAGCTTCTTTTTTGTGTGTGCAGAATAATGTATAATTTTTAGTCATTTCCGTCAAATGTGAGGTGAAATATTTAGGAGAAGAAATGAACTATTGTGAGTATGAAAAGGTTAAAAGAAATTGCTCTTTTTGAAAGAAAAGTCTTTGCAGCCTGCATAATTTTTCGTTTTTAATGTCTGATCAACTACGTCATGTTAATTTGATCTCTTTTCTTTATTTTAGTTTCTAAACAAAATGAATGGACTTGTTACAAAAAACTTTTGTAAGAAGTGTATATTAATATATAAATTAATATAAAACAAAGTAATATTGAGCATTCTTTCATGTTTTAATTTAATTGTTTTTGAATTTATCAATTCAAATTTATAGTAAAAAAAAAGTTTAAAAAGCTTTATAATATATCAAAGCTTTAAAATTATCTTTTGTGTGCTTTTCCTAAACTAACAATGCACAATGATTGGTTCATCAACTTATTTTATTGTCATACATCAGCCTATAAACCAGGACTTACAGTTAGACCAAAGGCTAGACAATGGCAACCATGCCCCCATTACAAAAATTTTGTAATTATTTCGAGAATCATGAGAACTTGATTGGACCTAACAGATTAACATTAGCTTAAATCAAGAGCTTGAATTGATATTGAATCATTGAAAAGTGATTTCCTAGCAACAAATTCCTGAGGTGCTAACTTGTGTGATAGATCCATACTTTGACATACTTCCCATATTTATTCAACACCATATTTAAGGTTTTTTATCAGTTAACTTATTGTATAAACTAGACACTATTACACAATAGCATTGTGATTATATTTTTTGTACTATAGTATAGAAAATTTTGCTATAATTAATCATTTTACTTTGTGTATATTTCATTTGTGACTTTACCCACCCCCATGGTATTTTATAAATTATGATTAAATAATTTAATTAATAAACACAATTTTACATTTTGATATTTCCTATCAATTACGTAATGAGATTTTTTTAATTCGTACATCTATTGAGATGTAAGAGATTCACATAACTTTGAAATACGAGCTATTTCTTATCGAGTCCAATAAAATTAGAAATGAAATAATCAATTGATCTGAAAAATCAATTAAAACATAATACTCTTGTAGTAATTAAATTTTACTATACATAATGAATTTTTTTATACATGGAAAATGAATGGTGTATTTTTTGGTTGTTACCTTATGAGCTACGGAGATTTTTTAAAAAATTCGTAGAGCTTGATGTAACTTTTACAAGTGATATTGAATTGTCTTTGAATAATTATATGTAATGTTATTTGCATGTCATTTTATTGTATGTTTATTGCAAATCTACCCTTCTATTTATTTTGAATATGTTGTATGCATATGAAGAGCATTCCAAGTGCCTTACCTTGTATTATATAACAATTATATATATATATACACATTATATAGTATAGTAATGCGTTAAGTGCTATTATATATTTTTTTCATTGTAATTTTCTTTGTATGCTGTTAATTGTAATCGTTTTGAATTTTTCCCTCCTTTTTTGTGTGTGAAATCAAAACATCATTCTTTGTTAATAATTATGTTTTGTGTATATGTTACAGTATATCTTACCCTTGATGATATTTATAGCATTGTAAATGAATTGTTCCTTTTTTTTTTCATTTTATGCACTTTGTAATTTTCTGCAATAGGCAATTAGTGCAATCTTTAAAATTGACTCTTGTATCATGAACGAAACTTGCTTTTTCATATCTCTACATAGAAATAAAGTGCTACTCAGAGTGCCTTCCATTGAAATCATAGAAATATTGTTAATAATTCCGTAACATTGTACTAATGAGGAAAACCATTCCAAACCTTACAGAAATAGTTTGTGGATACATAACATCATGGCACAAAAAATAATCAATCTTCTACACTATCAAGTACACATTTATTAAAACATCACTATTTATTAAAACATTCGGGGGTACCCAGTGGAGTCACTCTATTGGACCTAAACGCCAGGTTGGAGGATAATCTCAGTCCTTATGGGTAAAAATTGATGGCCCAGTCCAAACAACTCAAAATTTCCTGTTTCGAGGTACTGTAAACCCCCTTTTTTTGTGACAAAACCATTTGTCCCTAAAAGAAGGGTGATCGTATCAGAGAGGGGTTCCTGTTGAAACTTTAAATATAGTATTAACAATAACTGAAATACCTTTTTATTTGAAAATGAATGAAATTCTGGCAATATAAGATGCACTTAAAGTTATGAAAGTACACAATTATTGCACAGATACACGTTTAAAACTACAAAAGAAGTATTATACAAAGTTCGCTCACTGAATTCACATCTTTTGGAAAAAGTGATCTATTGATGTTTAATGGGTTTCGCCGAGTACTTAAAACTCTTTACAAATGTATTTTAAGTTGCAAGACTAAATCTAATGCCTTTCGTTTAGAGTAAAATGTATTTTATCTCTCCAGTGTTTTGAAAATGTCTGAATAGTTTTTTACACAACTTTTCTCTGCCCCTCTAACTCTTCTTCTTCCATATCGTCTTCTTCTTCAGATGGCTCTGACATATCTAATTTTTTGACGATGTCAGATATTTTGGTGGTATGATCTTCTATATTCTTATATATCATCTATAAGAGCATAATTTTCTGCTGATACTGCCATAAAGTACTGTGTATTGGATAACATACATTTTTTCTCTCTGTCATAGAAAGGGACAATTACACGAGCTGGCCATATTAAGCAGCATGAAATCATGTGTAAAATATTCTAGCACAACCAGCAACAGAATTTAAGATTCTAAACTGACATCAAAGTTGCCAAAAACATTAAAATACTTCAAAAATTTCATTCAAAAGTAGCCAAAAAGTGGATCAAATATTAGAACTTTTGATACCATCTAATGAGCATAATTTGAACCAAAATTAAAACAACTATTAAGGTCCATACAGAGGTTTTAGTCCAATAGAATGAATGATGAAAATGGTGTCATGACCATATCTGAGGGTGACCATTAAGCAGGGGTTCGAAATACATTATTTAAATAGGCTTTTTTTGCCAGGAAATTTTTATTTGGACATATAAAACAATGGTGATGAGGGGTGGACATTAAGAGGGCTTTTACTGTATCTGCAATCTAAAGATTAAACTCTGTGTGCAACTCAATGGGAGTGGACTTAAATTAAATTGCAGTAGGAAGCATATAAGCAGAGTTGGAAGTTGCTGCTGTTTTGCAATGTGTAGAGGTATTTTCTGCCGTTCTCATCGTGGGCATAACTCAAAAATTAAATTTTTTGAGTGTTACATTTTTGAACTGGGCCATTTAAATGTACCATAGGATGAAGGTGAATCAAATTTCTAGGTGTCCTCTGAAAGTTTAGGTGTTTGAATTGCTACGTACATCAATGACTTCACTGGTACTATAAACATTCGCATTTAAATTCATTATTTAGTAAATTTTTACAAGAAAATAAAATTTTGCTAAAGATGCAAATGATGACATTTGCCTTGAGGTATTATTACCTTCACCAACGATCGGGAATTTGAAACACAGATTAATTTGGAAAATTAGAGACAAATTTAATAATGTCTATATATAATGTGATATCATTTTTCTGCTAATGCGTTTTATAAAAATACATGTCGTATTTTCTTTATCACATCAAAATCTCCTCCAATAATAGTCTTCCATACATTCTGTGACTCATGCATGCATTTCATAACCACTGTATAGTGACAGAATTAATCCATTTAATACATATTAACATACAATAATAATACAATGATGCATGAATAGTTATCAATCAAGTGCCTTAATCAATGTTTTGAATATAGGATGGAGATATGAATTTTATGAAAAAATAATGAAATTTGTGCTAATATTTTTAATATAAGAATATACTGTTTTGTAGGTTGTATTTGTAGTTATATTTGTATTTCTGATGTGATTTTCAATTTCGACTACACATATATAGTATATAATATATATGTAACTATATTATGTATACTAATGTTACGTTATGTTACTTTTTTTTCAAGTGAAGTACTTGTGAAATATTTTGATGCCGGTTACTTTTTACGTCAAGCTGCAATGCTTATTATAATTATCAAGTGTTTTGTTTTCTTTTTTTCGTATGTTTAGCGTGCATGCATCTGTATATTATTTAATCTCATTTTGTCAGTGCTATACTATGTTAGTCCTAGTCTTGCATCACTTGCATTTCTTCATCTCAATTTTTTTTGTATACGATTTTTAAATGAACTTGTGTCACGATTATTCACAAGTGAATGTGAAATGTCTGTAGTTATATATATCAAAAAAATATAAATATATATTTATGTATGTATGCATTTTTTGTGTTGTGCTAAGCACAATAGCTTTTTTTCTCAACAACAATAATAATATAAACAATACTTTGAGTTGATTAATGGACTTGAGTGCAAAAGTATACCTGAATGCAACATTCGAATGTCTTTCTATAAGTCTGTTCATTCGAAATCTTCACACAAACTTTTCATGTCCAAAAAATGCACACTAAAGAAAAGTCGAGTATACAATGTGAATTATCAACATTCGATAAAAAAATCGAAATATTTTACTATTGCAATTTTTTTTGCACTTGTTACTGCTTGATTACATATTTCAAATAAAAATGCTGCATTTAATTAAAATTGGTTTTGTCTCTTTATTTGACACATAATGCATAATAACTGGGCCTCCTTGCAGAAGGGATAAAAGTAATGATAAATCTGTGCTCAGATGGCAAAATATTATCAGAAAAATTGTATTTCTTGCTTTCCGGAGTCTCATTCTTTAAAATTTTGGAAGGTGGCAAAATTTAATCTTTCTGTTTTGGTTTATGAGCAAACAACTGAGGCAAATTGTAATAAGTCAAAAAGCTGCAGTATCACATAGTGCAAAATGTTATTTACAAATCCACCATCGTGAAATTTTAAAAAAGTGACATAACATTTTGCCATCTGAGCACAGAAATTACCTCTCATTATACATCATTTGTAGCACATTATCATACCCAGTAGGCTGGTGCTGATTTAAGAAATTTATTGAACCATTTAATGAAAACATAATCATCACAATACTAAACACTCTCACAATGTTAAGTCTAACTCTTGTCCCACTTCATACAGTAAAACCTGTCTATAACGATACTTTAGGGACCCAGAAAAATATTGTTATAGACTGTCATGATAATTATCGTCATAGACAGTTTGAGCATTTGCCCTATTTCCTATTAAATAGGAATTCCACGGGGGACCAAAGAAAATGTTGTTATAGGCAGGTTTATTGTTATAGACAGTATCGCTATACGCAAGTTTCACTGAATCACCTCATCTTCCTGAGGGAAATGAATAATGAGATGGTCAAGAAAGAAAAGATGTACTGCCACTGCATAAGTTTTCTCAACTCCTTACACTTGTTCCGCAGATTTTCAATGATTTTCCATTTCAGCATACCAAAAGTGATATTTTCCCGCAATTTTTTGGCGAACAATATTACAAAGACCAGCATTCGACTCAGGCACAACACAGAACATTTCACAAATACTTAAAACAGTAAAAAATACCTTTATTTACAACAAAAATATACAGTGAAATGCAACTCTGAAGACAACATGTTGTTCCAATGTGCTCATATACTCTGACAAAATCAAAAATTTAATTTCATCACATATTCAAAAATATAGTATTTTGATTACATGAAATCTACATGTATTGAAGTTTTTGTTAGTCTCAACTGAAATTAAAATCGTATGAACTCACTGTTATGGAACCTATTGTAACATTCAAAATTTTTCTAAATAACTATTATGAAACAAATGATAGAAAAGACAAAATTTCCAAAATAAAAAAAGAGTCACACAAGAGATAATTACAGAGAAATCTTGATACAGTAATACTCTGTGGACTAAGAAAAAGTATCATTGTAGAGTGATTATTGCTATATCAAGAGGCAGCATTTTAACATTAGAGTATAGACCTTTCCAAACAAGACTTAGAAAAATATCGTTGTGAGGGGATTTATCGTTATATCGAGTACCATTGTAGCAAGGTTTCATTGTACTTGGCTTTTTGATAGTTAATCAATTATTTATCCTCAACTTTTTAGTTATATATAACTTCAATTCAGTAATTTTTCATGTTGAACATCAGTAAATTAAAATATATATAATTTTTTTTTTCAAACTGATTTGAACAAACTTTACTATTGAATTTGAGCATCAAGCATAAACCTTGACTTTATGTTATTGTAGATATTGCAGAGAACTATAATAAAAGCCAATACAACACAATATTTTATGAAAGTGAAAATTTTCCCAGCAGTCCTAAATTTTGCTGAATTAGTTGAAATCAATGGGGTGAAGAACACTATCATTTTTGGTATTTTTGTACCTAATGCTCAATGCTTTGGTATTATGGAATTTACTTTATATGGGATTTGCAAAGGGGGAAGCACATTTTGGAAAAGAAATGTCTGGCTTAGCTAGTAAGGCACTTTCACGCATTACTTGAGTTAAACCTAATGTTTTCCTTGTGAAAATGTGAAAGAAAAAATGCATGGACATCAGAAGATAATTTTGTCTCACAGCACAAACACAATTCACACACACATTCAAGCATGTAAACAACAGTACAACTTTTATTCTATCACAAAAACTGCTTTGCCATTGCTCTAAGAAACCTTCCCTTTCTGAGATTTGCAGCTTCTCTCTGAATTTCTTCATTGTTGTTTGCATTTAGCTCAAGCTGTCCAACCAAGTGCATCACAAGATTACGATAGCTCAGGTCACCTCTTCGAGAATGAAGATTTATGAGATATTCAAGAAGAGTTACATCCCAGATGAAAGGATAATATGTATCACAGCTATCATTACACACTCTTTCTCCAAGGGCTTTGAATGCCATTGGATAGTTTGATTCTTCGAGAAACTGATGAAGTACAGCAGCCTACAAATATTTAAAAAAATTCAAATACATGAATGCATTATTCTGAATTTAAACATATTAGGAATATTTATGCACAATAAAATCCTTGATAAGACATCATTTAGAGAGATAAATTTCTATAATTATTGCACAGTAACTGAAGATACTCAAAATACAGTAAAACCTTGATAACTTGACATCCCAAAAGTATCGATGAGCATGTTGACTTAGTAACCTTTGAGTATTTTCAACCAAAAAACAACAAAATAAAGAGTTGTTGAAATAAATGTCGTGGAAATTTATTAACTGACCAATCCACTGGAAATTTTTAAAAATTAGTTGTGATAGCACATCGCGAATCGTAGTCGACTTAAGCAGGATTTAGATATCTTGTGTCAAGTTAAAAGAGGTTTCTCCCCATTGATTTAATATTAACCAACCATGAAAATAAATAATTGTCGAGTTATCCAGATAGTCCAATTGTCTACATGTTGAGTTAAAGGTTCTACTGCACATTGATTACTAATCTATTTAGAAATTTTTGAATTAGAAAAGAAAGAATTATGAGAAATGATCAAATTAGACAGTGTTGACAATTCCTTGGTAAATATTAAGTACACAGAGAATACTGAGTTATATAAATGTGATGCTCAAAACATTAAGTGGTATTACTGCCACAGGTAGTGTAGAAAATTTATCAATGTGATCACTGTTCCCTCTCAGCTGTGAGCGTGCGCAGCTATACTGTAACATGAGTTGCCGTGAAATTGGTTCATTACAGGGGAAAAATGCTTTCACAAAACGCAAAATCCCAAATTACACTATAGCTGGATATAACATATTACAGTAGCATGCTCAAAACAAACAGGTCTACGCATGTTAAAGAAAAATTAGAGGGAACATTGATTTTGACTGACCTGTTGATGAAAAATAAATGAAAAACTTATTTTTAGCTTCATTATATCATTTTTAAAACATTATCTACATTTAACAAGTAATGACAAAAAATAGTATTTGTTTTGATTTTGGCGATGAAAACTTCATCCGAAATATTAAAACCTTTGATTCCTGCTGATAAATAATTAATTGAATAAATCAACATCATTTTGTATCAACTCAATATAACACTAGTTTATAGGGCATTAAAGAGTTTACGATCCATTAGGAGGTAAAGAGATAGACATTTTGTCATCTCGAACATTTTTTATGCTTTTCCATCACAAATTTTTATAGTTCATAATGTTTTAGAACATGCAGAAAATATGTGTGAGTGATAAATCGCATTTAAGAATCTATAGATGACAAGTTGTTTGGACAGAATTAAAAAATGTGATAATTTAACCAGTCCTCTGGCAACAATGACATAGAAGTGCTGATTTTCAGTCTATTTCAATTTTCTAAGACTAATTAGTAATTACTTCAATTATCTTTTTTTGATGATTTAAAAATACTGTTAAGAACATGAAGAAGACAATTTCAATACATTCATAAAAATTTTAATCAGGAAAATACATTTTATTAGCTTCAAACTTTTAAATAAAGGGGAAAAAATTAATTGACCAGATGACTGGTTAAAGAAGTGGTGAGTTGGTATTAATATTTCATAATTGTGTGTGTGTGATATGGCATAATACAATTTTAACTCTTTCATTACTGGTGTTACCCAGGGCTGAACAAATCCCAGATGCCAGGTCACCATGGTAACTAAAAAATTGGTATTGGTGCTTAAAATTTTCTTTGTGTAATTACTAAATTGCAGGCTAAAAGCAGAGTAAAATATTTGGAATTTATAGCAGAATATCTGTCAACATGAAAGAGGGTCACTATGCCCTGAAAAAGTCAAAAGAAGCATTATTTCGGACCTTTTTCTTTGGGAAAAAAAATTTTTGGTGCATAAAATTCTTCTGGTGTCTAGATTTTTTTTGATTTGTCCAGTCCTTGTATTATTTCTTCAAGTATAGGTATCTCAGGCTATCAAGTATAGGTATCTCAGGCTATCAAGTATAGGTATCTCAGGCTATCAAGTATAGGTATCTCAGGCTATCAAGTATAGGTATCTCAGGCTATCAAGTATAGGTATCTCAGGCTATCAAGTATAGGTATCTCAGGCTATCAAGTATAGGTATCTCAGGCTATCAAGTATAGGTATCTCAGGCTATCAAGTATAGGTATCTCAGGCTATCAAGTATAGGTATCTCAGGCTATCAAGTATAGGTATCTCAGGCTATCAAGTATAGGTATCTCAGGCTATCAAGTATAGGTATCTCAGGCTGATCGAGACCACTTTGGTGTGCACTATCTTACTTTGAATAATAATTAGCTCAACACCATATAGAATTACATTCGAAAAATTTCATACATAATGTTAATATACAATAAAATTATGTGAAAAATATTTAACCGGGGATTTTTAAATGCCATTGCTCAGAAGGGTTTGTCTTTTTTACCAGTAAAAATAGGTATCAACCATTTGATCATTAATCATTTTTATCACACTAGTCATTTTCTGCACATGAGAGCTAGACCAGGACCTACTGTTTATTGCCAAATTCAGTACCTCAGAGCAGGGCCACAACTGAGGGGAGGGGGAGTCTGGTGCTTCAGGCACTGGACCAAAGAGACGCTTATTTCCCAGCCTCTTTAACCTATCCTTCAACATTGCAAGGTGGTACCAAAATGAGTGTTTGCCACGACTGACCAAGCATATAGTTGTGGCCCTGCCTCAGAGTCAGGAAAGATTCTGACAAAGGCGAATTGTGTATCAAACTCACGACACCTCTGAATGCCCTTTGGTACTGTAGGAGAATATCTTATTGACCTTTGGGCTACTGTGCCCAACAAGTATCAATAATAGTTTATATCTGAATTATACTTTTTATTTATTTATCTGACCTTAACATGGCACTCACCTGAGTGTGATTATGTATCTTTGTACAACAGTGTATCATATGCTTGAACATCAGGTCATCAAACAGAATTTTTGGCAGAGATAAGTTGAAATAGTCTGTACTAACCATTGCAGCAGAAAGATAGTATTTCATGGCACAAGAATAGTGCCCTTGAACTGTATGGAAAACAAACAATTCATTTCATCAATAAAAAAAATTATTAAATTATTCAGGAATGTAGGAGCTGCAATATATAATCACAAAAAAATAATATACACAATAACCCCTCATTATACTGTAATGTATACTGATGTGATATACTGAAAGGGTGACATAACCAATAACTTTATCTGGGTTTTGATGCAAAACTTATTTCCTGTATATAATGCACAGATTACACATAATAAACATCTAAATTTGTTAGCTTAGATTAAAGGCTACCGATAAAAAAAAACAAAATAGCAGTGTTATATACAAGGTGCAATGTAATGAAGGAACACACCGCTCATTCCTACAAAGACCAATTCCTTATAAATTCCCCAGAGGAATGTTCACATGTTGCATGTACAGTTCGATAATAGGATAATGAATTATTTCAATTAATTTCTTATTTAATGTACTGAGTAAATTTATATTAATACACTTTCAATCCCCCCCCCCAAGTTATTTGTAACTGTGTTTTTTAACATAATTAAGAATCCTTTCACAGCCATCAGTTCTTGAACAATTCATAGCTTTCAGGATAGTAAGTGGACATGGTTGAAAAAGTTTTTTTTTTCTTCTAAATTTTGTTCACAAGATTAATTTTTTTTTTAATCCACTTCCTTTGATTCAAAAATAAAAAGGTTTTATTCAAATGTAAATTTAAGAATTTTGAGTGTCGAATTTCAATTACTGTACATGATTGAACAAAAGAGAAAAAAAATTGTTATTAGTATATCTTAATTTGATTTATTTTTTTATCATTGAATAATCATTATCAATTTTAATAAATGAATAAGTCAAGTAAGATTAATGATTGGCAAAAATCAATAACAGTGCATTCAAACAACACTGTTATCACAAAAAATGTACAAGAATATTTTCTATTAAAAAAAAGTCAAACTTCTAATATCTCACCATACATAACATCTCCTTTAGTTCTTAGCCAGGCTGAATGTGTGGGATGAACAGTTAATGCATGTTGCAATGTAGCTTGAAATGCATCACTGACTGCTGACATGTTGAACACAGCAGCACTGAAATGAGCAATATATATTAGTACAAATCAGTAATGAGGTGATTTTAAATACAATTACACATACACAATTAACTACATACAAAATTAAATAACATTAATGCTTACTTATTCACAGAGGAAGGCCACAGACCTTGATATTCTAAGAAAATTTCACCCATAGAGTCATCCTTGTGAAATATAAAATGAAAATAAATTTTACATAAATATCAGTTTTCATAATATAGTTGACTCAATTACAAATCAATAATGGATAATCAGTCATATATCAAAGTTTATAGGAAATAGAAAACTTAATTTTAAAAAAAAGAATCAGAGAAAAAAAAGCAAATTTTCCACTTAAATTAATTCTGGCAAAGAACCTCATTGAAGTACCCAACTACAAATTCAGAGTTCAGGTTTCAGAAAAATGCATTACAATAATTCACACAAAAATCAACTTCTGAAATTTACTGTGAATATACTCAAGCAAATGAATGAAAACTTAAACAATTAAGATTAGTTGTGCTATTGCAGGAATTGGCAACTAAACTTGAATAGCAAGCCAGTTTGTAGCCTTTAATGCTCGACAAAGATTTAATCTGATGTATAGTGAAAGCCCATAAGGAGCAAATCCCTCTCCAATAGAATGGGATCAAAGTTAATGAGTGAAAAAATAATGGTCTTGTCCTGTAAAAATACATGATGCATGTCACAGTATTGTCCCCCCCCCCTAAAGTCACACTACTCACACATCAGCCTGGATCTCCACCTGGGCCCCTGATGTTTTGCCTTTCTTAACATTGTAATTAAATATTTGTTGGTTATCAAATAACTAACTTTTATGAGATTATTAGCCAACCTTTTAAACTTGAATAAATTTGTTAGTAGAATTGAGGAAAACAAGAGTAGAAAATATTATAGACACTAAAAAAACTAAACTACAACAATCCAAATTTTTTGGGCTGTTATGCCATGTTCAAGTTTCTGTTATGCCTCGAACATGGCATAATAGGCCGAAAAGTTTGGATACTCTTATAAACTATGGCCATGAAAGCATGCCTTCTCCCAACTAAAACTGTTTTGATTGTTTTATTTATACTTACTTTTAGAATATTATAAAACTTTGCCAAACAGGAAATAATAATGCCCAGTGATGACGTGTCCTAAAACCATAAAATAAACTGTATACTTGAAAACACTTGAAAAAGCTTGTCTAGACGTATTATCAAAAAGCATAACAATTTTCAATATAACTGACAATGAATTCTTGCTCAATGAAAACATTTTTGAATGTTCTTGTTTAATAATTTGGAAGTCCATGCAAAACATTCAAATTTATTTATTATGTGATTCCTTATAAGAGGGAGTCCAACAATAAAAATAACTCTTCAGTGACAAAAAGAAGATACAGTAAAACTTGTCTTCAATGGAATCGCAAGGGACCAAAATTTTTTTCCGGTTGAACACAGGTTTCAGCATCTTGTATATAATTGAAATAAAATAAATTAACTAAAAATAAAGTAAAAGATTCAAAAAATAGATTAAATAAAGTTATGTACATTAGTTATTCTGTAATTACCGATTATCACTTGATATGATTACATTATTTATGAAAAAAAAAATATATATATATATATTTACTTTATATATATATAACATACATTAATTATTCTCATCACCAAATAGTAAGTAAACAGTACTGTAAATAAATAAATAAATTTGAATTTTTCCAGTAGTTAAGATGGCACCTGAGTGGTGCAGTGTTAAGATGTTTGTCTTCCATCATGAAGGTTATCATCCCTGTCACGGGGGTTCGAATCCAGGGAAGAACATCAGAAACAATCTCTTTATCTACCGACCCTGGGGTGACCACCAATAGATGGCACCTCCATTTCCCACCCGATTCCACTGGTTGGATATTGTCGTATGGCAATATATGACCGGAGTTGGTGTGTGGCAAAGTAGTAGTTAAGAAGCGTTTTCTATATGTAGTTCCAAACCCTTTGCTGCGTGACTTTCAGTGAACAGTTTTCCTTCAGAAATCATACTAAACATGCTCAAGTCATTATGCTGTGAAGCAAAATGCTACAGTTCTTTTAGGTTTTGATAGCAACTGCACAAAACTTCACCCAACACTTTCCTTCTCCTGAAAAATTACGACATTTACAGGATTTTAGATTTTCTCTAAAATTTTCTATGAGAGTTTCAAAATCTGTTGCGTCAGGTTCAGTTGGCACATTGTCATCTAAGTTTATGCAATGCTCAGCACCAGGACTGCAAATAAGATTTTAGTGCAGGGGAAATTCGATGATTTTATAGTAGTGTTTTTGTGTTCCCACCTAAGATTTCCCCTTTCCCACTAAATTTTGCTGCAAAGGCAGTTGCCCCGTTTACTTCCCTCTAGTTCCAGCCCTACTCAGCAGCACTGCAATCACTTTTTATACGGTTCCTTGGTCTACTGTTGGTTGTAAAACACTCATGGTGTTTGTGTGAAATTCCCCGTTATATATAAGTGGGTACAATTTTCCTTTCCATTTCCATATTAGGAAAGTTCCATTTAATGCAAGTTTTTTAATATATATTTCAGCATTGAAACCATGGGACCAAGATTTTTTCCATTAAAGACAGATTTTAGTGTATGATATACAAATTAGTCTGAATATTTTGAAGAAAAAAACATCACAACAAGGCACCATTTCTTATCCAGTTTTTAAAAAAAACTTCATAAACAGAATTAATTTCTTAGCTAGAGCAACTCCCCTTCTCAATCTATTTTTCAATAGCAAAAAAACTATGCTTTTGGGAAAATTACCATTGCTTGAAAATTCATATATGCTTACAGTCACTGATACAAAAAATAAAATCTATTCATAGCCGATGCTGAAAATGTTCCTTCCAAATCCATGCACACTTAAATGTCTCATCTAAATTCTTTAATGTGTTTATAAATATGTTGCAGACCAATATCAACAGGTTCATTTTTGTATCACTGAAGGTAAGTAAATTTCAATCCCAAGAGCATAATTTTTTATAGGTACGACTTTGGGCCATAGTGATAGAATTACATGTACTTACAGCAAAGGAAATTCCAACACTGAGAAGTGATTTAGATGAATGAAATTCAGGTAATGCATTTGTAAATGCAATTTATTGGCTTCATATAAATTACAGCATCATAAGTAATACTGTGCTATCTGAGAGTGTGATACGAAGCTGTAAGCTGTAATTCGTGGGACCAATGCATTTTTCTTACGTTAATGACCACTAAAGTCACCACAAAGTTGAGTACTACTAAATAAGAATATATGCATTCTGTCGTAGAAATGTCAGATGTCATTCTGAGGTATGGAGTTTCATACCAGTTGTACTTGGCAGTTCGATGCGTCAGGACCATTCTGTGAACACGGTAATCATTTCCTGTGCTGGTCTGCCTGGACGCCTGCCTCCTTATAGCAGTACCTTCTCGAGATTACTGCTGCCAACAGTCATAGACTGTAGAGGCAAGTCTCTTCAACCTTTTCACGGTAAGAAAATTGGTCTTGTGAAAGATTTATTCTATGGTCTTGTTCAAACTGAGTCAAATGTACAATGTGTAATCACTTCCCCAAGGAGGTGAGTACACTTCACCTCCTGGGGATATTTCTCTCATTATCACCTGAAGTAAAAAAAACTTAATTTGAAAAGAATGCTCGTGAAGTTTATGTGTATTTAAGAAAATTTGATTTGAGTGTTCAATGCACCGCTACTGGCACCACACTTGTTCTGCAACTTTGTGATTTACACAGAAGCATCTTTCAAATGTGTGAATGTGTCTTCTAATTCTGGTTCATCCAGGACAATTTCTTCTAATTGTGGAGATTTCATTTTCTGTCAGCATATGTTTTATTGGAAAAAGAGGCTTAAAAATGACTATACAAGTGATTAACAGTAGCGTTCAGAAAAAAATAGAATTTTAAAAAAAAAGTTCGAGTTGAATAAAAATTCTTACTTTCACTTTATTGATGAATGATTGTAAAGCCGCCCTAAATGAAAGGAAAAAGTACAAAAAATTTTAAAAATAAAAAAAAATGAAATCAAAACAATTTTTAAGTAAAGATCATCATAATGTGAACAGAAAGAAACTTTTGGGACCAGAGAATAATATTATTAATATAGGAAAAATGTATCATTATACATGATTTACACAGTAATACCAATTTAAAAACAAAATTATTCTGTTTTAGAGATATGAGTTAGAAATGAAAATAGATGATAAAAATGTTCTACCTCAAGAACTTTCAAGTACAGGATAAATTCATAAAAAATACATAGGCAAGATAGCAAAAACATATATTCAAACTTACTTATCAAAGATAGAATGAGCATATTCTCTAGGTATATCCTTGATCACTCCACTGCTAGTGCGTTTCATTGAATTCATGGACACACCCGTAAAAATTGGAAGAACTATCAAAAAGACAATGGAATGAAATTTTTTGAATGATAAGCCTAAACTGTCTGTATGCATGTAGTGAATATTTGAAAAAGAGCACAATGTACAAATTAATTTTTTTAGAGCATTAGGGGAAATACTCACAAAACATCACCCAAGCCCACTCATTCAAGATAAAGGGCTGATAAAATATCAAGAAATATGCTAGAAATCTCACCTAAATCCCAAAGCTCTTTAGATGTGTTGCGATTACTTTTATTCAAAAACACGTCTCTACAAATGACTGCCACAGCTTGAGAAAACTGAAAAGACAAATTTTTCTTCAATTATTTTCAAAAGAGTAATGAAGACCATAAAGCATAAATACATATATATTATTTCCCTCTCAAACAAATACATGAGAAATGTAATAAATTATATATATAGACATTTTATGCCATAACTTACAAATGGTTTACGGAAAATTCACCGCCAACAATTCACCGCCGGAAAATTCACCGACAACAATTCACCGCCATGCAATTCACCGCTAGGAAAATTCACCGACCAACAATTCACCGCCATGCAATTCACCGCTTGGAAAATTCACCGACCAACAATTCACCGCCATGCAATTCACCACTAGGAAAATTCACCGACCAACAATTCACCGCCATGCAGTTCACCGCTAGGAAAATTCACCGACCAACAATTCACCGCCATGCAATTCACCGACGACAGTTCGATGCGAGTCAGTTAGCGAGGGAATGAGCGATTGAGTTACTGAGTGAGTGAGTGACCCAGTGAGTGACTGAGTGACCGAGTGAGTAAGTGATTCAGTGAGCGACTGAGTGACCGAGTGAGTAAGTGATTCAGTGAGCGAGTGGGTTACTGGTTCAATGAGCGAGAAAGTCAGTCCGTGAGTGAGTGAGCGAGCTGCTAAGTGAGTGAGCGTTCTAGTGAGTGAGTGATCTATTGAGTGAGTAAGTGCCATGTCCTAAAGATATGGCAGAAAGTTTAAATAATGACTTTATGAGAAGAAATTCAGATGATACGGATTCGGGTTGCTGTATTTTTTAAATATATGGCATCCATATTTATTGTGGGCATCTTTTTCTCAGCCACCTCGCTGGGCATTTTGCCTGTTGTGGCCTTGTATTTGTATAAATTACAAATTGCTGTTGCCCAATACAAGATAGTATATTCAACAAAATTCCATTAACTCTGTTTTACTCAGAAGCTTCTAATGAAATGTTAAAAGGGATAATAACAGAATTAAAAGATAGTAAAGTAAGTGGATACGCGATGAATTAACTTCCTAAAAATGCTTAAAATCATCTCCTGTTATCACTTTGATGTTATAAAAAACATCGCTGATCATCAGTAACCAATGGATTTTTTTTATGATGAACTAGCTGTTACCCGCGATTTCACGTGATGAACTTTCAGGAATCCCGCCCTAGTGCGTATCTAGTATATCTATATGTACTTTATATTTACTATATACGTATATATATACTTCCTATGCAACGGAAATTAGTGACGATTTTTTTATTACGGGAGTCGGTGACGTTTTTTGAGTGATGGAAATCTGTTACGTTTTTGTGTTACGGAAGTCGGTTACGATTTTGGGGTCAAGTTTTCATTTAACTCTTGCATATATCGGGACCCATTTGACACATCGGGACCAAGTAATATGCATGTACCCCGAGTTTCCCACATCCTACAGCAGGTCCCCTAAGCTGAAATGGATGGCGGGTCCCCAAACCAGCTTTTTCACGGGCCCCTCTGTGCTTAATTTATAGTGTGAAAATATCAAAAAGCGATAAGAAACGTTCCGGCCCCTGTCAGCCCTGCCCTCGTGGGGATCATGCCGAGAGGTATGTATACGTAAAATATACATATATCACCAGTGCTCCCAACATACAGGGTCGGGGTACCCGGGGGATTGCACATATGCCTTCATGGGGGAATTAAAAGGTTTCATATGCAGGGGTCCTTGCGATAGTCGAAGCCCAAGGTATATCCAGTCTGGGACCCCATAAAATTTGCGAATTCGGTCAAGGGTAAATTCTTTAATCTCTGCGCAGAGTCCCGGTATTTCTTTCTCCTAATCAATGTGATGGTTTTGTCCACTTACAATTTGCTCCATCCGAACTTCATTCAAACTCTGTTCTCTTTTTATGGCACCGATGAACTTCCATATATCTGGGTGGTGAGCAGATAATTGCTGTTGGAACGCTCGATGCCATCCTTCTATAGAATTGTTGGTAAATCGTTACGCGTTCCTTGAAAGCAGTTCCAAATGTCGACGTCAAAGCGCGGCTGACGACGACGACCACCACGACGAAGAGGACGCCCGAGCCAAGTGTCTTCAAATCTACACTTCATCATAAATACATTTTCGGAACAATCGAATTTGTTAATCATTTGTGACACTACTAGGTTAAAAACTAACTAACTAACCAATTCACTCACTCCCTCACTCACTCACTTACTGACCATTCACTCACTCCCTCACTCACTTACTGACCATTCACTCACTCCCTCACTCACTTACTGACCATTCACTCACTCCCTCACTCACTTACTGACCATTCACTCACTCCCTCACTCACTTACTGACCATTCACTCACTTACTGACCATTCACTCACTCCCTCACTCACTAACCAATTTACTCGCTCGCTCAATCACTGACTCGATCAATCACTTACTCACTCGATCACTCAATCACTCAATCACTTACTCACTCGATCACTCAATCACTTACTTACTCGGTCACTCACTCACTCACTGGGTCACTCACTCACTCACTCGGTCACTCAATCACCTACATACTCGGTCACTCAGTCACTCACTGGGTCACTCACTCACTCACTCACTCAGTAACTCAATCACTTACTTACTCACTCACTGGGTCACTCACTCACTCAGTAACTCAATCACTTACTTACTCACTCACTGGGTCACTCACTCACTCGGTCACTCAATCACTTACTTACTCGGTCACTCAGTCACTCACTGGGTCACTCACTCACTCGGTCACTCAATCACTTACTTACTCGGTCACTCAGTCACTCACTGGGTCACTCACTCACTCGGTCACTCAATCACTGACTCACTCAGTCACTCACTGGGTCCCTCACTCACTCGGTCACTCAATCACTGACTCACTCAGTCACTCACTGGGTCCCTCACTCACACGGTCACTCAATCACTGACTCACTCGGTCACTCAATCGCTCACTCCCTCGCATTGAACTGTTGTCGGTGAATTGCTAGTCGGTGAATTTTCCTAGCGGTGAATTTTCCTAGTGGTGAATTGCATGGCGGTGAATTGTTGGTCGGTGAATTTTCCTAGCGGTGAATTGCATGGCAGTGAATTGTTGGTCGGTGAATTTTCCTAGCGGTGAATTGTTGGTCGGTGAATTTTCCGGCGGTGAATTGTTGTCGGTGAATTGCTGGCGGTGAATTTTCCGGACACGCTTACAAATTATGATACTACATGCAAATTTTGTAAGTCTTTCAAATCATCTTGAAATAGATTTTCATGTATGATTCTCTTTAGCTTTCACATTGTTAATATGAAACCTGAACTTAGTCTAATGCATAACTGGTACAATTTCAAAAAAATGGAAATTAAAATAGAAAAATAATTCAGAAAAATTTTCAGTCAGACCTGGAAATATGGACCTAATTCTGGGCCCATTTCAATGATTTTGTCCCACTCACGAAAATTTAACAGCACTGCAGCACATAGTTCTGTCAGTTTAGAATCAACACAAGGTGACAGCTCTAGGAATGATTTTAAAACAAAGTTCAGAGCAATGAATGGTTAAAAAAAAAAAAAATACAAAAAATATACAAAACTAAATGTTTAATAATTTTTGCATTTCTTTATAACTGTACATCAAGACTAGCCATGGTGTTCAAGGAATAGTCAGTTCTTCAAATAGAGTACAAAAACTATTTCAAAACTTATGCAGCATGACATCATGTAGAAGACACTACTGTAATTGGGGGAAAAAAATTTAATTACCTCTTTTTGAGGACATGATATGCTGCACTACCTCTGCCCTGTATGGTGATGGTTGACACACATAAACTGGAGCATCTAGAATTTCTAGAAGATCCAACTCTAAGAGCTCCCAGCTAAGATTCCGTGTTATCCATTGATTGATATTTCGCATTTCATTGTCCATGCTTCTAATGAAAATTCGAGATTCACTGTAATTCTAAAAGTTAAGAAAATTTTAAATAATTCAAATAAAAACATTTTTAATGGATTTTATTCTTTATAATACAACAAACAACACAGAATCAACAGCAGACTAGACTAAAGCATAGAAATTACTTACACAAAAATCTTGAAAAAAATCGGTGTTTTTTTTTTACATTAATATCTCAATTTATTTTGTAATACCCTAATAAATTAAGGCAGTCATCTGTGTTAATCACATTGAAACATACACTTCAGAATTAATTCAGGTAGCAATATTCAACCCATCAAGTTTTTTAAACATATACTGCCCAAACCAAGATTCCAACCTTCATGTGAATGTTTGTAGATCAATGCACTAATAATGCCACTGTCAACAGTCAGACCGAGAGAAAGTTTTTATTTAACACAAATACAATATACAAACATTAATATATAAGCTTTAAAAATAAACATTATTTTTTATTACACACTGGTATAACTAATTAAGTGTGCTTTTCAATTTAATGGGAAAAAGTGATAATGACTACTACTACTAAACCACACATGCATCTTGTCCCCCATTCCTTTGTAGAACTTTTAACGAATTGATACATGTTGCAAATTTAACGTGAAGTTTGTTTCTGTGTAATGCTTGTTATGTGTAGTGTGCCACCTTCCATCAATTCTTCTAACTATGACTGGAGTGTAATAATTGAATGACAGTATCATTGTGGGACTGTTGCTCTCTATGGTGAGACAAGGATACTGATTATTACTAATGAACCAGACACATGTACTTCCTCCATATTCCTCTGTGGAACTTCTAACGAATTGGTACACGTTGGAACGTATGTGTGTGCATGTAGTGAACCTTCCATGAAGTTTGTTGTGTAGTGCTGCCATCTGTCATCAATTTTTCTACCTATGCATAAAGTATAATGATTGAATGAAATTACAATGACTAAAAGAAGGCTAAAAGACCCTTACCTTCACAGCACGAAGCTCCTTAGATTTTGCCATAAATACCTGCATAATTTCTTGATCAACTGGTATAAATGCTGATTTGTACTTTTCCCACTAGAACATTACAAAAATTATAAATAACATATTTCTGTATTATTTTTTTAGAACAACATACAGTAGCTATTTATTAATTACAAACATACCCTTTTGTTCAACATGAAGATATTACACCTTCCATAACCCCTAAGCTGTGTAACAACATGCTTAATTGCCAAAGTATCATATGTTGACAAAAGCTTTCTTTCAAGCAAGTTGATCTGTACAGACACATCATCTGAAAAGCATGAAGTTTAACTGTTCAATCAAAAACATTTTGTGATTATTATTATTAGATTTTATGATTATTGAAATAGTTACTTAATTATGAAAACTTCATATGACTTACAGCTAAAGCTCATGGCCATCAAAATTCAAGAATGTGAAATTAATACAAAATTTCAAAACATGCAAAGGGAAGAAGAGAGCTAATATTGCTTTTGAAAGTATGATTGATGCATGACGCGTACCAGGACTAGGTGGGGTCGATTGAACAAAATTTGTAGGCAGCACTATCTGACAAGTGTGTGTTAGTGTATTACTAAACAAGAGATGGTTTTGGACTCAAGAGGATGCCTGAAGCATCATGAATTGTGATATTCAGGATTATGTTGTATAGTCTGAACTTTCAAATTACTGTCAGACTGGACAAGACCCAGGCTCCGTCCCTTCCGGGATATTAGCCCTTTACCCATGTGAGTTGGGCTATTCTGGGGTGAACCGAGGGTGCCCAGTTGGGGCACCCACTAGAGAATCACCAGCGAACTCTCCCTCCCAACACCTCCGCTCCTCTGTCCTAGCTGCAGGCAAGGAGCCTGACTATTGGTTTTTTGCCCCCCCCCCCCATTGCAGCATCACCCCATCCTGGGACAAGCCCAGGTGAGGCCCATGGGCCCAAAAACTAGCCACACCTTGTGAAAATCCCCAGGTCACTTTATTTGCAACCAAATGCTTTCAAATTATTGGCAATATGTTGTGAATGTTTTTTGAAGCTAACATTCAGGGTCATGGGAACTTCATATTGTGTGTTCTGTTATGTTTTTGCACTTGCAATGTAGCTTTGTTACTAACATGAATAGATACAGAAAAATACTTTTATTTGTGATTTTTTTGGACTTCCTACCAATCTCTCTGTTGTGTTTGACGTTCACTGCTGTAAATAACGTCTTCTTTCATTTGTATATTTTGAAATTTCCGGTGAAATTCATAATTTTGAAATAAAAAGTTGTTGCTATGGTTAATGCTCAAGACCTCATATAGAAGGTTAAATGAGAACAAATACTTTTAATACATTAAAGCGTATTACTTGTGAAAGTTTTATCAACTTTGAGAGCCTCTCGCTTAATAGTATTCTGACTGACTTCAAAAAGCTCTTCTATCTCTTTTCCAGGAAGCAATGTATTCACGACTTCGAATTTCATCAAGAGTTTTTTTGCTGGAACTGAAGCTAAACATAAAACCCGTAAAAAATTTTGAAGAAATAATTTCTGCTGATTTGTGCAAGTTGGAATTATTTCTTTGAGCAACTAAAAAGAAAAAAAAAAGGCAAAAATATGAGTTAGCTGAACTATTAGAAAAACATTTTAATAGAAAATTCTGTGTTATCTGCAGGATAGTAATTTTGACTGTCATTATTTAAATCTATAAAAATAATTACTTCCTTTGTTAGTCTAACTAACATTTCTTACATAGCATTACTAAAATAATGGACACACATTGAATGATTTACACTCAGAAAATTATTTTTCATGAAAGTGAATTACTTCATTTTCAACAATCAACTATTTTGGTGATGTCTAATTAAACTGTTTCCCCATTATGCAACCAAAATATGGTCATAATAGAGAAGCTATTATTCAAATTTTTATCATTAGAATTCATAAGGAACAATTTGATTTGGACAATGACAGTAGTTTTGAGAAAAAACATACATAGAGCTTAAAAATTCCCCCCAACATTCAAATGCCTTACCTCACACAATATTAGTGAAGATTTTTCTTCATTTGACTTGAACAGGGTTAACCAATCTGATAAAATGACTTGACCAGCCACTGTAAACCTTACGATATTGGAAAATATTGTATTCATGACTAAATCTTGATTGCTGTAAAAAAATAATTATAATGAAAGTTATTACAATACATTAGATGCTGAAAGCATACTTAACAAAATGGAATAACAATCTAAAATAATATTTTTACCATTGTCCTTAAGAGCTTTTTCTTCAATAACTTTTTTTAGTCAACTCATCTTTATTCGATTATGATAGTTTCTTTCTTAACAATTATGATTTTCTTGAGAAGGCTTAGCTTCTAATTTTCTTGTAACTCAATGATTTTCTTGAGAAAGCATGAATTTTTCCTTCTATTGGAAAATATTCCATGTCACTGAATTTTGTGTACAGTTATCATTACCAAGAACTATACTTGCTTTAAAATTTATCGAAATATTTTAACCTGAGGAAAATGGTTTTCTTTTGTATCATATATTATTTTAACAACAATAACTGAGAATCATATAAAAACTCAATTTACAACAAAAACTAAAGGTATAAAGACAATCTTTAACTAAAACCATCATAAAAAAAAAAAATGTGCATAGTTAAAAAAAATTCTTTCCAAAAGATTTTTAATAAAAAAACATTTTTTTAAAAATCTGAATCAAAAACTTTAAAAAAATCTTCAATCACAAACAAACATTTTTATACAACAAAAATATGACCTGGAATGTTCTTGAAGCAAATTAATTTCCAAAGACTGACGCAGAGCTAGAGGAAGTTCTTTTTTTACATTATCAGTCTTCAAAATCTGAATTGTATCCTAAAATACAAATGTACAAAACAATGATTTTTAATCCTAGATATGTTATTAACATTAAATAACAAGTGCAGGTAATAAATCTACAGGTGCATCCTTGTTTTGTTTTTTTTTTAAATTGCGGCAAAGAGTAAATTTGTATTAAAGTATGTAGTTTTTGTTTTCAAAATGTTATGTATCAAGTCATAATGAATGCACACCATCTACACTGCTCAAAACAATTAGGGGAGCACATGGTTTTAACAAAATTACGCAAAGATGTATACCGATAAGTAACATAAAATGAATCATCCATAATTTAAAGCCTAGCAGGAAACGGAAGAAGAAAACTTCATATGCAAATCAAAGTTCATGACATCAAAAACCAGAAACAGGAGATAAGGGCAGAAATCGGGATGTTGCAGAAACGTCTGTTTTACTGCCGTAACTGTGAAATTCGATTGCGCAGTATTTTTTTTTTTTGAGACAAGGTGACTTGAGGATGTCTCAACAACGTGATTTACCGGAATCCATGGCATGGCATGTTATAGGCAGACTGGAATCCGGGCAAACACAACGTAGTGTCGCGGACGCTGTTGGAGTCACCAGAAGTGTTGTTGCAAGGCTGTGGTGGAATCGATTCCGAGAAACAGGAAATGTTAGACGTCGACCAGGGCAAGGTCGGACACACGCCACTACAGCAACTGATGACCGGTATATACGGTTAACAGCCCGTCGAAACAGAACAGAGAATGCTACGCAGCTGCAAAGACGGTTGCTCTTGGCAACAGGACGAAGGGTGTCCAGCCAAAAAACAGTACGTAATCGGCTTCATGAGGGAGGGCTCTATGCACGTAGGCCAATGGTCTGCATTCCGTTGACCCCACGCCACCGTGCGGCCCGAAGAAGATGGGCTGCTGAACATCCAGATTGGGAGCAACATGATTGAAGCCAAGTGCTGTTTACAGATGAGTCCCGATTCAGTCTGGAGTGTGACACCCGACGTGTTCTGGTATGGAGGGACAGGGGCACTCGAAATAACCCCGCATTCGTTCGTGAAAGGTCACAATACAGACGAGCTGGTTGGATGGTATGGGGTGGAATCAACATAGATGGACGTACGGACCTGCATATCATTCGGAATGGCACTTTGACGGCCTGAAGGTATGCAGACGAGATACTGCGACCTCATGTCATCCCTTACGCTGGAGCCATTGGAGATTCCTTTGTTTTCCAGGATGATAATGCCCGACCGCATAGAGCTCGTCTGGTGGAGAACATGCTTGAAGCTGAAACAATACAGCGTATGGAATGGCCAGCGTGCTCTCCTGACCTTAATCCTTGACCTTTGGACGACGCATTGCTGCACGACCAAGGCTGTCTGTTACTGTCCGAGACTTGCAGATTGCACTTCTTGAGGAGTGGAACAGTATTCCCCAAAGTCTGATCGATAACCTCATTGCATCCATGGCAAACAGGTGTTCAGCAGTCTTCGCTGTTCGAGGAGACCACATGCCTTATTAAAACTCATGCATCATGTCTAAACAGTACTTTTTTTTATCGTTTACATGTAACCAAATTGTTGCCCTAAATCATCTTTTCATGTTTTTTCCATATTTTCAAAGAATTAAAGCTTAATTCCAAATTTTTTTACGTCTTTTTTCTGTATTGCGCATTGATACGCGTGTAGTATCCATTGTATGCCAATACGTGGCTGTCTCGCACGGTTTTCTTCACTTTTTTGCTTGCTCCCCTAATTGTTTTGAGCAGTGTATATAAAGGATCCCCGACTAAATTTTTGGCGATATTGTTTGGTGCACCATCTATTACATATTCATAGAAGACACTAGATAAAAGAAAAAGTTTAAAAAGCTAAGGATTACCAGTTAGTAATTATCTTAGGACTTTTAGTTCAAGAAGATTTTGTATGACTATAAATTTTTATTCCCAGGATCGAATTCAAACCCAGGGGTACAGGTAGTTGTAAACTGATTTTTAATAGGTGAAAAAGAGGCAGCTGTGGCAAAATTTCATCAACTGTGGATAAGTGGTAATTAACGTTGTGTATTGTGAAACAAAAATAATCACCCCAATAAGATTAAAATTTTTAATTAACAATTTAATAAGTGATAAAACCGATATGTAATGCATCAGGATCAAATTATTAACTCAAAATAAATCACAATTTCCATTAATCATAAAAATAGATTATTTCACATGATAAAAACTTACTGTATATGCAGATTTTACAGATCTCTGTAATAATTCTTTTAGTGGGGTAGATGAATCTGCTTTCTGGTAGCCTAGAAGATTTGCACAAGCATTATAGAAGCCATTCAACTTTGGTTGGTTCACCATACAAAAAAGTGGGTCTCTAAGCTAAATTGAAACGATATCATTTATAGTCACACAGACACCTTGAAACCATTCATTTTCTCATCAATAATGGAAATATAAAAATGAAACATTTCTAATGATTTCAATAAAAAAAACAAAATAATATTCAGGATGCAGTGGTGTCCTTCCTAATGAGCATATGATTCATTCCTGAAAATTACTTAAATCATTAAAATCTCATATTTTGAATCGTTTCCCGCATGAAGTGATTAAAATATGACCAATTTGTTCCATATCCACACACCATTAACACTTTATGAAAATCATTAAGCATGGCATGGTATAGTGTATTGTATGCAGAAGAAAAGTAGTTTTGCTTACACACTATAGTTCAGAAAATGCAGAACGCTTTGACTTAAGCACCCAGACCCACACATAAAGTTATTGGAAATATTTGGAGGAGCTCAAATCTACTTTTTCAATAGGTATTATAATATGAAGATAGTGGCAAATATTGAGGGGGGGGGGGTGATGGGCCCTGGCTCTGATAAAGGTTTTTTCTTTTAACATACAAGTTTTTGTAATAGACAATATAAATTTTTAAATATTTATACAATTTTATTATACAAAATTTACCACTTGTTTCTTTATTTCAAACATCTCAAGTTCTTTAATCTAGAATTTTATAGCAAACTGGTGACTTTTAGCAAATTTTTTTCACTTGCAAACTTGAATTACAATTTCAAACACTGATAAAGCCAAGGCACCACTGAACTGGTGGATGTAGAACTTACTTCTTGCAACAGATCAGAAGACCTTGTAAAATGCTTATTGGCCATTTCATAGTTTTCTTGAAGGAAGTAGAATCTGCCCAAAGTGTATGACAACTAAAATTCAAACAAAAGAAAGTGATTAAAATTTCAGTAAAAAAATCGTAATCGCAGAAATTATTTATCATAATCACAGAAAAAAATCACAAATAAAAGCTGAAAAATTTATTACATTATTAAATTTATTAATTTTTATGAAATTTATCAAGAGTTAATGAAATATTTAAAATGTTAGTAAATTAAATTTATTGTTTATCTTTAAATTTGTCATGAAATATGGATTACAATTTCCAAAAATAATTTTTTAAATCTTTTTAGAATTTCATTTCTTAAATGAATTAGAACATTTATTAAATGTGTTTATTATCAAAAATAAAGCAAAAAGATTATTATTTTCAAAATTTACTTTTCCTCTGAAAAAAAAAACATACCATGGAGATACAAAAATAAATTATGATAAACATAAAATGCTATAAAATTTTATGATTAAACATTAATATATGTGACAGAGAAAAGCAAAATTCAAACATATCCATAACATTTAGGTTAATTAAATTTTAATGCAGCATAATTCATAAAAAACACTAAAACACTATAAAAATTATAACATTAAAAAAACCAAAATATTATGTTTAAGTTCACTTTTCAACAAAGAGGATATATGACATCCATATTTGTTATGGGCATCTTTTTCTCAGCCACCTTGTTGGGCATTTTGCCTGTTGTGGCATTGTATTTGTATAAAGGGTATTTTAAATGTGATAATTGTTACATTGTTACACACCTGGCAAACTATTTCTTCTTGTTCTAAAGTAGCACCTTGATCCCAGTGATGAACAGGATGAGGGCATTCATGAGTTATGAAACCAAAACAACTCATGGTTGGCATCTGTACTCTTGAAGAGGACTTAAGCCAATCCTCTAAGGCTTCTGTTGCTATGTGTGTCTCATCTTGAAGCTGAAAAAATTCATAAATTCAATGTATAACATAGTATTTTATGTCATTAAAGGAAGAAATTTCTTAAATAAGGTTACTCCTTAATTCTAAAAGATTTAAATAAATCAATAATTTAAGTTCCTTCTCCCATGCTATTGCCAATAAAGTACAGATATTATTTACAGTAATTTGATGAGCACAAAACAATCACAACTGTAACAACGTATATATGTTAGGGCCACATGTGTACATACAATCACACATGTTAGGACGCGTACAGATTTGTTTGAAATTCTGTAGAGGAATGTGTACAAGGTGCATGTACAGTTAAGTAGTAGTAGTAATTCAATGAATTTCTAAATTTATGGTTATCAAAATAGATTCCCAAAGTGTTACCTTTCTCATGATTGATTCGATCACATTAGGAGAGACTATGGAGGGATCAACTTGACCAGGACTATAAAGAAAAGAATTTCATTTAAATCAAATGAAGTTAATGTAGGGTGGATTCTAATATGGAAACACATAGGTTTTCTTTGCTACTAATATTACCACAAATGTAAACACATTTTTTCAGATAAAACAATATGAATTAAAAATCACACTAATTTAGTTCATGTAAAGTCTGAATTTATGCTGCAAAACAGAGAAAATAAATAACACACCCTAAAGAATTATTGAAATAAAACCTTAATGTTAAAAAAAGTTCTCCTAACTGTTTACAGTGAACTAGAAATAATGATCAAATTTAAGTATCTATCATTAAATTAACAAAAATTTAAAAAGTAAATTTCTTCACTGATACAATGTGATTTCCTCCCAATGTGCTGCAAGTCTGAATTGTAATAAAAGTATTTTTCTGCAACAGATGACTCCAAAAAAATACAAACAATTTAAGATATTGGCAATTTTGTAAATTAAAGATTTAATAAAAAGAACCAATTCCAATGAAGAAAAATACAAACATTTGTATATTTGTCCTTGATCCTCTTGAAGGGTAGCTTCCTTCTATAACTGAGCGAAGAGCCCTGAGAAGAAAGTATATATTTTAACAAAACTGCACTAAATATATATTTCTCATCTATGAGATTTTTCATTTGAAAATACCACTTATTATATTTTATATCTGATAGCCAGAAGCAACTAATTTTTTTCAACTTTGACATTAAATTTCTATTTAATCAATATTTATTGTTAACATGCATTGCATACATATCAATAGTTTTACTATATATTTATTTTTTAATCAATAGCGTTTGAACTTACTGTTTGATATTAACTTAGAAAACCAAATAATAGCATCATAACTATGGAATTTTGAATTTCAAAGGAAAAAAAAGATGAAAAAATTACCATGTATAATACAATAAGAATGCAAAAATTGCATTTGGATTTGGGTCCAATGAATCGGTATAAACTTCTCCACTTTGTCTTATTTCATGGCCTGTTATTTTTAATAATTCTTTCAACAATGACTGTTGCATAGTAATGGGTAACCTGAAAAGCAAAATCAGTTAATTCATAAACTTTAATCCTGTTTATTAAAGCACAAAAATCTGAAAATCAAGTATTACTGTGAAATAAAATATCAATTTTTAGGAAAAACACAGCAAAATTACATAGACACTCAACTGCACAACCATTAAGGGCTTGACAAATCAATAAAAAAATGGTTAATTTCTAAGGAGTCTAGCATGATTTTTCTAAGAAATAGGGCCCTAAATAATGTTTCTTTAATCCTTTTTAATGACCCCTTCCCATGTTGGAAGACACAATTATTAAATCAGGAAAGTTTGTGTCATCCTCAGAGGGCTCTGATTTAGCCATCATAGGTAGGTAATTCTAGGACCCTGTACCGATTTTCCAGTCTCCATGACGACCTGGGGCCTGGGATTTATCAAAACCGTGGTCAAAGATATATTCGCATTAAGTATCAGGTTTTTAATGGGCTACAATACCAGAAATTCCTATTATTTAAACAAATATATATATATAAAAGCACACCTGTTTTTTTCTGGGCAAGATATATCACATTTTAAATCTTAAGGAACTTCTTTTTGCCGAAAATTGAGTCCCAAAAATAAGAAGGATTCCTTATACATGCACACGTTTTTTATATAGACATATCTTTTCAACTTTTGTCCAAATTTTAAGCCCAAAAGATCCGGGGCTTCTTTATACATGTTAAAATACAGTATATATAGTATGATACTAATATACAATAGGATTTGACGGATCGTAAGAAGATTTAGGTACCAAATTTCTGGGACTTGAAAACGCTTTTCATGTTGGTAGATATGCTGACATAATTTGGACATTTTTGTGTTGTCCTTGACTCAAATTTAATAACCACATGAAAGTTACACAAATTCCAAAAATTTTGTGTTACCTTTCAGACCCCAAAATCTAGTCATCACACATACAAAATTTCAGGCCAAAGTGAAGATATTTTTGTCACCATCGCAACCTGGTGCCTGAGATTTGTCAAGCCATGACAAGCATGCAACCTTCTTTGTATAATACAGTGAAACACATATATAATGATACAGAGAAGGCAGGAGAAACTTATTGTTATAGAAGAGTTATACGTTATAGATGGAATATATTAATATGAAAAGTGCGCCAAATCAGAAAATAGTATGGTTATTAATGGGGTTTTCACTGTATATGTTGATAGATATATGTGTATTTAAAATGAATGGAACAAGAGGATCATGAAAAATGTAATTTCATCCACTTATTCTAAAAAAACTAAAATACACTGATTATAATCAATATTTATTTTTTTTAGTAATTTTTTCAATAATTATTATTATTAAAATGTTAATTATTCATTTATTATTTCAATCACATTTTCTAAAAGTGAATGAATCATATTTGATGCAACTGAAGAAAAATAAGCATACTTTTTCTCTAGGAGGTTCAAGTCCCATCTTAGATATGCACCAACTTTCAGAGCAAGTAATTTTAAAGCTTGGTTTTTCTTTCTTTTGCTTTCAAAAAATCTTTTGCTTTCAGTCTCATCGGCTGAAAAATATGAATATAAGCTTACAGGCTTATCAGCTAAAAAATATGCATATACAGTAGAACCTCCCATAGCAGACACTCCCCATTAGCGAACACCACCCATTAACAGACACTTTTTCAAAATTATGTCACAACAAGACACTCCCCGTTAGTTGACAAATTTTCTATCCCAAGGGTGTCCATAACTGAGAGGTTCCGCTGTATGTATACAGACATACACTGTAGTAATAAAATAACTTCAATGGATATGCGAGCCCTTGATAACTGCAAAAATCTACAAATGCAAATGAAATTTGAGGTACAGGTATTTCAGAGTATGCGCTTGAGAATGAGAAGGAAAAGAAAAACCTAGCTCTCATAGTTATGTTACAGTGCCAAAATTTCAAAAAAATCCAAATGGCAACACTAATTTTTATGAGCTGCAAAGTAGTTGGTGCAGCAAAAAAAATATAAATAGTGTTAGAACAGTACCTGTAGTATGATAAATGCTGGCCCTGAATATAGACAAAGAAACATGAGATGAGGAACAAAAAAACAATGCAGATCACATTATTTACTGATGTAGGAAGTCTTTCCTACCAAATTGTTAGATCACCAACCCCTTGTGAGGTTCTTTTTCTTTGTCTACATCTTGCGCCAGCATTTATGGTGCAACAGGTACAAATACAGCAGCATTTATGGTTTCTCTCACTATACCTATTTTTTAGCAATGCATAAAAAGTAAGTGTTGCCAGCAATTGAATTTTTTGAAATTTCGCTGCTGCGAATGTAATCGTGAAAACTAGGGGTTTTTATTTCTTTTCTCATTCTCATGCATACTCTGAAACACCTATGCCTCAAATTTAATTCACATTCATTGATTTTTGAGGCTGCTAGGGGCTTGTATATTGACAGTCATTTTATGATACTGCATACTCATGCAAGTAACTTATTTATCTGCTCACCGACAGAGCTTGACAAACCCCAGAGCCACAAATTATGGATGTGATTGCTAAATTAAAGTCTATGAATAGAACAAAACTATGATTTTGACAGGATGTTTTTTTAATATAGGAAAAGGATATAAAGTCTCTGAGAAGCAGAAAAAAATTATTTTGGACTGTTTTTATTGAAATTTAAATTATTCTTGGCTCTCAAGAAATTTTACTAAAAATAAATATTTTTTTTATTCGTCAACCCCTGCTCACCAATTACAGCGAATCGCATTCATAATGTTTCTGCTTATAATGTCTTCCCGCTTAGTGTCACTTGTTTTTGTGGTCCCATCTTAGTGTAATACTCATAAATATTTCAGGTTTAAAGCGTTTTCTTGTTTGAAACATTTTTTCATGACAATTTTTTTAAAACGTTACAAACAGGATCCACTGAATTAAGATTAAATTACTGAGAATTTATTCTCGAAAAATTAATTTTTTTATATTGAGATGAAAAAATATGGCACACACATGTTCAATGTTGAATAAATTGAATATAAATCGAGTGATAGGCTAGGGCGTAAATATTTTTAACTGTTTAGGCCTATACCAAATACATCAAGCAAATACATTACATTAACTTACATTTTTCTTCATCTATCTCTAAATCTGGTTCCTCACTGAAAATACTGTTCGAACTGCGATTGCCATTGTCTGTTGCAATACTTGAGCAATTTGACAAGAAACTCACAATTAAATCAGTAGGACCTGGATCTAAAAAAGAAAAAAATAGTGCCCATACAACAAAATGAATAAAAAAATCTGCAGATAGATAATTCAATGCCTTCAGATTTCAATATTTATAACTGTTTTACTTAGTTGGTGAACATTAAAATTATATTTGATTTTTGATTTAGTGTAAATTTTCTTTCTTTGCAAAACTGTACAAGTAGCAATTTTCTATCGAAGATACAGGGCCGTCATTTCAACTTTTGTTAGTGTCCATTAAGTCCTATCCATTTGTAATGTATTTTCAAAAGCCAGGGGGGCAATGCCCCCCTCCCCGACGGGCCTGTGAAGATATACAGGTGTCCCTCGCTTCACACGATCAATTGGTTCCGCAACATATTTGCATAAAGTGAATTGAATTTAACCCAAGAAAGATAGGGATAGGAAGTGAGTTTTCTTCAGAAGAATTAAAAAAATTTAACCCAGCAGCAAGAAACTTTTTTAATGAATTAATTATCCAAAAAAACTTGTGAATAAATCCCATGAATTTAGGCAATATTAGGCCAGGCTACTAAGTGCACCCCTTAACACATGGGACCCCTGTGAAGGTCTGGGACTCACGATAACGAGATCTGGTTAAGATTTTTAAGATTAAGCAAATAAATTTGTAAACAAGCATTTCTGGACAGATAGGGGGTTTCAGAAATTTTTTTTTGCCTGGAGGACTGTCCTGCCAGTTGTTATAGTTTTAATCCCAAAATTATGTTTTTATTGAACCCAGCGACAGTTTTTGACCAAACGCAGAGAGCTTTTTCTTTTGCCTTGACCGTTGCATTATTTGAAAGTCTGGGTTTTCAATTCTATTCACAAGAAAATTTATTTATATATGAGAAAAGCAAAAAAAAAGAACCATTGTTTTATTTGAAAGAGTAGTGGTTTTTTTTTTCAATCCCGTATCTAGTCTAGAACATTATATTTTGATCTTGATCCCTCCTTTAGTCTGAGAATGTTTATTGTTTTTATAGGCATTTTTTTTCATTTCAACAGCTATAGTATTTTCCCTTTTTTGCGATATGTTGCAGATTTTTTTTCTTTGGCCAGAAAGACATCCAAAAGCATGACTCTTGGTGATTTCTTGTCATGTTTTCTGGCATTTTTCTAACAAAAGATAAACATCTCCAACTCATCGCCAAAAGGGATTATACTATAGCTGCTCTCAAGAAATAGTCCTTGGCAGTACCCTTATTTTGTGATTGTTCCTAAACTTCATTTGGCTATCATGATTTCGCTCATTTGTGTCCAACATAAAGAACATCTTTTATTCACATAATAATATAAAATGTAAGGAAACAAATATTTTCTGATGTTATACCACGGTAAAATCTCAAGGAAAAGTCATATGGTTTCCACCATGACTCAAACCCAGGCCCTCTTACAAACCAGGAAGCATGCTACCATCTACACCGTAGTTTCCCAACCTTTTTTGTCCCATCGCCCCCTTCTTCAGAAATTTTTTTCTCCCAGTGCCCCCCAACGCAATGTAACCCATAGAATCCTATGCTATACCCGTAGTTTCTACCGCCCCCCTGGAACATTTCATCACCCCCCAGGGGGGCGTTAACGCCCACATTGGGAATCACTGATCTACACCATGGAAAATCCATTACTTTATCCATTATGAATAGGGTGACCATACATCCCATATTTCCAGTCCCAGTTTTTTCTGGCCTTCCTAACTTTATTGCAATAATGTCCCAGTTAATTCCATTTTTTAAATGGAGTTCACTTTAATTTGTAACTTCCATCAAGAACGTTTATACATGTAATTTTCATAACTCTAACTATGAGTTTGACGAGCGGCCATTATTTCTAGTGATATATATATATATATATATATATATTTCCATTTCCTTTGAATATTACGCATTTTGTACAACACTTTCAGTGTCTTACCAGCACACCAGTTCGAGTTTCAGAAACTGAGTTTTAGTTCTGCTTTCTCAGCTGACATGAGGGAGGCCTCCTATTAGCTCTCTATTAACTTTACCTTTATCTAAATATTGTTGTTATTATAGGACAATGGTTCTCAAACTTTTGTCACCGCAGGTCTCTTGCCGAGTTGATGGTTCACCTGCGGGGTTCCCTATAATAGTTTAGCGGATATTTTCACTTATTAAAAAAACATTTCAAAACATAAATAGGCACACAAATGAATATCTCCAGCTTGCTGAAATGCCCCTGACAAAGGTTGAGGGCGCTCCTAGTAGACGTGACACCCACTTTGAGTGTAGTTGCCAATAGCCCTAGGGCCCTCCTCACATGGGTAAACTAAAATCGAACCCGAGTTGCCTCAACTTGAGAGTTGAGTTGATTTGAAAGAGTTGAGTTGCCCGGTCTCCCTCACGCGGCGCTACTAAAAAAATATTCAAAGCCCGGGAAATTGAGTAAAAACAGCACAGTCTATAGTTCTCCTTCTTATTTTCCAATACTATCTTGTTAACCGGGATAGGAAAAATCGAAATTTATTTATTAATATTTAAATAAAAATCGTTACAAAGAAATAAGTAAAACAGCTTCTATTATAAAAGTGAAATTACTACAGAATTTCTGCTCACAGGTAAATACGTAATTTCTTTATTCAAAGTGATATCATTTTGAAATGAAAATAAAATGGAAAAATTATATAATTTTTTAGTATAATTTCATTTGCTTTGAGTGATTTCAGTGGAAAAAAAATTCGCAATAAAATGTCTGTTTTCCCTCAATAAGTATGCCTCTCGGTACGTATATGTTGGATTGATTATTATATAAGTTATTGTGTGTGTTTATTAGTTATTGTCACATAGGATTTTGAGTGCTTTCATTAGATGAAACGGCGAAACCTACGGTTTTCGAGAAGCAAAAAATTAACTGTAGGCAAAACTACACACAAACAATATGAATTATTTACGTTTAAGGCAATGCTTTTCCCCGAATACTCCCACACACAGATGTGCGGGTATGTGACCTAAATTACAGACATTCCAAGCAAGGGGGAAAATCAGGGACCATTCCTATACGACACGTGCTTGTTTTGGTACATGTTGTGAAAGTAGGCGGTATTTTGAAAATTTCTGGAGGTGCTTACCCCCAGGGCCATCTTTTAAGAGCATCATGGGCCCCCGAGCCATGTATTTTTTTCCCGAGGCCCTACTTGGCAAATTCACTTGATTACTCCTGAAATTTTTTACCAGATCTAATTTTCGTGATTCCCCATCTTCTTTTGAAATTCCCCCGGGGGAGGGTGTGCCCATGTGTTTACCACAGACCCGTTTCATTCAGTGGCGTCATAGCCGGAGGTGCTCAACCACCCACGGTAATTTGTGACATGGATCCGAGCACCTCTAGAATTGATTCAGAAATTAAAATTTCCAATATAAAACTAAAGACGAGCACCCACAGTTTCGAAACAACTCCGACTCCCCTGATTTTATTATAATTTAAAAATAGTATAAATTTAAATAAAGAAATCGTATTTACCTGTGAGCTGAAATTTGTCAAAATTTCATATTCTTTCAACTGATAATTTATTACATATAATATATATACTCTGGATTGATTTTCAATTTACTCGAATGACGAAAATATGAAGGAATGCTAGAGGCAGTTTCTTGGTTTCTTCAACTAAAGTTGGCGGCGACTAGCATGCCAGTCGCCAAGTGATTGAGTCGCGTTCGATATTTCGTCGCCAATACGGCAATTTCCTCGTGTGAGGGCGTCTATTGAAATATGCGCGCTGGTTTTCTGGAAATGGTTTCTCTTATCAGTTGCCGGACTTTAGTTTCCCCGTGTGAGGAGGGCCTAGCAGTTTTTTAAGACTGAGATTGCGTTCCAGAAATTATTTGGAATACTCAAATCACCACAAACATATTATGATAATCTTTTCAAACTTAAATGCGCGGGGGGAGGGTGAGGTATGAAACAACTTGAAAATTTTTGTCGTAATTGGCAATTTCACCGTGATTTGTCGACTATTTGGCAATGTCAGGTATTCGCGAACAGAGTTTCCGTATTTTTCTCGAGGAAATATGGTCAATCTAGCAATGAAAAGCCATCTATCTCTCAATATAAAACATAATTACATTAAATTATTTATGTGTAAGCAAAAACAAACATTACTGATCATATATTTCATAGACTTGACAGTGGAATAACTGTAGGCTCTATATTCACCTGGATTTTCTTGAGCAAGGTGCTGCTCTAGGAGGTATGGATTCAAGAGAAACTCGAACCAAGAAACCTTGACGGAGGAAACAGAACGCGAAGTTGTTCGAAGATCATTCATTTTCAATTTTCAATGTATTTCATCAAACATATTATTTGTTGCTATAGTAAAAAAAAAAAACTTTCAAGAAAACTCATTTGTTTACATTTCTAGGCTACCGCTCACGAGGACTTTCAAATGAGAAGGTGCTTTTCTCCTTCAGTGTACACTAATAAATTTCAAAAATAATGTATTAGAAAACATGCTTATGAGTCCATTCAATAACTTTTTAAATTATTTATATGCTTTGTGAATTTCGTAATAATTGTATTTTTCTGTGTTTTTTTTTTTTAATGTGAATCAGGAAGGATATTTATTTAAGAAATGGAAGCGAAATCATAAAAAACTATACTTCTCTTCCGGGGCCGAAAATTAACATTTTGATGATGGCTGTCCACTGTTGGTACGTTTCGTGGTATGCATTTAATCGTTATAATTACCATTTATGCGGAATTGAAACGGTTGTTTAATTGTTGTTGTTTTTTTTTTAAGGTTGGAGTGAATTGCGCGGAGCTTCTCATCTCTAAACTGCGTTGAAGTTATGATAACGGTAACTTGGTGGTTTTGCGTGACACTAGCAATCGCTTAAAGAAAAAAAAAGAGGTCGGTTGAGAGAGTTAATGAATTTCAATGCAAGAAATGTACGTTTGTATACACGAAAATGGCCATGACAAACTCCGTGCATGGCAGTCCAAGCTCATCATCATCTGTCCGTAGTGTGGAGCGTGTGTTTGAAGATGCTCAGTCTAGCGGAGAACTGCACCTGAATTGTCGCAAGCTCAAAGAATATCCACAGCTATCGTGCAAGTACGATCTCTCCGATGTCATATATGCAGGTATAATGACTATGGTGTTATAGATATATCTTGCATTAACGCATTGGTTGGACATGTAGATTTTATTTGTTTTGATGGAAAACGGTATAGCCCTACCCAGGACTTGGTTTTTTTTTTTTATAAGCTCTGGACCTCGGCGAAAATTTTTGGGTCCTGTATATGTAGTCTTTGAGGTATAGGCATACTGGAGGGTGGCGTGTTGGCAGTGTCTTCTAAAATACGAAAGAAATTTTTGGGGCCTCCCGTGTTAGAAACAGGCCATGAATAGACCTACAAACAGAGGCATACTAACAGGGGTGGCAACTAAATTAGCTACTTCCCAGAGTGACAAATTCGGGAACAGCTAGTATAATTCCTTATGGCGATGTGTTGGGATTTTTTTCTTTGGCGAGGAAAAACGTCAGAAAGCATCATGAGAAGTCGCCAAGAGTGAAAAGGAGTCATGCTTTCTGATGTCTTTTTTTGCCAAGAAAAAAGGAGGACACTATGGCTGTTAGAATAAAAAATGAACAACAAAAACTATAACGCTCAGACTAAATAGGGAATCAAGATTAGAAATATAACATCCTAAACCAGGTAGGGGGATTGAAAATAAGAGAAAACAAGGACTCACTTTGGAATAATACAACCTTGGAACAATACAAATTCTTCCTGATATATAAATAATGGGATATAAATATAAACCAGAGCTCTTTTAAATTAAACATCTTAGGAGAGCGAAAGAAAAAGCTCTGGATTTGGTCAGAGACAGTCTCTGGTTCAGTAATAGCAGTTGATTGATTGAGGGAGGTAAAAAAAATGTAACATGTTTTTAGAAGACAATATTTTGTGGTGGCTGAAATAAAGCAGATTAAGTTTAACGAGATATCTTGGGATTGCCGCTGAAAAGGTTAATTATCCGTTAATTTCTATAAATTCTTTTACTTATTATTTGATGCTATTTTCAACTATGGTTAATATTTAATTTTGTTTGACTTTTTTTTTAATGAGAATTAATTCAAAAACTAAACCAAAAACATACTATTCCATTTCTTTTTTTTTTTTTTGGGAGGGGGTAGTTAATCATTCCTATCTCCCCCCTTCCCCTGCTAGATCTGCACCTGAGGGATAGCAGGCATCTTTAGTTGTAAATGGAGTGGAAGCAGGTATTTCAGCTCTCAATGACGCTGAGGCAGCATTAGAGGCATTTAGATTTTCAGCTTTGAATAGAAGCTGAACTCACTCCTGCCTTCACTCCAATCAGCTGGAGTGAAGACAGGCAGATTCAGGACGATCTGATTATTAATAGTATTGTTTTTTTTCAATTGAAACAAGTATAATTGTTAATCAGAAAAAAACCAAGTTTTGCATGACACATTTTCTATGAACGAAAGCTATAATGTGTCTGAATGTCCGTTGGATTCATTTTTCTTGAACAATAAAAAAAATTCAATTTTTATCATCAATTTTTCTGAATAGTCAGTTTTTCCCCAGGTTAAGAACCACTGGCTTATAGTGTTGTTTTTTACACGCCTTTTATTAGGTTTCACCATCAAAAATTATACAGTTGACGTGTAATATAGGCCTAATGACCCCCTTGTCCCATCGAAAACTTATGTTGGAGGTTTGTTATATCAAATGTGATACATATATGATAGAGTTCTGTGTGTGTGTGTGAAAATATTTGGCACTTATCCTATCGCTCATTGTAATGAAATGGTCGTTATAATGAGTGTGGGCTGTATTTTTCTTTTCTATTGATATAGACCTGTCCAAAAATCGCCTCAGTGAAATTCCTGAACAGATCTGCAGTTGTCGTCTTCTCGAGCAATTGGATTGTTATCATAATGTCATTCGTTTCATTCCTGATGCCATCATCAATTTGCAATCTCTCTCGTATTTAGACTTAAGGTTTGTATTAGCAGCAAATTGTTTTTTTTCTACCTTTGTTATGCATACATAGGTGTTTTTCAGTAAAACTCTTATATAACAATACTCAAGGGATCCTGGAGGAAGTATTTTTATGAACACTGGATTTAGCAGATTATAGATGAAATATATTAATATTATGGTATATGTGTTGGAATCAGAGAGAGAGTAATATCATTATATAGGGGAACATACTTCGTAAGGAAATTTTAATAGTTTTTTTAGGATGTCAACTAAGGTTGTTAGGCTGTTTTTTAGGGGCTGTCAACTGATGTTGGTTTTGCCAAATTGGTTGTAGTTTTTCAGATAACACATAGGCCTATTTTCAATATGATTTGTATGCTGCTTCTGCTTATGTATTACCATTGAAATTTAATTTTCACTTTATCTCAACAACTAGAGTCAACCTTACAAAACCAATGCCAGATTCTAAATCAGCGTCCCAAAGTTGTCCTAAAATTTTTGAGAACAAAATCAGTGTTGAGCAATATTATCATTATTGAGGAGTTTCGCTGTATCTAGCTATACCTATTATTTTAAGCGTTTCATATTCGTAAAACTATTTTTTCTTGAATTTGTTAGCAAAAACAAAGGCATGGTAACTATGACATAATATGTCTTCAGAACGTAGGAAAGTCTAAACAAATATAAAGAGTCTGGACCAGACTCTTGCTTAGAGTCTGGTTAAAAATAGATAAATATGTAGTGAATGGAACCTGTAATGATAGTGTTCTCTTCAGAGCCATTTTATTAGATTTACTGTTGAAAAAATTTCATGCCAGTTGAATTTTTTACAATGTATATATTCTGCTCTGCATTAAAGCCCTTTATTGTATGTGTCTTCCTGCCAACTACTTAATTCACCTATAAGGAAGAACATGCCATCGTCCATCTTTGGGTAGAGAATAGATTTGCCTCCTTCCCCGTCCCCGTGAGCAGAATATGTGACTTTGATGTATGTCAAAGAACATTCACTTCAGCTGCAGAACAATCTTGGGAAGGATTTTAAGAGAAAAACACTTCTGTGTGGAAAACACTGTTGTGGGAATTTTTATCGCAAAACATTTTCAGTCAGCCAAGGGCTTGTTCAAAACAACAGTGCGAAACATTCTGCTCTGAGGGCTTCTTCAAATGATGTGTCTGAAATCTTTAAAAAAAAGTGTGATAGGGAACAATGATTGGCATTGATACTAATGTTTAGGGTGGCTAGATGTCTTATTTTCTGCTAATGAATGCACTGACCTGAAAAGTACTTTCAGGGAACTCCTGTTTGTCCCAAATTTAAATTCACATAATCAAACATTAATGAAATCAAACTGTTTCTCAATATTTAGTTGGCAAAATTGTTTTATTGCAAATTTCAAACTACCTACATGTTTTTTAGCTTCAAATCCAGTCGACTGTCGAACACAGATGGGAGTTCAGGAAGAATATATAAGTTACTCTGTATCATAAGGGTACAGCATGGCCAACTTGGTAGTCACACTCATTGCTGTCTCTAGCAGGCGTAGTGCCCAACCGGAAATAATCTCAAGTTCCTTTGTAAAAAAATTATTTTTGATGATTTTTTGTATCGTTTAGAATAGCCTGAACATTTTTATGGTTTTAGAGCAGCCACATTGTTTTGCTGTGCAAAATTATTTTTCAATTATTATTTTCGGTTATGAAAAGTGTAGCTGCACCGGTCACACACCAGGGTACAGTTTTTCCCTGACTTTAAGGTAGGGTCGCACTTTTTGCAAAATGTGAAAGAAAATCTTAGAATGCGAAAGAAGTAAAGAATGTTCAAGGTGCAAATGCAAGCCGATCTCCCCATTAAAAAGTCTCGCCACAGAGAGCAACAGTCCTTCAACGATAAATCATTCAATCATAACACTTCACTCATAGTTAGAAAAACTGGTGGCAGATGGCAGCACTACACATAACAAGCATTACAGAGAAACAAAAAACTTCACGTCAGGTTTCGCTACACGTTAACGCACATTCCTGCATGCACCGATTCGTTGGGGGATGTGTGTGGGCGCGGGGTGCATGTGTGGTGTAGCGGTAGTAGGTAGGGCCTCCAAAAAATGGTTCGGGGATCCATGATGTTCTTAAGTCAGCCACGTCGTTGGGCAATTTGCCTGTTGTGGCGTTGTATTTGTATTAAGTAGTAGTCACTTTTGCAAAAATGCGTACAGGAGGTACTAAACAAGTAGACGTCCAACCATCAATCATTAGCATTGTAGCATTTTGCTAAAGCTTTTCTCCTCATTTTCGATTTTTTGCTAAAGAAATTTTTTATCTACCTTAAACCTTGTCACACACTCTCCTACAAACTACTCTGTCAAAACCGGAACACATATTCATATAATATTGTGTCTTGGGATATATCTCAATATACAGCCCCACCTCTATTATGTGCAATAACTTTTTGCCCATGCAATGTAATTACTAGGTCTCAGATTTTTATGACCTAAAGGTGAAACATCATTGCTGATAGGTTACAAAACTTCAATTTCCGGTTTTTTAACCGATCAGCAACGTTTCATCTTCAGGTCATAAAAATCTGATCCCTAGTAATTACAATAATATTTATATTGTATTGTTAATTTGTAATTTCACACCATAGTGAACATGCTGTGCTATGCCAACATCTTCTATAGGTCAGATATTGTTTATGGTGGTTGTGTTGATATAGCCCAGGCTTTATCATCAACAGGTAATTTTAGCTATTGCTATGCAATTGGTCACCATAATGCCCTGTGATGCCCCATGTAAAATATTTTTCAAGATGTTTTGGTTTCTCAGTTGTGTGATCTGACCATCCACTCAGGAGGGGGGGGGGGATTAGTCAGCCGGGTATTTCAATAAGCTGTACTATCACCCAGCTGTAAAAAAATCATAGAACTTTGTGATACATAGCAGTCAGGGTTTAAGCTACAGGCGCATTTTTCGCAAAATGCGAAAGAACATCTTAGAATGTGAAAGAAGTGGTAGCTGCTTTTGCAAAAATGCATACAGGATGTATGAAACGAGTAGACATCCAACCATCAATCCTTACATTAGCATTGTAGAATTTTGCTAAAGCTTTTTTTCTCATTTTTGCTTTTTCGCGAAAGGAATTTTTTATCTAGCTTAAACCCTGATAGCAGTGGATACTAAACTGTGAGGTGTACCTTTCTGGATGAATCTTCACAAAGTATCCCATTAGGGACAAAACACTTCTAAATTTTTTAAAACTATTAATATCGTGGTTGGCAAGTTTTTGCTGTAGGTGGAAAAAACCGCAGTAGAACCATCCCAGTAAAAATAGGTTTTTGCCAAGTGGCGAAAATTTATTTTCCTCCCATTCGTGCATGTGAGGCATTATTGTGCATTTGATTATTTTTCTAAATGCAAATAAGATAGTGTTGAACACAAACTTTAATATAGGAAATAATAAATTTTTGAGTTGTTGAGTTTTCGCCATTGCTGAATAAAACTATGGTAAAAATGTTCTGGCAGTAATGGGTTTTTATCAAGCATGAAAAATTCATACTTGCCACATTTATTTATATCATTTCAGAAAAAAATTAGTACAAAAACATTGTTTGAAACACACAAACTCTGGTTTAAGAATTATGTTAACAAGGATATATATATAAACTGAAGAGCCAAAAACACTGGTACAGGCATGCGTATGCAAATAAAGAAATATGGAACCAATCGGAGTACGGCGCTGCGGTCGGCAATGCCTATATAACACAAGTGTCTGGCATAGTTGTTAGATCGGTTACTGCTGCTACAATGGCAGGTTATCGAGATTTAAGTGAGTTTGAACGTGGTGTTATAGTCGGCGCACGAGAGATGGGACATAGCATCTCCGAGGTAGCGATGAAATTTGGATTTTCACGTACGACCATTTCATGAGTGTATCGTGAATATCGGGAATCCGGAAAAAAATTAAATCCACGACATCGCTGCGGCCGGAAAAAGATCATGCAAGAACGGGACTGACGAGAATCATTAAACGTGACAGACGTGCAACCCTTCCGCAAATTGCTGCAGATTTCAATGCTGGGCCATCAATAAGTGTCAGCGTGTGAACCATTCAACGAAACATCATTGATATGGGCTTTCAGAGCCGAAGGCCCACTCGTGTACCAGTTTTTTTGGCTCTTCAGTGTGTGTATATATGTATATATATATATATATATAGGTATTAATTTTATCAATCAAAATAATGAGCATAAATTGTTTTACTAAAGCGTTTAAAAAATCTAATCCCCCTACCATTCATGCAATTGCATTTGCAATGGAAGTAGCAAATTTTGCTTAAAGTAAGCCAATTCTTTCTAAAATAAACAATGCACAGTAATGCTCCAAAGTTATGCAATAGGGTGGGAACACAGTGCGATTCAAGATATAGTTTTCCATAGAAATACATATAGGTATTAGTTAATTAAATTAATAATGGAACAAATTATAGAAATAACACTTCTTTTTTTTTAGTCTTTTTCTTTCTTACTGTGACTATAATGCTATGGTACTCTTCTACGGGGCTTCATAAATTTAACTTGCGTTTTGACTGCAATCTGGTCCGGTAAAAAAAAGACTTAAAATCTTTATTTGCACTCTGAAATCTGCGCAAATGAGAAAATGCTTTGAATGTTTTGATAACACCTCGACCAATTGAAAGAAATGAACTGCTTGTGTTTGGAGGCAAGAAAAAAATTTCAACCATGAGTTGAAGTTAATTGAAAGTTGCAGACATTGTCATCAAAGAGCAATACATTAAACAAATTATTTTTTTTAACTTGGCATTGGACTTCACTTATAAAATTGTGATCTTCTCTGTGACAATAGTAGATATCAAACACGCCTTTGGATTCCGTTCTAAAATCCTGGCAAAGTTTTCGTCTTTACATACTGTAACCTCTAAAACATTGGTAGGATAATTTATTAAATATGTTCTAATTGAATAAAACATTTTTTTACTCGATTATCACCTAATGATCACCACTTTCTCAGCAATAATCCAGTGGTGATGCTTGAATTTTAGAAATGTGTATTTTTCACAGAAAATCGTGTAATTCTGAAATCGCATAACTCAGGGTAGTTGGGATATTACTGTACAGTGAAGCCTCACTACAACGATGCTTGATATAGCAATAAATCCCTCTACAACAATATTTTTTTCTTGACCACAGAGTATATCAAGATTTTACTGTATCAGTTTTTTGCCATAGGTGGTAAAAACTGACCTGGCAAAAATAGATTCTTTCCTCCACCTATCTTTGCATGTGAGGCATTTGTATACATTTGTTTTTCCATTTGTTATGCAAATGACATAGTTTTGAATGTAAATTTTGATTTAATAATCAATAATTTTTATTAAGTTTTTGCCATAGCTGGAAAAAAAACTAGAGTAAGAAGTCCTATGTCAAAAATATGTTTTTGCCAAGCATAAAAACAAATCAATACTTCCCACATTTATTTATTCTTAGTATCTATCACACACATTTCAATTTAAAAAAATTGATGCAAAAGAACTGTATATTGTTATAATGACCCTTCATCTGTAGGAAAACATAACTGACTTTTTCTAAGAGCATTGTAATGAATGATCGTTATAACATGGGGTCATTATAGCGTATTATCACTGTAGCGCTGTTTATTTTTGAATGTGTTTTCCACCAGATTACTTCACAGTGCAACAGTATAAAGTTGATTTCTGTTATGATATCAAGTTTCAGCTACATATAATACACATTTAGGCAAATGTTTTTATTCATAAAATAATTTTTGCCAGTTTTTTCTATTTTTGCCCTTGTTTTTACCAGTTTTTGCCACTATCCCTGCAAATATACTTTTTGCCGGCAAAATGCCAACCCTGATTCCAGTCAGTAATGAGCTTTTATAAAATATTACCATGATAGGAATGGCATGGATGCATGTAAGTGTTTGGAATTTTTGGATTTGTATGGAGCTCAAGAAGCTGCATGTAGAATTTGGTAGATCAGTTGAACAGTTGTGACAAAAGCTATGAAAAGTTCAGATGTGTAAGAAAAGAGGGGGAAAGAAACTTCTATTTACTTTGCAAAGTACCTTTTTGAAAGATCCTAATTCTTATACACATATCTGAATGAGAGATGCTGTAAACCAGGCTTTTCAAAGTAGGCTATATGCAGTTATGCTTAAGTAAATACAAATGCCACAACAGGCAAAATGTCCAACGAGGCTGTTGAAAAAAAGTTCCATAAAAAAATATGGATGTCAAATATAACCAAAATACAGCAACCCAATGTAAAACATATTACAAAAAAAAATACTAATAATTAATACTATATAAAAATTACGGTTGTCTTATCTAAGTACAAATAGCTTCTTTATTTATCCCACCATGTTTATTGTACTTTTTTAAACATGTCAATTCTGTTAGAATTCAGAACCTCCCAGAAGAAAGCTATTCCATTTATTGACAACCCTATTAGAGAAAAACTCCCTGCAACACCACAACCTGGGATTGTCCATTACTGAACAATGCTGGTGTCCCCTTGTCGAAGCAGTTGATTGATGGTTTATTAATACATCATGGTCCATGCCATCCATCCTGTTGAAAATTTTAAACATTTTGATTATATCCCGACATCTGCGTTCTTCCAATGTAAACATATTCAAGAAATCATTTTTATAAATGCAGATAAGATAGTACTGGTGATATATTCTTTGTAAATATTATTGCTTTTGTTTTTCCCCCACAGTCGAAATCAACTTGCATACATCCCTGTAGCTTTGTGTAATCTTCCACTCGAGATCTGTATATTGAGGAATAATAGACTAGTATCAATACCTGAAGAAATCAGTTGCATGAAATATGTGAGGATTTTGGTAAGTTTTTTTTTTTTTTTTTTTTTTTTTCTGTGATAGCCTTTCTTATTGCATGAAAAGATATAGGAAATAATTTAAGTTACAGTGGAATAAAGATGCTTTTATAAAATGAAGTCTTTTCAAAACTAGATTGAAAAACCTAATGAGATTCTGGATACAGTGAGTCTTAAATAAAAATGACACATTTTGAATTTATCATAACATTTAGCTAGCTTTGAATGATGAAATATCAAATTTCAAAAACAAATTATGTATGTTTATTAATGCATTTAGGAATAATTATTCAAAAAGTATGAATTTTTATTTTGAGGTCCTGGAATCAAAAATCATATAAATGACATGTTGATAGATATGTAGTCAAATCCTGTTATATCCATGCCTGCTTAGGCTGGAATTACATTATATAAGTTTTGTAAAAGATTTTTTATAAAACTCGAAAAATTCAACGAATAAATGTATTGGTTATGTTCGAGCAAATGTAACAATAAGCACATTGGTTTTTTTTATTTTTTGTAAAAGATCTTTTACAAAACTTTTATAGTGTAATCCCAGCCTTAGTGCCTGAAATTTTATGTGAACAAATCTTCCCTACACAGTGATAAAAATAAAGTTAAAAATTACCCAATATATATTTATACAATTATCAAATATACAGTGCATTTAGAGAGATATAGATGGCTTTTTTCTCAGCCAGAGATATCAAGGAAACAGTTATTTTCCATCTATTATGCTGAGGTGAGCTCGGAAAGAAAAGTCATCACGTCTCCGCCGGGACTCGAACCCAGGCCCTCAAGCATGCTTGCCTGGTATGCAAGAGGGCCTGGGTTCGAGTCCCGGCGGAGACGTGATGACTTTTCTTTCCGAGCTCACCTCAGCATAATATCCGGAAAATAACTGTTTCCTTGATACAGTGCATTGTTTTAATTTTCATAACTTATTTTTATGGTTAGGTTTGCAGTTTTTCTTGTATGGTATTCAATGATCAATTGATTTAACCGTTCCGCTAGAAATTGAGATATTCAGCCGGGTCTGTCCAGCCAAAATTTGGGTGTTTCCGTACCCTTTACAAAATATAAGTTAATGAAACCATAAATTTGGATTTTCATTTCTTTTTGCAATAGATTAACCAGATTACTTTGCTTCCCATAAAATTACTTATTTTTTACAAAATTTGTGATTTTTTTTTTTTTTTTCTACAAAAATAAGGAAAATTTTCAGAAAAGTAGGACCTTATAAAAAAAAGTCTGGATAGACCCCCCCTGTTCAGTCAAATCTATTGTATTTCTGCATTGACAAAATATCTTACTTCCTTAAAAATCATTTATTTTTTATTTTGGCTGTGATAAGATATCTTGTCTCCTTTACAGCCAATGAAGAACTTTATTTCTTAAACATAATTTTTCAATGAAACATGACAATTGAAACAAAGCCTTCTGTATGAAAAAATGTGATATTTTATAGAGAATTTGGTGACCTCTACTGTGATATTGCTAATGCAGATCTATAAATAGACAACAGCATTAACCGTTCTACTACATCACACACCAACTTCTGCCATATCACTATACGCAGTTTACTGCCATTAACAAGTTGGATTCGAAATGAAGGTGCCATCTATCAGTGGTTGCCTCAAGCTCGTTAGAGAGAAAATATCTTGTTATCTATATTCTTCCCCTAGTTCAAACCTGGGACCTGACAGTAACCTCCATAATAATAGACGAGCATCTTACCACAATGCCACTCGGGTACTATAAACCATTCCAGATAAAGCTGGCGCTATAACTAAATTATTTTTTTTTACAAGGATGTCAGCTGTAATGAAATTACTATTCTGCCTCCTCAAATTGGAAGTGTGTCCACTCTTCAAAATTTGAATTTACGAAGAAATCTTTTGGTTGAGCTTCCGTTAGGTGAGTTTTACTGACTTTTGTGAAAATTCATTGAAACTTAAAACAACAGTTAACTTCTCTTTTAATGAAGTTACTTCTAAAGACATCTTTGATTTTCTTTAATTACATTAGGAGCTTATATATATATTTTTTAATTTATATTAGAAGTTGTATATTCTGCCTCCCTCAATCTGAATATGTTCTGCCTGTTATCAATTTTCTTCGTTATAGAAACTATTATGGAACAAAAAATAATCAAATGATTTTCCTATGTTGGAATGCGAAGTCTTTATTAGCTGAAAATATTACAATCCTTCAATGCATCGTGCTGCTCATAAGCTGCCAATAATCAGTTTGACTTATTTAACATCAGGGGAGAAAAATCTATTAATTTCTTGTGTTCTAGTCCTTAGAAACCAATAGGAAATTTTAAATTAAAACATGTGAATACAGTAGATGGTAAATTACCACAGTAAAAACATGGTAAATTTAAAGTTTTTTAGAGATGTAAAGTTCTCAAGAATAATCTTTAGGGGAATATTCTCTAGAATATTTACAATAATATATGATGTCTATATATGTCCTATATATGTGATAAATAATCTCTATAAATAACGAGAATAATTCTTATTTTTGATAATATTCTGCTGAAATTTATAATAGTTCTTTTAGAGAATATTTTCTCTCCCTGTCAAAAAGACTGGGAAAATTGAAATTAGTAGCCCACAATATTAAACTTCAAAAGTAAAAAAAAAAATGAAACCTATATATATATATAAAACTGAATTACACAACTTGCAAAGAAATACAACTGATAAAAAATTTAAGTGTGTGTAGTATGTACATTGAAGAAAACAGTTCTGTATCTTCTTAGAATGAAATTGATTACAAGAATAGCTTCCTTTGTCGATTAGCTTTTATTTATTTTTGCATTCTAGTTATTTCTGAAATTTTATCTAATTTTGAAAAGAAATTTTTTCATCTTCAAAGGTTTTAAATCTTTCATCTCAGTGAGAATCTGTGTACTTGTGATATAGTAATACAGAAAGTTATATCATCAATTGATGTTAATAAAGTTTGTATATTGCCCTTTCAGAAATGTGCCAGCTAAAATTGGTGAGCTTGGATGTTTCTGGCAATCGGTTGTCCACTCTCCCTACACAACTCAGGCTGATGATTTCGTTGCAGGAGTTGTTTTTAGATCACAACCCTCTGACATTCCCTCCAGCTGTTGTAAGTTTCATTTTTCTTTTATGTTCAGTTTAGAATTATTTTTAACCTGAATTTTGTTTTGTTTCTCTACCAACAGTTAGATAATACTTGTTTGATAAATAAAAGTTTAGACCTACATATTCTATGAGCGTTATTATTTTAATTTTTTTATTTCAGCATTCTAGCTAAATATTAATGCAAAGCAATTTTATTTCAAAAATATTGTCTTTATTGATATATGTGAACTGAAAAATGTCTCTCTCTCTTCCCCCCCTCCCCCTTTAAACTTGGGAAGATTGTTTTTGAAGTTTCTCAAATATTTTTTCAGATTTGAATTTAAATGTGACATTATTTTTTAAAAAGAGGAAAACTTGTGTGTTTTATCAGTAATTAGAATATTTATCCCCTCTTAATCCTCGTTATAAGGGAAACTTTGTGCTATGTCAATGCTTCCATGTTTTTTAGAATGTTATATTTTAAGTTTAAATGATAATTACCTACAGTCTGTTTTTAATGCAAGTTTAACTATTTTGCATTTCTTCAGCTTTGTAGAAGGGGTCGAATACATGTTTTCAAGTTCTTAGAAATACAAGCTATTAAGGAAGACAAGCAAGGCATTATTCTTGAAAATGAATTCAAGAAGTTTCGGAGCCAATCCCTTTTGTATGAATCAAGTTTATTTTGTCTTTTTATCTCTTTAACTAATTTTTACAAATTATTTTTGAATAAGTTACTTTAGAGAAGCATGTAGAGTGAACATATAGTCCTAGTATGTGGTTGATTTTTTTACTTTTTTTAGTTTTCAAGTTTTTTGTGAAATTACTTTTATTCATCCATTCTGTAATCTGATAAAACTTCTCTTTCAATCTTTGCCACAGAAAAACGTAGGAACATATTTTAGTTGTTTTAATGCTGCTTTCTCATCTAGGAATATACCAAGTTATTCAATGTGACCAGTTTTTAGATGTAATGGCATTCATACTTTTCGGTGATCAGTCGGGAAATAAGCATAGTATTAGTTTGGTTTTTTTTAAATACAATACATCACATCAAACAATACCATGATTATATCATTGGGTGTATATCTGAAATTTTTGCATCTCAAAGCAGTTATTTTTGTTTGACTAAACTGGTTTTTGTAATGGGAGACAATTTGGCCTTTTTCATGATTGATTGTATGTTCGGCTTTAGTTTCAATGAAATAAGGTCACCCTTGGATATCCAGGATTTCTTAGATCAGTGACTCTAGGGGAAGAACTGCCGTTTATTGCGTAATATGTGTGTGATACTTTGTTACAATTCACATAATCCTGCTTTTCAGTTATTTGATCTCCAAAACAACAAAAATTCACTGTTTCAAGTTTAAAAGCAAAGTTTAAAATTTTTATTTTCTGCCCATTTTATTCCATTGGGAAATTAGGCTGATTACCCAAGAACAAAAATTATGTTCCATAGTGTAGCTATGACATTTTCCCCTTGTGTGTGTAATTTTTTATAATGTAGTAGTGCAGGGTGATTTAGAAAGAATCGTCCAATTTCAAAGTCACATATTTTTTTAATTAATGTGAAATTATAAGTAATGTGTGTGTATATATATATATATATTAGGCTCAGGATTACTCATAACTGTGATTACGGACTGACTAATATCATGCAAACAAAAGAACACTGAAAGCTTTTTGCTAACTAGACGCCATTCTACTTCTTCACCAAAAGAGCTTCAAAAAAACACACCACACTAACATCATTAGTTGTTCATAATTTGAAACTTAGACATTTTTTCTTTATTTTTCAAATCATCTGATTTTTAATTTTTATTAAAAATATAAATATAATTTTTTTATTCAAAAATATAAAACTTTCTGAATCACCCTGTAACAGACTCTAAAGTGATGATCCATTTGGTGTTTTTCCCTTGTGATATGAATTTTAACATTTATAGTTTGTTACGACTACAGTCGAATCCCATTTTACTGAATACCATTATAGCAAAAATCTCGTTTTACCGAACACTTTTCTAATCTGTCAGATAAGTTTACATAGGAACAATGAAATTCCTTTATGACAATCTGAAATTCCTTTATGGCAAAATTTCGTTACAACGAAGTGATTTCTCCGGTCTCTTGGAGTTTGTTATAACGAGATTCAACTGTATAATATTTTGACCGACTTCGAATTTTTATATTACATCATTCTTTCAGATCTGATGCAAGGTTCCAAAATGGTTTTGCTTCTGGTAGCTGTAGAAAAAGTTACACATTTGATTCAGGTTATAGTACTTCTGACTGCGATTCTAAAAGCTTAGAATCTCAAGAGGTAATTTTTATGGACTCTAACGAATGTTTTACTCATCTTTTGAATGTTACTAGTGCAATTTTACACTGAAATGTAATCCTGAGGGTACATGTGTACCTGACATGCAATTACATCAAAGGAATTTTAAATAAAGTAATTACATAGACATCACAAAATATAAATTACTGTTACCAGAAAAGTAATTATAAATATTTGTTGACACAAAAACTTACACTTTCACACTTGCAACATATGAACACCTACACCAGGGCTTGACAAATCCTAGATTGCCATGGCCACTAGAAAATTGTACCCTAAAATTTTCTACACGGGATGGCTAAATCCAAAACTCTGAGGATTATAAATTTTCATGATTTCATAATTATGTCTTCCAACAAGGGAAGGGGTCATCATGTTGCAAAATAGAAAAAAAAACCATTATTTTGGACTTGTGTTTTTTTGAAAATCTATGCTTAGCTCTTAAAATTTTGCTAGCACCTGACTTTTTTATTTGTCATGTCATATAGCTTGCATCTATATATGCATAGATGAAGTCTTTTATTTTTTTTATTAGCTTCAGTTTTTCTTGCAATTTATTTTAGTTTTTCTTTTTTCTCTCTTCAGTATTCCAATTTTTTCATTCAATTTTGTGTTTTAGTAGTTTAAATAGTTAGATTTAACTAAAAAATTAAACTATTCATGTTATTAATTATTTCACAGTTTGCGTGTGGTTTCAAGCGTTATTCTACAGAATCACAAAGCATATGGGATGCAGCAAATATTGCTGCTAGGAATCAAAATGCAAGGTAAATTGTTTTGTTTTTTAAGCTCACTAAATTTTTGGGAAAACTTTTTTTTCTTTAATAAGATACCAATTGAAATTCATATTATAGAAGCATTGATAAATCAATGCTACTTTCATAAGTAACCTATAACAGCTTTTATTGCACTCACATCTGTCTGGCAGCATCTCTTTAATATGTGAACTTTCACTATCTCCCGCTATTGAAAAATAAATTTCCTTTCAGTACCAGGAGTTTGATATTAATATATATTGTATTATTTTATTTCCTTGAACAACTATGTAATATTTCTGATCAAAATCATGGTCGGTTTTAGATGAACTGTTCTGAATGAAAGCCTTTTTTTTAAATATATATATAAGCACTTCCATTATTGTTAATGATAGAGATGAGACGAATATTCTGCTGTATTCAGTACTGGGCCCTTTTGCCGAATATTCAGTTTGGCCGAATATCTGTGTAAGTCTAAGCACAAAAAAACCAGTTTTAAAAAATTTTTCCCATAAATTTAAAATTCCTTCCTGTGAAAAAGCTTATGTCAGGGTGAGTTTCCTGGCCAAGGAAAAAAACATATAACTGAAAATAGAATCCAACTACAATAAAAGGTGGAATTGAGCATGGATTACACAAGTTCACTAACTGAAGGGATGTACCTAGACAAGAAATGTATTAAGCAGCTGAAAGAGACAAAGAACATCTTGAGAGGAAAAATAAGAAAATAAGCCATCAATTTTATGATACATTACTAGCTGAGAATAAATAATGGTTGGCATTTTCTTGATTAGATATAAAATTGTGACAGCTGTTGAAAAAATTGATTCTGTAAGTAATATTAAAGGACAATGCAGTAGGACTTGGCTAATTCGATAATTAGAATTGTTTCGTGAATTCATTTTGGATAATTTGAATTTTACAAACTCTCCTTGAGTTTTTAATTTAGCCTATATTGAAATTTCTAGTTTAATTCTTTTCTTTTTTTTATGTTTTAGATAATTCGAAGTTGGAGAGAAAAAATTATGATTTTTGTATCAGATTTAGTTTGGAAAAATTCTAAAAGTCACACAGACAATTGTTTTATTTAACCAAGTTGTTATGCAACAAATTTTCAAAAACAAAAGTTTTGAGTATTCAGTTTTTCTCTATTCTTTCAGAATTTAATGCCCATTTTGACATTGTTCGGCTGGAGTGCAACGAGAATGTGTACCACTTAATACCGATTGTTCTTTTAATCTATAGATCAATGTGTACCATTCTAAATCTGAATCTTTTTACAGTCAAAGTACAAATTTTAATGTGTTAAAGTATATTTCCTTGATAACATAAGAATAACAAACAAAATTTGGAAAACAGTTTCGTAACTGATGATCATGAATTGTTTCCATTAATCAGGCTTTAAGCATGGCTAAGAAATTCTGCAGCAATATTGGTTCCAGAACAAGAGCTAAGACAAATTATTATAATTGTAACTAATTAAAATTTGGGAAACAGTTTCATAACTGATGGTAAAATTTTAATAATTGATAACTATTAACCTTTGTGAATGAATGTTGATGATTAAGTTGCAATTTGTAGTCATTTTGCAGATCCAGGATAGATTAATTGGATAATTCAAATTTTAGATTAATCAAACTTTGGACTTCTATAACTGCGTGTATCATTAAATTTGATTGTCAGTATCATGACAATAAAATCTTTCAATTATCAGTTTGTAATATTTAAATAATAAATTGCATATTTAATATTATCAGTATTTTCATTTTCAATTGAAAACAGTAATTTTATTTATAATTTTGATGAATTTAAAGAAAATCAATATTCGGCTGCTGAATATTTGGTATTTGTCCAAAGCATCAGCCAAGTATTCAGCTATTCAGCCAAATCACTATTCGTTCCATTGCCAGTTTGCTGAACCAATTATCATCATTAGAAAACATTCAATGTGCTACTTCTATAATAAAAATCTTATGTACATTTAGAAATCAATGTATAATATACACTGCTGGCCACCGTAAATGCAACACCCTGAAGGAAGCATGCAAATAATATGAAATTTACAACATGCATTAGCGGAGGTGAGATATGCAAATGATTAGAATTTCAGCGCAGACGCACATCACGCGCGCCTGTGGCGCCACTTCAAAGCGCTATTTAAGGCTTGGAGATTTCGACGATTTGAAGTACGGCAATTGTGTTTTTCTTGTGGTTTTTTCGAAAAAACGATCAATTATGCCTCGTAGAAACAGCGATCATCTTTTGATCAAGTATCCGAGTTCGACAGAGGAAGGATAGTGGCCTACCGAGATTGTGGATTATCTTTCAGGGAAATCGGTAGTCGTGTTGGACGAAACCAAACAACTGTAATGCGGATATGTGATCGTTGGATGCAGGAGGGTACGACGGACCGACGTGTTCGATCGCATCCACCTCAGTGCACCACTTCACGTGATGACAGGCGTATTGTGCGTATGGCAGTGACGGATCGCTCAGCCACATCACGAACCATAGCACAGCACATTCAGTCTGTACCGCATCATCCAGTGTCTGGGCGTACCATTCGACGCCGTTTACAGTAGAGTGGTCTGTTCGCAAGACGTCCATTGCTTCGTCTACCCTTGACGCAGAACCACAGACGTCTCCGCCGCCAATGCTGCGATGAAAGAAGGATGTGGACGGCACAATGGAATGAAATTGTCTTTACTGACGAGTCACGCTTCTGTCTGCAACACCACGATGGTCGGATTCGAGTCTGGAGACACCGTGGAGAGAGGATGCTGAACAGCTGCGTTATGCACCGCCACACTGGTCCTGCACCGGGTATTATGATATGTGGCGGTATTGGATATCACTCTCGCACTCCTCTAGTACGCATTGCCGGTACTTTAAAAAGCCAGCGCTACATCTCCGAGGTGTTGGAGCCAGTTGTCCTTCCTTACCTTCAGGGCTTGCCCACAGCCACATTTCAACAGGGTAATGCGCGACCACACGTGGCACGCATTGTCCAAAGGTTCTTCGTCAATCGCCAGATTGAATTGCTTCCCTGGCCAGCTCGCTCTCCGGATCTTTCGCCGATAGAAAACATGTGGTCCATGGTTGCTCAACGATTGACCCAGATTACATCCCCAGCTGCCACACCAGATCAACTTTGGCAACGCGTGGAAGCTGCTTGGTCTGCTGTACCCCAAGAACACATCCAAAGTCTCTTTGAATCAATGCCGAGGCGTGTGGCAGCGGTGATCTCCAACAATGGCGGCTACTCTGGCTACTGATTTTGGCAGGAACCACACTTCACAGAAGTCTATAAATTTAATCATTTCATACTTGGTCAACATGTTATCTACAAAATAAATATTGTTGCGATATCTCTTGTCTTTCTTGGTGTTGCAATTTGGGTGGCCAGCAGTGTATAAGTACAGTAAAACATCGACCAGGGCTGTGACGGATAACCAAATAGGCAGATGATAGAAATATCTTAATATATATGTACAGTAACGTGATTTCACTGCGGGCTTGAGACAAAAATAAAAATAGAATCCTTTTAAAGTGAATAATACATATTGTCATCAACAACAACCATTTTCAATCCACTGCTGGATGAAGGTCTCTAAATTTTTCCATTCTGCTGTCTGATACTTTAGCCATCTAGTTGACTCCAGCCACTTTCCTGATCTCATCCATCCATCTTGTGTGAGGACGCCTTCTCGGACGCTTAACACCACGGGGGTACTAGTCTAGAATACTTGTGGTTCATCTGTTATCCTGTCTTGCAATATGTCCAGCCCATTTCCATTTCAAGCGTTTAATTCTTTCCACCATATCATATACCTTTGTGTGGTTCCTTATCCAAGTGATTCCTTTTCTGTCTTGTGATGCCTAGCATACATCTTTCCATGCTCTTTTGTGTTGTCTGTAGCCTTTGTATCATCTTGCTTGTGAGTGTCCATGTTTCAGCTCTGTATGTCAGTGCTGTACTGAATAATACATATATATTGTATTTAATTTTACAAAATGATCAATATAAACTTAAATATAAGTGTAGTAATGTACAGAAATGTATTGTAATACTATAAACCTACTTTTTTGGGCTACATATGAGGCAAAAGTGAAACACAGCTTAAAAATTCAGAACAGTAGCATTGTAACGTTATGCTGAGAAAGTTAATCAGGGAGTGTGAAACAACACATTCATTTAAATACACTGGGTACTCTGTGTCATGACACAGACCAATATGTAACACAGTAGCAACTGGTTAGTGATTGGTTGTGGTGCACCAGATCAACTCCTTCACCACCGACAATTAGTCATTTTAGATGATAACAGAAACTGACGGTTGATCAAAGTTTTACTGTAGCTATGTGTCAATAATTTAAACCAGATTGTTTCACTTTTTACAATGCAAGAAGCCTATTCAATAGTAACAATTATCAAGGTCTATTGCAGAGGGTTTAGGGTGAACATAACTAGGTCATAAATTACCATGTAATAATATAAAACTTTCAAACCAGAAATGACACTAAAAATAAATAAGAGAAAATTAAATTAAAAAAATTTTTTATTGATTTTCATGCATAATTTTCAAAAGAGACTCAAAACATTAGTAGACATGGTGGTATAAACAGGCTGAAATAAAAAAAAATGCTATTTCCACATGCAAGTGGTTCCTTGCTATTGAAACTGCTTCTTAAATCAGACACATACATATAGAGCAGCAGGAAAAACTACTAAAGAATGGTTACTAAGTAACAACCACTCAAACACTAATGGCATGCCTTAAGGTGGCTACACACTACTATTGTGTATGCTATGTAGTCCTGCATCACAGCAGTGACATGGTGAATCCTGATTTGTCATGGGAATGTCATTTCCATGTCACAGAATTCCTGCAAATCAGAATTCACTGTGTCACTAACGTGGCGTACAACCATGTCACTTTGTGTGTAAAAGCCTTTAGAGCCGTGTTTCTCAACCTGTGGTTCACAGACGTCCAGTTCATGAGTACTTAGTAAGGAGTCGACGGGATCATTTTCATTTACTGCTGTTGCATGAATGACACATTTTGTACTGTCAAATTGTAATTTATTCAATTTTTTATAAAATTCTTATTCAATTCAAGGTATGCAAAACAATACTTTTTGCATTTTATCGAAGGGTAGCATCAAAATTGACCTGATGCTGTAGGGGGAGCCCACAACATCAAAAAGGTTGGGAAGCATTGTCTTAGAGAAACCATACTTGATGGTGGGGGGGGGGGTGTATTTTTTTTAAATCAAATTTTAATAAAGGGAAGTATAAAAATTATTTTTTAGTTCATTATTCTTATTAAGTTCCATTTGTGTCAACAAATTATTCAGGGAAAATCTTTTGTATATATCAATTTTTTTTTAATAATTAAATCTTCTAAAAACATTTTTTTTTTTTTTTTTTGCATTTCTTGTTATTATAATTTCATTATTTCTCCAGATTTTTGAAGTTCTTTTTCTTTTCTTCTTCAGCCCTGCTTCATCAACTGCTGATGGTAAAATATGTGAAGAGGGCCAATTAAATTCTAAGCACGAGCCAAAATCTTTGCTTCACATGCAGCCTTATAGGGAATACAAAGAGGCACTGAGGCAGCAGAGAGCTTCAAAATTTGGGAATGTTTACAAAAGACCGTCTGCTGGAGATGAAAGTTCTGGGTTAGTGGTTGTTTTCAGAAGTGCTGAAAATTCATTTTTAACCTTTGTGTTGTGTAAATTAACTAAATAAAAATATTCATTTCATTATTTAAGCATGTGAAATTTATTTCAAGAGATAAAAAACTTCAAACTAAATTTCTCATCCTTAGCATGAAATTGTTCATTAAGTATATGAGCTGTTCTCAACTGGGGTGCTGCAAAGCTCACAAAATGTGGCATAAATATTTGTGATACTTTGACATGGATGTCCCCACCCACAATAAGTATTATAAGCGTGTACACCCATAACATAGAAATAATATTTAATTAAAATAGAAATGAGCTTCAAAACTTCAGTAATATATTTAGTGACTGGGTGTAAGGAGCACTCGACAACAGTGTATGCAGGAAAACAAAACGGAGCTTTTTTGATTGCATCCAATTTATTACTCACTAGGTGTAAACCAAATTTTCAATATGATGACCCAAATACACCACAGAATCTTTGAAAAATTCACATTTTGCTTTGTGCATTTTAATACAGAGGTAACTAGCTTAATGTCGTAAGTTGAGCTTATTAGATGCAGGAAGATTTATTTCAAGAGTCTGAATGCAAATCTGTCCTGAGAACCCTGAAGCCAATCGTGCATTCCTGTTAAGTTTGCTATTTGAAGTTTCAAAATTTCTGAGATGTATAATCCAATTACCAAAAAGTTTTTCATTATTTTATTTTTTTATTTTATAGGTCAGAGCAAGGAAGTATAGTATCTTCTCCTCGATCAGAAACTTCTCTGTCAGTCAAGTACATGACAACCAGTGCCTTGCCAACTTCAGTATGTACACTCTGTTTTATTTATTTTTTTTTTGTTTTTTGTTTAAGAACTCAAAAATAATTTATTTTGCAAAATATTCATTCCTTGATGTTTGAAGAGGGAAAATGCTTATTGTTAGTCATGGCACTTCCTAAACTCTCTATCAACTGCAGCAAAAAACTAACAGACTGTTTTATATAGTTTCTTTCCTAATACCATAGTTGAATGGAACACCCCTCCACTATTGTTAACTCCCCCATGATCTCTGATTTCTTGTCAGATCTAACTAAATATCTATTTGTAAATCTACTGCATCCTCTTGCCCTATAAGCCTTTGAGGCCAACAATATTTCATAAATAAATGAAAAGAATAGAATTTGAAAATATATATTTTCTCTATTTTCTGAGTTTAAAGATTAATACATTTTTGAATGCTTGGACAAGGATTCAAAAATTTAAAACTTATATGGATAAATTTATGGGATACTTGTTTTTTTATGTTCCTCCAATGCATTGTTTTCTTTTTTTTAGTGCCCCATTTCGACATCCTTCATACTTTTATGCAGTGAAAATTACTTCCTTTATCTTCCCTTTTGTAAATTTTGAATATTTTAAATGTTCTTATGTACTATCAAGAAATTATTCAATTTGATAAGTTGGCAAAAAAAATATGAAAGTCTGCTGTGCTTTTTACTGTAATTTTTAGTTAAAATTTTTCTTTGTTACATTAAAAATCACGTGAAATTGAAAAGCAAGCTTTTTTAGACATAATAAATATTTCATTTTCTATTTGCAATTCAGGCTGAAGTGGAACCAAAAAATAAGCATCAAACACTAGTCATTCATCATCAGCAACAACATGCACTTCCTCCTACAGAGTTATGCATTGATACTAGACCAAAGGAGAACAATCTTGTGAATAATTCTATTCCAAAGGTTTCTTTCATCTTCTATTTTTTTTAGGGCGGGGTTATTGAATGTGTTTTTTTTTAAATAAATGATGAGATAAATACAATTTTAACTATCAAATTCAATTTACATGTATTTTTAATAATTAGCATTACAATTTTTTTTAATTTTAGATATGTATTCCATTTTTTGCTCCATCCCTTACAGAATCTAGATAAAAAGTTGTCTTCCAGTGGCATTGATGAAAATGTAAATGGAAAGTTGAATTCAACTTGGCCAAAGAGTTGTAAGTGCTTGAAAACATTTCAGTTTATATTGATTTACCTTACTTATATATAATATATATGTATATATATTATTATATAAGTTGTTTAACCCTTCCCACTACTGATATTACTTTAAAGTACAACTAATTTTTTAACCCCTGTAACATCCCTTACTTAAGTTGTTGGGTATTTTGAATTTATAAAGGCTATATAACTACTTCATGATAGCCAGATGGAATCACAAGTGTGGGACAACTAGTTTTTTTTAATATGTTAATTAAAATTCAGTTAGACGTTTTGTCCCTGTAAAAGTGTTTACTGCATTACACATTTTTGTAATGTAGTGAAACATTGCTTTTACAAAATGTTCCCTAATAAATGTATAAAGCAAATTATGGCTTTCTTTGTTGTAAAATAAATATTTATTATGTATTATTTATTCAACATATTTGAATTGAACAAAACTTTCAGATGCCAGATTAATGTGTTGTATACTAAATGGTTTAAAAAAACGATGGGGGGGGGGGGAGAGTTAGTTATAACTAAAATGACCCACCAAAATATTTACATGATAATTATTTATGATTTTTTCTTATGTGGTAGGTAATGGTTTAATATGAGATCAGGGCTTGACAAATTTGAAAAATTCGGCACCAGGGCCAAATTTATTAGCAGCCAAACATTTTTTTTCCCCCAGAAAAAAATGATCTAAAGTAATATTTTTTCTGAATCATATAGGAATTAGTCCTTTTTCATGCTGGTTGCACTGATATATAAATTCTGAAAATTTTGCATTGTCCTCACTCATTTGTCATGATCAACAAATTTGTCAATGCCAGATTTAAAAAAAAATTAGTCACCAATACCAATTTTTTAGTCGCCATGGAGACCTGGTGCATTAGATTTGTTAAGCCCTGGATTAAATTGGCGTTTAAAAAACATCTTAAAAAGTCATGTGCTATATCAGGGGTTCTTGATCTTTTTCAGCCACAATCCAAAATCAACAACAAAATCAGTTTCTAATCCATGTTACTGGTTTTTTCCAACACTAGTGGAACCAGAGACACAATAAGTGCATTTATAAAAAAGCTGTAAGGGGATTAGTATAACTCATCTAAGACACCTTTTTTCATACTGGTTGCACTGATATATAGATTCTGAAATTTTTGCATTGTCCTTAAATTCATTTGTCATAATCAAATTTGTCAATCCCAGATTTAAAAAAAAAAAAGTCTTTTGCCACTGTGAATCAAGTTTGGGTCTTGACCCATAGCTCAAAAAGCCCTGGCTATTAGTGAATTCGAATGACCCATCTTGGGAGCCCCCACAAATCAAATTTGGGTCTTGGCCCACTGCTCAAGAATCCCTGGCTGTTGGTGGATTTGTATGACCCATCTTGGAAATCCCTGTTACCTACCTCTGTGCTATATGATCCGATTTGGCCTGGGCACCTGTCAGCTTTGAAAATGTATAATCCATGGTTTATAGGCAGGAAATTGTATTTTATTTTCAATTTAACCTAACAATTTAGTTTTAAAATTTTTAATACTGTTGATGACCTTGTTTGTTTCCTTCTCATCAGGTCAAATATTGAATGAGCAGCATGAAATTTTTAAAATTCAAGTACAGTATTTTGTTAAAGTTTCGCTATCAAGTTTTGAAACTGAAATTTTCAAAAATATCATTGTTTTACAGCTCCTACCTCTAAACCAGTGAAATCCACATTTACTATGAAACGCGAATTTGATAAAGCTCGAGAGGAACAGCAACTTATTTCAGACCTACGAGAGGTTTGTATACCTATTTTAACTTAAAAAATCTTATTTTTCTTATTGAATCTTTTTTCTATTTGTTATTTCAGTTTCTAAATAACTAAATTTTTTTTAGACTTTGGAAACACGACTGAAGCTTAAACTTCCTGAAGAAATAGAACCAGCCCTATATGATGGTGTTTTCTTGTGCCACTTAGCAAACCAAGTACACCCTAATTCTGTGGCCTGCATCCATGTGCCTTCTCCTGCAGTGGTAGGGGATTTTCATTTTTCTTTTTCTGTTCATAATTTTACTATAATCATTATTAGTGATATTGAAACTGAACAGAATATCAATTCTCCAGTGTGTGTTTGCATATAGAAGACTGATTGAAGATTAACTTCTTTTTTAATAATAAAGAGTAATTAGTGATTTATGCATATTTATTTTTTCAGCCTAAATTAACAGTAGCCAAATGTAGAAGAAACGTGGACAATTTCTTAGAAGCATGTCGGCGTTTGGGTGTACCAAATGTAAGTTAAATTTTTTTTCATTAAATTCTCATTTATTGTGTACTAGCTGTAATACCTGGCGCTGCCCGGGTTTTCTTCAATTACTGAGAGAGGATTGAAAAAGTGACAAACCATTACAAAGGCATGAACTATCATGCATAATACTGGCAGCATTAAAGAAGTGGCAAACCATTGTAAAGGCATGCACATATCTGATACGTATTGTTAGGGAACCACGGTAACCAAAGTAAACATTCTGAAAATCATTGTTAGGGCAGAGAAACAATTGTTGCTCATCTGTTTTTTTGCCCATTTCGGGCATTTGCCCAGCTCTGGTAAACTTTTAAAGTAGCCTATGGTTCAATCCCAGTCCTGTTTGGTATATGCGCAAAATTTTGCGACAATCGGTCTAAAATTCAAGGTTTGTATGAAAAACAAACATACATACATAGTTTCACATTTATATATAAGATCTTAATTTTCCTATGAAAGTTTTGATTTCTCTTATAGAAACCAGTTTATATGAGGCATCCATTCTAATTGTTGTCAAATAGGTTATTACTTAACTCTGTTTATCTTTGAGATAATTTCCAATTAAAGAAAATTTTTTTAATGTTATATGTCATTTTAGAAGCATTTAAGTGGCAAAAAGAAATTTCATGTACAGTTAAACCTCATTAGTATGTCACCCGGTTAACATGTCACTCCGCTTACCAGGTCACTTTTTTGGAAGTCCCAATTGTCCTCAGACAGGAATTGGCACAGCTATGACTTACTCCGTTTAACGAGTCACTCTGCTTACGAAGTCATATTTTTGCTCTTCCAAGAGTGACTCATTTACGAGGTTTGACTGTACATTGTAGGGGTCATATTTACTAAAACATGCCTTGACATTTAAAACCAAAATTCATTCTTTTATAAGCACATTTTTTTTACTGAAAAATAAGAGTTGTGCAAAATTTTTTCAAAGGCAAGTAATTTTAACTTGATTTATGTGGTGATCATGTTTATTAGGCCAGTATCCTGAATTGTTGATAAAAACAGTCGTATGAAATTTGCCAAAAGTCAGCAATTGTTCGGCCTCTCGTCAGTTGGATCAGCAAGATGACCTGTGTGTTAGATGCAGTGTTGCCAACATTAAAAAAGTTTTTAAGTAGATTTTTATATAAAAAAACAACTAAATATATATTCTGGACCTAAATAACCACAATTTTAGCTATTTTCATGAAAAAATATTTTATGCTAATAATTATGAAATTGAGTCAAGGCCGGGATTACACTATAAATGCTTAATAAAAGATCTTTCGCAAAACTTGAAAAAGCAGCCAATAAGTCTTTTGATCACATTCACTGGAATGTAATTAATATGCTTATTGGTTGTATTTTTTTCAGTTTTATAAAAGAATTTTCATTAAAGTTTTGTAGTATAATGTATTTAGTAAAAATTTTCATCTATAAAATCAGTGACTTCAGTTGAAGGTCATAAAGCTACTGAAATTCAAAGATGTTTGCCTCAGTTGTTCCAATTTTTATAGGATTGAATTGGAAAATTCAAAATTAAGACAGCTGTTCTTTCTTCTGAGTAGGTGAGCACAGATTTTGAAACGGCATTTACAAAGTCTGATTCCGTTTCTATATTTTGTATTAAAACAATCCAACTGCCAAAAAATTCTGACCTTCCACGTTGGAGCAAAGACATTGGCATTACAAACAATACATTCAAAGGAACCTAAACATTCTTAACTCATAATTTCATTTAATTCTTAACTCATAATTTCATTTAATTCTTAACTCATAATTTCATTTAATTCTTAACTCATAATTTCATTTAATTCTTAACTCATAATTTCATTTAATTCTTAACTCATAATTTCGTTTAATTCTTAACTCATAATTTCGTTTAATTCTTAACTCATAATTTCATTTAATTCTTAACTCATAATTTCATTTAATTCTTAACTCGTAATTTCATTTAATTCTTAACTCATAATTTCATTTAATTCTTAACTCATAATTTCATTTAATTCTTCATCCATAATTTAATGGGAATTTATTGCAGTATTTCTTTCTAAAGAAATTTACATAGGTGTTTTAAAGAGATACATGTTATTGGAAAAACAAAACTAAACACTGGAAATTTTTTAAGACTATTTACCTCTAGTGGCTGTTTTTCCAATTAAATTGTCCTGCAAGAAAGATGATTTTGTTGTAAAAACTACCAAGTTTGCAACATAAGTTCAAATGACCATGAATCCTGTTTTTAAGGTCTGATATCAATTTTGTATTAAAAGGATTTTTGTTTGAGTATATTAATCACAGTCAATATAACCTCTGTTGGATAGTAATTGGAAATGGCTGGCACAGTGTCTTTTTGTATTGTTATGATATATTTTTTTAAATCAATCACTATCAATTTTGGTTGATTTAGTTCATTGTTTCTCCCCCATATTGCATTAATTTTTTGCATCTTTGTTTTCATTATTTTTTATTTAATTTTAAATCTTTATCTTTTTAATTCAATATTTTGAGATAGTAGTGGGAAAAATCTCTACTTTGTCTACAAAAATTTGTTTTGGTATTTGTACCTAATTCAGATCTGCATGAGAAAATCTCAATTCTTATTATCCAAAGTTTGAAGAGCTGAGCAGCATGTGAATTCATCATTTTTGAGAAATGTTTAACCATGAACATTCCATCATCTATTGAATGATGCAATCAATTTTAATCATCATTTTATATTATTTCACTAGTTTTATAAAATTCTTAATTATTTGATTCAATATTTTGATAAATACTTTAATTTTTCCTCTCAATTAGTTTTTAGACAACTCTTTAAAATATCAATGGATGTATCATCATCTCGTCATGTTTTCTTGTAATTTTTTTTATCAGTTTTATTTCCATGATTCAGATCGTCAAAAATTTAAATCCATTTTCCCGCCTCTTTTGTGTTCTCTTTGCAGGCTGATCTGCAGAGGCGGGAGGATGTGATGATAGAAAAGCAGGCTAAATCCAGATTCACCATGCCATTTCATTCCTTGCCATGTCCATTGTGTACCAAGAAGGATGTTCTTGCTCCTCGCAGTGAAAGAAATGAACGTCTCCTTTCCATCTTCCTTATTTTTATATTTCTGGTTGTTTGTCTGGTGTTGCACAAATTTCATGATCCTGAAGTTGATGAATCTTTTTTAGAGATATTTTTATGCATGCATTTGCCATTTTGTGGAGAGTAGCTAGTCGTGGAAGAACATTGCTCTGAGGGTGGATCAGATATTTTTCGATTTCTATTTTGTCCTTGTGAATCTTCCAAAGAATTTTGTTAGGTTTATTTTTTATACTTTAAATTGTTTATTTCAGCCAATTTTCTTTATTTTTCGTGATCTTGTGGTTGTCTTTTTTTAAGTGTCATTCTTTTTAATTTTTATCGTTGGAGAATTTTTGTTTTTGGTTTCTAATTTTCTTCATAGTTAATATTCTTTATTTTATGCTGCCCAAGTATGACAATTATAATTTAAATAGGATGATAGATCATAATTTAAAAATCTTCCAAATGAATTTGGAAAATTTTTTAATGAATAATAGGTAATTCTCCCTGGATTTTTGTCCATTCATGTTCCTAAAAAGCTGTGAATATTTCCTTTTTGCAAATTCTCAAAATTCACTAATAAAAGTATATTATTAAAAAATCTAGGAATTTTCTCTGATCAAGATTGATTCCAGGCATTCACGTACATATATAGTGTAGCTTCCACATAATGATACGTACCATCTTTATAGTGATTATGTTTTGTGTAAAGATTGTAATCTTTTGTCTAAAAGATTTTTCATACCTTTAACATACAGGATTAGATTCAATCTATAACTAATTTTTTTCTGGTCCCTTGCAAATACTTCCATGCAGATTTCACTGTATTTAACTATATGAAAATTGTGTGTATCTATAATAATACTTAAAAAAAATCAAAATTCTAATTATAGAAGTTTATTAAAAGAACTGAAATATTATATATATTATATTTTGGTTATAAATATATTATTCGGTTGTAAGTCATTTGATACCATATTTTTGTAGTTAATATTCAAGATCTGTTGTGTAAAAATTATCATAGATGTTATGAGTAATTTTTTTTAAATATAGTAAATGTATGTGATATATCGACTCTTCATTAGTTGTGGTCAAAAAATGAATTGGCGCTGTGTATCTCTAAGTTGGAAATCATTTTTCCTCTATCAAAAATACATATGAATCATCAAGAAATTGAAATAAATAGAAACAAAAGATAATCATCAGGCTGGTTTTCTGTAATTTTTTTTACTACAACTACTGCAGTTGTTGAAACATTTTGATTTTAAGCATCATGAGTAACATTTTTTCGATGATGCACACTGATTTCACTTATGCATTAGTGCAAGGGAATTTAAAAAAAAGGCGCATGAGTGAGATATCACTATATCTGATACCATATTCACTGGAAAGTTAAGAAACTGATAAACAATTTTTTTTTTAAACTTTACAGAATTACAGTCACTCATGTGTCCTAATCCTAAGGTTTTTTTTATAACCTTTTTTTTATAATCTTTAATATGAACTATTTCATAAATTTAATTAGCAAAGACCAGATTCATGAAAAAAATAGTTAGTTGTATTATTATTATTATTACTCTATAAGAGGTGAATGCAATACAAAACTATTCATATCAGATTAATGTAAAAAATTATATAAATCACAAATGTACTTTAGCATTTGCAAATTCTAATGTTTACTTACTCTTATTTTTTTTTATTAAATTTTGCTTATATATTGGGGTATAAATCTGCTTCTGATTAGTGTGCTTAATGCAGCTCTATTCAAAGACAAATTTGCTGCTTTTTATGTGTTATTATTGTGAAACAATATGAAAATATTTCTATCTTTTTGTTATATCAGGCCTTCGAAACTTTTTTAAACTAAATGCTGTGCAATTGTGTGCCTTTTCCATGAGGAACATTTTCATTTTAAAAAAATCAATTGAGAACTAGAATTATCTACCACCTCCAAAGTATTAAACCATTGATGTCTGTACTTTTATTTTCCTCTTTTAAATATGTACAGGTCTTACAGTCTCCCTTAAAAATACTTGAAGTACTTATAAATTTAGTTTATATGAATTGAGAAATTTTGAATCACGCATAAATCAAAAATTGCATACTTTTTCTTTTTGTAAATTAAAATTTGAAGATTTCCAAGTAATTTTATTTTTAACAAATATTTACTGTATATCTGCTGTTTTCTGTGATATGAATACTATAGCAAAAGTAGTGGTTTTGTTTCCTGGTCTGTTTTCTAATAATCTGTTGTACCACAATGAACTTTTTTCATTTTATCCAAAATATTAATTAGCTTTATAGAATACTTTTCTCTGCAAATCATGAATTAGTCACACTGTTTTATAGCTAATGGTTGGGACACTAATTATTTGGCAGAATCTGGCTAATTTTCTGTAGCTGTTTAGAATTGGTTTCAAGCTGTTGGTCCAAGTCTAATTAGTCCTTTCTGAATGAAATGACAGGTGCAAAAAAATTATTTATTTAATAATAATTGAGCAGTACTTTCAGAAGCAAAAGCCATAATATTTTTTCAAACGTTATATGAATTTTTTTTTTTCCTATTTTATGTGCCAATTTTTCACATTTTGATTTCTTGTAGAGGATAAGAAATACTGTAGGAGTACTATATAGTGTAATATTCAAGGATTTTTAGTTTTAATCATGTGATTTGTCTCGGTCTTTTTTTGTGGAATCTGTTTTTTATTTTGTGAGGAATATTATCAGTGTAATTTTACCTGTATTGTTTTATTTATCTGTGCACATATGTTGAGGCTTACCAATGAAAAATCACATATTTTATTTATTCTATTGGGAATCTAGTTTATCACACACTCATGGATTGCATAGTGAGAGACACTCTTGGGATTTAATGCAGTTTATTTTTCTACGTGTTGATCACTTCTGAACTGTGTTATTTAAAAAAATGCCCCAAAATAATCTCGTGTATCAAATAATTTTTCTAGTCCATTCAAAAAGATTTTAAGAAAGGAAAAAGTAAAAGGGGGAAAGAGAGCCTCATATAAAATCTAAAGCACCAAGTAGTTTATACGTGTGTATTATATATTTACATATTAATTGGTGCATTTACTAGATGCTGAAAATATATTGATATGCATCTTATTAGTCATATACTGGAAGTGACCTGAAGTCTGTGATTTCAAGATAAATAAAATTTTGTATGCTGGTGGAGGGATAAATAAGCTGTGTATGTCTGTGTGTGCTGCTGTGAGTTCTGTGGTTTAAAAATGTACTTAATGAGGGATCATGATGGTATTGAATGTTGATGATATTTTTATGTAGATTTTTTTCTTGTCATGCAATTCTAAATAGAGTATATAACATCAATTTGAAAGTAATGTATATTTTATTCAATTTATTAATTGCATGCATGGTAGAAAGTTATTCTGTAGTTACAGCGTACTTAATACATAAACTCAAGCAAAAATTAAATGTAAGAATAAAAGTTTTATTTATTCACTAAAGAAAGATTTTAATGAAATTTAGAGCTATATAAAGCTTTTTCGTGTTACTGCCTTTTGTCAATAAGATGAGAAAAATATTTTATTAATATGAAGCTTTAGAGATTATGTATATACACAAATGGCTAAATTTCTACCTTCTGGCACCCGCAAATACATATTGCTCAAGCATTTTATTGACTCGTGTCAAATGACAATGTGGTCTATAGCTTCATGTTGCCTTTTTCCTGACTGTGCCATTCATTAATACAAGAGTTATTCCTTTTGAATGAGCTTTTGCATAATATATATTCCTAGTGTTTGCATTTAAAGAAAATGGTTTTATACAATTTTTTTATATTATCTATGTTGCCATTATTTAGTTTATCAGTGCAGCTTGACCTTTTATTAATTTTTTTCTAATATATATATTTTTTATCATTTTGAACAAATATATGTTGTAGTCTTGTTTTCAGTAGGTTGTAATTGCTATAACAGTGATACCTTGGCTTACATATTTTTTGACTAAGATTTTTTTTCACAGTATTTCTACTTTTGCTAATAAATACAGATTTGGCCAATTAATGTTTTAGATGTGGATTAACTCGCTAACATAACACAGCCGCGTTGTGGGCTTTTCTCGCCAGAATTTCTGTTACTTGAGCCAATATATGTTTACCTTACAATCGCTTTCAAGTTATATATATATATATCTTTCAAAAGCTTTTGGGACATTTTATATAAAACTAGCTATAATACGCGGTGATGTTGGGATTTTCTTCAATTACTGGGAGGATTGAAAAAGTGGCAAACCATTATACAGGAATAAACTATTATACATAGGCCAATATTGGCAGCATTAAAGAGGTGACAAACCATTATAAGGCATATGCATATCCAAAACGCATTACTAAGGAACTAAATAAAACATTCCGAAAGGGATTGAGGCCCAGGAACCATTGTTGCTTGACAGTTTTTTGTCCATTTTGGGCATTTGCGCAGCTCTGGCGAACTTTTAAAGTAGATTATCGTTTAAGTCTAGTCCCATTCTGTATATATACAAAATTTGTGTGACAATGATCGATCTGAAATTGTAGCTTTGCATAGAGAACACAGACAGATAATTTTATAGATAGACGAGTTAGCCCAGTGTAAATTGTTTTAAGCACATATATTCTCTCAGTGTAAAACTTAACATGAAACTGAATGGTCTGGACATTTTAAGAGATTTTTTCCATCTTAATTCATCATCATTTTTAATCATCTTAATCTTGTTCAATTTACATGGGGCACAGAAAGCAGCTGACCAGCTACAAAAGAGGTCATCTGCAAACCTGACTAGGCTGTGCTTAGGATGTGAAATAAAAATGATCCTCTCAGTATTTATAATACTGATTTAAATTCTTCATCAAAATGTGAAATTGTTCAATTCACAGGGGGTCTGTCCAGCCGAAATCTGGGTAGTTTTCCAGAGACTTCACAAAATTCCAGATCTGAAAAATGGACCCTCCACAAAATTCTTGTTCTGAAAAACTGACCCTTTATGAAATACAAATTAATGCAATTATAAATTTGGCATTTCATTTCTTTTGTAATAAATTAACTAGAGTATTTTGCTTCTCATGAAATTAATGAACCTTTTCTCAAAAATAAGGAACATTTTCACAAAATAGGACTATATAGAAAAGTCTGGACAGAGCCCTGGCTCAAATTTTTATCTTATAGTGCTTTCTTAGTGTTATGAAGCTTCAATTTTTGGCTGTACCTCAAATGAATCGAACGATTTTCCTTAGAAACCTATGGGAAGTTGAGTTTTGGCTAATGAATACAATTCTGGAAACAATTATCTTTGTTAGTCAAGGTATCACTAATGGCAACTCAAACATTTTATTTTTTTTCTATAGCATAGTTTTAATAACTATGATTGAATTATGTACTTTGCAGTTTATTTCGGCACATAATCAAGAAACATATTTAGCTCAGTTTGTGACCAAAGATATATACAAACACAATGTTATTATATTTCTAGTGATGTATTCAAAGGCTGAAATATATGGATTTCGAAAGTTTGTTGTTTCATTTTTTCCTTTCATGAACATTAACTGCAGATTAAAATGTCACATGGTTTTTATTTTAAACCAGCTGCTACCTGCGGCTTCACTTGCTGAATTTTCTAGTCTAAAAATTTCCTCTTATCCTTTAGGGATTAATTTTCAAAAAAAAAATATTTTTTGTGAACTACATTATAAAACTACTGGCCAAATTTCAAATTTATAGGCTTCAGTGTTTATATAAAAAGAACCCCCAATGACCCCTTTAGGTATCAATTTGTGTGTGTGTGTGTGTGTGTGTGTATGTATATATATATATATATATATATATATATATATATGTCTTTCTGCAGCTGAGTAGTTACACAGGGTGTTTGGGGGGGGGGGGAAGTGTCTGAAAAAGCTGTATTGTTCACTCCACAGTTAAGGTGAAAAATTGAAAATGATCAGCAAAATTTAGCTTTGACAAATACATCCTTTGGAGAAAAATCTAACAATAGAAATTTTTATATAATCCTTAATAAAAAAAATTCAGTTAGTAAAATTGGCACCTCTGGTTACTATAAAGAGTGTCAAATTATTATCTATCAGTCTGAAATTTTATTAACCTCATTTTTCCAGCCTGATCCCATGAAATGTCAATCAAAATAGACTTTGGTTTATTAATTTTAGTAGTTTTAGCCAAGGAAAATCGAAAAATATTTCATAAATGTCTGCAATTTTTTTTAAACATGTTCTGGTGACAGCTGTATCATGTCGAATATGAAAAAAATTAATATGAAATTATGTGTAAAATGTTAATTATTTGAATTTAACTTAATTTTTTTTTTTTTCAAAAAAAGAATGGTCACAGACACTTATCTTTTATCCAACTCGTATGGAGCAGCATCGAACAGGGAAGCTTATGGGAGTCTTGAAGACTCTGTACACCCTGAGAAAATGTATCTACATCAATCAGTTTGACATATCTCATGATGCATGATCAATCGGTGATGTTTGATCACAAGATGATGGAACTATTTAATATATAGTGAAACCTCACTATAATATTTTTCTTTGTCCCCAGAGTATCATTATATCGAGATTTCACTGTATATAAACTGGGACTAATTATTCAAAAATTTCATCTTATAAATCTAAATTTTTCATCTTGTGCAGACAATTACTGATTAAAAAAAGAACTTATTGAACTGAGACACCCTAGCCACTTTTGTGTGATAGGGGCTTTAACATATTGTTTATATGTGATGCAATCAATCTTTTCTACTAATCAAGCATAGAAATAAATTGATGAAATGGTGACTGCCAGAAGAGTGTTTTCTGCATCATAAAAATTGTTTGGTATGTTAAAGAATTATGAAGTATCCGCAAGTGGATGAGGGGGGGATGGAGGCAATTGTCCCCCTTCAGTGAGAAAAACTGTTATAAGCAGAGGTAGACATCTAGAGGAGTCTGTATCCGCTTATGGAAATATTTCTATAATAAATTTCTAATTGAAAGAGCAAAGATTTGCATGCAATTGAGTTTTCTTTTGGAAATCAAGGTATAATTTTTCATAACTTCTACAATGCTCAAAACAGGATAATAAATTTCTGTGAGAATTACGGATTTATTTTTCCCACAAAAAAAGGTAGTTTGTTTTGTTGTCTCTAATTTTTTTTTTTTTTTTTTTTTTTTTTTGAAAAGTATGCTATAGTAATTATGCCCACTTGATTATTTGCCTACTTAAAACTGCAGTAGAATCTCATTATAGGGTACCAGTAGGGGCTAAAGATTGTTTCAATGAAAGTCCAGTTTATAACAAATAATTCTTATAAGGTTGTAATGTAACATGGCGTGTGTACATCAATGAAAGTACAGTAGTAAGCTATATATAAAAAGTGTTTATTACGTATCAAATAGAAAACAGCCTTCAACATAGGCTAAATTGAAAAAATATGTACACATATCCGCACTGCATTAATTTTTCTGGTTAGCAAGTAGTGTACGAGTCACACAGCACATCCTTGCTTATGCAAAAACAACACAGTAATCTATGTGTAATCGCTTGCTTTTGGACATTTGAAACTCATCAAATAAAAATAAGCACAAATTATACTATTATTACAATTTTTTTCCAGTGTCCATTATAATGTGGTTCTACTGTATTTAAATTTCGTGTCTCGTATATTTTTCTTTCATTTCAGGAATTTTATTAACTAATAATTATTAAATAAATAAAAATTAGTTTAAAAAAGTTAAAAAATGCAAAAATAAGGTTAAAATAACCATTAATATAATAAATTATTATATTAATGGTTATTGAATTTTTCACTTGCATGCTGGTCTTTTTTTCACAGTGAAATAAATTAGCATTTTATTTAGCATTGCATGTTTCAATGCGTTTTTGTTTCTTTCAGGAACTGTTATGCTCTCCCCAGGACATACTTGGTGAACAAGGTGGATTGGTGCGTATTGCCATAACTGTTCAAGAACTTGTGCTAAGGGCAACTAAAATTTGACAAAACTCAAGCTTTTCACTTCATCATTCTTCCTAGTCCATCAAATACTGCCAACATTGCACAAAAAATTTATAAGTGATGCTGCGGAAAAAGTTTTATGTGTGATTCGACAATTCTCCACGATGGTGCTGATAAATGAATTTTAACATTTTTTTTTTAAATTTAAAGAATTATGGTTTTTTTGTGCAAGAATGCACAGTTTGTGTGCACATTCTTTATTTGACATCCTTCCATAAATTGTCATGTTTGTCAACATTCATATTCATTCAAAGATTATGCTACCACTTCAAATGAACCAGTTGGCCCTGAAATGGTGTACGATAAAGATTAGTTTTATTCAGGTTCATACTGTTGGAACAAAAAGACATTTTTATTTCTTTGTAGAAGAGAATAAATGTTTTAATCGGCTATGGACACTTTGGAAACTCTGGAGGTGCTGTAGCAGTTTTAATGAAAGAAAACTGTGGTGAAAAAGCAACGAAATTGTTGGTAGTCAGTTTATTTATATTATTGTAAAAGTGACAAACTTTTTATATTTTAAGAGATATTAAAATTTATTTGTAGGAATATATTTCTTTATTGATTATCTCAGTCTTGTGATGTTTTCTAATTTAAATGGTTTTAACTGCACAGTTGTGATCAACTCCTTTTTTGGCTTTTTTGTTCTTGTGCTTTTTTGCAGGAGCACGATTCTTAATATATATATTTTCTCATCCTTGTGATTTTGTATATTTTTGTTGTTTAGCCTTTTATTGTTATGCTGCATCAATTAGATGTTTGTTAAATTATTTGTGTGACAAGATTTTGGAGTTTCGGCTTGGATATCAAGTAGTCGAATCTCTAAAATTGCTTATAGTTAGTTATTTTGGTTTAAGGAAAAAAAGAGAGAATTTCTATATTTATCTCTTTTGCCTTGACACACTTTTGTAAGCATGCAGGTTCTTTGGTGCAAAATTTCTATTAAGTCTCTGAACTTTTTGTTTGAAGATTTCTGTCACATTCATAATTTTTAATGAAAGAAACATTTATGAATTTTTTATGCCCCATTTTGGAGTGTTTTAAGAGTTTTTCGACCAACTGAGCATGGGTTTTAAAATTCCATTCACAAACTGAAGTTTTGCTAATGTTTTCAAAGGTTACATACTTACTTGCGCAGCTTATCTCTGGTTTAATTTCTAGGTCAAAATAGAACTCTAGTAGTTGTGTTTAACATGGTAGTGAGGAAAGTTCCTAGGCTACATTTTACGGGCAAACCATTGATTCTAGAGGCATACTTCCAATTAGAAAAAGTAGACATTAAATAGGTAATTTATATTGCAAGTGATTGTATGGTTATTGAAATACAAAAACTAACTTTTTATACGGACTGAAAAACCTAATTAGGAAATTGTTGCCCCGTCTTTTCTTAGGCCAAAAAAAAATAATTCCATGTTTGTAAATGCAATATACACTGCAATATTTGAACTAAAAATTTGGGAAAAAATGCAAAACCTAATTGGCAATGCTTCTTTCCCTTATTTGTGTGCTATTCTTTCCCAATTGTTCTCCATTATTTTGAATTCAAATATCTCGGTGAATATTGCACTTACAAATATGGATTTTATTTTTTTATTTTTTTCCCTTAGAAGAGACAGGGTAACAACTTTCTAATTGGGTTTTTGAGGACAGGGGTCCGTATAAAAAGTTAATTTTGTATTTCAATAACTATACAACCCCTTGCAATATGAAAGACGTATCTGAGGTTTACATGTTATTTGGATACTCTTTCTAATTGGAAGTATGCCTCTAAAATCAATGATCCACCAGTAAAATTGTGGCCTATGGACTTTTGTTACTACCCTGTATAATTTCATGTTATTTCATTAAAGACCATTGTGCTTAACCTCATTCAAAGTTATGTTTTAATTGTATCCTAGATTATAAGGTACAACATTTGTGTCAGGTTTATGATTACTCTTGTACTTTGTAATTGGCATGCTCTATTTTAACCACAGAATGCTGCCCATAGATATGCATTTATATTCTATGCTACATGGAGGAGAGTTATGTGCTCGTGTCCCAAGGTAGCAAGCATCTCAGAATTAAAAATGTCATGTATTACCAGTCAGTTGTATGATTCGTATTCTTTATACCTCATTTTATTATTTTTTATATTTATTTATGATGTTTCATAATGCACAATGAAGTTTTGCTGATTTTTTATTTATCTTTATTTCAAATGTCATTTTGTTATTTTTTCCCCCTTTTTATTTTTACCCTGTGATTTATCTGTCAAATTGCATCAGTTTTTATTCAAATCTATGCGTGTGTGCATCTACATGTGTACACTATGGGCTTTCCTTGAGTAGTTTGCTGAGATTTCCCATCCATGTGTAGAGATGCTGTGAAATATTTCATTGCAAACCAATCGACAAGCACTAGACAAATGTCATTTCAGGTTTGACATTTGTGTAGTGTCACATTGCATTGTGTCTCTCGGATTTTGTACATCAAAGGCTGTGTGGCACTGCTGTCAAAACCAACTTGTGCCTTGAGGGGGAGGGAGGAAAAGAAGGAAAGTGAAAGCACATGATGTGAACAAGTGGAAACAAGTAGGCATACAAATACAACACAAGAGGTAGGCCTATGTAGACGCACGTTTAGATAATAATGCATGTATAGTATTTTTATGAAATAGTATCTAAATGTCTGCACCCAATATTTTTTTTTTTTTTTGTCCTTTTATTTTTGTTTCTCGAAGTCACTCTGAGAATAATTTTTTATTCTATTTTACTGTCTCACTTTGAAAGATTGGTTTTTCGTATTTCTCTGTTGTTTGCACTGCATTTGTGAGTGATTAACGTGTGTGTGTACATGTAATTATTGTATTACTGAATATAATTTATTGTATATTTTGTAACAATTACTTCAGGAAATAGAACACAGATGTTTTAAAAAAAAATATCATACCCCTTCAATAAGCTGTATAAAATTCATTATTACACAACCAGACTATATCGTGCAACACTGAATGTTCCGTCCTGTCAAAATTTTACTGACGTCTGAGCAAAAAAAACTATTTGGAAGGTTTTCTTCCATATCTAGAGTCAAATGCATGAGGTTAATGGAACTGTAAAATTTTAATGGCATTATTAAGTCAATTAATTTTGAGATTGCTATGAAAAATATTGCTGAACTGATGGTAGTTTGTTTTTTACTCGCATGTTGTTTCTGCATGCTTCTTTCTGCTGCAAGCTCTTCATTCATATGTAGGAGATTCCCAATATTTAAAAAAATGTAGTAGTAGGATATTTTTCGTAAAATTTAAATATTGAATTGCTCAGTAAATTTCTTGTATAGTTAATTTATTTTTGCATAGGAATTGTAAAAAGAGCATGTCTCTAATGCTGATAATAGATACAATGGAATAGATATGAGTATTATACTCTATTAGAGGCAATGAAGAAAATATAAATTCATATGGTACTTCTAATATATTAGGAATGATGTAAATGAGGTTTGATGAACCATCAATTTGAAAATCATAGCAAAACAATGTTGAGAAATCAAAATATGAAATGAGGTGTATATTAAAATTTGAATGATGAGTGCTTTTACTAAATTCTTTTATTAGTTAATATCAGTGCAGATTGAACTTTGCCATTATTGCAATTAAAATAAGCTACCCCCCCCCCTATTATTTTCAACCTTTAAATTCGTGTTTTACCACATGGTTAATTCATTTTATGAAGTTACAGATAGAAGACTTCAGTCTCTGTCAGGTCAGTACGCCAGAGGTAAAGGGCACTGTGTCACGAAAGGGAAATTTTACAGACCTATTTAAAGTTTTTTTTTTATAATGTCTTTCCTTAGATCTCGCTTGTTTTATAAAGTAAATATCTCTGTTAATTATTTAAATAGGATTTATATAGTGTCCTATACTAATGTGTAGTGTAATGAAAGTACACTAGAACTCCAGTGATCTAAACTAATTGGGACCGAGACCTGTTCGGATTTGTAAAAAGTTAGGATTACACAGAGGTTTGTCTTTTAAACATGGGTTTCTTTGAACCTGTAACAATGGTGAGTATCTTTATGGGTGGGATAAGAGTTACAGACTGATAATCTGTTGAACAATGACAAACAATTGCAAGAAAATTGAAGTGAATTTTTTAACCTTCCAATGTTACGTCTGCTTCAGCCACTGGACCAAGGGACGTTACAATTCATTAAACAGGTGAACCAAAAAATGTTACTTCGATGTCTGATTGAAGATAAGAATGAATCCCTTCCCATTCTCCAAAAAATGGAAAAAATCTGGTTAAATATGTCATTTACTGGCCTGCAGAAGCATGTTCAAATGTGATGGAATCCTTGCTACAGAAAACCTCAAAATTACACAGATTTGCTTTTGACTATAATCAAGAAACAACAAAGGAATCTGATGAAATCCTCCGACTTTTTAAAAAAAATCCCTGGTTGCGAAGGAAGCAGAAAAAAGATGTGAGTGAAATGTTATCATTAGACTGTAATAGCCACCAAATTTTCAAGGATGCAGAAATCATCTGTAAAGTTTCAACTGGCAAGTACTCATCGTTAAGCTATGGGTTAGATCAGTTGGTTTTTTAAGTATGCATCGTTTTTCTTACAGGTGTCGCCAACCTTTGTCAAGTGCATCGCAGTGAGCTGCAAACATTAATGATTGCCTATTCAATGTTTTGGAGTGGTTCCTTCTTAGACTATTCTAGGGTATTGCAGATAAATGTTGTTGTAACAAGGGAACCACTGATGTCAACAGTTTAAGAACCACTGGGTTAGATTATGATGTCCCACCACCAAAGACTCATTCAGAAGCTGCGGTATCTTTCAAAACTGCAATTCTATATGTGGAGCAGCATGATAATGGAGCCACTGCAGATATCATGATTTTGAGACAATGAGTATGAATTGCATCATCCACTAGGTCTATGTTGCTTCTTCAAATGAAAATGGAAGATTTTTTCTAAAGCAACTATTTAAACTATTTAATTCATAATCGAGGTGTGATCATGTATTAATTGTTGCCCCCCCCCCCCCCACACCACATATGTGAAATATAACATGTTACAATGCAACATTTATGAGTTAGATTTTTTCAGTTGATTGTTCAACTTTGTCTTGCACATCTTTTTTTTGTTTTTAAGGGCGTTTGGATTTAGCTGCTTTTCAGATAAGCAGGGTTCTACTGTACTTAAAATTAGTAGCATTATCCTGATATTTACAAAAATAGACACACACGGTTTACCCGTCACCTCAGAATTCCATACAGAACTTGAAAAGCCCTGATGATTTTGTTTCCCCTTTTCCAACCTTCATAACAATCTAAACTTTTCTTCTTTTTTTTCCATCCTTTCAACAAAGTTTCCCCTTCCCCCCAATCATCTGAAAACCCATTCATAATGTGTGCTATGGTAGTGTCATTGACCACTTAGCAATGTATTTAAAAAATGTTGTTACAGTTGTGAAGAACTTTGAGCGCACTCATTATTATTATTTTATTTATTTTTTGAAAAAATTATTTTTATTATATTTAAGTACATATTTATTCCATGCTAATGTTTCTATTTGCAAATTAGCAGCCAAAATTCTAGTGGAGATACATATTTTCTCATATTCTTCAAAACAAGATAAATGCTCTGATTTTCTATTGCTGCAATGAGAGAGAGCAAAGAAATGGGTCCTAAAAGACAACATTTTCATCTTTATAATTTTTAAAACGTTGCATCAAGCAACTCTTGTTTTTTAAAATTGAATATTTAGTTCAGCACTCACATGTCTAGATATACTCTTTAAGCTATTCCGAGTTCACATAACCTCTTTCTATTTCCTCAGTTTCGCATAACTTTAGTCATCACTGTATGTATCATAACTTGATGTGTTAATATTTTATTTTACAAATGATGTATATACACACATTGTCTTCAGTTTCATCGTTCGTATGTGTTTTTTTTATACATGAATATTTTTACGTAGCATACTACATTTTTATTTTGTTGAAATTTTGTGTCAATGTACTTAATTAAAGATATGATTTTGTCTGTGTTTTCTTAACTTTACAAACCGTGATTTTTTTTTTTTTTTTTCTTTTTCATGAAATCTGTTATGTTTGTGTACATTTCGTATTTGTTATACATAAATATACGTTTTATTATTTTCGTTTTGTACATTGAATATCAATATTTTTCATATAAGATTATTTTAAATTTATGTTCTATCGAAATTCATTCCTAGAAGTGTTCGTCTCATTTTCATATTAACTTTTTATTGTCAGAGCTTTCTTGAATGACATCCATTTTAGTTGGTAAATTCAACTTTTTTTTTAATATTAGACAAAAAAAAAAATTGAGAGATATTGCTGTATTTTCATTCAGAAGAATTGTTTTTCATTCAGAAAGAAAACTATAAATCTATAGTGATCTTGTTTGTTTTTTTCTTATAATGATTTCCAACATTATGTTAATATTAGCTTTGCTCTTTTTTTGCTTCATTTTAAGGAAGTTTCACATCTTAAGCAGGCTTCACCCATGATGTTACAATTTAAATTTTATCGATGAAATATATCGAACGTCCCCCACACATATTAGCCAGCATAGTGGAAAACAGAAAAACTAGCATGCTGAGAAAATTTAGAAAATTCTTAAATATCTTTATTCTAAAAATCCATTGAATTTGCTAAATGCATACTGTGATCCTTATTAAACCCCTCTTTCCGATATGCCAGGAATGGGCCAGAGCCCAACATTCAAAAATATGGTGTCCCTTGAACTTTAGGGCATGTCAGCTAATGCTGTATTTTTGGTGGGTTTTTTTTATAACAAAATAGCCACATTACTTCATTGTTCAGCATTCTTGTCTGACAATGGCTACATTTATTTCTGTGAGAGAACAGAAATTTGCTTGTCAAAAACTGTTTAACATATTAATTTAATCAGTTCTTTCTTTTTGTGTACTTATTCATTCTTTTAGCTTCTGAAAGAGAAAAGCATGAATTCAATAAAATACACATGTACTGAACAATGAGAATGAAATTTCATTCAAGAAAGAGTGCCGAATAGTTCTTTTTCTCTTCATAATATAAAGTTTTATGTGATTTGTCAATGAATTTACACTAACGTCTGTTTGCCTGTTTAAATGTTGGTGAATTTTAATGTATGGTATCTCATGTTTCCCACTTTTTCCTGATCTTTTTCCCATTTCACTTTATCTTTTTTTTCAATGTAAACCATGTATAGCTTCTTTTTCTACTAATTTATAAAAGATTCATCAGACTAACAAAGAAAAACAATTTTTAATCAATGTGAAATGAAGTACAAAAAGGGCTTCCTATAGAAAAATAATTTGAATTTATAACAATGATTCTTCAAACATTGATAATTGTTGTAGGGGGAAGGGGTTTCCTAGTAACTTTCCAAAATTATTTTTCAAGTTCAATTTTTTATGTATATATTGAGTGCTCACATTCCTTCGACAAAACATACTTTAAATTTGTTGTTCTTATTGTTATTGATGTTTAAAATTATATTTTAATGGTTTAAACATTGTGTCACAATTTTTTTGACAATCCATATAAAAAGCCAAAAGAAAACATTAAATGCAAGCAATAAAAAAAAATGTTTTTTTAAAAATAGTCAAATCAAAATAAAATTTTAAAAAAATTATAATTTATTTAATGCTTAAAAAATTGACATGTTTATTTTAACCAAAAAAGTTTTTTCTTGAGAAAATTTTTTTCTATATTGTGGGTGAACATTTTTGAATGCTGAATGTCATATGTCATAAAGCTCACTAATACTTTTTTTTTAATTTTTAAGTTAGTATTGATATACTCTTTGGATTTTAAAATACAAATTTCAGTAGAACAAGATATTCGTTATCTGTAGATGGTTTATGTCAAATAAAATGCTTTATTATCAAAAGTTTTTTGCATTGATGTATTTATTATTACATGTTATTCGGTCAGGATATGGCATATTCAAAAGATTAATCTTTTTTTTTTCTCCCTCTTCTGTTTTATTAAAACTCCTGAATACATGGAGATCTATTTCAGTGCGAAATTTCTGTCTCAAACTCTTTGAAAATAATTGGAAGCTTTTTTTCTCATTTTTTATCACTGTCCACAAATCAATCTTTGTTGTTAAATTCTTTTAATCAATTCAAAAAGTAGAAATATTCTTTATGGTCATTTCCTAATATAAATAAATTAAATTAGTGGCTAATTACGACTTGGCTTTGAACTGAAGCAAATTTAATTTTGTTAAATTATTTCATTATCTACTGATTAAATATTTGAGCCAATTTTAACAGTATTTCATAGCTGCCAAATCTCCCGAATTTTTACGAAAATCACAAAAAAATCCCTAATTGTCCCTAAAAATTCCCTACTTCAAAACCATCCCTAAGGCCCCTTTCACGCGGAGCGGACGCGGGTCCGCATACCCTTCACACGAGCACTAAAGATGCGGGTGTTTAGTTTGAAGTTCGTGCATTAAAAACTATTTTTTCGCAATATTTTTGTAATTATTTTTCTCCTTCAACCTTGATTCAGTGCCCATAGGCAGCCTAGAGCCATTCTTCGGTGGTTTAATCTAGAGCCCCATAGAATATGGGTATAAAGATGCTTTCATTCCGATCTTCACAAGTAGTCGATGGGAGAAAATATCTTAATTGCATTTGCTTGAATGCAACTGATGCGCCTATTGGTTGAATTTTTCAACTTTTATAAAAGATCTTTTATTAATCTTTATAGTGTTATCCCGGTTTTAAGCCCGCATTACACTATAAAAATTTCATAATTCTTTTTGAAATGCAGCCAATAAGCTGATCGGTTGCATTTGCTCGAATGCAACCGATAAATTTATTAGTTGCTTTTTTTAAGTTTTATAAAATAACTTTCATAAACCATTTTTATAGTGAAATCCCATCCTTAGATTAGTCACTTCTGAAATATAAAATTTCATTTTTTTCAGTTTATAGACTGAATATCTAGTAAAATATACTTGCAGGTATCGGGGGAACCCATCGAGGTAAAATTACATGGTTTGAATTTGGCGGGTTTTACTTCTTCGTGTTTTTTCTGATGCGTATTATGGAACAGTGTCAGGATGGCCGAGCGGTCCAGTTCTCCGGGTGTGGGTTCGAATCCCACTTCTGAACAAGTTTTTCCAAAGCCCTTTAATCGACCACGCCAATAGTGGTCACAATGATGAAGGAGATGTATACCATTTGTTAAAAAATGGGTCTGGCGCTCTGTTTAACTGCTTCACGGTCATTATGGAACAGGTGCTGTCATCTATTGGCGGTTCTTCAAACTAATGTTTAGTGTTTAGTTTGTGTTTATCATAATAGATAGCAGCATAGCTACCAACTTTTGATAAATCATGATTATTTTTTTGTGCTTGGATATAGGTTTCAGTTTGTTTTTTTAAATAATTATTTAAATACACAATTTGATGATAAATCTACAAAAGTAAGTATTTATGAAGTTTTTAATAGTTGAAGTCACAAAATATGCATTTTGTTTGTTGTGGAAATAAATTTTTTAATCTGTCACGGTGACGGAGAGTCTAACAAGTAGCATAGACCTAGCGATTTTTCCATTTTCCCGGCTCGTTGTTTACATTTTTGTCCCTTGGATAGCATTGGCGTTAAATGGAAGCACCAACAAAAGCGATCTCCGTCACTTCGGGAGACAATGGTATTCAATTTGTGTTTGTTTAGAACAAAAAAAATTGTTTATTTTCATTCAGGGAACAGCTTTGGTGTAATCCCCCCCCCCAGCAATTTTTGGCGACTTTTTTTTTTTCGCCGCCAAACACGTCTGACAACCCGACGAAAAGTCGCCACCTACTGACGCTACAGACGCCGAAAAAAATCACCAGTATATAAAACATAACAATATAATGAAAACCAACAAGCATAGTAATAATAATAAATAATAAAAGTATCACTTTCTTGACAAAACACAAGAAAAATACATATAAAAGTATAAACATAAATAAGGGCTAGGATTCCATAAGTGGGGTTTCGCCAAATTTGGCGCTTTTTTTTGTCGCCAATTGATTACCTTGCTCTTTACTTTTTTCGGAATTTTTTATTGGCGCCCCTCAAGCCTGGTTTTCCTAGGAATAGGTTTGTTGCGCAGCGTGAACTGAATTAGACTATTTCGCGCCGACAGAAACGTGTTACACTATCACGCTACGTGTTTGTGTTTTCCTAGCGAGGCGCATCAGATCAGGGCGGCTATATAAAGTATATGGCTTTGGCATCAGCTACTCTGTAATCTGCATGCTCCGGTTTGAAGGGAAGGAAAAGAAAACACACAAGAGTGAAGAGAATATCAGCAAAACTGCGGTGCACAACGCATTTGGCTCCTCCAGAAGCAGTCGGCCAATAACGCCTAACGTAAAGCGTTGTCGTGAGCCATATTGCGCTCTGTAGGAAAACAGTCATGCTGCTTTTCTTACTGGTGAGTGGACGGGGTGTCGCGCTGGGCGAATCACGTTTCACGCGGCACAGGAAACCTTCTCCTAGGAAAACCCGGCTTCAGTAATGTTTTTGATGCGCTAACGTGCTATATTTATCTATGTTAGCATGATTTTCATTTCTTGCTATCACCAGTGTCTTGGGTCTCATTATCGTGTTCGTCATCATTGAAATTTATTTAGACCAAAACCCTGTTCGTCATCGGCGTCCTTTTCTTGGGAATTTTTCAATTTTTTTATGGATGAGAGCATTATTCATTCAGACAAAAAGAAAAAACCACTTCAGCTATTGACAGAATTCGACCAAGAAATTTGGTTAGCGTTAGGTTTGCGATAATAAGAATTCAAAGCCCAAATGTAATGGGTTGGTGTGAATCTTGTGGCCGATACTTTCTTCATTGCTTCCAGAATTCCTCTTTGCTATGTTCTAGCTTGCCTGAAAAAAATGCTGAAGTTTTTTTTTTGACTGGCATCTTGATTTTCTCGGTTTTCTCAACATCTCTGTTGTCAAAGTATGGCTCAAAAGTGTGACATGAATTTTTTAGATCAACCTGAAGTCTATGCTGCCACCCAGGTGCACCTGATACCGATAATCCCTTGGCAACGATATTATTTTTTTGTTCTGCAGAGTGTGGTATTAGTAGTAAAAAAAAGTTGGGTGGATTTTTCAGGCATGTCCGAACTTCGGGAACGCTCTGATGTCTATATTGAATGAGGAGCGGGTGTTATAAGTTTTATTGCATTGTTAACACTTTTGCTATTTAGATGATCAGATCATGATTCTTGCCAATGAGCTACTTTTTAGGCCTAGACTAACTGTTTTAATCATATATTTATGACTACCTTTCTATGGAGGAGCTAAAAATATTTTGCAATGTCTTTAAAAAAAAAAATTAAAGTAATGAAAAGGTGCAAAAACATTAGTTGTGTCGCAATGTATAAAAGGTATGTAAACTTCCTACACATAAGGATACTCAATTCTTCCACATATTTAAGTTAGCCTGTTTACATGGGGAAAATATAAAACGCCTATTTAAAACCAGGTTCAATAATTTTTACTAAAACCTGTTTATATGGACCAGTATTTCAACCTTCTTTCCCAGAAGCAGATTAAGTTCGGTTGAGGACCCGGGCACAGAAAAGAATATTGGGCCCCCTTACATTCAAGAAGTGTTGAGGTTTTTTGGGGGTCCTCCAGAAGTTAGGGCCCAGGACACTGGCCTGCGGTTAAATCCGTCTCTGTCCCCCCCCCAGTAAAGTTGTCAGAGGTCTGTATGTTCATAGGATTATGGGAGAGGAGGTTACAACCCTCAAAGATCTGCAGGAAAGGGGGGGGGAAGCAACATCATCTCCCCATTTTTTTCCTTGCAAAGAGAAAAAATGTCATCATGTGAATGTTAGAACTTCCAATGCTACCGTAATATTATACATGTAAACAGGGCTCTAGAGGGGTATGTAAACCTTGTAGCATGTGTAGATTCTCATGGGGGAAAATCCACATTTAAACCCCATTGGCAGCACAGTGGTTGTTGTCTGAAGTTTGTTTTCCAACATTGAGACGCAAATATGTGTCTGTCTCCCATTTGTGGAAAAGTCTATGGTGGCATTGGAGCTGCGGGTGCAGTGGATGCTCAAGCACCTACAGTTTTTTGTAGCGCTGAGCCAAGCACCTGCAGAATTAATTCAGAAATAAAAGAAAAAAAAGCTCCAGAGCTTGCATATGTGCTTGGAAGTTGAATCATTGTTGCGTTTGAACTTAGATTACTAGCAGGTCAAGACACTTGTAACTCAAGGTACCAGCGTATTTAAAGTAGAACAATTTATAGAGATCAATGTAACTTGTCTTATAGGATGTTGGTGATATTTTCATAGATAATGAAGAAAAAGATGTCAAGTTGACACCTGCACAGATCAAAAGAATCGAGCGCAACAGGGAGCGAGCCCTGCAGCTTCGGAAAGCTCGGATCGCCAATGCATCACAAGCTACAAAGTAAGCTAATTCATTATTATTATTATAGTTGATTACAGTCAAGTGTCTATTCTTGGGACATTTCTGAACTTTGCAAAATCAATCAACCCCTCGATTAAACATTAAAATTAAAAAGAAATACCCACATTCTTAGGGCTGACCCGTAATTTGGGGACAATTTAGTTTTTGTGTGTTGTCTCATGTTTAAACGCCCTAGTTTAAACTTGGAACAGATTCAATCTTTTTAATAAAATATCTTGAGACAATACCAGATCGAAAACAGAGAGTTCAGAAATCATTTTATTCATCATAAATAACATCACAATTTCTATGACGAAATCACATTTTCTATGTACTACTACTGCTACTTAAGTGTACATGCACCTCGCATACATTCATCTACAGAATTTCTAATGAATTGGTACATGCAGGGGCGTAGCCAGAAATTTCGTTCGGGGGGGGGACCACTTTCATTTCGGGGGGGGACCAAAGTGACAGAACAATAGATTTGGCCATCTTTTTCCCTTTTTCTGTCATTTTCTCACATTTCGGGGGGGGACCAGACCCCCAAGTCCCCCCCCCCCCGGCTACGCCCTTGGGTACATGTGGGAATGTGCGTGTTGTGAATCTGATATGAAGTTTGTTCCTGTGTAATGCTTGTTATGTATAGTGCTGCCATCTGCCATCAATTTTTCTACCTATGAGTGAAGTGTGACTATGATTGAATAATTGCGCTGTTACTCTCTGTGGCTAGACTTTTTAATGGGGAGATTTGTGCTCGCATTTGTGCCTCAAAGTTGAGAACCAGAGAAAACTAACTTCAGCCGACCACCACTGTGGCAACGGTGGGGTTCAAACCATTTTACTACTGATGGAGATAGGTCAGAAATCTCTCTCTCTAGAGAAGAACACTTATACTTCCGTTCTCTTCTTGAGTACAGAGGAGGACTTCTGGTGCGGGCATATTTAGAATGCTTCATCTATCGGTTACTGCCTCATGCTCAATCGGGAAAGAAATTTTTGTTGCCAATCCTTGGGATCAAACCTGCAGAGCTGATGGTAGTCTTCATGGTAGTAGACAAGCATGTGTTACTACTGCGCCACTCGCACTCTATTGGCCTGGGTTACTGCACCTTAGCCAGTGCTGCAAGTACGAGGAGGAGGATGGGGATTGGTCTGGTGTCCCGTTCTCTGAGTTCACTGTTTTTACTCTCCAGGCAGAAAAAAGCGAAATCGACACTTTCTTCTGGTGATGGAGTAAATTCTGGTTTCTAGTTACAGCTCTGATCTAAGCTAAATGTTACATATGATGTTTATAAATATAGCATGGGCAAAGAGTAATGTGAGGTATTCATAGCCCTCTAGTGAGTAATGTCTTGAATAAAAAACGTGTTTTTCTCTTTTCATTTTTGAATATGTATGTTGTGATCCTGTTTGATCTGTATTATTTAATTTTTTCCCTGTTCTTTTCTTTCTGTTATGTCGTCAACAGTGCAGTCTCACACAGACAAATTAACGATATATCTCGACCGAGAGATACTGGGGGTGGTTTTCTCTTAGAAGATGACGAGGATGAATTCTTGAATGAAGAAAGACCTATTGTCAATCAACCTGCTCCCCTTTTCGAAGAAGATCGTCCGCACTGTGAGGAGTGTAAAAATGAATTTGTGGAATCTTATCTGTACCGCAATTTCGATCACCCTGTTTGTGATGACTGTAGGTAATAAATTTTATTTGTCTTCAAATAATCATCCTTATTTATGAATTTTGTTCGCATAGGTGTTAAGCGGTGTGCTTATTATAAACTCCTATTGCATATGGCATATTGCTCATAAAAATTGGCATACAATCTTCTATGAGTTTTTATCAAATGGAAGGATGAAAATTTTGAGTGCAACGAAAAATTTTCGCAGTATTGAGTTCACTGACACTATATGCACATTTTCGTTTTTTAACCATTTATTTGGGGTGCACTTCATAAGTGTAGATTGACTTGAAAGCTGGGGGGAATAGTATGATGTTGATATGATGTGCATATTCTACATATGTTCGTAAACTGTGTAGAAAGAGAGAGGTGATAGTACCATCACTACATACAATATTTACAATGGAACCTATGATCTCATTCCACTCAGAGTGTCAGAAAAGCTAAACTTGGGAACATGCTGGACTTCTGATGTCATTACTGTTCTGCCAGAGAAGCTGCACTTTCTCCAGAACATAACTGTCAATAATTAGCACACTTTAGCGTCATTTCCCGTCCTAATGTGTCCTGAATGCCAGATACCCCCTGGTTTGAATTGGACATGGTGGACCTGAGGCAAAGGCTCCATACTCACTGGATTTCTTGTGAAGGCACGTGAAATAATTATAATTAGTGTTCAAGACAGCTGCAGACTCTGCAGAAGATCTTATCACAAGAATGATGCAGCAGACAAGATCAATACAACTCTAGAAGTCTATGAGAGGGTGCCCTAGGCCATTGTTCTCTGATGTAAACTGTGCAACGACACTCTTGGATGACACCCACGCCGTTTAGAGCATCTTCTTTGAGTTCGTTTACTGGTCTACTCGGGATTGTGCAACTTATGATTTTTTTTTATATATCTTTTTTTTTCCACTGTTGGAACTTCAACATGGACAATTTACGTACTTTGTGCTTTTCTGATACACTAAGGGGTTTGTGAACATAGGTTTAATAGTGAATATTGCTTATATTGATGGGTACTATCATCCCCTGCAATTTTTTTCTGAGCTGTTTACAAACATCCTGCATGCATTGAATCAGTTGGATTCATCATTGAGGCATGAGTAGAGCATTGCTTCCCATGACACATATCTGCCTACTGTGCACCCAGAATCAGACCGTGCTGTCATTACATCAGGCTCATAACTGGGGGACATGTCCTGGGCAGAAATTTTTATTCAAAAAAGGAAAATTTTCTTTCTTCAAGACACAATGCAAATATTACTTTTATAAATTAACAACTTTTAAGTAGCGGAAGGGGAGGGTTGATTTCTGAGATAAGTTCCTTCTTAAGTTAATTAAGTTCTTAAGTTCCTTCTCTACATGAATGAAATCCCAAGTGCCAGGTTGTCATGGCTACTAAAGCTCTTGTTGCTAATTGTTCATGAATGTCTCATTTCGATGCATATTGTGGGGATTTTTTTTTTCTTTAAGCTTAGATATTTGTCAATTTTAGGGATGGTGATGGTGACCACTGCCTCATAAGTCGGACAGATGCAAAGAAAGAGTATCTTCTTAAGGATTGTGACTTTGACAAGCGTGAGCCACCTCTGAAGTTCATTTTGAAAAAGAATCCTCACAACCTTTATGGAAATATGAAGCTGTACTTGAGACTGCAGGTGATATTGAATTAATTTCCTAAATATTATTCCCCCATTCCAGAAGAGCGAGTTTGCAATGTCCTTGGGAGAAAAATGAACATGGAAATGACATTTTAACTAACTCTATCCATGTTAGGCCCATGATACATATTCTACTAAGTAGCATGAAATCATGTCACTTTTGAGTGCCCAGGGCAGTTGCATCCCCGTTGCCCCTCTAGTTACAGCAGTGTACCATATTAATCAGACACACGTGTGAACACAAACCCACATTCTCTAATACAGCCTCAATTTTTGTCAGGCCCAGGGCCGAATATAGGTTTGATGGGGCCCTAGGCTATTGAAGGTAATGGGGCCTGTTACATGTCCAACTCCAAACTGTCTTTTATCAAAGATAAATTGTCACTTTTTTGGAATGAATATATAATGTATGATAATTTATTGACCTAATAAGTATCTAGAACCAGAACGAGAGGGGGGAACCATCCTGCCCTGGGCGGCAAAATTTAGGTAGCAGCAGTGCTAGGTGGGAACAAAGAACACCATTATAAAAGTTTTGGTAGAGCACTCGTCCGGCAAGCAAGAGACCAGGGTTTGAGTTCCCGTGAGAGCAGTGATGAATTTTCCTTTCCTGAAATATTGATATCTCCTCACTCAGCCAGTTTTCCGTGTCTGTCGTATTAACAAGGGAGAGTGACGTCTTTCGTCATATTCTAGTGGTCGGCAAAAGGACCAAGTCTGTGTTGCAATACAACAGGGGGGGGGGGGGTGAACTGAATAAATCGAGTATAAGTGAAGGGTATTTTTCACACAAGGAAACACACATTCTCCAACATCATAGTTTATGTACGGGATCCATTCTACGAAACTTGTTGCCAAGCAGTCAACTACAATACTCACGCTTTTGGCATAACCAGTCGTTATAAAACCTTTGCTTTCATGTTGTAGTAGTCTGGTCCTGCCTATGATCTTACAATAAAAAAAATCATGAAAAATATAGCTGAATCCTAAACAATTTGTAAATAAGATTAAAGCGTAATTAATAAGGTCATATTAAATGTTAAATATGATTAAAAATGCTATGCTAAAAAGTTAAATAAATCTTGAAATCTTGATTTATTTCTCTCTTTAAGTTTTTGCTCAAACAATTCATAAGAAAAAAAAAATCATATTTAGAATGGGATGTTTCTTTTTTTCCAAGGTTGAAAAGCGAGCTTTTGAAGTCCATGGTTCAGAAGAGCAGTTGGAGGAACAAAAAGAACAGAGGGTAGAAGCTCAAGAAAAAAGGAAGCAGAAGGCTTTTGATAAGAAAGTAAAAGGTACAAATGAAAGAAATTTATTTGTAGAAATCACTTGTAAAAATGTTCTCATATGCACCATTTTTATATAGATATTAGTCCCTTCACTCCATTAAAAAATTTGTTATTGACAATTTTTAGTATTTTGTAAATGAGCAAAAATGTGTTCTGGTAGAAATTTTATCACTTAGAGACTAATGAGAAATAATTTCTATAAAAGAAATTTCTTGTAACAGGAACAAAAAAAGCTGACAAGTTTAATATCAATCCCTCTGGTAAAACAAATACTAATGTACTAAAATTACTATGTTTTCTTGCATATTATCTTGGCAGATTCTCTTGGATTGTTAGTATCTACTGATGCGAATTTTATTACTTTGGGGAAAATTTTCATTGCATAATCCACATATTCTCTAACTTCATTCATTAATAACAAAATCTTAAGAAATCATAGAAAAGGTGTCTATTTTTAAACTTGCAATTATACCCCATCTATATATCTTTAAAAAAAAATATGCTCTTCAAATCATATTTGAAAAATTATCTACAAAAAAATTTTCTCACGAAATTAATTTTTGAAAATCATTTCTATTCCCCACTCTCAGGTAATAGGCAGCCACATATAATCTGCATCGACAAATGCAGGTTTTTTTTTAATGTATTAGCCATAATTCATGAATCATACACAGGAAAACATGATACTACTTTCCTAGAAATTAGATATTGCATATGCAGTAGAATCTCAGTTATCCCGAACTCTCTGTTAACTGACATTGGTTAACTAGGTGATAATTTTTTCTTCAATAGTCCAAAATTCTCCTACGAATGAAAATGCAGATGCACAGGCCAAGACATTTGTAAAAGACAAATAAGCAGCAACAATGTGTTTGAGTGTTTCTTCAAAAAGCATTGTTTGGTTGGAGCAGCAAGAACATTCGAATTCATCATAAATAACGTCGTTGAAAAAAACTTCTCTAATGCTAAATAATGCGAAGCTAAGAATGACGACATTGTTTATATGTCAGTTGAAACTACTATTTGATAATAATCAGTGTGTAGATGAAGTGCTGTATCTTTTTAAAATAATGCATATTCTGTGTTATCTGGAGTTTTCAATTCACTTATATAAGCTTGTCTCAATTACATCAGATAATAGAGATTCTACTGTATGATCATACAGTCTAATGTGTTGTTGTTTTTGCCTGTGTATTCTAGTTCCATCTAGACTATGTACTGAATGATAGCTTTCTGGTAACTGCCTTGTTTTTCAGCTCTGCGTATGGCAGTCCGCAGCAGTCTGTATCGTAAGAATGACAAAAGCCACGAACACGAGTTTGGTCCTGAATCATATAACAGACATGAAGACATGTATGAAAAAGCGTGCAAAACCTGTGGGCACAAAGTGCAATATGAGAAAATGTGATTCACATATTTACTCGTTGACAAGTGTGATAGAAGCATTGTTCGAAAATGTTTGGAAAAGAAAGAAAGCTCTGATGGAAGAATGTGAAATAATTTGTTAACAAAATAAGGAGTTTTGTTTCTGTTACATTGGGAAATATGTTTAAGGAGTTTTGAACTTTTTCTAATATCTTAAAACGGTGTCAAGAATGTACATATTTGTTGTTTTTTTTATTTTCTGTTTGAAACATCATTAATGATTTAATCATAAAACTGCATGATCTCTCTCGTAAAAAAAACCCATTCAAATTATATTTTAATTACTGAAACACTACAATATTCATAAAATATGTATTTCCTTCCTCTTTTTTGAGAAAAGTTTAATCACATTGTGTTTCAGAAAATTTTATGCATCTGCAAATTTTGTAAATCTGTTTTGGTAAAAATTAAATTCCTCTTTTTTTTAACGCTCAGTTTTTTGTTTTTTTTTCATCAAACAAGACCCAGGTACCATATAAAAATGTAAATTTCATAACTTTTCAAAGACATTTTTTTTCTCATTTAGAATGATGTTAGAGCTTCTTGAAAACCTAGGCTGATCCATCTTTGAGTGGAGTGTGACACCAGTATTATCGCTATAGCTAATCGCTGTTTTCTGTCCTTCATTTTTTTTTATGATTATATGTCACTTGGAACGGCAAAACCAGTTTTTTGTTCAAAGATGGAGGACAAGAGAAAGAAGTTTGATTTTGCGCCTGCCCACAAAAGCTCCATTGTTCTTCAACAAAATTCTTTGTTGCATAATTTTTTCCAGCTTTTTATTCCGAAATTTAATCGCTCGGGGCAGCCGCTGTCTTTGCCCTCCTCTAGTTCTGGCCCTGTTATACAATACTTAGCTGGGTCAAGAATGTCCTGTCATTTTTTTTTTTTTTTTTTTTTTGCTACTGTGTGGGCATAGCGACGCACTCGCATCACGAGGACCCGGGCTCAAACCCCACCAACGGCGCAGTGGTGGTCGGCTGAAACCTGTCTCTTGTGGTTCCCAACCATAGGCGGAGATGGACTTGGAAGTCTGGGGGGCACGATGATGATGATGCCAATTCATATATATACGTATATACATTAGGTCAGTCGACTCCACCTGTGACACTAGGGAGCATTGCCCCCCCCCCCCCCCGTATCTCCGCTTATGTTTTCAACGTCGAGGCGTGAATGCGAGCCGATCTCCTCGTTACAAGGTCTCGCCATAAAGAACAACAGATCTACAATGGTAAATATTCAATCATTATACTTCCCTCATAGTTTGAAAAATAGATAGCAGTACCATGGCCCCCACAAGGGCGGGGCTGACAGGGCCCGGGGCAATTCTCATCATTTTTTCACGCTATAAATTAACTATAGACGGACCCGTGAAAAGTCTGACCGAGGAGCCCGCAAAAGATTCCAGCTTAGGGGGCCCTACTCTAGTATGTGGGGCTGTGAGCAGCACTCAGGCAAAAGAAAATTTTTGTTTCCCCTCCTCCAAATGTCGATCCACCATACCACTCTGGTTGTGGTCACAGCTTCTCATCATACAAAAAAATTGTTTTCACGAGTAAGTAGCAGCTTGTTTTCTCGTAAACATCATATAGGAAGCATAGACGTACAGAAGGGGGCGATCCGTCATTCACGAAAAATTGTATCCTTAACATAGACGTGGCAGGGCGAAAGTAAACAATTCCCCTCCCCCCCGAACAACATGCAGCACATCCCCCCCCCCCTTCCAGTTCGAAGAATATGTTTCCTCTTATGTGCGCGAGTCCAACAAATCACTCAAAGACAACGCACGTGACACGCTGAGTGGACACAAAGCAGTTTAGACAACCCCCCCCCCCCCCAGTCTACAAGATGTAGTGGACAGTCTATGTAGGACTTAGGAGGAATGTTAGTTCAGGTTCCTACAAACTACAGAAAGGTTTTTCTCGTTTTTGGCATTCCCAGTAAAGATGCCATTAAACATATTTCATATTTTTGATGGCATAAGCATCATTCAACCCCACCCTCCATCGATTCTGACGTAATACTTGAATGGCCTCCATACATAATTACAGAATTCACAGAAATGCTGAGAAACACCTTAATGAGAGACACAATTATAAATTTAGTGAAAAAAATAACTTCAAAATTGATAAAAATTAATAAATAATGAAAAAAATGCAGAATTGCTGAAAAAAATAGTTGCTGAAGTACTGATCGAAATTATTTCAGAACCATTGAAAATAATTTCATAATTATCAAAAATGATGACGTAATTCATGAACAAAATTATGAATAAATAAAGGAATAATTTAATAATTATTGAAAATTTAAAACTAACGAAAAAATAATTTCAGAACTAATTTAAGAAATCGGAATCGGTGACAGAAGTTATTTAAAGGGGGGAAAAATTAGATTCAATGAAAAAGATAATTTTGGAGCAATTATTTTTAATAATTTGGGAATCCATTATGACGGTATAATGGATTGGTGGCCTGAGGGGATTCATGGAAAGTTTTAATTTGGCCCGCAGTGTGTGAAAGGTTAAAGACCCCTGGTATGTATGGTATTGCTGCCGGTGCACCACACCGTGGTGCTGATGCATTCAATTTTTATGAGCCTCCGTTTTTTACGCCTCCATGGTGTCTTTTTTTCGCCTGTTCCAATATGTTGACTTTAGCGTCGTTTCAGTATGCGAGCACCCTGGAAAGGCATTCTGCCTAATGGAGGTGATTGCGGAGTTTTACGGCCACAGTAATGCACGCTTTCATTATACGTAGTAAAAAGGCTGCTTGTACTCGGGCATTCGCAAACACGCTTTTTTGGAAAGGCGTTAAATCCTTATCACCTAGTCTCCCGTGCACTACCAAAGCCTGCTAAATAGATACTAGTTTAATAGGCTTTGACTGTGCTGAACTAAAATGCCGGCACGTTTGTATTCTCACACAGGGCCGCAATTAGGAGGGCGCCGAATTCATTCTTTGCCTGCCTTCAATCACTCTTTTAACATTACGGGAGAGGCGCCAAAATGCATTCTTGACCCGGATGACCAAGTACATTTTTGTTTCAAGGTGTTTCCCTGTGCTAATTCAAACATTTTTATTTTCCTTTGCTAATGTGGATTTGGAATGGCCATATTTATTGTTGGAAGAAAGAAACGATCTGTTGCTTTGTGGAGAAGTGGTTATATACAATCAACTAACGCTCAGTATACAGTGAAACTTCGCTACAACGATAAATCTCTTTACTACGATATTTTCTTTCAATTTTTTTGTAAATTGCCTAAAACCTAATGTGTTTAACATTAGGTTTTAGGCGTTTTTCCTCTCGATACAACAATATCCTTCACCGTGGTAAACCCCTGTATAAAGATATTTCTGACGTTATTTCGAAACTGCTACAGAGGTATTCTTTACATTTCACTCAAAATCACCTTCGATGTTTTAAATTCCTCATCTCATCAGTGTTTGTTCTTTCGAGGGTGTTTAATAACATTAGTATTTTACACTATCTGCCGTCAGAAAGTGTTAATGAAGTTTCCGTGAAGCTATTTTGTGTGTAATGCACAAAAGTGCTGTGCGGTAAACCACTTTACAGTGTGGAATACAACTAACTGAATTCTATTAATCGATTAATCAACTTTTTTGTTGCGAGTAAATGCTTACAAATGCGTTTTATTGTGGTCCTAACAACGCCAAAAAAGATGAGGAGCCAACAACAGTACAAATTTTGTGGTGACTGATGATAATGCTACCGATAACATTTCTACAACAATATTTTTTTTCTTGGTCCGCAGAGTATCGTTATATCGAAGTTTCACTGTATCTCGAAAGAATTGAAAATGTATCGATAAAAAAGACAAATTCCTAAAAATGATAAATTTGGTTCGTATCAATGGTACTTTTCATTGATTTATAAATTAAATGATTTAGTGTGAATTATTAAATTATGAACTTGAATGACAGTGTGAAATTTAGTTAAATCTTACATTTTAGTAAAGAAAAACAAAACGAAAAAAATAAGAAAAAAAACCAGAATGAAATGTTTAGGTCTGACACAGGTTTAAAAAAGAAAGAAATCTAGGGGTATGCGTAACTTTTTTTCTTGTTATTTATACTCTGGCCATAAAACGTGTAACACTAAAATCCAAATCCTGTATTTACCCGACTGTAATGACACTTTAACATCCCGCAAAAATGTCGTAATTTTCTGGATGATGTTAAATTACAGAGCGAGGCGGTGCGCTTCAAAGAAAAGAGAGGAGGCGTCTAGAACGCGATAGTTTCTTGTTGATTATTTGACACAAGGAGATCTGATCGTTCCTCCGACGAGATTACTATCACTGACGAATACAGTTATATACAGGGTGTCCTGTAAGTGCTAGCAAGGCGTTATCTCATCAACCGTCCGTCGTAGAGGTATGATTCAAATTTAAAAAATGTTCAACAGGCGTTCAAAAATTACCTTGTGCAACAAAATGAAAAATCGAAAAGTCTCCCCCGTCCTCTAACTTCCAGTTAGAAAGTTGGTGCCCTGTTTCTCCTGATGCCAACAAAAAAAAATTCCTTGTTTCTAAGTGCAATATTCACAGAAATATTCTCTCGAATTCGAAAAAAGGAGAAAATTTGGGAAAGAACAGTGATAAATAAGGGGCCATTCAAGTATTACGCAAGCAAATTTTCAGCCATTTTTGATCCCTTCACCCCCCCCCCTTGTCAGCAAAACACTGACCCCCCTCTCCCCCCCCCCCCCCCGTCAGCAAAATTTCGTCAGCAGCTTATAATATTTCATATCTTCAAAAAGGGGTGGTTGATGACGTAAGCAACCTTCAAACCCCTCTCCCCTTGTCATCAAAAGTCAGCAAATCCGAACCCCCACCCCCGATGCTGACGCGTAATACTTCAATGACCCCTAAAGGTGAAACCGTTTTACTCGCATTTAATGCTGTTCTTTCCCAAATTTTCATACCTTTACGACGGACAGTTGATGAGATAAAGACCTTGTTATCACCCTGTACATGTGTGGTACAATGTTTTTGAAGGATGATGTTCGCAGCTCAAGTAAATCAGTGGTGTCCGAGTGGTCATTGTGACAGACTCGCATCTCTCGTGTGGATCCAGGTTCGAGCCGCACCATCGCCACAGTGGTGGTCGGCTGAAGTTGGTTTTCTTTGGTTCCCAACTTCGAGGCGCCATTGCGAGCCGATCTCCCCGTTAAAAAGTCTCGCTACAGAGAGCAACCGGCTTACAAACAGTACAAATGTTCAATCATCGCACTTGACTTCTGAAATATGGATGGCAGCACTCAAAAACCAGACACAACTCTCAATGACGATGGAGCCAGGAATATTTGTAGGAAATTTGTAGAATTGGTTCGAGCACCCCCAGAATTGATTCAGAAATCAAAATTTCATACATGAAACTCAAGACGAGCACCCACAGGTTCAAAACACTTCCAACGCCCCTAACAACACTAAATAAGCTCTCAGACTTTTAGGTACATATATACACTTACACTTCTGGCGCAACTCACTAGGTAGTAAATTGCCCATGGCGATAGACCTGAGTTATGCTCGGTTTGAAAGAAAGAAAGTAAAGTGGTAGTTGTGTGCAATTTTTGTACTGAAACACGCTTTACTGGTAAAAAAACAAAAAATTGTGGAAAATATGATAACGCAGTTTGAATCCGTTTCAACTTTCTTTTATAATTTCGAGCCTTTTTTAAACATGAATACAACAAAAAATTATCCACATTTCTACGGTATCAACCAAATATTAATTGATTGAATGCACGTTAAGCTACGAATATCTCGTTTTTACATCACGAATACGTTATAACAGGGGTGCACGACGTTTTCAGTCCGCGGGCCAGATATGCAGTATTTCTGCATCACGCTGGCCAGAAACTCTTATATAAAGAGTAACCATATGACCAGTATTTTACGGGATATTCCCATAATTTTGGCCATCCCAACTTTTCTCAAAACGTCCTTTCCCCCCCCCCCCAATTTTCAACAAGGCTTGGTTGAGTTTTTGAAAAATCAAGAATACTGATCATTTTAATGACTTGTAAATTATATTATGATTCTAACTATCATAATTATTTGTAATCACATAAGTATATTCATCACGTATATTTGTCAAACGTATACTTTTTTTTTTGGTGAATTACATTTTGACTTATGGCCTTCGGTTTCAGTGATTGAAAAATTTGGCAATTTCGCGACAGTTTCAGTTTGTCTTTGCAAATGTTTTGGCTGTAATTGGCAACTTGACTTGCTTTTGACAATTTGTTTCTGCTGTAAATGGCATATTCATTTATCTTTGCCGATTTTTTTTTCACTGTAACTGACAAATTTACTTACCTTCCACAGGTTTTTTTTAGCTGTAAATGAAAACTTTACTTGCATTTGACAATGTTTTTTGGCCATATTCCGTATTTTTATGAAAGAAATATGGTCGGCATAGTTATTTATCGTGCTGTGTACATTGATACCTTTCTACCGAAAGTTCTTTCGCGGGCCGTGTGGTTCTCCTTGACGTGCGGGTCTCCTTGATGCGCCGGAGGTTGTATACCCCTGCGTTGTAACTTTCAGCCCAGATTATATTCATGTATTTTGCATATTTCGGACGTTTGCAGCATTGACGCTGTAAATGCATAAAATCGAAGAATTTTTAGTGTAAGTGCATATTTTGAAAGTTTTGTGAAAGCACACTCTCAGATAACTCCAGTGGCTCGCGGAACGCTTCTATATCACTTAAGTGGCACACAGTACACTTAGAGATCACTTAAGTGGCATACAGTACACATAGGGCCGTGGGCCGTATTCACCGACATGGTTTAAACTGTAGTCACAATTTTTTGATAAGAGATCGACACGGATTGGTTAAATTCAGGTTTTTAACCAATCTATATTGATCTCTTATCAAAAAATTGTGACTACAGTTTAAACCATGTCGGTAAATAGGGCACTTAGAGATCACTTAAGTGACACACACACACAGAGATTACTTAATAGGCCGGCGACACATTTACAGCTCATTTAAATGGTACGCGGCAATTTTATGGATAATTTCAGTTGCTCTCGGCACGTTTTTAGATCATTCAAGTGATTCAAAGCCCGAATTCCCCGTGTCTGGTTTCCTCATAATTTTAGTGGCCCGCGACACGTTCCCAAACGAATGCAGTGGCCCCGCACTCTTGAAAATGTTGAGGAACCTTAAGACAGGAAATTTTGATTTCAGAATCAATACTGAGAGTGTGCTCGGACACGTGTTACAAATTTCCATGGTGCTAGAGCACCCACACTGCCCCCGGCACCGACGTCACAGGTTATAAATTGAAGAAATTTCACAAAATGTGTTTCTTTCATGCGAACAAAAAAAGCAATATATCCAATAATATGTGCAATATTTTTTTGCGTCTCAGAACAAAACGGTCGTTCATGTTTGAGCTGTAGCGGAAGGGAGAATCACTATAATATTTACTCAATGTTTGTTTCACAGTGTTTTTAGGGCGCAGATGTTAAAAAAAGAGGAAAGGAAAGAAGGAGACGGCGCATATTTCCCAGTGCGGAACTAATCGCTGTTAAAACTGTGAAAATAACGGTACCCATTGATAAAGCAGGTGAGGGAGGTACGAGAAAGAGAAGCCGACGTTACATACCTATATTAGGAAAGATGTGAGTGTGTGCATGCGTGTGTTTCGAGTTTCTCGGTGTGTATGTATAAGTGAGGCAGTGAAGCCGGTATATAAAATCACTAGAAGAGAGGCAAGAGAAGATACCTATGTATAACTGCCGGTAAGAACGAGAGTAGAAAAATATATATATATGTATAAAAAAAAAAGCATCGAACCACTTGGGTGGTCCCGCCCGACGTGTGTGGTTTTTTTAGGTTTGTGTACGACGCGCGTGTGAGGCTCGACGTTATATGGCTTTTTATTTCGCCAAGCGTTCGACCTTTACAATGTTCTCTTCCTACAACATGTCGTCCGTCAACTTTTTAATATAAAAAGTCGAACGACTCGGATATTCTATAAGTAAAATAGCATTCGAATAATTCAATATACAGCAGAGACCCCCATTGAAGTAGCGGATAATGTTATCATTCGGGTATTGTTACCTCTCGCTAATGTACGGAACCGACAGGTATCATAAGATGGGGAAAAACTCGTTTGTAGTTATCAGGGTTTCGGTTTATGTTATCAATTTTTTTTTCATCGAAAGTCCCCCTCCCCCCTTCCTTTTTTGCATATTTTGGAACCAAGGTTGAATCCGAGTCATTTCTTTCTCTATAAGTTATCATTATCAATCTACACGGCTATATAAGAGGTCAGAAGTCTGAGTCTTCCTCATTGACGAATATTGTGGCCCGATGAGGACATTGTGAACCTGAGTGCGGAAATTTTTGTCAGTCAGGGAGCCTTCTGACCTACCTCATATATGCTCAACCCATGGCCCACGGGCCAAATGTGGCCCCGTGACGAATAACCAAACCACTCAAGTGGCCTACGAAAGATTATAAAATCACTTGAGTGGCTCGCAGTACATTTACAGTTCACTTAAGCGGCCTGTTGCATTTTTATGGATCATTAGCTTTTAACATATTTCCAGATCACTTAAATTGCCTGCGACACATTTCTAGATGATTCAAGTGGTCTGCGACACATTTCTAGATGATTCAAGTGGTCTGCGACACATTTTAAGATCACCTGAGTGGCTCGAGGCAAATTTCCAGATAGGTCAAGCGGCACACTTTCAGATCAACGAAGTGACTTACGGCAAATTTCAGATGATTCAAGTGTGTGTGTGGTCTGCGACACATTTTAAAATCACCTGAGGAGCTCGAGGCATATTTCCAAATAAGTCAGGTGGCCCAGGGCACACTTTCAGATAAGTCAGGGGGCCAAGGGCACACTTTCAGATAACTCAAGTGGCCTGCAACACGTTTCCAAACCAGTGAAGTAGCCTTCGCTCCCCAAAAAGGTTGAGCACACTTGTCCTACGCAGTTTCTTACAAATTGATAACGATAACTTATAGGAAAAAAATGAGTTTGATTCAATCTTGACTTCAAAATATGCACAAGGATACAAAGAAACTTTCGACGAAAACAAAATTGATAGCATAAACTGAAGTCCTGATAATTATAAATGAATTTTTCCCCTGTGTTACGATATTAGTCCGTTCCATACTTTGCGAAAGTGATAACAAACACCCGGATGATAACATTATCCCGTGATTATAATAAGCGGCGTCTACAGTTTTTATTTTTTTAACGAACGGACTCCCCTGAAGATGATCAAATAATAAAGTAGGCGTTTTTATCAGACCATTATTCCGTGCTCCCTTTCCCTTCAGAAAATCCAATTGTTTATTGAGGACGGGGAATGAATATGCGCATGCATTAATTTCATTCTTGGAAGACATGCAATTAGAATAATCTGCTCTTTTTTTTCTTCCTCATCTTCAGATTGCTCTTTCTGGGAATCGATAAAAATCGATGATGAGCGAGAAATTTTTTCTTCTTACCCTTAGTTATTGCCTTGATTTCATATTCAAAGTGGTCTCCAATATAAATATATTTTTTCCCCCACTGTTGTACGAAGCGATGTCATCCATTACAAATTTGAATGAAAAATGCAAGACTGGCATCTATTAATTATTTTTTTCCCAATTGTGGAATTTCATTCCAATCTAACAAGGGATGGCGCCAGTGTATTTTGGCTGTAAGAGGTATTATATAAATTACTCTAAATTAGGAGAGAGATTCGGGGGTCCTGTGATTTGAAGGAACCATAAAAAAAAGCGGACAGAAAATGGGGGAAGGAGGTGCGACTAATGACTATTTAGAGTAGATGTTTGGTTAGTTAGCGGACACATTCAAATTTGAGGCCTCACAAAAACTTTTCGCTATAAATTTCCCCAGAGATATTTACCAGGTGCATGTACGGGTAAGTAATTGTTGACTGACTGAGTAAACTGCATTTTCTTAGGGAGTGCCGAAGCTTCTTGATTAAGTAATTGCGTAAAGTCAAACTCATAACGGCACCTAGGCCATGACGTCGATAATCCCTGGGTTCCGATCGAGCAGACATCTTCAACGTGATGCACGCGATCACCCCTGAAGCACCCAGAGTGCTCGATGTCTGATTTTCTGCTCGCGAGCACTTTAATCAACGTCCAGATTAAACGCCTTCCGCAAATTGCATTGAAGGATTTTAAAATCACCTATGTGAGGCTTCATGCATTCGTATTTCAAACTTGACGTTGCTCTTCTTTTGAACATTTTTGTCGTCACACGGTCATTTTCTACACACGAGGGCTAATAAGACCGGGACCTACAATTTATTCAAGTCAAGTGATGACAATATTCTGAATTCTTGATTTCTAAAGTTCAACCAAGCATTTTTGAAAATAGGGGTAAGAACACGTTTTATAAAAAAAAAGTTACGGTAGCCAAAATTACGGGAATGTCCCGCAAAATACGAGAAAAGCTTGTGCACCCCTGGTTCAGTAGGTACTTTCACACACTTTTGAAAGAACCACTTTTAAAGCATATAAGCTCACACAATCTCCAGCTCGCCACGACAACCCCCTAGTAGCCGTGAGGCACATTTTGAAGAAAACAGAGCCTATGCACTAATAATGTTTCTTGGTTAAAACACTTATACATTAGAGATGGAAAAAATAAATTTTTTACCATTTCATAAAAAAAAATTATATTTATTTTGCAACAAAAAATACATTTAAAATTTAATCTTTTGTTTGTTTTTTGTACATTAAAAACCTGAAAAAATGTTTCCGAGTGATTTCAGTGAATTCAAATGGTAATGTATATTCAAATAAAATAATGTGAAATATTATAGATGTTTAGACACATATATTCGAGAGCGTAAAAAAACTACCTCACAGTTACGTCAGGCAGTATTATCAATGGGAAAAAGAAAAGTAATTATTTTCATTCCTCGGAAACAGTAAAAAAAAAAAAATTTCGATTTCAAAAATCACATTCAACAGATTATTTCAATATTGCAAAGTGATTATTTGATTACATATAAATGACTAATATCTTCAAAATAATTGTACTGATACAACCACCTTACATACGGATATCTCTGTTTACATGAAATATAATTTTCTTGTTCAAACCTGAGGACATATATATAAAATAAATTAAATTGCGAAAATAATTCTTTTTCATTAAAAAAAAAAAATTAGGCTAAAATTTCATATCTGATATACAAATCCATGCTATTCATCTATTAATATATCTCGTCTTATTTACAATAAATATATTTGATTCTCTACTTTATCCAAAAAAAAAAAAAATCACCCTTTAAACATCAAGGAAAAAAGAATACTACTATAAATTAATCAAAAAACAGAAAGGAAGGTAATTATGGATTCAATACAGAGCTGCTCCTTATAGCCTCTTTCCCATACCTATGATAAAGCTCTCTGTGCTGTCTAGCTTAAGCTAAAATTTTGTTACAAAAAAGATTTTTTTTACAGGATGTCCCATAAAGTATAAAAATTGAATAAATCGGTGTATTTGAATGGGCTTGCAAGTTATACTCACGAAGGGGGAATTTTTTTTGGTACAGGAAAAAAAAAATTGTCGATAGAGGGCACTGCATGAAATCAAGTTGCTGGAAATATGCAAATCAGTCTTATAAAACTACGATAAACAGCTCATTTCCGAATTTTCCTGTTGCTGGCACTAGCATAAGGGTACGTCCATAGTGCACCGCTTCCCGCTTCTCGCTTTATTGCTTAAACCGCGGCAGTTGTAGAAGGCGAGATGATCCCGCGCGATTCTAGCCGGTGGTGGTTATAGTGCACCGCTCGCGGGAGCGTCTGCCTGCATGAGCAGTTGGCATCATGGAGCTATCACGTGGGGGATCTATTGTGTGTGTTTTTGTTGACAACAAAAAATATTTATCATAAAATTTAAATATGAAAGAATGACGAATGTACATGAAATGAATAGGACTCGCCTTGAAGTTGCAATGGGTTTAGTGTAACCGCTAATTATAGTTAATTAATTAATTGATAATAAATCAGCGATTTCGCTTTTAGTGCCACAACAAATTTTCGATTAGAAAACCGAAAATTAATTGTTACAAAATTCTGTTTGATTTACTTTTATCGTTAATTAGTTAATTAACTAATTATCGATCATGATTATTATAATAGTTAATTACGACAAAACTAAATCAAACGGAATTTTGTAACGATTAATTTTAGTTTTTCTAATCGAAAATTAGTTAATTAATTTGGTTAATTAACTAATTAACGATAAAACGAAATCCAACGGTATTTTGATTAATCAACGGTATCGTTTTTATTATGTCAACTAATTAACGATTAGTATTAACAATAATTAGGCGTCATAAAAACTCCGTTGGATTTAGTATGATCATTAATGGCCCTTAATTAATTAACGATTAATTAACTATTTTGCTTATTATTACGTCATAACTAATTAACGATTAGTATTAGCAACAATTATCCATCACAAAAACTCCGTTGGATTCAGTATAATCGTTAATTAACCTTAATTAATGATTAATCAACGATATCGCTTTTATTATGTTATATCAAGTTAACGATTAGTATTAACAATAATTATTCGTCATAAAAACTCCGTTGGATTCAGTATGACCATTCATGATCCTTAATTAATAACCGATTTCGCTTATATTATGCCATAACTAGTTAACGATAAGTATTAACAATAATTAATCGTCACAAAAACTCCAATTGGATTTAGTGTAATTTTTAATTTTCCTTAATTACTTAATGATTAACGATTTCGCTTTTATTATGCCATAATTAATCAACGATTAGTAATAACGATAATTGTCGTTACAAAAACTCCGTCGATTTACTATTCCACTATAAAACGAACTACTCAAGTTTTAGTGGAAAGTATCCGTTTTAAACTGCAAGCGGTGAGCCGGTCAAGCGAGAAAAAGAAATAATAATTCATTCCGGTTAAAGCGGGTAAAAGCAGTTTGAGCCGGTAAAAGCAGGTAGGCGGGCGCACTATGGCCGCCCCAATGAGTTTTCACGATCTTTTTTCAGCCGCGATGAAGCGAGTAGCGAGAAGCGGTTCACTATGGACGTACCCTAAGGTTTCCATTGTGATTTTGACATTCGTACTATTGGTGAAGTTGTTTTACCTCAGCCACGAATCACTGGCTGAAGATTTATAAGCGTTTCGGACACACAAAAAAAATATGTAAGAAACGTCCAAAATTCTGTCATTTATTTTCATGCAGCGGTTTTTATCGACAAGGATTTGATTTTTTAATTTTTTTATTGCACAAAAAAATAATTCGCCTTCGCGAGAATAACTTTTTTGCAAACTGCATTTAAATATACCTATTCCTCCAATTTTTAAAGTATCTAAGAATTCATTAGACACCCGGTATATACTAGCATTATAGATAGATTCTCGCTTAAGTAATGGGAAATATTTTGATTTTTTTTTTAATTTTGAAACACGTATTAATTTTTAACCAGTTTTGTGAGCGAAACTGCTTTTTCCATTAATTTCTGAAGCATAAAATAAGTAATGAAATAAGGCTCATTTACAGATGAAAGTGACTGTATGGATTTATACGCAGAAAACATTGTATCAAATAATGTATTGTTTGAAAAAGCATTCTTACACAAAGCAATAAATTCTCAAAAGTACAGAAAAGTCATTTATACGTAGAAAGGATACGCATTAAAAGCTGTTTTAGTTACATTACAGTGCAGCATCGATTATCCGAACTAATTTAGACCGGTTCGGACAGTTCGCTTCGTAATTATTTAATCTTATTTTGTAGAGAGGAAAGTAAAATGAAATGCATTGAAAAATCGCAATTAGTTTTTAATACTACTGTAAAACTGCAAATTACTTTTCCGGCTGGTTAGTTCGGACACTCATTTACATGCTCAGATAATCGAAGCTCAACTGCATAATCTAGACTTTCTCAAATTGATAAAGTCATAACAAAACATATTCCCAACAGCCCTATAATTTTTACCTAAAAATATCTCGAATACCCCTAACCGAATTCACCACACTTTGAGAATCGTATTTGTTAAGAAAATATTACAAGAAAGTGTTTCTTACACCTAGTATTCATCCAAATTAGAAGAGAGAGAAGAATAACGTAAATTAAAAAAAGAAATCCACGTGGCGAGCGAGAAGAATGTGTTAGGCCTGCCCGTATACATGATGGAAGAAAAGTTATTTTTTTTTTACATGACCCTCACGTACGAAAAATATATGTTTTAGTAACACATCAATTCCATTTTTGTTTTTTAATTCATCATCTTCACCTATTAGAGTGGAAGGAGAAAGCTTTTTCTTCTTCCTCCTCCTCCATCTATAAATAAGCATTTGACTTCAAGAACAGATGAAGTTATAAATAAACTAAGAGAAGAAAAAAGATTCAGAAAGAGGGGATAAGGGCGAGACATTTAAAAAAAAGAAAAATGTATATTTTTTTTTTTTGGCCATAGCTATATCTAAAAAAAATACAATATCCACGGTTCCTTGACGTTTATGAATCAAGAGGTAACGCCAACTCGCTTTGTCAATCCAGTTCTTTCCGAAATCTTGAGTATACATAAAAAACACACACACACAATATATTTTTATATATTATTTCTATCACCGGTCACACAGGTGGAAAAACAGCATTTTTCTTTTTTTTTCTAAATAATTCTTTTTTTCCCATTTCCCTGGAAAGAAAAGAAAAACCAAAACAAATTAGGTTATTCACTGCTAAAAACAACAACAACAGCTGAAAAAATACAACTCAATTCCCTCCTCTGCTTTATGTAGTTTTTTTTAACGTGTGGAAAAGAAGAGAAATACTGCTAATGGCCAGTCTGAAACAAAGGCTATATATATATAGTCTAGTCTGTTTTTTTGGCGCCTTTTCTTCCAAACAAACGAAAAAGAAACAAGTAAAGAAGGATATTAAAACAGTTGAATCATTAAATTTGACATTAACGATAATATCTGCCATGTTTCTAGATTTTTATATATATATTTTTTTTTCATTTTTGAACATCAATCATACTTATAACGATTTGGAAGAATGATAATTTTAATGGAAACATGTGGCCGTACAAGTGACTTTCTTTTCTCTTATGCATATGAAATTCGTTGTTATAAAACCAGCGCGTACAATTTCATTTCCTTACACGCATTTCTTTTAAAAAGACAAAAATGATCTAGTACAATTGAAATGAAATTATTTCCGGACTCACGTTGGAATAACATGTAATAAGTGGAGTAATGTCTAAATTTCACTAACTATGCATTGAATTTTATTTGGGTGAAAAAAAAAAATCCACCGGTAAAAACAGCTGAAAAATACAACTCAATATTGTCGTCTGCTCTATGTAGTTTTTTAACGTGTGGAAAGGAAGAGAAATACTGCTAATGGGCAGTCTGAAACAGAGTATATCGTCTGCGTCTTGGCGCCTTTTGTTCGAAACAAAGAAAGATATTAAAGCTCGGTTGAATCATTAAATTTAATATTAACGTTAATATATCTCACCATATTCCTACATTTTTCCTATTATTTTTAGGTTTCTTTTTTATATATATAAACATCAATCATACTTACAACGATTTGCAAGATGATAATTTCACTGGAAATATGTGCATACAAGTAACTTTACTTTTATTTATGTGAAATTCATTGCTTCAAAATCAACTCGTACAATATTGTTTTTTTGCCCGCTTTTGTTTCCTCATATGCATTTCGTTTAAAAGACAGGAATGTGATTCAGTGCAATTGGAATGAAATTATTTACGGAGTCACGTTGAAATAAAATGTAATAAGTGGACTAACGCATAAATTTCACAAACTATGCATTGAATTTTACTTAGGCATAAAAAAAAAATTTCATGCATAAATCTTTTATAATGAAAGCACGAAGATCAAAGGTTTGTAGATTCGAAATCAAAAATAGAAGTGTTTTCTTTAATCATATTGTTAATTTTTTATTACATTTTTGCGGGAAAAAAATCTGAAATTAATTTGGAAAGGTAGGAAAAACGAGTCTGTGCTCACGTCTAGACTAGATTTTGACTAAAGGCCCGTTTACACGGATTAAGTAATTTAATAGTTGACTAAATTTTAGGTCGAAGTATTTTAAGATTTGTCCCAACGTTAAGTAGCGAGTTGAAGTATACAACCAAGAACCAGTGCCGTATCACCGCATGGGTCCAAACGGCCTCAAAAGAAGAGAGGGCCTTCTGATGAGATCTGGTTGAAATTTTCGAGAATTTACTAGGTAGGGCCTAGGAAAAATTATTTGGCTCGGGGGCCCACAATGCTCTTAAGACCGCCCTGCCAAGAACTACCATAGGATAATACGAGGTCACGCGAAATAGCATGTGCACACAGTACTTAATATAAAAAAAATACTCTGGATTTTTTTATCCTACTTGTCTACCAAACCAATTTTTTTCTTTCAAATCAAGCACAACTCCGGTCTATCGTCATGGGCAATTTTACTACTGAGTTATTCCGAAAGTGTGCGTGTATTATAGTCTGAGTGTATATCTGGGGTTGTGCGTGAATTAGCGCTCCCATCTCTTTTCAAACTATGAGTGAAATGTAATTATTGAATATTTGTACCTTTGTAGGTCCGTTGCTCTCTGAGGCGAGACTTTACGACTTGAAGTTGGGTACCACAGGAAACCAACCTCAGTCGACCACCAGTGTGTTGACAGTTCCCCGCGATGCGAGTCCATCCCTACTTTACAACTAAATCACTTGTTTCAACAACTTAAACGCACTGCTCACACACTCTGAACTTCAAATTTATTTAACCACTAAATTACTTAACCCCGTTAAACGGCCTTTAAGGGAGTCATGGGGGAAAGGAGACATTGTGGGCAGGGATTCCCAACCTTCATACGTTCGTGGTACGCTCAGATGAGAATCTGAAATGTAATGTATATCATGGCACCCTCATTCATACATTAAAACCTGTTTTGCGGACACCGGTGGGAGAAAAAAAAATTCATCCGTAAAAGAGGGTTGACCGTTAACAGGGTTTTGAAAACCACACATTCATTATACACGGGGAACTATTATTTGGCCGTAAAACAGGGGTGACCACATCTGATAGGTGCCCGTTACGAGTTTTACTGTACTCCATCTTGAGAAATTCAGTGGCACCCATTTAAATTTTTGTAATTAGGTGTTGGAACACTAACTACTTTCAGTGTAATTTCAACCCCCGAAATATTCTGTGGCATTCTGATGCAAGGGTGAAGAAGGCCATCCTAACAGTATCATGATGGGGGGGGGGGGGGGGGGTGCTCTAATTTTTTTTCTTTTGTCTAATTCATTAATTTTTGTTCCGTAAATCGCATCTACAATTTGCTGACCGGCAAAAAATAGCAAAAATAAACAAATAATACTTCTGTTATTTATTTTTCTTCTATTTATTTATTTTGTTTTTTGCTGGTCCCTAAATTATTCTTCTAGATCAGTGGTTCTTAACCAGGTTTACAGTATAAAATAACCACTTCAAAGCATAAATCGGTACACAAATCGATATCTCCAGCTCACCCACCCACTAAGACACACTGCCTTACAAGAATGTGTCACACAAAACTTGCGTAGAAGTTTTTTAAATTAGATATCCTACTTTTTCTCCATTTTGATTGAGGGAAAAATACCATTAATATCAAAAATACCTTGCAGTCCGTTTACATTTATTATTAGCATGGTGCGCTTAGATTTGATAATGTCGTATCTCTCAAGAAAATATTCAATGAAGTGCCTAACGAACATACATATATATACAGGGTGACCTGTAAGTGCACGGCCTTTACCTCATCAAGCTTCCGTCTTAGGGGTACGATTCCAATGTTAAAAAAAATGCTCGTTCAAAAATTACCCTGTACCAGTTTTGAGAGTGAAAATACAGTATGCGGCTGAGTAAAAATTCGTAAATTTTTTGTACGGTCTACGCCGTGCTCTAACTTCCAGGTAGAAAGTTGTTTCCCGTCTCTCCTGTGATGCCAACAAAAAATATTCGAGGTCGAAAAACGGAGGAAATGTGGGAAAGAACAGCGTTAAATGCGAATTAAATGGGTTTTGTTTCTTCGGCATTTAACGCTGTTCTTTCCAGAATCTCCGTTTTTCGAACTCGAATATTTCTGTGACTTTTGCACTTATAAACATGGAGTGTGTGTGTGTGTGTTTTTTTTTTGCATCGAGAGACAGGGCAACTACTTTGTAATTGGAAGCTAGAGCACAAGGAGACCGTATAAAAATTTAGATTTTTATTTTGTTACACACTGTATTTTCACTCTCAAAACTGGTACAGGGTAATTTTTGAACGCCGTTTGAGCATTTTTTAAACTGGAATCATACCTCTACCACGGACTGTTGATGAGATAAAGGCCGCATTAGCACTTACAGAACCCCTGTATATTGTTGTTGGGATTGGTAGACATTGGTGCAATTACATTATATCACAGTCAGACCGTTAGATCACGAACGGTATCCACCCATCACGGGTGCTACTGCTCAACCTTATGGATAGTGCGGGGCCACTTTAGTGGTTTAAAACCAACGTGTCGCTGGCTACTTGAGTTATCTGGCAAATGTACCGCAGACAATTGAGTTATCTGTAAATGTGTCGCGAATCACTCAGGTGATCTGAAAGAGGGCTGTATGCATAGGTGAAGGAATATACATTTATTCTTTGTTCCCCAAATTTCAAAAAATTAGTTAAGTTTTCGAAATAAAAAAAGTAAAATAGCCAAAGCCGAAAAAATGAAATAATATATGAAATAATTTATAAAAAATAATTAATTTGGGTGATTAATTTCTTGAATTAATTACATTAATAAAGTTTTCTAACAAATAGAAAATACATTATCTTAGGGTTGTGGGTAGGTAAATCGTATTGCACTGGGAGAGGGGGGGGGTGCAAGCATATGCACCGGAACCTATGGGCTGAGACCATTTGAGCCCTCCCCAAATAAAATTTTGTAAAGGAGTCCTCCCAATAATTTCAGAAAAAACAATGCAATGCACCTTCCTCCTGCATGCACGGGACGACCAGCAATTTCCAGCCCCTCTTGACGTCGCCGCCTCTGGATGCGGGAGAGAAAAAGGGTTTAGAACCACTTGTCCTAGATTTGTTTTTTGTTTTTTTTATTTCTCCTATTTATTAATTAATTTTTTTTTTGCCAGTACGTGAATTATTCCTCCGTTTTCTGCCGATCCACATGTAAAAGAAAAAGTTGATAAGAGCACTGAATAGATGATGAAAACTTCCGCTGCGACCTTTTTCTAGTCCGCTCGGTGTATATACCAGTGTTTCTTAACCTTTTTCAGCTCATGGCCGCCTATGGATCACATTTTGTTCTCGTGGCCCCCCTGTCCTATCCAGGGCCCCCTTTACCATCATCAAAGATTGAGATACTTTATATTTTTTTATTATGAGTGAAATTTTAATAAATCAGATCAATCTCTGTAATCCTGGCTAGGCACGGACTCAAAAATGGCGGATTATCATCTTTCCCAAGAGTCAAATTATATGTTAAAAAACAGTCTGTGTAAAATACGGTACGATCCAACGAACATGCACGATAAATCGACCCACCCAACACATCAACCGTTGCTCTGGCGGCCTTCCATACTTAGCTGGAAGTAACAGATGAAAATCATAGTACCAGATCCCATATAGTGCAGTCCCCCCCCCCCTCCATTATAGACATGAAGACCCGGGTCATGCCCACATAGACCCAAGGGTTAAGATGACCCTGGTTCTATGAACGGATCTGATGAATTCTGAAAGTAGTGATATTTTTTTCAACAATGTTTCACTTTTAAAGCTTTTTTCCTCTTCACAGCTCTCTATGACTCCCTTCACCACCTGTCGTGGATCACCTTTCTTCTGATTTTCTCCCATGGCCCACCAGAATATCCCAGGACCACAAGGGGGTCATATGGCCCCAGGTTGAGAACCACTGGTATATACTAAAGCAAAGTTTGCTCAATCAAAAAAATATTTTAAAAAAATGTATATTTTTCAAATAAACTTTTATTGCAAGTGCAAAAGTATCTCGTTAGTTAAGTGCGATTTGAATAATTTCTCTTCCCCGTTTTCTTTAAAAAGAAGAAAAAAAGGGGAAATTCATTGACTTCCAATGACTTGGGGGAAATATAAAGACTTTTTTTGCGATTTCATGTGAGAAAGGGAAATATTCTCAAGGAGAATAGGGCGTAAATATACAGAAAAAAAAAATAACATTCTTTGAAATTCACCTAGCTTGACGCCCCTTTCTGGGAACGACAGGTGGCAAAGTCGAAGGAATAAGAGGGGAAACGCCATCTCTCTCCATGATTCAACACCAGATGGCTCTGCTTCACCTTCCTACTTCTCTGAATACGACGTTAATGAAGTCATTCAAAGAAGAAAAAAAACGCCGGGGCTTGATTCCACACCGAGGTTTTATACACGGCAAGCTTGCCAGCTACTCGGGAGAAAATAAATGAAATAGTATTGCAATACATTAAAGGCGGAATAAAGGAGAAAAATGGGGGAATAGAGAGAGAGAGGAATGAATACACGCACACATATACACACACCCTTAAAAGTAGCAATTTGAGTAGTTTTTGTTTCTCAGAGTTCAAAGGAGAAATGTACGCGCGCGTTCGCATTAATGCCGGAAGAAATAATTGTGACTATTCCTTTCTATTTTCACGAGTCGTTCCCCCTCTAATTTTTTTATCGTCACGAATCTCTGTATAATTTTTTTTCTTCTCTGTTTTCTTTTCTTTTATGTGATGTCCCGGTCATTTCTTGAATGGGGTTTTTTTTCCCTTTCTTTTTCGACGTGAGGTGAATAAGCGTTTCCTGGAGCGGACGATATCGCCCATTGAGGGGGGGAGGGTGCGCTAGAAAAGTCCAGGAGGGATAGTATATAAAAACTACAAATATAGGACCCTATCAAGGTCGTAAGGAGAGGATGATCTCGTCCCCCTTGAATAGAAGAAAATGACTAATATGTATGAAATAACGTGATTAAGTCTATTGTTCTATCACTTTGATCCCTCCTCCCAGAAATGTCGGTAGTCCCCACTTGCCGCTGTGCCATCATGCAATCATAATGACGGACTCTAATCGTGAGGACCCGGGTTCGATCCCCACCGGTGGAACAGTTGGTGGTTAGCTGAAATTGGTTTTCTGTGGTTCCCAACTTCGAGGCGCGAATTCAAACCAATCTTCTCTCTGAAAAAAGTCTCGCACACAGAGAGCAACAGGCCTACATTGGCACAAATATTCAATCATTACACTTTACTCATAGTTTGAAAAAAAGATGGAGCACTAAAATGGAGGATGGGCGTGTCAAATACAATGATCCTGTGGTAGGATCAGTTTTATTTGATACACCCATCCTTCGGGAACACTTCGATATCTCACTGAGATGTGAAGCGGGTTGTTTGGGCTTCAAAGCACTAAAAAGTTCACGCACAACATTAGACCAGTCAGACCGTTAGGTCACGGGGGTATACCGTACATCACGAGTGCTGAACCTTATGGATAGTGCGGCCCACTTTATTGGTTTGGAAACGCATCGCGGGCTACTTCAGTTAACTGGAAATATGCCGCGAACAATTCAAGTTATCTGGAAATGCGGCGTGAATCACTCATGTGATCTGAAAGTGCGCAGAGGGCTACTTGTGAGTGGTCTTGAAATGTTCCGTGAGCAATTTAAGTGATCCAGAAATGCACTTAGAGTCACTTAAGTGATCTGGAAACGTGCCAAGAGCCGCTTAAATAATCTCATAAAAAATGCTACAAGTCACTTAAGTGAACTGTAAATGTATTCCGGCTGCTCAAGTGAACTGTAAATGTGTCAAGGGCCGCTCAAGCGATCTCGAAGTTCGCCGCGGGTCAGTTAATTAATCTACAAATGAACTGAAAGTGTGCCACGGGTCACTGAAGTAATTTGGAAATGTGCTTGGGGGGCCACTTAAGTGATATAGATATGCACCGTTGGCAGCTTAAATTATGTGGCAATGTGCCATGCTCTACTTAAGTGATTTGATAATCTTTCGTGGGCAACTATTGGTCTGGTTATTCTTCAAAGGCCACATCAGATGATTCCGAAGGGCCACCTTTGGCCGGCGAGTCATAGGTTTAGCATGTTTGTCCTACGCAATGATGGTATCTACGTTTTTAGTACGAAATGATTTTCATCAAAATAGATTTCTTTTATGTATTTTCTTTAAAAACCGAAGGATAATGAGGCAAGTCGTAAATTGCCGGGAAAATGTTGCCGCTAACGCTAGAGAGCGTATCGCACCATTGATCATCGTCCTAACCAGTTTCTAATTAGCTAACGACCATTCACAGAAAGATAAGAAACAACTGAAGAGATGCAGATAAAAACTTGAAACCACCCGAAAAGAACTCATAAAAATTGAGATATGATTTTTTTATTGCCAGAAGAGAGAAACCTTCTCTCTCGTATAATGATATATTCCAGTACTTTGATCTTGTTTATACGATTCTGTAATCAAAGCCAAAATACACTTTGATATTGATGTCATTTTGATTTTGAGGTCACAGCTTCATTTCCGATAGGTCATCATTATTATTATTAATTTAAAGCTAAGCCCTGTTACTATACTCTATTTTTCCGATATAGGTTCAGAGAAATCTCTAACATTTGAGGAAAGAGGAGAGAACTACAGCGTATTCTCTGGCTGGGAAATTGTCACAAAAATGTATACCATTAGATACAAAATATAATGGAAGTCGGATATAACGGGTACAGCTTATAATGAGAATCTCACTATAACGAGTGAGCAAGTGTAAAAGAGCTAATGTTAAAGATGTTCTGGTTATAGCGAGTTGAAAGCAGGGCTTGCTTCTGGCATGGGAAAAACGAGGCACGTGGCCATGGCACCGAAATTGGCTACCTTTTGTATTTTAGACACGGACGCGTACGCCTTTGCCTCAAAGCAGAGTACATATAAGGGAAGCCTCAAAATTCATGTTGCGGAAGTCATATCAAAAGCAAATGCAAAACTTCTTACTTTAAATGTTTAAATGGCTGAACGAAGCAATCCAATAAATATACTAATGACATTAATCGAAGAGATAATTTTGGAAATAGTTCAGTAAAATGGGCAGTACAGCGATTGCAAACTATTGGTAATTAACAAAGTAGCGAAGCGGGTGTATTCAGTTAAGTTTACGTAATCACGCCCTTTATGACGTCAGCTTGTACAGAGCCCGGTACGTCATGAATCATGAAACAGTCCTTATTATATAGCCCAGATATCAGGGGCATACAGAGGAAAAAATCCAAGATGGGTGTCAAGTAAAGGAGATCGTTGTATCGAGAGGAGTTAACATTATAGACTATCGGCAATTCCAAATACGATTTGAAAAAGTATCGTTGTAGTCATAGGCGTACGTAGAATTTTCTCAAGGGGGTTTCAATTTTTTCTTCTTCTCAAGGGGTGGGGGGGGGGATTACCTTTTTCCTGCAAAATAAAACAATAATTTTGGCTTGGGCGAGGGGGGGGGGTTTAGAACCTCAAACACCCCCCTTTGCGTTCGCCAATAGTTGTAATGTTTCACTGTACATCAGAGGCCTTCAACCTTTTTCTAGTCGCGAGCACTTTGCCTGTACCTATCATCACAAGAAGAGCACCCTAACGGCAAGTTTTTCATACCAATGCAATTTGTACAAAGTGTTTACTTGGAACGTTGTTCAAGTGCCAGCGAGCACGAAATCGGACACGAGCATCGAGCACTCTGGGTGTTTTAGGGAGCCGCCGTGGTGCTCGCGAGTAACGGGTTTAAGATGTCTGCTGCGCATGGTTCGGAAAGTGGTGGGTCATCACCCATAATAATCCACTAGCACTTATTATTTCTCATTTCCAAACAAAAACTAATGTTATCCGAAGAATCACGTGTCTTATTCAGGAATTTAAAACCAAAACAGGGGAAAAACAGATTAGAGACCCGGAGCTGCATGTACTACATGCACTCCCTTTACGAAAAAAAATACATATATAACAGTCGAATCCCGTTATAACGAACTCCAAGAGACCGGAGAAATCACTTCGTTATAACGAAATTTCATAAATGAATTCCAGGTTTTTTCATTGCTCCTATATAAACTTAAAAGGGGAATTAGAAAAGTTCGTTAAAACGAGATTTTCGTAATAACGATATCCGTTAAAACGGGATTCGACTGTATATATATACACACATATATATTTTAGATGCTCTATGCCCAATTTTACTATCAATGTACATGCAAGTACAATAAAGCTTCTCTTAACGGATATCCCTCAGATGCAGCCACCCCTCTTTTACGGTCAAAAAATAATTTCCCCTTTTATAATAAAGTATGCATTTCAAACCCCTGATTAACGGTCACCCCGCCCCCCCCCCCTTCCTCTTGTGGACGAATATTTCTGTCCCAACCGTGGTCGCAAAAAAAGGGTTTTGCGGTAAGAAACAAAAAATTTCTCCGCTATTCCCCAACTATTTTTATCCTTATATATAAAAAATTGAATTCGCTTTTTTTCCAAATGAAAATGTTAAATAAGAATTGAAGCGTCACGCAGTTTCTGAGATATACATCAACTCGTTTTGTGTGAGAGGAATCCCGTTATAGGAGGCAGTCTCCGATTCCTCTCCTTCTCGTCAAACATCTGGAAGCAAAAAAAAGTTGCAAAAATATGTAATCAAGTGAACCAAGGGGGGGGGGGGGAATGTAGATAAAATAAATAAATAACGCCAAAAAAAAATTGTATATTTTTCAACCAGTGCTGAAAGTCTGACGCATGATACATTTCAACACTCCGGAAACATACATCAGCTGAGGAAGAGGATGGAAGTTGAAAAAAAAAAAATTGAAAGCGAATTTGCGGAATATATAGAGGGCAAAATAGGGTGCTTATAATAAAGAGTGGAGAAAGAGAGTTGTGTGTATGTATGGCTTCCTTGTGTAGAGTTTATTTAAAGAAAGTTATACTCCCTTGAAGTGGCAACGGGTCGTAAGAGGTCAAGTGTCTCCCTCCACTCCAAACACCCCACACTTCTCGTCACTTTTTTATACTTTTTCCTCGGTTTCCCCTTCAACTGAAAATGTTTTCTTTTTTATTGTTCCTAACGATGTTTTCCAACTGCATTCAAAAGTGTTGGTAGTAGTCTGTCTATAGCGTTTAATGTCCGCCATGTGTTTTTGCTACGGGGGTCAAATTGCTGGATTCACTTGGATATCTATTTCCTTGAGTAACACGCCCCCCCCCCCCCTGCAGCCTAGCTTTATACATGTTCCTTCCCTCTCCCTTATTCAACATGTAGTCACGAGATAAGGGGGCAAAGAAGTTCTGAAAAGAGGGAGTGAAGTATAGACGAATAGTAGCTTCCAACTGAAAGTAATTAACCCAGAAAAACAATCATCCGGGACTCGGTGGCACCCGGGTGGTGAATTTTGCTTCAAAACAGTGACTGGTTGATACGAATGTGTCTTATGACAGCTGGTAATAAGGGACCCTTTATGTATGATCTCGGAGAATTCCAAGAAGGACACGGAACCCATCATGCTTCCCCGAGGAAATATTCGTAAATCTTTCTAGGAAATATGTCAGACATAATCTTAACATCAGTGTTTCAGTTAGTATATATAAAGATACTAGCTAATCATACTAGCTATAGATACTAGCTAAATCTTCTGAGCATTAAAATACAGTGAACGGCCTCTTGATGAAACCTACGGACTTCCCCAGACGTTGATCACTTTAATTCAATGATTAACACAAATTTTAAACTGAAATTAATTGCTCTCTGAATGTGATGAAAATGTGGTGCAGTGGAACCTATCTATACGACATTCAAAAGGCCGGGTGAAAACGTCATATGAATGCAAAAGTCGCATAACTGACCCTCTATAAAAATTACCCCCCTCCTCTTCCCCAACAGACGTACAAAATATATAAGATTCAATGTCTTCAATTGCATCCCTAATTTTGTTATAAAAAATCATTTCAATCATACTCGAGGGGGAAAAAACCGAAATCTGAAATCTCATTTCAAATCGCTTAGAACGAACATTACCTTTGTTTACATCTCGACATGGCCCCCACATCCTGAAGGAGGGCCCTAGGCTGAGATCTTTTGCTGCCCTCCCCTCGGTCAGACTTTTCACGGGCCCCTTCTATAGTTAATTTATAGCGTGAAAAAACAAAAATTGATGAGAATTGTCCAATCCTCGGGCTAAAGCCCCGTCCTTGTGTGGGACCCATGCATCTCGATTACTCATATAGCCCTATTTCTTTGAAGATAAAAAAAATCATAAGCTTATATATATATATATATATATAAACCTTTTTCGACACAGCCAGCAAGCAAAGCATCACAACGAAAAAAATTCTCATGGGAAGTCATCAAAAGAAGTGGTACAGTACTCTGTATGAGTGTCGTGTATGTCTGTTATTGACGGACCTGTACCCTCAGAACGAGAGGTTCCACTGTACCTTGTTTGAAAAAAATCACGATTCCAGGTCTTTGTCGGTAATTTAATGTGAGTAACTATGGTACATGAATTTCGCGAAAAACAAAAAGGTCTCCAATATTCAGTTTATATCTCAATATTCAGTTTGGATCTCAAGTTTAACTGAAAATCAGTGGTGACATGAATCGAGAGGAACCATTTCGGGTTAGCAAACACAACCCAAACAAACAGCAATATTTATTCAATATAGCTTGCAATACCATTGTAAAAATTTACACCTTTTTGGTATCGCGGAACCCCCCTGAAAGGCTCTTGCGGAGGCGTTCCGCGGAACACCATTTGGAAACTTATGCTCTAATCGAGGGTAAATGGAAAAATAAGGACTAAATTTGTACTACACTGAGGCGAATCCAGGACACCTTAGCCAAGTAAAGAAAATGCAAAGGCTTTGGTAATAGTTTGCATTCAAAAAAATAGGAGGAAGAGAAATTGTATTTCCTCCCCCGTTTTCAGAAGGGAAAAAAATTCAACCCCCCTCGAGAAAATCCTGCTTACGCCTATGTTTGATATACAAGAATGTATTGTAGCACACAACACATTCTAGTACAGTAATGTACCAGAATGTGTCCTGTTCATCAACTTTGGCAAATGTCAGACGGGTGTGGGTGGAAGAAGCTTTCTGGATAGCAGAAGCACTGCAAAGAATACTGGGAGGTGACTGCAGATATAGTTCAGTCTGTGTTACCCCAAAAAGCCGTGGGGTGCGTTGGACGAACAGAGAGGGATAGAGTTCTCTTTCTTCAGTAGGAAAGAAAAAAAAAGTGAGTGGGGAATATCGGGGCGTTTTCCGACTGCGCGACTCAGAAATGAAGATATCGGGCCCTGCTGCTGCATAAGCCCAGGGTGTGGGACGTTGTCACGAGAGATAGATAAGGCCCTTTTTCGACCTAAACTGCGGGCCCCTGGTACATACCCGTAGTAAACATTTCCAGCGCCAAGTTTTCCTTCTGCGTCATTATGTTACTTTATTTTCCCTGACGCGAGGCCTCTTTTTTTTACTCCTACATACACAAAATGTATCTACTCCACTCACTGATGTGCCACGGAGCATCAGCAGCGGAGAAGAAAAAGAACCAACCACAGACGGTTGGCTGGCCATTTAATTTCTGGAAGGGAGGAAGGCCTCAAAAATGTAAAAAAAAAAGAAAATCTGTACATTTACAATACACAGTATTATTTTCTTTTCCCCTCGAAACTTTTTATATGTTCCTTTGACTATTTTGCACAGTAACGTCAATTTCAGGGATCATTGTGTTCGTTCCCACCAGCTGCGAAGTGCAGCGACATCACTGGAAAAAAATACGTAGGATCCATTAGGAAAAAAAAATTTTTTGCGTATAGTCGAACCTCACTAAGACGATTGAATTTTTATTATTGAATCATGCATAGTTTGTGGATGTGTTGTCCTATACCCATAATTATATTTTATCTCATGTCACGCATGTTATATACTGTACAATGTTTACATCGTATTATCATGTATGTACTCTATATATCTTACATCTCGTGGCATAGCTTTATGTCTAGATCATTCCCAGAGCCCATCTGTTAAAAAAACTGACGTTGTACCCGTACACCTGCTTTTAATCAAATTATATAGCATACTTTCTCAACTGCTATATGAAACGCTATAATTATTGCTATTCATTAATATATATTTGTGTTCGAATGTATACCGCCGGTGAATCCCCTATTGCACAACTGAACATTGCATATTAAAGTGAGCGTTGAAATTTCTCCGGACTTGATCACCATTAGGACTATAATATCCAAATCTAAATTCGTCTCTAACTGGCAACGAAGTCCCCCAGCTCCCTCAATCTTGTGAGACCTCAGTCTATTGACCAATTACTGGTATCAATATTGATACCAGTAATTGGTCAATATCGATAATTCCCACTTACACCTTTATAGTTCATTGGACCTGAATTTGTACACATATCCTATCGTTCTTTTCATGTTCTATTTTCAGATTCAGGCAGCAGTGTAACAATATGATTTTATTGTTATACCCGAAAGGAAAAAACATCGGATCTCTGCTGCCACCTATCAAAAAAAAAACCAATTATTACCAATTCTGGAAGTAAAATTGGTTGTTCGTTTGAAGCCGGTGTGCAGCGTCAAAATGAACAACATATGGTATACCATATATTGTTCATTTTGAAAATGTGCGCCGGCGTAACTTGTACCAGCTACTATGATTTTTATGTTTGCCCTAGAATTTCAGCTCTTATTTGTCGTGTGCTAAAAATGAATATGTATTTCATATTAGTTTCCATAGTGTATTTAGGGTTGCCAGATTTGAAAACTGAGAAAGGAGGACGCCTGCGCGCTCACCCTTAATGACGTCACTTATCGCAGTTTTCACAATAGATGGCGCCACTATTTCAATCAATAAAACCACAACAATAATTTTTCGCAACTTTTTAACAAACAAAAACATTTAGGAATTTCGACGGCTATTGGTGAATGGTGTGGAAAATAAAACTAAAAAACATTCATATTAACGAAGAAATATGTATTTCAAAGAGGAGGGGAAAAAAATTTCCCCAGAAAAAAAAAATTCCGGAAACCTGGAAAATGACAAAAGGGTGAATTTTCCGAAACGTAGGAGGACGCTTGAAATGGCATCAAAAAAGGAGGACGGTTGGTAACCCTAATTCTATTATTATACACGCCATAAAGCGCATTGAATTGGCACACCTGCTGCCATCTATCTAACAAAAACAAAACTATTTGTTATAATTCTTCTAGTAAAATAGATTGATGGTTTTAAATCGGTATGTAGCATCAGCATTGTTGAAAAAAGTCTCTCCATAGAAAGCAGTCAGGCCTACAACATTTTAAAAAGTTCGCAAATGACACAAGTAAAAATAACCCACCGAGTTTACTGCTTCCGGTGAAGGCAGATGGTTGCACTTGACAAGCATTCCTCAGAAACATTCCGTTAAATTCATAACACATACACGCACATTCCGGCATGCACCCATTCGTCAGAAATTCTATGCAGGAATATGGACGAGGTGCATGAACAGTTCATCGAACTGTGTGTTCGCACACATTTTGATACTACTACTACTTCTTAACCGCACATGCACCTCGTACACACATTCCTCTTCGGAATTTCTAACGAATCGGCACATACCGGAATGTGTGACCCCCTAACCTATCTATGTTTTAGAGTTGAACATTTGGATACTGCACATTTAAGAGGGAGGCATTTAAACCAACAGTGGCATGGCAACTTGGGGTGCAGCGAAATAATTTTTTTTTAAATCCCTGCTCTAAACCAGGGATGAGCAACATTTTCGGTCTACGGGCCAGATTTGCGAGATTGTTACCGCTCGCTAGCCACAATCTGCTGTACGTATCGAGTTTTGTTGAACCTTACTTAATTTAGGAACACTTTTCGCAGGCCGGAGACTGCACACCCCAGTTCTGAACGAATGAATCAAACATCTGCAATCTTTTTGTGCTTCACTTTCAACATTTTCAAGAAAAGCTATAAAAATTTACTATCATTTTTTTTCCACAGACAATGATAATGATACCGTAAGTGTTGATGGTAAATAAATATTGGTCCATCAGTCAGTTCATCAGAGGTCGTCAAACTTTCAGAACTAAAAAGGAAACCCATTTGGATCGAATAAGGAGAGAAAAAAAAAAAAAAAGAGCTTCCTGCTCTTTTCACTCGACCATAACCTCTTTGACAGGTCTGGTAGAAATAAAAACGGCTGCACTTGACCACATCTGTAACATCAGATGAGAAAAAAAAACAGTATACCCTTCTGCTTTTTCCTTTCTATCTCTTCTAGAGCAACTTCATCAACATTGATGGAAGTGGATAAAAAAAAAAATTCACTTCTCATCTAATTTTTTTTTTTTAAGGTGAGGCAAAGTCAATGTGTGTGTGTGTAACTGAGAAGCTACCAATGTTGTGATACATATTAAAAAAAATAGTGAAAGTCCTCTTGATTCCTCCCACGGAAGCCACTTTACTGGGAAATTCACTGACCATGAAGGTCGTTGATACAACGAAGGGGGCAAAAAAAAAAAAACTTGATGACTCACACGCTGTCATTAAAGGTTCAAAATTGCGGAGAAGGTTAAACCCTCTCTTACTTTATGGTCAAGCTATATGTGGAGCTTTCCCGAGATACTGGAAAATGCGATACTGTATTCCCTCCCGATGAAGAAATACAGACAAAGTGGCATACAGGGTGCATAAGAAAGTCCCTTATCCCAGAATAAGTCGCGGACGGTTGAGCCTAGAAGCATACTTCCAATTAAGAAAACGTATCCAAATAACGTGTAGACCTTAGATACGTCATTTATATTGCAAGGGGTTGTATAGTTATTAAAATAAAATAATCATTTTATTTGGTCATCCTGTCATAAAAATTCCAATTGGGGGAGAAAAAGTTATTGCCCATTTCTCCTGAGCCCCCCCCCCCCGGAAAAAATTACATGTTTCTGAGTACAACATTCTGAGATACTTGAATTCGAAAATCGCTGAAAATGAAGGAATCGTCGCAAAAGTAGAAAGAAATTACCTTTGGGTGAAAGAGTAAGCATCGGTGAAATACAACGTAGATTTACTCAAAATAAGGTGAGAACGACAGCTATACGTGTTTCGGAACTGTATGAAGTTCTTTCTTCAGTAGCATAGAAAGAAAAGAGACAAAAAATCACCTTAAATAGTGGAAGTTGCTCGCTTGCCAAAAAAAATTGGCAAAGTCAATTTTAGTTTTTTTGGTCCAGGTTTTCTCGCTTATTAGGACGCAAAGTCAAAATTGACTTTGCCAAATATTTTTTTGACTTTACGCCCTGATAAGCGAGAAACTTCTACTATATGAGGTTATTTTTTGTCCTTTGTTTTTCATGCTACTGAAGAAGGAACTTCCGAAATGCGTATAGTATTCGTCGTCAAAGTGCTGAGATTTCCATATTTATGTAAATGAAGGTGAAAGATTCCTCGGGCGTATATTTTTCACAATTGCATCACTTTCTGTACTGTAACAATCTAATGCCATATCTTAAACACTGGTTGAATGTAAAGAACGCTCATCGAATATTACGGGGATAATTTCACTCGTACACAGCCAAAGACACTCCCTGACGTATACGTAGTATCAATTCAAAAAGTATTTTTCGAATTTTACTTAAAATTTATTAAGATTTATATAATATTTGTATACAATCTGTATTATAATTTGTATGTACGTAGCCTTTCGAATTTTTAAAAAATGCAAATAACCCATCAAAAGTAGAAAGACACCTTTGAGCGATTGCGCAGCGTATATAGTACATACTGCATACGTGTTCAGAATACTAAATGAGGGTTGAATCTTTTTTCTTCCCCGTTATAAGCAGAATCGTCAGCTTAAAAGGGTCCTCCACTTCATCAAAATTTGGTTGGGATTCAACCTACCGCAAAGCGTATTATTCCTAACGACAGTTATGGAGCGAGAGCCAAGTGAAGAGAAAAGTATGTTACAAAAACCAGAAGAAAGAGATAGAGATGTCCTTTTCCTCTTCTTCCCTGACCTCGGGAACAATTTGTGGTTATAATCTCGAGGGAGGTCCAGTAACGGAAAAAATACAATAAAATATTATTGGCCTAGATCTGTCGTTGTCGTGAACTAGCAAACAAATATCCATTCCAAGATGGAGAAGAAAAATTTGCCCAAGCATTATCATTGATTCTTAATGAAGCACAATTCATAAACATATGTATTATACGCATAAAAGTAAAACAGATAAGCTTATAATGATGTAGAGCTAATTAACGGAGAATTTGGTCCGGCGCAAGTTCTGGGGAATTCTTGTTTAATTGTTTCTAAAAGCCTTGAGTCAGTGCCGTCTTAACGCATTAGCCCAACCGGACATGGCCCGGGGGCATTAAGAGAAGAGGGGCTTCACAAAAATGAGATTTGGTTGAAATTTTCTAGAATTTACTAGGTAGGGCCTCAGAAAAAACTCTTGGCCCGGGGGCCTACGATGGTCTTAAGACGGCCCTGCCTTGAGTGGTTATGAATACACATTCCTGGAAAGAAAGGGTTGAATTTCTGATGTGATGGACTTTGTACATCACTGAAATTATCGTTTTTCCGTCCACAAATATGTTTGAAAAAGAAATTTTTATTCGGAATGAACAACAGATACAATCTGGTTAAGAAAAAACACGATTTAGTTCAAAAAAAAAGTCAGGGAATGTTTCTCCATAAAAAAATGGGCCCCCCCCCCCCAACTTTATCAGTACACCGATAAGACCAGATGCGTCCAGCCTTACATTTTAATTTGAAGACGTTCCCAAGGGATGGACGCACCTAGCGTTTATTTATAATTCAAATTTTTGTGTATACAACGAATATAAATTTTTGTACACAGTTATTTATATGTTTATAATCCGTGGATTATACGTTAATAAAAAAGCTGAAATTTTGTAGTGCGGATTATACTGGATGGACGAGAAGTACAGGTCACGCTGTGAAACTAAAAACTCGACCCAACATGAAATGCAACACAAAAAGCTCATAATTAATATATATGACAATTTGAGTTGCATAAAACTACCATATTTCAACATGAGCACCCATTCACACGTTTAGATGCAGCCCGAGTTAAAAAGCTCACTCATATTGAAATGTGACAGTTTTGTATAACGCAAATAGTCATAAATATTATGTACTGCTTGCGTTACATTTTACTTGTTATGTCGAGTTTTTCATTTTACAGCCCCCCCCCCGTGAGCGAAATTCGAACTTTATTTTATCACAAAAAAATAAATAAACCTGATGCCGTTGAAGTGGTTTCTATGCAAACCGCACCTTTTCTTGTCAATTTGGGTTGTGAGAGAGATTTGTTATTAAACTTTGTTAACTTCTAAAATGTGCGTCCAACACTTCTCGTGCACCCTGTGCAATGCTGCGTCTGATCTGGAGCTTCTCTTTCTTTAGAGTAGGATATATGAATAAATATTGTCAAAATTAATTAGTAGGAAGTAGTTTTTATAAAGATGGATAGATAGCTTATCAATGTAAATAGAAAAATTGACACACACACACACATTAAAAATTCAGAACAAAAACGCGACAAATATTCTTAATATATCTTAAGATTTTGATATTGATGAATAAAATTTTCACATGAGGATTATACGCTTCAACGAACTACATACGATGGTAATTTTTCTCAAAGCAGAGAAATTTGCTTACATAATATGATTATACGCAGGAAATTACGGTCTAGCGTTATTTGCGTTTAAATTTTACAATTCACATGTAATGATTTTTGTTTCAAATTTTCTTCAATTTGCCACTTCGTATTCGGTGCTGTAATTATTCTTGCCATGTGAATAACTTCATTTACGTCCTGTTCAGACATCAGTGGGTTGTTTCACTTCGTAATAATGATCCTCTTCGTTCTTGGAGTCATATGGAAACTTTGTATTTGTTTCAATTAGCCTTTCTAAATAGCAAAGTACAAAATTACTCCACCCAAAAGGTATTCTGAAAAACAGCCGAATTATAGCTGGCAGTAATTATAATTATACAGATTCTTTTGAAGCAAGAAAGCCAAACCGAAATATCTTCACCGTGGTCAGCGGCGTAGCTAATGGACAATCTCGACCGAACTCATAAACACACCAGGATCTGTGAGAAATGCAAAACCATCGCCCATACTTAAGACAGTATATCTACCATTATACTTTCGTCCATTAGGTTTCATTCTATGGTGTGCCCAAAGGCGAGTCGTTCCTGAAGGTCATAATTTTATTCCGTAGGAGAAAAAAAAACCACCAAATGTACTGCATAATGGAAGTACAGAGGACGAAAGACCCATCAGCCACCGACGACGAAAAAAAAAAAAACGCCTATATAATGCCAATGTCCTTGACAAGGCGAAACGGCGTTTTTTTTCGACATTTGGAGAAAGGGGGGAGAAAAGAGGTGATGGAATCATTCTAAAATTCTCTCTCTCAATGAATTATAATAATAATATGTAACATTTCAGAAAAAAAAAAAATGTAAAGCCATCTTCTCCACATGCACCAGGCATCGGAATAAAGAAAGGAAAAAAAAATGGCAAAACTGGTGGCCACTTCACAGACCACCCCTTACATTTCTATATATCGCCCGGTGGTCTTTTATTTATTTATTTTTTTCCCTCCGTTCAAGGTATATCTACCCTACTATCCGTTCTTTTATTATTTTTTATATATTATTACTACGGTGGTCTACATATCGAGGAAAAGAAAAAGCTCGCGTCGTGGTACTAGAAATAGTAGTAGTGGTGGTAGTAAGCAAATTTATACCGTGAAGACCGGGATCCGCGTGTGTGTGTCAAGCCAAGGGAGGGGAAGACGAAAACACGGAAGAAAACTCAATGAAACATGATGATGATAATGATGATGTTTGAAAAAAAATAATAATAAAAAATTATTTTCTTCAGCTAGTAAAAAAAAAAGGATCTCGGCGTTAAGTTCGTATACGAAATAAGAGTTATTCAACGGACGGAGCAGTTATAATATGTAGTAGTAGGAAATCTAATTGCTCTAACCTTTGCTGCATCCTGACACAGAGAACCGGTTCCCTTAACTCTTAATTGTTTCTTTCCATCTTTTATTTTTGGAGTATTGGAACCTCCCCAAGGCCCCCCCGTAACATTATAATCATAGTCTTCCCTCTCCCCATTAGTTACATGGGTGAATATATTACCGTAAATTTTTAGATTACATGAATTGCCTATACTTAACCTATTCTTAATAGCTTTGATTTTCTTTATTTTTCTTTTCTGGTGGATTCTGGTAAACAGACAATTATTTTACTTGGAAAATTTATCATAAATAATTAATTCCCAAAGCGTCACGTGGGTAATAAGTGTTAAATCGAAATTTCCCCGAGACTAACATGAGCGATATTGGGCTTGATGAAGATTTTAGATTATTCTATCCAATGAACATTCACTACGTGATTACTCACGTTAGGAGAGATTTTAGAGCATTTGACTTAAAATGTGAAGGAAACTACTAATCACTTAATTAAAAGGGCTTTACAAGATTTTATTTTTTCTTTCGCGACACTTTCAGGGAATGAGATTAGAATTCACGAGATGAACTGCCATGAGAATAGAAGATATTCACGTGCGGCTACACTATTCTTATTTCAGAGCCCTTTAAACGCGCCCCCCCCCCCCCAAAGCCCTGTGATACCCCGGAAGGGAATCATTGTCTCAATTACTACTACTAAAGTATTAAACCATACATACAGTATACCTCGTCCACATTCCTTTGTGGAATTCCTAACGAATTGGTACATGTTGGGATGTGCATGTTGTGAGCCTAACGTGAAGTTTGTTATTATATATTATTATTGTCTTATGTGTAGTGCTGCCATATGCCACGTTTTTCCCATTTAGTGCGATCTGTTTTCGTGGTCTCAACTCTAATTCCCATTAAGATTTCCCGTTTAAAAAGTTTCCCCGCTTACGACGTTTTTTCCATGGTTTTTTTGAAAAACGTAATAAGCGGGATCCACTGTATATAGTAATTGCACTGCAAAATGTAATGCGAGTACATCGCTTCAAAATAAATTTTTGCCACCACCCATAAGTGTCACAGCACACCATTTAGAAAATACCGAACTGAGAAAGAATAGGGCTGATTTACAGAAAATATACCAAATTTACCCAGAGCTGGAGTTCACTCACTTTATTTCTGTGATATTTTTCAGAAAATACATTAAAATTCCCCCATGATATTTACATGAGAATATGTAATATCATTAATTTTTTTTGTATTTATTAGAAATGTATAAATATTGAAACGAAGAATTTGTAAATTTTGACTTGCCAGATTTAGTGATTGATAGTGTTAAGTGTAATATTAGCAGCTGGAAAGTTTGTCAACTTTTAGATATACGTCTTGAAATTAGACAGCGAAGTACTATGTTAGAGAAATAATTTCCAACCTATATTGTCTTTTGATCATCTCTCTCGTTATTCCGTGATTTACTGAACTTTGCCAGAATATACTGGGTGCATAGGCATTGGCATACGCAAGGGGGGGGGGAGGGGTTTGGGGTTCTAATCACCCGAGCTAAGATTATACCGTTATACTTAGCAGGAAAAAGTAAAACCCCAGAAGGAAAAAAAATCTGAAACCCCTCCAGAAAATTCTGCGTACGATTATGCGTATAGGTAACAGGGGGTATGGCATTTTCCTGGCGAACCGTTCATCCTAAAGGCGTACATCCATTAGAGAAAATATCCAAAACATGTATTACTCAAATATGTCATTCATGTTGCAATGGGTTGTATAGTTATTGAAATAAAAAAAAAATAGCTTTTTATACTGTTCCTCTTTGCTCTAACTTCTAATTAGAAAGTTGTTGCGCTGTCTCTCCTGATGTCAACAAAAAATAATCATGTTTCTAATTCAGAGATATTCGAATTCGAGAAACGGAGGAAGTTTGGGGGGGGGGGGAGAAACAGCGTTAAATCCTGGTAAAACAATTTTTTCCACATTTAAGCCCCGTTTACATGTGCAATATTGCGGTAGCATTGGGAGTTCTAGCACCCGCATGACGACTTTATTCGTAAGGAAAGAAATAGGGAGCAGTCATTGGTTAATAAATTCTATTTCCTATTTGACTATTTTCCATATAACAGCTTTAGATCTGTTTTTTCCCAGCTTTCCTCCGTTTTTCGAATATCTCTGAATATTAACTACACTTAAAAACCATGGAATTTTTTTTGTTGGCATCAGGAGAGAACTGGGGGAAAACTTTCTAACTGGAAATTAGAGCACAGGGGCACCGTATAAAAAATTAATTTCTCTTATTTTAATAACTGTATAACCCCTTGCAACAAGAATGACATATCTGAGTACTACATGTTATTTGGATATTTTTCCTAATTGGAAGTATGATTTCCTTCCCAGTTTTCACACACACACTAGCTTTTTTTTTCCTCGATGCAGCTGGTGTTTCACCGGGTATTGGATGAGTTCATTAGTAAATGTTACTACTCAAATATTAAAGTTTGTACTGTATATGTATGGTAATCGCCTGTCCACAGACGGAATGTTTAAATGCTGGAGTGCTGAAATCCCAATCATTTGTCTGGTAAAAATAGCGTTGGGAAGATCCACGTTCATCGTCCCTCTAGCATTATTGTTCGTTTATTCTGGAATTTCGGAATAATAATTGCGTGATAACATTTTTCATCATGTCCAAATGAGGTCCATGCGCTTATTCATCTGTAGGAAAAACAAAATTGCGGTTGTTTTACGGATGTGGAAAATGGTGAGGAAGTCACATTGAATATTCTCATGAAGATGTCGAATAGAAAGCCACAGACGTGCCAATTCCACACTTTCATAGGCTTCGGACGCGTTTGAAAAAAAATAATGTTGAAGCTCGAAAATCACATCTTTTGAAACGAAAGTCTAAAATCAACCCGAACATTTTGTACAAAAGGAATTCCGTATAATTTTTACGAGTACCCAAAGGATAACAATTGAAAATTATGTAAATTGATACAAATAAAATATAATTTTCGTGATCGTTTAATTCTTACACTAATTCCGACGACGAGGAAACTGGCATAATAAGTAATAGCATTCATTTTAATATACGGTATATCAAGCGTTTTCTTTTTTTTTTTGTGAAAGTACATTTATCCTATAATGATCAGTTGTGGATATAACTCCAATTTTTTTTTTGTCCCCTCATTAATTGACCAAGTTCGACAGTATTTATTAATTCGATAGATATTTTTATTGTAACAATGGTGCGTAAATTTCATAGTTTTCGACCGCGAAACCCTGAAAAGATTTTGCGGAACTTGCGCTCTAAAATAACCGGAAAGCCACGATTCTGGAATACATACAGCACAGTTATGAATTTATGTCGCACATATTTTTAGTACTTTAAATAAAAATTAAAGATACTTGTTATAAGTAGGGTCTTACGCAGGATTGACCTTTGGAGGGGGGGGGGTGGACACCGGGTTCGGGAGGGGCCCAATGAATGTTTTCCTGAGAATTCTCGGTTACCAACCTTCATTTTGAAGTAGTAACAAAAATTGATTTAGATAGCATTAAAAATGTGTTTTTTTTTCCCTCGATATTTTAATCAGTTTACAAAGATATTTAAAAATACTTTTAATTTTGATTCCTCTGGGGTGAGGGGAGGCACGGGACCTGTGCTGTCCCTTCCAGCGTACGCCTCTGGTCATGAGAGAACTGCTTTTCGCAAATAAAAGACAATTACATTTTCGTACATTTACATTTTGATAGAGTATTTCAAAATATCATATCACTGAAAACGTCGAGGGACAATTTACGACCTGCCGTTCTGACTGTCGCGTTGAATGTAGGCTTGAGAAATCATCATCGCCCAAAGCAAATATGATGGTGAATTTATACGGTCTCGAAGTACAGTATGTACTTTTGAATTTTTTTTTGTCAATGCAGCGTACACGAAAGAAACGAATACCGTAACTGGGTTAAATTTAAAACAAATATTTGAAATAATTCAGCGAGGCTCAGTTTTCGTTCGATCGCCACGTTCTTGATCTAGAATTGTTCGCAACAATCAGTAGAATGCGCATTTTGACGCCCCCTTGTAATGTTGAAGGAGGTATTTCAGAATGAAATTTGCGCCCCCTCAGGTCAAGCGCCCGGAGCACGTGACCCGCCTGCTCCCATCTAGTTGCGGCCCTGCGCTGAGGTGCTTTAATATATTCTGAGTGGTGCTTCTGATTGTTGGCACCTTCTTTTTTCCTCTATTTAGTGATTATCATAACTTTGTGAAATCTCTTAAAGTACGATTTTGACTAATCGAGGTTTTAAGTGGAAAGTGAGTAATTATTCGATTCATAATTTTATAATTACTACTTTACTAAATAATTGAATTATTTCTGCATATTAATTAGGCAGTTTTTTATGTAACGAAATAGAAACATTGACGAGATGACATAAGTGTCCAAATTTCGGCAATTTTAGAAAATTTTCTTTTCGTTTGTTGAGACCTTAGTTTTTACTTTTAGGATGCGTAGAAAGTACGTACCACGCCTAGGAACTTGACTTATGAGGAAAATATTGGAAGTGGCCAAACGAAGAGGACAAACTTTGGTACCCTGCTACGAATTAGATAAAAGGAATTCCTGTACCCCCCCCCCGAAAAAAAAAAAATTTAGAGGTAATTTAGTCGACAAGAAGAATAGGTTTAATTTAATCCTTAATTAATTAATATTTGTGCAAATTTTCACCTACAGTCGTATCCCGTTTTAACGAATACCGTTATAGCGAAAATCTTGTTTCAACGATGACTTTTCTAATTCCCCAGATAAGTTCATGTAGGGACATTTTTAAATAACCTGGAATTCCTTTATAACGAAATATCGTTATAACGAAGATGTTTTCTACGGTCTCTTGGAGTTCGTTATAACGAGATTCGACTGTATTTTTGTGTTTCAATAAAAATTTGTAAATAAGTGAAGAATTTTCGGTTTTTACAACTCATCGCCTAAGCGAGAGAGCCGTATAAGTGAACAGAATTACAGTAAAACTTCCGTTAACCGTCAGTTTCTGTTATCCGTCATCGTCTAAAAAAGCAGAAAAAAAACATCCCCAGGTTTTAAGGTCCAAAAAGATCGGATCACTGCTATGGTCTGGGCAAATGCGATCGGCGATTATAGAATATCCCCGCTCAGTGCCGTCTTAAGGCATGGGCCCCACCCGGGCACGGCCCTGGGACCTCAAGTGAAGAGGGGACTCTCAAAAATGAGATCTGATTGAAAATTTCGATAATTTGTTTGGTAGGGCCTCAGAAAAATCAATTGGCCCGGAGGCCGACGATACTCTTAAGACGGCCCTGCCCCCACTTATACTTGGTAAATCCAAAAAACCTCTTGCTTTTCAAAAATTTGAATATGAACGTGATACCAGTGAAGTATTATGCCCAAAAAAGTACTTAGATGGATCAAACAATTTTTTCAGAATGGTTCCACAGCGTTTTCGTGCTTCAAGTTAGAGCTCACATGGCCGAAAAGCAGTTGCCGCAGGAAACACTGCGTCAATAGACGTTACGACACATCCCTCTTGTGAACCCAACAAGTGATGATGGCAAAACAACATGCCTCTTTCTCCCAGCGAATACAACTCCACTTATACAGCCTATGGACCAGGGCATAATGGAAAATATGAAGCGACGTTGCAGAAAAGCTTTTATCGAAGACTGGCATACAACATGTATTATTCACTTTTAAAGGATTTTATGTTCATTTTGGTCCCAATCCCGCAATGAAATTACGTTGCCGGTGTGGTGGTCGAGTGGTCATAGTGACGGACTCGTGTCGTGAGGTCCCGGGTTCGAACCCCACCGTCATCACAGTGGTGGTCGGCTGAAGTTGGTTTTCTGTGGTTCCCAACTTCAAGTCGCGAATGCGAGCTGATCTGCCCTTTATAAAGTCTCGTTAATTCAATCATAACACATCACTCACTTCTGAAATAGAGATGGCGGCATTTATAAATCAAATAACACAACATACGCATTCAGACTGTTAGGTATACACACAGTTACACTTCCGGCACAATTCACTAGGTAGTAAATCGCTAGTAGATGGCGATAGACCTGAGTCATGGCCCCCACAAGGGGTAGGGTGAAAAGGCTCCAGCCCTGGGGCCCGGGACGATTTACACCTTTTTGTTTTTTCACGATGTAAATTCGTCATAAAGGGGGGGGGGCCCGTGAAAATCTGGTCGGGGGCTCGCATAAGATCCTGGCCTGGGGGCCCTGCTCCAGGATGTGGGGGCCATGACGGGAGTTGTGCTCAGTTCGAAAGAAAGTGAAATCACGTTACTGTATATATGTATTAAGAGATTTGTTATCCGTCTATTCTGTTATCCGTCACAGCTTTGGTCCGGACGGTGACGGTTTCAATCGAAAAGTTTTACTGTATTTCCCTATATCTTTGATCAGGAAAGCAGAAAATCGTCTTATAAGCGAGGAAAACGAAGTGAGAGCTTATATATAAGTAAGCGATATCACTGATCGGGTATATTAAGGAAGCTGATGGTTATATTTTGTTAGCTATATTTCCCTTCATTGTTGTTAACAATTACAGTACAGATACCATATTCAAAATTGTGTGCAATATACTGTATATCTTGAAAGTTACCCAAATTTACGGTATCATTTTAGGAGAGATGAAAGCCAAAACTTACCATCGTCAGAGGGACTCCGACGTCCACCACCAGGGCCATTGTTTCATACCGGATTTCGTCGTGGATCTTTGGTGGAAAGAGTTATCATCACTACAAGCGGTAAGTTCTTGATCACACTCGCGAATGGAGTTACTAATACTGTTGCCAGCACTCATTTCCGCTGCCGAACTGTCAGACGGGAGGAAAAGGCTCCTCCTGTAATTACGATGATTCATGTCTAGAAAGATAAATGACAAGCACAGCACAGAGAGAACGAGTAACGCATGGTCCCGAATCGCAGCGGCACTAGACGCCGAAGGGTCTGAGGTAGTGGTCGGAAAGTCGGAAGATTCAACGGTCCAGTCGTCTCTTCCGAAACACAAAGCCTGCGTGTTCCTCCTAATACTATCGCAAGGGAAATCTTCGGTGCCGTCGCAGTAGCAGTTCCTGAGTTTGCTGGCCTTGTCCTGACGATCCAAGATAGCCAGGCTGTTATTGCACCTCGGAGTGCACTTCTTCCCGTGGAAAAGGGACCTGCACAACCGGTGGTAGTATCCCAGCGCCGTGGAACACAGTGGATCAGCGTGGCATATCCACTGCGCCACGGAACAAGAAACGACAGTGTCCCCGGCCGTGGCCCAAGTAACTTCCGGTCGGCACACCTCTATTCGTTCTTTGCTCCTGCTGCAGAATTCGTTGTCCCCACAGTCACACGTGGACAGTTGGTATCCGGCTTCCGAGCTGGTCAGCGAAATCAGGGCCCTCTTGCAGGCCCAAGGACAGCGGACAGTCCTACCGGCTAAGACATCGGCGCAATCCACCATATAGCCGTGGAGCGCGCGGGCGCAGCTTGCCCTATAGGCGCACTTTGCCCTGGCCAGTTCGCAGTCCACGGATTTGGACGGCGGTCCTCCGATTTCCAGGCTGTTACAAGAAGCTCCCCATATTGAGATCAGCTGCCCGAACAACATCAAAACAAACGTCTTCATATTACGTCGCGCATCTCAGCTCTCAACTCCGCGTTCCAGCGGCTCCAAGGGAAGACATCATCTCTCTCTTTCTATCTATTTCGTACCACTCTTTTGGAAGAGGACAACAAGATCACTGCTCTCTGGCGCCGAGAGCACAGTTTTTGTCTGTGTGAAAAGAGTAAGAAAAAAAAACATGTGCCTACATCAGTGTTTTCTTCCAGTACGGGGAGGGACGTAACTTTTAGGGCTGCCGTAACTTGCAAAACTCATGCCAAAAAGGTTGCCAAATCAGTCAATGAAGGGCGGGAAAGAATGTTGGATGTCTTAATTTTCTCTCGAGTGGAAAGTCACCGGGTAACTTTTCTTCATCTTCTTCAAAGATATTTTCTTTCTGTGCCTTCTTAAATTGAGATGGATGCAATATAATTTCTTTCTCTCTTTCTTTTTGATTGGACGCTTCACCGCGCCACCGCATTTCGGAAATTGAATGGGACGCAACTTAATAACAGCATCTGGGGAGGGAGAAAAAAAGAAGAAAAATTACTATTCGAATTTAAATTATTTTTTAGTAGGCATTAATTCTCATTTTCTTCTTCCTCTTCCTAATAATTATATTCAAAAGAAAAAATGAAACGTTTTATTGCTTCATTCGATTCATTTACGTTCGATGCCGTGAACGTTTCATTTGCAGGAACATAAATACCATCATCGTACCATTTATTTTTGGAATTTAAATGGACCCCCCCCCCCCACATTTTATTATCTTCTTTTTGCGCTCATTACCTCGAAGCGAATTCCATTTCTTCTTATTCAAACCAGATTTTTTTTTCTTCCCAGTATTATTCGGAGAACTTGAAAATTTTTTTCTTGTGTTTTGAAGTACATTGACTTTTCCAATTAGACATATGTTTTCTATCGAATAAACTTTTTTTTGTTTAGAGCGATCATCAGATCTTGATGGTGAAAGTGTTTTCTTTTTTTTGAAAATTTCGACTTTTCTTGATTTATTACGAAGAGTATAGACACATAACTTTTAGTTAATAATGGGAAAAAAAGCAATATGATCGCAAACTTATTTTTTGATGAAGTATTTACAGTACACACTCGATAATCCGGCCCATTCACCATTCCGGCGTTTTTTTAGGCGGGTATTCTTCGAGTACAAAAGAAAATTATATGTCGCTGTTATGTCTGTGCGCAGAAGTTGCGGGCGGCAAAGGATCGTTGCAGAGGGATTATCGTTGTATAGAGAGGTAGCATTATCACGGGGCATCAAATCATGGGCGGGGATACGGGGGGGGGCCGTAGGGGGACATTGCCTCCTGCGTCAAAGGTGATGTCGACTGATCTAATGCATATGTGTATAGATGAATTGCCATCATCGTGCTCCCCCCCCCCCCAGACTTCAGAGTCTATCTCCGCCTATGCATTAAATTTATGCTGTTGCTGGCAATTTTCTGAATCGGGGCGCTACATTTCATCTTTTCTGAATTAGTACCACCAGAAAATGTGCTTTTATGCATTTATTTGCCGTGAAAAATTGTAATTGACTGGTTTATTATTAAAATTCAGTTAGATGCATTGCCACTGTAAAGTTTTTTTTATCGCATTGCACAGAAAGCAATGATATAGCAATAGCTTTTCATAGCACTGTCGGTGATCCTCTGGTGCAAATTACCGACATTATTAGACGCTTTCAGAAGAACGGACAAAAGTGATGAAGTCAAAATGAAATTCAAAACAAATTTGAGCCCGAAATATAAAAAAAAAATACCGTTGTAACGGTTTTTGAAAAATTTCCTAAACACATCGTCATAGATTTATCGCAGTAAAGGATATCATTGAATCGAGAGTAGTTTAACATTGGACTATAGGCAATTCCAAATAATATCTCAAAAATTATATTGTTTTAGAGCGATTTATCGTTATATCGAGTATCGTTGAAAGGAGGTTTCACTGTATTTGGATGGGCTTTTTCAATTGACTTCCAGTAATAGGGCACATTCTGCTCTGATATGCGAGGAATTACCGAGAGTCTACTGTACTTGAATTTTCTGCATGTATGATGAAAAATGAACTGAGACGTCAAATAAAATTTGGATGTGGATATTAGTATCGAGATTATCTTAAAAAAAAGTGACGGGGTTATATTCGCCAAATTTCTCCACCTTATTAAATAAGTTACATTTTATCACGTTAAAAGCTCCTCCATTCTGGAATGGAACCTCAAGCTGAGCTTTTTGGTGTGTCCTCTCCTCAGATCAAGATTTTCTTCTTCCCATGTTTCTCGTAAATTTATAGTATAAAAACCAAAAAATGATAAGACTGATGATCTCAGGCTAGAACTCTGTCAGTCTCGTCATGTAAAGCATGATATACGCAAGGCCGTAGCTGAGGAGAAGGGGGAACTTGGGGTTCTTTGTCCCCCTACCCGAAGGGTGAGAAAACGACCGAAAAAAGGGAAAAAGATGGCCGAATCTATTGTTCTATCACTTTGGTCCCCCCCCCCCCCCCGAATGAAATTTCTGGCTACGGGCCTGGATCTACGCATACTAAACCACTTCATTTAGAATTTGTTGATCAAAAAAAAAATATTTTTCTTAAAGTATCGGAATTACTATGGGCTTATTGATTGTGTGTATTAGTTATTCTGAATTGGTTCCCAAATATTGAAGAAGTGAGTGGTTTCCCAGAACTTGAAAAAATAGCTTTCTCGGAATGGTTAAATTGGCATGTACAGTATATCATCATTAGCACCTGAGTGGCGCAGTGGTAAGGAGCTCGTCTTCCACTATGAAAGTTATCGTCAAAGTCCACGGTTTCGAATCCACCCATAGAATGTCAGAAACAAGTTCTTTACCTACCGACCATGGGGTGATCACGGAAAAATGACGCCTTCACTTCGCTCCCAACTCCACTGGTTAGAAATCGCCATGTGGCTAGGCTGAGCCTATTTGCTTTGGGAAAATACTGGGCATTGCCAAAAGTAAGCAAAGTTTTAATTCGTGCTAAAGTCACAGAAAAGTCGCTAATCGCGAGAAATGAAGCTCCACTTCAAATTACAGTGGATTAAAATAAAAAACATGACATGTGAGAAATATTCTTATTTGTATTCGTAATTATCGTAGTATAATTTCTGAGATTGAAAGATAATTTTAATTGTTGATTTGAAGAGTAAAATGAAGAATAAAAACTCAAGTTGGCTTCATTGTAAATACGTGAAAACCAGGAAATTTTTGCAAAAAAAGTCGGACAGCCAGAAAAAACCGGGAAATGCGGGACGTATGGTCATCCTACGGTGGCGATATGTGACCGTAATTGGTGTGTGGTAAAATAGTTTATCATCACATCCACCATTCTGATATGTGATATTACTTGTAAATTAGAAATAAGAACATCTCATTTTTTTCTCATGCATAAACATAAACTTCGATTTAAAAGCATAAAATCTCACATAACACATGATAAAACATACAAGAAAACGTTATTTTAAACAATATTTTATTTAAAATATTTTCAATTTTTTTTAAATGTTTACATTTCTTCTTTTGCGTTTTCAATATTTCTTCTATGTTTCCTTAAATGATCTACAATCTAGAGAGTTTAAAAAACAATTGTTTCCAAAAAAGAATGCGGGGAAAACCCTGTTTTGTTACCCGAACAACCATTTGTTGTATGAAAGGAAAAACCTGTCGTAATTATAAATTTGATTTTAAAAAAATCATTGTTGTGAAATTATTGTTCCGAAAACCAACCGTTCATCAATAGCATGACTAGATACTGTTTCATCCTTTCTCGATTCATTCTTTAGTTTAATCCTCTCTCTCTCGTCCTCACCCCCTTATTTGTGTTCTATCCTTTCAAGCTAAAGAATGGGAAAAACTTCAGAACTTCATACCAGTCCAAAATTTCATGCTGATGACCAGTCACGAGCACCATGATTTCATATCAGCATGTGTCAAATTTGCCTCATGGGTGTTATTTTATCTTAAATGGTTCGGTTCTCTCGACTCGTCGAAAAGCATAGGAAAACCAATATCGTGCCCCATGGTCAAGATTAGTGATATTAACTATGAAATCTCTCGAAACATGAATGGCATATCTGAGTACTACACGTTATTTGGAAACTTTTTCTAATTGGAAGTATACCTCTAGGATCAACGGTTCGCCAGTGTAAAATGCTATACCCCCTTGTTTACTATGCACCCTGTAAATTGAATCAGTTTTTATTCAGTTACATTGGTGTCATTGTATTTTATCATGTGCACGCAAGCTATTTTTAATGCCTTCTTTTGTCAAAATTTCCAAAAAAATTCCAAAAGATATATGTGACTATATTGGCATAAGATTGCAAATTGTAAAAAGAAAAAAATTGAATTAAATCAAAGTAATTCTAATAATGGTATTTGTCTTTTTTAATGCTATTTCTATTAGAGCATAGCCCCCTTTCCCCCCCCCCCCCATTTAAAAGGTGTGAGACCGCTTAAGAGTGTTTTTTTGGTATCCAAAACTATGTTTTAAAAAGGGGAGCGTAATAACAGAGGTAAAAATATGTGGAAGTGACTAGGTTAAAAATCGAGGATCACAAAACAGTGTTATACAGTCGATCCCGCTTATAACGTTCCCATTCAGAACGTTTTCCCGCTTAGTACGACTTACTTTCGGGGACCCAAAAAAAACTGAAAAGTTATTCTCATTAAGATTCCTCGTTTAAATCGTTTTCTCCGCCTACAACGTTTTTTCTGACGACTTTCTTTTAAAAAAAAAACGTTGTAAGTGGGGATCCACCGTAAATGCACTCGACTGTATTTATTTATTTCCCACTTATTCGTTCGAAATAACCCGCGCTAGGAAAAATAAAAATGATTCGATCTCGGAAGGGCACAAAGTCGCCATTTTCTAGATTCGTGAGCTGAACTTTTGGCCCAATAAGATCTCTTCATCTATTTCGTTTAGGCTCGGCCTTTTCCAAATAGAGCTGCTGCCAGATCCGCCCCGTGCTCTGGGTTAAAGATAGAAAGGAGAAAAGAGAAATGTGTCGCGGGGGGGATACGGGTGTCAATTCTCTTTCTTCTTTTTTATTTATTTCAGGGGGGGGCGTTGAATTGGTAAAGGAAGAAAAGAAATATTCAGTGTAATAATCCAGCCATTTCAACCCCCCCCCCCTCCACACTTTTTCTTTTACCTGTTGGTTTCTGAGGTGATGAAACAGGGCTTTCCTTTCACCTCTTCTTCTTTCGTCCAAGGAAAGAAAAAAAATTGCATTCTCTTTTCTTATTTCTTTCCCCGGACATGTCCTCTCAGTGCAGTCGTTGACGGCCGTCATTGCTAACGTGGAGTGACAGGTGAATTAACCCACGAAATGATCTGGACTTCATTTTGTACCGTGTCTGATGGAAGGGAGGAAGGAGGACGACAGTGAATGAAAATGAAACCTCATTGGAAAATAAATGATCCGAGACTCCCGGTTTTACATGCCCGCATTTGGAGTTTCTCACCACTTCCGAAAATTGCGATTTTTTTTTTTCGCACGTTTACAACTCCGTCACGCCAACTACTGTACAAGAGCGGAGATTCCCGGACCATAACGCAGGAGCTCTTGACTTTTTTTCAGCTGCGACCCAAAATCAGTTTCACGACCCATGGGAACTGTTTGTTTTTTAAACAAAACCAAAACAGTGAGTCAAGCACAATTGGTGCATTTATAACAGGACTCGTGGCCCCCACATCCAGGAATAGGGCCCCTAAGCTGGGATATTTCGTGGGGCCCCTCGGTCAGACTTCTCGCGGGCCCTTCTATAGTTCATGTATAGCGTGAAAAAGCAAAAAATGATGAGAATTTTCCCAGGCCCTGTCAGCACCGGCAATGTGGGGGCCATGTCAGGACTGCAAGTACGACTCCTCTAGGGAGCCGATACAAATCAAGTTCGGGGAATAATTCAAGATCCTTAACTAAGTTGGATTTATACGACCCATCTCGGAAGCTCCTTCTACCCAAGTTTTGGTCGCGACTCATAGGTAAAGAACCCCCGATATAATATACAGGGCCGTAACTAAGATTTTTGCTTTCCAAGCAACTTTAAAATTCGATAATTCCCATTTATCTTTTCGTTCCCATCTAAGACTACCACCTTCTGAATATAGCCACCCGGGGCAGTTGCCCACCCCCCCCCCTCCCCCTTATACGTCCAGCTCTGTAATGTATATACCAATTTTCAACGAAATACATCAACCAGAACGGGCTCTACATAGGTCTGAGTAGGATCAGTTTAATTACAATAAAAACCTCCCTACAACGGTACACGATATAACTAAATTCCTCTACAACGATATTGTTTTCAAGTCTTGTTTGGAAATGCCCATACTCCTTATGTTACACTACTGCTTCTAGATATAACGATAAACCCTCTACAACGATATTTTTTTCTTGGCCCGCAGAGTATCGTAATATCGAGATTTCACAATGTAACTATCCTGTATGTAAGTCTAATGTTTTATTTTGAACTTTCGTAAATATTGCTAACATATTTGTGATATACAATTTTAATTTATTTATTCAATTAAAATTCAAAATAATGTCTTCCTGAGAAAAAGACTACTTTTCCCTTTTCACGGACCCTCCTCTGCCACTCGCATAGAATAATAATAATGCTGGTAATGATATACAGTCGGTCCCGCTTATAACGTTCCCACTTACATTTTCCTACTTATTACAGACATTTTCGTGGGGGTCCTAACTCTAACAAATTCTCATTAGGATTTCCCGTTTAAAGCGTTTTCTCGTTTACAACGTTTTTTCATGACGATTTGTTGACGGCATCAGGTGGTGTAAAAATATGATCATTGCAGCTGAGAAGCCTTCTCTAAATCCTGTGCTTTTTAATTACTAATAATATTATTTTCCCCTTAACCAGCAGTTAAGTCGCTGGTTTAGGATGGATGTGAAGCGTTTACACATATAGCGAACCAGGGAAATTGCACGACAGTTTGATACGAGATCAACGTCACCCTTTTTAAAAATAGGGTTAAGAATCAATTTTGACCCATGCGTCGGGAAATGTATTAGTCAACAGTATTTTGTTAAAAAGAATTAGCAAAAGAACTTTAAAATTTTTTGGTAAATGGATCAAAAATTCATTTCTAATATCATCGTGTCACGGTGCTTTATTTTGCTTCAGGTTCTTAAGATTGTGATCCAGTTCGTGTATGAGAATGTCCCGGTCTAAAAAATTGGATCTTTATAGGAAATCATTCAATCTCTCGAGGGTGTGCTTGAATTTACCGCACAGGCATGAAATTGGAGAAATAAGTACCAATTTTCAATTGAAATGTTCGGAACGATTTTGCTACTTCTTCAAAATTTGTTTATTTTGCACCAGAATTCCTTTGGATTTCCGGTATTTATTAAATTTGAAGTAAAATCTAGAAAATTTTGTTTATTTCGTCTTAGAGCACTTTTGTATCCTTTTTTTACAATCTATATATAATTGATTTTCTGTCTGTGTGTGTATGTTCTCTATACAAATCTACAATTTTAGATCGATTGTCGCCAAATTTTGCATATATGCCAAATGGGCCCCACTTGAACGGTAGGCTACTTTAAAATTTCGTCAGAGCAGGGCAAGTGCCCCAAACGGGCGAAAAAAAACTGTCGGGCAACTATGGTTTTTGGGCCTCAACAATCACTTTCCGAACTTTGGTTACCGTGGTTCCCTAGCAATGCGTTTCAGACGTGCTTTATGCCTTTACAATTGTTTTTTACTTCTCTAATCCTGTTACTATATGAATAATAATTTATGCCTTTATAATGCTTTGCCACATTTTCAATACTCTCAGTAATGAGGCTTTTTGAATAGACGTCATAATCATCACTTTGAGGGTGAGGAAAATGGCGATCCTCATAGAAATCAGTGTTAAAATTGCCGATTTTACTGTAGAAATGCGAAAATTTGCTGGTGTTTTCTGTCACATCAATAATTTTGAAAATTGTATTGAATTCTCGATTTTTGAAATATTGAGTTCGCTTAGAGATATACGAAGCCCAAGAGATTAAATATGAAGTGATTATCCGGACCTAATTGAGTTGGATATCCAGGCAATAACATTAATTTCAACTTTTTATTTACATGTGCTCAAGCTCGAAAATGAAAATGTGTCTGTATTGTCTTTTAATATTCAACTGCATGAATTCATATAGTTTAGATGTTTTTTAAAATTATTTTTTTATTTAATTATGAGCCAGTAAAAAGTACATCGAAAAAATTCCGCAGCTTTAACTAAGCATTTTTGGAAGCTGAAACAGGCAGATGTGGATAACTTGAAGTTTAGGTGGGGGAGGGGGAATCGAAATACTTAGCGGCCCTTAAAAAAGGAGAAAAAATATTCATTTCTACGTTTCTTTAAATCTAGATTTGTTTATTTCATGATTGGATTTATTTCACGCAGGAAGTTGCTATATTGGTTAATTTAGACACGGTTTGCATGTCCCTCAAAGACAGGGGGGGGGAAGATATCACGTGATCCAAAAAGCCTCATTGAAGAAAACCCGGGCAGCGCCGGGTATTATAGCTAGTATATATAAAATTCAATCTATAATTTTCTGAATGAGAGAGGACATTTTTTATAGCTCGTTTATATAATGTCAAAGCTTTTTTTGCATTCATAATTAAACCATGGTTCGTGCAGCTTAAGATTGCAACAGTACGTCTTCTTACCATACCCATAGAGCTAGCTGCATTTCTAATGGCATTTTCAACAACAGAAACTGAATCATCAACCGAGAGACTTGAAAAAAATTCTGGAGAGATTATAATTTTGGAATTTAACGTGCTAAGAAATTGTTCTTTAGAACTAGGATTCCAAATCAGTTTGTGGTGCATAATTTATAAGGTTTTCGTTATTATTTTTCGGAGAGATATTTGATTGAGAGGATGTCACTAGAGGGCTCAATGACATCGGACTCAATCCAGTGAAGAATTTCAAAAATTTTAATGAATTGCAGTAAAGAGTGGGATATATCGCAACATAATCAATGGCACTACATCCTTGCTCCCCCAATAAAAGTAAATTGTCCTACTAAATCATTAATTATTCTTCCATTTAAGATTGTCAATGAAAAATCTTAACATAATTCATAATCGTACATAAATTCAAAAACAATTTACCACGATTATTTGAAATATTATCAAGAGAGTTACGGCTTAACGAGAGGATACAGTGAAAAATATTATCCCGGTGTATAGATCGCCATTTAATCCAATACGAGTATATACACATCTCTACACAATACAATGTTGAAACTCTGATCAATCAAATTTAAAATTGCATTTTTTAGAAGGGAAATTAAATTATTTACCTCTCTTGGTACGGATTAAGATAAACTCCTACAATGGCAATTGTGGAGTTATATCAATGTGGTTTAATTTATTAATTTTACAAACAATCCAATTTTGTGACGAATCAAAATGCGAATTACTTAAAAAATACCCGATTTGATTCCAAATAACTCCGGAGTATCTACCAAATTTGTGAGTTCTACTTGCATTTATTTGAAAAATCCTAAAATCTTGCCAGATAATTGGTGGCACCATATCTTTTGACAACCAAATTTCGGTTATAATGAAAATTTCAAATTCGGGGAATACGATGAAAAACATCATGCGATTTATTTAAAAATCCATTTATGTTCCAGTAGAGAATACTAAATTCGCTTTGGTTACCGAGATTTTTTTTTGCTCAAATGTTTTCTTAGAGTTATTCTGGTTACCGCTATTTAAGATATTTGTGTTTAGTATACCTAAATTAACATTTTGATCATTCTGATTAGATTTATCACTTAGATTGTTAGTATGCAGACAGGCGATTCATTATTCGCATCGATTACCTACAATAAAATCAGCATATTTATCGACAATATTCAAACTTTGAGGTAGTGCAATCAACAAATCAATACTCGGATCTGCAAACAATAAGTCAGAACTGAGATTACTACTGGCAAAATCATTATTCTGATTTAAAAAATTAACATTATCAGCCAAATTTGATCCTTGTACATTAGTTCTTGGTGCATTAGTTCTTGTTTCTACGTTAAATTTGTTATTTACCAAGACTGAAACAATGAACACTGACTTACCAACAATGAACCACTGAAGAGTTGCGACTCAAAAAATACGAGCAGTTTATGCATATAAAGTTTTGGTTCAACGGGCCCTAAGCTAAATTTTCAGGACATATCCCTGAATTTCTTATTCACAGGCAGATCATTAATTAATTTTTCTAAAAAATCATCATAACCATTTGTAGGAATCAAGGTTTGAATCTAAATCGTGTGTGAAACGCATTCCTTATATAACCACACAATCTGGCAGCGCAGTCTCACTTTACCTTTAGATATAGCAACCCTCATAATGGGGGTTTTAGCTGTTCTCGGATTATTTTAAATGCGTGAGAGAAATCTTCGCTGATTTTTATGCGTCTAACAGTATCACTAAATTTGTCCACTGCTGGGCCACATATTTTTGATGTGTCATTAGCGGTATGTCATTGGGTGTCGCGAGGAGTTGGTGTAGTGCAGGAGTCTTCAACCGCTGACACGCCACGAACCACATTTGACGTTTTAGCCAGAACCGATTACCAAGGGGTTACTAACCACACTACCACACACGTTATCCGCGGGCCATGCATTGAAGACCCCTGGTGTTGTGATGTCTGCCTGTTCAGTGCTTTGAATTTGAAGTGATTTTTTTTACCTAGAATTTTCTGGGGAGCTAAGGCCGGGATTACACTATGAAAGTTTTGTAAAAGTGCTTGTATAAATACAACAAATAAGCTGATCGGTTACATTCGAGCAAATGCATCCGATCAGTTTATTTGTTGCATTTTTCAAGTTAAATAAAAGCACTTTCACAAAACTTACAAAACTTTTATAGTGTAATCCCAGCCTAAGAACAAAACAGGTGAGAGTACGCATACGTAAGTCTAAGCCTTCACCACCCCACTTCTAAAAGCCGATTTTTATTGGGGTTTTTTTTTTGGATAATATCCGAATTTTCAGTAATCTGAGTTGGAATGTGTTCCGTTCACATTGGATTATCGAGACTATATCTACAGTTGACGCTCGATATAGAGACCCCTCGTTGAGGACATTCTTGACTTATTTGACTATCCCGGACTATTGGGACGTTCGTTATATCGGAAGAAAAAAACATATATGGTAGTCGTTCTGCGAAAATATTTGGGACTTATCCTACCGGTCGTTTTAATGGGATGGTCGCTATAACGAGGGGTCGTTATAACGAGCGTCGACTGTATTAAAAAAACAAAAAATTATTCTTGCTGGTTTTAGAAGGGTTGCCCCATAATAAAATTATTATATTCCCATGAAATCTCTAATCGGAGCCGTTTCTAGGATTTTTGTGAGGGAGAGGGAAAACATGATTTTGCCGCCCCCCCCCCCAGCAAAATTCAATGATTTTATAACGGTCTATATAACTGTTCTTCCCTAAAGTTTGCCGTCTATTATAGAACAGTTGCCCCCTTCGCCTGTCCCTAATAGAGAACAATGACAGTGATAATGAAGAAATGGGTCGTATAAATTTAATTATGAATCTGATATTATGAAATCGTCCTTACAATTTAATTAGAAAACAATTTTGTGTTGCAGAAATAATTCCAGAATTTGTAAGAGAAATAATTCCAGAATTTGTAGAAGAAATAACTCCAGAATTGGTGAAAATTTCCAACAATTTGGAAATTCGATTTCGGCCCTGACACCATGAACTGGTTTCTTTAATTTTACAAACTAAGCATTTTGTTAATCAGAAATATTTAATGAGTTCTCAAATTAAAAATAGACCGATGGGTCGCGAAATTGGTTGCGTCGTTGATTTTGGGTCGCGGCTGAAAAAAAAAATATCAAGAATCTCTGCAATGAATGCATGTTCCTGGGACAAAAAAAGAAAAAACAAAACAATAATTACATAGATATATGATTGTCCTTTCTCTCTCTCTAAGAGACTGATTGACTATTTCCGGAAATATATTGTCAATGATGCGTTCGTCAGTTGGCAATATTTCAATCCAATGATGCGTTCGGAAATCAACGTAAAATCCAGTTCGATTTCTACGAAAAATCAACGTACGGAAAATAAAAAGAAATTTTCATCTCCTGCCGTAGTAATAGACTGATCGATTCTTGTTTCGCTGTTTCAGAATCTGTCATTTATAGTGTTTCATTTGGAGGAAGCAATTTCGGATCCTTATTCTTCTTTCTTTTAAATATTCTTGTTACGGCAACAATTCACAATTTGTTCTACAGCATTATTTGTTTGTGTTCGTGAGAAGTGTCTCAGAACGGTTAAATTTAGGACTATCTATGTCAGAGGTCTTCAACCT